>NC_057813.1:276371417-277571417 GCF_018294505.1 Triticum aestivum
CCCGCACGTGCCCACGCGGCCACAGCCGCGGCCCCGCACGCCCCGGGCCGCGCCTTCGCACGCACGGCCACGCACGACCGCGTCCCCCTTCACGCACGGGCCTCGTCCCGCCTCCCGAGCCCGTGCGCCGTCCCTGCACGCCCTCGCCGGCCCTCCACCGAATCGCCTCCAACCCCGGCCTCCTCTCCCTCCGGCGACGCCGGCCCCTGAACCCTCCCCTCCTCTTTGTCCCTGGCCGCCGGCGCCCGCGCCCAGCTCTCCCTCGCCGCCTGGGCGGGCTACGCCCGCACAGCCGCCCGTCGACCCCATCCCAGGTGGACTCGGGCGTGTGCCCGCACCTCCGCCCAGCAGCCCCCCTTCACCCCCTTCGGCACCCTAGCGGCTACCGCACCGACCGGCTCGGCCATGGCCGCTGGCTGCGTGCGTGCCCCACCCAGCCCGAACATGTCCGGCGCGCCAAAGGGTGTGGCCTGGACATTGTCCGGCCATGTGTGGTGCTGCCCTGGACGTGTCCGGCTGGACATTGTCCAGTGGCCCAGTGCTACTGTCAAAAAAAAAGAAAAAAAAGGAATATCAAAATAAATAATAATAATAATAATAAAATTAATTAATTAATTAATTAATTAATTAAGGAATTAATTAAGTTAATTAATTATAATTAGGTTAACCTAATCACTAATTAAACTAATTAACTGTTAGTTAATTAAAACAGTGTATGACATGCGGGACCCACATGTCAGGGTTGACTCAGTCAACCCCTGTTGACTGCTGACGTCAGCATGACATCATGCTGACGTCATAAATACATTTTTTTCGAATTAATTAAATAAATAATTAAATTCCAAAATTGTTAAAATCTTTTAAAAATCATATCTTTTAATCCGTAACTCGGATTAAAATATTTTCAACATGAAAGTTGCTCAGAACGACGAGACAAATCTGGATACGCGGTCCGTTCGTCCGCCACACACCCCTAACCTATCGAACCCGCAACTTTCCCCCTCCGGCTCCTCTGCCCGAAAACACGAAACACCGGGAATACTTTCCCGGGGGTTTTCCCCCCTTCACCGGTATCACCTACTACCGCGTTAGGGCACACCGAACACCGCGTATTGCCTTGATATATTTTGTGGTGCTTTGTTTGCTCTATATTCATTATTTCTTTCCCCTCTTCTCTCCGGTAGACTACGAGACCGACGCTGCTGCTGACCAGTTCGACTACGGAGTTGACGACCCCTCTCTCTTGCCAGAGCAACCAGGCAAGCCCCCCCCCCCCCTTGATCACCAGATATCGCCTATTCTCCTCTATACTGCTTGCATTAGAGTAGTGTAGCATGTTACTGCTTTCGTTAATCCTATTCTGATGCATAGCCTGACATTGTCGCTACATCTGTTGATACCTTACCTGCAATCCTAAATGCTTAGTATAGGATGCTAGTTTATCATCATTGGCCCTACATTCTTGTCAGTCTGCCTTGCTATACTATCGGGCCGTGATCACTTGGGAGGTGATCACGGGTTTATACTATACATACATACATACTATACAGATGGTGACTAAAGTCGGGTCAGCTCATTGAGTACCCGCAAGTGATTCTAACGAGGGGGCTGAAAGGACAGGTGGCTCCATCCCGGTAGAGGTGGGCCTGGGTTCCCGACGGCCCCCGACTGTTACTTTGTGGCGGAGCAGCAGGGCAGGTTGAGACCACCTAGGAGACAGGTGGGCCTGGCCCTGTTCGGCGTTCGCGGATACTTAACACACTTAACGAGATCTTGGTATTTGATCTGAGTCGGCTACGAGCCTATACGCACTAACCATCTACGTGGGAGTAGTTATGGGTATCCCGACGTCGTGGTATCAGCCGAAGCACTTCAGACGTCAGCGACGGAGCGGCGCGCGCCGGATTGGAACGTAAGCCTGCTCTTGTATTAAGGGGGCTAGTTCCGCTTTCGGCCGCGTACGCAACGTGCAGGTGTGCTATGGGCGATGGACCCAGACCCCTGTGCGCTTAGGTTTAGACCGGCGTGCTGGCCTCTCTGTTTTGCCTAGGTGGGGCTGCGACGTGTTGATCTTCCGAGGCCGGGCATGACCCCGGAAAGTGTGTCCGGCCAAATGGGATCAAGCGTGTTGGGTTATGTGGTGCACCCCTGCAGGGAAGTTAATCTATTCGAATAGCCGTGATCTTCGGTAATAGGACGACTTGGAGTTGTACCTTGACCTTATGACAACTAGAACCGGATACTTAATAAAACACACCCTTCCAAGTTCCACAGACAACCCGGTGATCGCTTTTCCGCAGGGCGACGAGGAGAGGATTGCCGGGGAGGATTATGCTATGCAATGCTACTGGAGATGCTACTTGGAGATGCTACTTGGAGGACTACAATCTACTCTCTTCTATATGCTGCAAGACGGAGGCTACCAGAAGCGTAGTCTTCGACAGGATTAGCTATCCCCCTCTTATTCTGGCATTCTGCAGTTCAGTCCACCGATATGGCCTCCTTACACATATACCCATGCACATGTAGTGTAGCTCCTTGCTTGCGAGTACTTTGGATGAGTACTCACGGTTGCTTTTCTCCCTCTTTTCCCTTTTCCCTTCTACCTGGTTGTCGCAACCAGATGCTGGAGTCCAGGAGCCAGACGCCACCGTCGACAACGACCCCTACTACACCGGAGGTGCCTACTACTACGTGCAGCCCGCTGACGACGACCAGGAGTAGTTAGGAGGATCCCAGGCAGGAGGCCTGCGCCTCTTTCGATCTGTATCCCAGTTTGTGCTAGCCTTCTTAAGGCAAACTTGTTTAACTTATGTCTGTACTCAGATATTGTTGCTTCCGCTGACTCGTCTATGATCGAGCACTTGTATTCGAGCCCTCGAGGCCCCTGGCTTGTATTATGATGCTTGTATGACTTATTTTATTTGTAGAGTTATGTTGTGATATCTTCCCGTGAGTCCCTGATCTTGATCGTGCACATTTGCGTGCATGATTAGTGTACGATTGAATCGGGGGCGTCACAAGTTGGTATCAGAGCCGACTGCCTGTAGGAATCCCCCTTTCCAACTCCTTGGCCGAAGTCGAGTCTAGTCGTTGAAAAACTTTTACTAACATGGCTGTGTGGCCCATGGGCCCACGTCGCCATCGGGAGGTATTAGGATCTTTTATTCCTCGACCTTTACTCTGGGATTCTGAACCCTCTTCTATTCGGGTTAAACGATTTTTACTAAAAACTAACTTTAGGTTCTCGAAAATACTTTCTCCCAGAGAGCCCCTTCAGTCCAGATGGTCACCGACTGCACCAGAAGATTTCGGAGATACTCTTTGATATTCTCTCGAGACTTTGTGCCCATCACTTTTGCTATTTCCGACCACCGATAAATCCTTATGGATAACTACTTACACTTGCCATTATTACGATCATTCTCCATTATTCTTGTTATTACAAGATACCCGAAGTTTTCTCTATTGTTCCGAGAATACTTCGTGCCTACTGCCTAGCAGTTCTTTGCCACATGAATACCCCTTTAAATAAATCCCCGCACTTGTCAAGTATCTGCCCATCCCTCAGTTGTTCATGTGTTACACAAAAGTCTTCGAATTACCATCGATATTCCGAAAATCCTCAGCAACCTATTGCTCTGAAATTCTTGTTTGCTTCATTATGGTTAATCCCATAAGTCTAGTAATCTTATTGACATTCCTTGTCATTATCATTTTGAGTCTGTTGACTCAATATGTTGCGAATACACGCAATCATCATTGATCCTTATAAATTACCTTTCCGGCTGAGCTTCCATTCTTTTAACTGGAATTGGTTCTCGACCAATCCAATTGTCTTTGATTGTACCCTAAGGCTATTCAACTTATCCATCCCTAATCAGAGCATTGCTTTTGATCCCTTGATTTGGAAATCATAATTCCTTTGCATTTGACAATTGAGTTAGTCAGTTGTTTCTATAATCTGATCTCCTTGCATTCTTCTTCCTCTAGTTGAGTACCGATACTCGTATCAGATCCTTTGTGGACCACCAAGTCCTTTGTTGGATTGTTATCCGACAGTGTCCTTCACATTTGATCACCTTGTGAGTTCTTCCCCTGATACATATTGCCTTTGTTAAGTTGTATCCTCTGCTTGGCCAACCATGCTCTGCTTTCAGGCTTGTGTTATTTACTCTTGAAACTTGTGGTATATGTCTCTAAGAAGCCCCTATGGGTTGAACATATGCCTTCTCTAAACCGTGTGAACCCGAAAGATTTCACGAGTCATACTTATCTGGTATTGCACCAGGTAAAACTTTCAACAACTAATGTCATCTTCGAAATACGAGAGGTGAATGGAAGATTATGCATTAAGGAAGTGGGAGTCGACCTTGAACCTTGTGTTCATGCCCATGGACGCGATGTATATCCTATCCTGGAAGCTTCTTGTAATAATAGCTACTTCCTTGATATAATATCCTTTGGTTTCGTTGAATTGATCCTTTGCAATCATGGTCCCGACCATATGTTCTTCCTTGATCCAATTCCCGGGCAAGTTTAAGCACTTGTCTTCTGTGGATCAATACCCCAGTCCAACCCTTACTTTGATCTACCGTCGAGTATTACCCCCCTGGTATCTCGAGATTATCACAAAACTTCATAACTTCTTATGAGTTCTCCATCGAGTGCTACCTTCCCACTGATTCCAATTTTTCACGAGCTCTGAGTTATTGAACACTCAAAGACACCGATAACTGAACCGAGTCCGCTCTTCGGTTCAACAACTCTCCAGTAAGCTTCTATAAGTACGAGTTTGTACCCGATCACGCCATTCCTAGCCTGTTTGGCTATATCATTGTCGTGCCGATTCTAACTGTGCTACCTGGTCCTTATTCTCGGAGCACCAAATTTCGACGATGAACTAACCTTACGTCGATCCTCATCGTCATATCATTTCGCCTTGAACAACAAGCTTGGTTTCGAGTTTGTGTCGTACCCTTGGTTCCAATAACCTTTCACTTCATCATTACTTGACTTGATGTCGTTACCGATCGATTACATCTTCATGAACTCTCGCGACAAAGGTGTCGTGATCATCAACATTCTGAGCTCATCCAGGATATCAATTGAATTCAAGATGAGAAATAACATCCTTGCCCTCGATGAATTGTATTATCGTCGACCACTTTATTGCCTTCCCACCAACACAAGCTTGTTCATGTTTGGTGTTATACCTTGAGTTCCTTGCTATCCAGCAATTGTTCTTCTTTACCTTGGAGTATTACCATCCTTTATGTCAAGAATGTTTTGAGATTTGTTCCACCTCTTGAGAATTCTTGGCATAGAAATACTTCTCACCATCACCATTCTTTATTGGTCCCCGTGTTAATTCCAACAAGTGAACGGTGTTGTTTGGATTCTTTCCTTCTAGCAACCCTATTTTTTTTTTTTTGAAGTTAATGGTCGAAAGTTCATTCTTAGACTATTGACTATTGAATCACCATTCTGACATTGGTCGTGCAACCCAACCCATATTTCGGGCGCACCTTTCAACCAATGTTTAATTGTGTATGTTTTCCCCGAGCATACTTCCTTATATCATTTGATCTGACCAATGTTATCTCCTTGTTCACTTAATTGTGGAGATCCATCTTTTGGATACCTCGTTGAATTATCGCTGAGTCCATCAGCCACCTCATCGTCCTCTCCTTGGGTTAATGATGAACTCTTGTTAACGGAAATCACTTCTTAGTTCATTTCCCGAGAATCTTACAGTGTCATCCCGTCAATTTGTGTTGCACCTTTCTTCTCTGGCATCCTGAGCCTGAGGTATCCTGACACCCATCATATCTGAATCTCACTCAAATATGATGGTTGGCACATATTATCAAGAGTTATAACATTGGTCCTTTGATGACCTGGTAACATGATGTCATACCTAGCACCCCCCCTGGGTGGAGGACCTATTATTGTAGTATCCTTTTTAGCAAGTTTAGCCATTCTTCCCTGAGGAAATTGTAAGACTTATCCTACCAGTTGTTCCTAATGGATCCTTCCTATATCTAAAGTCTGACCTTTTGCTCGAAGACCATTTCAATGCTATCTCGAAGCATGTCTATGGTACTCCAATTTTCAACAAGAACATTTGAAGCCCAATGATAAATGTTTCCTGCTCAATTATCCAAACACCGCTGTATGGGTAATATCATGAAATTTCTCTCCCCTACCTAAGGAGTTTTCTACATAATATCATGTCATGGATATCATGCTCTGCTTGTCCTTGGGAAGGATATACCCCTGATATACGTGTTTAAGCACATTTTCCTTCCTGTTGTTTTGTTCAAACTTTCTTGTAAACTACTTAATCGAGCAGTGGTAATTCTCCTGCTTATGTAAACACCTCGTTGTACAACTCTGTCAGTAAGACCCTGTTGAAATTGTCGATAGCATTCCGGTCACCATCGATGGACGAGAACTTTGCCTATTGGTCCGCCTCGTTCAACGAGCAGGAGAATGATTCTCTTCGTCCCTCGCCCTTGGTATCGACGTTGTTGCCGACTTAATCAACAGGCTACCCTCTGACATGCCTTGCTTGCATGATCGCGCAAGACGTCTCCGCCCTTCCTACTTTTAACCCACATGGTGGGCCCATAACCCACAGTTCCACCAGGATCGAACCTGACTCTCCTGTACACCCTCATGTTTCCAAAGTTATTCCTCGCGCGTGGACTCGTATGAAATTCATGAGCCACCTACCGATGAGATCATCTATTCTGGTATCAGACGCAATACTTACTCTCGCTACTCTGAACCCCTTTCTCACCCGCTTCGAGCCTATTATGGTACCTTCGTACCTTACTCTCGAGGTATTTCATATGTTCAACTCGAGAGATAATCTTATACTAATTCATGGGTTAGCCCCAGATTGTTTCCCTTAAAAGCTTTATGTCGTAGTGAGCTGGCCCTTATCTTTCGTAAGTACGATGGAGTTCCCGAAGAAATGATGACCAGTTTATCATGATGCACTGGAATAAAGGATTGAAGACATCAATGAAAGGGATTAACTTCTTCAAGAAGATCCGTTAGATTATCGTAACCAGACCTTTCCCCCTTGCTCCCCTCTTAAATCTCGGGACGAGATTTCTTGTAGTGGAGGAGAATTGTGACGCCCGGGTAATTAAGCTACAGTAATCCCCGCTAATGATGCCACGTCACCTCGGTTACTGTGGATAAACTCGCGTTAGTTCGGAACCTAGTTCGAATTTCAAATTCAAAATCGAGCAAACAATAAAAGTTTTCAAATATTAAAATTTAAATGTCCTGAGTGAACCAAATAATACATAGGTAATTATGGTGGAGAAACCAAATGTTGATAAAATGCTTAAAGGCCCTGAAACAATTAAAACAATAGTGAAAAACAATTAAACAAATGCCTATTGAATTTATAAAATGCTAACACTATTTTATTATGGGTTAAGAATTAATCTTGTATTAGTTTATTGGTAGATACAAATTAGGCACTAGTGGTAATTTTATAAACTGGAAATAAAAGAAACTACAAATAAAAAGAGACAAGAAAAAAAATATATATATATAAAAAAGGAAAACAGAAAACAGGGCCCCCCCTGCTGGGCCAACTGGCCCAGCTGGCCTCAGCCTCCCGAACGGGCTGGCCCGCCCCACGGCCCAGCCGGCCGCCCCCTGGCCTATAGGCCACCCACACCCTAGAAACCCTAACTCCCACTCCCACTCGCCCCACTCCCCTCTCCCCCTCCCCACGACCGCACGCCCCTCTTCCCTTCCCCGATCCAGATCGGGATCGGGGGGACGAACCTCCCCACGGCGCTCGGACCCCGTCGCCTCCATCTCGCCCTCGCCGCCGCCTGGTGCCGCCTCGACCCCGCCCCGCCTCTCCATCGCCGGGCGCCTCCCCTTCCCCCCCCCCACTTTCCCACTCTCCTCGGGGAGAGGCCCGACCCCGTCGCCCACGGATTCCGTCGGCCGGAACGCCGCCTCGCCGCCCTCCTCCTCAACGGACCTCGTCGCCGGACTGCCTCCCCGTCGCGCGCCGTCTCCGTCCTCCTCCTCACGCCCCGCTGCCACGTCCCCTACTCCCCCCCGTGAGCGCCCCCCCTTCCTTCCCCTTTCCCCGCGGTCACCGCCCGCGCTCCGACCCCGCCGTCGCCGGTCCCTCCCGGGCGACCGCGCCCGCGCCTCGCCGGAGCCCGCACGTGCCCACGCGGCCACAGCCGCGGCCCCGCACGCCTCGGGCCGCGCCTTCGCACGCACGGCCACGCACGACCGCGTCCCCCCTTCATGCACGGGCCTCGTCCCGCCTCCCGAGCCCGTGCGCCGTCCCTGCACGCCCTCGCCGGCCCTCCACCGAATCGCCTCCAACCCCGGCCTCCTCTCCCTCCGGCGACGCCGGCCCCTGAACCCTCCCCTCCTCTTTGTCCCTGGCCGCCGGCGCCCGCGCCCAGCTCTCCCTCGCCGCCTAGGCAGGCTACGCCCGCACAGCCGCCCGTTGACCCCATCCCAGGTGGACTCGGGCGTGTGCCCGCACCTCCGCCCAGCAGCCCCCCTTCACCCCCTTCGGCACCCTAGCGGCTACCGCACCGACCGGCTCGGCCATGGCCGCTGGCTGCGTGCGTGCCCCGCCCAGCCCGAACATGTCCGGCGCGCCAAAGGGTGTGGCCTGGACATTGTCCGGCCATGTGTGGTGCTGCCCTGGACGTGTCCGGCTGGACATTGTCCAGTGGCCCAGTGCTACTGTCAAAAAAAAAGAAAAAAAAGGAATATCAAAATAAATAATAATAATAATAAAATTAATTAATTAATTAATTAAGGAATTAAGGAATTAATTAAGTTAATTAATTATAATTAGGTTAACCTAATCACTAATTAAACTAATTAACTGTTAGTTAATTAAAACAGTGTATGACATGCGGGACCCACATGTCAGGGTTGACTCAGTCAACCCCTGTTGACTGCTGACGTTAGCATGACATCATGCTGACGTCATAAATACATTTTTTTCGAATTAATTAAATAAATAATTAAATTCCAAAATTGTTAAAATCTTTTAAAAATCATATCTTTTAATCCGTAACTCGGATTAAAATATTTTCAACATGAAAGTTGCTCAGAACGACGAGACAAATCCGGATACGCGGTCCGTTCGTCCGCCACACACCCCTAACCTATCGAACCCGCAACTTTCCCCCTCCGGCTCCTCTGCCCGAAAACACGAAACACCGGGAATACTTTCCCGGGGGTTTTCCCCCCTTCACCGGTATCACCTACTACCGCGTTAGGGCACACCGAACACCGCGTATTGCCTTGATATATTTTGTGGTGCTTTGTTTGCTCTGTATTCATTATTTCTTTCCCCTCTTCTCTCCGATAGACTACGAGACCGATGCTGCTGCTGACCAGTTCGACTACGGAGTTGACGACCCCTCTCTCTTGCCAGAGCAACCAGGCAAGCCCCCCCCCCCCTTGATCACCAGATATCGCCTATTCTCCTCTATACTGCTTGCATTAGAGTAGTGTAGCATGTTACTGCTTTCGTTAATCCTATTCTGATGCATAGCCTGACATTGTCGCTACATCTGTTGATACCTTACCTGCAATCCTAAATGCTTAGTATAGGATGCTAGTTTATCATCATTGGCCCTACATTCTTGTCAGTCTGCCTTGCTATACTATCGGGCCGTGATCACTTGGGAGGTGATCACGGGTTTATACTATACATACATACATACTATACAGATGGTGACTAAAGTCGGGTCAGCTCATTGAGTACCCGCAAGTGATTCTGACGAGGGGGCTGAAAGGACAGGTGGCTCCATCCCGGTAGAGGTGGGCCTGGGTTCCCGACGGCCCCCGACTGTTACTTTGTGGCGGAGCGGCAGGGCAGGTTGAGACCACCTAGGAGACAGGTGGGCCTGGCCCTGTTCGGCGTTCGCGGATACTTAACACACTTAACGAGATCTTGGTATTTGATCTGAGTCGGCTACGAGCCTATACGCACTAACCATCTACGTGGGAGTAGTTATGGGTATCCCGACGTCGTGGTATCAGCCGAAGCACTTCAGACGTCAGCGACGGAGCGGCGCGCGCCGGATTGGAACGTAAGCCTGCTCTTGTATTAAGGGGGCTAGTTCCGCTTTCGGCCGCGTACGCAACGTGCAGGTGTGCTATGGGCGATGGGCCCAGACCCCTGTGCGCTTAGGTTTAGACCGGCGTGCTGGCCTCTCTGTTTTGCCTAGGTGGGGCTGCGACGTGTTGATCTTCCGAGGCCGGGCATGACCCCGGAAAGTGTGTCCGGCCAAATGGGATCAAGCGTGTTGGGTTATGTGGTGCACCCCTGCAGGGAAGTTAATCTATTCGAATAGCCGTGATCTTCGGTAATAGGACGACTTGGAGTTATACCTTGACCTTATGACAACTAGAACCGGATACTTAATAAAACACACCCTTCCAAGTTCCACAGACAACCCGGTGATCGCTTTTCCGCAGGGCGACGAGGAGAGGATTGCCGGGGAGGATTATGCTATGCGATGCTACTGGAGATGCTACTTGGAGATGCTACTTGGAGGACTACAATCTACTCTCTTCTATATGCTGCAAGACGGAGGCTACCAGAAGCGTAGTCTTCGACAGGATTAGCTATCCCCCTCTTATTCTGGCATTCTGCAGTTCAGTCCACCGATATGGCCTCCTTACACATATACCCATGCACATGTAGTGTAGCTCCTTGCTTGCGAGTACTTTGGATGAGTACTCACGGTTGCTTTTCTCCCTCTTTTCCCTTTTCCCTTCTACCTGGTTGTCGCAACCAGATGCTGGAGTCCAGGAGCCAGACGCCACCGTCGACGACGACCCCTACTACACCGGAGGTGCCTACTACTACGTGCAGCCCGCTGACGACGACCAGGAGTAGTTAGGAGGATCCCAGGCAGGAGGCCTGCGCCTCTTTCGATCTGTATCCCAGTTTGTGCTAGCCTTCTTAAGGCAAACTTGTTTAACTTATGTCTGTACTCAGATATTGTTGCTTCCGCTGACTCGTCTATGATCGAGCACTTGTATTCGAGCCCTCGAGGCCCCTGGCTTGTATTATGATGCTTGTATGACTTATTTTATTTGTAGAGTTGTGTTGTGATATCTTCCCGTGAGTCCCTGATCTTGATCGTGCACATTTGCGTGCATGATTAGTGTACGATTGAATCGGGGGCGTCACAGGGTTTATGCAGACTTATGGAGAAGCCTGCGTGTACAAGAAAGTGAATGGGAGCTCTGTAGCATTTCTCATATTATATGTGGATGGCATACTTTTGATGGGAAATGATATAGAACTTTTGGACAACATTAAGGCCTACTTGAATAAGTGTTTTTCAATGAAGGACCTTGGAGAAGCTGCTTACATATTAGGCATCAAGATCTATAGAGATAGATCGAGACGCCTCATAGGTCTTTCACAAAGCACATACCTTGATAAGATATTGAAGAAGTTCAATATGGATCAGTCCAAGAAGGGGTTCTTGCCTATGTTGCAAGGTGTGAAATTGAGCTCGGCTCAATGTCCGACGACGGCAGAAGATAGAGAAAAGATGAGCGTCGTCCCCTATGCCTCAGCTATAGGGTCTATCATGTATGCCATGACATGCACCAGACCTGATGTAAACCTTTCCGTAAGTTTGGTAGGAAGATACCAAAGTAATCTCGGCATGGAACACTGGATAGCGGTCAAGAATATCCTGAAGTACCTGAAAAGGACTAAGGACATGTTTCTCGTATATGGAGGTGACGAAGAGCTCGTCGTAAAGGGTTATGTCGACGCTAGCTTCGGCACAGATCTGGATGACTCTAAGTCACAAACCGGATACATGTATATTTTGAATGGTGGGGCAGTAAGCTGGTGCAGTTGCAAGCAAAGCGTGGTGGCGGGATCTACATGTGAAGCGGAGTACATGGCAGCCTCGGAGGCAGCGCATGAAGCAATATGGGTGAAGGAGTTCATCACTGACCTAGGAGTCATACCTAATGCGTCGGGGCCGATAACACTATTCTGTGACAACACTGGAGCTATTGCCCTTGCCAAGGAGCCCAGGTTTCACAAGAAGACCAGGCACATCAAGCGTCGCTTCAACTCCATTCGTGAAAATGTTCAAGATGGAGACATAGATATTTGCAAAGTGCATACGGATCTGAATGTCGCAGATCCGTTGACTAAACCTCTTCCGCGAGCAAAACATGATCAACACCAAAACTCTATGGGTGTTCGATTCATCACAATGTAACTAGATTATTGACTCTAGTGCAAGTGGGAGACTGTTGGAAATATGCCCTAGAGGCAATAATAAAATGGTCATTATTATATTTCCTCATTCAAGATAATTGTCTTTTATTCATGCTATAATTGTGTTATCCGGAAATTGTAATACATGTGTGAATACATAGACCACAACATGTCCCTAGTAAGCCTCTAGTAGACTAGCTCGTTTATCAATAGATGGTCACGTTTTCCTGACCATGGACATTGGATGTCATTGACAACGGGATCACATCATTGGGAGAATGATGTGATGGACAAGACCCAATCCTAAGCATAGCACAAGATCGTGTAGTTCGTTTGCTAGAGCTTTTCCAATGTCAAGTATCATTTCCTTAGACCATGAGATTATGTAACTCCCGGATCCCGTAGGAGTGCTTTGGGTGTACCAAACGTCACAACGTAACTGGGTGGCTATAAAGGTATACTACAGGTATCTCCGGAAGTGTCTGTTGGGTTGACACGGATCGAGACTGGGATTTGTCACTCCATATGACGGAGAGGTATCTCTGGGCCCACTCGGTAATGCATCATCATAATGAGCTCAAAGTGACTAAGTGGTTGGTCACGGGATCATGCATTACGGTACGAGTGAAGTGACTTGCCAGTAACGAGATTGAATGAGGTATTAGGATACCGATGATCGAATCTCGGGCAAGTAACGTACCGATTGACAAAGGGAATTGTATACGGGATTACTTGAATCCTCGACATCGTGGTTCATTCGATGAGATCATCATGGAACATGTGGGAGCCAACATGGGTATCCAGATCCCGCTGTTGGTTATTGGCCGGAGAGTCGTCTCGGTCATGTCTGCATGTCTCCCAAACCCGTAGGGTCTACACACTTAAGGTTCGGTGACACTAGGGTTGTAGAGATACTAGTATGTGGTAACCCTAAAGTTGTTTGGAGGCCCGGATGAGATCTCGGACGCCACGAGGAGTTCCGGAATGGTCCGGAGGTGAAGAATTATATATTGGAAGTCCAATTTCGGCCATCGGGAAAGTTTCGGGGGTCACCGGTATTGTACCGGGACCACTGGAAGGGTCCCAGGGGTCTATCGGGTGGGGACACCTGTCCCGGAGGGCCCCATGGGCTGAAGTGGGAAGGGGAACCAGCCCCTGGTGGGCTGGTGCGCCCCCCCTTGGCCCCCCCTATGCCTAGGGTTGGAAACCCTAGGGGTGGGGGCAACCCACTTGGCTTGGGGGGCAAGCCACCCCTTGCCCCCCCCCCTTGAGATCCCATCTCCATTGGGCCGGCGCCCCCCCTTGGCCCTATATAAAGAGGGAGGAGGGACGGCAGACGCACCCAAGTCCCTGGCGTCTCCCTCTCCCTCTGCAACACCTCTCCCTCTCGTAGAGCTTGGAAAAGCCCTGCCGAGATCGCCGCTGCTCCCACCACCACGACGTCGTGCTGTTGGATCTCCATCAACCTCTCCCCCCCTTGCTGGATCAAGAAGGAGGAGAAGTCTTCCCCAACCATATGTGTGTTGAACGCGGAGTTGCCGTCTGTTCGGCACTAGGATCATCGGTGATTTGGATCACGACGAGTACGACTCCCTCAACCCCGTTCTCCTGAACGCTTCCGTGCGATCTACAAGGGTATGTAGATGCACTCCTCTATCTCGTTGCTAGATGACTCCATAGATTGATCTTGGTGAAGCGTAGAATTTTTTTATTTTTTGGAATGTTCCCCAACACCAGTGTCAGTTCCTGTCTGTTGCATGTTTTATGTTTCGCAGGATATCCATATCAAACGGAGTCCAAACGGGATAAAAACGGACGGAGCTTATTGTTGGAAAATATGGAAAATTCCGGAAGAAAAATACACGCGAGATGGTGCCCGAGGTGGTCACGAGGTAGGGGGCGCACCTGACCCCCCTGGGCGCGCCCCCTACCCTCGCGAGCCCACCGTAAGGCGGTTGACGCTCTTCTTTTGCCGCAAGAAAGCTAATATTCGGAAAAAAATCATGGCGAAGGTTTCAGGCCAATCGGAGTTACGGATCTCCATATATACACGAAACGGTGAAATAGAGCCAGAACAGAATGGAGAAACAGAGAGATAGATCCAATCTCGGAGGGGCTCTCGCCCCTCCCATGCCATGGGAGCCAAGGACCAGAGGGGAAACCCTTCTCCCATCTAGGGAGAAGGTCAAGGAAGAAGGAGAAGAAAGGGGGCTCTCTTCCCCTTCCTTCCGGTGGCGCCGGAACGCTGCCGGGGGCCATCATCATCACCGCGATCTTCACCAACACCTCCATCATCTTCACCAACATCTCCATCCCCTTCCCCCATCTATATCCAGAGGTCCACTCTCCCGCAACCCACTGTACCCTCTACTTGAACATGGTGCTTTATGCTTCATATTATTTTCCAATGATGTGTTGCCATCCTATGATGTCCGAGTAGATTTTCGTTGTCCTATCGGTGATTGATGAATTGCTATGATTGGTTTGAGTTGCATGTTTTATTATTGGTGCTATTCTATTGTGCCCTCCGTGTCGCGCAAGCGTGAGGGATTCCCGCTGTAGGGTTTGCAATATGTTTATGATTTGCTTATGGTGGGTGGCGTGAGTCACAGAAGCACAGACCCGAGTAAGTAGGTTGTTTGCGTATGGGATAAAGGGGACTTGATGCTTTAATGCTATGGTTGGGTTTTACCTTAGTGAATCTTTAGTAGTTGCGGATGCTTGTTAGAGTTCCAATCATAAGTGCATATGATCCAAGTATAGAAAGTATGTTAGCTTATGCCTCTCCCTCAAATAGAATTGCAATAGTGATTACCGGTCTAGTAACATAGTCAATTGCTTAGGGACAATTTCACAACTCCTACCACCACTTTTCCACACTCGCTATATTTACTTTATTGCATCTTTATCTAAAAAGCCCCTAGTGTTTATTTACGTGTTCTTTATTATCTTGCAAACCTATCCTATCACACCTACAAAGTACTTCTAGTTTCATACTTGTTCTAGGTAAAGCGAACGTCAAGCGTGCGTAGAGTCGTATTAGTGGCCGATAGGACTTGAGAGAGTATTTGTTCTACCTTTAGCTCCTTGTTGGGTTGGACACACTTACTTATCGAAAGAGGCTATAACTATCCCGTATACTTGCGGTTATCAGATGGCACATTTCATTCCTTGCAACAAGATAGACGATGCTTCACACGTTGCAAATATCTTTTGTAGGGAAATCTTGTGCCTCCATGGAGTACCAAAGACAATCTTCTCCGACCATGACATCAAGTTCTTGAGTTACTTTTGGAAGACGCTATGCGCCAAGATCGGAATCAAGCTCTTGTTCTCATCCGCACACCATCCTCAAACCGACAGCTAAACGGAGGTGATGAACCAAACGCTCTCCACTCTGCTTCGCGTGTTGATCAAGAAGAACATCAAGGAGTGGGAGGGGTGTCTACCCATCGCCGAGTACGCCTACAACCGTGCAAGACATTTGACTACCGGCAAGTCCCCCTTCGAGGTCGTCTACGGCTTCAACCCGTTGTCCCCTTTGGACATTCTACCCCTTCCTCTACAAGAACGCACCAACATGGATGCGAGTGCATGGGCGAACCACATTAAGAAGATGCACGAAGATACAAGGCACACAATCGAGCGCCAAGTACAACGACTAGCGTCCAAGCTCAATGTCAACAAGCAACCCAAGACATTCAACATTGGAGACCTCATGTGGCTACACCTTCGCAAGGACCGCCTCCCCAACGAACGCAACTCCAAGCTTCTCCCTCGAGCCGACGGACCCTTCAAGTTGCTAGCACGCTACAACAACAACGCTAACAAGATCGACCTCCCACGCGACAAGTACAACGTGAGCGACATCTTCAACGTCTCCGATCTCTCCCCGTACCATGGTGATGAGGATTTCGATCCGAGGTCGGATCTTTCCCAATGGAGGGGAGATGATGCGGAGCATCCTACGGTCATCCCCATGGGCACTACTTCGACTACTCAAGCTCCAAGTGGACCCATGACGAGAGCTCGAGCACGTGCTATTCAATCGGAGGTTAACTCTCTCCTTGTTAAACTTCCCTTTGACCCACTTGAGACATGGCTACTACCTCAAACGGAGATGCTTTGTGTGCTTAGGTACCAAGAAAGTAACCAAGGAGAAGTTACGACGCAAGATGAACATCGAGAGCATGTAGATGATCTGCCCAGCCCGGAAAGACCGGAACAACCGCCCAACCACCGCCCGGGCGGAACAACCGGCTAGCTACCGGTCAACAACCGGCCCACCTTCTATGATCGAGCGGAGCAAGGCTGGTGCTGCACCGGTTTTACCGGTTTCTGCCCAAAGACCGGAACAACCGCCACGACAACCGGTACAACCACTGGCCCCTTTGACCTCCATCTCCAGAAGCCAGCGCCTGACCTCCCGGCGGTAGTACCGCCTTCCACATCCGGAACTACCGCCCCGCATGAGCTCCCAGCGGAACTACTGGCCACATGATCGGTACTACCGGCCTGCCTGCGCCCAGTGCAAGGGGTTTTCGCCCCATGTATCCTCTCCCACTTACCCCTTCGTGGCTTAGCACTATATATACTCGTCTCCTAGCTTCGTATTAGGGTTAGCATTGGTTTTAGCTCATATTTTGTGTGAGAGCCTTCCTCATCCACTTGGTTACTTCTCCTCGGATCTCATGACCTCTTCGGAGAAGATCCCCCAAGCGGATTCAAGACCCCTTCAAGGGAAGACAATCAAGACCTCCTCACGGAGAAGAACGTCTACCTTTGTATCTTTCCTTTGTTGATTTTGAATCTTGTGCTACCTTATGTGTTCGGTGATCTAGCCCTTGTGTGATCAATTACTTGTCGATTGAGTTTCTCTCGTTCCCCCCCATGTTTTTCCTCGTGTTCTTCTGCTCGTTCGTCGTGTTCCCCGTAGGATCCACTCCAAACGTGAAAGATCGTCCACATAGGGTTCCGCCCTACATCACATGTGCTTAAAAAGTAGATTGAGGGTGGATTAGGGGGTGTCCGGATAACCGAACTATCACTTTTGGCTGGACTCCTGGACTATGAAGATACAAGATTGAAGACTTCGTCCCGTGTCCGGATGGGACTTTCCTTGGCGTGGAAGGCAAGGTTGGCGACACAGATATGTAGATCTCCTACCATTGTAACCGACTCTGTGTAACCCTAACCCTCTTCGGTGCCTATATAAGCTGGAGGGTTTTAGTCTGTAGGACGAACAACAATCATACCATAGGCTAGCTTCTAGGGTTTAGCCTCTCTGATCTCGTGGTAGATCTACTCTTGTACTACCTATATCATCAATATTAATCAAGCAGGAGTAGGGTTTTACCTCCATCGAGAGGGCCCGAACCTGGGTAAAAACATCGTGTCCCTTGTCTCCTGTTACCATCCGCCTAGACGCACAGTTCGGGACCCCCTACCCGAGATCCGCCGGTTTTGACACCGACATTGGTGCTTTCATTGAGAGTTCCTCTGTGTCGTCATCTTTAGGCCCGATGGCTCCTCCGATCATCAACAACGATGCGGTCCAAGGTGAGACTTTTCTCCTCGGACAGATCTTCATATTCGGCGGCTTTGCACCGCGGGCCAATTCGCTTGGCCATTTGGAGCAGATTGAAAGCTACGCCCCTGGCCATCAGGTCAGATTTGGAAGTTTGAACTATACGGCTGACGTCCGCGGAGACTTGATCTTCGACCGGTTCAAGCCACAGCCAAGCGCGCCGCACTGTCACGATAGGCATGATCCAGCTCTACCACCGGACAGTGCCCTGGAGGACGCACAAGTGTCCGCTCAAACCCTTAGCTCGGAGCCGACTGTGTCGATCGAGGACGGGTGGCTGGACACCGCTTCGGGGGCTGCTATCTCTATGGCGATTGAGCCAAACACTAACCCTGTCCTTTGCGAAGCTCGTGACTCCAAGGTGCCGGACTCCTCTCCGGACTCCGAACCTTCTGCGCCCCTGCCAATCGAATCCGATTGGGCGCCGATCATGGAGTTCACTGCCACGGACATCTTTCAGCACTCGCCCTTTGGCGACATCCTGAATTCACTAAAGTCTCTCTCTTTATTGGGAGAGCCCTGGCTGGATTATGGTCAGGAAGGTTGGGATGCGGATGACAAAGAAATTCAAAGCCCACCCACCACCCACTTCGTAGCCACTGTTGATGATTTACCCGACATGCTCGACTTCGACTCCAAAGACATCGATGGTATGGACGACGATGCAGGAGACGACCAAGAACCAGCGCCTACAGGGCACTGGAAGGCCACCTCGTCATATGACATATACATGGTGGACATCCCAAAAGATGGGAATGGCGATGGAACAATGGAGGATGACCCCTCCAAGAAACAGCCTAAGCGCCAGCGTCAGCGGCGCCGCTCTAAATCCCGCCACAGCAAAAACAAAGATTCCGGCACGGGAGACAATAACACCACGGACAGTGCCGAAGACAACCCCCTCCAGCAGGATTCAGTGTAGGAGGATGGAGAAGCCATCCCTCATGAGAGAGCGGCAGATAGAGAGGTAGAGGACGATAATTGCATGCCTCCCTCCGAAGACGAGGCAAGCCTTGACGACGATGAATTTGCCGTGCCTGAGGATCCCGTCGAACAAGAGCGTTTCAAACGCAGGCTTATGGCCACGGCAAGCAGCCTCAAGAAAAAGCAGCAACAACTTAGAGCTGACCAAGACTTGCTAGCTGACAGATGGACTGAAGTCCTTGCGGCCGAAGAGTATGAACTCGAACGCCCCTCCAAGAGCTACCCAAAACGCGGGCTGCTACCCCGATCAAAGGAGGAAGCACCTAGACCTACATCACCAGTGCATGATACGGCCGACCGGCTACCTCGTGGCCACGACAGAGAGGCCTCTCGGCCCTCCACTCAAGCCGCACCCCGGCGCCGCTCAAAAAGTACCAAGGCACGGGGAAATGCGCCAGACCTGCAAGATATATTGGAGGACAAGGCAAGGCAAACAAGATCGATCTACGGATCGTGTGGGCGCCTCACTACACGTGACGATAACCGTCATGCCGGATACAGCAAATCCGGCCGAGCCGAACACAGCAGACAAAGCTCATTTGAGCTACGTCGTGATATAGCCCAGTACATGGGGTGCCGCACACCCACTATGCTTCACAGATGAAGTAATGGATCATCAAATCCCCGAGGGTTTCAAACCTGTAAACATCGAATCGTACGATGGCAAAACAGATCATGCGGTATGGATCGAAGACTACCTCCTTCGTATCCACATGGCCCGCGGTGATGATCTACACGCCATCAAATACCTCCCACTCAAGCTTAAAGGACCAGCTCGGCATTGGCTTAACAGCTTGCCAGTGGAGTCAATTAGTTGTTGGGAAGACCTGGAAGCCGCATTCCTCGACAACTTCCAGGGCACCTATGTGCGACCACCAGACACCGATGACCTAAGCCACATAATTCAGCAGCCAGAGGAATCAGCCAGACAATTCTGGACACGGTTCCTAACCAAGAAAAATCAAATCATTGACTATCCAGATGCAGAGGCCCTTGCAGCCTTCAAACATAACATCCACGACGAGTGGCTTGCCCGACACCTAGGAAAGGAAAAGCCGAAATCCATGGCAGCCCTCACAACACTCATGACCCGCTTTTGCGTGGGAGAGGACAGCTGGCTAGCTCGTAGTAACAACATGACCAAGAGCCCTGGTAATTTGGATACCAAGGACAGCAGTGGCAGGTCGCGTCGCAATAAGCACAAGCGCCGCATTAACGGTGATAATGCTGAGGATACGACAGTCAATGCCGGATTCAGAGGCTCTAAAGCCGGTCAGCGGAAAAAGCCATTCGAAAAGAAATAATCCAGTCCTGTCCAATTTTGACCGAATACTCGATCGCTCATGCCAGATACACGGCACCCCCGAAAAACCAGCCAACCACACCAACAGGGATTGTTGGGTGTTCTAGCAGGCAGGCAAGTTAAATGCCGAAAACAATGACAAGGGGCTGCATAGTGATGACGAGGAGGAGCCCCGGCCGCCGAACAATAGAGGACAGAAGGGCTTCCCCCCACACGTGCGGACGGTGAACATGATATACGCAACCCACATACCCAAAAGGGAGCAGAAGCATGCACTAAGGGACGTATATGCGATGGAGCCAGTCGCCCCAAAGTTCAATCCGTGGTCCTCCTGCCCGATCACTTTTGATCGAAGGGACCACCCCACTAGCATCCGCCATGGCGGATTCGCTGCATTGGTTCTAGACCCAATCATTGACGGATTTCACCTCACCAGAGTCCTGATGGACGGCGGCAGCAGCCTGAACCTGCTTTATCAGGATACAGTGCGCAAAATGGGCATAGGCCCCTCAAGGATTAAACCCACAAAAACGACCTTTAAAGGCGTCATACCAGGTGTACAGGCCAACTGTACAGGCTCAGTTACACTTGAAGTGGTCTTCGGATCCCCAGATAACTTCCGAAGCAAGGAATTAATCTTTGACATAGTCCCGTTCCGCAGCGGCTATCACGCACTGCTCGGACGAACCACATTTGCAAAGTTCAATGCGGTGCCGCACTACGCATACCTCAAGCTCAAGATACCAGGCCCACGAGGAGTCATTATAGTCAACGAAACACCGAACGCTCTCTCCGAACGGAGGAGCATACTGCGGCCCTCGGGGCGGAAGTAAAAAGCAACCTCTCAAGGCAATTCTCGAGTCCGGCTATTCAACGTCCGGACACCATCAAGCGCGCCCGGAGTAACCTACAACAAGACCGCCTGGCACGTTCCGAGCACGCGTAGCAATGCGGCCCCAACCCCAGCCCTCGCGAAATTGCAAAACTAGTACTACGCGTACATAATTACGCTATGGAAATACCATGGGAATAGGGGAGGGGCACGACCACGGCAGGCCCAGAATGCGACTCAACCACACCAGGGGCTCCCGATTGTGTCATTCTTTTTTTCTTACTTTTAGGACTCTGTTCTCAAGAAACCATGTCCAGCAGTAGAATCGCCGAACACACGATGCAACAGCCAGGGAAGCAGAAAGCTACGTCGAGTGTCCAGGTGGTCTCTATAACGAGCAGTATACTTGTTTCACATATCATCCCGCAGATCGCCCCTGGAGGGGGACATGTCAAATAGTCCCGTCCCTTGCTTATCGCACTATTTGTATCGTCCCGCTTTTACCGCAGCCTTTTTTGAATGAACAATACATAGCTTCTGCCTATTGTTGCATTCCTTTTTCTATCTATATATGTTCACTTATGACATGTTGCATCCGTACACTTTGGTACGGCCAAATACACCAGGGGCTTAAGTACCCCAAAATATGGTGTGATAAGCCCGAACACTTTCACAAGTGCGGCACCCCGAACTTATAGCATTATATGCATCGGCTCTGAATCATGTCTTGGGTCAATAGTTGGGTTTGCCTGGCTCCCATGTTTTGGTACCTTACGTTCCATTATATCGGCTAAGGTAGCGCTGGGAGAACCACTGCGATTGTGCCCCGGTTGAGCTGGGTTAAGCACCTCAGTGGAGAAAGCTAAAACTGACCGTCATGATAGGGCGAGAGCCGGTAGCTGTTTGAGAGGTTTTCGAGTCCCTAAAGACTTATGCCACTTAGAGCGAGGAGTCGGCTTTGTCCAGCCCAGGCGTGGATGGCGCCCCGAACTCGGTCTTCCGAATACTAGGGGCTTCGCCGAAATTTAAAATTATAGAATTCTATGGCTAAGTGAGAGTGTTCAAGCATTATAGTCCGGTTGCCTCGTTCGTTACGTTGAGCGCCTCCCTCGAAGGACACAAGGAGGAGAAAAGGAGCGCTCAAGTTTATCCCGAACACCCCAACACTCGTGGCATGGGGGCAGAAGCCGACGACTCGCCATCTCTCAAATTTAATAAACGGCTGCACAGAAGGTAATATTTTAAATTCACAAGTGTTGCTTAGCGCATATGAACAAGTTTTCAGCGTACAGGATAACGAATGCGAGTTTACTCAAAAATTACATCTTTGGAGCATTCACCCGCTATAAGGCGGGCACCCTTCAGGACGCCCTCACAATACATCTCGGGCTTGCGATACTCCATGCCCGGCGGTGGTCTGTCCGTCACAAGCTTCTCAGCATCCATCTTGCCCCAGTGCACTTTAGCACGGGCAAGGGCCCTATGGGCACCTTCGATGCAGACGGAGGGCTTGACGACTTCAATCCATGGACAGGCGTCCACCAGCCGCCTCACCAGCCCGAAGTAGCTCCCAGGCATGGCTTCCTTAGGCCACAGCCGAACTATGAGGCCCTTCATGGCCTATTCGGTCACCTTATGGAGCTCGACCAGCTGCTTCAGCTGGTCGCTCAAGGGCACCGGGTGTCCGGCCTCAGCATACTGAGACCAGAACACCTTCTCCATCGAGCTCCCCTCCTCAGATCGGTAGAACGCGGCAGCATCGGACACACTGCAGGGCAGATCTGCGAATGCTCCTGGAGAGCTCCGGATTCGGGTAAGTAACAAGTAATTCACTTTCAGGTGCCTGCTTTGCATAAAGAATGCCTTACCCGCGCTATCTTCTTCATCGCTTCAATTTCCTGGAGGGCTTTTTGGGCTTCGGCCTTAGCAGCTTTGGCGCTCTCAAGGGCCGAGGCGAGCTCGGACTCTCGATTCTTTGAGTCACGCTGCAAACTCTCGTGTTTTTCCACAAGAGCCTGGAGCTCTTGCCGCACCTCCGCCACCCACACCTCCTGCTTCTCTCGCTCGGTGCGCTCCGTGGCCGCATTGCTTTCAGCCTTGGACACCGCTTCCTTCAGGGTCACCACCACGTTCGTGGCCCCTAGAATACTCACGTTATTCCTGTCATTTTTTGCAACCACATCTTTTATATACTTCCATAAGGTATTACTTACCTTCCTTGTCCTCGAGCTGCTTTTTGGCGAGGCCGAGCTCATTCTCGGACCGCTCGAGGCTCTTCTTCAATGCATTGACCTCCGCAATCAATGCGACAGAGGTCATTCGTGCAGCCTGCATTCCCCATATTGACATACTTATGTTAGACTCCTGCGTACATCTTTTTAGATCCTCAGTTCAGCTTTTTTTCTGAACACCAAACTAAGCATCATGGGCTACTGTCTATGCGGTAATATTTTTACATATCTTAAACACATACCTCAAAGCCTGTTAGATGGCTGGCACAGGCTTCAGTCAGCCCGCTCTTGGCGGACTGAACTTTCTGGATCACCACACTCATAACAGTGCGGTGCTCCTCGTTGATGGAGGCGCAGTTAAGCGCCTCCAGCAAATTATCTGATGCCTCTGGTTGGATGGAGGTCACCGGTGTCGCAGTCTCTCCCTTCTTACAAAGGGGCCGCCTGCCGGACTCCAGAACCACTGAAGGTTTCGGTGCGGAGTCTGGCCCAGGGCCAGACTTAGAGCCCTTTGGGGTTTTATCCCCCTTGCGCCTGGAGTCCGGGAGGTTGCCTTGCGGTGCCTCCTGGACTACCTCCTCCTGGTGTCCGGGAGGTTGCCTTTTGGGACCCCACCTCAGCGTCATC
Source organism: Triticum aestivum (assembly GCF_018294505.1). Lineage (NCBI taxonomy): Eukaryota > Viridiplantae > Streptophyta > Magnoliopsida > Poales > Poaceae > Triticum > Triticum aestivum. The sequence continues at coordinate 276,395,265 of NC_057813.1, forward strand.
CGCAGCACGAGGAGAGGAGGCGGTCGGAAGTGAGGTGCTATTCACGTCCGACGAATCCAGGGAGCCGCTCGTTGAAGGGTCGAGCCCGTCCTTGGGCAGGCTGCAGGGTTATATTCGGCTTTAGGAGATTCTGTGCGACAAATGAAACGCCATGAGTTATTATGGTATCCGGACACTTACGATTTTGCTAGGGGCTTAGCCCTCGGTGGCCACTCCTCTTCACCGTCGTCGGCGTGGGTGGAGTAGTCCGGAGGAAGGGTCCTTCCCTTCTTCGACCCTCTAGCCTCCCCAGTTGGGGCGGCCTTCCTTTTCTTCTCTCCCCCCGCTTGGGGAGAGGCCTCGTTTTCATCCTCCTCGTCTTCGCGAGAGGAGTCCGCCTCAGAGTCATCGGACGATGAGTCCGACAACACCTGGCACCGGGAACTCCTTCGAGTTCATGTGGCCTTCTTCTTGTCCTTCTTCTCCGGCACCATGTGAGGTGCCGGAACCAGCAGCCCCGTTAATCGGGCGTCCGCTGGGTCTTCTGGTAAGGGAGCCGGACAGTTAACCTGCCTGGATGTCTTTTGACAGGACTGTCAAAGGTAAGGGAGTTTAGATCCCGCATAGAGTCAAACTATGAAAAACAAGTGTCCTGTAAAGGGTAAAATAGCTTACCTCGCTAGCTTGACGCTGCGAGCTGAATCCGCGATCTTCGGTAGCGGATGCGGGAGCCTCGGCGCCCTTGAACAGCACCTTCCAGGCATCTTCGTACGTAGTGTCGAAGAACCTTCTCAAGGTTTGGTGCTGTACCGCATCAAACTCCCACAAGTTGAAGGCCCGTTGTTAGCACGGGAGGATCCGGCGGATGAGCATGACCTGGACTATGTTGACAAGCTTGAGCTTCTTGTTCACCAGGTTTTGGACGCAGGTTTGGAGTCTGGTCAACTCTTCCGAATTACCCCATGTCAGGCCCGTCTCTTTCCAAGAGGTGAGCCGTGTAGGGAAGCCAGATCGGAATTCGGGGGCCGCGGCCCATTCAGGGTCACGCGGCTTGGTGATGTAGAACCACCCCGATTGCCACCCCTTTATGGTCTCCACGAAGGAGCCCTCGAGCCATAGGACGTTGGCCATCTTGCCCACCATGGCACCTCCGCACTCCGCCTGGCGGCCGCCCACTACCTTCGGCTTGACATTGAAGGTCTTCAATCATAAGCCGAAGTGGGGCTGGATGCAGAGGAAGGCCTCGCACACGATGATGAATGCCGAGATGTTGATGATGAAATTCGGGGCCATATCATGGAAATCCAGGCCGTAGTAGAACATGAGCCCCCGGACAAATGGGTGAAGTGGAAAACCTAGTCCGCGGAGGAAGTGGGTGAGGAACACCACCTTCTCATGGGGCCTGGGGGTGGGGATAAGCTGCCCCTTTTCGGGGAGCCGAGGCGTGATGTCGCAGGACAAGTATCCGGCCTTCCGCAACTTTTTGATGTGCCCCTCCGTGACGGAGGAGACCAACCACTTGCCTCCCGCTCCGGCCATGGCTGGGGAAGGTCGAGGCGAGATGTGCGGACTTGGGCGCTGGAGCTCGAGTGCGCGGAAATGGATGAGCAAAGGAGGAAGAAGGCGTGTGTGAAAAAGTGGATCCTTATCCCCTTATATGGACGGATGAAGCTATGCGTCCCCACCAGCCTGGTAAAACTCGCTTATCTCCCAAGCGCCATAATCAATGGCGCAGTTGGGTTACCCACGCCCGTATTGATGAGAATCCCGGAATAAGGGGACACGATCTCTGCTTTGACAAGACGTGCCAAGGAAACCGCCTCGCTAAACGCGCTGAGATGGGACGATAAAAACGATTCGAATAAAGGCTTGGCCGTGGTGTGGTGTCACGCCATGGAATACGTCAGCAGATTGAATTTTTGTAAATATTATTGTCTCTATAGTGGTATGTGGAACTTATTTTGCAGAGCCGGACACTATCCTTGTGTTCAAAATCTTATATGAAGTATTTGGAGGAGGAACCCGCCTTGCAATGCCGAAGACAATATGCACGCCGGACTCGTCGTCATTGAAGCCTGGTTCATGGGCTACTGAGGGAGTCCTGGATTAGTGGGTGTCCGGATAGCCGAACTATCACCTTTGGCCAGACTCCTGGACTATGAAGATACAAGATTGAAGACTTTGTCCCGTTTCTGGATGGGACTTTCCTTGGCGTGGAAGGCAAGGTTGGCGATACGGATATGTAGATCTCATACCATTGTAACCAACTCTGTGTAACCCTAACCCTCTTCGGTGCCTATATAAGCCGGAGGGTTTAAGTTCATAGGACTAACAACAATCATACCATAGGCTAGCTTCTAGGGTTTAGCCTCTCTGATCTCGTGGTAGATCTACTCTTGTACTACCTATATCATCAATATTAATCAAGCAGGAGTAGGGTTTTACCTCCATCGAGAGGGCCCGAACCTGGGTAAAAACATCGTGTCCCTTGTCTCCTGTTACCATCCGCCTAGACGCATAGTTCGGGACCCCCTACCCGAGATCCGCCGGTTTTGACACCGACATAGATCCTCAACAGGAACCCTAGGAAAGAGGGTATTGCCTTTGAGAGGAAGCTCAATGCTGATGGGACCTACTGGAAACCTGAGCAGTATCCCAAAACCTCGTGGGTTGCTACGAAAGGACCTCCCGTAGATCCATCAACTTTATCTGGCTCTTGTGAATCTTCATATTCATCTGATGTGTCATTTGACTCCAACTATAAACTGTTCAAAAATCAGAATGGCGAAGTATTTGCTACATATGTTGGAACTAACTGCAGGAACGGTCCCCCTATGAAGAAAAACTGGGTTAGCAAAAGGTGCCTTAAAAGTCTTCAGGTGAATCCGTGAATGTCCTCATGACACCACCTATGAAGAATAGGAACCCCAGATCAAATTCTTCATATGGACCAAAGTCTTCTAATGGATCCAAGTCCTCACATGGACCAAATTCCTCATATGGATCAAATTCCTCACATGGATCCAAATCCTCATATGAACATCATCGTGCTAACACTTCTATTTCGCAGGGAAAATCTAAGGGCTATGAATATGTGCATTATTCTTCAAATCATTATGTTCATAAGTCCTCGAAGAATTTCTCTGCTTATTCATATGCATATTCTAACCCCTCTTCTACGAAACGAAGTGCACTGGCTTCAATGCCACCTTTCTCTTATGGAGCTCGCAGGATGATGAACTCTTTTCGACCCCTCCAGATGTGGGTGGTGAAGGAAAATAACTAATCTCTTGTGCAGGGTCAGGTATCCAAACGAACTTGAACGTCTGAAGAATTTGTTGGAGACCTGAATTTGCTTGAAAGGACACAAGCTAATCATGAAGAAATTAATTACTCATTTCTCACGTCCTTATACTACTATATCTATTGTACTGCTTGATGAAATTCAATCTAATGAATTTGATGTAATATTCTTTGGTGATGAAGTATATGAGTTAGTAAGATGCACTAATTCATCTGCAGGATGAGCAACCCAAAGCTACTGAGTGGGTCCTCGACAATGGATGTACAAATCACATAACTGGTCACAAGAACTTATTGATGGACAGTGCTTTATCTCCATCACATGTGAAGAATATCACCTACGCTGACAAAGGCAAATGCGAGGTATTGGGTCTAGGTAGGGTTGCGATCTCAAAGGATAGACACATGGACAAAGTCATGCTTGTCGAGTCCTTAGGATTCAACCTCATGTCTGTCTCAATGCTTTGTGATCTTGATATGGTAGTCGTCTTTGGCAAATATCACTGCATTGTGCTCATGCAATCTGACAATTCCAAAGTCTTCGAAGGATTTAGGAGAGGAGACTTGTATATTGTTAGTTTCTCTGCAGGACCACAGCCTACCACATGTCTACTTGTAAAATCTTCAAAAGGCTGGCTATGGCATCGACGACTAGGTCATGCTGGCATCAGGAACTTACATACACTCGCGAAGAAGAAGCACGTCATTGGCATCGAGGGTGTCAAATTCCTCAAAGTCCATCTTTGTGGGACTTGTGAGGCTAGAAAGATGACAAGAGCCAAGCACCCCTCAAAGACTATCATGACTACCACTCATCCTTTTGAATTGCTTTACATGGATCTCTTTGGCCCTACTCATTATGCCACTCTAACAAATGCAACATCTCTATATGGATTTGTTATAGTTGATGATTATTCTCGTTACACCTGGGTGCATATCATTATGTACAAAACTGAAGTGCAGGATGTCTTGAAACGATTTTCCTCAAGGGCCTCGACGAATTTTGGCGTGAAGATCAAGCATATCCGGAGTGACAATGGAACCGAGTTAAAGAATATTGGCCTTGATGACTATCTTGATGAACTTGGTATTACTCATGAGTTATCTACCCCATACACTCCTCAGCAGAATGGCGTAGTGGAGTGCAAGAACATGACTCTTGTTGAGATGGCTTGCACTATGCTTGATGAATACAAGACGCCTCGTCGCTTCTGGCCTGAGGCTATTGATACTGCGTGCCACATCATCAACTGGGTATATCTTCAGAAATTCTTCAAGAAGACCTCATATGAACTCCTCACTGACAAGAAACCCAATGTTAGTTATTTCAAAGTCTTCGATGCTACATGTTGGATTAGAGATCCTCATCACAATTCTAAATTTGCACCAAAAGCACATGATGGTTTTATGCTTGGTTACGGAAAGGACTCGCACACCTAGAGAGTGTTCAACACCTATCACAACAAGGTTGTTAAAACTGTAGATGTGTGGTTTGATGAAACTGTCAGCTCGCAAAGAGAGCACATACCTCCTATGCTGCATGAAAGGTGTCCTGAGGAATCTATCAAGTTCAAGGCTACTGAGGATGTCATACCCACGAAAGAATCTGCTGAAGAAGTCATTCCAGAACATGAAGAAAATCATGCTGGTGCATCTGAGGAAAATGGCTATGAAGAAAATGTTGAGCCCACTCAAAGTCGTCAATCTGCTCATCTTCGCATTGCAAATGAAGTGCAAATTGAGAGAATCATCAACAACATCAATGCACCACGTCCTCTGAGACGCTCAAAAGCTTCACATTTGTCTAACTTTTGTCGGCACTTCACTTTTGTCTCTATCATAGAGCCCAGCAAAGTTGATGAGGCATTTCTGGAGCCTGAGTGGATTCAAGCAATGCAAGAGGAATTACATCAATTTGAGCTCAACAATGTGTGGGAACTTTTCAAGCGACCAGACCCACCCAAGCACAATATCATCGGTACTAAGTGGATCTATCGCAACAAGCAAGGCAAAAGTGGCCTAGTGGTGAGGAACAAGGCTCGTCTTGTAGCTCAAGGATACACATAGGTTGAAGGAATTGATTTTGAATAAACTTTTGCACATGTTGCTAGACTTGAGGCTATTCGCATATTGCTTGTTATGCTAACTATCATAATATCATCTTATCTCAAATGGATGTGAAAAGTGCATTCCTCAATGGTAAGCTTGAGGAAGAAGTATATGTTGCTCAACCACCAGGTTTTGAAGATCCTCAGCATCCTGACAAAGTCTTCAGACTCAATAAGGCCCTCTATGGCCTCAAGCAGGCCCCTCAGGCGTGGTATGATACACTGAAGGAATTCCTCATGAAGAAAGGCTTCAAACCCGATTCACTTGACCCAACTCTTTTCATCAAGACATATGATGATGAATTATTTGTGGGCCAAATATATGTTGATGATTTTATCTTTGGCTGTACTAACCAACGTTACAGTGATGAATTTGCCTATATGATGAGTGAGGAATATCAAATTTCTGTGATGGTAGAATTAAAATTCTTCTTAGGTCTTCAATTTCATCAATGGCATCTCCATATCTCAAGAAAAATACCTCAAGGACGTGCTGAGGAAATTCGGCATCCAAGATTGCAAAGGCGTCAAAATCCCTATGCCAACAAATGGCCATCTATGCACCAATGAAAATGGTAAAGACTTTGATCAAAAGGTATACCACTCCATGATTGGCTCTTTATTGTATCTATGTGCATCTAGGCCAGATATTATGCTTAGTGTTTGCATGTGTGCCCATTTTCAAGCTACACCGAAGGAATCACACCATAAGGTTGTGAAACATATTCTTCCATATCGAGCTCACACTCCAACACTTGGATTATGGTGTCCCAAGGGCTCGGTTTTTGATCTCATTGGATATTCTGACTCTGACTTTGCTGGCGATCGGGTGGATCGGAAGTCAACGTTAGGCACATGCCATTTCCTCGCATGATCCTTAGTATGTTGGTCCTCAAAGAAGCAGAACTGCATATCACTCTACTGCTGAAGCTGAGTACCTTACTGCTGTATCTTGTTGTGCTCAATTGGTATGGATGAAGCAAACCCTTAAGGACTATGGCATCAATATGGTGCCACTCTACTGCGACAACGAGAGTGCCTTCAAGATTGCCCATAACTCCATTCAGCACTCGAACACAAAGCACATCCATATTCGTCATCATTTTCTTCGAGATCATGTGTTGAAGGGCGACATCACCATTGACCACGTGAAGACTGAAGATCAGCTGACAGATATCTTCACAAAGCCCTTGGACGAGAAGAGATTTAGCAAGTTGCTGTGTGAGCTAAATATCTTAGAATCTTCGAATGTTCTTTGAAAGGACACGCATCCTAACACTTATGCAAAATTGATGACTTAGATGTGCAACACACGAAGTAACATTTTTGTTCAATAAATGAAGATTAACCCTCTAAGTGTGAAGAAATTTATGATGAATTTGATTCTAAGGGCCCTACAACAATTGTACGCGGCATCTGAAATCATCGTACGGTGTGGGTCACGCCACCAACAAAATTTGAAAATCTTCAATTTGAGTTTTTCCTTATTTTTGCAAATTCTTCAACTTTGCAATTTCTTCAACTGGTGTTCTTTATTTCCTATATATATATATATATATATATATCATGTCCTCAAAAACATTCACTTATTGCTAATTTTTCAAGTTGTTTTTCTTCTAAGTGGATGTGATCGGACCTGTTCCCCCTCTATGCTAAACTCATGAAAGCACAAGTGCTCCCTGGGTGATTTTGGTAATTAATGTCAACATATCTTTTGTTGGACTAATACTTCTACCTAGTACATTTCAGATAAGTTCAACACCGGAGTGGCATGGACACGGACAATAGGATGTGGAAACCCTTCAAGATGCTAAGGACAAATATTGGCAAAAGCTCAAGACTCTACATTTTCATTTAAGTGATCCAACATCACATTGAGTCCATAGGAAAGCCAATACTATTTAAAGGGGATGAGGTGTTGCTTAATGGCTTGCTTGCTCAAATTGCTTAGTGATATGCTCCAAAACCCTCAGCCCCTTTCTCACATCCACATACGTCCTAAACCTAAATGTTAAACTCGTCCCCATTGATTTGATCTATCTGACACCGCCGAGTTTCATCTGGTACAGCCACCGCCAAACACTAATCAGTTCTGTCTCACCGATGGGATCTCGGTCTCACCGAGATGGGCTTGCAAATTCCTCATGATCTATTGCAACATTTTCGGTCTAACCAAGTTTGTTCAGTCCGTCCCACTGAGTTTGCTTGACCAATACTTAGTTTGCTTATTACCAAAATTGGTCCCACCGAGTTTTAGTAATCGGTCCCACCGAGTATGTGTAATCGGTCTCTCGAGATTATGTTATGCCCTAACCCTAATCATATCGGTCCTACCGAGTTGCATGTCGGTCCCACCGAAAATCCTAACGGTCACATCATTTACTGAATCGGTCCGACCGAGTTTCTCAATTTGGTCCCACCGAGATTGGTAAATTGTGTGTAACGGTTAGATTTTGTGTGGAGGCTATATATACCCCTCCTCCCACTCTTCATTCGTGGAGAGAGCCATCAGAACATGCCTACACTTCCAACATACATTTTCTGAGAGAGAACCACCTACACTTGTGTTGAGACCAAGATATTCCATTCCTACCATATGAATCTTGATCTCTTGCCTTGCCCAAGTTGCTTTCCACTCAAATCTTCTTTCCACCAAATCCAAATCCTATGAGAGAGAGTTGAGTGTTGGGGAGACCATCATATGAAGCACAAGAGCAAGGAGTTCATCATCAACACACCATCTATTACCTTTTGGATAGTGGTGTCTCCTAGATTGTTTAGGTGTCACTTAGGAGCCTCCATCAAGATTGTGGAGTTCAACCAAGGAGTTTGTAAGGCCAAGGAGATCGCCTACTTCGTGAAGATCTACCCTAGTGAGGCAAGTCCTTCGTGGTCGATCGCCATGGTGGGATAGACAAGGTTGCTTATTCATGGACCCTTCGTGGGTGGAGCCCTCCGTGGACTCGCGCAACCGTTACCCTTCGTGGGTTGAAGTCTCCACCAACGTGGATGTACGATAGCACCACCTATCGGAACCATGCCAAAAATCTCTGTGTCTCCAATTGCGTTTGCACACTTCAATCCCATCCCTTTACTTTCTTGCAAGTTGCATGCTTTACTTTCCGCTACTCATATACTCTTTGCATGCTTGCTTGAATTGCATTGTGTATGCTTGAATTGTGTTAATCCACCACCTCAACTTGAAAAACTTAAAAACTGCCACCTTTATTTGTTGAGGGTCTAATCACCCACCTCTAGACACCTCTTCGATCCTTTCAATTGGTATTAGAGCTTTGGTCTCCATTGCTTTGGTTTAATCACCATTGGAGGAAAATGGATGAGTCTACGTTGGGGAGTCTTAGACGTATAGTGCCTATGCTTGCTGGAGAGTTCTTTAGTGAGTGAAAAAATGAGATTCTTGGAATTTTTCATGAATATAACTTGAACAAGTACACTACTACTCCTTGTAAACCCCTTGTTGGTCCCTTTCATCGTACCCATGATGAGTCTCTTGACATGATTCACAATCTTAGAACTATCAATCTTATCACTAGAAGTTTGCCTCAAAATTTGATTGGTCACTTGCCAACTCTTGATTATGCTTATACTATATGGTGATTTATTGAGGAATGATTTCCAGACTATTCCTTGAAAAACTTAGATGAGATTATTCACAAGTCTATTGCTTTGAATAAGATGAATACCAATGATCCTAAGTTTGGAGATAGTTTATCTAAGGTTACCAATCTTATGCATGACAAAGGAGATGTTGGAATCATTAGCAATATTATTTTCGAAGCTATTAGAATTCATAGAGATGAACATTGTCAAAATCATATATCTAATGAATCACTCTCTCTAGGAAATGATCATTTGCAAGATGATGTTGAACATGGATACTATGATGAGGATGATGATAATTACTTTGATCTTGAAGAGTCTATGAGACAATTTGGTCTTATGCCTAACCTTTGCGACTACATGGCTGGAGGAAAGGAATGGGTCCTTGATAGTGGATGTACCGATCACATGACCGGAGACAAAGATATGTTTCATTAGCTTGCTGAAAACGACGGCCCTCGAAAGTATGTCACTTTTGGTGATAACTCAAAGGGTAAGGTGGTTGGCCTCGGGAAGGTGGCCATCTCACACGATAGCTCCATACAAAATGTTATGCTCGCTGAATCTCTTGGCTATAATCTACTTTCTGTATCTAGAATAGCTTACTTTGGATTCAATGTCCTATTTACTGATGTAGATTGCCAAGTATTTCAAAGAGATAATCATAAAATGGTCTTTACCAGCATACGTAGAGGTGATCTCTACATTGTTGATTTCACTAAAAAGGATCAACCTAGAACTTGCTTAATTGCTAAATCTTCCAAAGGCTGGTTGTGGTATAGACGGTTAGGTCATGTGGGCATGCGAAACCTTGACAAGCTTATTAAAGGTGATCATATCCTTGGTGTTAAAGATATCATATTTGACAAGGATAGACTTTGTAGCGCTTGCCAAGAAGGAAAACAGGTTGGAAGAATCCACCCCGTGAAGAACATCATGACCAGGAGGAGACCGCTCCAGCTACTTCACATGGACCTTTTCGGTCCCAACGCCTACAAGAGTCTCGGTGGTAACTCGTTTGGACTAGTGATTGTTGATGAGTTTTCAAGATTTACGTGGGTTTTCTCTCTCGATGATAAATCGCAGGTCCGAAAGATCTTCAAAAACTTCGCTAGGTAGGCCTAAAATCAATTTGAACTGAAGATCAAGAAGGTTCACAGCGACAATGGAACGGAGTTCAAGAACGCCAATGTGGACACCTTTGTTGATGAAGAAGGGATTTCACATGAGTTCTCGGCTGCGTACACACCTCAACAAAATGGAGTTGTTGACAACAATGCTTGATGAATACAAGACGCCAAAACACTTTTGGGCGGAAGCGGCTGAGACAGCTTGCCATGCAACGAATCGTCTATAGCTTCACAAGCTACTCGGCAAGACGACATATGAGCTTCTCACCGGTAACAAACCCCAAGTTAGATACTTTCGAGTATTCGGCTCAAAGTGTTACATTCTTGATAAGCATCGTCGTTAGAAATTTGCTCCTAAGTCTCATGAAGGTTTCCTACTCGGTTATGGCTCAAACTCTCACACTTACCATGTCTACAACAATTTCACCTGAAAGATTGAAGAGATGGTAGACGTGAAGTTTGATGAATCTAATGGCTCGCAAGTAGAGCAATTGCCAAGTGATGTAGGTGACAAAGATCCTTCGTAAGCAGTCCAAACCTTGTCTACAGGCAAGATTCAGCCGACGAAGGTGAAGGAGAGTACCTCATTCGTCCAAGTGGAAGCCTCAACTTCAAGCCAAGGTGAACCACAAGTTGACTTGGAGGCATCCACGAGTGGGAAACATCAAGATGATGAAAACAAGGATGTACAACAAGATGAACCTCGACGACCTCCTTCTCCACCTCCATAGGAGAACAGCAACGCCAACAACAATGAAGGAAGACAAGAAGAAGAACAAGACAATGAAGAGGATGTTCCACCCCGACCAAAACAAAAGCTCTCATGAGTTCGAGCAAGAGTCTCAAGAGATCATCCCGTCGAACAAATCTAACATTAAAACCGGGAGAATTAATTGCTCTAAATCTCTTTTAGCTAACTTTTGTGAATATTACTCATTTATTTCTAGCATTGAACCTATGAAGGTTGAAGAAGCATTGGAAGATCCGGATTGGATAAATGCCATGCACGAAGAGCTACACAACTTTGAGAGGAACCAAGTGTGGACGTTGGTTGAGACGCCCGATGAGAAGCACAATGTCATTAGAACCAAATGGGTGTTTTGGAACAAGCAGAATGAAGATGGGCAAGTTCTACACAATAAGGCTCGTCTCGTTGCTCAAGGCTACTCTCAAGTCGAAGGTATGGACTATGGTGAGACTTATGCCCCCATTGCTAGACTTGAGTCCATTCGCATCTTACTTGCCTATGCCAATGTCACGCCCAATATGTGACCCTATCCTAAAGGAACTCGAAGGTCCCACCAAGGATAGAAGCGCATATTGGAGACGCTTTTGCAAGGTGGATATCATTACATCGTACCATTACATAATAGTTGCGGATACATACAAGAGGCATAGAATGCCACACGAATACAACATCACAATACATAAGAGCATCATCCAACTACAGATGAAACACAAACAGAAACTCAAACGACATCCACCCTGCTAGCCCAGGCTGCCGACATGGAACCTATCCCCTGATCGAAGAAGAAGCAGAAGAAGGACTCCAAAATAAGTAAACATCGCTCTTGCGTCATGATCATCGCATACCTGTACCTGCAACTGTTATTGTAGTAAACTGTGAGCCACGAGGACTCAGCAACCCCATTACCATGGGTATCAAGACTAGCAAAGCTTAATGGGTAAGGAAGGGGTAGAGTGGTGAGGTTGCAGCAGCGACTAAGCATATATGGTGGCTAACATACACAAATAAGGGCGAGAATAGAAGCAAATGGAACGATCGTGAAGCTAGCAATGATCAAGAAGTGATCCTAAACTCCTACTTACGTTAAACATAACCCAAAAACCGTGTTCACTTCTCGGGCTCCGCCGAAAAGAGACCATCACGGCTACACACGCGGTTGATGCTTTTTAATTCGAATCTGGTGTCAAGTTATCTACAACCGGACGTTAACAAATTCACATCTGCCACATAACTGCGGGCACGGCTCTCGAAAGTTTATACCCTACAGGGGTGTCCCAACTTAGCCCATCACAAGCTCTCATGGTCAATGAAGGATATTCCTTCTCCCAGGAAGACTCGATCAAACTCGGAATCCCGGTTTACAAGACATTTCGACAATGGTAAAACAAGACCAGCAAAGCCGCCCGATGTGCCGACAATTCCCGATAGGAGCTGCACATATCTCGTTCTCAGGGCACACCGGATGGGCAAGCGTCGGGTTGGCATAGACCCTGGTTGCCCAGGGGGCGCTGGACATCGCCCAGGTTGGGCCAGCACCCAGAGGAGCACTGGCCCCAGGGGGGTAAATAAAGATGACCCTCGGGCTCTAGAAACACAAGGGAAAAAGGCTTAGGTGAGGCAAATGGTAAAACCAAGGTTGGGCCTTGCTGGAGGAGTTTTATTCAAAGCGAACTGTCAAGGGGGTTGTGGGGACCCGACTCATAAGTCGAGATCACCGAATGCACGTGTACAGTGATCCCAGAGATCAATGCTCACTGAACACACAGAAGCTGAATAAAAAGAGTCTTATATCCATACATACCGTTTTACACAAGTAGGACCATTATGGTCAAGTCTTGAGTGTATCATCGCAGCGGAAATCTTTGTCGATAACTTGGACCCATGCCATATGCCTTAACCCTACAGGCATTCTGACTGGGAAGCGTCCTAGCTCGCATGTTCGTCACCGAAGTATTCTTCATCATATCATGTTCTTTCATGCCTGGCCAATAAAATAACCAGTGGCAAGCCAATGAGTACTTTGAATGTACTCGCAAGCAACCCAAGGGTGATAACAGAATAATTATGCAAGGCACTACTGCTAAATTGGCATTTTTGCGGAAAGCTAGTTTTTCTCATGCAAGTATGATCAACATTTATCAAGGATATGAATGCGTCTGCAACAAGTATCAGGGGGTTACAGACATCAACATCGAGAGAGAGTTATGAACAACTCATGCTCAAGCTCATCGTGACTTCCTCACGAATCGCGTCAATAGATTTACCAAACCGTGTTGTTTGTCAGAAACATATGGACGTAGTCTAAGCAGCACCACCCAACTGTCCTTGACCGTGGACACGGCTATTCGAATAGTTTGACACTCTGCAGAGGTTGCACACTTTACCCACAAGATTCGGGGAACTTCCGTGTCATCCACGACCCGCGATACCTCAAGTACCCGGGGTAAGCACCAGATCACTATCTTTCCCTAGACGACACTAACAAGGAGTCCACTCGTTGTTCCGTATCCTCACGATGTACATCATACGAGACTCACTCGAGATCATGACATCTGAGAGGGGACACAACGGTGTATCCGGTGCCTTGTGAAAACAGTCATGGCCGCCCTACCTGGCACGACCCCGTCCCGAGAGAGAGAACCAACTCTCCCCCATCACTAGTAATGCAGGCTCCAAGCTAGTATCGGCCTAGGTAATCAATAATGCCCTTTCCCATACAAGGGTAGAGTGGTTGCGCATGTAAGGTTGGGACAGTTGACAAATCTTAAATCTAATCCGTTTCTGTAAACAACACTTTTATCGAGCCTCGGTACACTACTTCTCCACCAAGTAGTGACCTAGTTCATCATCATCTCCCAGGGGCATTAGTGGCACCAACTGGGGTTGTTTGCAAGTATGTCAAACCACACTTGTTTCTTTCCATGCATAACCCTGACCCACTTTGCGTAGCCATCTACTATAGCATATTTCTACAACCCACCAACACACCTCTAGCAAGGGTAGAGTCATGAACAATGCAAGTATCAATGGAGTATGCAACGGAGGCAAGCCTAGCAAGGTTGGCATTCAAGGTATATCATGCCCTCAGTGAAGCAAAAAAAATGCTATTATGATGTAAAATGGTTCATCATGGTCAAAGGGCTGCTTGCCTGTTTTAACAAAGTCTTCGAGGTCTTCAATATCTCTGGTCCAACTCCGAGCATTTCGTCTACTTCGTCAACTATCATCGAAAGCAACCATAATAAGCAAAACAACAAGGCGGAAACTAAAAGTGCTCTAAAAATATTAATTTGACTTTTCTAGGACATCTCTGGTTATATGTAAAATAACCAGACTGGTTTCATTGGAATTGGGTCAGTGGATATTTCTAAACATTTTGATATGATGGAATCAAGGGGTTTATGGATTTGTAAGAAGTGTACAGAAATATATTTTTGGAAAATGAGCAAAGGCACCCATTTAACAAATCATGATTTTAGAAGCATCTAGGAGTTGGTTTCACTGGATTTGGATTTCAAATGAATTTCTTATGAATTTGCAAAGTTGACAAATATGAAGAAATGGCCCATTATCTTGTGTCATATATAAAGTATTAAAAAAATGTTCATAAACTAAGTTATGAACCTAGAAGCATCTAGGAATTTGAATCATGGCATTTGGATCGATTATGAGCTCTCTGTGATTTTCTAAAGTTTATGACAGAGATGGAAAAACAAGATTTCATAAATGTTTGTGAAGAAAATTTTCTCGAAAAATGAGAACATTGCTCCATGAGATAGACCATGATTTTATGAGTTACTAGAAATTTGAAACATCAAATTTGGAGGTAATATGAATATTTGGGAGATTTTACAAGTTTCTGGAAAGAGAAAAAGACAAAGGAAGGGGGGTTATACCTATACTGCGCACTGAGCGCAGCATAGCGCCACAGTGCATTGGGCCGGCCCAGCTGCATGGCCACGCAGCTAAGGAGGGCCACGCCAAAGGCGGACTAGCGTAGTATGCTTCTCTGCGGGGGAGACGGTTAACCTGGATCCCACCTCCACTTAAACGCCGAGGCCCGCCGGCTGAGTCGCTGGCCCGCGGGGCCCACCCGCAGGGTCGTCTCCTTCCTCCCGCGCCTGCGACAGAGGGGATCGAGGTCGCGGTTGAGCGCCAGCCGGCGCTTGCCCCCGGCGGCATAGGCCACCCCCGGCCAAAAGCTCCGGCCACCGGAGGGGTCGCCGGGGAGAGGCGCGTCAGGTGGAGCCCACGGAGACGGCAGGGGATGGCCGGAGCGCATCTGGCGACGGTCGTGGCGGACGGCCCCATCAGGCATTGGCGGCACCGGCACCACGAGGCACGGGAAGAGGCGGAGAAGAGCGGGGGAGCTCTGTATCCTAGCGGAGGCTCTCCTGGAGGTCGAAGGAGAGGGGGAGGGGCTCTGGTTCGCCGGAGCAAAGTGGAGGCTGATGACGAACATGGTGGCCATGGAGAGGGCAAGAGGGGGAGTGAGGGGGTGTCTGAGAGGTGCACGGGAGAGAGGAGGTTCGAACCGAGGTGTGAGAAAGAGTCGGGGTGGCTTAAATGGGCGTGGCCGCGGAGCACCATGGGCAGCGTCCACGGACGCGCTCGGGTGAGGTCATGAAGGGGGGAGGAGAGAGTTTTAGTAGGGGGCCGGCAGCTTGCCGTGTCCCAGACGCCGAGGCGGCCTTGTGAGACACGCTGGGGTGGCCCGAGGTGGCCGGAGGTGGTTGGCAGGGGGCGGCTACAGTGCGGGTGCGCGCTATAGCGTGCTCCAGAGCGCCCAAATGGCCGGCATGGCCATTTTCTATGCAATGTGGGCGCCCCAAGCATGTCCAGAAGGTCTGGGAGGGAGTAAAGAAAGGGGAGGGGCTTTGGATGCCCTGGGTGGCCACTGGAGTGGGGAGGGAGGTTGAGGGAGAGAGAGAAGCTGTTGTCCAGGAAGGTAAATGGGGTGTTTCACCCCTCAATCATTGAGCAATGGCCAGGGGGAGGTTACTGGGGGGTAGAAGAGGGTCAGGAGCAGCTGTGGTACAAAGTTGAGCCCATGGAGATTAGTGGAAGAGGTCAAAAGTGGCATTTTGGTAAAGTGCCAGAAGGTGTTTGATAATGGTTTGGGCAAGTAGATGATTTCCATTTGTCATGAGACTCCACAGGGTGAAATGACACATATAATTAGGGCCTTCCACCAATTTAGAGATTATTTGGGCAAAGTTGCCAATGCAACTTTTGTAAACCCTAGAAATAAGCAGAAATGAACTTCTATAGATCTAGTTGAGCAAATCACTTCCCCTTGATGAACCACTTGGTGTAGTGGCCTCATTTGGTCATGTGAACATGCTCACAAAAGTTGGGGTCAAGGAGAGAAATTTGGTAGTACAAAGTTGTTCAAATTTGATTCTGGTCAGAGAGGGTTTTGGGGCTTTTTGGTGAACCAAATTGACCTTAATTGAGATGAGGCTTTGCAAGGTGATCATAATATGCAATTTTGACTTGCTGGATTTTCCTTGGATTTTTATGAAAATATTTCCTGTAGAAATATTTCAAATCCTTGAAATGGGCAGAAATGGTTTTGGGAGGTTTTGTCCAATATTGTGAACATGACCATGTGTTGAAACTCTTATATATGGAAAATATATCTCCACTGAGTTTCCCTGATTTTTGTCAAATATTTTTGAAACAATAAAATAATTTTTCCCTATTAAAGACCATTTCTAGCCTTAAGAAAAAGCTTTTAAATAAAATAGGAAAATAACTTTTAAAATTATATTTTTGTGGTTTCTGGGTATCCTATATCTAATAGGAGTCAAATATATTTTTTGAAAGATTTTTCACACCTTAAATCAAGTACTTGCAGTGCAAATCT
Source organism: Triticum aestivum (assembly GCF_018294505.1). NCBI lineage: Eukaryota > Viridiplantae > Streptophyta > Magnoliopsida > Poales > Poaceae > Triticum > Triticum aestivum. The sequence goes on from NC_057813.1 coordinate 276,412,023, forward strand.
CAATTCAGGGGTTTTTGGAAAACTATTTTTTTTGAAAATACTATTTGGCCAAATTATTTTTGTAAGAAAATACTATATTGTTCTATACACATGGTATGGTCATTGGGCAGAAGTTTGGAGCAAGGGGATGAAGTATAAGAGTTGGAGGATTTATTTGATTTTTAGAGCACTTGCAAACAGCAGTCAAACTTTCAATCAAAGCAAAGACAAAACACCCAAAAGTTTCTGTCAAACCACATTTTATCATGATTTATTAGCTTAAGTGTTGTGGCCTGAAAATTAGGGTGTGACAGACCTACCCCCCTTACAAGAATCTCGTCCCCGAGATTCCCAGACTAGGTGCGGAAAGGAGTACGGAAACTTGGATCTGGGGTAGTCTTCACGTCCTCATAATCCTTCTGCTTCCGAGTGGTGCTCCTTTGAGCTTGAAGTACTTAATGGTGTGTCTTTATGTATGATGTTCTGCTTGATCCAGGTTGCTAAGGGGTTTTTCGCGTAGGTCAGGTTGGGCTGGGGATCGATGGCTCGGTGAGCGATGTCCTTGTAGAGGTCGGGCTAGTTAGGAAGTTGGAAACACTCCCGAGGTTGTGTTGTGTGGGAAAACGTTGTGCATAGTGGGTATCTCAGGTGGCAACTCCAGGTGGTAACTCTCTTCTCTTCGTATCATAGTGATCTCAGAGGGGGTTGTTAAATCTTGGAGTGATCTCGAAGAGGGCCGATGAATCTTGGTGTGGGTTTCCTTGTCATGGAAATGCTTAGTTCCTCCGAGAGAAGTGGCTTGCAGGTACACCTGGTCTTCAAGGCAGAGGTTTACTTCTTGACGATGGTGGTTGGTGTAGTTCTTCCTTCTTGACATCGCGGCCTTCAATTGTCTTCTATCTAGCTGAACGACTCTTCTTCTGTTTTTGGGTAGACAAGTATGTCGCCAAAGAAAGATGACAACTAACTTGTCTAAGTATTCCAGGAGGACTTGTTCATGCGGTACATAAAGTAGGATGGGGTATTGGTGGTGGTCTTGGTTGAGTTTTGGCCAAGGTCTTCTCGACCTAGAGTCAAGCCCATGGTCATGATCCGACCATGTTGTGGCTTGGTAGGGCTTAAGGGTTTCAAGGATTCTAGTGTGCGAGTGAACATTTATCATTTTATCTTTAAGCACGATTTCTGAGATGCCAATAGTTTACCTAGTCCTTCAAACAAATAACCGTATACCACCGAGAGCATCATCTCGTATAGGTCAACTCCAATCACCACTCATGTAATCCATATGCTCATGACTCCCGAGGGGAGGTCTAATAAAATCCTATATGTCTACGATCCCCAAACTCATATGTATGGCTACCCCTAAAAATCCATGGGTAGAGCATACAAGCTTCCAAGATGGAATGAAACAGGACAATCCAAGTGCTCCTCCTATTCTTCCAAGGTCCATCTTAGTGCATCTCTATTCTAAGGAAACACACCGTATGCCACTCCAAAATCTTGTTTCCTTCCTATGAATCAACTCAAACAATCCGTTAACTTCCATTAATCACTACATAATCCATTAATTCTATGAATCCAATGTCTATGGTGTTCCACATGATCTTCTAATGTCCTATAACCCCCCATATGCTTGAAAGGGCTACCCTTACTATAGTCAGTCCACCAATTTCCATTGTCAGGGTCAAGGGACTTCGAATCCTCAAGCTTATATAGATCCTTACATCAATTCCAATCTCCTAGTTTATTGTCCATCGAGAAACATGGTATCATGATCAAGATCATCAGTATAAATCCAATTTACTCTGAACCATGTAGATATACTCAGCATCTATACTCAACTAGAATCACCTACTTAAATCCAAATCTCATGTCCAACGAGAATTCCTACATGTCTACCCCAAGTCATTATCGTAATGCTTACCATCTTCCATGAACGTCCCCTTGGCTAAGTCAAAACCTTATACTTCCAGGAGTTTCAGCTTGCGATCATAATTGTCCTATGAATCCAATTTACTCAGGGGGTAATGAAAGCTATGCTTCTCTATTGACATGATCCCATCAAGTTCATCTACCAACATGAAAGCCTTATGATCCACCAAAGAGTCTCAGATAATTCCTCAAGGTCTTTAATATAAACTCATCAAGTCATTTGTCCTCTATTCCTATATCCTCAATTTGGTTCCTCCTATGGCATCGTTAGTTTTGGTGCTATCTTAGGATGACAATGTGCTCGTTCACTATGTCCACTAGTTCCATAATGAATCCAGTGATGTGCAAGGTTATAGAGGCTTAACTGGTCCGCTTGCAATTTCTGTGGGTTAAGCACATGGTTAAGGACCCGAGCTGGGGTATCTCGTGAAGTCTCGAAGGGTCTAGGGATGGGTTTCTAATATGGAGGGTTAAACTTAACTCTACAGGGTAGCACTCGGTCATGGAGGTTGTAGCAAAAGTCCTCAGTGCTAGTTGGTTCCAAAATAGAACCCTTGGTGTACCTTGTCTTGCTAGCCTTCAGTTGATGAGAGAGATGACAGGGAGAAGTAGCATAGAGGAGGGGAATTCCTAAAGGGGGTTCTATAGTGCAAGTGCAAACAACAAGTGCCGAAAGGGTCAAACACAAGCATTAAGATAAGGGAGGTGATATAGTCACGTACTTGTTGCCTAGGGCAGAAAGGGTGACTGATATCAAAACACAAACAAATACAAACAAGCAACACACAATCATGGTTCTATTCGAACCATCATACGGACTCGATTGCGCATAGGGGGTACATGAATCATCCTACCCTAGGGGTTCTCGGACTCAGTAGTCGTGCCTTGTGCCTTGTGCAATCTTCTGAGTTTTCCTCAGGTGTTGCTACGTCTCTTGTAGTTGTTCGATGAAATGATCTGGGTTGAGCCTGAAGAGTCTTCAACAACATCTCACCTGTTGAAGTGATGGGGTGAAGGTGGCTCCTCGTAGCTGGCATTAACTCGGTCTTCTGTTGTCTTCTTAATCATGACGATCCCTTTTGCCTTTTAAGGCGTCAAGGGTTTTGGGTAAGCAATCATTTATGCAATGACATTAACAAGGCATAATAGAGGTCCAACCTATCAGTTACGTTCATCACAACATCGATACCAAGAGCGGGGGACGAAGAGAACCGTTTTCCTGCTCACTATAGTGAGGCGGACCAAATGGCTAGGTTCTCATCCACCGGTGGTTGCCGATACAACAACGGTAGTGACAGGGTTACTCTATTAGCGATGTATATCATGATCTTGCCTATCCTATGCCCTGACCATCGTAGGCTAGGGTTGCATCATCTTGGGGCAGTGTCAAGGGTGTCACCATCTCCTGGGTCTTCATGTCCTCATTCCTCGAGGATGTATCTTCTGTTGGTATCATCTTGTTGTGGTGTCGCCAATCTTGTGTTCGGGAGGTGTGGGTCAATGTCTGGCAATGCATCTTCCTTCTAGATTATCCTCGAGGATTACAAGGAATCCAGTGGTTAGGGGCATAAGGGTTCTAGCGACCAAAGGTTTTGAAGGGGAAGAGATCAACAAGGAAAGTATACCTTAGTTTTCGAAAAACTGAGAAGGGAAGAGAAGTATAGATAGTTTTGAAAACTAGTAGTAGCTTTGGAAATATTTTACCCTAACTAACGACCATGCTAACTAATGCTTCCTACAGTCAGGATGGCTCTGATACAAGCTCTGTGGGGACCCCGACTCATAAGTCGAGATGACCGAATGCACGTGTATAGTGATCCCAGAGATCAATGCTCACTGAACACACAGAAGCTGAATAACAAGAGTATTACATCCATACATATCGTTTTACACAAGTAGGACCATTATGGTCAAGTCTTGAGTGTATCATCGCAGCGGAAATCTTTGTCGATAACTTGGACCCATGCCATATGCCTTAACCCTACAGGCATTCTGACTGGGAAGCGTCCTAGCTCGCATGTTCGTCACCGAAGTATTCTACATCATATCATGTTCTTTCATGCCTGGCCAATAAAATAACCAGTGGCAAGCCAATGAGTACTTTGAATGTACTCGCAAGCAACCCAAGGGTGATAACAGAATAATTATGCAAGGCACTACTGCTAAATTGGCATTTTTGCGGAAAGCTAGTTTTTCTCATGCAAGTATGATCAACATTTATCAAGGATATGAATGCGTCTGCAACAAGTATCAGGAGGTTACAGACATCAACATCGAGAGAGAGTTATGAACAACTCATGCTCAAGCTCATCGTGACTTCCTCACGAATCGCGTCAATAGATTTACCAAACTGTGTTGTTTGTCAGAAACATATGGACGTGGTCTAAGCAGCACCACCCAACTGTCCTTGACCGTGGACACGGCTATTCGAATAGTTTGACACTCTGCAGAGGTTGCACACTTTACCCACAAGATTCGGGGAACTTCTGTGTCATCCACGACCCGCGATACCTCAAGTACTCGGGGTAAGCACCCGATCACTATCTTTCCCTGGACAACACTAACAAGGAGTCCACTCGTTGTTCCGTATCCTCATGATGTACATCATACGAGACTCACTCGAGATCGTGACATCCGAGAGGGGACACAACGGTGTATCCGGTGCCCTGTGAAAACAGTCATGGCTGCCCTACCTGGCACGACCCCGTCCCGAGAGAGAGCACCAACTCTCCCCCGTCACTAGTAATGCGGGCTCCAAGCTAGTATCGGCCTAGGTAATCAATAATGCCCTTTCCCATACAAGGGTAGAGTGGTTGCGCATGTAAGGTTGGGACAGTCGACAAATCTTAAATCTAATCCGTTTCTATAAACAACACTTTTATCAAACCTCGGTACACTACTTCTCCACCATGTAGTGACCTAGTTCATCATCATCTCCCAGGGGCATCAGTGGCACCCACTGGGGCTGTTTGCAAGTATTTGCAAGTATGTCAAACCACACTTGTTTCTTTCCATGCATAACCCTGACCCACCTTGCGTAGCCATTTACTATAGCATATTTCTACAACCCACCAACACAACTCTAAGCAAGGGTAGAGTCATGAACAATGCAAGTATCAATGGAGTATGCAACGGAGGCAAGCCTAGCAAGGTTGCCATTCAAGGTATATCATGCCCTCAGTGAAGCAACGAAAATGCTATTATGATGTAATATGGTTCATCATGGTCAAAGGGTTGCTTGCCTGTTTTAACAAAGTCCTCGAGGTCTTCAATATCTCTGGTCCAACTCCGAGCATTTCGTCTACTTCATCAACTATCGTCGAAAGCAACCATAATAAGCAACACAACAAGGCAGAAAATAAAAGTGCTCTAAAAATATTAATTTGACTTTTCTAGGACATCCTGGTTATATGAAAAATAATCAGAGTGGTTTCATTGGAATTGGGTCAGTGGATATTTCTAAACATTTTGATATGATGGAATCAAGGGGTTTATGGATTTTCAAGAAGTGTATAGAAATATATTTTTGGAAAATGAGAAAAGGCACCCATTTAACAAATCATGATTTTAGAAGCATCTAGGAGTTGGTTTCACTGGATTTGGATTTCAAATGAATTTCTTATGAATTTGCAAAGTTGAAAAATATGAAGAAATGGCCCATTATTTTGTGTCGTACAGAAAGTATTAAAAAAATGTTCATAAACTAAGTTATGAACCTAGAAGCATCTAGGAATTTGAATCATGGCATTTGGATCGATTATGAGCTCTCTATGATTTTCTAAAGTTTATGACAGAGATGGAAAAACAAGATTTGATAAATGTTTGTGAAGAAAAAGTTTCAGGAAAAATGAGAACATTGCTCCATGAGATAGACCATGATTTTATGAGTTACTAGAAATTTTAAACATCAAATTTGGAGGTAGTATGAATATTTGGGAGATTTTACAAGTTTTTGGAAAAAGAAAAAGACAAAGGAAGGTGGGTTATAGCTATACTGCGCACCGAGCGCAGCATAGCGCAACAGCGCATTGGGCCGGCCCAGCTGCATGGCCACGCGGCTAAGGAGGGCCACGCCAAAGGTGGACTAGCATAGTACGCTACTCTGCGGGGGAGATGGTTAACCTGGATCCCGCCTCCACTTAAACGTCGGGGCCCGCCGGCTGAGTCGCCGGCCCGCGGGGCTCACCCGCAGGGTCGTCTCCTTCCTCCCGCGCCCGCGAAAGAGGGGATCGAGGTCGCAGTTGAGCGCTAGCCGATGCTTGCCCCCGGCGGCATAGGCCACCCTGGCCAAAAGCTCCAACCATCGGAGGGGTCGCCCGGGAGAGGCGCATCTGGAGGAGCCCTCGGAGACGGCAGGGGATGGCCGGAGCGCATCCGACGACGGTCGTGGCGGACGGCCCCATCAGGCATTGGCGGCACCAGCACCATGAGGCACGGGACGAGGTGGAGAAGAGCGGGGGAGCTTTGTATCCTAGCGGAGGCTCTCCTGGAGGTCGAAGGAGAGGGGGAGGGGCTCTGGTTCGCCGGAGCAAAGTGGAGGCCGATGGCGAACATGGTGGCCAGGGAGAGGGCAGGAGGGCATGAGGGGGAGTGAGGGGGTGTCTGAGAGGTGCACGGGAGAGAGGAGGTTCGAACCGAGGCGAGAGAAAGAGTCGGGGTGGCTTAAATGGGCGTGGCCGCGGAGCACTGTGGGCAGCGTCCACGGACGCGCTCGGGTGAGGTCGTGGAGGGGGAAGGAGAGAGTTTTAGGAGGGGGGCGACAGCTTGCCATGTCCCAGACACCAAGGCGGCCTCGTGAGACACGCTGGGGAGGCCCGAGGTGGCCGGAGGAGGTTGGCAGGGGGCGGCTACAGTGCGGGAGCGCACTGTAGCGTGCTCTAGAGCGCCCAAATGGCCGGCATGGCCATTTTCTATGCAATGTGGGCGCCCCCAAGCATGTCCAGAAGGTCTGGGAGGGAGTAAAGAAAGGGGAGGGGCTTTGGATGCCCTGGGTGGCCACTGGAGTGAGGAGGGAGGTTGAGGGGGAGAGAGAAGCTGTTGTCCAGGAAGGTAAATGGGGTGTTTCACCCCTCAATCATTGAGCAATGGCAGGGGGAGGTTACTGGGGGTAGAAGAGGGTCAGGAGCAGCTGTGGTACAAAGTTGAGCCCATGGAGATTAGTGGAAGAGGTCAAAAGTGGCATTTTGGTAAAGTGCCAGAAGGTGTTTGATAATGGTTTGGGCAAGTAGATGATTTCCTTTTGTCATGAGACTCCACAGGGTGAAATGACACATATAATTAGAGCCTTCCACCAATTTAGAGATTATTTGGGCAAAGTTGCCAATGCAACTTTTGTAAACCCTAGAAATTAGCAGAAATGAACTTCTGTAGATCTAGTTGAGCAAATCACTTCCCCTTGATGAACCACTTGGTGTAGTGGCCTGATTTGGTCATCTGAACATGCTCACAAAAGTTGGGGTCAAGGAGAGAAATTTGGTAGTACAAAGTTGTTCAAATTTGATTCTGGTCAGAGAGGGTTTTGGGGCTTTTTGGTGAACTAAAGTGACCTTAATTGAGATGAGGCTTTGCAGGGTGATCACAATGTGCATTTTTGACTTTCTGGATTTTCCTTGGATTTTTATGAAAATATTTCCTGTAGAAATATTTCAAATCCTTGAAATGGGAAGAAATGATTTTGGGAGGTTTTGTCCAATATTTTGAACATTACCATATGTGGAAACTCTTATATATGGAATATATATGTCCACTGAGTTTCCCTGATTTTTTTCAAATATTTTTGAAACAATAAAACAATTTTTCCCTATTAAAGACCATTTTTGGCCTTAAGAAAAAGCTTTTAAATAAAATAGGAAAATAACTTTTAAAATTACATTTTTGTGGTTTCTGGGTATCCTATATCTAATAGGAGTCAAATATATTTTTTGAAAGATTTTTCACACCTTAAATCAAGTACTTGCAGTTCAAATCTCAATTCAGGGGTTTTTGGAAAACTATTTTTTTTGAAAATACTATATGGCCAAATTATTTTTGTAAGAAAATACTATACTGTTCTATACACATGGTATGGTCATTGGGCAGAAGTTTGGAGCAAGGGGATGAAGTATAAGAGTTGGAGGAATTATTTGATTTTTAGAGCACTTGCAAACAGCAGTCAAACATTCAATCAAAGCAAAGACAAAACACCCAAAAGTTTTTGTCAAACCACATTTTATCATGATTTATTAGCTTAAGTGTTGTGGCCTGAAAATTAGGGTGTGACAGGGGTCCCATAAATCACCCAACCGCGTAAGGAATGCAAAATCAAGGAACATAACACCGGTATGACGGAAACTAGAGCGGCAAGAGTGGAACAAAACACCAGGCATAAGGCCAAGCCTTCCACCCTTTACCAAGTATATAGATGCATTAATTAAATAAGAGATATTGTGATATCCCAACATAATCCTGTCCATCCTATAGCAATCTTCAACTTCACGTGCAACTAACAACGCTATAAGAGCGGCTGAGCAAAGCGATAACATAGCCAAGCAACGGTTTGCTAGGAAAGGTGAAAAGGTTAGAGTCTGACATGGTAATTTGGGAGGCTTGAAGGACAAGTGATAGGTAGCGCAACATAGCGATAGAACGAAGAAAATAGCATAGCAATGATAGTAATGAGATCCAAGGTGACGGTCATCTTGCCTGAAATCCCGCTAGGAAGAAGAACGAGTCCATGAAGTAGTCGAACCAACGTAGTCGAACGAATCCTCACAATCGCAATATAACCGGAACTATCAAGGAGAAGCGGAACCGGAAAGAAGCAAACAACATGGTAAATGACCATCACATAAGCATGGCATGATGCACAAACAAGTATGATGCATGTCCGGTTTAAAGAGGCATGGCATGGCAAAGTGCAACAAACAATACTATAAGTTAAGTGGAGCTCAATATGCAACGAGTTGCATATTGATGAAACACCACATTCGAGTTATTTAGTTCGGTCTCGTTAAGGTACTCAAGAATATTAAATGTTGTTAAACATGACAAGAGGTGAAACAAAAGTAAACTAACTATTTAGGCAAGTTTAAATGAGGCCGGAAACAACAAACAACAATTTCGGAAAATCCTCATGTCCATATTTCAAATTTGGTACTGTTCTGCCCTAAACCATATTTTAATTATGTTAAACAGTAAAACAAAGTGCAACAAGTTAATCTATGCATATTTCCACCCCATTTACATATAAAGTTTATTAAAATTGGAGCTATGGTTATTTAGTAATGAAATAAATCATTTTAACATGGCATTTAAACAATTTAATGCAAACGGCAAGTTAAGCATTTTAAACATGGATGAAAGCAACATATTATGAAACTAGATGAAATTCTAAGCATTTAACATATATAAATTATTTACATATGATGCATGATTTGTGGGTTATTAAACGCATGAACACAAGGTGTTTTTCTATAAAACAGTAACTCCTGGAAAATTAGGAAATCGTCCAGAACTGAAAAAAAATGTCCACGGGCTGAAACTGGACGGGCCCATTACTGCAAGGGTGGGGGGGCGCTGGATTTGGGCTTCTCACCAGAGGGCTTGGGGGGCGCTGCTGGGCAGCGGCCTGGCGCGTTGGAGGCGCGGTCAACGTGAGGCGAGGCGCTCGTTACTGAAGAACAAAGGCAGCAGCAGGTTCATGGTGATGCAGTAGACAGGCAGAGGCGCGATTCAGGAGCATGGGACCAGCGGGCGAGGCGGATCCCGGCAGTCCGAGGGTCGGGGAGGCGGTTCCCGCGACGAGGAACTCCGGAAGTGGTGCTGCTCGATCGAGCGAAGCAGGCCAGGGCCGTCCTACTTGTGCAGGGGCGAAGCACAGGAGGCGAGCGGTGCTCGATGCAGAGGAGGTGCTGGGGACTTGGTGGCCGGTAGCGTGACTTGCGATGGCGCAAAATCCGGCCGGTGCTTGCTGTATCCGGCGCGGAGGAGGATGGGAATGGATTCCCGGTGGACCGAGGCAGGTCGGGGACGGCAACAGAGGAGCTCCGGGGCAACAGCGACCTCTTATGATTGCTGACAGAGGCATGCTCGAAGTAGAGACGATGCAGCGGTTGCAGGGTTCAGAGAGGTCGCGAGGTTTAGGTCGGGATGGACGCTGGTGACGCAGACGAGGTGAAGGCCTCCAGTGGGGAAGCTCCAGGCGGTGGCGCAACAAGATTAGGGACGCGAGCATCCCTGGCGTTGGGTCCCTGCTAGAGAAGGGAGAGGCGAGAGAGATTAGAGAGGTTGAGAGGGAGAGAATTAGGGGGAGTAAATGAAGAGAAGGCGGGGCGTGGTGACCTGGTGGTTGCCGGCTGCTGCTATTCTAGCGAGGAGGCTTGGGGAGGGTCGGAGACGCACAGGAGTAGAGGTCTTCGACACGAGAGGCGAGCGAGGCAGAGGGAGCTCGGTGCCAACGGCTTCGGGAACGAAGCAGGGAAGGATGGGCTGTAGGTGGAGCTCGAGGGGACTAGGGGAATTCAATAAATAAACTGAAGATATTTTTGAGATGATTGGGGATGATCCGGACTCATCAGTCATGATAGCCCGGCTCGGGTTCGGAGCAGTTTTCGGGCGCGCGCAAGAGGGGTCTGAGGGAGGTCGACGAAGACAAGAGGGGAATGCGGCAACTATGAACAGATGCAAACTTTGAAAACAATGACAGCAACAAGTGCCAATGCAATGCGGATGATCTCGTGAGACATGAACAAAATGCAAAACAAAATACAAAAACCCAACCACGAAGGAAATATCATATCGCATTTCCGGAAAAGGCAAGAGTTGGAGTTACGAATATGGAAAGTTGTATCCGGGGCGTTACAACACTCCACCACTACGAGAGGATCTCGTCCCGAGATCTAGGATGGCACCGGAGGGAAAAGAAAGAGGAAGATACGAGGTAAAACTAAGTTGCTTCTTCAACCAATGAGTGAAACCACGAACCTTGAGAGGTTGAACAAATTGAAAGAAACAAACCAACGGAGATGACCAAGATTGCAAACAGTCCGTTGGACAAGAGGAACAAGGAATATGATGAGAGCCAAGAGCTTAGGGGACAAGGTAGATTTTGAATCCACTCTGGTTAAAATTAGCTGGACAAGGAATAAGAATAAAGAATTCGAGCAGCACTCCGGTTGAAAAGAGACGCATGACTTGATAAGATGACAAGAACTTGAAGAGATGACACAACACCCCGATTAAATGGATAAGCACGAAAAGAACACGATCCTCACAATTCGAGATGATGAGTGAAGAGAGCAACATCACCATGCCTCCAGAAGAAAGAATAGAAGATAGATCATTGAAATAAAAGAATGGAGAAGAAAATGCCAACTTCTGTCACAAATGAGCTTGAAAAGCATCCTTGCAAAGAAGAACTGAATGGAGTTGTTGCAAAATCAACAACGAAAAGCACAAGCTTGTTGTGGGCTTATGGCAAACATCTCAAAATGATGAGGTGACAACCGGCCGCCGATGGAAACAGTTAATTGGATTGAGATCAGCAAGGAGATGAAAACTCCTTTTAATGAGAGAATAGGAGGAAACTTGGATTATCGATAGGAACCACAATTAGCAACATTCCTTAGGGAAGGCTTTAGGTGTAACCTAAACCCAGATAACTCTAAGGAAGAAAGTGATGGGTTTAAAATATGCCATTCCTGAAAACTTGTGAATCATGAAACACGAAGGGAATTGTCAAGAATGGCATAACACCACCTCAAGAGATAAGGTAGAAAGAATTGCACTTCGAAATGCAAAAGAAGAATACTTGAACTTCTCAGAACAAAACATGTGTTGGGCACCATGTTTATTATAGAGTATAGCTTTGCGGATCATAACTTCGAGAGAAATCTTGAAGAACAATTGAAGAATGAAAGGAATCCTTGATGAACCACCATGTAGAGCCTCCATGGAGAACTCCGCTAATAAAAGGATGATAGAAAGAAAGAGAGGTTGAAAACACAAGGTGAAGCCTTGCAATGATTTATATTGCGCTTCACGACGATATAACCGAGAAAACTTGGAACTCCGGAAAAAGAAAAGATGAAACACTAGAAATGAGAATTACTTCATCATGAACAATCTCCGGAAGAAAAGAATTGAATCTCCTCGAGGAAATAAGAATAAGATTTATTGTATGCTTATCCTTCATCAAATTAAATTGATGACAAGCAACGGATTTGGCATACTACTTATTCCCGTAGAAAGGGTTAAAAGAGATATAGCGCAAACTTGAGAAGGTATTGATGGAACCACCGGTGGGATTTGGAAACAACGAATGAATTGATATGATAACAAAGGAAGTGAAATCTTGAACGAACCACCGTAAAAATTGGAAAAGAGAGTAGCAAGGGAACAATTCACCGGAAAGAATTTGAAAACGAATGAAGATACTTGAAGGGATTTAGATACATGAGAACGAAGAGAACATGAACTGATTAGAGGATATTTGAACGATTCACCGGTAAAATTTGGAGAATGATAGCTACACGTTGAGAATGAAGAATTATGACATGATGACCTTCGGAGGAAAGAAATGGAAACAACTCACGAAATGCTCCGTATGGTAAGAAAAGAATTCTCACAATTGAAAACAATTATGAGAGGATGGCATCAAGCTTGAACTACACCTCTTTGGAAGAACGGATAAGGATTTAAGAGGAACTCTTCTTCGTTCTTCAAAATCCGAGAATGACGACGAGAAACACCACCATGAATTGTTGAGATACTCCGGAAGAATTAAAAAAACAAAGAGGTTGATCCAACAATGAAAAACAATTTGAAATCGATCTTGGAAAACATCTGACCGATGAAATTCATTCTTACGTCAAACTTCGAAAAGAATTTGGGAATGGCTCCGGGAAAATTAGAAGAGTCAAGTAAGATCCTGGGAAAAGACCTGTGGGTTAATTAGGGCACACTCAAAAGAAAACACCGTTGAACATTTTTAAAGAGAGGTTGCACCGGTTGAATTAAATGGCTTGAATGCGATAACAACCTCGAAATATCTTGAATGGATTGAGAATGGAAACACAAGTCTTGTGAGATATCTTGAGCACTCCAGAACAAATGAATAGGAAGAAGCGAATGATTAAGAGGTGCATCGGCATGAGAAAGCATTAGAAATGAGGAAAGGAATATGATGAATATCGAAAGCTTGAATTGGATCCACCGGAGAAGAAACAACAATGAAGGATGATGAACTTGAAACTGTTGAGCATCTTCATGGGAAATCACCGGATATGAACATTGAAAGAAAAGAATGAAGAGACTTCCCACAAATAAAAGGATACATGATTAAGGAATCTGAGTCCTTGAAGAAAAAGGGTGGGAGGGGCGGGAAACAAAGGCAAGTTGGGGACGGATGAAATGGATACCTGAAATGGATACCGTTGAGAAAACCTAGAATTGATGTCACAAATGTTGAAATGATCGGATCCACTTGAAGAGAAGCACACCGGTTGGAAAGAATTGACATGACAATCTCGATGATCAAAAGGATTAGTACTCCCATAGAAATATGAGAACACCGGTTGAAAGATATGGAATCAACGCTTAACATTGAAGTAACTCAAATAACACAACTCAAAACAAAACAAAGGATTGGCCTGCAGAAATAAGCCGGGACAAAAACATATGATAGAGATTTACCCAATCCCATATCAGGCATCTGTCGGAAAGATATTCTAGGAGCTACTTGAATTCCCACCTATAAACTCCCAAAACTTTCTGGTTATGCAATCTGGTGTTAGGGATACAGAGGAAGCATAATATATCACCCAAACTAACAATTCCTACATCCAGCTGTATCCATCCGTCAACACATAACCAAGAAAACTCCGGAAATCATGTACCTCAACCTTCGAAAAGCATCCATTATACGAGTTATGGCAATACTCCCGAACTCCCCAGTACTGGGTGGCGTCGATGTTATGTCACCAACAATTGCATAAAGAGATTTTCGATGTCGGCAAAAATCAGGTATTCCAGAACTGCAACGATAAAATTGTGACAACAACACCTCGGAGCTCAACTCCTCGGGACACTGCCACAACCCATAAATGTCAGGAGGCACCAAGAACAATGTTCTCGTCACTATAATATCGGAACAATCCCAAGATACCCGTGTGATCCTAAAAAAAATTGTGAAAAATTGGGGAGAGGAAAGACAAAACATCTACGTCAAGAGTCCTCACCAGAGCGACGAAGGGGGCTGAGGAGTAAAAAGAATCCTAGTCTCCGATATATATAATCCTAAGACTCAAAATCGTTTTCTTCTAGACTCAACAACAGCCAACAATCGAGAGGGCTCCTATGGTCGGTCGAGGCTCTGATACCAACTTGTCATGCCCAATATGCGACCCTATCCTAAAGGAACTCGAAGGTCCCACCAAGGATAGAAGCGCATATTGGAAACGCTTTTGCAAGGTGGATATCATTACATCGTACCATTACATAATAGTTGGGGATACATACAAGAGCATAGAATGCTACACGAATACAACATTACAATACATAAGAGCATCATCCGACTACGGATGAAACACAAACAGAAACTCAAACGACATCCACCCTGCTAGCCCAGGCTGCCGACCTGGAACCTATCCCCTGATCGAAGAAGACGCGAAAGAAGGACTCCAAAATAAGTAAACATCGCTCTCGCGTCATGATCATCGCATACCTGTACCTGCAACTGTTGTTGTAGTAAACTGTGAGCCACGAGGACTCAGCAATCACATTACCATGGGTATCAAGACTAGCAAAGCTTAATGGGTAAGGAAGGGGTAAAGTGGTGAGGTTGCAACAGCGACTAAGCATATATTGTGGCTAACATACGCAAATAAGAGCGATAAGAGAAGCAAACGGAATGGTCGTGAAGCTAGCAATGATCAAGAAGTGATCATGAACTCCTACTTACGTCAAACATAACCCAAAAAACGTGTTCACTTCCCGGACTCCGCCGAAAAGAGACCATCACGGCTAGACACGTGGTTGATGCTTTTTAATTTGAATCTGGTGTCAAGTTCTCTACAACCGGACGTTAACAAATTCCCATCTGCCACATAACCGCGGGCACGGCTGTCGAAAGTTTATACCCTGCAGGGGAGTCCCAACTTAGCCCATCACAAGCTCTCACGGTCAACGAAGGATATTCCTTCTCCCAGGAAGACCCGATCAAACTCGGAATCCCGGTTTACAAGACATTTCGACAATGGTAAAACAAGACCAGGAAAGCCGCCCGATGTGTCGACAATTCCCGATAGGAGCTGCACATATCTCATTCTCAGGGCACATCGGATGGGCAAGACGTCGGGTTGGCATAGACGCTGGTTGCCCAGGGGGCGCCGTACATCGCCCAGGTTGGGCCAGCACCCGGAGAAGCACTGGCCCGGGGCGGGGGGGGGGGTAAATAAAGATGACCATCGGGCTCCGAAAACCCAAGGGAAAAAGGCTTAGGTGAGGCAAATGGTAAAACCAAGGTTGGGCCTTGCTGGAGGAGTTTTATTCAAAGCGAACTATCAAGGGGGTCCCATAAATCACCCAACCGCGTAAGGAACGCAAAATCAAAGAACATAACACCGGTATGACGGAAACTAGGGCGGCAAGAGTGGAACAAAACACCAGGCATAAGGTCGAGCCTTCCACCATTTACCAAGTATATAGATGCATTAATTAAATAAGAGATATTTTTATATCCCAACATAATCCTATAGCAATCTTCTACTTCACCTGCAACTAATAACGCTATAAGAGGGGCTGAGAAAAGCGATAACATAGCCAAGCAATGGTTTGCTAGGAAAGGTGAAAAGGTTAGAGGCTGACATGGCAATTTGGGAGGCTTGAAGGACAAGTGATAGTTAAAGCAGCATAGCGATAGAACGAAGCAACTAGCATAGCAATGATAGTAATGAAATCCAAGGTGACGGTCATCTTGCCTGAAATCCCGCTAGGAAGAAGAACGAGTCCATGAAGTAGTCGAACCAACATAGTCGAACGAATCCTCACAATCGCAATGTAACCGGAACTATCAAGGAGAAGCGCAACCGGAAAGAAGCAAACAACATGGTAAACAATCATCACATAAGCATGGCATGATTCACAAACAAGTATGATGCATGTCCGGTTTAAAGAGGCATGTGTCAGCGTTCTGGGAACGGGGGTCCCCAGACTTGCCTGCCTGCAGCCTGCGGCGTGGCTCAAGTGGGGGCCCAATGCAGCCCAGCTTCATCAGCTCAAGCTTAAGACCCTCGCGAGGGGCCAAGCCTCGCGGGGCAGACGACAGGGAGATTCCTCAGGAGCAGCCTCCTCAGGCAGGCTCGCGACGAGGCAGAGAGATCAAGGCAGGGCACCTCCCGAGGGGCCCATGACGCAAGCCATGACGATCGAAGGCCAGACGGGTGCCAGGCGGGCGCCGGCCTGCACAGTGTCCTTGTTTCCCTTTCGGTGCAAAGGGGGAAAGCACAGGCCAAGGCATCAAGCAAAGGTTACCGTTTTGGTGCAACAAGACCAAGACCAACAGAACGGCAGGATGGAGGTCATCGTGGAGCCCAGGGCGGCGTCACTGTCAGGGCCTTTGGCAGCCGAAGACCAACTTTAGTCAGGATAAGTGTACTAGATGTTCCCCTTCAAAATGGCCAATTGTTGGCGCCCTTCCCGCTCATTATTTGGGAAGAGGCTCAGGGCCTCCGCCTATAAATAGGATTAGCCACCCACAGGGTAGAGGCATCTGGAGATCATCTAGAGATCAACCTGAGACGGAGAGAGAGAAGCGAGTGAACTCACCCAAGCAGTTCATCGCACCAGCTCAAGAACAGCACCTCGCGAGGCTGTTCTCCCTTTGTACTGTTCATCATCAGCCCCTGAGGCAATCCACCACACCACACACTGGGGTAGGGTATTACAACACAATGGTGGCCTGAACCAGTATAAATCTCGTGTCCCTTGTGTGGTCATCTTTCTTGCTTAGATCTTTGCGAGACTTCAAGACGTGAGCTGGTAGGGGAGAGATCTTCGTGCGCACCCCAGTGTTCGAACCTCAAGGGTCTGCTGGAACCCAAAATCCGACATTTGGCGCGCCAGGTAGGGGTGCGCCGGAATATTCCTTCCGCTGGTCGTGTCTGATCTTCCGCCGTGACCATGGCTGACGCTCGCCGAGCCCGCGCCGAGCATCGGGCTGCTCTCGCCACCCGCGTCGCCCAGACGGCGCCCGTCGGCGGACGCCCGCGTCGTTCCCCGTCGCCTGCTACCAACACCGCCACCGGCCCGGCGGGGAACGAGCAGGTGGCCTCATCCATGCATCCTTCGGTGCGGCGCGATGGCTGCACCGCCACCCCGTCGTTGACTCCAGCCGGTTCGTCGTCCCACGCCCGTCGCGCCCCCACGGACGCGCATGCCGCACTGCTCCTGGCGCGTGAGCTCCTGCACTACCGCCCCGTCGATGACCTCTACGAGGACTGGCTCACCCGCATCACCGAGCTCATCAACGCAACAGGGGGATCTCCCATGCCGTCCCTCTCGCTGCCTCGCCCTCCATCCT
This sequence comes from Triticum aestivum, assembly GCF_018294505.1. NCBI lineage: Eukaryota > Viridiplantae > Streptophyta > Magnoliopsida > Poales > Poaceae > Triticum > Triticum aestivum. Next base: position 276,429,490 of record NC_057813.1, read on the forward strand.
ACGCAGGAGGCGAGGAGCAGGAGGTGCCTCCACCACCTCCTCCCCAAGAAGGCGCCCTGGATCCAAGGCACGCTGCCCCAGGTCGAGACCCGCCGCGTCTGGCACCTGCGCGACAAGAAAGGAGCTGCCAAGAGATCCCTCGCCCCCAAGAAGGTGCTCGCGTGCTCCCAGCACCGGTGCGCCATGACCGCATCCGTGCACCGCCATGTCAAGACTCAGTGTTGCTCCAGGCAGCGGCGTGCGGGAATCCCCAGGAGCAAGCCCCACCTCAGTAGAGAGCTCCGGTGGCCACTACGGGCTGCCGCGCTTTCACCTCCGAGCTGGTAGCGTCGCGTGGCCCGGCAAGTTCAAGCTAGACCTGCCTCCGCGCTACGACGGCACTGCGTACCCCACGGAGTTCCTCCAGCTCTACGAGCTGGGCATCGAGGCTGCCAACGGGGACGAGAAGGTCATGGCGAATTGGTTTCCCATGGCACTCAAGGACGGTGCCCGCACCTGGCTCCTGAACCTGGCCCCAGGCACGATCTCCTCCTGGGACGAGATGCGCACCCGCTTCATCGGCAACTTCCAAGGTACTCGCGACCGGCCCCCGGCCATGAGTGACCTGCGCCGCATCAAGAAATAGTTGGGCGAGACCCTGCAGAAGTACATCCAGCGCTTCAACAACGCCCGCCTCAAGATTCCCAAGGTGACTGAGGAGGCCATCATTTCAGCCTTCTCTGATGGCGTGCGCGACATCAAGATGAAAGAGGAGCTAGTGATCCATGAAGACCTGTGCACATTGCTGGAGCTGTTCAACTTGGCGACCTAGTGCGCCAGGGCTGAGGAAGGGCGCCTCTCCCTCCTCGAGCTCCCGACTGCCGACCCAGAAGAGAAGAAGCCCAAGGTCAAGCATGTGAAGCGCAAGGGGGATGTTGTGCTCGCAGCAGAGCCAGACACCAAGCAAGGCAGGGATCAGCCTGAGTCATCTAAGGGCAGCCGATACTGCGTGTACCACGACCTCCACACCCACAACACCAATAAATGCCAAGAGCTCAGAGCTGTGCGAGATGGACGTATCAGCCGGCGCCCCGACCGCAATGACCGGGGCTATGGACGAGGAGGAGGAAGAGGTGGAGGACGATGGGAAGACCGTGGCCCTCGCCAAGGGTGGCGTGACCGGCCTCGCGAGGACCGCTGGCAGGACCAGCCTCGCGAGGGAGGTTGGAGCGATCAGCCTCGCGAGGACCGCCCTCAAGGCAATGCAGGCCTCCCTCCTCTGCCACCGCCGCCAAGGAGGAATGAAGACCATCTCCAGGACGAGGGGGCTGGGGGCTTCCAGGAGTCGCGTGCAATCGCTTGCATCCTGGGCGGCGCTTAGGCCCCAGGCTCTCAGCGCATCTTCAAGCAGTTTGCTTGCGAGGTGAATGCAGTCCTCCCCAAGCTTGAGGCCACGCGCCCTCTCAGGTGGTCTGCATGCGCTATCACGTTTAGCTCAGCGGATTAGCTCAAGTGTGCGGCAACGGCCGGGGTCCTCCCGATGCTTTGTTCCCTAGTCATCAGCAATGTGCAAGTCACCAGGACCCTCATCAACGGCGGAGCTGGGCTCAACGTCCTGTCCGTCGAGACGTTCAACAATCTCCAAGTGCCATACGATCAGCTTCAGCCAACCAAGCCTTTATTAGGAGTCACTGATGATTCAACTGTTCCGATAAGGCAAGTTCGTATTCCTGTCACCTTTGGGCAGCGCAACAATTACCGCACCGAACTCATTGACTTCGAGTCGCTCACATCCGCCTGCCATACAATGCCATCCTCGGGTACCCAGCTCTGGCCAAGTTCATGGCAGTGACTCACTATGGCTACAATGTCCTCAAGATGCCAGGAAGCGGTGGAATCATCACAGTGCCTTGCGAGGAAAGGGATGCAGTGTGTTCTCTTGAGCGTGCCTTCCAGGCCACGGCAATTGAAGACCCAGATCACAGGAGCGGGAGGCTCCCTGAGGCGGTCCCTAAGAAGAAGAAGGCTTCACCTGGCCCAAGCGCTTGCGAGGCAGGCCCCTCCGGAGGCGTTGCGTCAGGATCCACGCCCGTCCAAGGGGCGCCGCCCTCTGTCGCATAGGAAGGCGCGCCCAACGCCCTCCTCGGGCAGGGCTCAAGGGCTCTCTCCTGGAGGGCCACTGACCTCGCCATGGTCACGAGGGAGGCGCTTGGGCACCACTTGGAGGCGTGCTTCAAGGCACGTTTCCCTCAGGAAGGTATAAGGCAAGGAAGGCAAAACCCCTAGGAGTTCATCGCGAGGAACATTCAGGAGCTACAGGAGTCAAGAGTCATGCGTGGCAGTCGCCACCTACCCACTGTAGCCCCACATCTCGGCGAGGATGGTGGGCTGTGTGTCTGCATCGACATACCGGGGCTCAACCGAGCCGTGTCTCAGGAGCGCCTCTGGCCTTCACGCGTGGGGCGCTGTGAGGGTCCACCTCACAGATACGTTCGCATGCCCTTCGGCCTGCCGAACGTGGCTGCTGCCCACCAGCGCCTGATGAGGAGCATCCTGGAAGCTCAGGTGGCCAGGCACCGTGTATTCCTAGAGGAGCCGCCCGGACCCTCAGAGCCTCCCGAGGCTCAGGGCCCTGAGGGCTCATGAGGGTTGGCTGCTTCACCGCGCGTCGACAGCTACTCCGACATCCGCTCTGCAATGGTATCAGGTGACATCTTTTCAAGTTTTATCTTCAGATGGGAGCGCTCGCAGGGCCGCATCATTCCCAGGTCGCGTGGGTCCGTCCCTGCGGCATGTATCTGTTTTGCTTATGTTTTTCATCTGCTTTGTTGGGGGCGCCCCTCGGGCTGCATTATCCCCAGGCTGCTCGGGCCAGACCCAGTGGCGTTTACTTCTCCGCATCTACCTATATGAATTCGCTCCTCCGAACCTAACCTAGTCCTCATGATTATCATCTGCTGCTTATCGCGTACCTCTCCGCTCGCATGCAAAGCGCTTGCATGTTAAAAAGGGGGCACCTGAGCATCGCGACTCACGGGCTCTTACTGGCTCTCCAGCCCTCACCCCCTGGCCTTGACCCACGGCATCGCGACCTGTCATACCAGTGGCGGTTGAGCTCGCTCGAGGGCCGGGACCTGAGGACGTAGAGCATTTGCATTCTAACCACCATGCAGGAACACACCATTGATAAAGGCCCAGAGCCAGGCACAACCCACCTCGAGGTAGGGCCTCGTGAGTCCCGCGCTGGCTCACGGGTGCCCAGATACACCTCTCCTAGCCCTACCGTGCCGGACACGTGTCAGGGCGGGGCTGTACATGCCCCGGGGGCTCCTCCCGGAGGGGATCCCCCTCCCACATACCAGTGGAAGCACCATGCTCCGCGCTGGCTGACGACACTGCCGAGGAGCGGCTATGCCCGTACACATACGGAAGCGCTATGCTCTGCGCTGGTGATAAACAACTGAGGGCGGCCCACGGCCTTATCAACCTCAGGGAGCCCAGAGCTTAGTGTCTGGTACCGTCGCAACGCCTCCCCTCAGGAGTGCCGCGCGAGGGGGCTTGACACGGGGGCTGCGCCAGGGCTACGCCCAAACGCACGCCACCCAGCCAGGTCCCTCGGACCTGGTCGTCGCGTGCATCCCCCCGAGCAGAGGCAAGGTACGAAGACTCGTTTGCGCGTGAAGGGGGACTCCTGAGCATCGCCACTCAGGAGCCTAACTGGTCACGTAGCCCCTCACTCCTTAGTCCCTTCCTGGTTTCAGGTCGGGGCTAACGGTGGCTGAGGTATGCACGGGGCCGGGCCCTGCCGATGTAGAACGACAAATCCACTCCTACGCCCCCTCCCTTCCCTACTTGCTGTTTGCACGTCAAGGGGGACTCCTGAGCATTGCGAGTCAGGAGCCTAACTTGCCATGTAGCACCTCACCCCTTGGTCCCGTCCTGGTTTCTGGTCGGGGCTAACGGTGGCTGAGGTATGCGCAGGGTCGGGCCCTGCCCACGTAGAACACAAGCAAGTAGGAGGGAAAGATGCAAATTCTAGGGAATTCAAAAGCAAATATTACAAGCCATAGAGTGTTTTCACAACACCAAAGACAAGTTTAAACACCTCCACGAGGCATGGTGCATGTTGCAGGAATTAAAACAAGACAAAAGATGCAAGGGGATCACTTTCCAGTGGCGCTGCCGCCTGCGGTGGAGTCGCGCCGGGCGGCCCCGCCTCCTAAAGCCACGGAGCCAGCGGCGTCACGCTTAGGCATGGTGCTGAAGGCGCGGAACCTCCCTAGCAAAGCCTTGGCTCGACCCTTCACGGCCTCAGCAGCAGCGGCGGCAAGGTCGCCGCTCATAGGTTCCATCAGGTTGTCGAGGTCGACGTTGGGGTAGCGAAGGTAGACGTGGCTGAAGACGCGCGTCTGCGCTGCAGACGACAGGGAACGCGCCTCGGCCTCGGCCGTGCGTCCAAGGCCGTCCGCGGAATCTTCAAGCGCGCGGACCAAGAAGGGAAGCAGCTCAGTAGGGCCGTCCTCTTCGCCAGCCAACTGGTCCTCTAAGCTGCTCTCATAGAGCGTCTTCAGCGTGGCGCGAGCCTTCTCCTCCAGCTCAGCAAAGGCCACCCGGTCCTCGGCCAAGACCTTTGCCTTGCGGTCTAGCTCGTCCCTCTCCACCTTCAGCGCCTGCTACAGCGTCTCGAACCGGCCACGAAGGTCAACAAGCTCGGCGTCCCGGGCTTTGACGACAACCTCTCGAGCCTTCATCCCCTCCTCCTTCTCCTGGCGGATGCGGATCTCCTTCGCGAGCTCCTCGCGCAGGTCTTGCAGCTCGACCTCCGGCGCCTTGCAGGGGCCCTGGGCATCCGCCGCTTCGCCTTGGGTAGCATCACGAGCAGGCTTAGCCTGGCGGGCGGCTTGCTTCTCCTCGTCGGAGGCAGACGCAGCCTGCCTCAGCGCCGCTCGGACAAAGGCAGCAGAGCGGGCCCAGCAGGTGGCTAACTCCAGGCGCCTGACCACCAGGCGGGGGTCCATGCTCTGGAGATCCTCCCGAAGCCGGCTTAGTTCATTGGCAGCCTGGTCCAAGACAACAGAGGGATCAGAAGAGACGGGAGCTGGTGGAGCAGGCGGACAGGACGTTAGCGTGATCACGGCTTGGGAGGAAGGAGCCTCCCGGGCCTTGGGCATCTCAGCAGCAGCACCAAGCCTAGGCCCCTCCAGGGTCAGCGGGGCCACGGGGGCTGACTCCTTGCCAGAGTGCCCCTGCTGGGCTCGCGAAGACGACCGGGCAGGGGAAGCGCGAGCCTTGGTGCCTCCCTTCCCCGCAGACGAAGGCGCTGCCTCGGCAACCGAACTCGCCTCAAGCAGGGCCACAGAAGCCCCCCTCAACCTCTTCACCTCAGGTGCCGACCTGGTCAAGAAGTGCAGACGTCAAGTCTCGGCGGCAGAAACGAAGCAGAGCGCGGGTCGAGTACTTACAGGTCATCGCTCGCGGGTTCAAGCAGCCTCCGGCCAAACTTGAAGCCCGAGAGCCTGCAGCTGCGGTCAGCCTTGGGAGGCATGGAAGCAGAGGACGCGTCGGGAATGCCGGAGCTAGCCTCAGACCGCCCCGGAGCCAGAGCGGATCCTGGGGGCACCAGCCCTGACCTGTCTTTCCTCGGGACCGGGGGAGAATCCACTCCTCCTCGCCCGGTGCTGGCCTCGTCGTCATCCGACTTGGAGCGGAGGGTGCGAGACCTGCGCCAGGGGAAGGACTCCTCCGACTCCTCGCCAGTCGCCTCGGAGTCGAACTCCTCTTCCTCCTCCTCCTCCTCTTCTCCCTCCTCACTCCCGCTGGAGTCATTGGAGGACACATTCACCGTCGGCAACACCGTCAGATCCCCGGGAGCCACTGCGGGCACTAGCCCCTCACCGTTGAAGGTGGGCATGGCGTCCACCGCCTGCTCCCAGTCGTCACGAAGAAACAGAGGGACAAGAGCACTGTCCGGCCTCGCCACATCTCCCCCGACCAAGGAGTGGAGGGCCACGACCAGATCTTCATCAGCCAGGGCTGCGGAGCTCAAGCGAATGGCAGCATCTACTTCCTTGAGCCTCCACAACGGGAGCGAGTGCTCCTGGAGTGGAGCCACCCGGTGCTCCAGAAACTCCCTCAGGAGTGTGGCCCCGGTCAGCTTCGCCGCCCCCAGTTGCCTGGCCTTAGGTCCATGTCCATCCTCTCCAGCACCGCCCTCGCACGGGGGTCGATGAGCTCCGCACGAGAACACGCATCAACGGCCTTGGGCTGCCCCGTGGGCAGCACAAGTCAGGGGTGGATGCGCCCGGCGTCCACCATGACCCACCTGCTCTGGAAGCCTTCAATCCTCTTCCCGCGCTTCGAGATGGCCTTGGAGCCAGAGTACGCGACAAAACTCGCGCATGCGGAGATGGGTCCGCGAGAAACCCGGAGATAAAAGTAATGGCGTAGCAAGTCCACCGAGGGCTTTATCCCAATGTGAGCCTCGCAATAATAGGTGAAGATCTCTAGGAGAAGAACAGAGTTGGGGTGGAGGTGCAGAGCTTGCAAGTTGTACAGGCGAAGAACAGCAAGGAAGAACTCGGAAAAAGAAGGCGCCAGGCCGGCAACGATGGCGCTCACGAAGAGCGGGTAGAAGGTGCTCCCCTTGCCTTCAGGCTGGTCGGAGCCAGCCTTGAACATAGTCGCTTCCGCATTGCCCCGCACCACCGTCCTCAGGCGCAGGAGGGTGAGATTCCTCCCTGACACGTTCGGGGGATCCAGGGCCGGGAAGTACCAGGCCTCAGTCGGAGTCTTGCAGGGCGCCATAGCTTGCCAGACGAGAAGGATTGAGGCAGATCTGGAGGATTTCGGAAGCAGGAAGGAGAAGGGCGAGAAAGGGGATCTGGAGCAAGGCAAACGAGAACAAAGCAGGTTAGTCTGGCCCGGGCGCCCCTTTTTGTCAAGTCGTGCAGTTGTTGAGGCGTCGTGAGAGAGCGGAGACACCCACGTCCAATCAACCGCCACGCGGTGCCCAAGGCCGCAGGCTGTTGGGGGCCCGCGGCGCTTCACACTTGCCCCTTAGCTTCTCTGCTAAGCCAAGTCCGGGCGCGCCTTGGGCCCGGGGGCTACTGTCGGCGTTCTGGGAACGGGGGTCCCTAGACATGCCTCCCTGCGGCCTGCGGCGTGGCTCAAGTGGGGGCCCAATGCTGTCCAGCTTCATCAGCTCAAGCTCAAGACCCCCTCGTGGGGCGGACGACAGGGAGCTTCCTCAGGAGCAGCCTCCTCAGGCAGGCTCGCGAGGAGGCGGAGAGATCAAGGCAGGACACCTCCCGAGGGGCCCATGACGGAAGCCTAGACGGTCGGAGGTCAGGCGGGTGCCAGGCAAGCGCCGGCCTATGCAGTGTCCTTGTTTCCCTTTCGGTGCAAAGGGGGCAAGCACAGGCCAAGGCATCAGGCAAAGGTTACCGTTTCGGTGCAACAAGACCAAGACCAATAGAACGGCAGGATGGAGGTCATCGTGGAGCCCAGGGCGGCGTCACCATCAGGGCCTTTGGCAGCCGAAGACCAACTTTAGTCAGGATAAGTGTACCAGATGTTCCCCTTCAAAATGGCCAATTGTTGGCGCCCTTCCCGCTCATTATTTGGGAAGAGGCCCGGGGCCTCCGCCTATAAATAGGACCAGCCACCCACAGGGTAGAGGCATCTGGAGATCATCTAGAGATCAACCAGAGACGGAGAGAGAGAAGCGAGTGAACTCACCCAAGCAGTTCATCGCACCAGCTCAAGAACAGCACCTCGCGAGGCTGTTCTCCCTTTGTACTGTTCATCATCAGCCCCTGAGGCAATCCACCACACCACACACTGGGGTAGGGTATTACACCACAATGGTGGCCTGAACCAGTATAAATCTCGTGTCCCTTGTGTGGTCATCTTTCTTGCTTAGATCTTTGCGAGACTTCGAGACATGAGCTGGTAGGGGAGAGATCTTTGTGCGCACCCTAGTGTTCAAACCTCAAGGGTCTGCCGGAACTCAAAATCCGACAGCATGGCATGGCAAAGTGCAACAAACAATACTATAAGTTAAGTGGAGATCAATATGCAACAAGTTGCATATTGACGAAACACCACATTCGAGTTATTTAGTTCGCTCTCATTTAGGTACTCAACAATATTAAATGTTGTTATACATGGCAAGAGGTGAAACAAAAGTAAACTAACTATTTAGGCGAGTTTAAATGATGCCGGAAACAGCAAACAACAATTCCGGAAAATCCTTATGTCCATATTTTGAATTTGGTACTGTTCTGCCCTAAACCGTATTTTAATGTTGTTAAACAGTAAAACAAAGTGAAACAAGTTAATCTATGCATTTTAGCACCCCATTTACATATAAAGTTTATTAAAATTGGAGCTACGGTTATTTAGTTATGAAATAAATCATTTTAACATGGCATTTAAACAATTTAATGCAAACAGAAAGTTAAATATTTTAAACATGGATGAAAGCAACATATTATGAAACTAGATGAAATTCTAAGCATTTTACATATATAAATTATTTACATATGATGCATGATTTGCGGGTTATTAAATGCATGAACACAAGGGGTTTTTCTGTAAAACAGTAACTCGTGGAAAATTAGGAAATCGTCCAGAACTGAAAAAAACATCCACGGGCTGAAATTGGCTGGCCCATTAGTGCAGCGGGGGCGCTGTATCTGGGCTTCTCACCAGAGGGCTTGGGGGGTGCTGCTGGGCAGCGGCCTGGCGCGTTGGAGGTGCGGTCAACGCGAGGCGAGGCGCTCGTTACTGAAGAACAAAGGCAACAGCAGGTTCATGGTGATGCAGTAGACAGGCAGAGGCACGATGCAGGGGCATGGGACCAGCGGGCGCGGCGGATCCCGGAAGTCCAAGGGTCGGGGAGGCGGTTCCCGCAATGAGGAACTCCGGCAGTGGCGCTGCTCGATCGAGCGAAGCAGGCCGGGGCCGTCCTGCTCGTGCATGGGCGAAGCTGAGGAGGCGAGCGGTGCTCGATGCAGAGGAGGCGCAGGGGACTTGGTGGCCAGCAGTGGGGCTTGCGGCGGCGCAAGACCCGGCCGGTGCTTGCCGTATCCGGCACGGAGGAGGACGGGAATGGATTCCCGGTGGACCCAGACAGGTCGTGGATGGGAACAGAGGAGCTCCAGGGCAACGGCGACCTCTTGTGATTGCTGACAGAGGCGTGTTCGAAGTAGACACGATGCAGCGGTCGCAGGGTTCAGATAGGTTGCGAGGTTCAGGCGGGGATGGACGCTGGCGACATAGACGAGGTGAAGGCGTCCGGTGGGGAAGCTCCCGGCGGTGGCACAACAAGATTAGGGACGCAAGCGTCCCTGGCGTCGGGTCCCTTCTATAGAACGGAGAGGCGAGAGAGATTAGAGAGGTTGAGAGGGAGAGAATCAGGGGGAGTAAATGAAGAGAAGGCAGGGTGTGGCGACCTGGTGGTTGCCGGCTGCTGCTACTCTGGCGAGGAGGCTCGGGGAGGGTCAGAGATGCGCGGGAGCAGAGGTCTCTGGCACGAGAGGCGAGCGAGGCAGGGGGAGCTCGGTGCCAACGGCTTCGGGAACGAAGCAGGGAAGGATGGGCTGTAGGTGGAGCTCGAGGGAGATGTTGTTTGGATCGATGGAGGGATTGGGTGGATCTGAAAACGAGGAAGGGATTTTGGATCGGTCGAGGATCCCGATGAGGAAGAGACATGAAGAGTGGTGGTGCTCGGGAGGATCCCTAGAAATTAGGTAGTGTGTCGAGATTAGGTTAGGGGTGGTCTATATATAGTGAAATGAGGGGAATTTTGGGACATCCAATTTAAATCAGACGGACGGGAAAAACGTACTAGGGGAGTTCAATAAATAAACTAAGATATTTTAGAGATGATTGGGGATGATCTGGACTCATCGGTCATGATAGCCCGGCTCGGGTTCGGAGTAGTTTTCTGGCTCGTGCAAGAGGGGTCTGAGGGAGGTCGACGAAGACAAGGGGGGAATGCGGCAACTATGAACATATGCAAACTTTAAAAACAGTGACAGCAACGAGTGCAGATGCAATGCGGATGATGTCATGAGATGAGATGCATGACATGAACAAAATGCAAAACAAAAGACAAAAAACCAACCATGAACGAAATATCATATCGCATCTACGGAAAAGGCAAGAGTTGGAGTTACGAATATGGAAAGTTGTATCCGGGGCGTTACAACACTCCACCACTACGAGAGGATCTCTTCCCGAGATATAGGATGGCACCGGAGGGAAAAGAAAGAGGAAGATACATGGTAAAACTAAGTTGCTTCTTCGACCAATGAGTGAAACCACAAACCTTGAAAGGTTGAACAAATTGAAAGAAACAAAACAACGGAGATGACCAAGATTGCAAACAGTCCGTTGGACAAGAGGAACAAGGAATATGATGAGAACCAAGAGCTTAGGGGACAAGGTAGATTTTGAAGCCACTCCGGTTAAAATTAGCTAGACAAGGAATAAGAATAAAGAATTCGAGCAGCACTCCGGTTGAAAAGAGACGCATGACTTGATAAGATGAAAAGAACCGGAAGAGATGACACAACACACTGATTAAATGGATTAGCACGAAAAGAACACGATCCTCACAATTCGAGATGATGAGTGAAGAGAGCAACATCACCATGCCTCCGGAAGAAAGAATAGAAGGTAGATCATTGAAATAAAAGAATGGAGAAGAAAATGCCAACTTCTGTCACAAATGAGCTTGAAAAGCATCCTTGCAAAGAAGAATTGAACGGAGTTGTTGCAAAATCAACAACGAAAAACACAAGCTTGTTGTGGGCTTATGGCAAACATCTCAAAATAATGAGGTGTAACCTAAACCCAGATAACTCCAAGGAAGAAAGTGATAGGTTTAAAATATGTTATTCTTGAAAACTTGTGAATCATGAAACACGAAGGGAATTGTCAAGAATGGCATAACACCACCTCAAGATATAAGGTAGAAATAATTGCACTTCGAAATGCGAAAGAAGAATACTTGAACTTCTTAGAACAAAACATGTGTTGGGCACCATGTTTATTATAGAGTATAGTTTTGTGGATCATAAATTCGAGAGAAATCTTGAAGGACAATTAAAGAATGAAAGGAATCCTTGATGAACCACCATGTAGAACCTCCATGGAGAACTCCAGTAATAAAAGGATGATAGAAAGAAAGAGAGGTTGAAAACACAAGGTGAAGCCTTGCAATGATTTAGATGGCGCTTCTCGACGATATAACCGAGAAAACTTGGAACTCCGGAAAAAGAAAAGATGAAACACTAGAAACGAGAATTACTTCATCATGAACAATCTCCGGAAGAAAAGAATTGAATCACCTCGAGGAAATAAGAATAAGATTTATTGTATGCTTATGCTTCATCAAATTAAATTGATGACAAGCAATGGATTTGGCATACTACTTATTCCCGTAGAAAGGATTAAAAGAGATATAGCACAAACTTGAGAAGGTATTGATGGAACCACTGGTGGGATTTGGAAACAACGAATGAATTGGTATGATAAGAAAGGAAGTGAAATCTTGAACGAACCACCATAAAAATTGGAAAAGAGAGTAGCAAGGGCACAATTCACCGGAAAGAATTTGAAAACGAATGAAGATACTTGAAGGGATTTAGATACATGAGAACGAAGAGAACATGAACTGATTAGAGGATATTTGAACGATTCACCGGTAAGATTTGGAGAATGATAGCTACACGCTGAGAATGAAGAATTATGACATGATGGCCTTCGGAGGAAAGAAATGGAAACAACTCATGAAATGCTCCGGATGGTAAGAAAAGAATTCTCACAATCGAAAACAATTATGAGAGGATGGCATCAAGCTTGAACTACGCCTCTTTGGAAGAACGGGTAAGGATTTAAGAGGAACTCTTCTTCGTTCTTCAAAATCCGAGAATGACGACGAGAAACACCACCATGAATTGTTGAGATACTCCGGGAGAATGAAAAAAACAAAGAGGTTGAGCCAACAATGAAAAACAATTTGAAATCGATCATGGAAAACATCCAACTTATGAAATTCATTCTTACGTCAAACTTCTAAAAGAATTTGGGAATGGCTTTGGGAAAATTAGAAGAGTCAAGTAAGATCCTAGGAAAAGACCTGTGGGTTAGGTCCCACTCAAAAGAAAACACCTTTGAACAATTTTCAAGAATGGTTGCACCAGTTGAATTAAATGCCTTGAATGCGAAAACAACCTCGAAATATCTTGAACGGATTGAGAATGGAAACACAAGTCTTGCGAGATATCTTGAGCACTCCAGAACAAATAATAGGAAGAAGTGAATGATTAAGAGGTGCATCGGCATGAGAAAGCATTAGAAATAAGGAAAGGAATATGATGAATATAGAAAGCTTGAATTGGATCCACCCGAGAAGAAACAACAATGAAGGATGATGAACTTGAAACTGTTGAGCATCTTCATGGGAAATCACCGGATAAGAACATTGAAAGAAAAGAATGAAGAGACTTCCCACAAATAAAAGGATACATGATTAAGAAATTCGAGTCCTTGAAGAAAAAGGGTGGGAGGGGCGGGAAACAAAGGCAAGTTGGGGACGGATGAAACGGATACCGTTGAGAAAACCTAGAATTGATCTCACAGATGTTGAAATGATCGGATCCACTTGAAGAGAAGCACACCGGTTGGAAAGAATTGACATGACAATCTCGATGATCAAATGGTTTAGTACTCCCATAGAAATATGAGAACACCGCTTGAAAGATATGGAATCAACACTTAACATTGAAGCAACTCAAATACCACAACTCAAAACAAAACAAAGGATTGGCTTGCAGAAATAAGCCGGAACAAAAACATATGATAGAGATTTACCAATCCCATATCACACATCTGTCGGAAAGATATTCTAGGAGCTACTTGAATTCCCACCTATAAACTCCCGAAACTTTCTGGTTTTGCAATCTGGTGTTAGGGATACAGAGGAAGCATAATATCTCACCCAAACTAACAATCCCTACATCCAGCTGTATCCATCCATCAACACATAACCAAGAAAACTCCGGAAATCGTGTACCTCAACCTTCGAAAAGCATCTATTATACGAGTTATGGCAATACTCCTGAAGTCCCCAGTACTGGGTGGTATCGATGTTATCTCACCAAGAATTCCATAAAAGAGATTTTCGAAATCGGCAAAACTCAGGTATTCCAGAACTGCAACGATAAAATTGTGATGACAACACCTCGGATATCAACTCCCCGGGACACTGCCACAACCCCTAAATGTCAGGAGGCACCAAGAACAATGTTCTCGTCACAAGAATATCGGAACGATCCCAAGATACCCGCGTGATCCTAAAATAATTTGTGAAAAAATGGGGAGAGGAAAGACAAAACATCTACGTCGAGAGTCCTCACCAAAGCGACGAAGGGGGCTGAGGAGTAAAAAGAATCCTACTCTCTGATATATATAATCCTAAGACTCAAAATAGTTTTCTTCTAGACTCAACAATGACCAACAATCAAGAGGGCTCCTATGGTCGGTTGAGGCTCTGATACCAACTTGTCACGCCCAATATGCGACCCTATCCTAAAGGAACTCGAAGGTCCCACCAAGGATAGAAGCACATATTGGAGACGCTTTTGCAAGGTGGATATCATTACATCGTACCATTACATAATAGTTGGGGATACATACAAGAGGCATAGAATGCCACACGAATACAACATCACAATACATAAGAGCATCATCCGACTACGAATGAAACACAAACAGAACTCAAACGACATCCACCCTGCTAGCCCAGGCTGCCGACCTGGAACCTATCCCATGATCGAAGAAGAAGCAGAAGAAGGACTCCAAAACAAGTAAACATCGCTCTCGCTTCATGGTCATTGCATACTTGTACCTGCAACTGTTGTTGTAGTAAACTGTGAGCCACGAGGACTCAGCAATCCCATTACCATGGGTATCAAGACTAGCAAAGCTTAATGGGTAAGGAAGGGGTAAAGCGGTGAGGTTGCAACAGCGACTAAGCATATATGGTGGCTAACATACGCAAATAAGAGCGAGAAGAGAAGCAAACGGAATGGTCGTGAAGCTAGCAATGATCTAGAAGTGATCCTGAACTCCTACTTACGTCAAACATAAACCAAAAACTGTGTTCACTTCCCGGACTCCGCCAAAAAGAGACCATCACGGCTAGACACGCGGTTGATGCTTTTTAATTTGAATCTGGTGTCAAGTTCTCTACAACCGGACGTTAACAAATTCCCATCTGCCACATAACCGCGGGCACGGCTCTCGAAAGTTTATACCCTGCAGGGGTGTCCCAACTTAGCCCATCACAAGCTCTCATGGTCAACGAAGGATAATCCTTCTCCCAGGAAGACCCGATCGAACTCGGAATCCCGGTTTACAAGACATTTCGACAATGGTAAAACAAGACCAGCAAAGCCACCCGATGTGCCTTCAATTCCCGATAGGAGCTGCACATATCTCATTCTCAGGGCACACCGGATGGGCAAGACGTCGGGTTGGCATAGACCCTGGTTGCCCAGGTGGGGCCGGACATCGCCCAGGTTGGGCCAGCACCCGGAGGAGCACTGGCCCGGGGGGGGGGGGGGACGGTAAATAAAGATGACCCTCGGGCTCCGAAAACCCAAGGGAAAAAGGCGTAGGTGAGGCAAATAGTAAAACCAAGGTTGGGCCTTGCTGGAGGAGTTTTATTCAAAGCGAACTGTCAAGGGGGTCCCATAAATCACCCAACCGCCTAAGGAACGCAAAATCAAGGAACATAACACTGCTATGATGGAAACTAGGGCGGCAAGAGTGGAACAAAACACCAGGCATAAGGCCTAGCCTTCCACCCTTTACCAAGTATATATATATGCATTAATTAAATAAGAGATATTGTGATATCCCAACATAATCCTGTCCATCCTGTAGCAATCTTCAACTTCACCTGCAACTAACAACGCTATAAGACGGGCTGAGCAAAGCGATAACATAGCCAAGAAACGGTTTGCTATCAAAGGTGAAAAGGTTAGAGGTTGACATGGCAATTTGGGAGGCTTGAAGGACAAGTGATAGGTAGCACAGCATAGTGATAGAACGAAGCAACTAGCATAGCAATGATAGTAATGAGATCCAAGGTGACAGTCATCTTGACTGAAATCCCGCTAGGAAGAAGAATGAGTCCATGAAGTTGTCGAACGAATCCTCACAATCGCAATGTAACCGGAACTATCAAGGATAAGCGCAACCGGAAAGAAGCAAACAACATGGTAAACAACCAACACATAAGCATGGCATGATGCACAAACAAGTATGATGCATGTCCGGTTTAAAGAGGCATGGCATGGCAAAGTGCAACAAAAAATACTATAAGTTAAGTGGAGCTCAATATGCAACGAGTTGCATATTGACGAAACACCACATTCGAGTTATTTAGTTCGCTCTCGTTTAGGTACTCAACAATATTAAATGTTTTTAAACATGGCAAGAGGTGAAACAAAAGTAAACTAACTATTTAGGCAAGTTTAAATGAGGCCGGAAACAACAAACAACAATTCCAGAAAAATCCTCATGTCCATATTTCGAATTTGGTACTGTTCTGCCCTAAACCATATTTAATGTTGTTAAACAGTAAAACAAAGTGCAACAAGTTAATCTATGCATTTTCCACCCCATTTACATATAAAGTTTATTAAAATTGGAGCTACGGTTATTTAGTTATGAAATAAATCATTTTAACATGGCATTTGAACAATTTAATGCAAACAGCAAGTTAAACATTTTAAACATGGATGAAAGCAAGATATTATGAAACTAGATGAAATTCTAAGCATTTTACATATATAAATTATTTACATATGATGCATGATTTGTGGGTTATTAACTGCATGAACACAAGGGGTTTTTCTGTAAAACAGTAACTCCTGGAAAATTAGGAAATCATCCAGAACTGAAAAAAAACGTCCACGGGCTGAAATTGGCTGGCCCATTAGTGCAAGGGGGGGCGCTGGATCTGGGCTTCTCACCAGAGGGCTTGGGGAGTGCTGCTGGGCAGCGGCCTGGCTCGTTGGAGGCGCGGTCAACGCGAGGCGAGGCACTCGTTACTGAAGAACAAAGGCAGCAGTAGGTTCATGGTGATGCATTAGACAGGCAGAGGCGCGATGCAGGGGCATGGGACCAGTGGGCGCGGCGGATCCCGACAGTCCGAGGGTCGGAGAGGCGGTTCCCGCGACGAGGAACTCTAGCAGTGGCGCTGCTCGATCGAGTGAAGCAGGTCGGGGCCGTCCTGCTCGTGCAGGGGCGAAGCAGAGGAGGCGAGCGGTGCTCGACGTAGAGGAGGCGCAGGGGACTTGGTGGCCGGCAGCGGGGCTTGCGGCGGTGCAAGATCCGGCCGATGCTTGCCGTATCCGGCGCGGAGGAGGACGAGAATGGATTCCCGGTGGACCGAGGCAGGTCGGGGACGGCAACAGAGGAGCTCCTGGGCAACGGCGACCTCTTGTGATTGCTGACAGAGGCGTGTACGAAGTAGAGACGATGCAACGGTCGTAGGGTTTAGAGAGGTCGCGAGTTTCAGGTGGGGATGGACGCTGGCGACGCAGATGAGGTGAAGGCCTCCGGCGGGGAAGCTCCAGGCGGTGGCGCAACAAGATTAGGGACGCGAGTGTCCCTGGCGTCGGGTCCCTGCTAGAGAAGGGAGAGGCGAGAGAGATTAGAGAGGTTGAGAGGGAGAGAATCAGGGGGAGTAAATGAAGAGAAGGCAGGGTGTGGCGACCTGGTGGTTGCCGGCTGCTGCTACTCCGGCGAGGAGGCTCGGGGAGGGTCGGAGACACACAGGAGCAGAGGTCTCCGGCACGAGAGGCGAGCGAGGCAGGGGGAGCTCGGTGCCAACGGCTTCGGGAATGAAGCAGGGAAGGATGGGTTGTAGGTGGAGCTCGCGGGGAGATGTTGTTTGGATCGATGGAGGGATTGGGTGGATCTGAAAACAGGGAAGGGATTTTGGATCGGGGGAGGATCCCGATGAATAAGAGACAGGAAGAGTGGCGGCGCTCGGGAGGATCCCTAGAAATTAGGTGGTGTGTCTAGATTAGGTTAGGGGTGGTCTATATTTAGTGAAATGAGGGGAATTTTGGGACATCCGATTTAAAGCGGACGGACGGGAAAAACAGACTAGGGGAGTTCAATAAATAAACCGAAGATATTTTAGAGATGATTGGGGATGATCTGGACTCATCGGTCACGATAGCCCGGCTCGGGTTTGGAGCAGTTTTCGGGCGCGTGTAAGAGGGGTCTGAGGGAGGTCGACGAAGACAAGGGGGGAATGCGGCAACTATGAACATGTGCAAACTTTAAAAACAATGACAGCAACGAGTGCAGATGCAATGCGGATGATGTCATGAGATGAGATGCATGACATGAACAAAATGCAAAACAAAAGACAAAAACCCAACCACGAAGGAAATATCATATCGCATCTCGGGAAAAGGCAAGAGTTGGAGTTACGAATATGGAAAGTTGTATCCGGGGCATTACAACCAATCATCATGACATTACCTTATATCAATTGGACATCAAAAGTGCTTTTCTTAATGGTGAAATTGAGGAGGAAGTTTATGTTAAACAACCTCCTGGCTTTGTTGATCCTAATAAACCCGACCATGTTTACAAACTCCACAAATCTCTTTATGGTCTTAAGCAAGCTCCTAGAGCTTGGTATAAATACTTGACTAAGTTAATTCTTGAAAAAGTGTTTGAAATTGGTAAAATAGATTCTACACTCTTTACTAAAAGGGTTAATGGAGAATTATTTGTGTGCCAAATTTATGTTGATGATATCATATCTGGTTCAACTAACCCTCATTTTAGTGAAAAGTTCGGAAAGGTTATGTCGGGGAAGTTTGAGATGTCTATGATGAGTGAACTCAATTTCTTTCTTGGTTTGCAAATCAAGCAAACTAAGGAGGGAACCTTTATCTCTCAGACAAAGTATACCAAGGACTTATTCAAGAAGTTCAACATGCAATAATGCAAAGATATGAATACCCCCATGCGTACTAGTGGACATCTTGACTTGACAAAGGATGGAGAACCGGTTGACCAAAAGGTTTACCAATCTTTGATTGGTTCATTGTTATATCTATGTGCCTCCGGTCTCAATATCATGCTAAGTGTGTGCATGTGTGCATGATATCAAGCGCCCCCCAAAGAGTGTCATCTTAAGGCTGTGAAAAGGATAGTGAGATACTTAATACATACACCAAATTTTTGTATTTGGTATCCTAAGAGGTCTTCTTTTAATCTTGTTGGCTACTCCGACTCGGACTATGCCGGTGACAACGTTGATAGACAATCCACTTCGGGTACTTGTCAATTTCTTGGTAGATCTCTTGTGTCTTGGTCCTCCAAGAAACAAATCTCGGTATCCTTTTCCACCGCCGAAGCGGAAAACATTGCCGCCGGTTCATGTTGTGCTCAACTACTTTGGATGAGCCAAACTCTTAAAGATTATGGGATATGTGTGAAACATGTTCCATTGCTTTGCGACAATGAGAGTGCTATTAAGATTGCTCATAATCCCGTGCAACATTCTCGAACTAAGCATATTGAAGTTCATCATCATTTCATTCGAGATCATGTTGCTAAGGGAGATATCAAACTTACGCATGTTCGTACCAATAAGCAATTGGCGGATATATTTACCAAACCACTTGATGTCTTGATGAGAAAGTCTTTTGCAGGTTGAGAGCTGAATTGAACATCATTGATGCCTCAAATCTGGAGTAGAAACTCCATGTGGATGACTAATCCTTGACAATTCTCTTATGATGATGATCATATGTCCTGGATATGTTTGTACACTTGCATTGTAACACCCACGATGCGGCCATATCTCCCACGTGTCGAGGCACAACTTAGAGGCATAACCACATTGTGGTTTTGTCGCAAGAAGGGTCATCTTCACGCAATCCCATTGTAACGCCCTGAATCCGATGCCCCAGGTGTCTTCCAGTTATTCGCTGTCATTGCCATGTCATTTTCTTGCGTGTTGCACTTTGCCATGTCATCATATGCATTTCATTTGCATGTTTTTAAAAACTTGCATCCGTTCGGGTCCTCCTAGTTCTCTCCGTTGTCCGTTCGGAGTACAAACTACACTCGCACGCGCCCGTGGCACCTCCGAAATAGTATTTTGTAAGTGGCATAAAAATGTTCTCAGAATGGGGTGAAAGTTGGCGTGCGGTCTTATTAGTGTAGGTAGACCGCCTGTCAAATTCCGTCGCATTCGGAGTCCGTTTGATAGCCCAACCGTCATCCGTAGCGGCACCATTGCCGGTTTATTCGTCGGACGTTTTAGGTCTCTGAAAACCATTGCCGGGCTCCCATCTCTTCTCTCCCCAAAGCCCAGGCCTTCTCCATGCAGCCCACTAACCCCTCCTAGGCCCAGCCTACCCCTTCCTCTGCCCAGAACCGTCCGATCGCGATCGAAGGGCTCTGAAACCCCCTCAAACCCCCATAACCCTACCCCCTTGCCTATTTAATCAACCCCTTGCCATTTTGGGCATTTTTCCTAGCCCATAGACTTCCCTAACCCCCAGCCGCAGCTAATTACCCCTCCTCCTTGGGATCTTCGCCACCACCCCTCCATTTCCGTGCCCCTCCAGGCCACCTTGCCACCGCCACTTGTCGCGTCGTAATTAGCCAGCGCCACCGCAGCAGCCTCCATCGCCCACTCCCCGCTCGCCACCTCTTCCCCTGCATCCCCCTCAGCACCGCAGGGCCCTCCTTGCTCGAAGCCAACCTGTCGAGCCCATCTGGGGCCCGGTTGGACCAGCGCGCGCCGCCGTCCATCGCCGAAGTTCTCACCAGAGGCGGATCTAGGGAGTGGACGAGATCCACCACTCCCCCGAACCAAACGCCGCGCCGTCCACGCTCCTCCTCGTCCCAGTACGGCTCCATCCAGTTTTCAGCGAGGTGAAATATGATTAAGTCCCAGATTTTCAAACTTCATGTTGCATACTTTGACCTGTCCTAACTTGATGCTCGGTGCTCCATTTTGCGTGCATGATATATCTGAATGTTCGTCTCAGAGTGCTCTTCATGATGGAGTAGTTTGCATGCATATTAGGATTCATATTGATGTCGTAACCTTCATTGAAAAACTGCTATGTGATATGAACTGCTATGTTGGTTCCCACTAATCCATTAGCCATATTGTCGGTGTCAAAACCGGCGGATCTCGGGTAGGGGGTCCCGAACTGTGCGTCTAGGTGGATGGTAACAGGAGACAAGGGACACAGTGTTTTTACCCAGGTTCGGGCCCTCTCGATGGAGGTAAAACCCTACTCCTGCTTGATTAATATTGATGATATGGGTAGTACAAGAGTAGATCTGCCATGAGATCAGAGAGGCTAAACCCTAGAAGCTAGCCTGTGGTATGATTGTTGTTCGTCCTACGGACTAAAACCCTCCGATTTATATAGGCATCGAAGAGGGTTAGGGTTACACAGAGTCGGTTACAATGGTAGGAGATCTACATATCCGTATCGCCAAGCTTTCCTTCCACGCCAAGGAAAGTCCCATCTGGACACGGGATGAAGTCTTCAATCTTGTATCTTCATAGTCCAGGAGTCCGGCCAAAGGCTATAGTCCGGCCATACGGACACCCCCTAATCCAGGACTCCCTCAATAGCCCCTGAACTAGGCTTCAATGACGAATCCAGCGTGCATATTGTCTTCGGCATTGCAAGGCGGGTTCCTCCTCCAAATACTTCATAGGAGATTTTTGAACACAAGGATAGTGTTCGGCTCTGCAAAATAAGTTCCACATACCACCGTAGAGAGAATAATATTTACACAAATTCAATCTGCTGACGTATTCCGCGGTGTGACATCACACCACGGCCAAGTCTTTATTCGAATCGTTTTTACCGTCCCACATCAGCGCGTTTAGCGAGGCAGTTTCCTTGGCATGTCTTGTCAAAGCAGAGATCGTGTCCCCTTATTCCGGGATTCTTATCAATACGGGTGTGGGTAACCCAACCGCGCCATTGATTACGGCACTTGGGAGATAAGCGAGTTTTACCAGGCTGGTGGGGACGCATAGCTTCGTCCGTCCATATAAGGGGATAAGGATCCACCTTTTTACCTACACCTTCTTCCTCCTTTGCTCATCCATTTCCGCGCACTCGAGCTCTAGCGCCCAAGTCCGCACATCTTGCCTCAACCTTCCCCAGCCATGTCTGGAGCGGGAGGCAAGTGGATGGCCTCCTCCGTCACGGAGGGGCACATTAAAAGGCTACGAAAGGCCGGATACTTGTCCAGCGACATAGCGCATCGGCTCCCCGACAGTGGGCAGCTTATCCTCACCCACTTTCTCCACGGACTAGGTTTTCCTCTTCACCCATTTGTCCGGGGGCTCATGTTCTACTACAGCCTGGATTTCGACGATCTGGCCCCGAATTTCATCCTCAACATCTCGGGGTTCATCGTCGTGTGCGAGGGCTTCCTCTGCATCCAGCCCCACTTTCTCTTATGGCTGAAGACTTTCAATGTCAAGCCGAAGGTAGCGGGCGGCCGCCAAGCGGAGTGCGGAGGTGCCATGGTGGGCAAGATGGCCAAAGTCCTATGGCTCGAGGACTCCTTCGTGGAGACCATAAAGGGGTGGCAATCGGGGTGGTTCTACATCACCGAGCCGTGTGACCCTAAATGGGCGACGGCCCCCGAATTCCGATGTGGCTTCCCTATACGGCTCACCTCCTGGAAGGAGACGGGCCTGACATGGGGTAATTCGGAAGAGCTAACCGGACTCCAATCCTGCCTCCAAAACCTGGTGAACAAGAAGCTCAAGCTTGGCAACGTAGTACAGGTCATGCTTATCCGTCGGATCCTCCCGTGCCAACAACGGGCCTTCAACTTGTGGGAGTTTGATCCGGCACAGCACTAAACCTTGAGCAGGCTCTTCGACACTATGTACGAAGATGCCTGGAAGGTGTTGTTCAAGAGCGCCGAGGCTCCCGCATCCGCTACCGAAGATCGCGGATTCAGCTCGCAACGTCAAGCCAGCGAGGTAAGCTATTTTACCCTTTACAGGACACTTGTTTTTCATAGTTTGACTCTATGCGGGATCTAAACTCCCTTACCTTTGACAGGCCTGGCAAAAGATGTCCGGGCAGGTTAACTGTCCGGCTCCCTTGCCAGAAGACCCAGCGGACGCCCGATTAACGGGGCTGGTGGTTCTGGCACCTCACGTGGTGCCAGAGAAGAAGGCCAAGAAGAAGGCCACGGGAACTCGAAGGAGTTCCCAGCGCCAGGTGTTGTCGGACTCATCGTCCGATGACTCCGAGGCGGACTTCTCCCGCGAAGACGAGGAAGAGGAAAAAGAGGCCTCTCCCCCAGCGGGGGGAGAGACGAAAAGGAAGGCCGCCACAACTGGGGAGGCCGGAGGGTCCAAGAAGGGAAGGACCCTTACTCCGGACGACTCTACCAACGCCAACGACGGCGAAGAGGAGTGGCCATCGAGGGCTAAGCCCCTGGCGAAATCATAAGTGTCCGGATACCAGAATAACTCATGGCATTTCATTTGTCGCACAGTATCTCCTAACGCCAAATATAACCCTTCAGTCCGCCCAAGGACAAGCTCGATGCTTCAACGAGCGGCTCCCTGGATTCGTCGGACGTGAATAGCACCTCACTTCTGGCTGCCTCCTCTCCTCGCGCTGCGGATGACGCCGAGGTGGGGTCCCAACAGGGGCCCAGCCAGGAGGAGGTGGTCCAGGAGGCGCCGCAAGGCAACCTCCCGGACTCCAGGCGCAAGGGGGATAACACCCCAAAGGGCTCTAAGTCCGGCCCTGGGCCGGATTCCGTACCAGAACCTTTAGCGGTTCCGGAGTCCGGTAGGCGGCCCCTTCGTGAGAAGGGCGAGACTGCGACGCCGGTGACCTCCGTCCAACCGGAGGCACCGGATAATTTGCTGGAGGCGCTTAACAGCGCCTCCATCAACGAGGAGCACCGCACTGTTATGGGTGTCGTGATCCAGAAAGTTCAGTCCGCCAAGAGCGGGCTGACTGAAGCCTGTGCCAGCCTTCTAACAGGCTTTGAGGTATGTATTTAAGATATGTAAAAATATTACCGCATAGACAGTAGCCCCTGATGCTCAGTTTGGTGTTCGGAAAGAAAAGTCGAGCTGAGGATCTAAAAAAGATGTACGCAGGAGTCTAACATAAGTATGTCAATATGGGGAATGCAGGCTGCGCTGCTGACCTCTGCCGCACTGACTGCAGAGGTAAATGCATTGAAGCAGAGCCTCGAGCGGTCCGAGAACAAGCTTGGCCTTGCCAAAAAGCAGCTCGAGGACAAGGAAGGTAAGTAATACCTTATGGAAGTATATAAAAGATGTGGTGGCAAAAAATGAGAGGAATAACATGAGTATTGTAGGGGCCACGAACGAGGTGGCGACCCTGAAGGAAGCGGTGTCCAAGGCCGAAAGAAATGCGGCCGCAGAGCGCACCGAGAGAGAGAAGCAGGAGGCGCGGGTGGCGGAGGTGCGGCAAGAGCTCCAGGCTCTCGTGGAAACACACGAGAGTTTGGAGCATGACTCAAAGACTCAAGAGTCCGAGCTCACCTCGGCCCTTGAGAGCGCCAAAGCCACTAAGGCCGAAGCCCAAAAAGCCCTCCAGGAAATTGAGGCGATGAATAAGATAGCGGCGGGTAAGGCATTCTTCATGCAAAGCAAGCACGTGAAAGTGAATTACTTGTTACTTACCCGAATCCGGAGCTCTCCAGGAGCATTCGCAGATCTGCCCCGCAGTGTGTCCGACGCTGCTGCATTCTACCGGGCCGAGGAGGGGAGCTCGACGGAGAAAGTGTTCTAGTCTCAGTATGCTGAGGCCGGACACCCGGTGCCATTGAGCGACCAGCTGAAGCAGCTAGTCGAGCTCCATAAGGTGGCCGAACAGTCCATGAAGGGCTTCATAGTTCGGCTGTGGCCGAAGGAAGCCATGCCTAGGAGCTACTTCGGGCTGGTGAGGCGGCTGGTGAACGCCAGTCCATGGATTGAAGTCGTCCAGCGCTCCATCTGTATCGAAGGTGCCCGTAGGGCCATTGCCCGTGCTAAAGTGCACTGGGGCAAGATGGACGCTGAGAAGCTTGTGACGGACGCTCCACCGCCGGGCAGGGAGTATTGCAAGCCCGAGATGTATTATGAGGGCGTCCTGAAGGGTGCCCGCCTTATAGCAGGTGAATGCTCCAAAGATGTAATTTTTGAGTAAACTCGCATTTGTTATCCTGTACGCTTGAAAACTTGTTCATATGCGCTAAGCAACTCTTGTGAATTTAAAATATTACCTTCTGTGCGGCTGTTTATGAAATTTGAGAGATGGCGAGTCGTCGGATTCTACCCCCATGCCACGAGTGCCGGGGTGTTCGGGATAAACTTGAGCGCTCTTTTTCCCATTCTTGGGTCCTTTGAGGGAGGCGCTCAACGCAATGAACAAGGCAACCGGACTATAATGCTTGAACACTCTCACTTAGCCATAGAATTCTATAATTTTAAATTTCGGCGAAGCCCCTAGTATTCGGAAGACCGAGTTCGGGGCGCTATCCACGCCTTGGCCGGACAAAGCCGACTCCTCGCTCTAAGCGGCATAAGTCTTTAGGGACTCAAAAACCTCTCGAACAGCGACCGGTTCTCGCCCTATCATGACGGTCAGTTTTAGCTTTCTCCACTGAGGTGCTTAACCTAGCTCAACCGGGGCACAATCGCAGTGGTTCTCCCAGCGCTACCTTAGCCGATATAACGGAACGTAAGGTACCAAAACATGGGAGCCGGGCAAACCCAACTATTGACCCAAGACATGATTCGGAGCCGATGCATATAATGATATAAGTTCGGGGTGCCGCACTTGTGAAAGTGTTCAGCCTTATCACACCATATTTTGGGGTACTTAAGCCCCTGGTGTATTTGGCCGTACCAAAGCGTACGGATGCAACATGTCATAAGTGAACATATATAGATAAAAAAGGAATGCAATAATAGGCGGAAGCTATGTATTGTTTATTCAAAAAGGCCGCGGTAAAAGCAGAACGATACAAATAGTGCGATAAGCAAGGGACAGGACTATTTGACATGTCTCCCTCCAGGAGCGAGCTGTGGGATGATATGTAAAACAAGTATACTGCTCGTTATAGAGACCACCTGGATAGTCGACGTAGCTTTCTGCTTCCCTGGCTGTTGCATCGTGTGTTCGGCGATTCTACTGCCGGACAGGGCTTCTTGAGAAAGGAGTCCTGAAAGTAAGAGAAAAAAGAAGAATGACACAATTGGGAGCCCATGGTGCGGTTGAGCCGCATTCTGGGCCTGCAGTGGTCGTGCCCCTCCCCCTATGCCCATGGTATTTCCAAAGCGTAATTATGTACGCGTAGTACTGGTTTCGCAATTTCGCGAGGGCTGGGGTTGGGGCCACATTGCTACGCGTGCTCGGGACGTGCCAGGCGGTCTTGTTGTAGGTTACTCTGGGCGCGCTTGACGGTGTCCGGATGTTTAATAGCCAGACTCGAGAATTGCCTTGAGAGGCTGCTTTGTACTTCCGCCGCAAGGGCCGCTGTATGCTCCTCCATTCGGAGAGAGCGTTCGGTGTTTCCGTTGACCATAATGACTCCTCGAGGGCCTGGCATCTTGAGCTTGAGGTATGCGTAGTGCGGCACCACATTGAACTTTGCAAATGCGGTTCGCCCGAGAAGTGCGTGATAGCCGCTGCGGAACGGGACTATGTCGAAGATTAACTCCTCGCTTCGGAAGTTATCCGGGGATTCGAAGACCACTTCAACTGTAACTGAGCCTGTACAGTTGGCCTCTACACCTGGTATGATGCCTTTGAAGGTCGTCTTTGTGGGTTTAATCCTTGAGGGGTCTATGCCCATCTTGCGCACTGTATCCTGATAAAGCAGGTTCAGGCTGCTGCCGCTGTCCATCAGGACTCTAGTGAGGTGAAATCCGTCAACGATATGGTCTAGAACCAATGCGGCGAATCCGCCATGGAAGATGCTAGTGGGGTGGTCCCTTCGATCAAAAGTGATTGGGCAGGAGGACCACAGATTGAACTTTGGGGCGACTGGCTCCATCGCATATACGTCCCTTAGTGCATGCTTCTGCTCCCTTTTGGGTATGTGGGTTCTGTATATCATGTTCACTGTCCACACTTGTGGGGGGAAGCCCTTCTTTCCTCTATTGTTTGGCGGCCGGGTCTCCTCCTCGTCGTCGCTATGCAGCCCCTTGTCATTGTTTTCAGCATTTAACTTGCCTGCCTGCTTGAACACCCAACAATCCCTGTTGGTGTGATTGGCTGGTTTTTTGGGGGTGCCGTGTATCTGGCACGATCAATCGAGTATTCGGTCCAAATTGGACGGGCACGGAGTATTTCTTTTAAATGCCTTTTTCTGCTGACCGGGTAGAGCCTCTGAATCCAGCATTGACTGTTGTATCTTTAGCATTTTTGCCATTAATGCGGCGCTTGTGCTTGTTGCGACGCGACCTGCCATTGCTGTCCTTGGTATTCGAATTACTAGGGCTCTTGGTCATATTGTTACTATGAGCTAGCCAGCTGTCCTCTCCCGCGCAAAAGCGGGTCATGAGTGTTGTGAGGGCTGCCATGGATTTCGGCTTTTCCTGTCCTAGGTGCCGGGCAAGCCACTCGTCGCGGATGTTATGTTTGAAGGCTGCAAGGGCCTCTGCATCCGGATAGTCGACGATTTGATTTTTCTTGGTTAGGAACTGTGTCCAGAATTGTCTGGCCGATTCCTCTGGCTGCTGAATTATGTGGCTTAGGTCATCGGCGTCTGGTGGTCGCACATAGGTGCCCTGGAAGTTGTCGAGGAATGCGGCTTCTAGGTCTTCCCAACAACCAATTGACTCCACTGGCAAGCTGTTAAGCCAATGCCGAGCTGGTCCTTTAAGCTTGAGTGGGAGGTATTTGATGGCGTGTAGATCATCACCGCGGGCCATGTGGATATGAAGGAGATAGTCCTTGATCTAGACCGCGGCATCTATTGTGCCATTGTATGATTCAATGTTTACGGGTTTGAAACCCTCAGGGATTTGGTGATCCATCACTTCGTCTGTGAAGCATAGTGGGTGTGCGGCGCCTCTGTATTGGGCTATATCACGACACAGCTCAAATGAGCTTTGTCTACAGTGTTCGGCCCGGCCGGAATTTCCATATCCGACGTGACGGTTATCATCACGTATCGTGGGGCACCCACGCGATCCATAGATCAATCTTGTTTGCCTTGCCTTGTCCTCCAATATATCCCGCAGGTCTGGCGCATTTTCCCGATCCTTGGTATTTTTTGAGCGGCGTCGGGGTGCGGCTTGAGTGGGGGGCCGAGAGGCCTCTCTGTCGCGGCCACGAGGTGGCCGGTCGGTCGTATTATGCGCTTGTGATGTAGGTTTAGGTGCTTCCTCCTCTAATCGGGGTAGCAGCCTGCGTTTTGGGTAGCTCTTGGAGGGGCTTCGAGTTCGTACTCTTCGGCCGCCAGGACTTCAGTCCATCTGTCGGCTAGCAAATCTTGGTCAGCTCTAAGTTGTTGCTACTTTTTCTTAAGGCTGCTTGCCGTGGCCATAAGCCTGCGTTTGAAACGCTCTTGTTCGACGGGATCCTTAGGCACGACAAATTCGTCGTTGTCGAGGCTTGCCTCGTCTTTGGAGGGAGGCATGTAATTATCGTCCTCTACCTCTTTGCCTGCCGCTCTCTCATGAGGGCTGGCTTCTCCATCCTCCTGCACTGAATCCTACTGGAGGGGGTTGTCTTCGGCACTGTCCGGGGTGTTATTGTCTCCCGTGCTGGAATCACCGCTTTTGCTGTGGCGGGATTTAGAGCGGCGCCGCTGACGCCGGCGCTTAGGCTGTTTCTTGGAGGGGTCATCCTCCGTTGTTCCATCGCCATTCCCATCTTTTGGGATGTCCACCATTTAAATGTCGTATGACGAGGTGGCCTTCCAGTGCCCTGTAGGCGCTAGTTCTTGGTTGTCTCCTGCATCGTCGTCCATACCGTCGATGTCTTCGGAGTCGAAGTCGAGCATGTCGGTTAAATAATCGATAGTGGCTACGAAGTGGGTGGTGGGTGGGCTTTGAATTTCTTCGTCGTCCGCATCCCAACCTTCCTGACCATAGCCCGGCCAGGGCTCTCCTGATAAAGAGAGAGTCTTTAGTGAATTTAGGATGTATCCAAAGGGCGAGTGCTGAAAGATGTCCGCGGCGGTTAACTCCATGATCGGCGCCCAATCGGCGATTGGCAGGGGCGCGGAAGGTTCGGAGTCCGGAGAGGAGTCCGACGCCTTGGAGTCACGAGCTTCGTAAAGGACAGGGTTGGTGTTCGGCTCAATCGCCGTAGAGATAGCAGCCCCCGAGGCGATGTCCAGCCACCCGTCCTCGATCGGCGCAGTCGGCTCCGAGCTAAGGGTCAAAGCTGACACTTGTGCGGCCTCCAGGGCACTGTCCGGCGGCAGAGCTAGATCATGCCCATCGCGACAGTGCGACGCGCTTGGCTGTGGCTCGAACCCGTCGAAGATCAAGTCTCCGTGGACGTCAGCCGTATAGTTCAAACTTCCAAATCTGACCTGATGGCCAGGGGCGTAGCTTTCAATCTGCTCCAGATGGCCAAGCGAATTGGCCCGCAGTGCAAACCGCCGAATACGAAGATCTGTCCGGGGAGAAAAGTCTCACCCTGGACCGCGTCGTTGTTGATGATCGAAGGAGCCATCGGGCCTAAACATGACGACATAGAGGAACTCTCAATGAAAGCACCAATGTCGGTGTCAAAACCGGCGGATCTCGAGTAGGGGGTCCCGAACTGTGCGTCTAGGCGGATGGTAACAGGAGACAAGGGACACGATGTTTTTATCTAGGTTCGGGCCCGCTCGATGGAGGTAAAACCCTACTCCTGCTTGATTAATATTGATGATATGGGTAGTACAAGAGTAGATCTACCACGAGATCAGAGAGGCTAAACCCTAGAAGCTAGCCTATGGTATGATTGTTGTTCGTCCTACGGACTAAAACCCTCCGGTTTATATAGGCACCGAAGAGGGTTAGGGTTACACAGAGTCGGTTACAATGGTAGGAGATCTACATATCCGTATCGCCAAGCTTGCCTTCCACGCCAAGGAAAGTCCCATCCGGACAAGGGACGAAGTCTTCAATCTTGTATCTTCATAGTCCAGGAGTCCGGCCAAAGGCTATAGTCCAGCCATCCGGACACCCCCTAATCCAGGACTCCCTCACATATGTATATGATTCCATGATGTTATTTTCCCTTTGTTATGTGTACTTTGATGCCATGCCCTTTATTGCTATGTATAGTTGATGTAGAACTTCGTTTCATGCCTCCAACATGCCATCATATTAACTCTGCTCATGTATATGTCCCTGTGTTATAAAGTTGCATTTTGCATTGATCACATTGGTTTAATCTTGATGCCTATGAACCTGAACATTAATGATATTTGAAGTGTGTTATCTGTACATGAGGTACATATCAAGTTTGTGCTCATATGATTCCTGTAGCATGTTATTTTGATGTTTGCAATGTGCCTACTTGCTGTTATGGGCATATTGTTGTTATGTCTTGTTTGGAGTGTATGTGTTGCACCGTTGCTCTGTTTTGAGCATGCTCTATATGAAACTTGCTTGATTTTGCATGTAGTTTCATATTAGCATGTTGCATCTTTGTTTGGAGGTGTTTGCTTGATGTTTGGAAGCATTTTGCATCAATGCCATGTTTAACTTGTCTTGCTCATATCTTCTAGACCGTAGTTCCGAATTAAGTGAACTTTATATGAAACTTGACTAGAATTTTGTGTAGATCATCATGGTGCTCTTTAACTTACTATTTAACAACTTCAACTTAATGTTTGTTCAGATCTTGGCCAATTTCGAAATTTGCATATGAGGACTTACCGGATTTGTTATTTGTTGTTTCCGGCCTCATGTGAACTTGCTTTGATGTGTTGTTCTTGTATGCATCATCTCTTGCCATGAGTAGCATAATATAGCCTTGTCATGCATCATACTTGGTTGAGCATCATATCATGTTTATGTGTTGTGTGTTTACCATGTTGTTCGCTTTTTTCCGGTTGTGCTTCTTCTCGATAGTTCCTGTTTTGTTGCGATCATGAGGATTCGTTCGTCTACGCTTGGTTTGTCTTCGCCTGCTCGTCTTCTGCATGGACTCGTTCTTCTTCTTAGCGGGATTTCAGGCAAGATGACCGTCACCTTGGATCTCACCACTATCATTGCTATGCTAGTTGCTTCGTTTTATCGCTATGCTGCGCTACCTATCACTTGTTTATCAAGCCTCCCAAATTGCCATGTCAGCCTCTAACCTTTTCACCCTTCCTAGAAAACCGTTGTTTGGCTATGTTACCGCTTTTGCTTAGCCCCTCTTATAGCGTTGTTAGTTGCAGGTGAAGTTGAAGATTCCTCCATGTTGGAACTGGTTTATGTTAGGATATCACAATATCTCTTATTTAATTAATGCATCTATATAGTTTGTAAAGGGTGGAAGGCTCGGCCTTATGCCTGGCGTTTTGTTCCACTCTTGCCTCCCTAATTTCTGTCATACCGGTGTTATGTTCCTTGATTTTGCGTCCCTAACACGGTGAGGGGTATGGGACCCTCTTGACAGTTCGCTTCAAATAAAACTCTTCCAGTAAGGCCCACCATTAATTTTACCATTTGTCTAATAACAACTTAAACTTAAATAGGGGATTTTGTCCGGACCCCTAGTATTTTTAATCAACCCCCGGCCAGTGCTCCTCTGAGTGTTGGTCCAAACTGTCAACCGTCGGTGACCGCCAGGGGCAACTCTGGATTTGTCCTACCGGAAGTTTGGACAACTCGGTTTGCCCTGAGAACAAGATATGCGCGGCTCCTTTCGGGATTTGTCGGCATATTTGGGTGGTCTTGCTGGTTTTGTTTTATCATTGTTGTAATGT
This sequence comes from Triticum aestivum, assembly GCF_018294505.1. Classification (NCBI taxonomy): domain Eukaryota; kingdom Viridiplantae; phylum Streptophyta; class Magnoliopsida; order Poales; family Poaceae; genus Triticum; species Triticum aestivum. Next base: position 276,460,480 of record NC_057813.1, read on the forward strand.
CTTGTGCACCGGGACCCCGAGTCTGATCGGATGTCCCGCGATGGAGGATTGTCTCCGCGGATCGTGAGCTTATAATGGGCTAAGTTGGGACACCACTGGAGGGTTTTAAACTGTTGAAAGCCGTGCACGCGGTTATGTGGCATATGGGAATTTGTTAATATCCGGTTGTAGAGAACTTGACACTTGACTTATTTAAAACGCATCAACCGCGTGTGTAGCCGTGATGGTCTCTTCTCGGCGGAGTCCGGGAAGTGAACACATTTTGGGTTATGTTTGAATGTAAGTAGTTTCAGGATCACTTCTTGATCATTACTAGTTTGTGACCGTTTGCGTAGCTTCTCATCTTATTCTTGTATTCGTAAGTTAGCCACCATATCATGCTTAGTCGCTGCTGCAACCTCACCACTTATACATTCCATTCCCATTAAGCTTTGCTAGTCTTGATACCCATGGTAATGGGATTGCTGAGTCCTCGTGGCTCACAGATTACTACAACAACAGTTGCAGGTATAGGTAATGCGATGATCATGACGTGAGAGCGATGCTTGCTTGTTTTGAGTTCTTCTTCCGCTTCGTCGTTCAGGGGATAGGTTCCTGGTCGGCAGCCTAGGCTAGCAGGGTGGATGTCGTTTGAGTTTCTGTTTGTGTTCCATCCGTAGTCGGATGTTGCTCTTATGTATGTTGTTGTTGTATTTATGTGGCATTGTATGCCTCTAGTATGTATCCCCGACTATTATGTAATGGTACGATGTAATGATATCCACCTTGCAAAAGCATCTCCAATATGCGCTTCTATCCTTTGTGGGACCTTCGAGTCCCTTTAGGATAGGGTCGCATATTGGGCGTCACAAGTTGGTATTAGAGCCTCGACCGACCATAGGAGCCCCCTTGATTGTTCTTAGCATGGCCATTGTTGAGTCTAGAAGAAAACTGTTTTGGAGTCTAGTTATATCGGAGAGTAGGAATTCTTTTTACTCCTCAGCCCCTTCGTCGCTCTGGTGAGAAATCTTGACGTAGGTGTTTTGAATTACTCTCCTTCCCTTCCAAATTTTCTTTAGGATCACGCGATTAGATTTCTGATCGTTGGTTCTAAGATCTTTTCATCCGGTGCATTTCTCATCAAGACGATTCGACCCTCTGTTTTCGCAAGATCAATCCTCAGTTCTTTCTCAGGGAAGAAATTTTCCCGTCCTTAGTTGTATTTCCCCCCCCCCACCCGCCCACCCTTTTTCTTCTCGGAGCCGGAGTCCATAATCGAGTATCCATCCTACTCGTGCGAAGCCTTTGCATTCTTTCCTCAATTATTTCAAACGGTGTTTTTCTCTTAAAGTTATTCGTCAATTCGCCCTTCCAAGTTGCCTTTGTTTTTCCCGCCCTCCCACCCTTTTCTTCCCGGAGTCTGAGTCTCTTGCGACAATCAATTTCATTCATGTGGAGTCTCTTCAGTCTTTCGTCAATTTCTTCAACCGGTGATTTCTTGTCTAGTTCGTCATTCTTCATCTCTTTCTTTTCCGGTGGACTCAATCCAAGTTTTTCGGGTTGATCATATTATTTTCCTTGGATCAAGTGTTCCCCTTGCTCGTTCACCTCTCGCCATTTAATCATTCCGGAGTGCGGAGGGCATCTCAGGAGATTTGTTTGTGTTCCAATTAATTCGAGGTTGTCACCTCATTCAAGTCTTTAATTGTTCCGGTGCATAATTTCTCTTTCAACAATCTTTTACAACGGTGTCTTCTCTTTAGTGGGCCCTAACCCACAGGTTTATTCCCAGGATCTTACCCGACTCTTCTAATTATTCCGGAGCTATTCCCAATTCTTTTCAAAGTGTGATGTAAGAATGGATTCCATCAGTCATATGCCTTCCCCAAGATCGCTTTCAAGTCTTCTCATCGTTAGTTCAACCTTTCCTTTTTCATTCTGCTGGAGTATCTCAACAATTTTGGTAGTGTTTCTCGTCGTCATTCTCTACAATTGAAGACCAAAGAAGAATTTCTCCTAAATCTTGTTTGTTCTCTCGAAAATTCGTGGTTCCAGCTTCTTTTTATCCTCTCGAATTATTCCGTTTGTTATATTTTCTTTCCTTGCCCATCCAGAGTATGTCAGGAGTTATTTTCAGTTTATTTTCACCGGAGGCCATCATTCCAAAAGAATTCTTCGTCCTCGCATTCCAGCTATCGTTATCCAATTATCCCGGCGCGTCTGTCAAGTATTCTTTAATCAGCTCATTATCTCTTCGTTCTTTTGCATCTAAATCCCCTCGAGCATATATGATCTTCTAATTTTTCCCGGAGATTCTTTCTCTTTGGTCAGTCATTTTTGAATTATGACGGTGGTTCCTTCAGCATTCCTCTTCCTTTGTCATCATATCAATTCTTTCAATCTTGTTGCTTTTCTACCTTGTTCTAACCGGAGTGGTTTCAAAGTCTATCTTGTTTCTTGAGCTTTTCATTCTCGTCATATTCGTCGTTCCTCTTTTCTACCCGAGTGCTCTCGACTTTGTCCATCATCTCTCTTGTGTTCTTACTTCACCTCTTCCTCTTTCTCTTCCTTCTCGTTCCTAAGATCTCGGGACAAGATCTCTTGTTAGTGGAGGAGAGTTGTAACGCCCCGAATCCGATGCGTCAGGTATCTTCCAGTTATTCGCTGTCGTTGCCATGTCATTTGCTTGCGTGTTGCACTTTGTCATGTCATCATCTGCATTTCATCTACATGTTTTTAAAAACTTGCATCTGTTTAGGTCCTCCCAGTTCTCTCTGTTGTCCGTTTGGAGTCCAGACCGCACTCGCACGCGCCCGTGGTACCTCCAAAATATTATTTTATAAGTGGCATAAAAATGTTCTTGGAATGGGGTGAAAGTTGGCGTGCGGTCTTATTATAGTGTAGGTAGACCGCCTGTCAAATTGCGCCGCATTCGGAATCTGTTTGATAGCCCAATCGTCATCCGTAGCGGCACCGTTGCCAGTTTATTCGTCGGACGTTTTCGGTCGCCGAAAACCGTTGCCGGGCTGCCATCTCTTCTCTCCCCAAATCCTAGGCCTTCTCCACACAGCCCACTAACCCCTCCTAAGCCCAGCCTACCCCTTTCCCTGCCCGGAACCGTTCGATCGCGATCGGAGGGCTCCGAAACCCCCTCAAACCCACTTAACCCTACCCCCTTGCCTACTTAATCAACCCCCTTGCCATTTTGGGCATTTTTCCTAGCCCATAGCCTTCTCTAATCCCCAGCCAAAGCTAATTCCCCCTCCTCCTCGGGATCTTCACCGCCGCCGCCCCATTTCCGTGCCCCTCTAGGCCACATCGCCACCGCCACTTGTCGCGCCGTCATTGGCCGGCGCCGCCGCAGCAACCTCCCTCGCCCACTCCCCGCTCGCGACCTCTTTCCCGCATCCCCCTCAGCGCCGCAGGGCCCTCCTGGCCTGAAGCCAGCCCACCGAGCCCATCTGGGCCCCGGTCGGACCCGCGCGCACCGCCGCCCGTCGCCGGAGATCTCATCGGAGCCGGATCTGGGGAGTGGACGAGATCCACCACTCCCCCAAACCAAACGCCGTGCCGTCCACACTCCTCCTCGTCCCAGTACGGCTCCAACCAGTTTTTTGCGAGGTGAAATATGACTAAGTCCAATATTTTCAAACTTCATGTTGCATACTTTGACCTGTCATAACTTGATGCTCGATGCTCTGTTTTGCATGCATGATATATCAAAATGTTCATCTCAGAGTGCTCTTCATGATGGAGTAGTTTGAATGCATGTTAGGATTCATATGGATACCTTAACCTTTGTTGCAAAACTGCTATGTGATATGAACTGCTGTAATCTGCTGATTGTTAACATCATGTATGCCTTTTGTGAGTGCCATAACTTTGTCCCTATTAATGCTATGATAATGATCTTGATATGCACATGTTCTGCTCCTCATGCTCTACATGTTGGTGTGATTTACATTCACGTTAGGGTGCATCTTGATATCTTAATCCCTGTTGCAAAAGTGCGTGTTGCTGTTAACTGCTGAAAACTGCTGTAAATTGCTGATTTGTTATTTTCGTTGCATGTTGTGTATGCATCCTATGAGCATGATGTCTACATAACTTAGGAGCATTTTCATGTCATCTTTACAGGGGTGCAATCCATGTATTTTTATATGTCCTATAGTGAGTGCATCAAGCTCGTGAAGTGGGCTACTTGCTGTTAATGTTCTGTGAATGCTGTTTCTGTCATATCATGATGCCATGTTTGCTTGATGCTACCAATTAATCCATGCATAATGTGGAGATACTTACTTGACATGTTTTGTTTTATATGTTATTCTTTATCTTGCCATGCCTTTTTATGCCCTATATATGTCTTGTAGCATATTTTTGCATTGCCATGATTATGCTTATATAATGTTCCAGATTTCTGTTAACTTCATGATGCCTCGTTGTGAGCTTGTTATTGAGTGTTCCGTGCCTTTTCTGGAGATTCTCCAATTACATGTTTTGTAGTATGATAAGACTAATTTGTCCACATGGCATGGTTGATAATTTTGGATATCATATACCTCTGTTCTATGCTTGCAAACATGCGATGATAATGTTGCCGATTTACACTTGCTGAAACTGTTTCAACATTCAATCTTGTCATGTTCGTTCCCACTAATCCATGAATCATATGTATATTATGCCATGATGTTATTTGTCCTTTGTTATGTGTAATTTGATTCCATGCCCTTGGTTGCTATGTATAGGTGTTGTAGCATCTCCGTTTCATGCCTCCAACATGCCATCATATTGACGCTGCTCATATATATGTCCCTGTGTTATAAAGTTGCATTTTGCATTGATCACATTGGTTTAATCTTGATGCCTATGAACCTGAACCTTAATGATATTTGAAGTGTGTTATCTGTAAATGAAGTGCATTTCAAGTTTGTGCTTATATGATTCCTGTAGCATGTTGGTTTGATGTTGGCAATGTGCCTACTTGCTGTTTTGGGCAGATTGTTGTTATGTCTTGTTTGGAGTGTATGTGTTGCACCGTTGCTCCGTTTTGAGCATGCTCTATATGAAACTTGCTTGATTTTGCATGTAGTTTCATATTATCATATTGCATCCTTGTTTTGAGGTGTTTGCTTGATGTTCGGAAGCATTTTGCATCAATGCCATGTTTAACTTGTGTTGCTCATATCTTCTAGACCGTAGCTCTGAATTAAATGAACTTTATATGAAACTTGAGTAGAATTTCGTGTAGATCATCATGGTGCTTTTTAACTTTCTGTTTAACAACTTCAACTTAATGTTTGTTCAAATCTGGACCAATTTCGAAATTTGCATATGAGGACTTACCGGATTTGTTATATGTTGTTTCTGGCCTCATATAAACTTGCTTTGATGTTTTGTTCTTGTATGCATCATCTCTTGCCATGAGTAGAATCATATAGCCTTGTCATGCATCATACTTGGTTGAGCATCATGTCATGTTTATGTGTTGTGTGTTTACCATGTTGTTTGCTTTTTTCTGGTTGTGTTTCTTCTCGATAGTTCCTGTTTTGTTGCGGTCGTGAGGATTCGTTCGTCTACGCTTGGTTTGTCTTCACCCGTTTGTCTTCTTCATGGACTCGTTCTTCTTCCTAGCGGGATTTCAGGCAAGATGACCGTCTCCTTGGATCTCACTACTATCATTGCTATGCTAGTTGCTTCGTTCTATCGCTATGATGTGCTACCTATCACTTGTTTATCAAGCCTCCCAAATTGCCATGCCAGCGTCTAACCTTTTCACCCTTCCTAGCAAACCGTTGTTTGGCTATGTTACTGCTTTTGCTCAGCCCATCTTATAGCGTTGTTAGTTGCAGGTGAAGTTGAAGATTCCTCCATGTTGGAACAGGATTATGTTGAGATATCACAATATCTCTTATTTAATTAATACATCTATATACTTGGTAAAGGGTGGAAGACTCGGCCTTCTGCCTGGTGTTTTGTTCCACTCTTGCCGCCATAATTTCCATCATACGATGTTATGTTCCTTGCGTCCCTAACACGGTGAGGGGTATGGGACCCTCTTGACAGTTCGCTTTGAATAAAACTCTTCTAGCAAGGCCCAACATTGGTTTTACCATTTTGCCTAATCTGCTACCACTATAAAAGAAAGAGAGGACGGAGAACCAGATCATCCTATCCATCGAAACCTACAATCTGATGGTCTACATCCCTTCAACATACTAAACAAGTTTTACACATAATTAGTCACCATGCCACCCTCGCTAACGAAAGCCCCCCTCCCCCCGCTAATCCCTCGCTAATAACGAAACCCCACATACGCTGGAACAGAAACCCACTCCGCTGGAAACCGCTCCCACGCTCGCCCGCTCGGCCCGTCCCCCGCCTCGCGTAGCCGCTGCTCTCCCGCTCGGCCCTGCCGCTCGCCCCGCCCATGCCGGTGTCGTCGCTCGCCTGATCGGCCCTGCCGGCGCTGCCACTCGCCCACTCGGCCCACCCCCGCCAGTGCCGCATGAGCCCCCGCCCGCACCCGCGATGGAGGCCATGTCTGTGGGTACTACCAAGGATCGCTTGGACGCACACGGGAGGAGGCGCCGATTCATCTCCGAGGAATTCCACCGCTGTTTCTCCATTCTTGGTTCTTGGGCCTTCGTGTTCTCTACAACCCTTCACAACTCTGGAATGCACATGTATTCTGCCGCAGACGCGCAACAGACTGCCCCCGCACCCCTTCCTCCTCAATTAGTGAGGATTAATGTCCCCTAATTTTCTCTCTGCCAACACAATCTTTGCGGCTCCTCCTCTGCCGCCCCATCAGATGCGTGCGCGGATCGCCGCCGCCGGCCACCGCTGGCCACTCCTCCTTTACTGCCCCATGGGCGCGAGCAAACGGAGCCAACGATCTGAAGCGACCGGAGTGGCGAGCGGCAAAAGAAGGAAGAGATGGCGTCGGTAGAAGCGGGGGAGGACGAGCACGAGGGGTCCCGGCGCAAGGCATCCTCAAAGGACCCCGAGGGCTGGGTCATTTCCGCCACAACGTGCACCCATGCCGCCGCGCTCCTTGGCGAGGTCTACAACCAGATCCTCGCCTGCCGCGCCTCGTTCGCCGACCTCGCCGCGAAGCACTCCGGCTGCTCCTCCGCGCGCCTGCCACGGCAGCAACCCAAGTACGTCGCCACTCCCCCTGCCTGCGCACATGCCCATCCTTTATTTTTCCTGAGCCCTCGCCTCCTTCGCTGAATCTAGCTCCCGCACTCCTCCTGCCATTAGCCCCAAAATCAGCCCACTACACGGCCGTAACCAGCCCCTTGTCTCACCTTGGGAAACTCCTCCGTTGCACCATCGACGTATGGGGGCGCGGGGACGCCAGTTTGCCTGGATGTGATTGTGGGGGATTGGCTTAATATTATTGGTTCTTACCATCCTTGGGGTTCTGATTTGAAATACAATTTTTTCTCCTTCCATTCCAACTTTCAAGTGACATATATCATGGTGGCGGGAGGCTACATTGTCACATGATGGAAGCAATTCATAGCCGGTAAATCGGGTAATGTTTAAAACATAATTTTGCAGCTGAGGACATGTCATTGTCTTGGAGTGTCATTTACTTGTGGATTACATTTTCAAGGAAAGAAAAGTTTACTTTTGAAATAAAATGTGCACTTGTAAAAATAATAAAGAGCGAATATCAAATTGTTTTCTTATGCATTTGAATTTTTGCATCTGGTATTAATTTTAGTCAGAATGTGCGTGCACGTGCACGCTTACTAGTAACAACTTAAACTTAAATAGTGGATTTTCTCCGGACCCCTAATATTTTTAATCAACCCCCGAGCCAGTGATCCTTTGAGTGTTGGTCCAAACTGTCAACCGCCGGTGACCTCCAGGGGCAACTCTGGATTTGGCCCACCAGAAGTTTGGAAAATCCGGTGTGCCCCGAGAACGAGAGACGCGCGGCTCCTATCGGCATTTGTCGGCACATTCAGGCGGTCTTGCTGTTTTTTTTACCATTGTCGAAATGCCTTGTGCATCGGGACCCCGAGTCTGATCGGATGTCCCGTGATGGAGGATTGTCTCTGCGGATCGTGAGCTTATATTAGGCTAAGTTGGGACACCCCTGCAGGTTTTAAACTTTCAAAAACCGTGCCAGCGGTTATGTGGCAGATGGGAATTTGTTAATATCCGGTTGTAGAGAACTTGACACTTGACTTATTTAAAATGCATCAATCGCGTGTGTAGCCATGATGGTCTCTTCTCAGCGGAGTCCGGGAAGTGAACACGGTTTGGGTTATGTTTGTACGTAAGTAATTTCAGGATCACTTCTTGATCATTACTATTTTGCGACCGTTTGCGTAGCTTCTCATCTTATTCTTGTATTCGTAAGTTAGCCACCATATCATGCTTAGTCGCTGTTGCAACCTCACCACTTATCCATTCCATTCCCATTAAGCTTTGCTAGTCTTAACACCCATGGTAATGGGATTGCTGACTCCTCGTGGCTCACAGATTACTACAACAATAGTTGCAGGTACAGGTAATGCGATGATCATGACGTGAGAGCGATGCTTGGTTGTTTTGAGTTCTTCTCCTGCTTCGTCATTAAGTGGATAGGTTCCTGGTCGGCAGCCTGGGCTAGTAGGGTGGATATCATTTAAGTTTCTATTTGTGTTTCATCCGTAGTCGTATGTTGCTCTTATCTATGTTGTTGTTGTATTTATGTGGTATTGTATGCCTCTAGTATGCATCCCCGACTATTATGTAATGGTACGATGTAATGATATCCACCTTGCAAAAGCGTCTCCAATATGCGCTTCTATCCTTGGTGGGACCTTCGAGTCCCTTTAGGATAGGGTCGCATATTGGGCGTGACACCCATGTACAAGAACAAGGATAGATAAATAGTTGGCTTACAATCGCCACTTCACACAATGAACAAATAATTCATACATCATTCAGAGTACAGACATAGTCCGACTATGGACAAATCCAATTGAAAAGAAGATAACCCCAAATGCTAGATCCCCGATCGTCCAAACTGAGATCCACTACTGATCATCAGGAAATGAAACATGGTAACGACCAAGGTCCTCGTCGAACTCCCACTTGAGTTCGGTAGCATCACCTACACTGGTATCATCGGCACCTAAAACTGTTTTGGTAGTATCTCTGAGTCACGAGGACTCAGCAATCTCAAAACCCGCGAGATCAAGACTAGTTAAGCTTATGGGTAGGATGTGGTGATGAGGTGGAGTTGCAGCAAGGACTAAGAAAATATGGTGGCTAACATACGAGTACAAGAGTAAGAAGAGAAACTACACAACGATCATAAATCAATAAGTGATCAAGAAGTGATCCTGAAACTACTTACGTTCAAACATAACCCAAACCGTGTTCACTTCCCAGACTCCGCCGAAAAGAGACCATCACAGCTACACACACGGTTGATGCATTTTAATTAAGTCAAGTGTCAAGTTCTCTACAACTAGATATATTAACAAATTCCCATCTGCCACATAACTGCGGGCATGTCTCTAGAAAGTTTATACCCTGTAGGGGTGTCCCAAGTTAGCCCATCATAAGCTCTCACGATTAACGAAGGATATTCCTTCTCCCAGAATCACCTGATCCGACTCAGAATCCCGGTTACAAGACATTTCGGCAATGGTAAAACAAGACCAGCAAGACCGCCCGACTGTTCCGACAAATCCCGATAGGAGCTGCACATATCTCGTTCTCAGGGCACACAAGATGAGACATCCTACAAGTAAAACCAACACTCAAGTTTCCCCGAGGTGGCCCTACAGTCTACTCAGTTTGGACCAACACTAAGAGGAGCACTGGCCCCGGGGGGTGGGGTGGGGGTTAAGTAAAGATGACCCTTGAGTCTGCAGAACCTAAGAGAAAGGCAATGTGGTAGGTAGGCAAATGTTAAAACCAAGGTTGGGCCTTGCTGGAGGAGTTTTATTGAAGGGAAACTGTCAAGGGGGTCCCATAACCCGGACCGCGTAAGGAACGCAAAATCAAGGAACATAACACCGGTATGATGGAAACTAGGGCGGCAAGAGTGAAACAAAACACCAGGGATAAGGTCCAGCCTTCCACCCTTTACCAGGTATATAGATGCATTAATTAAAATAAGAGATATTGTGATATCCCAACATAAACATGTTCCAACATGGAGCAATCTTCAACTTCACCTGCAACTAACAACGCTATAAGAGGGGCTGAGCAAAAGCGGTAACATAGCCAAACAACGGTTTGCTAGGAAGGTGTGTTCAAGGCTTAACATGGCAATATGGGAGGCATGATAAACAAGTGGTAGGTAGCGCGACATAGCGATAGAACGAACAACTAGCAAGCAAAGATAGAAGTGATATCAATGATAATGGTCATCTTGCCTGCAAAGTTCTTAGAGTTGTTGAAAGCTTGCTCCTCGTTAGCATACTCAACAGGTTCCTCGTTCAAGAACTCGTCTCCCGGCTCTAACCAAAGCAAGAACACAAGCAACGGAACAATAATCAATCACAGTGCAATGCACAAGCAACATAATGCAAGACATGGCATGGAATGCAAGATATGATGTGCAATGCATATGGGTACTCCGTAAGGGAAAAGATGATCTAGGCATCAACTTGTCAAACCAAGTATGCCGCTGGAAAGAGTGGGTGAATTCGGTCGAAATCGATATAAGGATCACCAGAAACGGATGCACGGTTTGCAAATGACAAGCAAAAAAAAGGATGCAAAACTGTGATTAACAACATCATAGAACTTAGGGAGCATAATGAAACTATGCTACAGCACTCCAACAAGACAATAAAGCACATGGAACTAAATTACACATAACAAAGAGCAAATAACATCAAGGTATCATATACATGTGACTCATGGATTAGTGGGAACCAACATGACAAGATTGAATGTTGAAACAGTTTCAGCAAGTGTAAAACAGCAACATTATGATAGCATGTTTACAAGCATGGAACAGAGGCATATGATGTCCAAAATTAATAACCATGTAATTGGAGCATATCATACTTCAAATCATGTAATTGGAGCATCTCCAAAAGAGGCATGGATCAATTAATAACAAGCTCACAACATGGCATCATGAAGTTAATAGAAAACTGGAACATCATCTAGGCATGTTCATGGCAATGAAAACATATGCTATAGGACATATATAAGTCATATAATAGCATTAAATGATATATCATGACATGGAAAACAAAACATGTCAACTAAGCATCTCCAGATTATGCATGGATTAATTGGTATCATCAAGCAAACATAGCAACATGATATGACAGATTCAGCATTGACAGAACATTAACAGCGAGTAGCCGACTTCACAAGCTTGATGCACTCACTACAAGGCATATCAAAATATATGGATCATACCACAATAAATATGGAATGATTATTCTCATAAAACATGTAGTCGTCATGCTAATAGGATGCACACAAGAAATGCAATGAAAATGACAAATCAGCAAGTTATGTTGAATTCCAACAGACAACATCATATATCACATTTGCAATGAGGATAACGCCATCAATATGGACAGTAGCATGCATGCAAATGACTCTAACACCAAGAGCATCACGAGATAAACATTTCAATATATCATATGCACAAATCGGAGTTATGAGCATGGAGATATGACATGATGAACAGGGTATCACAAGGTTGGGGACTTGGAGAAAACCGAGGACAACCTTCTCAGATCTAGGATTTCCAAGCGTGGTTCCCGAGGTTGGCCGGAGAACTTCTCCGATCATCGCCGGAGAATGGAGGAAGGGGCGGCCGGAGGTGGGGAAGCTCGCTGGGGCTGCGGGGAAGCCGGATCCGGTCGCTACTCGACTGGATCTGGCCGGAGCGGGGTCGGCGGCGGCGAATGGCGGGGAGCAGTGCGGCGGGGATGGGTGGCGCCAGCGATGGTGGTGGTGGCGATCGGTGACGACGGTGCGGTGGCGCGCCGGCGAGGAGGCGTCGGGTGGCGGAGAGAGCCTCGGCTCCGGCGGCGCGCGGAGGCGTTGACCCGCGGGAGGCGGCGACACGAAGATGGGCTCGCGAGGGCCGGACGCGGGCTCGGCGGGCCGGCGCGGTGGTAAGCGGTGGCTGCCACGTGGCGGCATGTGAGTGGCCGCGGGAGGCGGCGCGGGCGTGTCCGGCCGTCATGGACACGTCCGGCGGCGGGGTGGACGCGATGGCTAGGATTTCATCCGCAAAAATCGAGGGAGAGGGTCTATTTATAAATTGGAGGAGCTAGGATAGTCCAAATGAGGTGCGGTTTTCGTCCACACGATCATGATCCAATGACGGAGAGCATGGAGGGGGTTCAGATGGGCTAGTTGGCTTTTTGGAGGGGTGTTTGGCTGCAATGAAATAAAGGCTTTTGCGGTTACCCAGTTAACTGTTGGGGCATCAAACGACCTCCAAATGGAACGAAATTTCACAGGCGGCCTATTGGTGATGTACCAAATCCACTCGACAAATCTCGACCCATTCCGAGAACATTTTTCTCCTGCTCACGAAACCAGATTAGAGGGGTGCAACGGGTGCATGTGGGAGTGTCGGGTCACGAAACAGACAATGGGGAAAATGACCGGATGCATGAGACGAACACGAATGCAAATGAGATGCACATGATGACATGAGATGAAATGCATGACATGAACAAAATGCAAAGCAAATGAAAAAACCCAACCACGAAGGAAATATCATATCACATAGCCGGAAATGGCAAGAGTTGGAGTTACAATTATGGAAAGTTACATCCGGGGCATTACAACACTCCACCACCACAAGAGGATCTCGACCCGAGATCTAGGATGGCACCGGAGAGAAGCAGAAAAGGAAGAGGAGAGGTAAACTAAGTTGCTTCTCCGACAAACGAGTCAAACCAACAAACCTTGAGAAGTTAAATAATTTGAAAGAAAGAATACAATAGAGATGAACGAGACTGAAAAGCTCCATTAGAAAAGAGGAACAAGGAACATTATGAGAACCTTGTGGGCTGAAACACATGAATGAAGAGCTCCAGCGACAAGGAAGGACATGTGACCACTCCGGTTGAAACAAAATAAACAAGGAATGAGAATGAAAGAATGCAGGCAGCACTCTGGTAGAAAAGAGAAGCAAAACTTGACAAAATGGGAAGAACTTGAAAAGAGGACACAACACTCGGGTTAAATGGATAAGCACGAAAAGAACACGGACCTCACGATTCGAGATGATGAGTGAAAAGAGCAACATCACAATGCCTCCAGAAGAAATAATAGAAGATAGATCATTGAGATAAAATAATGGGGAAGAAAATGCCAACTTCTGCCACAAGTGAGCTTGGAAAGCACCCTTCCAAGAAGGTAATAATGGAGTTGTTGGAGAACGAACAATGAAACCAATAAGCTTGTAGTGGGCTTATAGAAAACTTCTCAAAATTATGAGATGAAATTCTACCACTATGGAAACAAATAATCGCTTGGGATCAACCAAATGATGAAAAATTTCTTCCACCAAGATGATAAAGAGATACCTTGGATCATTGATAAGCACCACAATAGCAACATTCCTTAGGGAAGGATTTAGGTGAAATCTGACACAAGATAACTCAAACTAAGAGATTAGTGGGTTGAAAAGATCTCCTGAACAAAGAGAAAAATGATGGGTTTGAAAATCTTATTCGTGACCACTTGTGAATCGTGAAAACATGAATGGAAATTATCAAGAATGACACAACACCACCTCAAAAGATGAGATAGAAAGAACTGTACTTTGGATGCAAGATGAAGAATGCTTGAACTCCTCAAAACAAAATGTGTGTTGAGCACCCTATTTAATTTTGAGTATAGCTTGGCGGATCATAAGTTCGAGCGAAATCTTGAAGAACAATTGAAGAATGAAAAGAATAACTCACCATGTAGTGCCTCCATGAAGAACTCCGGTAATAAAAGGAAGACAAAAAGAAAGAGAAGCTGAGAACACAGGGTGAAGCCTTGCGATGATTTAGATGAAGCTTCGCGGCGAGATAATGCGGAAAACTTGGAACTCCGGAAAAGAAAAGATGAAGCATCTCGAACCGAGAAATGTGACATGATGAACAACTGTGGAAAGAAGAAACTAGATCACTTGGATGAAACAATTCGAAGAATTACGTTATGCGCATCCTTCACCAATTTAAATTGATGACAAGCAACGGATTTGGCATACTGCTTATTCTCGTAGAAAGGATTAAGAGAGATATATCGTAAACTTGAGAAGGTCTTCCATGAACCATCGGTAGGATTTGGAAAGAAACAAATGAATTGGTATGATAACAACGGAAGAGGAATGTTGGACGAACCACCGTAAGGATAACGAACGAAGAAAATGAACTCATCACCAGGAAGAATTGGAAAATGAACGAAGGTGCTTGAGAGAGTTTAGATACAAGAGAATGAAGAGATCGTGAATTGATTAGAGGATATTTGAACGATGCATCGGAAGAATTCGAGAACGAGAGCTGAAAACTGAGAATGAATAATATTCAGAAATGATGGCCTTCGGGTGATCGAGAAAGGAAAGAAACTCCTGAAATACGTCGGATGGGTGAAAAGATATCTCAAAATTGAAAACAATTATGAGAGGATGGCATCAAGCTTGAACTATGCATCTTTGGAAGAACGGGTAAGGATTTAAGAGGAACTCTTCTTTGGTCTTCAAAATCCGAGAATGACGACGAGAAACACCACCATGAATTGTTGAGATGCTCCTGGAGAATGAAAAACAAAGGGGTTAAGCCAACAATGAAAAATAATTTGAAATCGATCTTGGAAAACATCTGACTGATGAAATTCATTCTTACGTCAAACTTCGAAAAGAATTTGGGAATGGCTCCGGGAAAATTAGAAGAGTCAGGTAAGATTCTGGAAAAAGACCTGTGGGATAGGGCCCACTAAAAAGATAAACCGTTGAATTATTGATTGAAAGGGGGGATTGCACCAGTTGAATTAAATGGCTTGAATGAGATAACAACCTCAAAATAACTTGAACGGATTGAGAATGGAAACACGAATCTTCCAAGATATCTTCAACACTCTGGATATGAACTGGGAGAGGTGAATAAATAAGAGAGCCTTGGATAAGAAATTCACATGGGAAGATATGTGAAACAAAAGGAAGAGATATGATCAACACCGAAGCTTGATATTAATCCACCGGAGAAGAAAAGAGACGAAGAATAATAAACTTGAAGCTCCATTAGTATCTTCCTGAGAATCACCGGATAAGAACATTGACGAAAAAGAATGGAGAGACTTCCCATCAATAAAAGGATACCTGATTAAGAAATCTGAGTCCTTGAAGAAAAGGGGTGGGAGGGCGGGAAAACAAAGGCAACTTGGGCAGATGGAATGGATACCGTTGAAAAAACTTAGAATTGATCTTGCGAATGGGAAAATGATAGTATTAGCCTGGAGAGAAGCACGCCGGTTATAAAAGAATTGGCATGACCATTCGGCATGAATAAAAGGATTAGTACTCGCATAGGAATATGAGAACACCATTTAGGAAAGGTATGGATCAACAGTTGACATCGAAGCAACTCGAATACCACAAATAAAACAGAACAAAGGATTGGCTTGCAGAATCAGCTGGAACAAACATATGATAGACCCCATATCGTATCATGTGTCTATTGGAAAGATATCCTATGAGATACTTGAATTCCCACCTAAAAACTCCCGAAACTTTCTGGTTATGCAATCTGGTGTTGAGGATACAGCGGAAGTAATATATCTCATCCAACTAAACAAAACCTACATCCAGCTGTATCCATCTGTCAACACATAACCAAGAAAACTCCGGAAATCGTGTACCTCAACCTTCGAAAAGCATCCGTTATACGAGCTATGGCAATACTCCCAAACTCCCACCCCAGTATTGGGTGGCGTCGAGGTTATCTCACCAACAACTGTATAAAAGAGATTTTCTATGTCGGCGAAATTCAAGTATTCCAGAACTGCAACAATAAAATTGTGACGACAACACCTCGGAGCTCAACTCCCCGGGATACTGCCACAACCCCTAAATGTCAGGAGGCACCAAGAACAATGTTCTCGTCACAAGAATATCGGAACAATCCCAAGATACTCGCGTGATCCTAATTTTTTTCATGAAATTTGAGGAGAGGAAAGTCAAAGGGACATTTACATCTATGCCCCTAATTTGCGCCCACTCTCCGATTTACCCCTAATTTCAAAGCCTACTCAAATTTGCCCCTCCACCGTTAGGTGCACTTACAGAAATGCCCTTCTGTGCCATTACCGTCCGGTCAAAGCAGGTCAAAGCCGGTCAAAGGGCATTGACCGTCCTAAAAAAAATAGCAAAAAAAAATCTAAAAAATCTGAAAATTTGTGAGATCGATGATACTCATGTTCGCAAGGTGCATACAAATTTTCAAGCTATTTGGGTACTCCAGGAGCTCGTGTCAAAGGAAAAGAAATAAATATGTAAGCCTGTGAACAGTAAATTAAAAAAATAGCAAGAAAATTCAAAAAAATATGAATTTTTTGGCATCGAAGAGGCTACGGTCTTCAAGTTGTGTGAATTTTTGTTGTGTTTGGACATTGGAGGGGCTTGTGGAGAAAAAAAACAAAATTTGGCTCGAGAAAAAACTTGGGAAAAAATGACTATTTTGTTTTTTCTTGCTAGAGCTCCTCGCATGTCATTTGATCACAAAAACTTGCAAGCACCTTGTGCAACCAAGCCTCTTTGATGCCAAAAAATTTCATATTTTTTTGAATTTCCTTGCTATTTTATTTCAAATTTACTATTCACAAGCGTGCATATTAACTGTTTTTCCTCGCCGCGAGCTCCTGGAATGTCCAAATAGCACGAAAATTTGCACACACCTTATGCACATGAGTATCTTCGATCTCACAAAATTTTAGATTTTTTTATTTTTTTTGCTATTTTTTTAGGACGGTCAAAGTTGTTTGACCGGATGGTAACGGCTCAGAAGGGCATTTCTGTAAGGGCACCTAACGGCGGAGGGGCAAATTTGAGCAGGCTTTCAAATTAGGGGTATATTTGATTAGGTGGTTCGATTTAGGGACAGAAATGCAATGAAGGGACTGAGGAGTAAAAACATCTACATCCGGAGGCCTCACTAGAGAGACGAAGGGACTGAGGAGTAAAAAGAATCCTACTCTCCGATATATATATAATCCTAAGACTCAAAACATTTTTGTTCTAGACTGAACAACGTCAGTGATTCGAGGACGCAGGGGGCTCCTAAGTCGGGGATGGCTCTGATACCAACTTGTAACGCCCATGATGCGGCTATATCTCCCACGTGTCGAGGCACGACTTAGAGGCATAACCGCATTGTGGTTTTGTCGCAAGAAGGGTCATCTTCACACAATCCCATGTACAAGAACAAGGATAGATAAATAGTTGGCTTACAATCGCCACTTCACACAATGAACAAATAATTCATGCATCATTCAGAGTACACACATAGGCCGACTACGGACAAATCCAAATGAAAAGAAGATAACCCCAAATGCTAGATCCCCGATCGTCCCAACTGGGCTCCACTACTGATCATTAGGAAATGAAACATTGTAACGACCAAGGTCCTTGTTGAACTCCCACTTGAGTTCAGCAACATCACCTGCACTGGTATCATCGGCACCTGCAACTGTTTTGGTAGTATCTATGAGTCACGAGGACTCAGCAATCTCAAAACCAATGAGATCAAGACCATTTAAGCTTATGGGTAGGATGTGGTAATGAGATGGAGTTGCAGCAAGCACTAAGCAAATATGGTGGCCAACATACGAGTATAAGAGTAAGAAGAGAAACTACACAATGATCATAAAGCTAGAAGTGATCAAGAAGTGATCCTGAAACTACTTACGTTCAAACATAACCCAAACCGTGTTCACTTCCCGGACTCCGCCGAAAAGAGACCATCACGGCTACACACACGGTTGACACATTTTCATTATTTAAGTGTCAAGTTCTCTACAACCGGATATTAACAAATTCCCATCTGCCACATAACCGCAGGCACGACTCTCGAAAGTTTATAGCCTGTAGGGGTGTCCCAACTTAGCCCATCACAAGCTCTCACGATGAACAAATGATATTCCTTCTCCCGGAATCACCCGACCAGACTTGGAATCCCGTTTACAAGACATTTCGGCAATGGTAAAACAAGACCAGCAAGACCGCCCGACAGTGCCGACAAATCCTGATAGGAGCTGCACATATCTCGTTCTGGGCACACTGGATGAGACATCCTACGAGTAAAACCAACCATCAAGTTTCCTCGAGGTGGCCCCACAGTCTACTCGGTTCCGACCAACACTCACAGGAGCACTAGCCCGGGAGGGGGGTGGGTTAAATAAAGATGACCCTTGAGTCTATAGAACCCAAGTGAAAGGTAAGGTGCTAGGTAGGAAAATGTTAAAACCAAGGTTGGGCCTTGCTGGAGGAGTTTTATTCAAGGCAAACTATCAAGGGGTCACACAACCCCAACCGCGTAAGGAACGCAAAATCAAGGAACATAACACCGGTATGACGGAAACTAGGGCGACAAGAGTAGAACAAAACACCAGGCATAAGGCCGAGCCTTCCACCCTTTACCCGGTATATAGATGCATTGATTAAAATAAGAGATATTGTGATATCCCAACATAAACATGTTCTAACATGGAGCAATCTTCATCTTCACCTGCAACTAAAAACGCTATAAGAGGGGCTGAGCAAAAGTGGTAACATAGCCAAACAACGGTTTGCTAGGAAGGTGGGTTAGAGGCTTGACATGGCAATATGGGAGGCATGATAAACAAGTGGTAGGTAGCGTGACATAGTGATAGAACGAACAACTAGCAAGCAAAGATAGAAGTGATATCGAGGGTAATGGTTGTCGGTGTCAAAACCGGCGGATCTCGGGTAGGGGGTCCCAAGCAGTGCGTCTTAGGATCAATGGTAGCAGGAGACAAGGGACACGATGTTTTTACCCAGGTTCGGGCCCTCTCGATGGAGGTAAAACCCTACTCCTGCTTGATTAATATTGATGATATGGGTAGTACAAGAGTAGATCTACCACGAGATCGGAGTGGCTAAACCCTAGAAGCTAGCCTATGGTATGATTGTTGTTGTATATATATATCGACTAGCTTGGCCCCGGTTTATATAATGCACCAAAGGCCTAGGATAACAAGAGTCCTAGCCGAATACGCCGGTGGGGGAGGAGTCCTTGTCTTGATCACCAAGTCTTGTGGATTCTTCCTTGTATGCGGCAGCTGTCCAGACTGACCCATGAGTATACGACCATGGGGGTCCTCGGCCCAATCCAACTGATCGGGAGACGACGTGTTGAGTACCCCCTAGTCCAGGACACCGTCAGTAGCCCCCTAAACCGGTCTTCAAGTTAGGGACACTCCTCGATTCTTCCGAACTGTTCTTCATCTTCGGTTGCCGGTCTTGAAAACTGGTTCAACAAATCTTCTCATCTTCTATCATGAGGACCGCCGAAATGCATTCGACAAGTTTGCACGTCGGGTATCCGAGGAGCCCCTTTAAGTTTCCGGCCTTTATCAATGCCTTGTTATTTTTATGCCACACTTCGGGTTTGAAGTTGTTCCCGGGCGGCAGCGTCCTCTTGCGTCCGAGCTCCAACACCGGACTACATTCGAAGTATCTTTTGCAGCCGAGCACCAACGCCGGACTGCTTCCCAGCTCTAACGCCGGAATGTATCCGAGCTCCAACGCCGGACTATTTATCTGGGCTCCAACGCCGGACTGTATCCGAGCTCCAACGTCAGACTATGTATCCGAGCTCCAACGCCGGACTGTATCTGAGGTGTCGTAAATCACCTTGGTTCAAAGAATTTTGAAGGAGTTTAGCTGAGCTTAATGCCGGAAATGCCCTCTATGGAGCCAGCCACTAGTGCCCGAGCTTTATGCCGGACTACTTCCGAGGGGGTGCACCACCCCGAATGTGGTCCGATTTTTGTTAATATTTTAGATTGATGCAATTTATTCTCTGCCGAGATACATAGCCAGTAGCCCTCAAGGTGGGTATCGGTCTAAAACCCGAGATGCCCATGAAGGATGACATAAGACCGCTGATCCCCGTAGCTGCTGAGACTCAGGTTGATTTGCAAAATCGGTCTGAGGATCAAGTCCTAGCTCGGCAGAATACTTCGGGACACAAAAGCGGCGTGCTCAGTCCTCGAGACTCAGGTTGGGTGCGGCCGACCAACCTGAGGATCAAAATCTCCTCGGAAACTGTATTGCACTTAAATTTTCTGCATAGAACAGGCAATGCAGTAGCCCCCGAGACACTGGTCGGATGGCAACACCAGATCAGGGGATCGATGTGCCCCTTTAATATTTGTAAATAATAAGCCCGAAGCCCAGTAGCCCCCGAGCCTTAATGCGGGCACGGGAGGCCGAATTAAGGATCGATATCCATAGTAAAATCACAAATTATGTGTAATGACTCTATGTATCCAAGTACTTTACGTCATTAATGCTCGGATCCGCATTGTACAAAACTTTGTTGACCGACCATCGGCTTCCACCTCCTCGGCCAATAGCCGAGGAGCGTTTGTCCTACTTTATAAAGCCTTTATGAGGGCAAAGATTTACAACAAACAAGGCAATCTGGCCATACGGTTTTATAAACAAAGGTACGCGGAGAGACATGTTATATTACTGTTTAACAGAAGAAATGTCTTCCAAAGAAAATAGTCCCGCTATCGGTTCCTTTCTTTGGGTTGTCATGCTAAGCATGATCATGAAACCTCAGCTCCAATGTAAGAGCAAAATATCGAGGATTTAGTTTGGGAGGCCAGTTAATAGCCCCCGGTAGTGTTCGGCGACAGTCGAGGTCAAGCCGTAAACACTTCGGCCATTGTTATGAATGGCCCGTCGTTTAACACCGTCATCGGATCGCCGACCAGTTTACGCTTATTGTGACAGTCAGTTTTCGGCTTTCTCCACTGAGGTGCTTAACCATGTGAGCTGGAAGCACAATCGCAGTGGTTCTCCCTTTGCACACCTAGCCGAACAAAGCGGAACATAGGAGGCAAGCGCAGGAGCCGGGCAACCCAACTATTGACCGAAGACACAATTCGAAACCGATGCATATATAGCAATATCCGAGAATGTTTTTGCCGAATCTCTAAAGGTGTCCGGCGTTGCACTGCGAGACTTGTGCTGAAAACACACAAATAGTTTAAAAGTGCCATGGGCTCGAAAAGCCAAAAAACTTATTCAAAAGGTTAATGTCCGAACTAGATCAAGTGTTCGGTGCCAATCCGAAAATTGGACTTTAGAAAAAAAAGGTGCTTCTGCCGTGCTTTAACATGACACATCCTATCTCAAAACTTCAAGCGGGTCAGCCTACGGCTTCAACCTCCTATCCCGAAGGCGGAGTACTTCTTACTAGGCCAGTTTAGCAAACTAAACTCTAGCGGCTTTGAGAGAGAAATTAGGCTCCCCGGCTAGTGACCGCACACTTGTGTCGAAAAAAGGAGTGATAAATAATAAAAAAACTTTGCAACGACTAAGAAGAAAAACACTTATCATAAAACGGCTCATATAAATTTAAGAGCCCCCAAGTGACTTGGGTAAAAGAATGATTGCATGTACCAAAGTACTTATATCATATCTATGTTCAACCGAACTTTAAACGCGTCTTAACCGACCGTCGGCTTCTCCCTCTTCGGTCAAGGACCGAAAAGTGTTATGTACTCCATCTGTCGAGAATATCGACGGTGTTTCCAATAACCAGGCAATCAGGCCATAAGGCTGTAACAGACAAAGCGCGCTCAGGGAACTTATGCTATATTACTGCGAAGAGTAAGAGGCATCTTCGAAGAAAATAGTACCCCCACCGATACCTTTCTTCGGTGCTCATTGTTATTATGAGACTTGTGCAATAGATTTTTTGTACTCATGAGTTCCGTTGTGTGCCGACCATGATTGAAAACAATAAGAGCGCTAGCTTTCGGCTTCACCCAGTCTGAGGTCCGGCTCGGGTGACCCGATCGTGACAATCGCAGAGGTGCTCCCTTTACTCCCTAGCCGAACAATCGGGAACGTAGGGGTAAGCACAGGAGCCAGGCAACCCAGCTTGCAAATCGCTTAAGTCAATATGGTGCATATTGTGGCGTAATACACGAACAAGGAACGAAGCCGTACAAGTATAACCATATGCAAGAGGAAAAAGCTTCATGAAGGAAGCCCCCAAGTAAACGGGGTATTTGAATTTGCGCGTCACAAACAAAGTTTGGAAAAGGAAATTTTTACAAGCAACTTTTTATAATGCTTGGCCGAGCCGAACACAAGTTAAAAATTTAAAACTTTGAGCATGAAGACAACTTAGCTGGTTAATGTGTTCGGTATTGATGACGCGGTCCGAGCTTGATGCGGGACAAGGTTCCATCCCCAAGCCGGTCCCGAGGTGGCGGAGCAAAGAGCTCGGCACTCCGAAGTGGTGACATAGCACGGTCAATGCAGGACGGCAGGGTGATGCCGAAGTCCCCGACATGGGGTAATGAAGTGTTGACGAAGCCCCCCGTCCAGCCGAGGTGACGCCAAAGGATATAGTCCGGCTGGATCATTTTCCTGTGCACAAAAAATAGTGCAAACCGGAGATAATAGTAATAATAATAAAAATAAAAATAAAAAAATTCGTTGCATAACAAATAATTTATGCAAAGTGAGTAATAAAAGAAATATGGCCTGGCGCCGAAGTCAATGTCGATGCAGGGCGGCGGCGTGATGCGGTAAAGGCATGGCAAGGCCTGAATTCACAGGTCGGTTCGAGTTCCGGATGCGGCGTTTGCCGGACTATGTACGGAAACTGACCGAACCACCATGCGACCGTCGTTAATGCGGCCACCATTTGATAGACCTGCGTACATATGACGGACAAACCAGAGTAATAATTCATTGGGAAAAATGAACCCTAACAAGCAAAAAATACTAGGATTAATAGCACCTGGCTTATTTGTTGTAGCAATCCGAAGAAAGGTGATTCCCAAAATTGGGACTCGATCCGCACACCTATCGCCTGATGGGCAATAAAGCAACGGCATGGCGATGCTGGCAAAGGTTGGCTCGCCGAGGCAAAGCCCTCGGTCCAGCTAACATGACGGAGCTGGTCGGCCAGCGACGCCGAAGTCTCCGGAGTAGGTTGATGAAGAGATGATGAAGCCCCCGGTCCAGCGATGCAGGTCGTGACGTGGTCGATGCCGGCTTGATGAAGTGACCGTGTGGTGATGCAGGTGTGCCCGCTCCGTGTAATCTGTGGGGCGGCGATGTTGGTGACGATTTATCCTTCGTGATGCCGAACTATTGTTCGGCTGGCCGAGATGATGATCCGAAGAAATTGAGCTCGGCTCAACAAAGCGATGACGTGTCTAACGCAGGTCGGCCGCCGTGGAGTGATGTTGTCGGGCTGGTTTGACACTGGCGCGACGGTGAAGTTCGTATTGCAAGAATACTTTTAATACTACTGGGATGTGTTTGAGAATAAAACACAACACCCCATATGAAAACTTCCTTCAAAAAGGATGTCCGAGATCCCGTTCATAAAGAAGATGAATTCGGGTCGGATTCGTTCTCGCGCGGAAAACGGATCCAAATAGTGATGCACTAATCGGAAGTTTCCCGGAGTTTGGACGGTCAGATCGAGCTGAATTTTTGGCAGGTGGTAGATATGGAAATTCCGCAGCAAATCAACGGTTGGATCCTCCAAAGGACATCCGAGCTAGAGGCTGGATACCACGCCCTAAACTCGTCCGGATTCTCGTCCAGATTCAACAGGGCTCCGGTATATCGGAGATTGCCGGAGATTCCTCCATCGGAACTCGACGAAATTTTTACAGGGTTATTGTAGACTTAATTCCGCATAATTCCACCGAAGTAATTGTTTAAGCGACACTCGAGGAGGCGGTGGCGGAGGATACAAGTTTGCTGTCCAGAAAAATAGCACGGTCGCCTAAGGGCAATGTTGACGTTGAGCCCCCGAGCTCCATGGATGACTCCATGATCTTGCTAGAGATCGGAGTTGGTGTTGATGAAGGCCTTCATCCGAACATGACGATCGGAGGTAGGGCGTAGTCCTCGGTCAAGCCAAGGTGACCAGTCGAGCTGGTGACGAAGAAGCCGACGTCGCAGTTGACCTGCAGTCGAGCCATTGATCCTTTCACCGATCACACAACGGAACTCTCAATGAAAGCACCAATGTCGGTGTCAAAACCGGCAGATCTCGGATAGGGGTCCCAAGCAGTGCGTCTTAGGATCAATGGTAACAGGAGACAAGGGACATGATGTTTTTACCCAGGTTCGGGCCCTCTCGATGGAGGTAAAACCCTACTCCTGCTTGATTAATATTGATGATATGGGTAGTACAAGACTAGATCTACCACGAGATCGGAGTGGCTAAACCCTAGAAGCTAGCCTATGGTATGATTGTTGTTGTATATATCTATCGACTAGCCTGGCCCCGGATTATATAATGCACCAAAGGCCTAGGATAACAAGAGTCCTAACCGAATACGCCGGTGGGGGAGGAGTCCTTGTCTTGATCACCAAGTCTTGTGGATTCTTCCTTGTATGCGGCAGCTGTCCAGACTGACCCATGAGTATACGGCCATGGGGGTCCTCAGCCCAATCCAACTGATCGGGAGACGACGTGTTGAGTACCCCCTAGTCCAGGACACCGTCAATGGTCATCTTGCCTGCAAAGTTCTCAGACTTGTTGAAAGCTTGCTCCTTGTTAGCATACAAAAAAGGTTCCTCATTCACGAACTCGTCTCCCATGCTCTACCCGAAGCAATAACACAAGCAACGGAACAACATTCAATCATAGTGCAATGCACAAGCAACATGATGCAAGACATGGCATGGAATGCAAGATATGATATGCAATGCATATGGGTACTCCGGAAGGTAAGAGATGATCAAGGAATCAACTTGGCAAACCAAGTATGCCACTGGAAAGAGTGAGTCATTCCGGTCGAAATTGATATAAGGAACACTGGAAACGGATGCACGGTTTGCAAATGGCAAGCAAAACAAGAATGATGCATAACTGTGATTAACAACATCATAGCACTTAGGGAGCATCATGAAACAATGCTTCAACACTCCAACAAGACAACAAAGCACATGGCATTAAATTAAACATAACAAAGAGCAAATAACATCAATGCGTCATATACATGTGACTCATGAATGTTGAAATAGTTTCAGCAAGTGTAAAACATCAACATTATGATAGCATGTTTGCAAGCATGCAACGGAGGCATATGATGTCCAAAATTAATAACCATGACATGCGAACATAGTAATCTTAGCATATTTCAAATCATGTAATTGGAGCATCTCCAAAAGAGGCGTGGATCAATTAATAACAAGCTCACAACATGGCATTATGAAATTAACAGAAAACTGGAACATCATCTAGGCATGTTCATGGCAATCAAAACATACGCTACAGGGAATATATAAGGCCTCAAATAGCATTAAATGATATAGAATGACATGGACAACAAAACATGTCAACTAAGTATCTCCAGATTATGCATGGATTAACTGGTAGCATCAAGCAAACATAGCAACATGATATGACAGATTCAGCATTGACAGAACATTAACAGCAAGTAGCCCACTTCACAAGTTTGATGCACTCACTACATGGCATATCAAAATATATAGATTGCACCACAATAAATATGGCATTATTATGCTCCTAAAACATGTAGTCATCATACTCATAGGATGCACACACAAAATGCAATGAAAATGACAAATCAGCTAGTTATGTTGAATTCCAGCAGACCATCATATAACACTTCTGCAATGAGGATAATTGCATGAATATGGACAGTAACATGAGCAAATGACCCTAACACGAAGGGCATCACAAGGTGAACATTTTGATATATGATATGCACAAATCAGATTTATGAACATGGAGATATGACATGATGAACATGGTATCACAAGGTTGGGAACTTGGAGAAAAACGTAGGCAACCTTCTCAGATCTAGGGCTTTCGAGCACGGTTCCCAAGGTTGGCTGGAGAAGTTCGCCGGATCTTCGTCGGAGAATGGAGGAAGGGGCGGCCGGAGATGGGGAAGCTCGCCGGGGATGCAGGGAAGCCGGATCCGGTCGCTCCTCGACCGGATCTGGCCGGAGCGGGGTCGACGGCTGCGGATGGCGGAACAGCAGTGCGGCAGGGACGGGTGGCGCCGGCGATGGCGGTGGTGGCATCCGGTGATGACGATGCGGTGGCGCGCCAGCAAGGAGGCGTCGGGCGGCGGAGAGAGCTTCGGCTCGAGCTGCGCGCGGAGGCGTTGACCCGCGGGAGGCGGCGGCGCGGAGATGGGCTCGCGGGGGCCGGACGCGAGCTCGACGACCGGCGCGGTGGCCAGCAGGGGCTGCCATGTGGCGGCGCATGAGTGGCCGCGGGCGGCGGTGCGGGCGTGTCCGGCCAACACGGACACGTCCGGCGGCGGGGTGGAGGAGATGGCTAGGGTTCATCCGCAAAAATCGGGGGAGAGGGTCTATTTTTAAATTGGAGGAGATATGACAGTCCAAATGAGGTCCCGTTTTCGCCCACATGATTGTGATCCAACGACTAAGAGCATGGAGGGGATTTAGATGGGCTAGTGGGCTGTTTTGGAGGGGTGTTGGGCTGCAATGAAATAGAGGCTTTTGCGGTTACCCGGTTAACCGTTGGGGGCATCAAACGACCTCCATATGGAACGAAATTTGACAGGCGGCCTATTGGTGATGTACCAAAGCCACTCGACAAATCTTGACCCATTCTGAGAATGTTTTTCTCCCGCTCATGAAATAAGATTAGAGGGGTGCAGCGGGTGCATGTGGGAGTGTCAGATGGCGAAACGGACAATGGGGAAAATGACCGGATGCATGAGACGAACATGAATGCCAATGAGATGCACATGATGACATGAGATGAAATGCATGACATGCACAAAATGCAAAACGGAAGACAAAACCCAACCATGAAGGAAATATCATATCACATAGCCGGAATTGGCAAGAGTTGGAGTTACAATTATGGAAAGTTACATCCGGGGTGTTACATGCATGCTATCTAACCCTCGTAGGTACTTGGACGAACCCAACTCTATGAGATTGCAACTCAATCACATTCTAAGCAATCTCAACATCTCCAAGTCTCTACAAAATGGTGGATGAATACAAGGAAGCACAAATCCATTCAATATATCCTTTGACAAATTCCTTATATCAAATTTCAATTGGAATTCAATTTCAATTCGTATCAATTTTCATGATTGCCACTTTAGATACACAAGTGCTCTTCCTTGCAAGACTAACCCATGTAGAAGATGAACTTCAACTACAAGTGGTGATCCCAACTCTTGATTATCTACATCAACTTGAGCACCCTACAGAAGTTCGATTACTTGACCAAGTTCAGCACCACCACCCAAGGTATGTCATTCCATCCTAGAGAAGCTTTACCCTAAGACATGGGTCAAGGCAACTCAACAAGATGACAATACATCAAAATGCTTAAACGAAAAATAGTAACCCCATTTTGAGCTTAAACGATGAGTATGACCTATGATCAAGTGTCTTCACTTGACTCCTAAGTCAATATACTCTAACATAGGTGACTTTGTCGCCGACCAATTCTAGATGAAGTTCTGTGTTGTTTCTTTGTGCTCTTGCATTTGTCTCTTGCATGCTTGTTCCCTTTCAAAAAAAAACTTCATCTAGATTCCTTTCTTTTCTTTTCTCTGTTATTTTCTACATTTTCCCGCATCGAATTCATTGCAAATCCTTCAGTTAATTCCTTGTGCATCCTTGTGAGATCTTAATTGCCTAAGTGAGCTGAGGTGACAAGTGTTTTTCTCTCTGGATTGAACTAGGCCTCACCGACTTGTTTACTTCGGCTGGATCGTACCATCTCGGGCCACCGAAAATAACAACTCAGTGCTACCGATGTCAATACTGAGATAAAATACTTTGTCGTTTGCACCCTGCATATTTGTCCCAGCTCCACTCAATGAAACTTGTCCTCTACCAGCATCATATATTACAAGTTGCTTTGTGATGTGACTCAAGGACCAATCCTACTTGAATCATGCTCCAGAAGACCTTTCTTGGAAATTGATGTCAAAGGGGGAGAGAAAGCACATCAAAGCTTATCACATAAGAGAGAACGCACACCTAAGGCTTCTCCTGATGCTCCTATTCTTGAGAGGAAAGTTGTCTCATGTCTTCAAGAGGGGAAAGACATGATAGTATATGTTATAATTTATCTTGCTCTGGTTATTTTCTTGTTTTCTCTGATTTGCTTTCCCTATCTTCTCCCATTATCCAATGTCAGATTCAGGGGGAGAGAGCTTATTCCTAAGGGAAGAAAATCTTTGGAATTCATTGCATATCTTTATTCTTGGGGACATGTCAATAACCAAATAGAGTACCTAGTACTCACTCTCAACATGTCATCTCAGTCTTGGTATTCCTGTGATCTCCTGTTCTTGCTATGTCTAGTAGATGTTCTTGTGTTATCTAACCTTGTTTACACAGGTACATCTCTTTCAAAGCTAGCTCAAGGCCACAAGGTAAGTATATGCATCACACTCATGATCATGAAGACCTCTTGTTGGTGTACATATTGTTTGCAAGAGAGACTCATGAACTTGAAGATATATTTCTAGTATACACACCATTTGCTCTGATGTATATAGCCAAGACACATGTAACTCATTGCTTGCTCTGTCATGTTTATGCATTCTCATACTTTTATGATCCATCATCACATGATTGCATACATGTAGGGGGAGCTAATGCATGTTGCATGTCTTGCCAAAGCTTTACTTGCTATTTCCTTATATCTTTATCTAAAGCTTTCATGTATGTTGTCATCAATTACAAAAAAGGGGGAGATTGAAAGCACAAGTGCTCCATTGGTGATTTTGGTAATTAATGTCAACATATCTCTAGTTGGACTAATACTTCTAGCTAGTACATTTCAGATAAGTTCAACACTGGAGTGGCATGGACATGGACAAGAGGATCTGGAAACCCTTCAAGATGCTAAGGACAAATATTGGCAAGCTCAAGACTCTACATTTCCATTTAAGTGATCCAAGATCACATTGAGTCCATAGGAAAGCCAATACTATTAAAAGGGGATGAGGTGTTGCTTAATGGCTTGCTTGCTCAAAGTGCTTAGTGATATGCTCCAACACCCTCAGCCACTTTCTCACATCCACATATGTCCTAAACCTAAATGTGAAACTCGGCTCCACTGATTTGATCTATCCGGCGCCATCGAGTTTCATCTGATACAACCACTGCCAAACCCTAATCAGTTCGGTCTCACCGATGGGATCTCGGTCTCACCGAGATGGGCTTGCAAATTCTTTGTGATCTATTGCAACATTTTCGGTCTAACCGAGTTTGGTCAGTCGGTCCCACCGAGTTTGCTTGACAAATACTTAGTTTGCTTATTACCAAAATTGGTCCCACTGAGTTTGAGTAATCGGTTAAATCGAGTTGAGGTTTTACCGTAACCCTTGCACATCGATCCCACCGAGTTGACCTTGTCGGTCCCACCGAAAACTCTAACATTCATATTTTGACCTGAATCGGTTTGACCGAGTATCACCATTCGGTCTCACCGAGTTTTGAATCTGTGTGTAATGGTTAGATTTTGTGTGGAGGCTATATATACCCCTCCACCTACTCTTCATTCGTGAGGAGAGCCATCAGAACGTGCCTACACTTCCAGCATTCATTTTCTGAAAGAGAACCACCTACTCATGTGTTGAGACCAAGATATTCCAATCCAACCACAAGAATCTTGATCTCTAGACTTCCCCAAGTTTCTTTCCACTCAAATCATCTTTCCACCATAGCCAAATCTGTGTGAGAGAGTTGAGTGTTTGGGAGACTATCATTTGAAGCACAAGAGCAAGGAGTTCATCGCCAACACACCATCTATTACCTTTTGGAGAGTGGTGTCTCCTAGATTGGTTAGGTGTCACTTGGGAGCCTCCGTCAAGATTGTGGAGTTGAACTAATGAGTTTGTAAGGGCAAGGAGATCACCTACTTCATGATGATCTACCCTAGTGAGGCATGTCCTTCGTGGGTGAAAGTGTGTTACGTCGACTAGAGGGGGGTGAATAGGCGATTTTCTACAAATTCGTCACTAAGGAATTTCAAGGTGAGGAAATTCCTAAGTCACGAACAATAAGCAGTGGAATAAGTACTCAGGTATAAGCATAACAGAGCAACAACATAGTCATCATGATGAAATGAAAGGCAGGCACAGAGTACAGAAAGCGTAAACATAGGATAGGCAGGATGAAGACAATGTGACTGAAGAAATAAGATTGAGTAATTAGAGAAAGTCTTCAGTGAAAGTCTTCAAACAGTAATGATCAGGTTCATCAATGCATGAATGAGGAAATGAAAGAGTTGAGGAAATAGAACCAGTAGGCTTGGTGAAGACAATGATTTGGTAGACCAGTTCCAATTGCTGTGACAGTTGTACATCTAGTTCGAGCGGCTAAGTATTTAAACTCGAGGACACACAGTCCTCACCATATTATCCTTGAGCTAAGATCACATAGACCTCGCCCAACACTCGTGGTAAGTCTTCATAGATGACTTCCAAACCTTCACAGACTTGGTCACTCGACAATCCACAATTCCTCTTGGATGCTCAAACCATGACGCCTAACCGTCTGGAGGATACACAATCCTCAAAGGTAACAAGCGTCGGTTCCACACAGGAACAATCTCTTCAGTGATGCTCAATCACTTTGGGTTTGTAGGTTTGGGTTTTGGGACTTGGGTTTTCCTCACTTGATGATTTTTGCTCAAAGTCCTCGAAGGATGGGATGCTCTCAATTGACAAGTTTCAGTTTCTCTCGGAGTAGCCAACCAGCTAGTGGTTGTAGGGGGCGGCTATTTATAGCCTAGGGAGCAGCCCGACATGATAGGACATAAATGCCCTTCAAGGATATGACCATTAGGTGGTAGGATATTTTGAACAGCTGGCGCGTAGCACATCAACGGTCGGATTTGAGGTTCTAATTCCTCAGGGATATCATGTTCCTCACTGTGTAGGCAATTTACACTGACGAATTCCTAACTCCTCGGTCAGAACAAATTCCTCAGAGACCAGAAGAACTTCGTCCCTGTCACTGAACAAATTGACTGAACCGATATGAGATTTCCAATGGCTTCACTCGAAGGATTGGGTAGGTGTAGGATTTTGAGATGAGCATCACATGGAAATCAGTTTCCTTAGTATTACCTCGACCCCCTTTAACAGTAAGGTGTTTCCTATGACTCAAGAAAGACAAAATGAAACTGCGAAAACAAAAGTCTTAATGCTTCAAAATCCTCGCATGAATATCCAAGTCTTCAAGGTCACACCAATTTCTTCAATTTCAAAGTCTTCTGCAGAACCAAAGTCTTCAGCCGAAGTCATTCATTTTTAGGGGTCGACTTTCACTGTAAATATCAAACTCCTCATCGACTTATAGAGCCTGTGTACACTCACAAACATATTAGTCCCTTAACCTATAAGTCTTCAATACACCAAAATCACTAAGGGGCAGTAGATGCACTTACAATCTCCCCCCTTTTGGTGATTGATGACAATATAGGTTAAGTTTTCAACGGGGATAAACATATGAAATGAAAGTGCTCAATATTGAGGAATTTGATTGCAAGATATAGAAGAACCCCCCCCCCCTGAAGATGTGCATAATGAGGAATTTGCTTTTGAAGCAATGCACATTTGAAGAGTAGAATCATGAAGATCTCCCCCTATATCTTGTAATTCATACACGCATTTAACATATCGAATAAGGAATTTGAAATGCATGATGCAATATGGTGACTGATGTAATTCAGCATGCGTGCATAACATATATGAGGAAATAGCATGCAGAAAAACAAAGAAAAAGTACCAGGTCACCACCAGACTTAATTTTACAACTCAATCAACAAACACTTCAAAAAAATGCCCATATAGATAGACCCGCTTGAAGACTAACTCAAATTTCTCCCCCTTTGTCATCAAATGACCAAAAGGGACGAAAAGAGAGGACTAACACCCCTGAAGAATATCAT
The DNA here is from genome assembly GCF_018294505.1 of Triticum aestivum. Taxonomy (NCBI): domain Eukaryota; kingdom Viridiplantae; phylum Streptophyta; class Magnoliopsida; order Poales; family Poaceae; genus Triticum; species Triticum aestivum. Next base: position 276,492,621 of record NC_057813.1, read on the forward strand.
CATTAGATTGATGGAGGAGCGCCAGTGTTGTTGGGTCTGTTGTTGGAGTAGGGCCTGCCGCAGTGTCGTCCAAGTCTTCATTTTCACTGGTCTCGTGCGATGAAGAATATGAGCTGGGCACCAAAGGAGGAACTTCAACCTTCTTGAATTTCTTCGCCGGAGGCTTAGACCAGCGGAAGTCCTACTTGAAGCCCATCTTCTTGAGTTCTTCATCACCGTAGATATGAGTCAGAACAGCCCAGGTGCGATCAAAGATTTCTTGGAGGTAGTATTGGTTCTTCTTCACTGAATTGTATGTAGCAGTAATGTTGTGAATAATTGAACCAAACTGACGCTTGACCCATTTATGATTGCGATCAACCTTCTAATGAAGACTGAGGAGAAGCTCATGATTAGTCATCACCCTTGGAGCTGTGGCTTGAGGACTTTGCTTTGAGGCATTGGCGGCAGAATCATGAGTGGTAGAGTCATCATTGGTGGAGTATGAGGCAGCTTTGCAGAACTGTCCATCCAATGGACGAATGCCCTCATCAACAATTGCAGTGGCCCTGCCCTTTTCATCAGCTAAGGAAAATGTCTGCTTAAGGACTTCAATAGGGGGAAGTAGCTGCCATGGTTGAGTGTGTCAGCCTTGTAGTTTATTGAAGACCTTGATCTGAGGAATCTCATAATCTAGGGAGCGTAAGGCTTCAATTCAAAGGGAGAAAATGCAACATTCGCCAGAGTCCTCATGAAGAAGTCATGGTAGTTCACTGGAATACCATGCATAATATTGAATAGAAGATTCTTCATGATGCCAACAACTTCTGCATCATTCGAATTGTGGCCTTTGATTGGACTCAGTGTCTTGATCAGAATGCGATAGACAGTCCGAGGAACATATTGCAATTCCTTCACAAGGAACTTTGTCCTTGAGGCTTGACCAGGCATCAATGGCTTCATCAAAACTTGCATGAAGTGATCAGACAATTCAGTTTCATTGTAGATAAGACGCGCACCTTCAGGGGGAGGACTGACATGCAGGGCATGAAGCAATTCAGAGGCCAATTCTTTAAAGTGAGTATTTTCTGTCATCCAGTCCAACACCCAAGAGTTCACATCTTCAACATTGCCAGTGATGTGCAGCATCGTATAGAACTGAAGAATGAGTTCTTCATTCCAGTCGCATATGTCTGTGAAGAAGTTAAGCAACCCAGTGTTATGAAGAGCACTGAGGACTGGAGTGAAGCACGACATTGATTCCCTGTCCACTTGAGGAATATGCGCACAATCGAAGACTTTGTCTTTATTGAAAAGCAGTGAAGAATAAAAATTTGCTTGGCTGGCAGTCCAGAAACGCTTCCTTCTCAGACGAGCAGAGTCATAAGGATTGTAGTTGGTGAAGAACGCATGCTCATTGAAGAAGTCATCAACCTTGAATTTTGGTGTCTTTGAGAATGGATTCTTCGTCTTTGGCTGAGGAGTATCAGTCAGTTGCAGCACAACCTCAGGAACCTCAATCTCTGGAGCCGCAGGCTGAGGAATTTCAGCTTCTACTTCTGTAGTAGCCTGGGCCTCCATTTCTTCAGCAGCTTTGTCATGGGCACTAGTGGCTGGAATATCTTCAGGAATGGAAGGGGTAGTATGAAATTCATCAGAGCCCATCTGAACTTCAGTTGGTATTGGGGACTGAGGAGTTTGTTGAAGCGGTGTGAACAGAGGAGAGTTGGGGTGTTGACTATCCCAAAAGTCATCGTTCATCACAGGTGTGGTGCTCCCAATGTTCACATCTTCATCTTCTTCCATTTCTTCAACGCCTGCCTCTTCACCTGTGAACTGAGGCATTGGCGATGATACCTGGGGAGTTGAAGTGATAGCGTCCACTTCAATTTCCTCATCCATCTGCTCTATGGAAGCAACAGAGGGATTTTCTTCATCAGATTCATCCGAAATCTCATAATCTTCACCAAAAGGAATAATCTCCTTTGATGGCATGCTTGAGAGAGGAACAACATCAATGGGATTCTCAAGTGAGCTTGTCAAAATCTTTGCCTTCTTGAGAGCAGAAGATTCTGAGGAAGCTGATGATTTCCTTTTCTTCAGAGCAGCTCGCTCTGCAGCCTTTGTTTTCTTCACTTCTAGAGCAGAAGGAAGAACTTGACTTGGTGTTGGCGTTGACGCGTGAGGAGCAGAGGAAATTGGATCAACTTCTTCGGGCACAACTGATGTAGATGTCCTGTCTTGGTCCGCTTCTTCAGGTGCAGCGACAGATGCTTCAGCTGGCCTAACTTGTTCTTCAGGTGCAACACTAGTGGTTGCCATGGCAGTTTCTTCAGTGGCTGGAATTGCTTCATCAGCCCTAGTGCTAGCAGTTTCATCAGCATCCTGATTTTCATCAGCGGTGCTGACATGTTCTTCAGTCGGCTATGCAGATGCTTCAGCCGGAGTAACTTCAATGTGCACATGATCAACAACATTGGAAGTGAATTTCTTCGCCATTTTGACGAATCTGACTTTGGCTCCCAGCCATTCTGCTTCAACATTGGAAGAATATGCTTCACAGCCTTATGGTGTGATTCCTTCGGTGTAGCTTGAAATCGGGCAAACATGCAAACACTAAGCATAATATCCGGCCTAGATGCACATAGGTACAATAAAGAGCCAATCATGGAGCGGTATACCTTTTGATCAAAGTCTTTACCATTTTCATCAGTCCATAGATGGCCATTTGTGGGCATAGGGATTTTGACGCCTTTACAATCTTGCATGCCGAATTTCCTCAACACATCCTTGAGGTATTTCTCCTGAGATATGAATATGCCATTGTATTGTTGACAAATTTGAAGACCTAAGAAGTATTTCAGTTCTCCCATCATAGACATATGATATTCTTCACTCATCATATAGGCAAATTCGTCACTGTAATGTTGGTTAGTAAACCAAAGATAATATCATCAACACATATTTGGCACACAAATAATTCATCATCATATGCTTTGGTGAAAAGAGTTGGGTCAAGTGAATCGGGTTTGAAGCCTTTCTTCATGAAGAATTCCTTCAGTGTGTCATACCACACCCGAGGTGCTTGCTTGAGGCCATAGAGGGCCTTGTTGAGTCTGTAGACGTGATCTGGAAATTTTGGATCCTCAAAACCTGGTGGTTGAGCAACATATACTTCTTCCTCAAGCTTAACATTGAGGAATGCACTTTCCACATCCATTTGATGTAAGATGATATTATGATGGTTAGCGTAGGCAAGCAATATGCGAATAGCCTCAAGTCTAGCAATATGTGCAAAAGTTTCATGGAAATCAATTCCTTCAACCTGTGTGTAGCCTCGAGCTACAAGACGAGCCTTATTCCTCACCACAAGGCCATTTTCATCTTGTTTGTTGCGGTAGATCCATTTGGTACCGATGATGTTGTGCTTGCGTGGGTCTGGTCGCTTGACAAGCTCCCACACATTGTTGAGCTCGAATTGATGCAATTCATCTTGCATAGCTTGAATCCACTCAGATTTCATGAATGCTTCATCAACTTTTGTGGGCTCTGTGATAGAGACAAATGCAAAATGCCCACAAAAGTTAGATAAATGTGAAGCTTTTGAGCGCGTGAGAGGACCTGGTGCATTGATGTCATTGATGATCTTCTCGATCTGCACTTCGTTTGCAACACGAGGATGTGCGGGTTGACAACTTTGCTTAGGCCCATCAATTTCTTTAGGACTAGTTTCTTCAATAGCACTAGTGTGATTTTCTTCACGGTACAGAATGACTTCTTCAACAGATTCTTCGGTAGGGATGATATCCTCAGTAGCTTTGAACTTGATGGATTCCTCAGGTGACATTTCATCTAGCACAGGAGGTAGGTGCTCTCTTTCCGAGCCATTAGTTTCATCGAACCGCACATCTACAATTTCAACAATCTTGTGAAGATTGATGTTGAAGACTCTGTTGGTGTGCAAGTCCTTTTCGTAACCAAGCATAAAACCCTCATGTGCTTTCGGTGCAAATTTAGAGTGACGGTGAGGATCTCTAATGCAGCATTTAGCACCGAAGACTTTGAAATAACTTACATTGGGTTTCTTGTCAGTGAGGAGTTCATATGAGGCCTTTTTGAAGAATTTGTGAAGATATACCCTGTTGATGATGTGGCATGTAGTATCAATTGCTTCAGGCCAAAGGCGCTGAGGTGTCTTGTATTCATCAAGCATGGTGTGGGCCATCTCAACAAGAGTTCTGTTCTTGCACTCCACGACGCTGTTCTACTGAGGAGTATAAGGAGCAGATAAATCATGAGTAATACCAAGTATATCAAGATAATCATCGAGGCTAGTGTTCTTGAACTCTGTTCCATTATCACTCCTGATATGCTTGATCTTCACACCAAAGTTAGTAGAAGCTCTTGAGGAAAATCTTCTGAAGACTTCCTGCACTTCATTTTTGTAAGTGTGATATGCACCCATGTGTAACGAGAATAGTCATCAACTATGACAAAGCCATATAAAGATGCAGAACTAGAGAACGTGGCATAATGAGTAGGGCCAAAGAGATCCATACGAAGTAATTCAAAGGGACGAGAAGTGGTCATGATAGTCTTCGAGGGATGCTTGGCTCTGGTGATCTTTCTAGCCTCACAAGCCCCACAAAGATGATCTTTGAGGAATTTGACACCCTCGATACCAATGACATGCTTCTTCTTCACGAGTGTATGCAAGTTCCTCATCCCAGCATGACCAAGTTGTCGATGCCATAGCCAGCATTCTAAAGCTTTTTCAAATAGACATGTGGCAGGCTGTGATCCTACAGAGAAATCAACAATATACAAGTCTCCTTTCCTAAAGCCTTCGAAGACTTTGAATTGTCATATTCCATCAGCACAATGCAACGATATTTGCCAAAGACAACAACCATATCAAGATCACAAAGCAGACAGACATGAGGTTGAATCCTAAGGACTCGACAAGCATGACTTCGTCCATGTGTCTATCCTTTGAGATCGCAACCTTACCTAGACCCAATACCTTGCTTTTGCCTTTGTCAGCATAGGTGATATGCTTCAGATGATATGGTGATAAATCAGTGTCCATCAACAAGTTCCTATCACCAGTCATGTGGTTTGTACATCCACTGTCGAGGACCCACTCAGTAGCTTTAGGTTGTTCATCCTGCAGATGAATTAGTGCAACTTACGAACCCATATACTTCATCAGTGAAGAATATGATATCAATTTCATCAACAATAATAGATATAGTAATATGAGGACGTGAGAAATGAGTGGTTCATATCTGCATGATTAGCTTGCGTCCATTCAAGCACATTCAGGTCTCCAGCAATTTCTTCAGACGATTAAGTTCGTCTGGAGACCTGACCCTGCATAAGAGATTAGTTCTTTTTCTTCACCACCCACATCTGGAGGGGTGGCAAAGAATTCATCATTCTGTGAGCTCCATAAGAAAAAGATGGCATTGAAGCCAGTGCTCTTTGGTTCACAGAAGAGTGGTTAGGATAAGCATATGAATAAGCAGAGAAATTCTTCGAGGACATATGAACATAATGGTTTGAAGAATAATGCACATATTCATGGCCCTTAGACTTTCCCTGCGAAACAGAAGTGTTAGCACGATGATGTTCATATGAGGATTTTGATCCACGTGAGGAATTTGATCCTTATGAAGAATTTGGTCCATATGAGGACTTGGATCCATATGAAGATTTTGATCTGGGGTTCCTATTCTTCATGGGTGGTGTCATGATGACATTCACCTGAAGATTTTCAAGGCACCTTTTAGGAACCCAGATTTTCTTCATAGGGGGACCGTTCCTGCAGTTAGTTCCAACATATCAAGCAAATAATTCACCATTCTGACTCTTAAACAGTTTATAGTTGGTGTCAAATGACTCATCAGAGGAATATGAAGAATCACAAGTAAAGCTAGATAGAGTGCATGGATCTACAGGAGGTTCTTTTGTAGCAACCCTTGAGGTTTTGGGATACTGCTCAGGTTTACAGTAGGTTCCATCAGCATTGAGTTTTCTCTCAAAGGAAATACCCTCTTTCCTAGGGTTCCTGTTCAAGATCTGCTTTTTGAGCACATCACATAGAGTCTGATGCCCTTTGAGGCTTTTGTAAATGCCTATCACATACAATTCCTTCAGCCCTGCATTATCGTTAGTGATACATGTGGTATCCTTGGATGAGGAATTTGTTACTACAGAGACAGTTGAAGAATTTGCAGCAATAGAAGCATTTGAACATTCAGGTGATGAATTAGCAGATTCACGCTCAATGCATTTTAGACATGGTGGAATAAATTCTTCCTGAGGGGAACTGATCTGTTGAGCAAGCAATGAATCGTTTTCCCTCTGAAGATCTTCATAACTCACTCTTAACTTCTCAAGATCTTGCTTTCTCTGAAGAAATTCATAAGAAAGCTTCTCATGATCAGTTAAGAAAGTGTTATGATGATTTTGAAGGTTGTCAAACCGAGTTTGGAGTCTCTGAAGATTATCTGTCAGAGTCTTGGTTCAATTCAGTTCCTCACCCAACAGGTCATCGCTTCTGTCTAGTAGATTTTGAATCTTTTCTAAAGCCTTCTGTTGTTTAACAGCAATTTTAGCAAGTTTTGGAAAAGCTAGGCTTAAGATTGTCATCAGATTCATCCTCACTATAGTAAGAGGGGAAATGTTTGAGTACCTTGGCACCTTTTGCCATGAAGCAGTAGGTGGGAGCATAGTCATCGACGCTCTTGTCAACAGAGTTGGGGAGGTCATTTTCTTCAGTGTTGAAGATGGACTTGCTGACGTAAGCAGTTCCGAGGGCTAGGCTTGCCACACCAGAGTCTAATTCCTCAGATTCCTCCTCTTCCACATTGTCCTCAGATTTAGCTTCAGAGTCCATTTCCTTGCCAATGAATGCCCGTGCCTTCTTGGAACTGCTCTTCTTGTGAGATGAAGACTTTGAAGATTTTGATGATGAAGATTTTGAAGATTTCTTCTTCTTCTTTGAGTCATCAGAATCGTCATCTTCGTACTTCTTCTTCTTTGATTCCTTTTCCCACAGAGGACAACCAGACATGTAGTGACCGGGTTTCTTGCATTTGTGGCAAGTTCTCTTTTTGTAGTCACGAGACGAGGAATCATCCTTTCTTGAAGACTTTCCAAAGCGACCGCAACGCGAGAACTTCTGGAATTTCCTCACGAGCATTGCTAGCTCCTGGCTTAGTTCTTCAGGATCACTAAGGCTGCTACCAGAATCTTCAGCTTAGGACTCATAGACTGCCTTGGCCTTCAGTGCGTGTGATCTTCCGTAGCTCGGTCCATAGAGATCTCTCTTCTCAGCAAGCTGGAACTCATGAGTGTTTAGCCTCTCAAGGATATCAGCGGGATCTAGTGACTTTCAATCAGCTCACTCTTGAATCATCAGTGCAAGAGTATCGAATGAGGAATCAAGTGATCTTAGCAATTTCTTCACCACCCCACGGTCGGTGATATCAGTGGCACCAAGTGCTTGAAGCTCATTTGAGATGTCAGTGAGGCGATCGAAGGTTTGCCGAACGTTTTCATTGTCGAGTCTTTTGAAGCGGTTGAAGATATTGCGAACAACATCAACTCAGGAGTGACGTTGAGTTGAGACTCCTTCGTTGACCTTGGACAGCCTGTCCCAAATCAACTTGGCAATTTCCAGGGCACTCACTCTGCCGTACTGTCCTTTGCTCAGATGGCCACATATGATTCTTCGCTTGAGAATCGAGTTGCTTGAATCTCTTCACATCAGCAGCATTCACAAACGAAGTGACTGAGGGAACGCCATTTTCCACAACATACTAGAGATCATTATCAATTGCCTCAAGATGCATGCGCATCTTGTTCTTTTAGTAGGGGTAGTCCGTCCCATCAAAGATAGGACACGCAACCGAGACCTTGATCATACTTGCAGTCGACATAACTAAAACTTCAGGTAGTTAACCAAAATCACATAGAACAAGGGAGTACTTCGCTCTGATACCAATTGAAAGTGCGTTACGTCGACTAGAGGGGGGTGAATAGGCGATTTTTACAAATTCGTCCCTGAGGAATTTCAAGGTGATGAAATTCCTAAGTCACGAACAATAAGCAGCGGAATAAGTACTCAGATATAAGCATAAGAGAGAAACAACATAGTCATCATGATGAAATGAAAGACAAACACAGAGTATAGAAAGTGTAAACACAGGATAGGCAGGATGAAGACAAAGTGACTGCAGAAATAGGATTGAGGAATTAGAGAAAGTCTTCAGTCAAAGTCTTCAAACAGTAATGATTAGGTTCATCAACGCATGAATGAGGAAATGAAAGAGTTGAGGAAATAGAACCAGTAGGCTTGGTGAAGACAATGATTTGGTAGACTAGTTCCAACAGCTGTGGTACTTGTACGTCTGGTTGGATCGGCTGAGTATTTAAACTCGAGGACACACAGTCCTCATCGTATTTTCCTTGAGCTAAGATCACACAGACCTCGTCCAACACTCGTGGTAAGTCTTCACAGGTGACTTCCAAACCTTCACAGACTTGGTCACTCAGAAATCCACAATTCCTCTTGGATGCTCAGACCATGATGCCTAACCGTCTAGAGGATACACAGTCCTCAAAGGTAACAAGTGCCGGTTCCACACAGGAACAATCTCTTCAGTGATGCTCAATCACTTTGGGTTTGTAGGTTTGGATTTTGGGATTTGGGTTTTCTTAACTTGATGATTTTGGCTCAAAGTCCTCGGAGGATGGGATGCTCTCAATTGACAAGTGTCAGTTTCTCTTGGAGCAGCCAACCAGCTAGTGGGTGTAGGGGGCGGCTATTTATAGCCTAGGGAGCAGCCCAACATGATAAAAAATAAATGCCCTTCAAGCATATGACCGTTAGGTGGTAGGATATTTTGGATAGCTGGCGCATTGCACAACAATGGTCGGATTTGAGGTTGTAATTCCTCAGGGCTATCATGTTCCTCACTGTGTAGTCAATTCGCACTGGCGAATTCCTAACTCCTCAGTCAGAACAAATTCTTCAAAGACTAGAAGATCTTTGTCTCTTTCACTAAAGAAATTGACTGAATTGATATGAGATTTCCAATGGCTTCACTCGAAGAATTGGGTAGGTGTACGATTTTGAGATGAGCATCACTTGGAAATCAGTTTCCTTAGTATTACCTCGACCCCCTTTAACAGTACGGTGTTTCCTATGACTCAAGAAAGAGAAAATGAAACTACGAAAACAAAAGTCTTCATGCTTCATAATCCTCGCATGAATATCCAAGTCTTCAAGGTCACACCAATTTCTTCACTTTCAAAGTCTTTAGGAGAACAAAAGTCTTCAGCCGAAGACATTCATTTTTAGGGGCCGACTTTCACTGTAAATATCAAACTCCTCATCGACTTATAGAGCCTGTGTACACTCACAAACATATTAGTCCCTTAACCTATAAGTCTTCAATACACCAAAATCACTAAGGGGCACTAGATGCACTTACAGTGGGCGATGGCCATGGTGGGATAGACAAGGTTGCTTCTTCATGGACCCTTCGTGGGTGGAGCCCTTTGTGGACTCGCGCAACCGTTAACCTTCGTGGGTTGAAGTCTCCACCAACATGGATGTACGATAGCACCACCTATTGGAACCACGCCAAAAATCTCCATGTCTCCAACTACGTTTGCACACTCCAATCCCATCCCTTTACTTTCTTGCAAGTTGCATGCTTTACTTTCCGCTGCTCATAGACTCTTTGCATGCTTGCTTGAAATGTATTGTGTATGCTTGAAATTGTGCTAATCTACCACCTCAACTTGAAAAACTTAAAAACTGCCACCTTTATTTGTTGAGGGTCTAATCACCGCCCTATAGACACCTCTTCTCGATCCTTTCAAGTCAACCCAGTCTGTTCACAAATTCTTCATCTGCATTCTATTTGGAATACGTTCAAAATCTTCACTGTGTCCTTCTTAGATGAAGAATTTGCGAATGAAACATTAAAATTTCCATATCTAAATTTTCAACTTTTGCCGCTCAAACCGTTTTGCATCCCACGACGGATTAAACTACTCACCCACGATCTACCACAATGTCCACCTCTCTGTATGTGGTTGACACATGTCGTTAGAAGAGTAAGGGTCAGGGGCATGTTCGTCCAAATTCTTCAAACGGGCAGTTTTTCACCGTGGCTATAAATACCCCTCCCCTTCCTCAGACCTATTTACTCCGCTCGACTGCTACTCTCCCCGCTCGAGCTTTTAGACCTAGCGTCGGTGCTACTCTCCATCGTCGCTGGTAAGGAAGAGTTTCACTACCTCGACCTCGTCGCGGTCGTACTCGCGCCGGCCACGGAAATCTTCACTCCGCCGCCGCCGTAGCTGTCTCTTGCTGCCAAGTTAGGGCGTGGGAGATCTGAACAGACGAACTTCTCCAACTCCACTCATAATTCGTCGTGCTCTTCGTCCAGGGTAAATAAAATCTAATTTTACCGCCTACTTTGATTCTCATGATTTCCACAAAACCTTCAAAAAGGTGTTTATTCTTCAACTTTCCAATCCATAAACACCTACTTACATCAGTACCTTGATTTGTTTCTCTAAGCTGTGTTTTTCTTCAGGATTCCTCAGTTGTGTGGATTTTCTAATCTATACAACTTTGCAACCTAAGTCAAGAATGCTTAGTGAAATTCCAAAAGACACCCATGGTCAAATTCCTCAAACTTGATTCTTTTGAAAAATTTCTAAGAACACATGACCTCTCCAAATTCTTCGCACCTATACTCTATTCCCAGGTACAAAATGTTTGTTGCTGAATCACTAGGTTCTCATCAACTTAACTCGTTTTCAGCGAGCCTTGAAGATAAATTGCATACTTCCTCAGAAACATCCATTGTTCAAAATCCTCATGTGAAGAAAATGGCTGATGGTAAAAGACCTCAGACGGGAGGAAAGAGACCAGAGTCCAACACTGCTTTTGAGATCTGATAAGTGCATTTCATATATATAATTTGGCACTCAAATTTAGCATCTATCGTGATATATCCATCCATTCTTGCTATGAGTTGTGATATATTTGAATGAAAATCATATAAAAGATCATTTACTTGTCATTTGTTTATTTTGCAGAAAAGTGCGATAAGGCACTATAATCTTGAAGATCTTGTCTACAAAGAAAGAGGATACAAGACCGAGGGCCAATAGAAGAGAAGGGGGGACTCGAGTATGAAGAATTAAAGAAATGGAGGGACAAAACTAAAGAAGAAAGGGATCTACTTGAGGCTAAAGAAGAGAAGGAGGGCAAAAGTGCAAAAATGCAGATCTGGGAGAGGATCAAAATCCCTAGCCGCATCTCCATTGCGACTAGGCCTGGCATCTCCATCTCCCTCACCCTCCTTCTCCACCTCCGGCTGCTGCCACGGCCAGGCCGGCGTGGTGGTGCGCCTCCCACCTCATCACCCATCTCCATCCACCACTCCACCATCACCTCCATCCATCAGCGCCATGCCACCCAGCACCTCCACCATGCACCACCAGCACCACTCCACTCCACCGCCGCAGCCATCCATCCATCGCGCACCACCAGCTCCACCAGAGCCACTCCATCCACCTCCCTCTGCCCTCTAGTCTCCTCTGTTCCTCCTCTCCATGCCCCCGCTGCTGCTGCTCTCTTCTCCACAGAACTGCTGCTGCTCCCTTCTTCCCCCAAACTCTACTGATGCATCTTCTTCCCTGAACCCCAAACCCTACTGCTGCTGCTCTTCCCTTCTCTCAATCTCATGCTACTGCTCCATCTCCCAAACGTTGTTACTGCTCTTTCTCTTCACTGAAACTCCTGTTGCTGCTCCTCCTCCCACACCCAAATTGCTGCTGCTTCGCTTCTTTTCTGAACCCAAGTTGCTGCCGCTTCTCACGCCCCTGACAAGACACCATCACAGGGGAGTCTGATCCCCTGCGTGCCTCTCCTCTCTGTCTTGTTGCTACTGCTACTATCTCTCTTTCTCCCTCTTTATAGTCTCTGAATTTTCTGTAGGGCAAGATGTTTAAAACTTTGTAATGTTCAGATTCTAAGAGTACCTGCTTCCTGTACTAGTTAATTCTACTTCTTGTTTTTTAGTTGTTTTTTAGTACTATTCTGTTGATCTGCGAGTACTAGTTTAGTGGCTTGTGTAATTCCGTTTGTATTGTCACTCGTGTAACCTGAACCTTGGTGTAGTACCTTGTGCCCGTATGTGTGGTTATGTATGTACTATAGCTCCTGCGTTTAACTATGTCCATGTGAAAATATATATGTTTGTGTTATGATATATATTTGTCCCTGTCATACAATCTTGTTTCTTCTCTCTTTTGCATGTTAATAGTTATATGTGTTCATGTCTTGTTGACTCCTGTTTGTCATTGATGTTTGTCTGTGTTAGTGTTTTAATTTCTCAAGCATTACGGAACTACCAAAAAGACAATGAGTAAAATCTGAGTCTCCCTGTGCTCTTTGTATTTTCTTTGTCGATGATCATTGGGAACAACCTTGTTTAGTGTAGGTTTATTTTCTTGCTTTCATAATCTGAATTGTGTTACCTAGCTTTAGCCAAGCACGATCATCGATTTGCCTAGTCCCTGAGGAGAACACGACATCCGTAGTTTGGGGCGTAAAAACCCCGCTATACTTTCAATTGATCATTTTGGCACCGTTGCCGGGGACTAGCGTCGAGTGACCGTGTTAGGCTATAGACTAGATTTACTTTAGTTCCTTGTTCAATTCGTCGTGTATTTCATCTTCAGTATTTTTCTTCTATTTTCCCCCATTGTTTCTTCGGCTTATTAGGATACTAACCTTCTGACTAGTGTTTACTGTTTATGAGTGTGTGTAGGGAATCATAAATCTTTGCAGGTTATTCTATAGTTACACTTGGTTAAGATATGGCATTGCTTCGTGATCTTTGGATGCCAAGTAGTCAATGTTATATCACAGGACCGGTTTGGCCAACTATTGAGGTAGAGAATTTTGAGATGAAGCCTGGTCTTATTGCTTTGGTTCAACAACAACAGTTTGGAGGACTGCCTACTGAGGATCCTTATGAGCACTTACACCGAGTCATGGAGTATTCAGATACAGTCAAGTACCATGGAGTTCCTCAAGATGCAATCATGTGCAGGTTGTTCACATTCTCCCTCCGCGATGATGCTCGTGCTTGGTATCGATCCTTGCCATCAAGGTCATACAGTTGGAATGAGATATAGCGAGCTTTCTTGGTTAAATATTTCCCACTACACAAGCAGTCCGCAATTCGAGATGAGATCTTCAATTTCATTCAGCGTGAAGGCGAGAGCTTGAATGATGCTTGGGAGAGATACAAAGCCTTATTCAGGAGATGTCCTAATCATGGGCTCGAGAGATGGTTAGAGTTGCAGATATTCTATAGAGGATTGACTTCGAACACTCGAGCTTATGTCGATATGGCAGCGGGTGGAGCTATTACAAACAAGACACTTGATGAAGCTTTTCTGCTGATTGAGAGCATAGCTTTCCACCAACTTCAGTGGTACAATAAGAAGCCCACGTCTGATTCATTGGTTTGCTTGCAACAAATCACTACACCTCAACCACCAATTCTTACACAAAAGCATGAGCCTCTATCTCAGTGTGACAAGATTGAGCTTGCATGGATTATCTTTGACAATGATGACACCATTTTAGTTGACACACACGCTACAGATCATATGGATACTAGTGTTGGAGATTCGGTTTTGCATTGTGATGATTCTTCCATGGATGAGCCAGAGCTGCAGTTAGTTGTTTTTGATATTGAGGAGTCACCTTTAGTTGATATTGATCATGTGCTGCTAGAGCCAGATATGGAGAAGTTCACCTTTGATGATGTTAGCCGCATTGCTTCCTCAACACTTGAGCCTGAGATGGAGAGCTTCATGGTTGAGTATGGTGAGGTCGATTCAGATGTCAAGGAGCCAAGCTCTACTATTTCACTTGTTGACACGAGTCCGGTTGAAATTTCTACTACCACACCTCACTTGGTATCTTCAATTGAGATAGTCCTGAAGCTTCTTCCTAACTATCTTAGGCATGATCTCAGCTTTCTGGACAAGACATGTCATATCGCTGATATTGCCTATGCCCCATGTGACTTGTTGCTGATACATGTTCCTGATTTGATCAATAGATATACTTATGTGATAGGATACTCTATTGACGACTTAGAGGGCATTGTCCCTATCATTTGTATTGGCTTGTTTGTTGAGTGTTCTTTCAGGTTTACGCTTGTGCACCATTCATTTCAGGCTGACCAAGTTCGAGATGACATCCCATGGGATCCTGGTGGATTCACGGCATGGTGATGAGGAGAAGCAAAGAGCACACATGAGGAAGAGTGAAGCTGGAGCAGGCATGAGGATAGAGAAGTAAAAAGAGAAGAGCTGCAGCTTAGAGAGTGATCAAGCGAGTGCTACATGATCAAAGCCCGGTGAGCTGTTTTGTGACCCATTCTGAATATCATAAATACATGCTGAATTCAATTGCTAGTTGGGTTGCTTGAGCTAGTTATTACTTGTTGTCAAGCTGAAATTCACCTTTGGCATTGTGCTTGATGTGAATTTGTGAACTTGATTTCTGAATGCCTTGTAAACTAGTGATCTACACCATGCATGCTTTGCTGAAATTTGTGGAAGTTATTAGTTTTGAGTGCTCAAATCCCTAGTACACTAGAAAACTTGATCATTTTCTGCTTTTACCTTGATACACCTAGATCACCATGTTTAGATGCTTTGTGCTAAGTGTGTTCCCGTTGAGAGCAATCACCTAACCACTATGGATTAGCATGCTATGTTCCCTGGATCGGTAGCATGTGAACCAGACATGGAGAAGTGATGATTCCTGTTTTTGTGCTTATGCGTTGTTCATTTAAGATAAGTAATATTTAATAAATAAGTCTGACTACCTACAGTAGCATGTCATGTTCCCGGGATCGGTGGCATGTGAAATCGGGTTAGCTTGGGCAGTAATTAATAATAAAAAATGTAATTGTCGAACTAGGTGTATACCATGTTCTCGGGATCGGTGGTATGTTCCTTTGGGGAGACAAACAAACTAAAAAAACTAATAATTGGTCGAGTCAGGTGTATACCATGTTCTCGGGATCGGTGGTATGTTCCTTTGGTGAGACTAATAAAATATTATCATTACTTCCTTCAAATTTAATAAGTGGTTCAACCACAATGTTATATTTCTGCAAATAAGTGATTTAATTCAAGTTCCTTTTGTTCTCAGGATCATGCTCTCTTTAGGAACCTTTTGGCACAGTCAGCATTTGAACTTGCTAATCTTCGTTTATCATTGTAAAAGTTTAAAATGGTCATGCTTACTAGTTTTCTATTGCTCCATAGCACTCTTAACCATTGATTTTCACTAGTTAAGTCCAAAGCATGCATTGTTTAGAGATCTACTTCACTTGGACATTCTCTAGTCAGCTCACAATTCACTATCTAGTTCTTGTCATATTCCTTTGCTTGAGGAGAAGCAAAGATTTAAGTGTGGGGGAACTTGATAAGTGCATTTCATATATATAATTTGGCACTCAAATTTAGCATCTATCGTGATATATCCATCCATTCTTGCTATGAGTTGTGATATATTTGAATGAAAATCATATAAAAGATCATTTACTTGCCATTTGTTTATTTTGCAGAAAAGTGCGATAAGGCACTATAATCTTGAAGATCTTGTCTACAAAGAAAGATGATACAAGACCGAGGGCCAATAGAAGAGAAGGGGGGACTCGATTATGAAGAATTAAAGAAATGGAGGGCCAAAACTAAAGAAGAAAGGGATCTACTTGAGGCTAAAGAAGAGAAGAAGGAGGGCAAAAGTGCAAAAATGCAGATCTGGGAGAGGATCAAAATCCTTAGCCGCATCTCCATTGCGACTAGGCCTGACATCTCCATCTCCCTCACCCTCCTTCTCTACCTCCGGCCGCCGCCACGCCCAGGCCGGCGTGGTGGTGCGCCTCCCACCTCATCACCCATCTCCATCCACCACTCCACCATCACCTCCATCCATCAGCGCCGTGCCACCCAGCACCTCCACCACGCACCACTAGCACCACTCCACTCCGCCGCCGCAGCCATCCATCCATCGCGCACCACCAGCTCCGCTAGAGCCACTCCATCCACCTCCCTCTGCCCTCTAGTCTCCTCTGTTCCTCCTCTCCATGCCCCCGCTGCTGCTGCTCTCTTCTCCACAGAACTGCTGCTGCTCCCTTCTTCCCCCAAACTCTACTGATGCATCTTCTTCCCTGAACCCCAAACCCTACTGCTGCTGCTCTTCCCTTCTCTCAATCTCATGCTGCTGCTCCATCTCCCAAACGCTGTTACAGCTCTTTCTATTCACTGAAACTCCTGTTGCTGCTCCTCCTCCCACACCCAAATTGCTGCTGCTTCGGTTCTTTTTTGAACCCAAGTTGCTGCCGCTTCTCACGCCCCTGACAAGACACCATCACAGGGGAGTTTGATCCCCTGCGTGCCTCTCCTCTCTGTCTTGCTGCTGCTGCTACTATCTCTCTTTCTCCCTCTTTATAGTCTCTGAATTTTTTGTAGGGCGAGATGTTTAAAACTTTGTAATGTTCAGATTCTAAGAGTACCTGCTTCCTGTACTAGTTAATTCTACTTCTTGTTTTTTTAGTTGTTTATTAGTACTATTCTGTTGATCTGCGAGTACTAGTTTAGTGGCTTGTGTAATTCCGTTTGTATTGTCACTCGTGTAACCTGAACCTTGGTGTAGTACCTTGTGCCCGTATGTGTGGTTATGTATGTACTGTAGCTCCTGCGTTTAACTATGTCCATGTGAAAATATATATGTTTGTGTTATGATATATATTTGTCCCTATCATACAATCTTGTTTCTTCTCTCTTTTGCATGTCAATAGTTATATGTGTTCATGTCTTGTTGACTCCTGTTTGTCATTGATGTTTGTCTGTGTTAGTGTTTTAATTTCTCAAGCATTACGGAAATACCAAAAAGACAATGAGTAAAATCTGAGTCTCCCTGTGCTCTTTGTATTTTCTTTGTCGATGATCATTGGGAAGAACCTTGTTTAGTGTAGGTTTATTTTCTTGCTTTCATAATCTGAATTGTGTTACCTAGCTTTAGCCAAGCACGATCATCGATTTGCCTAGTCCCTGAGGAGAACACGACATCCGTAGTTTGGGGCGTAAAAACCCCGCTATACTTTCAATTGATCAAGATCCCTAAGGATATATATGCTAGGTGTTGTACTCCTGATGAGAAAATTCATGGCAAAGAAAACAAGAACCAGTGAAAAGTTCACATACAGAGAATTGAGAGGAGATGGGCCAAGGAATGGAGGGAATATCGCTATGTCACTCCCAACTACATGAAGATTCGTTGGACACCCTCCATGTCCTAGACCTCCATTGGCTCCATGCCAAGATGTTGATCCCTCAAGCATTAGGTGTGGTGAGGAATTTTTGAAAGAATGGGCCAAGCGCCAAGCAAAATTGCTAAAGTGGTAGAAGAAGCAGTGAAGAAATTCAATGAAAATTCTGTTGCTGCTACTGAGGCCTCTGCAAGTAAGCCTAAGAAGGCTTTGCCAAGGAAATCAGCTGTGAAGCCGAGTTCCTCAACAACAATGCCCTCATGGCCAACATCAAAGCCCTCATGGCCAACATCAAAGCCCTTAAGGAAAATTCCTCAGGAAACTTTGTCAAGGGTTGTGCCAATTCCCTCTGTTGCCATGAAATCCTCAACTGTTGCTGCAAAGTCCTCAACACCTGTGCATCTTGCCACGTGTCAAAGGACTGCAGGCTTCTCAATTGCTTCAGGAGTATCTGCTAGTTCCTCAGCTCCACCACAGTCCTCAACAGGTCCAATTCCGTTGAAGAAAACGACCACTGTTGGACGTGGCTCGAGGCCATGTCCTCATAAGAAGCAAGTGGCGTTCCAAGTTCCGTCTGATGACGATGAAGCTGATGATGAAGAACTCGCTGAAATCATCAGGGACAAGCAAGAAAGGGCTGCTAGAGCTAAAGGCAGCACTGTGCCTCTCATGCTGGATCCAAGGAAGATCCTATACTTCATTGACCTCTGGCACAAGGATCCAAACACTCCTCTACCAGACCTAAACCTCACTCCTGATCAAAGTCACATGTTGAATGCCTTCATCAATGAAGAAAAAAGGAAATTCTAGAAGGCAAGGCATGTCAAGAAGGCTCAGTACAAGAAGGAGTGTTTTTTGAAGAACAACATTGTGAATATGACTTCTGAAGAACTTGTAAACATGCAAACGGAGATCAAGGATCTCAGTGATGAATTTGACACATATCATGCAGATTGGCTGGGTGCCAAAGTCAAATTTGTCAAGCTTGCAAATAACCTCGAACCTAATGTTGCAACTCCATCGCAACAAGAAATTCCTCAGGCTGAAGCATCTGCTCATCCTACTGAAGAAAATGCAAGCACAACTGATGAAAATCAGATTGCTGAGGACACTGGGAGTACCAGGGCTGCTGAAGAAATTCCACCTCCTAAAGAAACTGCCAGGGCAACCACCAATGTTGCACCTGAAGAACAAACCAGGCCAGTTGAAGCATTGCTGTGCCTGAAGAAATTGAAAATGCCAGGGCGACTGCATTAGTCGTGCCTGAAGAAACTGAACCAACACCATCTGACTCTCCTACAAAGTCTTCGAAGATGAAGGATATCAGCCTTCCTTCTGCATCAGAAGTGGCAAAAACCAAGGCTGCGGAGAGGGCTGCTGAGAAGAAGAGGAAATCATCGACCTCTGCAGAGTTCTCAACTCCTAAGAAAGTGAGGACTTTGACGAGCTCTTTCAACAACCCGGTTGATGCTGTTCCAATTTCGATAGTGCCATCAAAGGAAATTGTCCCTTTTTGTGAAGATTATGTCATTCCAGATGACATAGATGAGGAAAATCCTTTTGTTGCTTCTTCAGAGCAATTGAATGAAGAAATTGTTGTGGATGATGTCATCTCCACATCACTGGTATCATCACCTATGCCCCAATTCACAACTGAAGAGGTGGGTATTGAAGATATGGAAGAAGGAGACGTGGATATTGGTTCAACAACTCCCATGCTAAATGATGACGATTGGGAAAGACTTCACCCCAACCCATCATTGACCACACCTCTGCATCCAATTCCTCAGTCCCCTGTGCAAACTAAAGAAATTCAAACGGGATCTGAAGGATGTCTCCATTCCTGAAGAAGTTCCAGCTACTACAACTGAAGAAATAGAGACTCAACATGTTGCTGAAGAACTTGAACCCTGAATTCCTCAGTCAGCAGCTCCAGAGATTTTGAAGCAAGAGGCTGTGAAACCATCAAATGCTAATCTTCAGCCCAAGTAGCGAAACCCTCATGCTAAAAGGCCAAAGTTCAAGGTTGATGATTTCTTCGCTGAGCACCATTTCTTCACAGATTTCAAGCCATATGACTCAGCAAGACTTTGATGCAAGCGGTTCTGGACTGCAAGCTAAATGAACTTCTATTCTTCACTCCCGTTTGACCAGGATAAGGTATTTGAGCACCGTCAAATTCCTCATGTTGACATGGAGTCCATTCCTTGCTTCCAGCCGGTCTTAAATGTTCTTCACGAAGCTGGGCTTCTGAACTTATGTGCTGACATCTGCGATTGGAATGAAGATCTAATTCTTCAATTCTATGCCACACTACATCTCACTGGAAATGTGGCTGATGTGAACTCATGGGTGTTTGACTGGATGACTGAGAACACACACTACAAAGCCCCAGCCTCTGAATTACTTCATGTCATACCAGTCAGTCCTCCTGGTGAAGGCGCCAGGCTTATGTATGAAGAACCTGAGCTTCCAAATCATATGATGCAAGTGTTGATGAAGCCTTTGAAGGCTGGCCAAGCTCTAAGAACCACCTTCCTAGTGAAGGATTTGCTCCATGTGCCAAGGACAATCTACGACCAAAACCCTCAGTCTGATTAAATGCCACAACTCTGAGGAAGAAGAGGTTGTTGGCATCATGAAGAATCTGCTGTTCAACATGATACATGGTATTCCCATTAACTACCATGATTTCTTCATGAGGACTTTGGCGAATGTTGCCCTATCACCGTTTGAATTGAAGCCTGATGCTCCCTGGATAATGAAGTTCATCAGAATGATGTCTTCAATTCACTACCAGGCAGATTGTTAGAATCACCTCATCTTCTTGCCTCCTATTGAAGTCCTCTAGCGGACCATTTCCTCTATTGATGAAAAAGGAAAAGCTGCTATTATTGATGAGGGCACTCGTCCATTGGATGATCAGTTTAGCAAATCTGCATCTTACTCCACCAATGATGACTCTGCCACTCAAGAATCTGTTGCAAAAGTTTCAAAGCCAACTCCACAAGCCACTGCTCCACAAGTGATGACTGATCGTGAGCTTCTTCTAAGTCTTCATCAGAAGGTCGATCGTAATCACAAGTGGGTCAAGCATCAATTTGGCTCAATTCTTCAGAATATGACTGTCATGCGAAACTTTGTGAAGAAAAATCACTACTATGTGCATGAAATCTTTGATCGACTTGGGCCATATTGTCTCACCTCTACGGTGATGAAGACCTCAAGTAGATGGGATTTCAACAGGATTTTGACTGGTCTCATCCACCTTCGAAGAAATTCAAGAAGGTCAAAGTTCCTCAGCTGGTTACGAGTTCATATTCTTCATCGCACGAGACGGATGAAGATGAAGATTTGAACGACATTGCGGCAGGCCCTACCTCAACGGACGACAGCAACAACGCTGGCGTTTCTCCATTGACATCATGATGACATCCTTCAGGGGCGTTAGTCCTCATTTTTCGTCCCTTTTGGTCATTCGATGACAAAGGGGGAGAAATTTGAGTTAGTCTTCAAGTGGGTCTTATATATGGGATGTTTGTTTGTTAAGTTACAACTCTTGCGCTTCTGAGGTGTTTGCTCTGATGAGTTGTAAACTTAAGTCCAATGGTGGTCTGATACTTTTGAACTACTTTCTGCATGGTTATTTCCTCTAGTACCTTAATGCATGCATGCTGAATTTCGTCAGACAACATTTTCCATCAAGCATTTCAAATTCTTCATATTATATGCTAAATGCGTGATTGGATTACAAGATATAGGAGGAGATCTCCAAGATTTTATCCTACTATGCGCATTTGCAGTCCAAAGAAAATTCCTCAAATATGCACATCTTCAGGGGGAGTTCTCCTATATCTTGCAATCATATTCATCAAAATAAGTATTTACACTTCATATGTTTATCCCCATTGAAAACTTAACCTATTTATCATCATTCACCAAAAAGGGGGAGACTATAAGTGCATCTAGTGCCCCTTAGTGATTTTGTTGTATTGAAGACTTATAGGTTAAGGGACTAATGTGTTTGTGAGTGTACACATGTTCTATAAGTCTATGAGGAGTTTGATATTTACGATGAAAGTCGACCCCTAAAAATGAATGTATTCATTTCAAAATGAGGAAATTGGTTTGACCTTGAAGACTTTGATATTGATGCGAGGATTATGATGCGAGGATTATGATGCGTGAAGACTTCTGTTTTCATAGTTTCATTTTCTCTTTCTTGAGTCATAGGAAACACCATACTTCTGAAGGGGGGCGATATAAAACTAAGGAAACACTTCCCATGTGATGCTCATCTCAAAGCCTACACCTACCCTGCGACGCCCGAATAATTAAGCTACAGTAATCCCATGTTAATGGTGCCATATCATCACATTACTGTTGCTAATCCTCGCTTGATCCAAATCTTAGTTCAAATTCAAATTCAAATAAAGTCAAATACTTATTTCTTCAAACGGCAAAACAAAAATGATAGCTAGGTTACAATATTCACCAACTAATTTTCTTGAAGGAACAAAATATTATTTGACATATTAAATTGCCCCTAACCTATTTTCAGTGCCCAAAGCAACCATTTTTAATCTATTTGCATTTATGCAAAAATCAAATTGTCAGGACCCCGATCCTAAGCCACAGCGATCTAGCATGTAACACCTCATATCACTTTGCGGCCTCACGCACGGTATTCCCACGGGTGTCGCCTTACCTTTGCCCGGGACCGTTTGCGCCTTTTGGCACACGTATATGATAGTGTTGCTAGCATCCATATGATAAGGAGCCCGGGCTGACATGGCTAGTCGTAAACCCAAAGTGGCACAAACTTATAGGGACAGGCATCCATGACCCAGCATCGAACGTGTCGGTCATCAGCGAGTGAATCCAGGCTGTAGCACTGGCTAGCAGGACTCCGGTGAACCGGGCTATAGCGGGCTAACAGGACTCCGGTATTCATCGCGTGACATTTCCCCGAGGGGACAGACACAAGAACGAAGAAGGACACATGCCGGCTAGCCTAAGTGTTCCGGAGCAGTAGCAAGCTACCATGGCTCAGTGGAAGCACTAGGAGACATTTCCCGGTAAGAGAGGCTACTAAGGATAAACAACTAGATAGTCAGATCCCACACATACCAAGCATTTCAATAACATACACACAATATGCTCGATATGTGCAAATACAACATGGCATCACAACATGACTCTACAACTCAATTATTTATTCAATAGGCTCCGAGGAGCGAGATATTACAAACATGGGTCTCTCGACCCAGCATTCAGAGCATACAAGTCAAAGCACAAGCGGAAGCTTAACATGTCTGAGTACAGACATCTATAAATGAAAAAGGCTGAAAAGCCTGACTATCTACCAGATCCTGCCGAGGGCACAAGATCGTAGCTGAGGTAACAAGCTAAACATCGAAGTCCACGTGGAACTACTAGTGAGACTGAAGTCTCTCTGCAAAAAGATAAAATAGGCAAACAAGAGTAAAGATGTACCCAGCAAGACTTACATCAGAACTAACTACATATGCATCATTTTCAACAAAGGGGATGGTGGGGTTTAACTGCAGCAAGCCAGCTTTGACTCGGTGGCTATCCTGAACTACGACTTCAACTAACTTTTTGAGGTGGCGCACACGAGTCCACATATTCACCATATCAATACACCACTATGGATCCGCTCCCGTCTCCCTACGAGAACGCTATCCATAGCACTCACGCTTATCTTGCGTATTTTTGAGTATCCACTTTCACTTGTCTATGAACTGTATAGGCAACCCAGAAGTCCTTTACCGCGGACACGGCTATTCGAATATATCATATTAACCCTGCAGGGGTGTACTTCTTCACACACGCTCTCACCACTTACCGCCGTTTACATAACATGTACTCGGCAACCTTCAAGCGGAAGCCCAGCGAGGGTGTCGGCCACGACCTGACTAACCACGCAAGTCTCTAGTCCAGGTTTATCGCTTATTCGGGTTCCATCCGCAAGGAGATCCGGCTGGGGTGTCGCTCACGCAAACGATGTGAGCAGGGTTCCCAAGCCCACCATTCGGGTGCCACTTGGTACACCATGCCACTGTGCCTAGTCTGTCCCAAGCCCACCTGTACCGGGTGCCACTTGGTAGACTACTAACACTACCTACAAACACCAGAAACTAGTTGCAACTCCTAGACAGAGATGGAGTTGATTAATAAGTCGAGAGAGTCAATTAAGGATCCCAATGTGTGGTAGTAGCTGTTCATGGATCACAAACACAGAACTCAGTTCCTGAGGATGGTTTTAATGAGACAACCCACCATGTACTCCTACATGGCCTCTCACCGCTACCTTTACCAAATCATGTTCACACACTTAGCTCACACACAATAGAACATGTTCACACACCTCTGATTCATCCCCGATGAATCAAACCTGACTCAACTCTAAGCAGTAGCAGGCATGACAAACAAGCATGAATGAGTAGGCACAACAGGTCTCAAACAACTCCTACTCATGCTAGTGGGTTTCATCTATTTACTGTGGCAATGACAGGTCATGCAGAGGATAAAGGGGTTCAGCTACCGTAGCATGTAACAGTTGAATCGTTGTTGTCCTAATGCAGTAAAAGAGAGCAGGAGCGAGAGAGTGGGATTGTATCGGAATGAACAAGGGGGTTTTGCTTGCCTGGCACTTCTGAAGATAGTATAGTTCTTCATCGGTGTCATCGAACTCATCGCCGAAACGTCGTCTACTGAGAGGGGACAAATACCAGCAAATAAGGAAGAACACAATCAATGCAATGCACAATATGATGCATGAATGTGACATGGCAATATGCTGTGGCTTGAGCTAATGCAACTAGCAGCAAGTTAAATGGAGTTGGTTTGAATCTAGGATTCAAATTCAAACTCCATATGTGGATATTCAAATGCCATTTATATGATTTGTCCTAAACAGTAGCTATAAGTTGTTCCAACATGCATGAAACTGGTACAGATGGATAGATTGGATTTTTCTGATCATTTTTCATATATAAATTATTTCATTTAGAGTTACGGTTGATTTTATATGAATTTTTGAAGATTAAACTATTTTTTGGAATTTCCTGAATAAGATTAAATCCAGAAAAATCTATTACTGCGTCAGCATTGCGTCATGCTGACCTCAGCAGGTCAATAGAGCAGCCCCGGGTCAAACCTAATGCGTGGGTCCCGCATGTCAGTGTGACAAGGCAGGAAAAGAGGCTGACCAGTGGGACCCGATCAAAGCTGAGGTGGCAAGGTCAAACTAATGGGTGGGGTCCATCCTGTTAAATTAATACTAAGTATTTTGTTAGCTGGTTAATTAACCCCGTGGGACCCACTGTCAGTGCCACGGCGTGTGATTAGTGCTAACCTAACCCGCGCCACGTCAGCGAACATCGTTCAGCCGCCGGTGACCACATCCCACGGCGGTGGCTCGCCGGCGTTGCTCGGGACGGCGCTACAGTGCATCATTTCGCTCGTGGTTTGCGGCTACGGCGAGCTGGGAGACTCGCGCATCCAGCGGTGGCAACACCTCGCGCCGGGGTTGACTAAATCGATGACGGCGGCAACTTTTGCGGCGGCCGGAGTTCGTGCAATCACGGGCTAGACGTGGGGATCTGTTTCCGGACGAGCTAGTGGGTTTGGTAGGCTCCTGGGAGCACGAGGAGTGCGGTGGTGTGCTTCGCTGCAAGTTGCAGTGGCTGTAGCCACGGTGGCGACATGGCTGTGCGGCGGCGAGCTTCGGGCATGGCGGCATTAGCGCTAGAGGACGTGTGGGGCAACGGGGACAGGGGCGAAACGAAGAGGGGCTCACCCCGGGTCGGTTGGAGGCATCAGCGAGCTCGGGGGAGGCCGGACGGCGATGTGGCATTGCCGGGGATCTCAGGCGCTGGAGGTTGAAGACGACGGCGATGGCGGCGTTGCAGGGGCTCCCGGGGTGCGGTTGCTCGACGAGGAGGGGGAGGTGGTCAAGGCGGAGCTCGTTGGTGCGTTGGAGAGGCGTGGCGGTGGTCTTGGCCGCGGCGAACGGCGGTGTGGCCATGGCGGCTTCGGCCATGAGGGGAAAAAGAGCGAGGGAGCGAGAGGGAGAGAGCAGGGGGGCAAGGGAGTGGCGAGGGGGTGTGCTGACCGTTTCCCAGGAGCGAGAACAAGCGAGGGGGAAGCAGGAGGTGGAAGCAGGAGGTGGAGCTCGGGCGCCCGCGCGTCGACATGCCTCTGCCTACTGGCAGAGGTTGAAGACGGTGGGGAGTTGGGCTGGCCTCAGCCATAGTGCTGGGCCAGGTGGGGCGCTAGGTGGGCTCAAGGTAAGTCCAGGTAAACCTTTTCCTCCTTCTTTTCTTATTTGCTTTCTGTTTTGTTTCTTCGTTTTAAACTTTGCCACTTTTTAAATTCCAAAACAGATTCTAAACAGTGCCAAATATCCTCTGGGTATTTCTGTGTTGCTGAATGGACTAATCCAAAAGCACATAAAATGTTCCAGGGTATTTGAAAATATATTCTATATATATTATGAATGTAATTCCAAATGCAAATAGAATAATGATTTAAATTCAGTGCCCAAAATATTCCTCAAAAATGTTCATTATTTTTGGTTTGGTGCAAAACCTTTGCCAAAATATAACCAACATATTTAAGGCCATTTTGGAAACATTGAATGCATTTTCCAGGGTTCTTTGCCCTTCTCTTAAAATTTGTGAGGCTTGGAAAATTCCCTCAATTCAAATTCCTTGAATTAAAACATGATGCAACACCAGATGCTAGCACTAGGCATTGTCAGAGCTAAGGATGTGACAACTCACCCCCACTAAACAAGAATCTCGTCCCGAGATTCAAGCGTAGGGTAAGATGAAGGGGGATTGCAAACTAACACAATCTTCATGATCCAGGTTGCACTTCAAATGAACGTTGATTTATTGCATCATCTTGGTCTTGACATCTTGCTTTGAGAACTCCATTCAACATGACCACGAGAAGAAATGAAAATTCTAGAAGAATCAATCTTCTCGAGGATCGAGCAACTGACGATTAACTCACGGAATGAGGCATAGAACACCTCTTGAGCTGAGAAGTTCAAACACACTTCAAGAGGAATGGAAGAACAGATGATGGGGGTTCACTAGGTAGACAACAAGTCCACACTTAAGAAGGTGTTGAACGGTTGTCAACGTAGCGAGGAGTTGAGTTGCCATGATACCACAACAGGGCACCTCAGGGAAGGTGACTCGTAGAAATATCCCCTTAGGTGGCAAAAAGAATTACCTTTGATTCAGAGATCATTGAAACTCTTTATACCATCCTAAGGCAATTCTCAAGCGATCGCGTGGAGAGGTTCGGTAGAATGGCATACCCGGATTAGAATGGATGATGTGGATTACCTTGTTGAAAACAACACAAGGGTGACTTTAGTAACTGCGGAGAAGGTCAACAGTAGAGAGTGAATCCACTGTTTGAAAGGGTCATAGCATTGCCGAGGAAACTGAGAGCACTATGCAATTAATGTCGATGATAAAACCTAGCACTTGCGTGTGCTCTCAAGAACTTGAGCATTTCCATATTCATCAAGGTTTTACCAATATCTGTGTCAAGGATCCTGGCAACACAACTTACTACCATGATGAATGGTGATGGAGGATGCAGATGCAATGGAAGATAACACCTTCTCAAATTTCACCTTAGCGAGGCCAAGGAGACAAAATCTGGATGATCGACCAAGAGACATTTAGCACTCTGCTTCTAATGTTCTCCTTGATGTGCTAGCGTAATCCATTCATAGATATGGTTTGATATCTAGAACATCAAGTAAAAGGTCAAACTTTGGGAACTCAAAAATCCATAAGGGCCAACTAGGGAGTAAATTCCACGAAATCCTTATGGGGAGGTAGCCAACTTTCTCAATCAAGGGCCTACAATAATGGGTCTTCCGGCTAGATGTGTTGGCCACGACATCCACTTTACCGGGTTATAAAGAGACCAATATTATAGTTCTAGGGAAAATGTTCCAACCATCATATCTGCCTGAGATTCAGATCTGGCTGGTCTCAGGATATTCTAGACTCATCAAGTCTAGAAAGAAAAATGAAAGTTTGCAACACAAATCGACGAGACGGCGTTGCGAGAATCTCGGGGGATGAACTACGGTAGTAAGCTCCAAAACATAAGCCGTTTCTGCTACATACATGTGAACATGCTGTCGCAGACAAGCATGACCACGTAGTAGTCTTATAATAAAACACGACCGAGTTCAGGTGGGGAACCATCATCGAGGATATCGAAATCCTTACATAAGTCTAGCTCTTAAGAAGGAACTTCTTCTCCCTAAACAAATCAATCAGTGGCTTGGTGTGCTAAGGATACATATAGAATGGAGGTTGCAAGTCTCCAAACCACAGAATGCTTCGCACGTATGCATGACTAATTTGGGATGATTCCAAAGGAAGCAACATTGACTTTCTCGAATCCACGGCGGCAACTTGCTCCAAATGCACATGAATTAGAGGAAGTCACTTCTTTCATCCAAACATATGCTTCATGAATGGATCACGAAGATAATGCTTACAAAAGTTTCCAACACTAGCTGGATGTTCGACATAATCATGGAGAGGTTAAATATGTTGCTAATGGGCTCAACAACAATTCATCCAGGTTTCCATAAGAATGGAATTACATAATTATGAGAACAAGTGATAGTATTGGTCAGACCAAAGGATATAATGGTGTATGCTCAAGGGATCAACCGCGAGTAAGACAACATTAAGAACATTGTTGGTTCTGCTTTAATTTGACGATAGCCCATACTTAAATCAAAGATTGGTAAGATGATAGGTCCATAAACTGATCACGAGGGCCAGTAGATGGAAATACCATCTTTCTTCAACACACATACAAGATATCCCTTAAAATGAACTAAATCGGACAAGCTTCTATCTTCCAACTCTCCAAGTTGTTGTTCAGCTTAACCAACTAGCTCAGGGGTACCCAACACGGATTCTTGGAGAAGGGGTGGTTTACAAGAAACCAACTTGATCACGAACTCAACATAGCGGTCAGGTGACGACCTGGTGATACTTCCGAGAAGATATTTAGAAAATCACGAACCACCGATATGTTACTAAGCTCGAGAACAATCTTGCTTTTCAGGGCAAGACGATATGATCATATAAGCAAGGATTGGAACTATCCTAACTCATTGATCGGAGAGTGCGCCGGAAATAAGGACTAGGTGGCACAATCATACTTAGGGTGATGATTCAATAATCAACATACTAAGAATGAGGTTATTGTCCTTTAACTACCAAGCAATGTAGTTGCTAGGAGTATAGATTTCACACATCACGATTCACTTGTTGGTATTCCGGTTGCAACAACACGGGGACCGAGAAATGAATAATGAGGGTGAGAGGTATCACTATATCAAGAGTTCGTAGGCTGGTGTGCAAATCTCACGATACTCTTGCTATGAAAGAGGGTGATACTCCAAGGTAGAACAGAATAAAAGCTGGATTGGCATTTTGATCTGCGAGATACAACTACTTTGACCCAATCCTGGATATGGACGAGGTACTGGAGTTTGTTTCTCCTAGTCATTCCGAAATAGAATGGCTTGACGGACTGTCGGTGTCAAAACCGGCGGATCTTGGGTAAGGGGTCCCGAACTGTGCGTCTAGGCGGATGGTAACAGGAGACAAGGGACACGATGTTTTACCCAGGTTCGGGCCCTCTTGATGGAGGTAAAACCCTATGCCCTGCTCGATTAATATTGATGATGTGTGTTACAAGAGTGGATCTACCACGAGATCGAGGAGGCTAAACCCTAGAAGCTAGCCTATGGTATGATTATTGTTCGTCCTATGGACTAATGCCATCCGGTTTATATAGACACCGGAGAGGGCTAGGGTTACACAGCGTCGGTTGCAATGGTAGGAAATCTACATATCCGTATCGCCAAGCTTTCCTTCCACGCCAAGGAAAGTCCCATCCGGACACGGGACGAAGTCTTCAATCTTGTATCTTCATAGTCTTGGAGTCCGGCCGATGATGATAGTTCGGCTATCCGGACACCCCCTAGTCCGGAACTCCCTCAGTAGCCCCTGAACCAGGCTTCAATGACGACGAGTCCGGTGCGCATGTTGTCTTCGGCATTGCAAGGCGGGTTCTTCCTCCGAATAATTTATAGAAGATTGTGAACACCAGGATAGTGTCCGGCTCTGCAAAATAAATTCCACATACCACCGTAGAGAGAATAATATTACACAAGTTCAATCCGCTGACGTATTCTGTGGCGTGACGTCACACCATTACCAAGCCTTTACTCAAATTGTTTTTATTGTTCCACCTCCGCGCGTTTAGCGAGGCGGTTTCCTTGGCACGTCTTGTCGAAGCAGAGA
Source organism: Triticum aestivum (assembly GCF_018294505.1). Lineage (NCBI taxonomy): Eukaryota > Viridiplantae > Streptophyta > Magnoliopsida > Poales > Poaceae > Triticum > Triticum aestivum. Next base: position 276,522,397 of record NC_057813.1, read on the forward strand.
TCATGTTCCCCTTATTCCGGGATTCCCATCAATACGGACGTGGGTAACCCAACCGCGCCATTGATTGTGACACTTGGGAGATAAGCGAGTTTTACCAGGCTGGTGGGGACACATGTTTTTGTCCGCCCATATAAGGGGATAAAGATCCAACCCTTTTACCTGCGCCTTCTTCCTCCTTGGCTTATCCATCTCCACGAACTCGAGCTCCAGCGCCCAAGTCCGCACTTCTCACCTCAACCTTCTCCAACTATGTCCGGAGCGGGAGGCAAGTGGATGGCCTCCTCCGCCACGGAGGGGCAGATCCAGAAGCTGCGCGACACCGGATATTTGTCCAGCGACATCGCGCACCGGCTCCCCGATGAGGGAGAGCTCATCCCCACCCCGTGGCCCCATGAGAGGGTAGTATTTCTTCCCCATTTCCTCCGCGGACTGGGCTTCCCACTTCATCACTTTGTCCGGGGGATCATGTTCTACTACGGCCTAGATTTCCATGATCTGGCCCCGAATTTCATCCTCAACATCTTGGCGTTTATCGTCGTGTGTGAGGCCTTCCTATGCATCCGGCCCCACTTCGGCTTGTGGCTCAAGACCTTCAGTGTCAAGCCGAAGGTTGTGAAGGGCAGCCAAGCGGAGTGCAGAGACGCCATGGTGGGCAGGATGTCCCACGTTACGTGGCTGGAGGGCACTTTCGTGGAAACCATCAAGGGGTGGCAATCGGGGTGGTTCTACATCATTGAGCCGCGTGACCCTGATTGGGCAGCGGCCCCCGAATTCAGATCCGGCATCCCTACACGGCTCACCTCCTGGAACGAGAGCGGCCGGATCTGGGGGGATTCGGAGGAGCTGACCGGACTCCAAGCCTGTATCCAGAAGCTGGTGGACAAGAAGCTCAAGCTTGTCAACGTAGTCCAGGTCATGCCCATCCGCCGGATTCTCCCATGCCAACGACGGGGCTTCAACATGTGGGAGTTTGATCCGGCACAGCACTAGACCCTGAGCGGGCTCTTCGACACTACGTACGAAGATGTCTGGAAGGTGCTGTTCAAGGGCGCCGAAGCTCCCGCATCTGCTACCGAAGATCGCGGATTCTGCTTGCATCGTCCACCTGACGAGGTAAGTGATTTCATCACTTGTTTTCCATAGTTTGACTCTATGCGGGATCTAAACTCCCTTTAACTTTGACAGGAATGGCTGGCGAAGGCCGAACGGACTATCTGCTGGCTCCGGCACCCCACGTGGTGCCGGAGAAGAAGGCCAAGAAGAAGGCCACGGGGACTCGGAAGAGTTCCCGTTTTCAGTTTCTATCGGATGATGAATCCGAGGCCGACTCCTCCCACCAAGGCGAGGAGGAGGAGAAGAAAGCCTCTCCCCCAGCGGGGGGAGGGAAGAAAAGGAAGGCCTCCCCAACAAGGGAGGCCGAGGGGTCCAAGAAGGGAAAAACTCTTCCCCCGGACTGCTCCACCAACGCCAGTGACAACGACGAGGACTGGCCTCCAAGGGCCAAGCCCCTGGCGAGATCGTAAGTATGCGGACTCCCGAATAACTTCAAGGTTTTTCCTTTTTGCCACATAATGTCTTTTTAATGCCGCATACAACCCTGTAGTCCACCCAAGGATGATCTTCCCGCTTCGTCGAGCGGGTCCTTAGGTGCATCAGATATGGATTCCCTTCCGACTGCCTCCACCCCCCGCGCCGCGGACGATGCCGAGGTGGGATCCCAGGAAGGGACCCACCAGGAGGCGGAGGCCCCGGAGGTGTCACAGGACAACCTCCCGGACTTTGCACCGGACTCGGCCCCGGAACCCACAGTGGCTCCGGAGTCCGGCGGGCGACCCCTTCGCAAGAAGGGCAAGACCGTGACGCCGGCCACCTCCGTCCAACCGGAGGTGCCGGATAATTTGCTGGAGGCGCTCAACGGCGCCTCCATCGAAGAGGAACACCGCACTGTTATGAGTGCGGTGATTCAGAAGGTGCAGCTCGCCAAGAGCAGGCTGACCGAAGCCTGCAGCAGCCTTCTAACAGGCTTTGAGGTAAGAATTTCAATATGTATAAAATGGTACCGCATAGACAGTAGCCCCTGATGCTCGGTTCGGTGTTCGGAAAGAAAAGCCGGACTGAGGATCTAAAAAGATATACGTAGGAATCCTAAAAAATATGTCAATATGGGATTGCAGGCTGCGCTGCTGACCTCTGCCGCACTGACTGCGGAGGTCAATACTTTAAAGGAAAACCTCAAGCGGTTCGAGAACGAGCTCGGCCGTGCCAAGAAGCAGCTCGAGGATAAGGAAGGTGAGTAACACCTTATTAAAATTGTACCTTACAGAAAAGGATTTTGGTTGCGGAAAGAATGACAAGGATAACGTGGGTATTACAGGGGCCACTAACGATGTGGTGACCCTAAAAGAGGCGGTGGCCGCGGCCAAACGCAATGCGGCCACGGAGTGCACCGAGCGAGAGAAGCGGGAGGCGCGGGTGGCGGGGGTACAGCAAGAGCTCCAGGATATCGTGAAAAAACATGAGAGCCTGGAGCGTGACTCGAAGACTCAAGAGTCTGAGCTTGCAACGGCTCTTGAGAATGCCAAATCTGCTAAGGCCGAAGCCTACAAGGCCCTCCAGGAGATTGAGGAGGTGAAGAAAATAGCAGTGGGTAATGCATTTTTCATGCAAAGTAAGCATGTGAGTGTTGATTACCTGATGCTTACCCGAATTCGGAGCTCTCCAGGAGCGTTCGCAGATCTTCCTCGCAGCGTGTCCGATGCTGCCGCATTCTACCGGGCCGAGGAGGGGATCTCGACGGAGAAGGTCTTCTGGTCTCAGTATGCTGAGGCCGGACATCCGGTGCCCCTTAGCGACCAACTGAAGTAGCTGGTCGAGCTCCACAAGGCGGCCGAACAGGCCATGAAGGGCCTCATAGTTCGGCTGTGGCCTAAGGAGGCCATGCCTGGGAGCTACTTCAGCCTGGTGCGGTGGCTGGTGGATGCGTGCCCGTGGGTTGAAGTCATCAAGCACTCCGCCTGTATTGAGGGTGCCCGTCGGGCCCTTGCCCGCGCAAAGTGCACTGGGGCAAGATGGATGTCCAGAAGCTTGTGACGGACCAGCCACCAGAGGGCAAGGAGCATCGCACGCCCGAGATGTATTATAAGAGTGTGCTGAAGGGCGCCCGCACTATTGCGGGGGAGTGCTCCAAAGATGTAATTTTTGAGTAGAATCGCATTTTGTTATCCTGTGCGCTGAAAACTTAGTTCATATGCGCTAAGCAATGCTTGTTAATTTAAAATATTACCTTCTGTGCGTCTGTTTATCAAATCTGAGAGATGGCAAGTCGTCGGCTTCAGCCCCCATGCCACGAGTGCTGGGGTGTTCGGGATAAACTTGAGCACTCTTGTTCCCATTTTTAGGTCCATCTAGGGAGGCGCTCAACACAGCGAACAAGGCAACCGGACTTATAATGCTTGAACACTCTCACTTAGCCATAGAATTCTATAATTTTAAATTTTGGCGAAGCCCCTAGTCTTCGGAAGGCCGAATTTGGGGCGCTATCCACGCCTGGGCCGGACAAGATCCGGCTCCTCGCTCTAAGCGGCATAAGTCTTTAAGGACTCGGAAAAACCTCTCGAATAGCAACCGGCTCTCGCCTCATCATGACGGTCAGTTTTAGCTTTCTCCACTGAGGCGTTAACCCAGCTCAACTGGGGCGCAATCGCAGTGGTTCTCCCAGTGCTACCTTAGCCGATACAACGAAACATAAGGTACCAAAACATGGGAGCCGGGCAAACCCAACTATTGACACAAGACATGATTCGGAACCGATGCATATAATGCTATAAGTTCGGGGTGCCGCACTTGTGAAAGTGTTCGGACTTATCACACCGTGCTGTGGGAAGCATACGCCCCTGGTGTGTTTTTAGCCGTACCAAAGTGTACGGATGCGGCATGTCGTAAATGAACATATGTATGAAAAAAAGGTGCTGCATTGTTTTATTCAATGAGTGCTGCTATGAATGCAGAATGATACAAATAGTGCGATAAGCAAGGGATGGGACTGTTAAACATATCCCCCTCCAAGGGTAGGCTGCGGATTGGTGTATAAAACTGCTCGTAATGGAGACCACCTGTATATTCGTTGTAGCCTGTATCCTTCCCTGGCTGTTGCATCGTGAGTTTGGCAGGTCTGCTGCCGGACAGGGCCTCTGACGAACGGAGTCTTGTGGGTAAAAAATAAAAGGTAAAAAGAAAAAAAAAGAACGACACACTTGAGAGCCCCTGGTGTGGTTGAGCCGCAGTCTGGGCTTATTGTGGTCGTGCCCCTCTCCCCATGCCCATGGTATCTTCAGAGCGTAATGGTGTACGCGAAGGACCTGTTTGGACGTTTTGCAGGGGCTGGGGTTGGGGCCGCACTGCTACGCGTGCTCGGAACGTGCCAGATGGTCTTGTTGTAGGTTACTCTGGGCGCGCTTAGCTATGTCCGGCCACTTAACGTCCGGACTCGAGAATTGCCTTAAGAGGCTGCATTGTACTTCTTTCACGAGAGCCACTATATGTTCCTCCGTTCGGAGAGAGCGTTCAGTGTTTCCGTTGACCGTGATGGCTCCTCTAGGTCCTGGCATCTTGAGCTTGAGGTATGCGTAGTGCGGCACCGCGTTGAACTTTGCAAACGCGGTACGTCCGAGCAAGGCATGATAGCCGCTGCGGAACGGGACTATGTCGAAGATTAACTCCTCGCTTCGGAAGTTATCTGGGGATCCGAAGACCACTTCCAGTGTAACTGAGCCTGTACAATTGGCTTCTACACCTGGTATGACGCCTTTAAAGGTCGTCTTGGTAGGTTTAATCCTTGAGGGGTCTATGCCCATTTTGCGCACTGTATCCTGATAAAGCAGGTTCAGGCTACTGCCCCCGTCCATTAGGACTCTGGTGAGGTGAAATCCATCGACGATTGGGTCTAAGACCAATGCGGCGAATCCGCCGTGGCGGATGCTGGTGGGGTGGTCCCTTCGGTCAAAAGTGATTAGGCAGGAGGACCATGGATTGAACTTCGGGGCGACTGGCTCCATCGCATATACATCCCTGAGTGCACGCTTCCGCTCCCTTTTGGGTATGTGCGTTGCGTATATCATGTTCACCGTCCGCACCTGTGGGGGGAAACCCTTCTGTCCTCTATTGTTTGGTGGTCAGGTCTCTTCCTCGTCATCGCTATGCAGCCCCTTGTCATTGTTATCGGCAATTAACTTGCCTGCCTGCTTGAAAAGCCAACAGTCCCTATTGGTGTGGTTAGCTGGCTTTTCGGGGGTGCCGTGTATCTGGCACAAGCGGTCGAGTATTCGGTCTAGATTGGACGGACCCGGAGCAGTTCTTTTGAATGGCTTTTCCCACTGACCGGGTTTGGAGCCTCTGAATCCGGCATTGACTGTCGTATCCTCACTAATGTCGCCGTTGATGCGGCGTTTGCTTTTGTTACGATGCGACCTGCCATTCCGGTCCTTGAAATCTGGACTGCCAGAAATTTGCTGAGGTTGTTGTTGCGTGCTAGCCAGCTGTCCTCACCCGCGCAAAAGTGGGTCATGAGTGATGTAAGGGCTGCCATGGATTTCGGCTTTTCCTGTCCCAGGTGCCGGGCAAGCCACTCCTCACGGATGTTATGCTTGAAGGCCACGAGGGCCTCCGCATCCGGACAGTCGACGATTTCGTTTTTCTTGGTTAAGAACCGTGTCCAAAATTGTCTGGCCGATTCGTCTGGCTGCTGGATTATGTGGCTTAGGTCATCAGCGTCTGGTGGTCGCACATACGTGCCTTGGAAGTTATCGAGGAATGCGGCTTCCAGGTCTTCCCAACTCCCAATTGACTCTGTTGGCAAGCTGTTAAGCCAATGCCGAGCTGGTCCTTTAAGCTTGAGGGGGAGATATTTGATGGCGTGAAGATCGTCACCGCGGGCCATGTGGATGTGAAGAACATAGTCTTCGATCCAAACCGCGGGGTCTGTTGTGCCATCGTAAGATTCGATATTCACAGGTTTAAACCCTTCGGGGATTTGATGATCCATTACTTCATCTGTGAAGCATAGTGGGTATGCGGCGCCTCTGTACTGGGCGATATCATGACGGAGCTCAAAAGAGCTTTGTCTGTTCTGTTCGGCCCGGCCGGACTTACTGTGTCCGGCGCGACGGTTGTTGTCACGTACGGTGGGGCACCCACGCGATCCATAGATCAATCTTGATTGTCTTGCCTTATCCTCCAATATATCTCGCAAGTCCGGAGCATTCCCCTGTGGCCTTGTGCTCTTCGAGCGATGCCGGGGTACGGGTCTATTGAAGGGCCTAGAGGCCTCTCTGTCGCGACCACGGGGTGGTCGGTCAGGCGTATTGTCTCCTAGTGATGCGGGTTCATACGCTTCCTCCTCTAAGCGGGGGAGTAGCTTGCGTTTAGGGTAGCTTTTGGAGGGGCGTTCGAGCTCATGCTCTTCGGCCGCGAGGACTTCAGTCCATCTGTCAGCTAGCAGATCTTGATCAGCTCTAAGTTGTTGCTGCTTTTTCTTGAGGCTGTTCGCCATGGCCATAAGTCTGCGTTTAAAATGCTCTTGTTCGACGGGATCCTCAGGCACGACGAATTCATCGTCGTCGAGGCTTGCTTCGTCTCCGGAGGGAGGCATATAATCCTCTACCTCTTCTTCTGCCGCTCTCTCATGAGGGCTGGCGTCTCCATCCTCCTGCGCTGGATCTTGCTGGAGTGGGTTGTCTTCGGCACTGTCTGGTGTATTGTTATCTCCGGTGCCAGAATCTTCATTCTTGCTGTGGCGGGATTTAGAGCGACGCTGCTGACGCCGGCGCTTGGGCTGTTTCTTGGAGGGGTCATCCTCCTCTGTTCCTTCGCCATTCCCATCCTTTGGGATATCCACCATGTATATGTCATATGATGAGGTGGCTTTCCAGTGCCCGGTAGGCACTGGTTCTTGTTTGTCTCCAGCATCGTCGTCCATATCGTCGATGTCTTCGGAGTCGTAGTCTAGCATGTCGGTTAGATCGTCGACAGCGGCTACCAAGTTGGTGGTGGTGGGCTTTGAATTTCTTCGTCGTCCGCATCCCAACCGTCCTGGCCGCAGTCCGGCCAGGGCTCTCCTAATAACGAGAGATACTTTAGCGAGCTCAAGATGTCGCCGAAAGGTGAGTGTTGAAAGATGTCCGCTGCTGTGAACTCCATGATCGGCGCCCAATCAGATTCGATCAGAGGGGGCGCGGGAGGTTCGGAGTCCGGCGAGGAGTCCGGCACCTCGGAGTCACGAGCCTTATGAAGGACAATGTTAGTGTTCGGCTCTATCGCCGTAGAGGTTGCAGCTCCCGAGGCGGTGTCTAGCCATCCGTCCTCGATCTGCGCAGCCGGCTCCGAATGAAAGATCGGAGCGGGTTCGGGTGCGGCCTCCAGGGTACTATCCGGCTGCAGAGCTAAATCATGCTCGTTGCAACAGTGCGGCACGCTCGGCTGTGGCTCGAATCCATCGAGGATCAAGTCCCCGCGGACGTCAGCCGTGAAGTTCAAACTTCCAAATCTGACCTGATGGCCAGGGGCATAGCTTTCGATCTGCTCCAGATGGCCAAGCGAATTGGCCCGCAGTGCAAAGCCACCGAATACGAAGATCTATCCGGGGAGAAAGGTCTCACCCTAGACTGCATCGTTGATGATGGTCGAAGAAGCCATCGGGCCTATCGGTGACGACACAGAGGAACTCTCAGTGAAAGCACCAATGTTGGTGTCAAAACCGGCGGATCTCGGGTAGGGGGTCCCGAACTGTGCGTCTATGCGGATGGTAACAGGAGACAAGGGACACGATGTTTTACCCAGGTTCGGGACCTCTTGATGGAGGTAAAACCCTACGTCCTGCTCGATTAATATTGATGATGTGTGTTACAAGAGTGGATCTACCGCGAGATCGAGGAGGCTAAACCCTGGAAGCTAGCCTATGGTATGATTGTTGTTCGTCCTATGGACTAATGCCATCCGGTTTATATAGACACCGGAGAGGGCTAGGGTTACACAGAGTCGGTTGCAATGGTAGGAAATCTACATATCCGTATCGCCAAGCTTGCCTTCCATGCCAAGGAAAGTCCCATCCGGACACGGGACGAAGTCTTCAATCTTGTATCTTCATAGTCTTGGAGTCCGGCCGATGATGATAGTTCGGCTATCCGGACAGCCCCTAGTCCGGAACTCCCTCACGGACCACAAGAGTGATAGGCATCGATGAACGAAGGCAAGCATACTCTTGACTATCAATTGATAGACGAGGGTCAGAAAACAACTAAAGAGGGACAACTCAAAGGAACATATAACTTTCTGAGTTGTGGATGCATAGATTAGTATGTCGAACCAAGTTCAACAGGTTTCTTCCGGATAACCCATGCAGAGAAGTAGAACTGGCAGAGTCGCAATATAGGATGGAGAACTCATCGAGGGCACTCCTGTTGTGATCTTTTGATCCAACAAACTTCTGCCATAAAGTGGTTCATAGTATTTGGAAGAAGGAAATACCACGAACTTCGAGGACTATTGCAAAGGTTACTAATTTCCTAAAGGAACTAGCAAACACTAACAACATGAAGTAGGTAGAGTGAAACTCGGGTCAGAAGCCCAGGAATAGAAAAACTACCAACTAAATGGCATCACGGGATGCTTTCGAGAATGATGGCCAGGATCATCACACTGGAACACAAAACATGGCTATATTACTAGGTGATACTCTCGACATCTAGGGTCATAATAATAGCTCCAACATATACGTCGAGGCAATAGAATACCTCAACTCACCGTTTAGTGTGGTTAACCTGGTCAGAAAGGTCATCGAAAACAGAGGGAAAGGATTTTTCAATTGTATCAGATTATTTAGAAACCTGGGATGACTCGGACATCATAACGGCTGTAAATGCTCAAAAAGAGATTCCGAGACATCACGCAAAAATGGTGGCATAACCACTCAGAAGCACAATAACAAGGTTCCGAGACCAACTATGAACACACAGGGGTATTAGAAACTGAACTGGGCTTAAATCCAACAAGCTTACAAGTCTACGGATTAGTAACACGTGATCCTGATAGAAAGAAGAGAAAGCCTAGTTTCTTAACCCCGTAGGAAAAGTAAGATGACTCAGATCAGAAGTCATAAGGTATAAGGAGTAAAAGAAGCCTTACGTTCCATCCCACGATCAATTCCCTTATATAACTAAAGAATTTATAGACTCAACTTCGACCAGTTTGGCTTGGTAATCCTACAGGCAGTCAAGCTCTAATACCAAAGCTGTCAGGACCCCGATCCTAAGCCACATCGATCTAGCATGTAACACCTCATATCACTTTGCGGCCTCACGCACGGTATTCCCACGGGTGTCGCCTTACCTTTGCCCAGGACCGTTTGCGCCTTTTGGCACACGTATATGATAGTGTCGCTAGCATCCATATGATAAGGAGCCCGGGCTGACATGGCTAGTCGTAAACCCAAAGTGGCACAAACTTACCGGGACAGGCATCCATGACCCAACATCGAACGTGTCGGTCATCAGCGAGTGAATCCAGGCTGTAGCACTGGCTAGCAGGACTCCGGTGAACCGGGCTGCAGCGGCAGCAGCGGCGAGTTGGGCGGCGGCCGGAGTTCGGCCCCGAGCGGCGCCGGGTGCTGCACGGTACGGCGAGGCCAGCTAAGGGGATCTGCGGCCTCCTGGTACATCTAGGAGCTCGCTAGGCTCGTCGGCTTGAGCGGAGCGGCATGGCAGCACCATGCCCGGCGTCCATGGCGGACGGTGGTGCTCGGTACGGTGGCTAGCACGGCTACGGCAGGGGGAGGGGGGGAAGACTACGGGGGAAGAGGGGAAAGCTTGTAGAGCTCACAACGGTCCCGTAGGCGGTCTCAATCAGCTTGGGGAGGCACGGACAGCGACGGATTTGACGGCAGCGATCTGCGGCACCGACGAGGAAGACGACGTCGAGGGCAGCTCTGCAGGGCGTCCCGGCTTGTGTGGGTCGTCGGAGAGGTCGATGGCGATTCGGCGGAGCTTCTGGACACAGGCAGAGGACGAGGAGGGATCGGTGGCTGCACAAATGGTGGACGGCGGCGACAGGCTCCTCTCGGTGAGCACAGAAACGAGAGGGGGAGGGGCTAGAGCAAGGGAGAAGTGAGAGGGTGCTCGGGCGTCTCCAGGCACGGGGTCAGGGAGGAGGACGAGCCTCCAGCGTGAAGCAGGAGGTGGCCCTCGCCTCCTGTGCGTGCGCCATGCACAATGCACACTGGCGAGAGGAAAGGGATGACTGGCATGTTGCCTGGTGGGCTGGGCCGCCAGCAATAGTGGCAGGCCACAGGTGAGACTTCAGGTAAGCCAGGTAGGTGGGCCAGGTGAGTCCTTCCTCTCTCTTTCTAATTCTGTTACAGTTTTCTATTTATTCTGTAATCTTTAGGGCTTTATTAAAAATACTTAAACAGACCCAAAAATCATGAAACTACACAATGCCACTGGTTGGAATATAACCAACAGCAAACATTTTAGTTTATGATTATTTGAGCATTTAAAATATTTAATAGCATTTAAATGCCCAAATGCAAATAGAGTATGATTTAATCCAGAGCCCAAATATGTCATGGAAAAATGTGCATCACCTCTGGTTACTGTTTGCAGCATTTTCCAAGAATGATGAACATTTTTGAAAGCCATTTGGAATTACTGGAAATATTTTGGTTGAACCTAGTGAATTCCTTAATGCTAGGGTTTAGGCAATCCCCATTTCAAGTTTCTGAGAATTTTAAACATGATGCACACATGAAGGGCTAGTCTAGAGCATACCAGAACTAGGGATGTGACACAAATGAATTCTAATATTCCCCCAACCATTTTATAGCAGTGCCAAATATTGCATGATATTTATTGGGCCAAATCTCATGTTCAATAAAAGTCAATTGCTAGTGAAAATAAAATAAAGCGGAAAGAATTAAAGCAAACCAGAAAATAAAATAGCATAAATGGAAAAGGCCTAACTACTATTGTGCACTTGTAGCCCATTGCTACAGTGCACAGCCCAGCCCACCTCCCACGCTCGCCTCCCTCCTCTCTGTTCACCCGACCTAGCGACCGCGATCGCCGGTCGCCACCGAACCCTCTTGCCGTCCCCACAGACGAGGGGATAAGGGAGACGATGAGGCCGACCCCTCGGGCTCCCCCTACCACTCCACCCGTCCTAGTCCCTCTGGACGCTCTCTCTCCCTGGTTTCCCTCTCTCTCTCGCGCAAGATCCCACCTCACCGAGCGCCATCGCCGTCGCCCCACCTCGCCCCACCGCGGCGACCGCCTCCCACGTGCTCCTCCAGCAAGCCCAGTCGCTTCACCGTCGGCTCCTACGACGACCACGACCACCAGCTCGTGCCAGGAGCCCCTACCACGTCGGGTCCGCGTCATCTTCAGCCTCTGCACCCGCCGGCGATCTCCGTCAAATTCGGCGCCGACCGGCCGTGCCCGAGCCCACTTTGCTCACCTGCAGGTCCCGGTGAGCTCCTAACTTCTTTCCCCCACCCCTCTCATCTATGTTCGTACCCGTAGCCGTCATCCCTGCTGTTGCCGATCCCTCCGCCGCGTACGCTCATCACCGGCGTGGTTCCGGTGACCCATTGGTCACGTGCGCATGCCCACTCGCTTTGTTGGCCCGCGTAGACGCCATAGGTACCTCACGTCGGTCTTTTTGCTCGATGTAGCCTAGCTTCCGACGATGCCCGAAGTCCGACTTCTGTTGCGGTGTTCGCTGCCGTCACCTTCATCCAGCTCTGGCCTCGCAACCACTCCGGTTGGACGCAGCGTCATCTTCCCGTTCGAGCATGCCAATTCGCGCAAAAATCAGACACCCGTAGGTGAATCCCGACGCTCCCTTGGCCGCTCCGCCGTGGTTTTGGTCGCTCGAGCAACTCTGGCCCCGGCGTCCCGACGTCGCCGACCAGGGCCACCTCCTGGGTCACCGGCCAATGGCCCCAGACGCCTGGATGGCTCAGTTGACCGCAGTCAACATAGCTGACTGGGCTCACCCAGCCACTATTAGCGCCCCGTGAGGGAGTCCTGGATTAGGGGGTATCCGGACAGCCGGACTATATACTTTGGCCGGACTGATAGACCGTGAAGATACAAGACTCAAAACTTCGTCCCGTGTCCGGATGGGACTCTCCTTTGTGTGGAAGACAAGCTTGGCGATCCGGATATTAGATTTCCTTCTTTGTAACCACTTTGTGTAAACCCTAGCCCCCTTCAGTGTCTATATAAATCGGAGGGTTTGGTCCGTATAGGGACGATCAAGACAATCATAATCATCATAGGCTAGCTTCTAGGGTTTAGCCTCTACGATCTCGTGGTAGATCAACTCTTGTAATACTCATATCATCAAGATCGGGCCCGAACCTGGGTAAAACATTGTGTCCCTTGCCTCCTGTTACCATTAGCCTTAGACACACAGATCGGGACCCCCTACCAGAGATCCACCAGTTTTGACACCGACATTGGTGCTTTCATTGAGAGTTCCTCTGTGTCGTCGCCACAAGGCTCAATGGCCCATCTCGTTGTCAAGGACAACATCATCTCTGGGGAAGCACCGGCTGTAGGCCAAACTCTTTGACTAGGTGGCTTCATCATGGCCGCCCGATCGGCTGCCGCGCCGATGATGACATCTCGGGTCATCATGAATAGCCTCCACGTCAATTCAGAACTCGCTGAACAGATGGATCCAATAGAGCTCTCTTCCCTTAATGAGCTCTTGGATCGCATCGCCGCTCTGGGAGTCGCTACAGACTATGACCGTATTGGGCTTAAACCCGACCAAAGGGATATTAAATCCCCACAGGTCACCCACGAGATAGCGGTAGTGGATGAGACACACATGAATCATCCCTCTACTCTGAGGACGAACTATGTCCGGATCACCGAGCTCTCTGAGGCGGATACCCGTTCGTGGGAGGACACAACCCAGACCCCGAACTTAGAATCGGGCAACGTCCCGGAGCCTGGGCTGACAAGCCAGGGAGCTCCTCTGCCCCTGGGCGCTAGATCAGATCAGAATCCAGATTCAACGACGCCCAACCACCCAGACTTAAGCCGTCTCTCCCATATCAGACAAGAGACACAAGAGACAGTACATCGCTACTGGGCCAGATTCCTACTTGTGATAAACAAGGTCAAGGACTGTCGCGAGGAGGACGCAATCTCACTTTTTTTTGCAAAAATTGCACGAGCAAAGGGATCCTTAACACTATAAGTCGCCGTGACATAGTACACTTTGCCGACTTAGCAGCCATACTACAGAAGTACTGTGCGATGGAAAGTACCTAGAAAACCCAGACATAATTTTGGGATAATCCGGCTCTCACTAAACCTTCCTCCGAGCTAAAAGGGCAAACTCTCCTAAGTTACCCGATCCAATTCCCAAAAAATCAAAACCCACTCTAGGACATGGAACTGTATTGGAAGAATGGCTCAATGGTCCATGCAAAATTCATAGCACGTCGGATACTCAACCAACGCATAGCCTTAGAGCATGTTGGATACTCCGGCAGGTAGCAAAAAGCGACGAGGATCTTCTTGTAAATAAAGAAGAGCAACGTCCCGCCGAAGACAACAATGCGGTATTGATAGTCTTTGGGACTTTTGCCTCAAATAATAGGTGCAAGCGAGCTCATTGAAATCTCGCTGAAATTTGCCACGTGGCAAAAATAAATCCGTGGAACGACACTGCTATAACTTTTAGTGCCAGTGACAAACCCCAATTCCAGACAGTCCGGGCACCTGCCGCATTGGTCCTTAGCCCAATCATCGATGGCTTTCGGCTCACTAAAGTACTCATGGACGACCGAAGTGAACTAAACTTGATCTATGAAGAAACACTCAGCAAGATGGAAATTGATAAAAGTCGCATTGAGCAGAGCAGCACAACCTTCAGGGGAATCATCACTAGTCGGGAGGCATGGTGTGCGGGAAAAATCACACTCGATGTGGTATTCGGCACCCCTGAGATTTACAGGTCTGAAGAAATCACATTCCAAGTGGCGGATACCACGCCCTTTCAGCAGCGGATACCACACCCTTTTAGGGCGGGATGCATTCACAAGCTTCCAATCTATACCCCATTACGTCTACATGAAGCTTAAAATGCCGGGACCCAATGGAATCATTACTCTAGCCAATGATTTGGATGTCGCACTCCGCGCCGAAAATAAATCTGCAACACTAGCCCTGGAAGCATTATCCAAAGCCCTAGCGGCCGAATAACTAACAACGCTGCCCGCCACAGTGGACAGGGACGACGTGATACTCGACAAACGACCCAAGTCCACATCATTTAAACCCGCAGATGAGATAGTCAAATTCCAGGTCCATCCAACGGACCCCACGAAGACAGCTTCCATCGGGACACATTTGATCCCCACAATGGACGCCGCACTACGAGAATTCCTACGTGAGAATTGGGACATTTTCGCCTAGCATCCTTCAGACATGCCGGGCATCCCACGTAGGCTGGCCGAACACAGCCTCAACATACTGAAAGGATACAAGACAGTCAAACAGACTATTAGCCGCTTCTCAGAGCCTAAACGGCAAGCCATGGGAGAAGAGCTAGCCAAGCTACTTGAGGCCGGATTCATCAGAGATATCAAGCATCCGGATTGGCTGGCAAACCTGGTAATGGTACCAAAGAAGGACAAATCCTGGCGCCTATGCATGGATTTCAAAGACCTCAACAAGGCTTGCCCCAAGGATCCCTTCCCCCTCCCTTGCATCGACCAAATCATGGACGCCACTGCAGGACATGATTCACTAAGTTTCCTCGACGCATACTCCAGATACCATCAAATGAAGATGGCAGAGTCCGACCAAGCTGCAACAGCATTCATAACGCCATATGGCCCTTTCTGCTTCAACACTATGCCTTTCGGGCTTAAAAATGCCGGTGCAACCTGTCAACGCATGATCCAAACATGCCTGGAGAAGCAAATCGGCAAAACAGTGGAGGCATATGTGGACGACGTGATCATAAAAACAAGACACGTCGAAACCTTAATAGATGACTTGAGGCTTACGTTCAATAACCTCCGAACATACGACATCAAGCTAAACCCGGAAAAACGTGTTTTCGGCGTACCCTCTGGGAAGTTGCTCGGCTTCATTGTTTCCAATAGGGGAAATGAAGCAAATCTGGAAAAAATCTGAGCTCTGTCGCAGTTGGCTGTCCCAACAGACCTCAAGCATATCCAGAAACTGCTGGATGCGTGGCTGCCTTAAGCCGCTTTATCTCCCGATTAGGAGAAAAGGCATTACCTCTTTACCACCTTATTCGGTGCACCGAACACTTCATGTGGACGGATGCAGCCGCGGCCGGACGGGACGAAATAAAGACCTTATTGGCCAGTAATCCAGTCCTAACAGCGCCAAATACTAGCGAACCTATGCTATTGTACATAGCTGCAACACATCAAGTTGTAAGCGCAGTGCTCGTCGTCGAACGAGAGGCTGACGGATACAAATTCCTGCTCCAGAAGCAGGTATATTACGTATCCACGGTCCTCACCCCATGCAAATCCCGATACCCACACTATCAAAAGATAGCATACGCGGTCTTCACGGCATCCCGGAAGCTACGACACTACTTCCAGGAGTGTTCGATTACGGTGGCCTCCGAAGTACCACTCAACGACATAATAAACAACCGCGACGCTACGGGCCGGATTGCTAAATGGGCCATCGAGCTCCTTCCGTTCGACATAACATACAAACCGTGGTGGGCCATTAAGTCGCAAGTACTGGCCGACTTTGTCGCCAAATGGACAGAAGCCGAACTCCCTAAAGAGTACGACGCATACTCTAATTGGATCATGCACTTCGATGGCTCTAAAATGCTCGCCGGATTGGGAGAAGGTGTAGGCCTGATGTCCCCCATCGGAGACACCGTCCAATACGTACTCCAAATATTATACACAGACTCCAACAACACAGCTGAATACGAGGCTCTGTTGCATGGCCTTCGGATGGCAGTCTCTATGGGCATTCAACGCCTGGAGGTGCGCTGGGATTCAAACCTCGCAATATCACAAATAAACGGAGACTTTGATGCCAAGGATCCGAAAATGGCGGCCTACTATAATGCCGTCCTCAAAAAGTCAGCTCAGTTCAAGGGGCTCGAATTCCACCATGTGGTTCGAGAAAACAATCAAGCGACGGATATCCTCGCCCGCATCGGCGCTAAACGTGACCCTGTCTCGCCTAACATATTCCTAGAAAGGCTGTTCAAGCCATCCGTGGTTTGGGAAGGGGAGTCCGGTAACACTAGCACGGATCCGAATGCACCCCCAGATTCCGAACCATCAGACTAATTGCAGGCTCCGCCACTGAAATAACATCTTCGGCCCATGAAATCATGGCTGTAATCGCCTCGTGGATCGAACCTTTCTTGGCCTACCTAAATAGGCAGGAGCTCCCCGAGGACCAAAATGAAGCATGTTGCATTGTGCGGCGTTCGAAAGCCTACAAAGCCCATGAGGGAGAACTCTATACGAAAAGTGCGACCGGAGTACTCCAAAGATGCATCTCCGAAGAGGAAGGGCGGCAGCTCTTGGCTGAAATGCCCGCCGGACTCGGTGGACACCACGCTGCGGCTCGGGAACTTGTCAGCAAGGCCTTTCGTACGGGCTTTTATTGGCCGACAGCCCAAGCAGACGCACAGGACCTCGTCCAACACTGCGCCGGTTGCCAGCTCTTTGCCAATCAGAGCCACAGGCCCCCTACCGCTCTCCAAACAATCCCCATTACTTGGCCCTTTGCGGCCTGCGGGCTGGATATGGTCGGACCCCTTAAGGGGGGAAGCCATAAGAAAAAATACTTATTGGTCATGGTGGACAAGTTCACCAAATGGATAGAAGCCAAACCAGTTAAAACGGCCAAATCTGGACTAGTGATAGACTTTATATCAGGGGTTGTACACCGTTACGACATCCCCCACAGCATCATCACTGATAATGGCTCAAACTTCAAAGCCAATGAAGAGAAAACTTTGTGCGGCAACATGGGCATTAAGCTCGATTATGCCTCTGTCTACCATCCCCAAACGAACGGTCAGGTCGAACGTGCAAATGGTCTCATTATGAGCGGCATCAAACCCAGACTAGTGCGGTCCTTGACAGAATCAGACACGCACTGGGTCGAGGAGCTCGACTACGTACTCTGGGGGCTGCGGACCACGCCGAATCGCACCACCGGATACACACCATTTTTATGGTGTACGGTGCAGAAGCAGTACTACCCTGCGACATAATACACGACTCACCTCGCATGCGCCTATACGAAGAGAAGGAAGCCGAGTTAGATTGGCAGGACAACTTAGATGCCCTTGAGGAGGAGAGCGACATCGCCAAAGCCCGTTCCGCATTCTATCAGCAGCAGGCTCGGCGATATCAAAGCAGAGAAGTGCGGACCAAAACTTATAATATTGGCGAACTCATTCTACATCTACCGGAGAAGAAGAAGGACAAGCTCAAACCTAAGTGGGAGGGTCCCTTCATTATTTATAAAGTTCTCACCGCAGGAGCGTACCGCCTGCGTAATGCATCGGATAACAGACTCAAGCCGAACCCATGGAACGCGGCCAGACTCCGGAGATTCTACGCCTAGTGCCGAACTCAATGTTCGTCTCCTTACCACCACTCTTTTAAATATGCTCCTCCCCCTCTTTTTTTTCCTTTCTCACCCTTTTTCCCCTTTTCATACAAAGTACTCAATACAGTGCGGATGTACGGATCACTCCGGCCGCACTATGTGTGCAAACCATACCTGGGGGCTTCCTATACGGAAGCTAAATATAATTACTTTCACGGCTTCTCGCCTATCACATATGCGTCCTTTTTCCATATGTGTCTTTTATTCCCATTATATGCATCGATATGACTTAAGATATGGTCATGCTGGGTTGCCTGGCTCTTGTGTTTATGCCCTACGTTCCCATTAATTCGGCTAGGGCATAAGGGGATTACCTCTGCGATTGTTACTGTCGGTTTAGCCGGATGTGTACCTCAGACTGGGTGAAGCCGAAAGCTAGCGTTCTTAAGGGAATATTCGGTCGGTGAACAAAAGATGTTTCTTTCGTTTATTACAAACGTGAATGCCTAGAAGTTTTTCTTTTTTTTTGTTTTTGTTCGCTATCCGGACATGTACATCAATGCATGTGTGCCCAGGGAAAGGAACCCCTAACGGAACTATTCTCCCTGGTAGATGTTTCTTACTACCCATGTAATATAGCATAACTAGTTGGGTACTTGTCTGTTCAAGCACTTATGACCCCTATGCCTGGTTTCCACGCATACCCCGGTTCTGCATAACTGAGCGGGTATTCGGATACACCTCGGACTGTCGGATCCGGGGGCTGAAGCAAAAAGGTCCGCCATGACAAATGATTTTTAATCCGGCTAGGGACCACATATGTCCATTGAATTACATAGTCACTTGGACTGACTATATACTTCCTCTATACCGTCCAACAAGCTATCTTGCTTGCAATCCTGTTGGGAATACTTTGCGGCTAACGCTACCTAATCATGCACCAGACTCACGGGAATTTCTTGTCCATCTGGCGCCACCGGTCCGACTTCGGCCATATGGTTCGGGTCAAGCTTGGTGTAGCGCGTCTTCACCATGGCCCAGGCTTCTCTTGCACCTTGTCGGCAGGCTGACATCTTCCACAATCGGAAGTGCCGCTATGCTCTTGGAGCATATCCATGAGCTCCCCCATACCTTTTGGGAGGGAGGTGGATGGCCACAAGGCTTCGGCAATACCCTGCATCACCTACCGAGCTCGCTTGTGCAGCTGTGAGAGCTCTTGCAGTAAATCACCTGCGGATGCGGGCATCTCCTCTTCAGGGCGGCCCGTCAACATACCTACAAATATAAACTCTTTCAATATGCTTCCTCGCCGAGCTGTACTATAGTTTGTCTATGCACTTACCACAAATGCCGCGACGAAGCCTTTTGTTCTCCTTCATGGAGTCCGCCGGCTGAGCGCGAACATCTCCTAATTCGACGCCCAGACGGACATTGGCATCTTGAAGATCGTTCTTCTCCCGCGAACTTGCGTAAGAACACGCTCGCCAGCTTTTAGCTGCCTTTGGAGATGTGACTCGCTATCTCTTATGATCTCCAGATTCTCTCTGGGATTGTCTGCAGAATTTTCTGTTAGACTTATCATAAAAGCCACTTACTAACTGGTACATTTCCATACAATTACTCTATTGAGACAAATGTTACCAGATGAGGCCTTCTAGGATTCCTCTAGCTTGGCAACCGTGGCCCTCAGCTGGGTCCTGCACTCCTCCAGCTCTTGCGACAATTGGGCATTCTTATCTACAAGGACCTGTGCATAAATTGATCCTTAAAACAGTTGTTCCAAGTTTCAAGTCTCAGGGGCTACTACTATACATGCTTATCAAATTTTCTTACCCGTATATCTTTGGCATACTGGTTCGTCGCCCGGGCGAGCCCGCCTTGAGCAGCTTAGATGTATGCATCTCCCGAATTGAAAGAATTAAATGCCTCTTCGGAAAAGATGTTATTGCAAAGTATGGCTCCTCGGCGCCGGTGATTCATGGCACTCTCTACCTCATAATTCGTGGAGGAGAGCATATCCGCGTCCTCTGTCGGAGGACAATTCGTCATCGGCCCCACGTCGGCCTCCTCTCTCGAAGCCGGTTCTGGAATCCGGCTGGTGGAGGTGTGATTGGCAGGATATCCGGATATAGTCTGGCAACTCCTCTTTCTGCCAGGACACAAAGGATGTTGTTACATTTCAAACACAATAATCACAGAGCAGGTTCTTACCATACCTCTGTAATGGCGTTTCAGCCCTAACTGCCTTCCTCTTAAGCCTGCCCGATCCGGACGCCCTTTGCCGACGAGCCCCCAGGGGCTCGGCGCCGCATTCTGATAGTCGTCTCTACAAAAATACGATATTTTAGGCATAAGGCATGGTATCAGAAAGGAGTCCTCTTCGGAGAATAAGGTTTTGGCTTTGCTTACACGTGATGCGGGTAGCGGTCCGGGATAGTTGGAACAATAGCCACCAAGGCGCCATCGCAGCTGGCCTGATAAAATGTCCCGTTGACAAGCTCCATAGTAATATCCGGATCTTCTTCGAGTCCGAGATCGAAGGCCCTTCCAGGGTCCTCTGGCTGCGGGGAGGGGCTGTTGAACCCTTCTACAGCCCTCCTCAGTTCCTGCTCAGAAATATTGAGGTAAATAATCATGATGATGGACGCTAGAAGGAATGGAGCAGGGGGAAAGAGTGGCGACTTACCCAGCTTGGGGGGGGGGGGGGTTGTACATAGAAAACCCATCCCGCGTTTTAATATGAAGGAATTCTTCTTCTTCTTCTCCTTTATACAAATCGGACAATATCCTTGCCAGAGCAGTGGCGGAGTCCGGACCTTTACGGCCGCAGCGGGTGGCATCATCTTCCCCATTGTAATGCCACATGGGCTTCCTCCGATATTGAAGCGGCTGCACTCCCCGCATTATGCATATTGCTATAACCTCGACTATTGTCAGCCCTGATTTGGCCAGTATCTTTATCCTGCTCATCAGGAAGTGTACTTCTATGGTATCCTCCTCTTGGGGGCCCTGAGGGCACCAACCTCGGCGTGCCTTCGGAGGAGCGTTACTGAACTCAGGGAGACCCGTCCGGACTGGATCCGGAAGGGGAACGTCATCAACATAAAACCACTCCGAGGGCCAGTTTTCACGTGCCTTCTTGGGAGTGCCGGACAGGTATCCGGTCTCGGCGGTGCGCCATACTTCGGCTCCGCCCACTTGACATAGGGATTCCCCTCGGTTGCGAGGGACGAGGTAGAACAACTTCTTCCATAACCCGAAGTGAGCCTCGCAGCCCAGAAATAGTTCACAAAGGGCAACGTATCCTACTATGTGCAGCATGGAGGCGGGGGTGAAGTTGTGCAGCTGGAGGCCATAGAACTCCAGGAGCCCGCAAAGGAATGGGTGGATTGGAAACCCGACGCCTCTTAGCAGATGCGGGATGAGGCATATTCGCTCCCCCGGGGATGGATTAGGAGATCTCTCCGCTTTCTCCCCGCCGTTATAGGTGGCTAGTCCAGCTCGGACGGGAACGATGAACGCCGGTGGAAGAAACCCTTGGGTCTGTAACTCTATCAAATAGCTTTGAGGAACTGAACACTCTTCCCAGTAACCTGGCTTGGAGCAAAGGGAATGAGAAGAGGAGCTGCGGCGATCGGCCATGATTGGCATGGTTTTTTCCGGAGTGCTCTGTTGGATGCTTGCTCAAGGGAAGAAGGTGAGGTTTGGATCTGAGGATCCCCGTCCCTTCAAATAGACAGTTTGCTTGCAGGGCCGGGGTAGCAAATGTAAAAATACCCTGGCTCCTTGTATTCGCTCAACACGTGGAGATGGCCATTATTGAAGCACAGAAGCCAAGGAGTACAACATTGATGGGAAGCCGAACACTGTTCGTTACAACAGGTACTTTGGAGTGTTCGGAGATGGAACCCGCCTTGCAATGCCGAAGACAAACTGCGCGTCAGACTCATCGTCATTGAAGCCTGATTCAGGGGCTACTGAGGGAGTCCTGGATTATGGGGTATCCGGACAGCCGGACTATATACTTTGGCCGGACTGATGGACCATGAAGATACAAGACTCAAAACTTCGTCCTGTGTCTGGATGGGACTCTCCTTTGCATGGAAGACACGCTTGGCGATCCGGATATTAGATTTCCTTCTTTGTAACCGACTCTATGTAAACCCTAGCCCCCTCCGGTGTCTATATAAACCGGAGGGTTTGGTCCGTATAGGGACGATCAAGACAATCATAATCATCATAGGCTAGCTTCTAGGGTTTAGCCTCTACGATCTCGTGGTAGATCAACTCTTGTAATACTCATATCATCAAGATTAACCAAGAAGGAAGTAGGGTTTTACCTCCATCGAGAGGGCCTGAACTTGGGTAAAACATTGTGTCCCTTGCCTCCTGTTACCATTAGCCTTAGACGCACAGATCGGGACCCCCTACCCGAGATCCGCCGGTTTTGACACCGACACCCCCCCTCAACCCCTTTTCCTATAAAAATATATAATAATAATAATAATAAGTAATTTAGTTAACTAATTATTTAAATAGTTAATTAACTTAATTAACTTGAGATTAATTATCCTAATCACTGGATTAGTGGAAACTGAATTAGTTAACTAGACACAGTCAATGATAGGAGGGTCCCACCTCTGTTGACCAGTCAAACATTGACTGGTCAACTGGGTCCCCCTGGCCCACATGTCATCCTCTGTGTACACAGAGATGGGTACACATAGCAATTTCTTTTTATTTTCGAATTAAATTAAATTCCAAAATAATGTATAATCTTTGAAAAATCATAGAAAATATTCTGTAGCTCGGAAGAAAATATTTTGTACATGAATGTTGCTCAGAACGGTGAGATGAACCCGAATACGCAGCCCGTTCATTTTCCACACGTCCCTAGCATAGCGAACATGCAACCTTCCCCCTCCGGTTCATTTGTCTGACAGACGTCCGGAACCGGAAAAACTTTCCCGGATGTTTCCCCGTTCGCCAGTATCGCCTAGCGCTGCATTAGAACACTTCTAGCCCCGCTTATTGTCTAGTTATGCATATGTTTGCGGGTATTTACTGTTTCTCCCCCCACTTCTCTCAGGTAGACCCCAAGACCAATGTCGATGTCCCTATGATTGACTACGTCGCTGATGACCCTTCTACCCCTTTCAACGGAGCTTCCAGGCAAGCCCCTCCCTTTGATCATCCCGATATCACCCATTCCATTCTCTCATGCTTGCATTAGATTTTGCTACTGTATTTGATTGCTCCTATTCTGATGCATAGCCTGCTTTTGTAACCTGCTTATTGTTACTTAATTGCTTATCCTAATCTGCTTAGTATAGGTTGGTTAGTGATCCATCAGTGACCCACATTTTGTCCTTGTTGCCCCTGCTTCATCTTCGACGACTCGATCAACGTGATCGATGACCAGAACTTGACACCTCACATCACATCACGCCCCTTTAGTTGCTCGACTCTGTAGAGCTACTATTGAGTGCTGAGGGTGATCCCTCATAACGCACTCCTGATGATAATTCTGTAGTGTAGCTATTCGGTCATGGTCAACTAGGGTGGTTCCTCTTTCACCATTCTCGATACGGCTGTCGTGCAACACCTCAAGTGTGAACCTCGAGGGTGGATCCTCTTACGTTCACCTTGATGATTACATCAAGT
This sequence comes from Triticum aestivum, assembly GCF_018294505.1. NCBI lineage: Eukaryota > Viridiplantae > Streptophyta > Magnoliopsida > Poales > Poaceae > Triticum > Triticum aestivum. The sequence continues at coordinate 276,545,709 of NC_057813.1, forward strand.
GGAATCCTTCGTGGGTCGTTCCTCGGGTTTTCCCCTTGATGTTTGGACACACGTTTACCTTGACTTTACTTGAGACCATTGTTGAAGTCGGGTCGGCTCTGAGGGGTAACCACGAGTTGATGTGAAAGTCGGGCGGGCCAGTTGAGCACCCGCGAGTTTTCTGCATGGCATGGCCGGGCAGTCTGGGCCCTTGCCGTAAGTCCATGAGACGGGGCGACGAGATCACATTATCGCGAGTCTCTGCTCGTCTCCGCAAGCCCCCAATGCACTAACAGGTTTGGGTATTTGTTCTGAGTTGGCCTTTGGCCTTTATGCACTAACCACCACACGAGAATAGTTATGGGCCTCGAGGTCGTGGTATCAACCGAAGCTTTGTCAGACGTCAAGTTCAGCATTGTGGCACGGTCGGATCATGCTGGCCATCCGAGGCGGTGCTAGTATCCACCCTGCACACAACGACCCGGAGTGCTTCGGGCGATGGGCCCAATACCCCGGAGTGCTTAGGATGCAGACCGTCGGGGACCTCTCTGCTGAGCCTAGGTAGGGCTGCGATGTGTTGATCTTCCGAGCCCAGGCATTGACCCCAGAAAGATGTGTCCGGCCAGAGTAATCGACTGTGTTGGGTAACATGGTGGACCTGTAGGATCAAAAGTATGTCTAGAGGGGGGGGGGTGATTCGACTACTTGACCAAATAAAAATTTATCCTTTTCCCAATTTTAGTTCTTGGCAGATTTTAGCAACTTTTCACAAGTCAAGAAATCTTAACACAATTCAAGCAAGCATGAAAAGAGTATATGAGCAGCGGAAAGTAAAGCATGCAACTTGCAAGAATGTAAAGGGAAGGGTTTGGAGAGTGCAAACGCAATAGGACACACGAATGTTTTTGTCGTGGTTCCAATAGGTGGTGCTATCGTACATCCACGTTGATGGAGACTTCAACCCATGAAGGGTAACGGCTGCGCGAGTCCATGGAGGGCTCCACCCACGGAGGGTCCACGAAGAAGCAACCTTGTCTATCCCACCATGGCCGTCGCCCACGAAGGACTTCCCTCACTAGGGTAGATCTTCACGAAGTAGGCAATCTCCTTGCCCTTACAAACTCCTTGGTTCAACTCCACAATCTTTTCGGAGGCTCCCAAGTGAAACCTAGCCAATCTTGCAGACACCACTCTCCAAGAAGTAACAAATGGTGTGTTGATGATGAACTGCTTGCTCTTGTGCTTCAAATGATAGTCTCCCCAACACTCAACTCTCTCTCTCTCACAGGATTTGGATTTGGTGGAAAGAAGATTTGAGTGGAAAGCAACTTGGGGAAGGCTAGAGAGCAAGATTCATATGGTAGGAATGGAATATCTTGGTCTCAACACAAGTGTAGGTGGTTCTCTCTCAAAAAATGTATGTTGGAAGTGTAGGCATGCTATGATGAATTTCTCCACGAATGAAGAGTGGGAGGAGGGGTATATATAGCCTCCATAGAAAATCTAACCGTTACACACAACTTACCAATCTCGGTGGGACCGAATTGAGAAACTCGGTCGGACCGATTCAGCAAATGATGTGACCGTCAGGATTTTTGGTGGGACCGACATGCAACTCGGTAGGACCAATATGATTAGGGTTAGGGCATAAAGTAATCTCGGTGAGACCGATTACACAAACTCGGTGGGACCAATTTTGGTAATGGACACACAGAGGGTTGGTCTGGCAAACTAGGTTGGACCGATTCGCTCATCTCGGTAAGACCGAAACGTTACGAAAAGGAAACAGAGAGTTTGCATTGTAATCTCGGTGGGACCGATCGCTCATCTCGGTTTGACCGAAACATTACGAAGGGAAACAGAGAGATATAACCCCATCTCGGTGAGATCGAGATCCCTATCGGTGAGATCGATTTGCCTAGGGTTTGTGGCAGTGGCTATGACATCTGAACTCGATGGCACCGGATAGGAAGAATCGGTGGGGCCGAGTTTGACTTATGGTTTAGGTCATATGTGGATGTGAGAAAGTAGTTGAGGGCTTTGGAGCATATCACTAAGCATTTTGAGCAAGAAGGCCATTAAGCAACACCTCATCCCTCCTTGATAGTATTGGCTTTTCCTAAAGACTCAATGTGATCTTGGATCACTAAAATAGAAATTGTAGAGTCTTGTGCTTTGAGCTTGAGCCAATCCTTTTGTCCTTAGCATCTTGAGGGATCCACTTTTCTCATCCATGCCATGCCAATCATTGAGCTTTCCTGAAGTATTTATCTTGAAGTAGCATTAGCTCAATGAGATATATGTTGTTAGGAATTACCAAAACCACCCAGGGATAGTTGTACTTTCAATCTCCCCCTTTTTGGAATTGATGACAACATATAGATCAAATCTTCGACAAATGATAATAAGATTGAAAAATGTTGTCGCTTTGAGAAGTATGTGAAAAGTAAGAGCTCCCCCTAAATTTGTGCATTATTCAAAATTTGCTTTGGACTGCAAATGCACAATGAGTTAGGATCATGGGTTACTCTTCCATGTCACATACATCTTGGTGGAGCGCTCAAAATGATAATAATTAAATACATGCACTCATCACCAAGCAAAGTGAATGATCATATAGGGATATAAGAAGATAATGTAATCCAACAAGCATTAAGGTAGCATATGACCAAACACATGATCATCCAAGTATCTCACACAAGGCATAGAGTATCAAGAAAACAAGCAAATAACGAAGTTCAACCACCAAAAAGACAAGAGAGACCAAAAGCAACACTCTCTCTCGAAGCCTATGATCTATACATTTTCTCCCCCTTTGGAAACAAGTTACCAAAAAGTTCATAAAAATGCATAGTGCTAAACGACTCTTAGGCTTGGTCTTCATCTCATGGTGTAGAGATGGCTCCTTGGACGAAGACTTCTGTTGATGTAGCTGGAGCAGGTGGAGAGGGTACTGGAGCTGGATGCACTAAAGCTGTAGCTGGTGCAGATGATGTAGCTCTGGTGTCTGGAACATGCACTGCAACAGATCTCTGTCCTCTGGGCACTCTAGCAAAAGCATCAGTAGTTGACTTGCCTTCCTTCTCCTCCACATCCTCCTAAAGTTGCTCAACTACAGTTTGGATCTCAATCACTTTAACATCAAGAGCATAAAACTTCTGCTCTATGATTCTCTCCAAGCTCTCCTGGTTTTGAGTCAGGATGTCCAAGCCCTTCTCAATCCTCAGAGTGGAGGCAATCAAGTAGCCAAGCTGATCTTGCTTGCTCTTCGGGAAAATCTGAGATGCCTCTTCAGAAGTTGGCATCTTAGTAGCCTTCTTAGCCCTTGCCTTCTCCTTCTTCTCTTGTGCTTGCACTGAAGATGGTTCAATTTCATCCATCACAACTATGTTGTCCTCAAAATCAGGGTAGATGGGCAGTTGTTCCTTGTCCAAGAGATATGTGCCAGTGCCCATCTTTGAGTTTATAAGCTCCTGAATTTGTGGGGCATACCCACAACTCCTCTTCTGATCAGCAGCAGTCCTTTTGATTGTTTCCACAATCAAGCTCATGACTTTGAACTTCTGAGGCACATCAAATATATGAAGCAAGTTAATTGCATGGCCTTTGATCATCTTGTGATCACCTGACTTGGGCAGCAAAGTGTGCCTTAAAATCCAGTTTATGGTAGGCAATCCTGACAACAGATAATGTACAGATCAAAAATTATGTGTCTCAAGTGCAGCATCTGGGATCTCTCTGTACATGTGAGCCATTGAGTTGTGGTCTTTCTTGTTCTTGGCATAGACATCCAAGTCATCCTCATTCTCCTTTGGAGCATTGATCAATTCAGACCATTCCTCAACTATTGATTGGTACCTGGTACCCTTAGACATCCAGATTATCCTCCCATCTGGGTAGAAATGAGTTGTGGAGTAGAACTGCATAATGAGCTCATCATTCCACTTTGTGAGCTTCTGCCCAACAAAGTCTACTACTCCACAAGACTTGAAACTGTCATAAACTCTAGGATAGTGCTCTTCATTCTTCTTGATATAGTCCCAGTCAACCCATCTCATATCACAAACTATGGGCTTCTTGTCAAGCAGCACTGTCTCATAGAAATCCTACTGTTCCTTAGTGTGAAACCTGTAGTCCACAACAGTCCTTCTCCTAACAGCATAGGGGTCAGTCAGTCTCCACTGTCTCAGACCTGCATCCTTCCTGAGCTTCATGTCTTCTGCAACTGGGTGAGCATCATTATGATCTTGGATCTTGGGCTTCAGCTTTCTCAAGACAAGTGAGTCTTCATCTTCTTCATCAGCAGCTTCAGGAACTGGGGCCTTGTTCTTCTCTGCAGCTGGAATACTCCTGGTGTTCCTCTTGGGTGCAGACTTGGGTTTTGGAGCAGCAGCCTTGGGAGCATCTTTGGGCTTAGATGGAGCAGCCCCTCACCTTATAGCATCTCCCATTAGCTTTTGAGCTTTAGGTGCTGGTGCAGCAACCTCTTCCTCTTCATCTTTAGACTCAATGGTGAACTTCATGGTTTCACCGTGGCAACCTTCCTAGGTTTCGAAGTTGGAATTCTCCCTGCAGGTGCCTTCTTCTGCATCCCTGGCTTAGTGGTGGCAGCTGTGCCATATTCCTTCTTCAGCACCTTCTTCTTTGAGGTGGCCTCGTCCTCAACAGCCACATAGTCCTCATCCTCAGAATCTGAGGTCTTCTTCTTTCTGGCCCTGGTGGCTGCCTTTGGCAAGTTGCTGGGTGTGCTCCTGCTGCCATCATCATAGCTGCTAGAGGGACTAGTGCCCTCACTCATCTGAACTTGCTCCTCAGTCTTGTTCTGACTGTCACTCGGATCTGACATGGTGCAAACACTGATAGCAGACCCTGTGAATAGATATAGATGAGGTAGAATGGATGAGCATCACAAAGTGCAGAGGTTTTTGCAAAACAATTGAGTCAAAAACTTAGTTTTAGTTTTCCACAGAAAGCATTTCGGAGCTACCAATTTGTAAACTTGGTGATACGGAAGCAGCTTTTGGAACCTAAACTAGTGAACTCGGCCAGACCGAGTCACAGTTCGGTGGAACCGAGACTGCTAGGGTTTCACAAAGTCCTGAACTCGGTCACACCGATTTGCAATTCTTGGTCAGACCGAGAATCACATGTGCACTGGCCTGAGCCAAATCGGTGGCACCAATTTTTACAACTCGGCCGGTCCGAGATGAGTGTTTTCGCTGGATAGGAAGATCTCAATCATGGCAAGATACATGGCAATGCAATGTGCAAGGAATCAGAGTTAGGAATAGCACAAAGTTTCAAATCCATACCCTAATGCAGTGATGGACTTGCTACGGCGGCAATGGCATAGTAGAATCCCGTTGACGGTGGCGGAGACCAGCGGCTGGAGGTCGCTGGTGACGAGGAGGATGATCCAGAGACCCGAGGAGGCAGAGCAGGCAGTGCACGGGCGAAGAGGTTTGGAAATTTTTCCAAATTTTGGCCTGGGGGTATATATAGCCTGACCCTGTCGGTGTGACCGAGTGGAACAACTCGGTGGCACAGAGATGCATAACTGCAAGCAGTTACAACAACTATATGTGACCGAAAAGTTCAAATCGGTTGCACCGAGATTGAAAACCTAGATCAACTTACTGATCTCGGTATGACCGAAATGGATGGATCGGCCAGACCGAAACACACAAAGAGGTTTTGGATGTTTTAAGTCTATGACGAATCGGGGACTCCGAGTGCTCCTCACACAGAGTGGTTCAAATCTGACTTGATCAAGCTTTCTGATGTAGCATGAATAGAGTTTGAGACAAGAAAAGCATAGATAGCTAGAGAAGGTTCTTAGGCATTCTTGTCCATCCACTTGGCAAAAGAAAAGAAACCAAACAATAAAAACTACAAGTGGATGTCCTCGAATGAGTAAAATATGCAACCAACATGCTCACACAATAAAATGGAAAATGAAATATGTGATAGAGCATGCACAGACAATTTCTAGCATCTATCAAGCAATTGGCGATGACTAGGTCATCTATATATGACTATATTGACTTAGGAGTCAAATGAGAACATTTGATCATAGGTCATTCTCATCGTTTAAGCACAAGTGGGGTTACCACTTTTACACAAAGCATTGTTGTGTTCACACCATTATAGTTGCTTTAGCTCAATTCTTAGACTAAAGCTCCCCCTAGATGTGAGATCCCCCCTAAGAGGGATGAACTAACCTTGGGTTTTGTCTATGATGACTTCATGTAGGTGTTGAAGATGTGGATGCTCAATGTTGATGTAGATCATTTGGAGCAATCCTTTTGGAGTGAGTTGCACTTTCAATTCCTACATGGGTTAGTCCCACAAGGAACAAACAAGGATATCCATAGACATAGAGTGATGCACACACAAGATGATGTCCATGAAAGCATTAGGTTACCTTGTCCCTTGTGTTACCAATAAGAGGGTTTGTGACTCCTTGAACTAGTCCAAGATGTGGAAGTTGATTGCACTTGTCGTTGCCAAAATGATAACAGTGAAATATGTTGGCGGAGTCACCCTCAAGAACTCTCTAGTTCTTCTTCTTCGGGATCCACATCATCTTGATGGGAATCCTTGGAGTTGTAGTTGTACTCGATGAAGTAGAACTTGACGTAGTCTTGGGAACCCACTTGACCAAGGCCGTAGGAGCTTCTTCAAATGCATCAATCTCCTCTTGAAGCTTGTCCTTGCCTTTTTGCTTGTGGTCTTGTGGTGGAAGATCATCTTGAGCTTGTGTCCCTTTGAAATAAGTAGGATCATACTTCTCTTGTTGAGGAACAAACTTCGTCTTGGGGTATTGATCTTCTTCCCACTCAACTCCATTGGCATTGAACTTTCCTTCAAAACCAACACCTTGGTTCTTCCGGTGCCTTCCTTGCTTGCGTACAATTTCCTCGAATTGCTTACTCATGGCAAGGCTCTTGTAAACACCTTTCTCTATAATTCCCTTCAATAAGCTATTTTCTTGCTCAAGTGTAACTTGGCTAAGAGAATCATTAGTGTAATTAAGAGAACTACTAGAAGCAACAACATTGGATTTAGCATGATTATTGTTACTACTAGAGGAAGAATCCTTCTTGTTCTTGTTACTAGACTTGACTTGAGGCATGTAAGTAGATAGGAGTAAACGCTTGGCAATGTAAGAAAAACTTTTCTTGCGAAGATCATCACTAATTGCCTTTAAGAACTCAGGCTCTTGCTCAAGATTGAGCTTTTCAAAGTGTAACTTCTCATGAGTTCTTAAAAGTTCTCGATGATCTCCTAAGATAGTTTCATGAGCTAACTTAAGAGTGTTTAGTTCTTTAGTTAGGAGATCAATCTTCTCCCTATCATTGTCATTCGTTTTATCTTGATTAGCATGATTAATTGACGTTTCATCATAGTATTCATCACTAGAGTTGTCAACAAGCAAATCGTCATCACCTAACAAGTCATCTTCATCACTATTGAAATCACCATACTCGGGGTGTGATACCTTTGGGCCTTTAGCCATGAAGCATCTTCCAAGTCCTTCATTTGGTGAATCAAATATGTCGTAGGAGTTGGTTGACACAAGTGCTAGACCGGCAACACCTTCATCTTGAGTATATTCGGAGTTGGAGTGATAGCTTCTCTCGAAGTGATTTTCAGAGTCGGATCCGGATACCCATTCACCAACATGAGCTTGATGTCTTCGTTTTGTGTAGCTCCTTGATGACTTGTCCTTCCTTTCTGAATACTTGCTTCTCCGGGATGTTCTTTGTTCATAACGATCATCTCTACTCCTTCTCTCTCTTGATGATGATTCTTCTCTTCTACTTGTTCTTTTTGGAGAATCTTCTCTTCTTTTGTAGGGTGTCGTACACTCATTGGAATAGTGTCGGGGTCTTCCACAATTGTAGCAATTACGCTCACGACTAGAAGATCTTTTGTCATTGTATGACCTTGACTTGGAACTTCTTTCCTTGCTTCTACTCTTGTAGAACCTGTTGAAGTTCTTCACCATTAGGCTCAATTCTTCATTGAAGGTTTGTTTCTCACTTGATGATGTGGGAGCTTCATATGAGGCTTTGTAAGCACCACTTGACTTGTTGTGGAGCTCCTCCTTATCCTTGAGTGACATCTCATGAGCAACAATTCTTCCAATGACTTCCGTTGGCTTGAGATCTTTGTAATTGGGCATCATTTGGATCAATGTGCACACAGTATCATATTTTCCGTCCAAAGCTCTTAGGATCTTCTTGATGATGAATTTGTCGGTCATCTCTTCACTTCCTAAGTCGGCAATCTCATTTGTAATAAGAGCAAGCCTAGAGTACATTTTAGCGACACCTTCACCATCCTTCATTTTGAACTTGTCAAGCTGACTTTGAAGCACATCCAACTTGGATTCCTTGACGGAGTCAGTACCTTCATGCATATCAATCAAAGTATCCCAAATTTCCTTTGCATTCTCAAGATGGCTGATTTTGTTGAATTCTTTGGGGCACAATCCATTGAAGAGGATGTCACAAGCTTGAGCGTTGTATTGCTGCAACTTCAACTCTTCTGCAGTAGCTTCCCGGTTCGGTTCTCTCCCATCAAAGAATTCACCTTGCAAGACAATACACAAAATATCCCAAACGGCGGGGTTATGTCCAAGAATATGCATTTTCATCTTATGCTTCCAACTAGCAAAATTAGTACCATCAAAGTAAGGACCTCTACGGTCGTAATTTCCCTTGGTAGACACCATACTCTCGTAGGTTGTGAAACCAAGGCTATGACCACCAAAAGCTATGGAGATCAAAGAAAATGGAGACCAAGGCTCTGATACCACTTGTAGGCTCGAAAGTATGTCTAGAGGGGGGGTGATTAGACTACTTGACCAAATACAAATCTATCCTTTTCCCAATTTTAGTTCTTGGCAGATTTTAGCAACTTTTCACAAGTCAAGAAATCTTAACACGATTCAAGTAAGCATGCAAAGAGTATATGAGAAGCGGAAAGTAAAGCATGCAACTTGCAAGAATGTAAAGGGAAGGGTTTGGAGAGTGCAAACGCAATAGGAGACATGGATGTTTTTGTCGTGGTTCCGGCTGCGCGAGTCCACGGAGACTTGGTGCTATCGTACATCCACGTTGATGGAGACTTTAACCCACGAAGGGTAACGGCTGCGCGAGTCCACGGAGGGCTCCACCCACGAAGGGTCCACGAAGAAGCAACCTTGTCTATCCCACCATACCAGTCGCCCACGAAGGACTTGCCTCACTAGGGTAGATCTTCATGAAGTAAGCGATCTCCTTGCCCTTACAAACTCCTTGGTTCAACTCCACAATCATGTCAGAGGCTCCCAAGTGACACCTAGTCAATCTAGGAGACACCACTCTCCAAGAAGTAACAAATGGTGTGTTGATGATGAACTCCTTGCTCTTGTGCTTCAAATGATAGTCTCCCCAACACTCAACTCTCTCTCATAGGATTTGGATTTGGTGGAAAGAAGATTTCAGTGAAAAGCAACTTGGGAAAGGCTAGAGATCAAGATTCATATGGTAGGAATGGAATATCTTGGTCTCAACACAAGTGTAGGTGGTTCTCTCTCAGAAAATGTATGTTGGAAGTGTAGGCATGTTCTGATGGCTCTCTCCACAAATGAAGAGTGGGAGGACGGGTATACATAGCCTCCACACAAAATCGAACCGTTACACACAACTTACCAATCTCGGTGGGACCGAATTGAGAAATTCAGTCGGACTGATTCAACAAATAATGTGACCGTTAGGATTTTCGGTGGGACCGACATGCAACACAGTAGGACCGATATGATTAGGGTTAGGGCATAACGTAATCTCGGTGAGACCAATTACACAAACTTGGTGGGACCGATTTTGGTAATGGACACACAGAGGGTTGGTCAGGCAAACTCGATTGGACCGATTCGCTCATCTCGGTAAGACCAAAACATTATGAAAAGGAAACAGAGAGTTTGCATTGTAATCTCGGTGGGACCGATCGATCATCTCGGTTTGACCGAAACGTTACGAAGGGAAACAGAGAGATTACAACCCCATCTCGGTGAGACCGAGATCCCTATCGGTGAGACCGATTTGCCTAGGGTTTGTGGCAGTGGCTATGACATCTGAACTCGGTGGCGCCGGATAGGAAGAATCGGTGGGGCCGAGTTTGACTTATGGTTTAGGTCATATGTGGATGTGAGAAAGTAGTTGAGGGCTTTGGAGCATATCACTAAGCATTTTGAGCAAGAAGGCCATTAAGCAACACCTCATCCCTCCTTGATAGTATTGGCTTTTCCGAAAGACTCAATGTGTTCTTGGATCACTAAAATAGAAAATGTAGAGTCTTGTGCTTTGAGCTTGAGCCAATCCTTTTGTCCTTAGCATTTTGAGGGATCCACTTTTCCTGAAATATTTATCTTGAAGTACCATTACCTCAATGAGATATATGTTGTTAGGAATTACCAAAACCACCCAGGGATAGGTGCACTTTTAGCACCCCTGCAGGGAAGATATATATTCGAATACCGTGTCTACGGTAATGGACGTTCAGACTTGTATCCTGATCTTATATAATTAGAATTGATACTTGAGATATGTGGTGGATATGTGGCTCTGATATTGCTTTCCCGCAGGGAGTCGGGGGAGGATCTCTGGTGTTGATGTTACAACATGTTTGTTAAATATAAACCGCTATTCTTTACTCTCCTACATGCTGCAAGATGCTTGGAGCTGCTTGAAGATGCTAGTCTTTGATAGGCTAGGCCTTCCCCCCTCTATTCTGGCATTCTGCAGTTCAGTCCATAGATACAAACCTTTCATTTGATACCAATGCATACTTAGTATAGATCTTATGCTTGTGAGTACTTTGGATGAGTACTCACGGTTGCTTTGCTACCCCTTTTCCCCCTTCTTTCTTATTTCCGGTTGATGCAGCCAGATGGTGGATCCCTGGAGCCAGATGCCACCGCTGATGGATGCTACTATATGGAGGCCGCCAACGACCATGAGTAGTTAGGAGGTCCCAGGCAGGAGGCCTTGCCTCTTTGATCGTGTTGCTCTTGTGCTAGCCTTCTTAAGGCATCTTGTTTAACTTATGTCTATACACAGATATTGTTGCTTCCGCTGACTCTTGTGTATCGAGCTTTTATTCGAGCCCTCGAGGCCCCTGGTTTGTAATATAAAGCTTGTATTATTTTATTTGTGTCTAGAGTTGTGTTGTGATATCTTCCCATAAGTCCCTGATCTTGATCATACACATTTGCATGTATGATTAGTGTAGGATTGAATCAGGGGCGTCACAAGTTGGTATCAGAGCCGACTACCTGTAGGATCCCCCTTTCCAACTCCTTGGCCGAAGTTGAGTCCAGTCTTTGAAAAACTGTTTTACTAACATGGTTGTGTTGCTTACGAGCCCACGTCGCCATTGGGTGGTATTAGCATCTTTTATTCCTCGTCCTTACTCCGGGAATTTGATCTCTCTTCTATTCGGGTTAAATGATTTTGCTAACTCTAACTCTAGGTTCTCATAAACACGTTCTCTCAGAGAGCCCCTCACTCCATATGATTGCTTGGTGCACCAGAAGATTCTGAAGATACTCTCCGATGTTTTACCGAGACCCTTGTACCCTTCGTCGTTGCGATCCCTACAGCCGATAAATCCTTATGAGTAATTACCTACAATTGTCGTTCATACCTTCATCCCTAGTGGCCCTTGTTACTACAAGATGTCCTGAAATACTCTCTGATGTTCCGAGAATCCTTTTTGCTTACTGCCCTGCAGTTCCTTGCCACAGGAATACCCCCATGAGTAATTACTCACACTTTTCGAGGATTTGGTCATTCCTAGTTGATCAAGTGATTCACAAGATACTCTGAATACTATCCGACTTTCCGATAAAGCTCTCCAACTATTGATCTACCAATACTTGTCTGCTTGCATTATGGATACTTTCCATATGTCTGGCAATATTGGTAGTATCCTTTGTCATAGTCATTTTTGGACATTTCATTCAATATGTTTTCGAATGCTTGCAATCATCCATCTCAATTGGAATTCTTCCCTTCGGCTCAGACGTCACTCCGGACATGAGCTAGTGTTCGACAAATCAAACCTTTATTGATTGTCGATCTATGTCTATTCAACTTACTTATCTTTGATCGAAGCCTCTGCTTCTGATCTACCGTTTTGGAAATGATAATTCCTTCGCATTTGAGCTTTGAATTACTCAGATGTTTCTATAATATGATCTCATTGCATTCTTTCTTCTTTTGGTTGAGTACCGATGCTCACATCAGATCCCCTGTGGACCACTAGATCCTTTGTTGGGTTTTATCCGACATCGTCCTTCATATTCAATAACCTTGTGAGCTTTTGCTCGGATATATAATGCCTTTGATAAATTGTATCCCCCGCTTTTGTCAACCATACCCTTCTTCCGGGCTTTATTTACTCGTGAAGTTGTAGTATATGTTCCTAAGATGCCCCTATGGGTTGAATCTATGGCTTCCCTAATCTGTGTGAACCTAAAGATTATGAAGGTTATATCTACTAGCGTTTCTTTGGATAAATTTTCAATTCTACAACTTCATCAAAAGCACGAAGTGAATGAAAAGTTATGCATTAGATAAATGGGAGTCGACCTTGAACCTTGTGTTCATGCCCATGGACCTGATGTGGAACTTATCATGGAAGATTCTTGTAGTAATAATAATTCCCTTGTGATAAGTTCATCTTGTATCTATGTTTGGTCCTTTGCAACCGTGGTTCCGACCATGATTGTTCTTCTTTGATTCCATTTCCCGGACAAGTTAAAGTACTTGTCTTCTGCAGATCTTTTGACCTGTCCAACCTCTATATTATTCTACCTTCGAGTATTACCCTCTGGTATCTCGAGAATATCACGGAACTACATAACTTCTTATGAGTTCTTCATCTACTATTATTTCTCGTCGATTCAAATTTTCCATAGGTTCCGAGTTGTTAGACACTCGAGAACACCGAGGAGTCTACATTTTCCTTTCCATTGTTTCTTTAACCTTTCTTTTAACCTAACATATCTGAGCAGTGATAATTCTCTGCTTATGTAAACAGGTCGGTGTGCAAACTTTGTCAGTAAGACCTTGTTACTAATGTTGATGACATTCCGGTAGCCACCGATGGACGTGAACTTTGCCTATTAGTCCGCCTTGTCTTAAGGTGCAGGTAAATGGTTCTCTTCGTCCCTCGCCCTTGGTACCAACGTCGTTGCCAACATAATTGACCGGCTGTCCTCTAACCCGCCTTGCTTTCATGATCGTGCAAAATTTTAGTGCCTTCCTGCTTTTAACCCACATGGTCGGCCCATAACCCACAGTTCCACAGGATCGAAACCTGACTCTCCTGTACATCCCTGTTTTCCAAAATTGTTCCTCGCACTTGACTTCGTATGAAAATCACGAGCCATCTTCCTAGTGATCTATTCTGGTGTCGTAAGCAATACTTATTCCCAATGCTCTAAACCACTTTCACCCTTGTTTCAGGTAACGAACGATTGCCTACCCGCTTGAAGCTTGTTATTCCACATTCTTACCTTGATCTCGATGACTTTCTTGAATTTTAACTCGAGAGGTGCCTCTATGCCACATTAACTAAGATAGCCCCCATGTACCTATCTCGTCTTGAGCTCTGTCCTTCCCGAGTCTTTCCACCTTACTCCATCTCTTAAATCTCGGGACGAGATTTCTTGTAGTGGAGGAGAATTGTGATACCCGAATAATTAAGCTACAGTAATCCCATGTTAATGGTGCCATGTCATCACATTACTGTTGCTAATCCTCCCTTGATACAAATCTTAGTTCAAATTCAAATTCAAATGAAGTCAAATAATTATTTCTTCAAACGGCAAAACAAAAATGTTAGCTAGGTTACAGTATTCAGCAACTAATTTTCTTGAAGGAACCAATATTATTTGACATATTAAATTGCCCCTAACCTATTTTCAGTGCCCAAAGCAACCGTTTTTAATCCATTTGCATTTATGCAAAAATCAAATGAATTCTAATATTCCCCCAACCATTTTATAGCAGTGCCAAATATTGCATGATATTTATTGTGCCAAATCTCATGTTCAATAAAAGTCAATTGGTAGTGAAAATAAAAAAAGCAGAAAGAATTAAAGCAAAACAGAAAATAAAATAGCATAAATGGAAAAGGCCTAACTACTACTGTGCACTTGTAGCCCATTGCTACAGTGCACAGCCCAGCCCACCTCACCCGCTCGCCTCCCTCCTCTCTGTTCACCCGACCCAGCGACCGTGATCGCCGGTCGCCACCGAAACCTCTCGCCGTCCCCATAGACGAGGGGATAAGGGCGACGACGAGGCCGACCCCTCGGGCTCCCCTACCACTCCACTCGTCCTAGTCCCTCTAGATGCTCTCTCTCCCTGGTTGCCCTCTCTCTCTCTCGCGAGATCCCACCTCACCGAGCGCCATCGTCCGCCCCACCTCACCCCACCGCGGCGACCGCCTCCCCAGTGCTCCTCTAGCAAGCCCAACCGCTTTGTCGTTGGCTCCTACGATGGCCATGGACACCATCTCGCATCAGGAGCCCCTGCCTCGTCAGGTCCGCGTCATCTTCAGCCTTCGCACCCGGCGGCGATCTCCATCGAATTCGGCACCGACCGGCCGTCCCCGCGCCCACTTTGCTCACCTGCAGGACCCGGTGAGCTCCTGACTTCTTTCCCCAGCTCCTCTCGTCGATGTTCGTACCCGTAGCCGTGATCCCTGTTGTGGCCGAGCCCTACGCTACGTACGCTCGTCGTCAGCGTGGTTCCGGTGACCCATTGGTCACGCGCGCATGCCCACTCACTTTGTTGGCCCGCGTAGACGCCATAGGTACCTCGCGTCGGTCTTTTTGCTCAATGTAGCCTAGCTTCCGATGATGCCCGAAGTCCGACATCTGCTGCGGTGTTCGCCACCGTCACATTCATCCACCTTCGGCCTCGCAACCACTCTGGTTGGACGCGGCGTCATCTTCCCGTTTGAGCGCGCCAATTCGCCAAAAAATGGACGCCCATAGGTGAATCCAGATGCTCCCTGGCCGCTCCGCCATGGTTTAGGTCACCGGAGCCACTCCGGCACCGGCGTGCCGACGTGGCCGACCGGGGCCACCTCCTGGGTCACTGACCAGTGGCCCCAGAGGCCCGGCTGGCTCAGTTGACCGCAGTCAACATAGCTGACTGGGCTCACCCAGCCACTGCCAGCGGCCCCCCACAACCCCTTTTCCTGTAAAAATAAATAAATAATAATAATAAGTAAGTTAGTTAACTAATTATTTAAATAGTTAATTTACTTTAACTTGAGATTAATTAGCCTAATCATTGGATTAGTTGAAACTGAATTAGTTAACTAGACACAGTCAATGACAGGAGGGTCCCACCCCTGTTGACCAGTCAAACATTGACTAGTCAACTGGGTCCCCCTAGCCCACATGTCATCCTCTGTGTAGACTTCTGTGTACACAGAGCTGGGTACACATAGCAATTTGTTTTTATTTTCGAGTTAAATTAAATTCCAAAATAATGTTTAAATCTTTGAATAATCATAGAAAATAATCCGTAGCTCGGATGAAAATGTTTTGTACATGAAAGTTGCTCAGAACGACGAGACAAATCCGAATACGCAGCCCATTCGGTTGCCATACGTCCCTAGCATAGCGAACTTGCAACCATTCCCCTCCGGTTCATCTGTCTGACAAACGTCCGAAACCGGGAAAACTTTCCCGGATGTTTCCCCCCTTTGCTAGTATCGCCTAGCGCTGCGTTAGAACACTTCTAGCCCCGCTTATTGTCTTGTTATGCATATGTTTGTGGGTATTTACTGTTTCTTCCCCCTCTTTTCTCCGGTAGACCCCGAGACCGATGTTGATGTCCCTGTGATCGACTACGTCGACGACGACCCTTCTACCCCTTTCGACGGAGCTTCCAGGCAAGCCCCCCCCTTGGATCATCTTGATATCGCCTATTCCATTCTCTCATGCTTGCATTGGATTTTGCTACTATATTTGATTGCTCCTATTCTGATGCATAGCCTGCTTTTGTAACCTTCTTATTGTTACTTACCTGCTTATCCTAATCTGCTTAGTATAGGTTGGTTAGTGATCCATCAGTGACACCCACTTTGTCCTTGTTGCCCCTGCTTCATCTTCGACGACTCGATCAACGTGATCGCTGACCAGAGCCCGACACCTCACTTGACATCATGCCCCTTTAGTTGCTCGACTCTGCAGAGCTACTATCGAGTGCAGAGGGTGATCCCTCATAACGCACTCCTGATGATAATTTTGTAGTGTAGCTATTCGGTCATGGTCAACGAGGGTGGTTCCTCTTTCACAATTCTCGACATAGCTGTCGTGCAACACCTCAAGTGTGAACCTCGAGGGTGGATCCTCTTACGTTCACCTTGATGATTACATTGAGTGGAATCCTCCATGGGTGATTCCTCGGGTTTCCCCTTGATGTTTGGACACACGGTTACCTTGACTTTACTTGAGACCATTGTTGAAGTCAGGTCGGCCCTGAGGGGTACCCGCGAGTTGATGTGAAAGTAGGGCTTGCCCGTTGAGCACCCATGAGTTTTCTGCGTGGCACGGCCGGGCAGTCTGGGACCTTGCCATAAGTCCATGAGACCAGGCGACGGGGTCACGTTATCGTGAGTCTCTGTTCGTCTCCGCGAGCCCCCAATGCACTAACAGGTTTGGGTATTTGTTTTGAGTTGGCCTTTGGCCTTTACGCACTAACCACCACACGAGAATAGTTATGGGCCTCAACGTCGTGGTACCAGCCGAAGCTTTGTCAGACGTCCAGTTCAGCATTGTGGCACGGTTGGATCGTGCTGGCCATCCGAGGCGGTGCTGGTATCCACCCTGCACAAAACGACCCAGAGTGCTGCGGGCGATGGGCCCAAGACCCCGAAGTGCTTAGGATGTTGACCGGTGGGGACCTCTCTGCTGGGCCTAGGTAGGGTTGTGACGTGTTGATCTTCCGAGGCCGGGCATTGACCCAAGAAAGGTGTGTCCGGCCAGAGTGATCGAGCGTGTCGGGTAACGTGGTGCACCCCTGCAGGGAAGATATATATTTGAATACCGTGTCCACGATAATGGACGTTCAGACTTGTATACTGATCTTATATAATTAGAAATGGATACTTGAGATATGTGGTGGATATGTGGCTCCGATATTGCTTTCCCGCAGGGAGTCGGGGGCGGATCTCTGGGCATTGACGTTACAACATGTTTGTTAAATATAAACTGCTATTCTTTACTCTCCTACATGCTACAAGATGCTTGGACCTGCTTGAAGATGCTAGTCTTCGATAGGCTAGGCCTTGCCCCCTCTATTCTAGCATTCTGTAGTTCAGTCCACACATACAAACCTTTCATTTGATACCAATGCATACTTAGTATAGATCTGATGCTTGCGAGTACTTCGGATGAGTACTCACGGTTGCTTTGCTACCCCTTTTCCCCCTTCTTTCTTCTTTCCAGTTGATGCAACCAGATGGTGGATCCCTGGAGCCAGATGCCACCGCCGATGGATGCTACTATATGGAGACCGCCGATGACCAGGAGTAGTTAGGAGGTCCCAGGCAGGAGGCCTTCCCTCTTCGATCGTGTTGCTTTTGTGCTAGCCTTCTTAAGGCATCCTTGTTTAACTTATGTCTGTACTCAGATATTGTTGCTTCCGCTGACTCTTGTGTATCGAGCTTGTATTCGAGCCCTCTAGGCCCCTGGCTTGTAATATAAAGTTTGTATTATTTTATTTGTGTCTAGAGTTGTGTTGTGATATCTTCCCGTGAGTCCCTGATCTTGATCATACACATTTGCCTGTATGATTAGTGTACGATTGAATCGGGGGTGTCACATACCCAATCCTTTCGAGTAAAGCCATTAGAAATCTCATACAGTTCAGTCAATTTCCTCAGTGACAGAGACGAAGACCTTCTGTTCTCTGAAGAATTTCTTCTGACTGAGGAGTTTGGAATTCGCCAGTGCGAATTGCCTACAAGTTAGGAACATGATAGCCCTGAGGAATTTGAGAGCTCAAATTTCCGACTGTTGTTGTGCTATGCGCCAGCTGTCCAAAATATCCTACCCACTTAACGGTCCTATCATTGAAGGGCATTTATGTCTTATCATGTCGGGCTGCTCCCCGGCTATAAATAGCCATCCCATACAACCACTAGTTGGTTGGCTGCTCCGAGAGAAACTGACACTTGTCATTGAGAGCATCCCATCCTCCGAGGAATTTGAGCGAAAATCATCAGTGAGGAAACCCCAAAACCAAACACCTACAACCCAAAGTGATTGAGCATCACTGAAGAGATTGTTTCTATGTGGAACCGATGCTTGCTACCTTCGAGGACTATTCATTGATACGTCTCCGTCGTATCTATAATTTTTGATTGTCCCATGCCAATATTATTCAACTTTCATATACTTTTGGCAACTTTTTATACTATTTTTGGGACTAACATATTGATCCAGTGCCCAGTGCCAGTTCATGTTTGTTGCATGTTTTATGTTTCGCACAAACCCAATATCAAACGGAGTCCAAACTAGATAAAAATGGACGGAGAATTATTTTAGAATATTTGTGATTTTTGGGAGGAAGAATCAACACGAGACGGTGCCCGAGGGGCCCACGAGATAGGGGGCACGCGCTGGACCCTCGTGGGCACCCTGTAAGGCAACACTCTTCTTTTTCCGCAAGAAATCTAATTTTATGAGAAAAATTTGGGCGAAAGATTCACCCCAATCGGAGTTACGGATCTCCGGATATAAAAGAAACGGTGAAGGGGCAGAATCAAAGAACGCAGAAACAGAGAGATATAGAGAGATAGATCAAATCTCGAAGGGGCTCTCGCCCCTACCACGCCATGGGAGCCAAGGACTATAGGGGGAACCCTTCTCCCATCTAGGGAGAAGGTCAAGGAAGAAGAAGAAGAAGGGGGGCTTTCTCCCCCTTGCTTCCGGTGGCACCGGAGCGCTACCGGGGGCCATCATCATCACCGCGATCTTCACCAACATCTCCATCACCTTCCCCCATCTATCTACAGCGGTCCAATCTCCCGCAACCTGCTGTACCATCAACTTGAACATGGTGCTTTATGCTTCATATTATTATCCAATGATGTGTTGCCATCCTATGATGTCTGCGTAGATTTTCGTTGTTCTATCGGTGATTGATGAATTGTTATGATTGGTTTGAGTTGCATGTTTTATTATTGGTGCTGTCCTATGGTGCTCTCCGTGTCGCGCAAGCGTGATGGATCCCCACTATAGGGTTTGCAATACGTTCATGATTTGCTTATGGTGCGTGGCGTGAGTGACAGAAGCACAGACCCGAGTAAGTAGGTTGTTTGCGTATGGGATAAAGGGGACTTGATACTTTAATGCTATGGTTGGGTTTTACCTTAATGATCTTTAGTAGTTGCGGATGCTTGCTAGAGTTCCAATCATAAGTGCATATGATCCAAGAAGAGAAAGTATGTTAGCTTATATCTCTCCCTCAAATAGAATTGCAATAGTGATTACCGGTCTAATAACGTAGTCAATTGCTTAGGGACAATTTCACAACTCCTACCACCACTTTTCCACACTCGCTATATTTACTCTATTGCATCTTTATCTAAACAGACCCTAGTTTATATTTACGTGTTCTTTATTATCTTTCAAACCTATCCAACAACACCAACAAAGTACTTCTAGTTTCATACTTGTTTTAGGTAAAGCAAACACTAAGCGTGCGTAGAGTCGTATCAGTGGCAGATAGGACTTGAGAGATTATTTGTTCTACCTTTAGCTTCTCATTGGGTTCGACACTCTTACTTATTGAAAGAGGCTACAATTATCACCTATACTTGTGGGTTGTCAAGACCTTTTTCTGGCACCGTTGCCGGGGAGGCATAGCGTGGGGAATATTCTCGTGTGTGCTTGTTTGCTTTATCACTAAGTAATTTTTATTTGCTGTTCTTAGTTGTTTCCTATCTTTAGTTATGGGTAGGAAATGAAAAATACCAAAAAAATTAGTTGTACCTACCACACCAATGGCTGAAGAACCACTCAAAATCTATCACACTCCTGAAGCTTTTTACTTGGATCATCTTCGATCCCTTTGTGCTCGTGCTGAAACCCCAACTATCTTAGTTGAGGGCAAATATTTAGATGAGCATGCTTGTTATGCGCAACACCGTATATCTGAAAAGGGGACACTTTTACTGGATCAAATTCATCGTTTGCAATCCTATGCTTGGAATTTATGTGAAATATATGATGTTACTTGTTGTTCTGAAAACCCTAAAAAACACCTTCCCTACCAATGTGAGTTTATTGATAATGGGATCGCATCTTCGTATGCTAAGGGTGTTTATAATTACTATGATGTTCAACAAATTGAAGAATTTGTTTCGTTTAAGGGTGCTTATGAAATTTCTTCTTTGATTGAAAAGTATGATGCTACTCTCTACAAATCTGGAAATTTTGCCATACTTGAATATTGTTATGATAATTATGCTTCTAGTGCCTATGTTAAACTATATATTGAGAAATTCTCCGCTGTCCAAGAAGAGACTAATATTTTGCAGGAAGCTATGGAAGAAGAAATTGATGAAACCGTGAGCTCATTGGATGAAAAAGATGATGAGGAGAGCGAAGAACAAAAGGAGGAAGAGCGGATTAGCTACCCGTGCCCACCTTCTAATGAGAGTAACTCTTCAACTCATACATTGTTTAATTTCCCTTCATGCTTACCGAAGGATGAACGCTATGATGATTACTATGATGATTGCTATGATGATTTTTATGATCCTGTTGATTCTCTTGAAATATCCCCTTTTGATGATGCTTGCTATGCTTATGGCCAAGATGCCAATATGAATGATGCTTATGGAGATGAACTTGCTATAGTTCCTTATGTTAAACATGAAATTGTTGCTATTGCACCCTCGCATGATAGTCCTATTATCTTTTTGAATTCTCCCAACTACGCTATATTGGAGAAGTTTGTGCTTATTAAGGATTATATTGATGGGTTGCGTTTTACTACTACACATGATGATTTTGATAGATATAATATGCATGTGCTTGGTGCTCCTACTTGCCATTATTATGAGAGAGGAACTATATCTCCACCTCTCCATGTTTCCAATACGATAAAATTGCAAGAAAATGTTTATACTATGCGCTGGCCTTTACTATGTGTGCATGAATTGTTCTTTTATGACATGCCGATGCATAGGAAGAGAGTTAGACTTTGTTTTTGCTTGATATATGTTACTTTTTGCTCACTACTAAATTATAAATCATTGTTAATTAAAATTGGCTTTGATATACCTTGGGATCCGGGTGGATTCATTACTTGAGCACTATATGCCTAGCTTAATGGCTTTAAAGAAAGCGCTGCCAGGGAGACAACCCGGAAGTTTTAGAGAGTCATTTATTTCTATTGAGTGCTTTCATATAGTTTAAAAACAAAAAAATAAAGAGGGGAACCCAAAACCTTTTCAAAAAGGAAAGTGAAAGTGAGAAAGACAAGCATTGTTGAAGTGGGAGAGCTCCTTGAACTTTATTCATGCTTGCGGAAACTTTGTGAATCTTAATTACATAAACGTTTAATAAAAAATAATTATCCCCTTGTACAATTCCATTGGATTATAAAAATAATGTGCCAAGGTTTGCCTTTAGGATGTTTACAATGCTTGTTGGTTTGTACGGTGCAGGACAGAAACTTTGGCTGTAGTGCGCGATTTTACATTTTCTACTGGAATTTCAAATGGTTCTGATTCCTTTTGAAATTTATTTCTGTGCAAATTTTTTATTTTTTCTAATTTTGGTAGAATTTTTGGGGTACCACAAGTATGGTGAATGTTCAGATTGCTACAGACTGTTCTGTTTTTGACAGATTCTGTTTTTGATGCATAGTTTGCTTGTTTTAATGAAACTATCAATTTATATCAGTGGATTAAGCCATCGAAAAGCTATATTACAGTATACAAAATGCAAAAACAAAATATGAATTGGTTTTCCACAGTACTTAGAGTAGTGATTTGCTTTATTATACTAACGGATCTTACCGAGTTTTCTGTTGAAGTTTTGTGTGGATGAAGTGTTTGATCGAGGAGGTCTTGATATGAGGAAAAGGAAGAGAGGCAAGAGCTCAAACTTGGGGATGCCCAAGTCACCCTAAGTAAATATTCAAGAAGACTCAAGCGTCTAAACTTGGGGATGCCCCGAAAGGCATCCCCTCTTTCTTCAACAAGTATCGGTATGTTTTCGTATTCGTTTCGTTCATGCGATATGTGCAAGTCTTGGAGCGTCTTTTGCATTTAGTTTTCACTTTTCTTTTATGCACCATGATGGTATGAGATAGTCCTTGGTTGATTTATAGAATGCTCATTGGACTTCACTTAAATCTTTTGAGTATGGCTTTATAGAATGCTTCATGTGCTTCACTTATATCATTTGAAGTTTGGATTGCCTGTTTCTTTTCACATAGAAAACCGCCATTTGTAGAATGCTCTTTTGCTTCACTTATATTTGTTAGAGCGTGGGCATATATTTTATAGAAAGAATTAAACTCTTTTGCTTCACTTATATCTATTTAGAGAGATGACAGGAATTGGTCATTCACATGGTCAGTCATAAAATCCTACATAAACTTGTAGATCGCTGAATATGATATGTTTGATTCCTTGCAATAGTTTTGCGATATAAAGATGGTGATATTAGATTCATGCTAGTGGGTAGTTGTGGATTGTAGAGACACCTGTGTTGAGGTTTGCAAGTCTCGTAGCATGCACGTATGGTAACCGTTGTGTGACCAATTTGAAGCATGGGGTGTTTCTTTGATTATCTTCCTTATGAGTGGCGGTCGGGGACGAGCGATGGTCTTTTCCTACCAACCTATCTCCCTAGGGGCATGCGTAGTAGTACTTTGCTTCGAGGGCTAATAAACTTTTGCAATAAGTATATGAGTTCTTTATGATTAATGTGAGTCCATGGATTATACGCACTCTCACCCTTCCATCATTGCTAGCCTCTTCGGTACTGTGCATTGCCCTTTCTCACCTTGAGAGTTGGTGCAAACTTCGCCGGTGCATCCAAACCCCGTGATACGATACGCTCTATCACACAGAAACATCCTTATATCTTCCTCAAAACAGCCACCATACCTACCTATCATGGCATTTCCATAGCCATTCCGAGATATATTGCCATGCAACTTCCATCATCATCATATACATGACTTGAGCATTCATTGTCATATTTCTTTGCATGATCGTAAGATAGCTAGCATGATGTTTTCATGGCTTGTCTGTCTTTTGATGTCATTTCTATGCTAGATCATTGCACATCCCGGTACACCGCCGGAAGCATTCATATAGAGTCATATCTTTGTTCTAGTATTGAGTTGTAATACTGGGTTGTAAGTAAATAAAAGTGTGATGATCATCATTATAGAGCATTGCCCCATAAAAAAAGAAAAAAAAGTAAAAAAGGAGAGGCCAAAGAAGCCCGCCCAAAAAAAGAAAAAAAGAAAAAGAAAAGGGGCAATGTTACTATCCTTTTACCACACTTGTGCTTCAAAGTAGCACCATGTTCTTCATATAGAGAGTCTCCTATGTTATCACTTTCATATACTAGTGGGAGTATTCATTATAGAACATGGCTTGTATATTCCAACGATGGGCTTCCTCAAATGCCCTAGGTCTTCATGAGCAAGCAAGTTGGATGCACACCCACTTAGTTTCTTTTGTTGAGCTTTCATACACTTAAAGCTCTTACTGCATCCATTGCATGGCAATCCCTACTCCTCGCATTGACATCAATTGATGGGCATCTCCATAGCCCATTGATTAGTCGCGTCAATGTGAGACTTTCTCCTTTTTTGTCTTCTCCACATAAACTCCCACCATCATATTCTATTCCATCTATAGTGATATATCCATGGCTTGCGCTCATGTATTGCGTGAGGGTTGAAAAAGATGAAGCGCGTTAAAAAGTATGAACCAATTGCTTGGCTTGTCATCGGGGTTGTGCATGATGGGGGCATTTTGTGTGACGAAAATGAAGCATGGCCAAAGTATATGATTTTGTAGGGATAAGCTTGCTTTGGCCATGTTGTTTTGAAAAGACATGATTGCTTTATTAGTACGCTCCAAGTATTATTGTTCTTATGTCAAATGATAGACTATTGCATCGAATCACTCGTGTCTTAATGTTCATGCCATGATTAGATATATGATCAAGATTATGCTAGGTAGCATTCCACATCAAAAATTATCTTTTTTATCATTTACCTACTCAAGGACGAGCAGCAATTAAGCTTGGGGATGCTGCTATGTCTCCATCGTATCTATAATTTTTGATTGTTCCATGCCAATATTATTCAACTTTCATATACTTTTGGCAACTTTTTATACTATTTTTGGGACTAACATATTGATCCAGTGCCCAGTGCCAGTTCCTGTTTGTTGCATGTTTTATGTTTCGCAGAAACCCAATATCAAATGGAGTCCAAACGGGATAAAAACGGACAAAGAATTATTTTGGAATATTTTTGATTTTTGGGAGGAACAATCAACGCGAGATGGTGCCCGAGGGGCCCACGAGACAGGGGCGCGCCCTAGACCCTCATGGGAACCCCTTAAGGCGGTTGACGCTCTTCTTTTTCCGCAAGAAATCTAATTTTATGAGAAAAATCTGGGCGAAAGATTCACCCCAATCGGATTTACAGATCTCCGGATATAAAAGAAACGGTGAAGAGGCAGAATCAGAGAACGCAGAAACAGGGAGATAAAGAGAGATAGATCCAATCTCGGAGGGGCTCTCGCCCCTCCCATGCTATGGGAACCAAGTACAAGAGGGGAAACCCTTCTCCCATATAGGGAGAAGGTCAAGGAAGAAGAATAAGAAGGGGGGCTCTCTCCCCCTTGCTTTCGGTGGCGCCGGAGCGCTGCCGGGGGCCATCATAATCACCGCGATCTTCACCAACACCTCCGCCATCTTCACCAACATCTCCATCACCTTCCCCCATCTAACTACAGCGGTCCACTCTCCCGCAACCCGCTGTACCCTCTACTTGAACATGGTGCTTTATGCTTCATATTATTATCCAATGATGTGTTGCCATCCTATGATGTCTGAGTAGATTTTCGTTGTCCTATCGGTGATTGATGAATTGCTATGTTTGGTTTGAGTAGCATGTTTTATTATTGGTTCGGTCCTATGGTGCTCTCCATGTCGCGCAAGCATGATGGATCCCCGCTGTAGGGTTTGCAATATGTTCATAATTTGCTTATGGTGGGTGGCGTGAGTGACAGAAGCACAGACCCGAGTAAGTAGGTTGTTTGCGTATGGGATAAAGGGGAATTGATACTTTAATGCTATGGTTGGGTTTTACCTTAATGATCTTTAGTAGTTGCGAATGCTTGCTAGAGTTCCAATCATAAGTGCATGTGATCCAAGAATAGAAAGTATGTTAGCTTATGCCTCTCCCTCAAATAGAATTGCAATAGTGATTACCGGTCTAGTAACGTAGTCAATTGCTTAGGGACAATTTCACAACTCCTACCACCACTTTTCCACACTCGCTATATTTACTTTATTGCATCTTTATCTAAACAGCCCCTAGTTTATATTTACGCATTCTTTATTATCTTGCAAACTTATCCAACAACACCTACAAAGTACTTCTAGTTTCATACTTGTTTTACGTAAAGCGAATACTAAGCATGCGTAGAGTCGTATCAGTGGCAGATAGGATTTGAGAGAATATTTGTTCTACCATTAGCTCCTCATTGGGTTTGACACTCTTACTTATCGAAAGAGGCTACAATTATCCCCTATACTTGTGGGTTATCATTCATCCTCCAGACAGTTGGACATCATGGTCTAGAGCGTCCAAGAGGAATTGTGGACCGCCGAGTGACTGAGTCTGTGAAGATTTGGAAGTCACCTGAAGAATTATCACAAGTGATTGGGCAAGGTCTGTGTGACTTTAGCTCAAGGATAATACAGTGAGGACCACGTGTCCGGGACTGTGTGTTCTCAGGTTCAAATACCTAGCCACTCCAACTGGACGTACAACTGTCAGATCAGTTGGGAACTGGTCTATCAAATCATTGTCTTCACCAAGATACTGGTTCTATTTCCTCAACCCTTTCATTTCTTCATTCATGTGTTGATGAACTTGATCGTTACGGTTTGAAGACTTTGGCTGAAGCCTTTCTCAATTTCCTCAATCCTAATTCTTCAGTCATCTTGTCTTCTGCCTGCTTATCCTGTTTACACACTACCTGTACTTTGTGCTTGTTTCATTTCATCATGATGACTGTGTTACTGCCATGTTATGCTTGCACCTGAGTACTTGTTCTGCTACTAGTAGTTCGTCGTTTAGGAAATTCCTTACTTTGAATTTCCTTAGTGACGAATTTGTAAAAATCTCCTATTCACCCCCTCTAGTCGGTATAACGCACTTTCAAGAACGCATGTGACTCTTTCCTATTTCCTTGTAACTATAATGTATTCACAGGTATAATGTCTGTCGACGAATCTCTAGGTTCTCATCAAATTAATTCATTTGGAACATTGCTTGAGAAAAACTTCAAACATCTTCAAAGAGCTCTCGTATTCAAAAACCCCAGTTGAAGAAAATGGATGATGAAAAGAGGCCTCAGGAGGGTGGCAAAAGGGAAGATGAACACAGTGCTTTTGAGATACCTGACAACCTGTATGCAGGGTAGTGTACACCAGATGATAATATTAATGGCCCTGAGACCAAGAAGCAGCACAAAATGTGCACACAGAGAATCAAGAGGTACTGGACATATGTGCGGAGGGCATATGTATATGTCACTCCCAAATACATGAAGGACTTTGTTGTGAAACCTCCATGCAAGAGGCCACCGCTTGCTGAAGGTTAACGTGCTGACCCCTCAAGTGGCCGAAGGGGTGAAGAATTCCGCAAGGAATGGGCCAAGTGTCAACCTATGTTGGCCAAATAAGCAAAGATAGCCGTTGAATAATTCAACAGGGCTACAAAAGCTTCAAATGAAGCTGGTGCAAGTGGAAGTGGCAGTGCAAGAAGGCTATGTAGAAGAAGCCTGCAAATAAACCGAAACCCTCAATGGCCTAGCCGGCTACATCAAAGGCTTCAACACCTAATATTTCAAAATCTTCAGTGCCACCTCCTACCTCAAGTTCATGAATGGCAGCAGCTAGACCTTCAACACCGGTCATGCTAAAATCTTGCCAGCAAACGGAGGGCTTTTCAAAAGCTACAATTGCTGCATCAAGTGCCTCAGCTAGTCGGCAACCATCTTCCTCAATTCCCAAGCTGAAGCAAAAGGTCACTGCTGGCTATGGAACTAGGCCAAGTCCCAAGAGCAAGGCCGTAGTGCCTTAGGTTGACAAACACGGGTTGGATGATGAAGATGAGCTCGTAGAGTTCCTCAGAAGGAAGCAGGAGCAAGATGCCATTGCAAAAAATTCTTCTGTTCCAATGTTGCTGGACCCGAAGAAGTTGCTTGACTTTATTGACATCTCGTGCACCAAGCCAGACACGCCACTTGATGATTTGAATTTACCTCCTGGCCCAAGCGATATGATTTCTTCATTTATCTTGTAAGAAATACAAGATTTCACAGGCAAAGCTGGTGAAGAAACAACAAATCCAGAAGGAGAAGGAATTGTGGAAGAACATGGTGTCTATGTCCTCTGATAACCCACAAGTGTAGGGGATCGTGACAACTTTCGAGGGTAAAGTATTCAACCCAAATTTATTGATTCGACACAAGGGGAGCCAAAGAATATTCTTGAGTATAGCAGTTGAGTTGTCAATTCAACCACACCTGGATAACTTAGTATCTGCAGCAAACTATTTAGTAGCAAAGTAGTATGATAGGAATGGTAACAGTGGCAAAAGTAAAGATAGTAGTTTTGTAGTAATTGTAACAATAGCAACGAAAAAGTAAATAAGCGAAACACAATATGTGAAAAGCTCGTAGGCATTGGATCAGTGATGGATAATGATGTCGGATGCGATTCCTCATGTAATAGCTATAACATAGGGTGGCATAGAACTAGCTCCAGTTCATCAATGTAATGTAGGCATGTATTCCGAATATAGTCATACGTGCTTATGGAAAAGAACTTGCATGGCATCTTTTGTCCTACCCTCCCGTGGCAGCGGGGTCCTAGTGGAAACTAAGGGATATTAAGGCCTCCTTTTAATAGAGAACCGGAACAAAGTATTAGCACATAGTGAATACATGAACTCCTCAAACTATGGTCATCACCGAGAAGTATCCCGATTATTGTCACTTCGGGGTTGTCGGATCATAACACATAATAGGTGAATATAGACTTGCAAGATAGGATCAAGAACACACATATATTCATGAAAACATAATAGGTTCAGATCTGAAATCATGGCACTCGGGCCCTAGTGAACAACATTAAGCATAGCAAAGTCATAGCAACATCAATCTCAGAACATAGTGGATACTAGGGATCAAACCCTAACAAAACTAACTTGATTGCATGGTAAATCTAATCCAACCCATCATTGTCCAGCAAGCCTACGATGGAATTACTCACGCATGGTGGTGAGCATCATGAAATTGGTGATGGAGGATGGTTGATGATGACGACGACGACGAATCTCCCTCTCCAGAGCCCCGAACGGACTCCAGATCAGCCCTCCCGAGAGAGATTAGGGCTTGGCGGCGGCTCCGTATCGTAAAACGTGATGAAACTTTCTCTCTGATTTTTTCTCCGCGAAACGGAATATATGGAGTTGGAGTTGAGGGCAGTGGAGCCTCAGGGGGCCCACGAGACAGGGGGGTGCGCCCCCCACCCTCATGGACAGGGTGTGGGCCCCCTGGTCTTGATTCTTTTGCTAGTATTTTTTATATTTTCCAAAACTTGTCTCCTTGGATTTTCAGGTCATTCCGAGAACTTTTGTTTTCTACACATAAAACAACATCATGGCAGTTCTGCTGAAAACAGCGTCAGTCCGGGTTAGTTTCATTCAAATCATGCAAATTAGAGTCCAAAACAAGGGCAAAAGTGTTTGGAAAAGTAGATACATGGGAGACGTATCATCCCCTCAGCAGCTTGTGTCTTTACAGCCTGAAATTCAACAACTGTCTCAAGAATATGAGAGACAGGCTAATCATTGCTGTGGTGTCAAAGAGAGATTCATCACCGTCTCAAGTAAAGTTGTTGAAGACCACAAAAAGCGAGAATCCGCCAAGTTTAGCATGGTACCACCATCAAGTTCCTCCGCTTCACCTCCAACAACTCAGCCCAGTGAGACTGCGCCGTCGTCCCCCCACAAGAGACTGCTAGGGAAACTGAAGAAGTTGCTCCTGAAGAAAGTGAAAGGGCAACTAAAGAAGTTATGCCCGAAGAACATGCGAGGGCGACTGCATCAGTCGTTCCTGAAGTAACCGAACCATCAAGTTCCTCAGTAGCAACACCACCAACGCCTTCATCCTTGAAGATCATCACCCTTCCTTCTGCATCAGAAGTGAAGAAAACAAAGGCTACTGAGAAAGAAGCAAGAAAGCTAAAAGCTTCAACTCCTCCCGCTGCTCCCGAGTATGTGAAGAAATTGAAGATGGCAACATTGTCTTCAATTGTCTTCCCCATGGATGCCATTCCTATCCCATCGGCGCCTCCTACCCCAGATAATGCTAATCCTAAGCTTATTCCTTATGGGGTGGATTATCAAATCCCATAGGCTAATGAAGATGATGAAGAAAACCACTTTGATGCTACCACATAGCAAGTGGATGAAGAAATAGAAGTGAAAAAAAGATTCTTCGCTTCACCAAGTTTCATCACAAAACGCTCACAGGTTCATCTGACTAAAGAACATGCTGCTACTTCATCTGGAAGTAGGGAAGCAACTTAAGAGGATGTGGATATTGACAGTGCTACAACTCTCGTTCTTCATGATGACTTCTGGGAAGCAGCTCACCCAAATTCAATCGTCACCACTCCCCTCACTCTAGAGCCCTAGTCACCGGCACGCACTGAAGAAATACACACCGGCTCTGAGGAAAGACAACCATCACTTCAAAGCATTGATACGTCCATTTTGCATCATGCTTCCTGAAAGAACAAGTGCTCTCTGGGTGATTTTGGTAATTAATTTCAACATATCTCTTGTTGGACTAACACTTTTACCTAGTATGTTTCAGAAAAGTTCAACAATGAAGTGGCATGGACTAGAGGCTGTGGAAACCCTTCAAGATGCTAAGGACAAATGATTGGCTCAAGCTTCAAGCTCAAGACTCTACATTTTCTATTTTAGTGACCCAAGATCACATTGAATCTATATGAAAAGCCAATACTATCAAGAGGGGATGAGGTGTTGCTTAATGGCTTGCTTGCTCAAAGTGCTTAGTGATATGCTCCAAAGCCTTCAACTACTTCCTCACATCCACATATGACCTAAACCAAAAGTCAAACTCGGCCCTGCCGATTCTTCCTATCCGGCGCCTCCGAGTTCAGATGTCATAGCCACTGCCACAAACCCTAGGCAAATCGGTCTCACCGATAGGGATCTCGGTCTTACCGAGATGGGGTTGTAATCTCTCTGTGTATGTCCATTACCAAAATCGGTCTCACCGAGTTTGAGTAATCGGTACTAGCGAGATTACAATGCAAACTCTCTATTCCTCTTCGTACCATTTCAGTCCAACCGAGATGAGCAAATCGGTACCACCGAGTTTGCCTGAACAACCCTCTGTGTGTCCATTACCAAAATCGGTCTCACCGAGTTTGTGTAATCGGTCACACCGAGTTTGTGTAATCGGTCTCACCGAGATTATGTTATGCCCTAACCCTAATCATATCGGTCCTACTGAGTTGCATGTCGGTCCCTCCGAAAATCTTAACGGTCACATGATTTGCTAAATTGGTCTGACCGAGTTTCTCAATTCGGTCCCACCATGATTGGTAAGTTGTGTGTAACAGTTAGATTTTGTGTGGAGGCTATATATATACCCCTCCACCCACTCTTTAGTGGTGGAGAGAGCCATCAGAACATGCCTAAACTTCCAACATACATTTTCTGAGAGAGAACCACCTACACTTGTGTTGAGACCAAGATATTCCATTCCTACCATATGAATCTTGATCTCTAGCCTTCCCCAAGTTGCTTTCCACTCAAACCTTCATTCCACCAAATCCAAATCCTGTGAAAGAGAGAGTTGAGTGTCGGGGAGACTATCATTTGAAGCACAAGAGAAAGGATTTCATCATCAACATACATTTTGTTACTTCATGGAGAGTGGTGTCTCCTAGATTGGCTAGGTGTCACTTGGGAGCCTCCGACAAGATTGTGGAGTTGAACCAAGGAGTTTGTAAGGGCAAGGAGATCGCCTACTTCGTGAAGATCTACCCCTAGTGAGGCAAGTCCTTCGTGGGTGACGGCCATGGTGGGATAGACAAGGTTGCTTCTTCGTGGACCCTTCATGGGTGGAGCCCTCCGTGGACTCGCGCAGCCGTTACCCTTCGTGGGTTGAAGTCTCCATCAACGTGGATGTACGATAGCACCACCTATCGGAACCACGACAAAAACATCCGTGTCTCCAATTGCGTTTGCACACTCCAATCCCATCCCTTTAAATTCTTGCAAGTTGCATGTTTTACTTTCCGCTGCTCATATACTCTTTGCATGCTTGATTGATATGTATTGTGATTGTTAAACTTGTGCCAAAACTCCACTTCAACTTAAAGAAATAAAAAACTGCACCTTTTCTCACTTTATGTCTAATCACCCCCCCTCTAGACACCTCTTCTCGATCCTTTCAATTGGTATCAAAGCTTTGGTCTCCATTGCTTTGGTTTAAACACCATTGGAGGAAGATGGATGAGTCTACTTTGGGGAGTCTTAGACATAGAGTGCCCATAGTTGATGGAGAGTACTTTCATGAGTGAAAAAATGAGATGCTTGTGATTTTCAATGGATATCATTTGAACAAGTACATTGCTAGCCCTTGTGCACCTCATGTTGATCCTATGCATCCTACCCTTGATGAGTCAATTGACATGATTCGTAATCTTAGAACTATTGAACTTATCACTAGAGGCTTACCTGGAAACTTGATTGGATGTTTGCCTACTCTTAAGTGTGCCTACACCATATGGAAATTTCTTGAGGAACGTTTTCCAAATTATTCCTTGAAAAATCTAGATGAAATTCTCCATAAGTCTATTGCCTTGAGTAAGATGAATTCCAGCGATCCTATGTTTGGTGATTGTCTATTTGAGCTTACAAACCTTATGCGTGCATAAGGAGATGTTGGAATTATTAGTGATATTATTTCCGAAGCTATTAAAATTCATAAAGAAGATCATTGTCAAACTCACTCTAATGAATCACCATCTCTAGGATTTGATCCACCACTTGACGATGTTGAACATGGATACTATGATGAGCATGATGATAGTGACTTTGATCTTGATGATGCAATGAGACACTTTGGTCTTATGGCAAATCTTCGGGGATATATGGCAGGAGGAAAGGAATGGGTTCTTGATAGTGGATGTACCGATCACATGACCGGAGATAAAGACATGTTTCATGAGCTTGCTGAAAATGATGGCCCTCGAAAGTATGTCACTTTCGGTGACAACTCAAAGGGTAAGGTGGTTGGCCTCGGTAAGGTGGCCATCTCACACGATAGCTCCATACAAAATGTCATGCTCATTGAATCTCTTGGATACAATTTACTTTCAGTATCTAGACTTGCTGATTTCGGTTTAAATGTCCTATTTAATGAAGTAGATCGCCAAGTGTTTCATAGAGATAATCATAAAATGGTCTTTACCGGTATACGTAGAGGTGATCTATACATTGTTGATTTCACTAAAAAGGCTCAACCCAGAACTTCCTTTATTGCTAAATCCTCTAAATGTTGGTTGTGGTATAGACGATTAGGTCATGTTGGTATGTGAAACCTTGACAAGCTTATTAAAGGAAATCATATCCTTGGCGTTAACGATGTCATATTTGATAAGGATAGACTTTACAACGCTTGTCAAGCAGGTAAACAGGTTGGAGGAAGGAATCCTGTGAAGAACATCATGACCACAAGGAGGCCACTCAAGCTACTTCACATGGATCTTTTTGGTCCCAACGCCTACAAAAGTCTCGGTGGAAATTATTTTGGTCTAGTTATAGTTCATGATTTTTCAAGATTTACATGGGTGTTCTTTCTCGATGATAAATCGCAGGTCCAAAAGATCTTCAAAAACTTCGCTAGGAAGGCTCAAAATCAATTTGAAGTGAAGATCAAGAAGGTTCGCAGCGACAACGGAACGGAGTTGAAGAACGCAAATGTGGACACCTTTCTTGACGAAGAAGGGATTTCACATAAGTTCTCGGCTACGTGCACACCTCAACAAAATGGAGTTGTTGAGAGGAAGAACCGGACGCTCATCGAAATGGCGAGAACGATGCTTGATGAGTACAAGACACAGAAGCACTTTTGGGCGAAAGTGGTTGAGACAGCTTGTCATGCAACAAATCGCTTATATCTTCACAAGCTACTCGGCAAGACGGCATACGAGCTCCTCACCGTTAACAAACCCCAAGTTGGATACTTTCGAGTATTCGGCTCAAAGTGCTACATTCTTGATAAGCATCATGTTCTAAATTTTCTCCTAAGTCTCATGAAGGTTTCCTACTTTGTTATGGCTCAAACTCTCACACTTACCGTGTCTACAACAATTTCACCCGAAAGGTTGAAGAGACGGTAGATGTGAAGTTTGATGAATCTAATGGCTCGCAATTAGAGCAATTGCCAATTGACGCAAGAGATAAAGACCCCTCGGAAGCAATCCAAGACTTGTCTATTGGCAAGATTCGTCCAACGGAGGTGAAGGAGAGTACCTCGTCCGTCCAAGTGGAAGCTTCCACCTCACGACAAGGTGAACCAAGAGTTGATACGGAAGCATCCACAAGTGCAACGCACCAAGATGAAGAAAAGGAGGAAGTGCACCAAGATGAATGCCAACAACCTCCTTCTCCACCACGACAAGAGAATGACAACGTCAACAATGAAGAAGGCCAAGAAGAGGAACAAGATGAAGAAGATGATCAACCAAGATCCAAGCAAAAGCTTTCCTGAGTTCGAGCAAGAATTGCTAAAGACCATCCCGTCGAGCAAATCTACAATGATATCCAAACCAGGAGAATCACTCGCTCTAAAACTCGTTTAGCTAACTTTTGTGAACACTATTCATTCATCTCTAGAATTGAACCTATGAAGGTTGAAGAAGCTTTGGAAGATCCGAATTGGATAAACGCCATGCATGAAGAGCTACACAACTTTGAGAGAAATCAAGTTTTGACATTGGTTGAGAAGCCCGACAACAACCACAACATCATCGGTACCAAATGGGTGTTTCGCAACAAGCAAGATGAAGATGGACAAGTAGTTCGCAACAAAGCACGTCCTGTCGCCCAAGGCTACACTCAAGTCGAAGGTATGGACTATGGTGAGACATATGCTCCTTTGCTAGACTTGAGTCCATTCGCATCTTACTTGCCTATGCTAATCACCATGATATCACCTTGTACCAAATGGACATTAAAAGTGCTTTTCTAATTGGTGAAATAGAGGAGGAAGTCTATGTTAAGCAACCTCCCGGCTTTGTCAATCCCAAGAAACCTAATCATGTTTACAAACTTCACAAAGCTCTTTATGGTCTTAAACAAGCTCCTAGAGCGTGGTATAAATGCTTGACCAAGTTCCTTATTGAAAAAGGCTTTGAAATTGGAAAAATTGATTCTACTCTTTTTACTAAAAGAGTTAATGGAGAACTATTTGTATGCCAAATCTATGTTGATGATATTATATTTGGTTCTACTAACCCTCACTTTAGTGAAAAGTTTGGAAAGCTAATGTCGGAGAAGTCTGAGATGTCGATGATGAGCGAACTCAAATTCTTTCTTTGGTGGCAAATAAAGCAAACTAAGGAAGGTACTTTTGTCTCTCAAACAAAGTACACCAAGGACTTATTCAAGAAGTTCAATATGCAGGAATGCAAAGGTATGACTACACCCATGCCTACTAGTGGAAATCTTGATTTAACCAAGGATGGTGAACCGGTTGATCAAAAAGTTTATCGCTCTTTGATTGGTTCATTGTTATATCTATGTGCTTCACTTCCCGATATTATGCTAAGTGTGTGCATGTGTGCGCGATATCAAGCCGCTCCTAAAGAATGTCATCTTAAGGCCCTGAAAAGGATAGTGAGATACTTAATCCATACACCAAATTTTGGCATTTTGTATCCAGAGAGGGACTCTTTTAATCTTGTTGGCTACTTCGACTCAGACTATTGCGGTTACAAGGTTGATAGAAAGTCCATTCGGGTACTTGTCAATTTCTTGGTAGATCTCTTGTGTCTTGGTCTTCCAAGAAACAAAACTCGGTATCCTAATCCACCGCCAAAGCAGAATACATTGCCGCTGGTTCATGTTGTGCTCAATTACTTTGGATGACCCAAACTCCTAAAGATTATGGGATATATGTGAAACATTTTCCATTACTTTGTGACAATTAAAGTTCTATCAACATTTCTCATAATCCCGTGCAACATTCTCGAACTAAGCATATTGAAGTTCGTCATCATTTCATTCGAGATCATGTTGCCAAAGGGGACATTAATCTTAAGCATGTTCGCACCGAAAAGCAATTAGCGGATATTTTCACTAAAACACTTGATGAGAAAGTGTTTTGCAGGTTAAGAGGTGAATTGAACATCATTGATGCCTCAAACTTGGAGTAGGAACTCCATTTGATACATGCAAGACATGATCCTATGACTAATCCTTGATATTTCTCTTATGATGATAATCTTATGTCTTGGATATATTTGCACCTTGCATGTTACCTAACCCATGTAGGTACTTGGATGGGTCTAAGTCTATGAGATTGCAACTCACTCACATCTTGAACAATCTCTACATCACCAAGTCTCTACACAATGGTGGTTGAAGACAAGGAAGCACAAAACCACTCAAACATATCCTTTGACAAATTCATGATTGTCTTTTTGGATACACAAGTGCTCTTCCTTGCAAAAACTAACCCATGTAGGTAGATGAACTCAACTTCCAAGTGGTGCTCCCAACTCTTGATGAGCTACATCAACCTCGAGCAACCCACACAAGTTCAACTACATGATCACGATCAACACCACCACCCAAGGTCTATTATTCCATCTTAGAGAAGCTTTACTCCAAGTCATGAGTCAAAGCAACTCGACAAGATGAGAATACATCAAGATGCTTAAACGAAAAATGGAAACCCCATTTTGAGCTTAAACGATGAGTATGACCTATGATCAAGTGATCTCACTTGACTCCTAAGTCAATATACTCTAACATAGGTGACTTTGTCGGCGACCAATTCTAGATGAAGTTCTCTTGTGTTCTTTTCTGTGTTCTTGCATTTGTATCATGCATATTTGTTTCCCCTTTCAGAAAAAAACTTCATCTAGATTTCTTTTCTTTTACTTTTTGTTCTGCATTCTTTGCATCTAATTCATTGCAAATCTTTAGTCCAATTCCTTGCAAATCCTTGTGAGATCTTACTTGTCTAGTGAGCTGAGGTGACAAGTGTTTTCTCTCTGATGAACTCGGTCCCACTGGTCTGTTGTGTTCGGTCTAACCGAATCCTTTCGGTTCAACCGAAGCATAAAACTCGGTGTCACCGATTTCACTACAGGAAAGACAGCTTGCCACTAGTTTCTGCATTCTTCTTAAACTAGATCCACTCAATGATTCTTGTCCTCTACCAGCATCACATTCAACTTGCTGACTTGTTCTGTGACTCAAGGACCAAACCCTTCGTGACAAAAATCCAGAAGAACCCTTCTTGGGAATTGATGTCAAAGGGGGAGAGAGAGAGATCACATCAAAGCTTAATCATATCTATAGGGGGAGAGAGAGATCACATCAAAGCTTAATCATATCTATAGGGGGAGAGAATACTCAAGGAGAGAGAGTAATCATCAAGGACCCCAGATGCTCGGTGTTCAAGAGGATAGAAGTCAGATGTCTTCAAGAGGGGAAAGACATGTTCATATGTGCTTATTTGCATTAGCTCTGTTCATTTGTTTCTTAGAGCTCTAATTTTGCTCTGATTTTCTGTTCCCTATGTTATCCTAGTATCCCATGCAAGATTTAGGGTGAGCAAGACATCTAAGGGAAGGAAATACTTGAATTCATTGCACATCTTTACCTTTGGGGACATGTCTATGTTAAATATGGTACTTAGTACTCACTCTACATGTCATCCTAGTCTTGGTTCTATTGTGGTTTCTTTTGTTTGCTCTGGCCAGCAAGTGTATCTGTGTTATCTAACCTTGTTTATGTAGGTTCATTCCATCCTAAGCCAACTCAAGACCACAAGGTAAGTATATGCATCACAGTCATGTGTATGAGGAATTCTTGCTGATGTACATACTGTTTGCAAGAAGGACTCATGAGCATGAAGGTACATTTCCCATATTCACATCATTTGCTCTGATGCATATAGCCAACATACATGTAACACATTGCTTACTCTGTCATGCTTATGCATTCACATGCTCCTATATTCCATATTTACAAGATTGCATACATGTAGGGGGAGCCTATGCATGTTGCATGTCTTTCCAAAGCTTTACTTGTTATTCTCTATATCTTTATCTAAAGCTTTGATGTATGTTGTCATCAATTACCAAAAAGGGGGAGATTGAAAGCACAAGTGCTCTCTAGGTTATTTTGGTAATTAATGTCAACATATCTCTTGTTGGACTGACACTTTTACCTAGTATGTTTCAGAAAAGTTCAACAATGAAGTGGCATGGACTAGAGGATGTGGAACCCCTTCAAGATGCTAAGGACAAAGGATTGGCTCAAGCTTCAAGCTCAAGACTCTATATTTTCTATTTTAGTGATCCAAGATCACATTGAGTCTATAGGAAAAGCCAATACTATTAAGGGGGGATGAGGTGTTGCTTAATGGCTTTCTTTCTCAAAGTGCTTAGTGATATGCTCCAAAGCCTTCAACTACTTTATCACATCCACATATGACCTAAACCAAAAGTCAAACTCGTCCCCACCGATTCTTTCTATCCGGCGCCACCAAGTTCAGATGTCATAGCCACTGCCACAAACCCTAGGCAAATCGGCCTCACCGATAGGGATCTTGGTCTTACCGAGTTGGGGTTGTAATCTCTCTGTGTATGTCCATTACCAAAATTGGTCTCACCGTGTTTGAGTAATCGGTACTACCGAGATTACAATGCAAACTCTCTATTCCTCTTTGTACCATTTCGGTCCAACCGAGATGAGCGAATCGGTCCCACCAAGTTTGCCTGACCAACCCTCTGGGTGTCCATTACCAAAATCGGTCTCACCGAGTTTGTGTAATTGGTCTCACCGAGTTTGTGTAATCGGTCTCACCGAGATTACATTATGCCCTAACCCTAATCATATCGGTTCTACCGAGTTGCATGTCGGTCCCACCAAAAATCCTAATGGTCACATGATTTGCAAGATCAGTCCGACCGAGATTCTCAATTCGGTCCCATCGAGATTGGTAAGTTGTGTGTAACGGTTAGATTTTGTGTGAAGGCTATATATACCCCTCCACCCACTCTTCATTCGTGGAGAGAGCCATCAGAACATGCCTACACTTCCAACATACATTTTTTGAGAGAGAACCACCTACACATGTGTTGAGAACAAGATATTCCATTCCTACCATATGAATCTTGATCTCTAGCCTTCCCCAAGTTGCTTTCCACTCAAACCTTCTTCCCACATAATCCAAATCCCGTGAGAGAGAGTTGAGTGTTGGGGAGACTATTATTTGAAGCACAAGAGCAAGGAGTTCATCATGAACACACCATTTGTTACTTCTTGGAGAGTGGTGTCTCCTAGATTGGCTAGGTGTCACTTGGGATCCTCCTACAAGATTGTGGAGTTGAACCAAGGAATTTGTAAGGGCAAGGAGATCGCCTACTTCGTGAAGATCTACCCCTAGTGAGGCAAGTCCTTCGTGGGCGACGGCCATGGTGGGATAGACAAGGTTGCTTCTTCGTGGGCCCTTCGTGGGTGGAGCCTCCATGGACTCGTGCAGCCATTACCCTTCGTGGGTTGAAGTCTCCATCAACGTGGATGTACGATAGCACCACCTATCAGAACCACGACAAAAACATCCATGTCTCCAATTGCGTTTGCACACTCCAATCCCATCCCTTTACATTCTTGCAAGTTGCATGCTTTACTTTCCGCTGCTCATATACTCTTTGCATGCTTGCTTGATATGTATTGTGATTGTTAAACTTGTGCCAAAACTCCACTTCAACTTAAAGAAATAAAAAACTGCACCTTTTCTCACTTAGTGTCTAATCACCCCCTCTCTAGACACCTCTCTCGATCCTTTCACTTACCTACTGTTATTTATAGTGATTTTATGCAATATAACACTTTGTGGAGTAATTCTAATTCCTTTTCTCTTATAATATGCAAGGTTTACACAAAGAGGGAGAATACCGGCAGCTAGAATTCTGGACCTGAAAAAGCTATGTCAGAGATACCTACTCTGCACATCTCCAAATGAGCTGAAATTTTAGAAAGAATTATTTTGGAATATATAAAAAATATTGGAGAAAAGAGATACTAGAGGAGGCCACCCAGGTGCCCAGTAGGCACCAGGGCACGCCACCCCCTCCAGGCGCACCCGGGTGGGTAGCCTTGGCCCACCTCCAGTGCCTATCTTCTGGTATATAAGGTCTTTTAACCTAGAAAAATAAAGAGAGGACTTTCAAGACGGAGTGCTGCTGTCTCGAGGCGGAGCTTGGGAAGGAGCACTTTTGCTCCCCAGCGGAGCGATTCCCCTAGGGATACTTGCCTCCCAGAGAGGGAAATCGAAGCCATCTTCATCACCAACAACCCTCTCATCATTAGAGGGCCAATTTCCATCAACATCTTCAATAGCACCATCTCATCTCAAAACCCTAGTCCATCTCTTGTGTTCAAACTTTGTATGAAAACCTCAGGTTGGTACCTTTGGGTGACTAGTAGTGTTGATTACATCCTGTAGTTGATGCTAGCCGTTTATTTGGTGGAAGATTATATGTTCAGATCTATTATGATATTCAATACCCCTCTGATCTTGAGCATGAATATATTTTGTGAGTATTTACTTTTGTTCTTGAGGACATGGTAGAAGTCTCGTCATAAGTAATCATGTGAAATTGATATTCATCCAATATTTTGACGATATGTATGTTGTGATTCCCTTAGTGGTGTTATGTAAACATCGACTACAAGACACTTCACCATCTTTGGGCCTAAGGTAATGCTTTGCAGAGTAGTTATTAGATGATGGGTTGCTAGAGTGACAGAAACTTGAACCCTAGTTTATGCGCTATTTTGTAAGGGGCTGATTTGGTTCCATATGTTTAATCCTATGGTCAGATTTTAGCTTAGTTCTTCTTTCATAGTTGCGGATGCTTGCGAGAGGGGTTAATCATAAGAGGGAGGTTTGTTCAAGTAATAATAACACCCAAGCACTAGCCCACCCACATATCAAATTATCAAAGTAGCAAACGCGAATCAAACCAACATGATCAAAGTGACTAGATGAAATTCATGTGTGTTCTCAATAATGCTTTGCTTACTATAAGAGATTGTTTTGGCCTGTCCTTTGACGCAAAAAGGATTGGGCTACCTTGATGCACCTATTTTTACCATTGCTACTTGTTACATGTTACAAATTATCTATCTATCAAACTACCTGTTACCGACAATTTCAGTGCTTGTAGACATTACCTTGGTGAAAACCGCTTGTCATTTGCTTCTGCTCCTCGCTGGGTTCGACACTCTTACTTATCGAAAGGACTAAAATTGATCCCCTATACTTGTGGGTCATCAAGACTCTTTTCTAGCGCCGTTGCCGGGGAGTGAAGTGCTCTTGGTAAGAAGAAAAATTAAATTAAGTGTTGAAACTTACTCTTACTTGCTACTATGGAAAACTATCCTTTGAGGGGTTTGTTCAGGGTCTCTTCACCTCGACCGGAAGCACAAAGAGTTGCTCCTCAACCTACTACACCTACTGAAAATATTGGTTATGAAATTCCTTCGGGTATGATAGAGAAACTGCTAGCTAATGCTTATGCGGGAGATGGAACGTGTCGGTGCAACAAACCCTGGGTCTTGTTGCCCAGACTGTGCACATTCCTAAGTACGAGATTGCAACATCCAAGACCAAACCGAGCAAGAGGGATCAACTTTTTAAGGAATCAAGAGGGCTGATCAAGAAAACCAAGTCGAGCCAAAGGAAGCAAGATATCACCAAGAGAAAACCTCCCTTGCCGGGCAGGCGAGCCTGGCGAGGTCGACGTTGACCCGAAGACAAGCCTCCAGACCGCCCCGGTAGACCTGCCAGGCACAACAAGGGTGAACTACCCCGCCAAAGCTTCACTGCTCCACCTCACAGTGATGCAAGTCACCGATCGGTACGGTGTCAAGCCCCCAAGTACCTAAGTGGCTATCTTTTGCCACATGGAAACCACTTCCTATAGGAATCATCTCAAAATGACCCCTGTCGAGAGACGTGTCAAACAGGTAGGCGCAAAGCTGGGAAAGCAGCCCGGCAAGGCCTGCCGGGCACACCGTGATGTGACACTAAGTGGTGCATTTAATGTGATCTATCCCACCCGCGGAGTTAGGTATGATAGCATTATTTGCTATCTAATCAGTACACAATGACTGATTTGCCAGTATGGTAACCCCTTGATCAATAAAATGAGGCCCATGGAGATCATAGAAAAGATTTAGACTTTTGTACACTCATACGTGCGTAGCCGCTCTCGCCCCGAGGCAACCCTACCGGGAAAGGGCGCTATGTTTTCCACCATATCCACCATCAATCCAGCAAAGCAGGAGTAGGGTTTTATGCCTCGCGGTGGCCCGAACCTAGGTAAAACTGCCTGTGTGATCTCTGCCATGCTGCGCTACGCTTCTCCGCTCTTTGTGCAATGTGCTCATCCCCACCGCACCACAAGGAGCTCATGGCCCCATAGGTGGCCGTGGTTTTCCCACAACATCTTCGGCATGCCAGGAAGGGGGATCACTTGCATGAACCTAAGAGCATAAGCAGCGCGTCATCTTCATCGCCATTTTCTTGATCGACGGCTCCATCAACCATGGCGCCCAAGAAGAAGCCCGATGCTGGAGCTTACCCATCCACCTCGAAGGCCCCGCCGCCTGCAGTCACCAATGCTATGGGGGCTGTGGGGACACGTGGGGATGTGGACGCTGCGGGGGACGTGGTCGACGCGGGCGGCATTGTTACCACCTCCCCGGCGGCTGAAACAAGAGCGGGAGGCACCAGAGAAGGATAACACCAACAACATCCCGGAGACCACGCTCCGCGAGGTACAGGTAGAGAGATTATACCTTCTGTACCTCTCCGCCCAGCCGAGGTGCACAACCACGACAGTGACGCTCGCTCTCGGGCAAATCGCAATCCTCCAGCCACCCCTGCCGCAGGCGTGACCACAGAACATGGACCACCGCCGGAGAAAGCTGACCCGGCCAATGCACCAAACAGAGCCACTGGCCCACAAGCGCCTCCACCTTGTCACCATGCCATCCGAAGCGGTTGGCTTATGATGGCAGGAGCACGGCGTAGCCACTACCGGCACCGTCAGGAGCCGGGCGATGCTACAATCCAGATCGTCATCACCTATGCCAAGCACCGCTTTAGAGGCCATGGCGCGGGCCCAACTACTGTTGAGATTCACGCCGGCAGCCGACACGATGGATAAGTGGAGAGCCACTATTCAAAGTTTGATTGGCTTCGCCGAGGTAGGAGGATCATAGCGAGCTGGCCCGCCATGGCCTCCCC
The DNA here is from genome assembly GCF_018294505.1 of Triticum aestivum. NCBI lineage: Eukaryota > Viridiplantae > Streptophyta > Magnoliopsida > Poales > Poaceae > Triticum > Triticum aestivum. Next base: position 276,588,660 of record NC_057813.1, read on the forward strand.
ACGTGATGACAGCGGCCCATGCTGCTGTCATGTGGAAGGGGCCACCCCCACAGTGCAATCCCCTCTATGGCAACCAGGGCAGGAGCCACATAACCAAGAGCTTGATGTCGGATGTCGGGTTCCGGCAGACCCTTAAGGCTCAAACTCTGGGGTGCGCACGAAGATCTTCCCCCCTACCACTCCACGTCCGATCGCCTCAGGAGAATCTAAGCTAAAACAATGAACAACACGAGGGACACAAGATTTATACTGGTTCGGGCCACTGTTGTGGTGTAATACCCTACTCCACTGTGTGGTGTGGTCGATTGCCTCAGGGGCTGATGATGAACAGTACAAAGGATGAACAGCCTCGCGAGAGGTGTTCTTGAGCTGGTGCAATGAACTGCTTGGGTGAGTTCGATCGCCTCTCTATCTGATGAGCACTCGATGGGTCTCTCCCATACCTTTGTGTTGGCTAGTCCTATTTATAGAGGCCCTGGCCCTCTTCCCAAATATTGAGAGGGAAGGGCACCAACAACAGCCATTTCGAAGGGGAACATCTAGTACAAGTTATCCTGACTAAAGTTGGTCTTCGGCTGCCAAAGACACTGGTGATGACGCCGTCTTGGGCTCCACGGTGACCTCCATCCTGCCGCTCTGCTGGTCTTGGTCTCGTTGCACTGAAATGGCAATCTTTGCCTGATGCCTTGGTACTCCACGCCTGTGCTTTCCCCCTTTGCACCAAAGAGGAAACAAGGACACTGCGCAGGCCGGCGCCCGCCTAGTGCCCGCCTGGTCTCGATCGTCATAGCTTGCGTTACGAGCACCTCGCGAGGTACCCTGCCTTCATCTCTCCGCCTCCTTGCAAGCCTGCCTGGCGAGGCCGTTCCTGAGGAAGTCTTGTGTCATCCGCCCCGCGAGCCTTGGCCCCTCGCGAGGGTCTTGAGTCTTGCGCTGATGAAGATGGGTCGTACTGGGCCACCACTTGAGCCACGCCGCAGGCCGCAGGCAGGCAAGTCTGGGGACCCCCGTTCCCAGAATGCCGACAGTAGCCCCCGGGCCCAAGGCGCGCTCGGACTTGGCTTAGCGGAGAAGCGAAGGGGCAAGTGCGGAGCGCCGCGGGCCCCATCAGCCTGCGGCCTTGGGCGCCGCATGGCGGTTGATTGGACGTGGGCGTCTCTGCTTCCCCACGCTACCTCGGCAACTGCTCGACTGACAAAAGGCTGGCCCGGGGTTAGCCTTACCTTCATTACTCTCGTTCTCCTTGCCCCAGATCTCCTTTCTTGCTCTTCACCCTCCTGCCTCCAAAATCTCCAGATTTTGCCGCATCCTTTCTCTTCCGGCGAAGAATCTCGCCCTCACGTGCCAGATGGCGGCGTCGCAAATCAACGAGATGGGGGAGACTGCGCTCCAGCTCGGCTCCGCCCTGCCGAAGGATAAGGGGAGCACCTTCTACCCCCTCTTCATGAGCGCCGTTATCGCTGGTCTGGTTCCTCCTTTCTCTGAGTTCTTCCTTGCCGTCCTTCGCTAGTATCAGTTGCATGCTCTGCATATCCATCCCAACTCCGTCCTTCACCTGTCGAGCTTTGCCTACTACTGTGAGGCGCACGTCGGGGTATTTGTCAGGACCCCGACTCGATGTCACATCGATCTAGCTGGTAACACCTCATATCACTTTGCGGCCTCACGCACGGTATTCCCACGGGTGTCGTCTTACCTTTTCCCGGGACCGTTTGCGCCTTTTGGCTCACGTATATGATAGTGTCGCTAGCATCCATATGATAAGGAGCCCGGGCTGACATGACTAGTCATAAACCCAAAGTGGCACAGACTTACAGGGACAGGCATCCATGACCCAGCTTCGAACGTGTCGGTCATCAGCAAGTGGGTCCGGGCTGTAGCACTGGGCTAGCAGGACTCCGGTAAACCGGGCTGTAGCGGGCTAACAGGACTCCGGTACTCAAAGCGTGACATTTCCCCGAAGGGACAGACACAGGAACGAAGAAGGACACATGCCGGCCAGCCTAAGTGTTCCAGAGCAGTAGCAAGCTACCATGGCTCAGCGGTAACACTAGGAGACATTTCCTGGTAAGAGAGGCTACTAAAGATAAACAACTAGATAGTCAGATCCCACACATACCAAGCATTTCAATCATACACACAATATGCTCGATATGTGCAAATACAACGAAGCATCACAACATGACTCTATGACACAAGTACTTTATTTAAGGCTCAGGGAGCCATACATATCATACACACAGGTACGGGTCTCACGACCCAACATACAAGTCATACAGTCATACAAGACAACAGCGGAAGTACTTTGTCTGGGTACAGACAACTAGTAAAATAAAAGAGGCTTGGAAGCCTAACTATACTACGTGGTCCATCACAAGCTCAGGGTCACCACCTGGGTCTTTAGCCTACTCGTTGATGTCAACGTCTACATAGAACCCATCAGAAGGGGTTGCAGCGTCTTCTGTAAAAATGTAGATTATAGCAACATGAGTACAAAGGTACTCAGCAAGACTTACATCAGATCCTACATACATGCATAGTATCAAGAAGGGTCGGTGGAGTTATTGCAGCAAGCCAGCTTTGACTCTTGGCTAGACTATCCTACGATACTCCAACTTGAAATAGTTTTGCGCACACGAGTCCACTACTCACCACTTCAATACACTACCGAGGATCCACCTCCGTCTTCCTACGGAAGAGCCATCCTCGGCACTCACACTTATCTTGAGGCTTTTAGTAGTTTCCATTTACTTGTCTATGAACTGTATGGGCAACCAAGTAGTCCTTTACCGCGGACGCGGCTATTCGAATAGATCATGTTAACCCTGCAGGGGTGTACCTCCTCATACATGTTTCCACCACTTAGCGTCTGCACACGACATGTGCTCGGCAGACTTCAAGCGAAAGCCGACGTGGGTGTAGACCACGACCTACCTAAACACTTAAGCCTCTAGTCCAGGTTTATCGCCTATTCAGGTTCCATCCGCAGGGAGTCCGGCCGAGGTTTCCCATACGGCCCCGAACGATGTGAACAGGGTTCCCGAGATACCTAACGGGTATTCGGTACACCGTGCCACGTACCTACCGCATCACAGCCCACCCCTACGGTCAGCGCTGTCCACGGCCTCCAGTAGGCTACAAACACCAGAAACTACTTGCAACTCCTGGACAGAGAGCTAGGGTGAATAAGAAGTCGAGCGGGGTCATATTTCAGGGCCCAATGCATGGTAGTAACTGTATCTTAAATCACACATACAGATCTCAGTGCTTAAGGTCGGCTTCAATGAAACAACCCACCATGTACTCCTACATGGCCTCTCATCGATACCTTTACCAAATCGTGTTCACCACACCACTCTCATTACCGACATAATCATTTCACTCTAGCCCATCACCCAGATGAACCAGACCTGACACGACTCTAAGCATAGCAGGCATAGCAAGGTAGGAACAACACATACATATGGCTCAATCAACTCCTACACATGCTAGTGGGTTTCATCTAGTTACTGTGGCAATGACAGGTCATGCAGAGGAAATGGGTTCAACTACCGTAGCACACAGCAGTTTGAATTGCGTTGTCTGAATGCAGTAAAAGAGAGCAGGAGCGAGAACATGGGATTGTATCGATATGATCAAATGGTTGGTTGCTTGCCTGATGGTTCGTTGCACGGATACGGTTCTTCGTTAGGGTAATCACGGTACTCCTCGGGGACAGATCCTGTCGCAAAGGACATCGATACACAAACATCACCAACAATATGCAACAATATGATGCATGCATGAAACATGGCAATATGAGTGTGTTGGGCTAATGCAACTAAAACCAGAAGGGTTTGAACAAATTTGAATCAAGGATTCAAATTTCAAATTCAAATATGGCCTTTTAAAGTGCCTTTTCTTGTTCTGATTAAAACATCAACTTAACTTGTTTGATCATGCATGGAAATGGTACAGATGGATAGATTGGATTTTTCTGATCATTTTTCATATATAATTTGTCCAATTTGGAGTTACAGAATAAAAGTTATGAATTTTTGAAGTTTAATTAATATTCTGGAATTTCCTGATTTAATTTAAATCCAGAAATTCAATTACTGCGTCAGCCTGACGTCACAGTGGCATCAGCAGGTCAACAGGGCTGGCTCGGGTCAAACCTGACGTGTGGGGGCCACACGTCAGTGACAGGGGGGGTTAAACAGATTTAAATTAATTCTAATTACTAATTAGTGGCGCTGGGGCCCACTGTCAGTGTCAGGGGGGTTGACTAACAGTAGTTAGCGCTAACCTAACCATCTGGCCGACAGGGCCCACGCGTCAGTGACCCTGGGGGGTCAAACCCCAGGTCGGTCAAGTCAAACCCCACCGGCGACATGACGCCGGCGAGATCCGAGACGGCGGCGAGAGTGCTTTTTGCCATTCCGGCGACCAAATGGACGGCGGAAGGCATCTACGTGTTGCTGAGGTTGAGCCGCGTCTATTGGTGGTGGTGGTTGGGCTCGGGGTGGCCGGAGTTGACGGCGGCGAGCTCGGCTGCGGCCGCCGGGGTTCGGGTGCGGTCGGGATCAGTGTTGCAGGGGGTTTGGGGAGGCGTTGGTGCGTTCTACGTGCTCCTGGTGATGTGTGGAGCACGATGGTGTGCTCGGTTGGGCGCTACGGCGACCGTGGCCACGACGGCGACATCGCCGGCGGCGTGGAGCTCTCGGTCGAGGTGGAGCTAGGGCCTAGAGGTCGGGAGAGACCAGGGAAGAAGGGGTAAACGCTCCGGGGGCTCACCGCGATTGCAGTGGGCGTCGAAGCGGGCTCGGGGACGCGCTGGAGACGGCGAATTCGACGGCGGCGGTGGTCGGAGCCCGAAGAGGGGAACGGCGACGTGGCGGTGATGCAGGGCTTCCGGGGAGCTGTGGAGCGGTGGGGAGGAAGAGGGAGTTGTGGCGGAGCTTCTGAGCTAGTCGGGGGAGCGAGGGGTGGTCGGAGACGACTGCTACGGCGAACGGTGGCGACGGTGGTGTTCGGTCGGGCGGGAGAGAGAGCGAGGGAGAGGAAGGAGAGAGCCGGGGAGAGTGAGAGAGAGCAGGGGGGATCGGGACGGGCTGCGGGCGTCGTCCACGCGGCCAGGAGGGCGTCGGCAAGCAGGAGGTGGCCGCGCGGCCGCGCGCGCGCGAGCACGCAGCAGCTTCGGGGCGAGGGGAGGAAGACGACGGGGAGCTACAGTGCTGGGCTGGGTCGGTTGCTGGCTGGGCCGGCCAGCTGGCTGGGCCGCACAGGTAAGTCTTTCTCCCTTTCTTTTCTGTTTTCTATTTTATTTAATATATCTGCAACTTTGTTGAATTAAATAAAATACCTAGGCAACTCCAAAAATCACCAAACTACTCCTGGTCCATAGTTGGATTATTTCCAACATGAAACATTTTAGTTTGGAGATATTTGAGCATTTAAATATTTTATATAATTTTAAATGCCCAAATTCAAATAGTTATGATTTAATTCAAAAACCCTAGGATGGCCTAGAAAAATGTGCACCACTTTTGGCAGAGGTTCTGAACCAAGGCAAAAATGATGGGCATTTTAGAAGGGCATTTCAGGTTCATTGAAAAATTATTTTAGTAACCCTAGTTGGTTTCAGAGGGGACTGGGGTTTCTGTCATCCCCATTTCAAGTTTCTGATGAAAGAGTAAACATGATGCAACACTCTAATGCATGACTAGCTAGGGTGTGACAGTATTGCCCTCCGTGGACTTGTTGCGCCACTTCTTCTCCCTCTGGGTCTCCATCGGCAATATGTCAACGTGCGTGAGCTTTGTCGCATACTCCAAGTCCAACGCCATCTCGAAGGCCGGGAAGAGGGCCAAGGGCTTCCGGAGCAAGTGGGTCACGATGGACGCCAGGTGCCACAACCCCCTGCTGGAGCTGCCCACAAAGCAGCCTGAGGCTGTTGAGGTGTGGTCCCGCGCAAAGCTTGACGATCGGCGGGCGAAGCTAGTGCTGGAGAAGATGAACGCCGACCTTAGGCCAGGCAGTCTGAGGGCGGCGAAGCTGACCGGGGCCTCGCAACTGAGGGAGTTCCTGTCGCACCGGGTTGCCCCTCTTCAGGTGCACTCGTGCCCGCTGTGGAGGCTCACAGATGCGGACGTCGTCCTCCGCCCGAGCTTGGACGCCCTGAATGACGAGGATCTGACTACGGCCCTCCACTTCTTGGTCGGAGAGGACATGGCGGGCCCGGTGGATGCTCCGGTCCCTTTGTTCCTTCGTGATGACTGGAAACTGGTGGTGGACACCATGCCCACCTTCGACGGGGTCGATCTGGTGCCAGCGGAGGATCCTGAGGGCCAGGCAGCGACGGTGATGGTGAACTTGTCCTCTGGTGACTCCAGTGGGGGAGAGGAGGAAGATGACGACGAGGACGAGGAGCGCGACTCGGAGGCGACCTTCGAGGGGACGGGGGAGACTTCCCCCTGGCATAGGTCCAGCACCCTCTGCTCCCTGCCTGACGACGACGAGGCCGGCGCCAGGCGAGGGGGGAAGATGCGCCCCTGGTCCGGAGGAAGGACAGGTCCGGGCTGATCTCCCATGGATCTACCCTAGCCCTCGCATCGGCCCAAGTCAGCTCTAGCCCTTCAGGTGCGCCTTCCTCTACGGCTGGGCCTCCCGAGGCTGAGCGCCGCAAAAGGCTATCGGGCTTCAAGCTTGGCCGGAGTCCGTGGGATCCCGCGGCAGCCAACCAGTAAGTACTAGGATGTTGCCTTGCTCCTGTCTTTTCGCCGTCGAGGCCTGACATCTTCCATTGGGTAGGCTGCTACCTACGGTGAAGAGGCTGAAGGGAGACGCGGCGACCCTGCCTGGAACGGGCTCATCAGCCGCGGCCGCATCTTCACTCGCGGGGAAGGGAGGTAGTGGGGCCCACATGTCCCCTACCCGATCGTCCTCGTGAGGCTAGCAGGGATGCTCTGGGGAGGAGTCAACCCCCATGGCCCCGCTGACTCTGGAGGCGCCTGTGCTTGATGCTGTCGCCAAAGTTGCCAGGGCTCAGGAGGTCCCTGCCTCCCAAGCCGTGATCATGCTGCTATCTTCTCCTCCTACTCCGCCGGCTCCCATCTCCTCTGCCTCTTACGTCACCTTGCACCGTGCCGCCGACGAGCTGCGTCGGCTGCGGGACGATCTTCGGAGCGCGGACCCCCGCCTGGTGGCCGGGTGCCTGGAGTTGGTCTCCAGCTGGGTTTGCTCTGACGCCTCCATCCGAGCGGCGCTGAGCCAGTCTGTGACGGCTTCCGAGGAGGGGAAGCAAGCCAACTCCCAGGCCATGGCCGCTCGCGACGCAGCGTTAAAGGATGCTTCTACCGTCAAGGGCCGCTGCAAGACGCTGGAGGGCGAGCTGCAAGGGCTACGTGATGAGCTTGCCAAGGAGATTCACGACCGCCAGGTGAAGGAGGAGGAGATTAAGGCTCTGGAGGCTGCTGTCAAGGACCGTAATGCCAAACTCTCAGCTGACCGCGACCGGTTGAAGACGCTGGAGCAGGCGCTAAAGACGGAGAGGGTCAAACTGGATGCCGAGGCAAAGGTCTTGGCCGAGGACCGTGCAGCTTTCGCGCGCTATGAGGGGTGGGCTCACATAGCGCTGAAAACGCTCTTTGATGGGGGCCTGGAGAAACCGCTGGCCGGAGCCAAGGAAGGCCCTGCTAAGCTGGTTCCCTTCCTTGTTGAGGTGCCTGAGGAAGTCGTGATTGGCATCAGCCCCATGGCCGAAGTTGAAGCTCGCGTCCTTTCCTCCGCAGCGCTAACGCGGATCCTCAGCCATGTCTACCTCTGCAACCCCGACGCCAACCTTGACGACCTGCTAGAGCTCGTGGACGCCAAGCGCTCCGCTGCTGCTGCCGAAGCCGTCAAGGGCCGAGCGGAGGCCTTGCTGTCGAAGTTCCGCGCCTTCAACACAGCGCCCAAGCGAGGCGCTGCCGGCTCTGCGGTTCCAGGGGGTGGGGCTGCCAAGCGCGACTCAACCACGAGCAGTGGCGCGGCCCAGGGGTGACCTTCTCGCGGCCTTTTTCCTACTTTGGTTCCTGCAACATACACCATCCCTCATGGAGGCGTTTAAATTTGTGTCTGGTATTGTGAGAACAATCTATGGTCTGTAATATTAGCTTGTGGATTTGCTAGATTTTGCGATTTCCTTCCTATTTGCTTGTGTTCTACGTCGGCAGGGTCCGGGCCCACGCATACCTCAGCCGCAGTTAGCCCCAACCGGATCACCAAGACGGGAATAATTAAGGAGTGAGGGGCTACGTCACAAGTTAGGCTCCTGAGTTGCGATGCTCAGGAGTCCCCCTTGATGCACAAACGGCAAATAGGGAGGGGGTGGAAGAGAGGATCTATCGTTCTACGTCGGCTGGGCCCGGCCCCGCGCATACCTCAACCACCGTTAGCCTTTCGGAACTAAGGAGTGAGGGGCTACATGACCAGTTAGGTCCTGAGTCGCGATGCTCAAGAGTCCCCCTTGACGCCCAAACGGGCCTTCATACCTTGGCTCCGCTCGGGGAGGGGCGTGCGACGACCAGGTACGAGGGACCTGGCTGGGTGGCGTGTGCTCGGGCGTGGCCCGGGCGCAGCCCCTGTGCCCAGCCCCCTCGCACGGCGCTCCTGAGGGGAGGTGTTGCGATGAGGCCAGACATTGAGCTCTGGGCTCCCTAAGGTTGATACAGCCGTGAGCTGCCCTCAGTTGTTTATCACCAGCGTGAAGCATAGCACTTTCGTATGTGTACGGGCATAGCCGCTCCTCGGCAGTGTCGTCAGCCAGCGTGGAGCATGGTGCTTCCACTGGTACGTGGGAGGGGGGCTCCCCTCCGAGAGGATCCCCCGGGGCGTGTACAACCCCGCCCTGACACGTGGCTATGGGCGCCAAATGTCGGATGTCGGGTTTCGGTAGACCCTTAAGGTTCAAACTCTGGGGTGTGCACGAAGATCTTACGCCTACCACTCCACGTCCATCGCCTTACGAGAATCTAAGATAAAACGATGAACAACACGAGGAACACAAGATTTATACTGGATCGGGCCAGAGTTGTGGTGTAATACCCTACTCCAGTGTGTGGTGTGGTGGATTGCCTCAGGGGCTGATGATGAACAGTACAAAGGATGAACAACCTTGCGAGAGGTGTTCTTGAGATGGTGCGATGAACTGCTTGGGTGAGTTCGATCGCCTCTCTATCTGATGAGCACTCGATGGGTCTCTCCCCTACCTTTGTGGTGGCTAGTCCTATTTATAGAGGCCCTGGTCCTCTTCCCAAATATTGAGCGGGAAGGGCGCCAACAACGGCCATTTCGAAGGGGAACATCTAGTACAAGTTATCCTGACTAAAGCTGGTCTTCGGCTGGTAAAGGCACTGGTGATGACGCCGTCTTGGGCTCCATGGTGACCTCAATCCTGCCGCTCTGCTGGTCTTGGTCTCGTTGCACTAAAATGGCAACCTTTGCCTGATGCCTTGGTACTCTACGCCTGTGCTTGCCCCTTTGCACCAAAGAGGAAACAAGGACACTGCGCAGGCCGGCGCCCGCATGGTGCTCACCTGGTCTCGATCCTCATAGCTTGTGTCACGAGAACCTCGAGCGGTACCCTGCCTTGATCTCTCCACCTCCTCGCGAGCCTGCCTGGTGAGGCCGTTCCTGAGGAAGTCTTGTGTCGTCCGCCCCACGAGGCTTGGCCCCTCGCGAGGGTCTTGAGTCTTGCGCTGATGAAGATGGGCCGTACTAGGCCACCACTTGAGCCATGCCGCAGGCCGCAGGCAGGCAAGTCTGGGGACCCCCGTTCCCAGAACGCCAACACTCGATGACCTCTCGAAGGCTTCATCTGATCCTCGAGCATGCCAAGGCCAACAGCGAGCCCTGGAGGACAGACGGAGGGAAGGCACATGCCTCGCCCTCGAGCGGCACCGCGACAACCACCAGCAGTCCAACAGGCGCGACGGCGATAATGTCGACGAGCCTGTGCTTAGCGAAGGTGGGTGCCTGCCTTTCGAGGCTTGGTGCCCCGCCTTCACCCAAGAGCTACGGCAAGTCCATTGGCCATCTACCCGTATGTTCAAGACAGAGATACTAGAGAAGTACGATGGAAAGCTAATCCCGGCAAAGTTCTTGAGCATCTACACCATCGCTGTTCAAGTTCTCAGGGGAAGAGATGAAAAGGTTTTCGCCAACTACTTCCCTTTGGAACTCAAGCCAAACATGAGGTCTTGGCTGATGCACTTGCCAGAGAACTCCATTTCGACCTGGACTGACCTGTGCCATGAGTTCGTTGGCGCCTTCATGGGCGTCCATCAAGAACCTGGGTGGCCCAGTGATTTGCAGCTTCTCCCACAGAAGGAAGGAGAGACTCTGTGGAAGTACATGCAGAGGTTCAGCCAAATCCATAGAATTATTCCAGACATCCACCCGGCAGTTGTGATAGCTGCGTTCCAGTCCAACATGCACAATCGTCGGATACATTCCAAGACGAACATTCGATTGCCCAAGACTGTGAAGGAGCTTTATACTATGGACAAGTGTGCTTTGGTGTAGGAGGGGAGGAAGCTCCCTGGAGAAGAGGATGGCATCCACATCGAGTCAGAGGACGATGATGAGGCCACTGGTCAGAAGAAGAAGAAGAAGAAGAAGAAGTGCAACAACAGGAGCAAAGATAAGGCTGCAATGACCATTGAGGGATCGGGCATGCCTAGTACAGGAAAGAAGGACAAGAATGAAGCCCCCGACAAGGAAGTTGTTGTGTGCACTGATTGTTGGGAGGCTGCGGCTGCCGAGAAGGCTGGGAAAAGTGATGGGCCGTACTGCAAGATTCATTGGACCAAGGGCCACGATCTCGAGGAGTGTCATCAGGTTGAACGTCTCATCAAGAAGCAGAGGGCTGAGTGTGAGAAGCATGATAAGGAGAAAGGTCAGAATAGCGCTGGCCGGAGGGGTCGAGGCGGTGAAGCAAGTCACCCCGGCAAGGCTCCTTGGAATCTAGAAAACCTGCTAGAGGCCGTAAGAAGAAGGATTGCAATGATGACAGTGATGGAGGGGATGAAGAGGAAACCAGCGAGCAGGAATTCTAGAAGGCCACTGACGCCCTTTGCATTGACGCGGGTGCATCTCTGCACTCCTCTCACCGCCAACTTAAAAAGTGGGGTCGTGAAGTCAATGCCATGGAGCCAGCGGCAGATTCCCGGAGGCCGCTCAAGTGGCCCCACACACCCATCATCTTCAACGAAGAGCACCACCCTGACCACACCACTGCGGTAGGGTGCTTGCTGTTGTTGGTCTCACCAACAATCCGCAACCTCAAAGTCACAAAGATGTTGGTTGACGGCGGGGCCGGGTAGAATATGATTTCTCCAATGGTCATCAGCAAACTTCAGATAGCAGAGGAAGAGCTTGAGGTTACTGGGACGTTCCAAGGAATCAACCTCGACAGGAGTTGTCCCAAGGGGAAGATCACGTTGCTAGTAACGTTCGGGGGACAGTTGAATTACCAGACTGATAAGGTTGTGTTTGATGTGGTCGACCTCCCCCTATCGTACAATGGAATCCTTGGTCGCCTAGCTCTGGCCAAATTCTTGGCGGCATCCCACTATTCCTAGAACACCTTGAAGATGCCAGGGCCGGTAGGCGTCATTTCCATTCCATCAGACGAGAAGGATGCGATCATTTGCATGGACAAGATGTACCAGGACGCAGTCGCGGCAGAGGTCGCTGAGGCTACTGTTCCCAACAAGGAAATTAAGAAAAAGAAGAGAGGTAGCAATGATGCGAGCAAGGAATCTAGGAAATGTATCTCCTCTGAGGACATTGCGCCCGTTGATGACTTGCCGGAGAGTTCCAACAGCAAGAGCTCCAAGGCTGCTGCACCCGCTATGAAAAAGGTCCCGGCAGGGCTGGCTAGCACTGGTGGTACTTCCACTATCAGTGCCACCCTCGATGACAAATAGGAAATCTCACTCATTACCTTCCTACGAGCGAATATCGATGTGTTTGCCTGGCAACCATCTGATATCCCCTGTGTTCCCAGGGAGGTAATCGAGCACCACCTTGCTGTGTGCCCACATGCCCGACCCGTCAAGCAGAAGGTCCAAAAGCAAGCCTTGGAGGAGCGGCAGTTCATTGCCGAGGAGATCAAGAAACTTGAGGCAGCTGGTCTGGTCAGAGGAGTACTGCATCTAACATGGTTAGCAAATCCTGTGGTGATATGGAAGGCTAATGCAAAATGGAGGCTGTGCATAGATTTATGAATCTGAACAAGGCATGCCCGAAGGATCCGTTTCCCTTGCCGCGCGTCGATCAGATTGCGGATTCAACCTCTGGGTGTGATTTGCTCTCTTTTCTGGATGCATACTCTGGATACCATCAGATTTTTATGTCCAAGGAAGACAAAGAGAATACCTCGTTCATCACCCCATGTGGCACATACTGCTTCGTGCGAATGCCTTTGGGTTGAAGAGTGCCGGATCCACTTTTGCAAGGGCAGTCCAGATTGGTTTCGAGTCACACTTGCACAAAAACTTTGAAGCTTACATGGATGATATTGTTGTCAGAACCAAGGATAGATCGACTCTCATTCAGGACTTAGAAGAGGCGTTTGCTAATTTGCACAAGAACAACTTGAAACTGAACCCGAAGAAGTGTGTGTTTGGTGTTCCTTCTGGCAAACTACTTGGTTTCTTTGTATCCCATCACGGGATAGAGGCCAACCCCAATAAAATCAAGGCTATCAAGCAGATTCAGGCACCTAAGATAGTTAAGGATGTGAGGCGTTTGACTGGATGTGTTGCCGTGCTTAGCAGGTTCATTTCCAAGTCTGCTGAGCCTGCCTTGCCATTCTTCAAAACCTTGAAGAAGGCAGGGCCCGTGGAGTGGACTCCAGAGGCAGACGCTGCCCTGCAAGATTTGAAGGCCTACTTGTCCTCTATACCCACTTTGGTTGCTCCCATATTGCAAGAACCATTGCTGTTATACCTGGCGGCAACTAATCAAGTGGTTAGTGCGGCATTAGTGGCGCAGCGGGAAGTGGAAGAAGCGGTAGCCACAGATAGTGTCCCCTCCGGGGAGGAAAGTGAGTGTCGGGTGGTAGGTGCGATATATGCCAAAGGATGGCTAATCATAGTGGGAGCTAGTAAGACGTCATCGATGCGTGGAAACATGGTAAGGCGAAGGCATGCACGCCGGCGAATCTTACCCAGGTTCGGGGCTATCTTAGGAGATCACACCCCTAGTCCTGCTCTGCGGGGTCTCCGCATGATCACTAAATCAACAAGTGGCTAAAAGTTGCTCCTTGAGCTGTTCGGCTAAAGGAGGAAGAAGGGCAAGGCTAGCTCCATTCCTCCCCCTATGTGTGTGTGTGAAACTCTAAGAGATCAACCCTTTGCATGGGTGCCCTAGGGGGTTTATATAGGCCTACCCCCTAGGGGTACAATGGTAATCCGACCAGGTGTAGGCCCAGGCCGTCAGTGTCTATGGCCGCCGACTTCTCCGCCAGCCGCTGGGTCCCGCCAACAGGTGGGTCCCGCCGACTGCCGGGCTCTCAGCCGATAGGTTGGTCCCACCGCCTGTGGGCCATGTCGGCTGCTCATTACTTTGGCCTCGCCCCTGATGACGATAGCTTGGTCGTGGAGAGCGTGGCTACAGTGCCGCCGCCTCGAGGGCATTCATTGTAGCAACACCCCGTCTTATCTGGTTAATGGCGCACAAACTTCTAGGGAAGGAGAGGGCCGACTGTTGGGAGCCGGCCTCCCCCTATGCCGACTGGTCTGCTCATGCCGCCTTCGGGTATCTCTCTGGCAAGTCGGGCCCACCGCTTGTAGGCTGTACCGACAACCCGTCTTGGGAGTATGGCAGCTCTGCCATAGTTGATGTCATGGCGCCGGGCGAAGGATGGCCCCCCGGTACGTTGCATTGTGGCCACGGCCGCTACGGGATTCGGGGGTGGCAGGTTGCACTATAGCCACGCCCCGTCTCGTCGCCGTTATGTGGGTGCAAACTTTGAGGGTGCATAGGTGGGCCGCCTGCTAGGAGTCGGCCACTCTGGTGGCCGCCTGCTAGGAGTCGGCCCACTTTGTGACTGCTCATTCGGCCTTGCCACCTTCCTACAGCCGGCCGCTTGGACCAGCCGGCCACGGGAAGGCGGCCCTTTGTCTTGGATGCTTGAGGCACGCAGCCAGCCCCGATGTCATGAAACGCCAAGGAAGGCAGATAAGCCTACCCGTGGTCATTTACTCCGATAGTAGTCCCGGAAGCTGGTGGGGCATCACTGCTGTAAAGGCAAGAGGCCTCAGCAGCTTCCTACTCTGAAGAGCCCAGAACTAGGAGTCGGCCACGACCAAGCACGCCGTCTTGATGACTTCGAAACATGAATGTGGGAGCCATGTGGCGCACTTGCCAGGTGTCGAGCCAGTCGCCCGTTAGCCGCGTGCGACGCGGCGCTAGCCAGCTAGACCAGCCTGCCGGCGCACGCGCGCAACGGGACGTCGCCGTAGGCTGGCGCCCGCCACTACCGTGCCTCGGCCCACGCGCGGATCCGCTATGGCCGAGGCGGGTGGTTGGCATTCTGGGCGCAGTTAATGCACACTGTTATGGCGCGATAAACCCGGGGTCGTGGGGACGTGGGTGCAGTTAATCCCACGACCCCCACGCTCGCCCCCTTGGCTTCGCCGCCTGGGGCTATAAGTAGGGGGAGGAGGGGAGCGGTAGACGCACGCGCGCCCTCCTCCTCCTTCGCCATCTCCTTCCTCCTTTCTCCCTCTGCTGCTGTTGTTCGCTGCCGCACCACGCCCCGGCCACCCTGCTGTGCTACTGCTTCGCCGCGGGTCTGCGCACTCATCGCCACGCCGCCCCTCCCTTAACCTTCGAAGGCTTCATGGCATGCTCAGGAGCCTGGGACGGCTCCAATGTCCATGAGGACCACATCACCTTCCTCCGGCAAACACGGCGGTTGCCCGGCGAGGATTTCGTGAAGCTACGCCTGGCCCCCAAGAGGGAAATCTCGCCGGGACCGAAAGAGGGCGAGCGCGTCTTCTTCCGGTTGCACTGCCTGCATGGCTTTCGCTTGCCGGCAAGTGGCTCCCTCCGCTCTTTCCTCCAGTTCTACGGCCTCCAGCCGCACCACCTCACGCCAAACATGGTGGTGCTATTGTCCGCCTTCGTCACCCTCTCTGAAGGCTACCTCGGCATCCTCCCCACCCTCAAGCTCTGGGGCGAGTTCTTCTACACAAAGATTGGCACCGTCACCAAGGGGGTAGCAGTGCAATGTGGCGCATTCATTGCGGTGCGGAGGCCGGCTGCCGACAACCCCCTTCCCGTCCATCACTTTGATGCAGTCGGTCAAGCTCTGGCAACAGTCCTACTTCTATGTCAAGAACGTCCACCTGGAGGCCGACTTTGTCAACCTGTCGGCTTATGCAGCCGGCCCACCGGTTGGGCCCCGCGGCAACTGGTCGTACCGGCCCGGCTGCTGGCGCCGCCACCGTTGCGCAGCTCAAGGTGATGACGAAGATGGAAGGCCTCACGGGGCCGGACTTGCTGACCGCCTTCGTGGCGCGCCGGGTGCTCCCCCTTCAAAGTCGGCCACACATGATATGCCAGATGAGCGGGCATCGGGACCCAAGCCGGATGTGCACCAAGGAGATGCCACATGCGGAGGTGGCTCACTTGGTGAACTACATCTCGAACTACAAGCTCCCGGAGGAGGAGTGGCAGTTTGGCAAAGAGCCGTATTCGCGCGCGCATCCGCCGCCTGTGGTAAGTCTTCAACTCCTTCTCTTTTCTTTTAGTTGCCGAGTTCTCTTTTGCCGTCTGACCAGTCGGCCATGAAATAGAGCTTCATCACCCAGCCGACAGCCGACGCCTCAGGGCAGGGCAGCGACTACCTCCCCGACTGGTCGGCGAGCAACATGGACGACCCCGACTTGGGGGCGGCCGCCCTGGAAGATGACGCCATGGGTGATGGCGGCAAGGCAGGCGGCTCCGGAGCTGGAGGCGGCCTGGAGGACTGGCCGGATGATGATGACGAAGAGGCCGCTTCGTGCCGCCTGCCGACCTCCGACTAGGCGGGCGCGACCTCATCAGCTACGCCGACTGCTCAAGGCGGCGCACATAAACACCGGGTCGCACCGTAGATGTACAGCAGCCAGCCGAAGAAGCCCAAGGGCTCAGCGGCGGCGACCAAGCGTGAGGAGGTGGCCGTGAAGGCGAGCCGCTTTCGGAAGGTCGTGAAGGAGCCCCCAACGGTGTTTGCGTAAGTGGTGATTCCTTATAGCATCCCTTCTTCTCTTTTCTTCCAAATGCCCTTCTGAACTTTTTTCTACTTGCTTGATAAGGGCCCCGCCCTCTCTTGAGCGGTCGGTCGCCGCCTCCGTGGTTCGGACGACGGAGGGCTCCGCCAACACCCGCCGGGTGGACCCGCACGCCGAGCTCCTGGTGGCAACATAGAGGAACGCGTAGGTGGTGCGCGAGGAGCAGGAGGCGGAGCGGCAGAAGGCGGCGGTAGCCAAGGCGGCGCAGGAGGAGGTGGACGAGGCTGCGAAGGCACAAGCCGACACCGTCGACAAGGCTCAAGCGGACGCCGCGACCAACGTGCAGGCGGAAGAGGCCGCACGCGGCAACCCCCACAACTCGTCATCCCCTCCGCGTCATGCCACCCACACCCGAAGACTTGGCGGCGCCTGAAGGAGCCGGCGGCAACCAGCCGGCCATGGAGACGGAGGGGGCCGACGACATCGCCCCGGGGACGGAAGTGCCTCTGCCAGCACCGACCGTGGAGGACCAAGGCGGCAAGCCCAACACACCACCGGTGCCGTCGGCTGGCGGCAGACCAACGGCGGGGGCGGACCCCACGGTCCGCTCTCCAGCACGCCGGTGCGTAGAGAAGGCGGCCTCGGCGCCACAGCCGCAGGAGGCCAGGGGTGCAAACTCGTCGGCCCTGGAGCTGGAGGCTGCCAGCATCAGCTCGCCGGAGTGGATGCCTGGGGGCGGGGCGACCATGCTAAATGCGGAGGCACAGGACGTCCGGGCTCGGCTCCAGGCTCAAGCCGCCGCCCTCCATAACTATAACCAGGAGTTCCTGGCGACGCAAACGACCATTCGGGTATGCTTCTTGCTTCTTGTTTCTTATTCTTGTAATCTTCCGTGGGGGCGCGTCAGCGCACCCATTGGGTGTAGTCCCCGAGTTCCGGGCCGGCTGCTGAGCAGGCTGCATGGAAGTTTCAAGTAGGTTCGGGTGCTAACTTGCTTTCTCTTGTCTGTTGTCTTTATTGCAGGAATATCACAATCTCCGCGCGACCGCCTTCAACTCCCATGTCCGGGAGCTGGCCCTGCGGATGCCCGACTTGTCCGAAAGCTGGAGTAAGCATTCCGCCTTCTTTCTCTCATGGGGGCGCGTCAGCGCACCCGCTAGGTGTAGTCCCCGAGATTCGGGTCAATTGTTGAGTAGCCGGGACGGATCACTTCTGGCAACTTCTTGTTTTCTTTTCTTGCTAACTGACCATCTTTTTTGCTGTCTTGCAGAGGCCAACGCCACCTTGCAGCAACAGTTGGTGTAGGACCTTGAAGTATGTCTAGAGGGGGGGTGATTAGACTACTTGACCAATTAAAAACTTAACCTTTTCCCAATTTTAGAGTTTGGCAGATTTTAGCTATCTTAGGACAAGTCAAGCAATCATCACACAATTCAAGCAAGCATGCAAAGAGTATATAGGCAGCGGAAATTAAAGCATGCAACTTGCAAGAATGTAAAGGGAAGGGTTTGGAGGATTCAAACGCAATTGGAGACACGAATGTTTTTGGCGTGGTTCCGATAGGTGGTGCTATCGTACATCTACGTTGATGGAGACTTCAACCCACGAAGGGTAATGGTTGCACGTGTCCATGGAGGGCTCCACCCACGAAGGGTCAACGAAGAAGCAACCTTGTCTGTCCCACCATGGCCGTCGCCCACGAAGGACTTGCCTCACTAGCAGTAGATCTTCACGAAGTAGGCGATCTCCTCGCCCTTACAAACTCCTTGGTTCAACTCCACAATCTTGTCGGAGGCTCCCAAGTGACAACTAGCCAATCTAGAAGACACCACTCTCCAAGAAGTAACAAATGGTGCGTTGATGATGAACTCCTTGCTCTTGTGCTTCAAATGATAGTCTCCCCAACACTCAACTCTCTCTCATAGGATTTGGATCTAGTGGAAAGAAGATTTGAGTGGAAAGCAACTTGGGGAAGGCTAGAGATCAAGATTCATATGGTAGGAATGGAATATCTTGGCCTCAACACATGAGTAGGTAGTTCTCTCTCAGAAATGGTAAGTTGGAAGTGTAGGTTTGTTCTGATGGCTCTCTCCATGAATGAAGAGGAGGTGGAGGGGTATATATAGCCTCCACACAAAATCTAACCGTTACACACAATTTACCAAACTCGGTGGGACCGATTCAACAGACTCGGTCGGACCGATTTAGTAAACCTAGTTACCTTTAGGATTTTCGGTGGGACTGACATGCAACTCGGTAGGACCGATTCGGTTAGGGTTAGGGCATAACATAATCTCGGTAAGACCGATCAGTCAAACTCGGTGAGACCGATTTTGGTAATAAGCTTTCCAGAGAGTTGGTCAGGTAAACTCGGTGGGACCGGTCGCTCACTTCGGTTAGACCGAAACATTACGAAGGGAAACAGAGATATTACAATCCCATCTCGGTGAGACTGAGATCCCTATTGGTAGGACCGATTTGCCTAGGGTTTGTGGCAGTGGCTTTGACATTAGAACTCGGTGGCGCCGGATAGAAAGAATCAGTGTGACCGATTTTGGCTTTAGGTTGAGGTCATTTATGGATGTGAGAAAGTAGCTGAGGGTTTTTGGAGCATACCACCAAGCACATGAAGCAAGAGGCTCATTAAGCAACACCTTATCCCTCCTTGATAGTATTGGCTTTTCCTATAGACTCAATGTGATCTTGGATCACTAAAATGTAAAATGAAGAGTCTTGAGCTTTTGAGCTTGAGCCAATCCTTTGTCATAAGTACTTTGAGGGATCCACTTTCATCATCCATGCCATGCCATTCATTGAGCTTTCCTGAAATAATAGTCATGGAATTGCATTAGCTCAATGAGCTATATGTTGTTATGAATTACCAAAACCACCTAGGGATAGTTGCACTTTCAATCTCCCCCTTTTTGGTAATTGATGACAACATATAGATAAAAGCTTCGACAAATGATAATAAGATTGAAAAACATTGTTGCTTTGAGAAGTATGTGATAAGCAAGAGCTCCCCCTAAATTTGTGCATAGTTTAGGATTTACTTTGGACTGGAAATGCACAAGGAATTAGGCTCGTGGGTTACTCTTCCATGTCACATACATCTTGGTGGAGCGCTCAAATTGATAAAGATTGAATACATGCACTCATCACCAAGCAAAGTGAATGATCACATATGGATAAGATAAGACAATATCATCAAACATGCATAAGTGTAGCTTATGATCAAACACATGATCATCAATGTCTCACAAAAACAGCATAGTATCTCAAGCAATCAAAAGCAAACAAAGTTTAACCACCAAAGCAAAGCAAGAGAGAACAAAAGCAACACTCTCTCTCTCTCGAAGCCTATGATCTATACATTTTTCTCCCCCTTTGGCAACAAGTTACCAAAAAGTTCATAGAAAATGCATAGTGCTAGATCGACTCTTCAGGTGGTGGTGTCCAGATAACTCCAAGAACGAAGGCTTCAGTTGAAGTGGATGGAGCTGGAGGAGTTGGTGCTGGAGCTGGTTGCACTGGAGCTGTAGCTGGTGCAGATGATGTGGCTCTGGTGTCTGTCACAGGCATTGCAGTTGACCTCTGAGATCTAGGCACTCTGGCAAATACATTAGTGGTAGTCTTGCCCTGCCTCTCCTGCATGTCATCCTGTAGCTGCTCCACAACTGACTGAATCTCAGTTACTTTGACATCTAGATCATGGAATTTTTGTTCCATGATTCTTTCCAAGCTCTCCTGATTTTGAGTGAGAGTGGCCAATCCCTTCTCAATCCTTAGTGTTGATGCTATCAAGTAACCAAGCTGCTCCTGCTTGTTCTTCAAAAAGTACTCAAATGCCTCCTCTTGAGTTCGCATCTTGGCAACCTTCTCTTTCCTTGCCTTCTCCTTCTTCTCTTGAGCTTGTACTGATGATGGTTCATTCTCATTCATGACAACCTGATTGTCCTCAAAATCTGGATAGAGAGGAAAATGTTCCTTATCCAATAGATATTTTCCTGTGCCCATCTTTGAGTTAATCAACTCTTGAATCTGCGGGGCATATCCACAACTTCTCTTTTGGTCTGCTGTAGTCCTCTTAATGGTCTGTACCATAAGGCTCATGACCTTGAATTTCTGTGGCACATCAAACAAATGAAACATGTTGATTGCATGCCCTCTAATCATGTTGTGGTCACCAGACTTAGGAAACAGAGTGTGCCTTAGGATCCAGTTGATTGTTAGCAGCCCTGACAGAATAAAGTGGACTGACCCAAACTTATGTGTCTCTATAGCTTTGTCTGGGATCTCCTTGTACATGTGTGCCATAGAATTGTGGTCCATCTTCTTCTTGGCATAGACATCCAAGTCATCTTCACTCTCCTTTGGGGCATTGATCAGTTTTGCCCATTCCTCAACGGTTGACTGGTACCTTGTACCTTCAGACATCCAAACTATCCTCCCATCTGGATAGAAGTGTGCTGTGGAGTAGAATTGCATAATGAGTTCATCATTCCAGTTGGTGAGCTTTTGCCCAACAAAATCTGCAACTCCACAAGCAACAAAACTGTCTTGCACTCCAGGATAGTGTTCTTCATTGTCTTTCATATAGGTCCAGTCGACCCACCTCATATCACACACTATGGGCTTCTTGTTCAGCAAGATTGTATCATAGAAGTCCTGCTATTCCTTTGTATGGAACCTGTAATCAACAACAGTTCTTCTCCTTGTGGCATATGGATCTGTCATCCTCCATAGCCTCAACCCTGAGTCTCTTCTGATCTCATGTCCTCAGACACAGGATGGGCATCATTATGGTCTGGTATCTTGGGCTTGAGCTTCCTCAAGACTTGTCCTTCTTCATCTTCCTCATCAGCAACTTCAGGCACTGGGGCCTTGTTCTTCTCAGCAGCTGGAATACTCCTGGTATTCCTCTTTGGTGCAAGCTTGGGCTTGGGGGCAGCTTTGGGTGCTTCCTTGGGCTTTGATGTTGCATCCCCTGACTTATAGCATCACCCATAAGCTTTTGTGCCTTGGGTGCTGGTGCAGCAACCTCTTCTTCCTCTTCGGAGTCTCTCCTCATTGAGGGATTTCCAAGAACCTGGGCAGTAGTGGTTCTGGCTCTCTTCTTCTTCTTATCCTGAGTAGCAGCTTCATCTTCTGATTCTATGGTAAACTTCATAGTTTCTCTAGTGGGAACTTTCTTGGTTTTGGAAGTTGTGACTCTCTTTGCAGGTGCCTCTCTTGGTTCAGTCTTTTAAGGCACTTGAGTAGATCCTCTGACCTTCAGCATATGTGTCATCTTGGCAGGAACCTTCCTATTGAGTCCAGGTTTAGTGTTCTGTGCTGAGGCATATTCCTTTTTGAGCACTACCTTCTTGGAGGTAGCCTCATCCTCTTTTCCTCATAATCCTCGTCCTCAGAATCTGAGGTTCTCTTATTCCTTGTCCTGGTGGCAGCTTTAGGCAGATTGCTTGGGGTGCTCCTGCTGCCTTCATCTTAAGTACTAGAGGGACTAGTGCCCTCACTCATGTGATTGTGCTCTTCTGACCTATTCTGACTATCACTTTGGTCTGACATGCTGCAAATCACTAACTGCTGACCCTGTGAAGAGTTATAGATGAGATAGAGTGGATGGGCATCACAAAATGCAGAGATTTTTGCAAAAGAATGATTCAAAAATTCAGGTTTAGTTTTCCACAGAAAGCATTTCGGATCAACTGATTTTCAAACTCGGTGATACCGAAGCAGTTTTGGAACCTAAACTGATGAACTCAGTTGGACCGAGTCACAGTTCGGTGGCACCGAGACTGCTAGGGTTTCACAAAGTCCTAAAATCGGTCTCACCGATTAGCAATTCTCGGTCAGACCGAGAGTTACTAGTGCAATGGCATTAGCCAAATCGGTGGGACCGAGTTTTTCAACTCGGTGGGCCAGAGATGGTTTCGGCGGAAACCTAACCCTAAATTTTCGAATCTCATCTAATCTAAGGATTGCATTGACTGGATAGGAGTGTTTCAATTGTGGCAAGAATCATTAAGAACACAATATGCTAGGAATCGGACGAGGATAGCACTATGATCGAGTCCATACCCTAGCTTGGCGATGAACTCGCTACAGCGGCAATGGCGGGGGTGAAATCCATTGACGGCGGCGGAGACCAGTGATAGGAGGTGGCTGGCGACGAGGAGACGATCCGGAGACCCTGATGGCAGAGCAAGCTATTGCGCGAGCGAAGAGGTTCGGAGAAGTTTCCAAATTTTTGCCCGTGACTATATATAGACCAACCCTGTCGGTGTGACCGAGTGGAACAACTCGGTGGCACCGAGATGCATAGCTGTGTACAGTTACAGTAACTCGGTGTGACCGAAAAGTTCTAATCGATTGCACCAAGATTGAAAACCTAGATCGACTTAGTGATCTCGATAGGACCGAAATGGAGGAATCCGTTAGACTGTGAATCACAAAGAAGTTTGGGAAGTTTAAGTCTATGACGAATCGGGGACTCCGAGTGCTCCTCACACAGAGTGGTTTGAATCTGACTTGATCAAATTTTGTGATGTAGCATGAATAGAGTTTGTGACGAGAAAATCATAGATAGCTAGAGAAGGTTCTTAGGCATTCTTGTCCATCCACTTGGCAAAAAGAAAAAGAAGCCAATCACTCAAAACAACAAGTGGATGTCCTTGAATGAGTAAAATATGCACCAACATGCTCACACAATAAGATGGCAAATGAAATATGTGGCAAAACATGCACAACCAATTCTAGCATCTATCAAACAATTGGCGATGACTAGGTCATCTATATATGAGTATATTGACTGAGGAGTAAAATGAAAACATTTGATCATAGGTCATACTCATCATTTAAGCTCAAGTGGGGTTACCACTTTTATATAATGCATTGATGTGTTCACACCATTAGAGTTGCTTTGACTCAATTCTTAGAGTTAAGCTCCCCCTAGATGTGAGATCCCCTTTTAGAGGGATGAACTAACCTTGGGTTTTGTCGATGATGACTTCATGTAGGTGTTGAAGATGTGGATGCTCAATGTTGATGTAGATCATTTGGAGCAATCCTTTGGAGTGAGTTGCACTTTCAACTTACCTACATGGGTTAGTCCTACAAGGAACAAACAAGAATATCCATAGACATAGAGTGAAGCATACACAAGACGATGTCCATGAAATCATTAGGTTACCTTGTCCCTTGCCTTACCAACATGAGGGTTTGTGACTCCTTGAACTAGTGCAAGATGTGGAATTTGATTGCACTTGTTCTTGCCATAATGATATGAGTGAAGAATGTTGGCGGAGTCACCCTCAAGAACTCTCTAGTTCTTCTTCTTCAGGATCCACATCATCTTGATGGGAATCCTTGGAGTTGTAGTTGTACTTGATGAAGTAGAACTTGATGTAGTATTGGGAACCCACTTGACTGAGGCCTTAGGTGCTTGTTCAAATGCATCAATCTCTTCTTGAAGCTTGTCCTTGCCTTTGTTCTTGTGGTCTTGTGGTGGAAGATCATCTTGTGCTTGTGTTCCTTTTGAAGGAAGTAGGATCATACTTCTCTTGTTGAGGAACAAACTTCGTCTTGGGGTATTGATCTTCTTCCCACTCAACTCCATTGGCATTGAACTTTTGTTCAAAACCAACACCTTGATTCTTCCGGTGCCTTCCTTGCTTGCGTACAATTTCCTCGAATTGCTTACTCCCGGCAAGGCTCTTGTAAACACATTTCTCTATAATTCCCTTCAATAAGCTATTTTCTTGCTCAAGTGTAACTTGGATAAGAGAATCATTAGTGGAATCAAGAGAACTACTAGAAGCAACAATATTGGATTTGACATTATTATTGTTACTACTAGAGGAAGGATCTTTCTTGTACTTGTTACTAGACTTGACTTGAGGCATGTAAGTAGATAATAGTAAACGCTTGGCAATGTAAGAAGAACTTTTCTTACAGAGATCATCATTGATTGCTTTTAAGAACTCATGCTCTTGCTCAAGATTGAGCTTTTCAAAGCGTAACTTCTCATGAGCCCTTAAAAGTTCTCGATGATCTTCGAAGATAGTTTCATGAGCTAACTTAAGAGTGTTTAGTTCTTTAGTTAGAAGCTCAATCTTCTCCTTATCATTGTCATTCGTTTTATCTTGATTAGCATGATTAATTGACGTTCCATCATAGTATTCATCACTAGAGTTGTCAACAAGTAAATCATCATCCACAAGTAAGTCATCTTCATCACTATCGAAATCAACATACTCAGGATGTGTTACCTTTGGACCTTTGTCCATGAAGCATCTTCCAATTCCTTCATTTGGTGAATCAAATATGTCATAGGAGTTGGTTGACACAAGTGCTAGACCGGCAACACCTTCATCTTGAGTATATTCGGAGTCGGAGTGATAGCTTCTCTCGGAGTGATTGTCGGAGTCGGAGCCGGATACCCATTCACCAACATGAGCTTGATGTCTTCGTTTTGTGTAGCTCCTTGATGACTTGTCCTTCCTTTCCGAATCCTTGCTTTTCCATGAGGGTCTTCGTTCATAACGATCATCTCTACTCCTCCTCTCTCTCGGTGGTGATTCTTCTCTTTTGCTTCTTCTTTTTGGAGAATCTTCTCTTCTTTTGTAGGGTGCCGTACACTCATTGGAATAGTGTCCGGGTCTCCCACAATTGTAGCTATTTTGCTCTCGGCTAGAAGATCTTTTGTCATTGTAAGACCTTGACTTGGAGCTTCTTTCCTTGCTTCTACTCTTGTAGAATTTGTTGAAGTTCCTTACCATTAAGCTCAATTCTTCATTAAAGGTTTGTTTCTCACTTGATGATGTGGGGGCTTCACTTGAGGCTTTGTAAGAACCACTTGACTTGTTGTGAAGTTCCTCCTTATCCTTGAGTGACATCTCGTGAGCAACAATTCTTCCAATTACTTCCGTTGGCTTGAGATCTTTGTAGTTTGGCATCATTTGGATCAATGTGCACACGGTATCATACTTTCCATCCAATGCTCTTAGGATTTTCTTGATGATGAATCTGTCGGTCATCTCTTCACTCCCTAAGCCGGCAATCTCATTTGTGATAAGAGCAAGCCTAGAGTACATTTCAGCGACACCTTCACCATCCTTCATTTTGAACTTGTCAAGCTGACTTTGGAGCACATCCAACTTGGATTCCTTGACGGAGTCGGTACCTTCATGCATATCAATCAAAGTATCCCAAATTTCCTTTGCGTTCTCAAGATGGCTGATTTTGTTGAATTCTTCGGGGCACAATCCGTTGAAGATGATATCATAAGCTTGAGCGTTGTATTGCAGCATCTTCAATTCTTCCGCATTAGCTTCATGGTTCGGCTCTCTCCCATCAAAGAATCCACCTTGCAAGCTAATACAAATAATTGCCCAAATGGCGGGGTTATGTCCGAGAATATGCATTTTCATCTTATGCTTCCAACTAGCAAAATTAGTACCATCAAAGTAAGGACCTCTACGGTGATAATTTCCCTCACTAGACACCATACTCTCCTAGGTTGTGAAACCAAGGCTATGACCACCAAAAGCTATGTAAATCAAAGCAAATGGAGACCAAAGCTTTGATACCACTTGTAGGACCTTGAAGTATGTCTAGAGGGGGGGTGATTAGACTACTTGACCAATTAAAAACTTAACCTTTTCCCAATTTTAGAGTTTGGCAGATTTTAGCTATCTTAGGACAAGTCAAGCAATCATCACACAATTCAAGCAAGCATGCAAAGAGTATATAGGCAGCGGAAATTAAAGCATGCAACTTGCAAGAATGTAAAGGGAAGGGTTTGGAGGATTCAAACGCAATTGGAGACACGGATGTTTTTGGCATGGTTCCGATAGGTGGTGCTATCGTACATCCACGTTGATGGAGACTTCAACCCACGAAGGGTAACGGTTGCGCGAGTCCACGGAGGGCTCCACCCACAAAGGGTCCACGAAGAAGCAACCTTGTCTATCCCACCATGGCCATTGCCCACTGTCGGTGTCAAAACCGGCGGATCTCGGGTAGGGGGTCCCGAACTGTGTGTCTAGGCGGATGGTATCAGGAGACAAGGGACACGATGTTTTTACCCAGGTTCGGGCCCTCTTGGTGGAGGTAAAACCCTACTCCTGCTTGATTAATATTGATGGTATGATTGTTGTTCGTCCTATGGACTAAAACTCTCCGGTTTATATAGACACCGGAGAGGGCTAGGGTTACACAGAGTCGGTTACAGTGGGAGGAGATCTTCATATCGTATCGCAAAGCTTTCCTTCCACGCCAAGGAAAGTCCCATCCGGACATGGGACGAGGTCTTCAATCTTGTATCTTCATAGTCTGGGAGTCCGGCCAAAGGTCATAGTCCGGCCATCCGGACACCCCGTAATCTAGCACTCCCTCAGTAGCCCCTGAACCAGGCTTCAATGACGACGAGTCCGGCGCGCAAATTGTCTTCGGTATTGAAAGGCGGGTTCCTCCTCTGAATACTTCATAGAAGATGTTTGAACACAAGGATATTGTCCAGCTCTGCAAAAATAAGTTCCACATGCCACCGTAGAGAGAATAATATTTAGACAAATCTAATCTGCTGACGTATTCCGTAGCGTGACATCATGCCGCAGCCAAGCCTTTATTCGAATCATTTTACTGTTCCACCTTAGCGCGTTTAGCGAGGCGGTTTCCTTGGCACGCTTGTCGAAGCAGAGATCGTGTCCCCTTATTTCGGGATTCTCATCAATACGGGCGTGGGCAACCCAACCATGCCTTTTGGTATGACTCTCTCATTGAAAGCGAGTCCCAAATGGTTACGGGGAGGGCTCTTGGTATTCAACTCCTTTATAAAGAGACCAAGGCTCGATTCCCTTTTCTTTCAATCCAATTGAATCCGCCCCTCGCCTCGAGTTCCAACACTCAAGGCTTCCAGTTTTAGGCGCTTTGGACCTCCGATGATGTCCGATTCCAACCTTCAAGGCCGGTGGGTGCCTTCCTCCGTTACGGAAGAAGACGTGTGAAAGCTAAGAGACGCCAGGTATCTAACCGACGAAATCTCGCATAGGCTGCCTGCTCAAGGGCAAGCCATTCCTTCTCCTCATCCCGGTGAGAGCGTGGTGTTCACATCTCACCTCCTTCAGGGGTTAGGGTTCCTGATTGATACTTTTGTGAGGGGGCTGATGTTCTATTACGGGCTGGAATTTCACGACCTAGCTCTGGAGTCCATCCTCCAAATTTCATCATTCATCGTAGTTTGCGAAGCCTTCCTCCATATCACCCCTCGCTTCGGATTGTGGCTTAAAACCTTCAAGGTAGAGCCGAAGATGGTCGAGGGGCAGCACGCTGAGTGCGGAGGAGCTATCATAAGCAAGATAGTCGGCACTCCATGGCCCGAGGGCACTTTCCAAGAAAGTTCGGCTTATGGCAACGGGACTAGTTTTATATCACAGCCCCCAGGGGCACCACATGGGTGGCGCCACCTACTTTTCACTCGGGTCCCCCACCACGGCGAGCGTCATGGGTCAATGAAGGGCTTATTTGGGGGCCGTCCAAAGACGTGCCCATTCTGCAGGACCACATTCAAGATCTCCTCGAAAGAGATATTAACTTGACCCTGGTGGCGCAAGTTATGCTGATCCGCCGCACGCTGCCCTGTAAACATCGCCCTCTCTGCCTGTGGGAATTTAATCCGGAGGGACCGCGAGTCCTCCAACACTTTATGGGTGCGACGCCCATGGAGATGTACAAATTGTTCTTCGGACCACAAGCAAGGTGTCCAGACTTATCCGAGGACGCAGGTCTGAGCTGCAATCGCCAGGATGCTAAGGTAAGTAGCCCCATATCTGGACACACCATCCGTATTTTCATCATAAAGTGGCCCTTTAACAGAGCTATTCTTTGAACAGGAGTGGATAGCAAAGGCAAAGCTTATTAGGTGTCTAGCCCCTCTGCCCGAGACCACACCGGATCCGTGATAACCAGGATGCTGGAGATTATGCTTTCGGCCGAGGGCGAAGAGGGGAACCAAGGAGCTACCGCCTCCACGGAGGAGACTGTCAGGGAGGGAGGAATCGAGAATTCCCTCAACCTGGGAAGAAAAAGGAGTGCCTCTGAAGACCTGGAGGGGATGACCTTGAAACGGGGGAAGAAATCTTCGTTAGAGGATCCGGCGTCGGAGACTGCCCCGGCCGCATTGCGCCCTCAAGGGGATCAGCTTTCCTCCGAGCCGTAAGTAAAGAGAGGGGTTCAAAAATTAGTGGCATCCCTGTTTTATTTCCGAAGAAGATAACCAAAATATTAACTTGCAGTTCGGATCTCAACCCTTCTCAGCAGAGCTCGTCTTCCGGGGATATTCGTCCGGAGATGATGGAGAGCGAAACGCCTCCCCTAGCTGCACCAATTTACGAGGCGGGTGACCCTGAGGTGTCGTCCCGGCGGGTGTCTCTGAGTCCGGATCCTGAAAAAGGTCGTCGGGCTGGTCCGGTGCCCTCTGGTGCGTGGTCGGAGAGGTTGAAGGATCTGATCAGGCGAGCGTCCGTCTCAGAAGAACATCGTATGTTGATGAACACGGTGATTGGAAGGATTGTATCCGCGGAAAGCGGATTGTACGAGGCCGCCAGGAGTTTACTGACAGGCTTTGAGGTACGTCAAAAGGTGTACCTTTTGATAGAGCTGCATAAAATGCGCCCTGTATAAGTAGTAGCCCCTGAGACTCTGTGTGTCGTCAAAAGTGATGGCACACTGAGGATCAAAACCCCAGGTATAAAATGTTACCTTTTTATGAAGGTTGCGAGGCGTTGGGTGGCTAGCCGGACTGATGAATCTGTCGAGCTAAAGCGGCAACTGGACGTGGCAGATGCCGACATCGCGCTTGTAAATAAGCGGCTAGACGACACAAGGTATGCTCCGTAGATCCCTGATAAGAGGAGTTCGATGCTCGTGTCTTACAATATATATGCTTATTGCAGATAGTGCTGCTGTCGTGGAGAACCTTCAGGCGGAACTTGCCCAAGCCAAGGAGCAAGCAAGAAAAAGTGATGCGGCTACCGTTAAGGCGGCTGAAGAGCTGGAAGCCGAATAGGCCGCTCACTGCCAGAGTAAGAAAGTAATAACCGAAATGGCTATAAAATTGAAGGATGCTGCCGACCGCTGTATGGTTCTCGAGCAAGAAGAAAGGGCGGCTCAGAAGGACCTCGAGAAGATCACTGCCGAGGCCAAGGATACTCGCTCTGCAATGAGAGCTATGAAGGAGGAGCTGCGTCAGGCCGGTGATATCACGGCTGGAAAGCCCTATATGCTGCAGATGAAGTTCGGGGATCCTAGGTATGCTCCATTAGACCGGCAGTGGAGTGCGGAAAATACTTATCTGGATTTGGCAGCGAGTGCGGCGGACGCAACCGCACACTTCCGAGGTCGAGGTGACCATAAATTGGAAGATCTTTTTTGGTCGCAATTCCACAATCCAGATCGTCCACTTTCGGTATCCGACCGTTTGGCCACCTTTGCGGAGCTGAACAGGTTATCCGGACTCGCCATGAAGTATGTTGCGAGTCATTTGTGGCCAGGGGAGCCAGAGCCGAAGAGTTATTTTGGATTGGTGTAGCAGTTCCTTGGTTCTGTGCCGCATGTTGATGCAATGAAGAGGTCAGCGTGCATAGAGGGTGCGCAAATGACTCTTGCCCATGTCAAGACATACTTGGCGGATATGCAGGCCAGTGTTGTCGCATCCCAGGATTCGGACGAAGGCCGTGTGCCTGCCAGACACTACTTTGAGGAAGTTCTTCCGGGCGCTCATTTAATAGAAGCGCAGTGCTCAAAGGATGTTGTGTTCGAATAGTAGGTGCTATTGTAAAAGAAATATTTTGATAGAATATAAAAGCTTTTTATACTTGTGCTTGCAAGAATTATAACACCTCCTGTGCGGCCATTAATGTATATGTGTATATAACCTGAAAGATGGCAGTCGTTAGCTTCAGCCCCCACGCATATAATGCGGGGGTGTTCGCAAAAAATGCGCCTTTTCACACTTAACCCAAAGTCTTGGTCCTACAAAGGAGGTGATAGCGGTGCGAACGAGACAACCGGACTATAATGCTTTATCACTTTCACTTAGCCCCTGAAGGCACCGCGCTTGTTCCAGAGTTTCCGGGCTGACTCTCCGGGTTGCTGAGTTATATGACTCAGATCATCTGCATCCGGAGGTCGGACATAGGTCCCTTGAAAATTTGCCCGGAAAGCCTCCTCGAGCGCTTCCCAACTTCCCATGGTGTTTTGGGGAAGGCTTTTAAGCCAGTGCCGGGCTGGCCCTTTGAGCTTAAGGGGTATGTATTTGATGGCGTGGAGGTCATCTCCTCTGGCCATGTGTATGTGGAGGATATAATCCTCGATCCAGAATCCGGGGTCTGTTGTTCCGTCATATGCTTCTGTCTTCACGGGCTTGAATCCCGCTGGAAATTCATGATCCAGTACCTCATCGGTAAAACATAGGGGATGTGCGGCGCCCCTGTATGTAGGTGTGCCGCGATGTTCGGATATTTTCTGCATTGCATTGCTCGCTGGAGCTTGCTTTCTTGGACCATAGATGGATCTTGTTGGGCCGGTTGTTTGATGCGAATCTTTAGGTGGATCGCGCGCCGTATTGAGTGCGGCGCCCTTTGTCGCTTTAGATCTATCGTTGGGTCGTCTATCCGACCTGGTGGCTTCCTTGTTTTTTGACTGTGGGGGCTTTATGGCCTCTTCATCAAATTCCGGTAGTAGTTTCCGCTTCGGATAGCTCTTTATGTGACGACTGTTGCCGTACTTGTTTGTGGTATTGAGTACTTTGCCCCATCCGATCCTGAGTGCATCTTCTGCTGTTTTGAGCCTCCGCTTTTGCTTTTTCAGGCTACCTGCAGTGGCAACGAGCCTTTGGTGGAGGTCCTGATGTTCCAGCAGTTTGTCCAGCGTGAGGTCGTCCGGACTATTATCTTTCCCGAGGATTGGTTGTTCGGATTGCCCGTCCTATTTGGATAGTTGCTCGATGGCATGTTCATCTTCCGTTGATTCGCCCTGCTCTATGGCTGGGTCTTTGTCGAGGTGGGGCTTGGTGTGGCGCTTACATCGTTGCTTTGATTGTTTTTCGAGGGAGCGATCCCTGGTTGCGCCCTTTTGATCCTCGTTGTTATCCCTTTTGGGTGTGTCCACCATGTATACATCGTATGATGAGGTGGCCTTCCAGTGCCCTATAGGTGCTGGTTCTTGGTCGTCTCCTTCATCGGCATCCATACCGTCGATGTCTTCGGAGTCGAAGTCGAGCATGTTGGTTAGATCGTCGATAGTGGCTACAAAGTGGGTGGTGGGTGGGTTTCGAATTTCTTCGTCGTCCGCATCCCAACCCTACTGACCATAGTCCGGCAAGGGATCTCCTGACAAAGAGAGAGACTTTAGGGAGTTCAGGATGTCGCCAAAGGGCGAGTGCTGAAAGACGTCCGCGGCGGTGAACTCCATGATCGGAGCCCGATCAGGTTCGACCGGAAGGGGTGCGGAAGATTCGGAGCTGGAACGGAGTCCGACACCTTGGAGTCACAGGCCTTGCAAAGGACTAGGATGGTATTCGGCTCTATCGCTGTAGAGATTGCGTCTCCTGGGGTGGCGTCCAACCGTCCGTCCCTGGTTAGCGCAGCCGGCTCCGAGCTAATGGTCGAAGCGGACACCTGAGCGGCACTCTGGGCGTTGTCCGGTGGCAGAGCTAGATCATGCCCATCGAGACAGTGCGGCACGCTCGGCCGTGGCTCGAATCCGTCGAAGATCAAGTCCCCGCGAATGTCGGCCGTGTAGTTTAAGCTTCCAAACCTGACCTGATGGCCAGGGGCTTAGCTTTCGATCTGCTCCAGATGGCCAAACGAGTTGGCCTGCAGTGCGAAGCCGCCGAATACGAAGATCTGTCCGGGGAGAAAAGTCTCGCCCTGGACCGCGTCGTGGTTGATGATCGAAGAAGCCATCGGGCCTAAAGGTGACGACACAGAGGAACTCTCAATGAAAGCACCAATGTCGGTGTCAAAACCGGCGGATCTCGGGTAGGGGGTCCCAAACTGTGCGTCTAGGCGGATGGTAACAGGAGACAAGGGACACGATGTTTTTACCCAGGTTCGGGCCCTCTCGGTGGAGGTAAAACCCTACTCCTGCTTGATTAATATTGATGGTATGAGTATTACAAGAGTTGATCTACCACGAGATCAGAGAGGCTAAACCCTAGATTCTAGCCTATGGTATGATTGTTGTTCGTCCTACGGACTAAAACTCTCCGGTTTATATAGACACCGAAGAGGGCTAGGGTTACACAGAGTCGGTTACAATGGGAGGAGATCTTCATATCGTATCACCAAGCTTGCCTTCCACGCAAAGGAAAGTCCCATCCGGACACGGGATGAGGTCTTCAATCTTGTATCTTCATAGTACGGGAGTCCGGCCAAAGGTCATAGTCCGACCATCCGGACACCCCCTAATCCAGGACTCCCTCACCCATGAAGGACTTGCCTCACTAGCGGTAGATCTTCACGAAGTAGGCGATCTCCTTGCCCTTACAAACTCCTTGGTTCAACTCCACAATCTTATCGGAGGCTCCCAAGTGACACCTAGCCAATCTAGGAGACACCACTCTCCAAGAAGTAACAAAGGGTGCGTTGATGATGAACTCCTTGCTGTTGTGCTTCAAATGATAGTCTCCCCAACACTCAACTCTCTCTCATAGGATTTGGATATGGTGGAAAGATGATTTGAGTGGAAAGCAACTTGGGGAAGGCTAGAGATCAAGATTCATATGGTAGGAATGGAATATCTTGGCCTCAACACATGAGTAGGTAGTTCTCTCTCAGAAATGGTAAGTTGGAAGTGTAGGTTTGTTCTGATGGCTCTCTCCATGAATGAAGAGGAGGTGGAGGGGTATATATAGCCTCCACACAAAACCTAACCATTACACACAATTTACCAAACTCGGTGGACCGATTCAACAGACTCGGTCGGACCGATTTAGTAAACCTAGTTACCGTTAGGATTTTCGGTGGGACTGACATGCAACTCGGTAGGACCGATTCGGTTAGGGTTAGGGCATAACGTAATCTCGGTAAGACCGATCACTCAAACTCGGTGAGACCGATTTTGGTAATAAGCTTTCCAGAGAGTTGGTCAGGTAAACTCGGTGGGACCGATTTGCTCTTTTCGGTGAGACCGAAATGTTACAAAAGGGAATCAGAGAGTTTACATTGCAATCTCGGTGGGACCGATCGCTCACTTCGGTTAGACCGAAACGTTACGAAGGGAAACAGAGAGATTACAATCCCATCTCGGTGAGACCGAGATCCCTATCGGTAGGACCGATTTGCCTAGGGTTTGTGGCAGTGGCTATGACATTAGAACTCGGTGGCGCCGGATAGAAAGAATCGGTGTGACCGGTTTTGGCTTTAGGTTTAGGTCATTTGTGGATGTGAGAAAGTAGCTGAGGGTTTTTGGAGCATATCACCAAGCACACGAAGCAAGAGGCTCATTAAGCAACACCTCATCCCTCCTTGATAGTATTGGCTTTTCCTATAGACTCAATGTGATCTTGGATCACTAAAATGTAAAATGAAGAGTCTTGAGCTTTTGAGCTTGAGCCAATCCTTTGTCATTAGTACTTTGTGGGATCCACTTTCATCATCCATGCCATGCCATTCACTGAGCTTTCCTGAAATAATAGTCTTGGAATAGCATTAGCTCAATGAGCTATATGTTGTTATTAATTACCAAAACCACCTAGGGATAGTTGCACTTTCAGTTGGGCGAGGCCCAAACCGCGTTGTGCGCCAAGGAGGAGGAGTGCAGTAAGGTGGCCCAGGAGCACGACCGCCTGACCAAGAAGCTAGCTGACCAGGAGGAGCTTCACAAGGCGGCCCTTCAGGCGGTGAAGGACAGCGAGACTGCCCTCCAGGACGAATACAAGACCCAGGCGTCGAACTGGGCTGATGTGGAGCGGGCACTGAACGACGGCTATGGCCGGATTGAAGACATGGTCGATAGTGAGTTGCTTTC
Organism: Triticum aestivum; assembly: GCF_018294505.1. NCBI lineage: Eukaryota > Viridiplantae > Streptophyta > Magnoliopsida > Poales > Poaceae > Triticum > Triticum aestivum. The sequence goes on from NC_057813.1 coordinate 276,622,940, forward strand.
CTCTTCTTTCCTTCTTCTGCCGCATGTTATATGGTCCGGCTTCTGACTTCGTGTTCCTTTTTATTTCTTTATGCAGAGTACTCCCTAGCTACCCCATCATCGCCAGCCAAGCCATCGAAGCCAGCTGCGAAGAGCGGAGGCAGGCTGGTGCCGAAATTGCGCCAAACACCCGTCGGACGCTCGACGAGCAGCTCCTGGCCATCCAGGCCCGTCTCCAGCCGGCTGTAGCGTGTCAGAGCCCAGGTGGTCTCCGCCCTCTGGCCAGGTGTCCAGGCTCCGCGAACCCCCAGTCGGACTGCCGAATGGCTGGATGTAGCAGTCGGCCGCTTCGAGGCGTGGAAGGCTTCTTTGGCCCTCGCAGGTGCCAGGCGGGCCTTGGAGTTTGTCAGGGCATGGTACCCTGGTCTAGATCTAGCCCAGTTGGCCACGTTCCAGCAGGAGGCCTATGAGGAGTTGGTGGCAGTGAGGCCTGCTCTTATCTTTTGTGCTACGGAAATTGCCGACTACACCGACACCAGCATCTTCGTCCCTAAGCAGAACAACGAGGGCGCCGAGCTGCAGCCGGACTTGTTCAATCTGAAACCGGAAGACGGCGAAGACTCAGCAGAGGAGATCGCCTCTAGCGAAGAGGGCGAGGACGAGGAGAGCGAGGACGACGAAGATGTCGCGCCAGAAGGCGGAGCGGACGGACAGCCTCAGCTCGACCGCGCCTCCAGCAACGAGCTGCATGCGAGCGCGCTGACTTCGGCTGGGGACGATCAAGCCGAGACTCGCCAGTCGGCCACTCCACCAGCCGGCACGGCCGACTCCACCAACCTGTCGGACTCGCCTGCTGCACCCTTGGCTTAGGCGGCCAATTTTATCTTTAATTTTTCTTGCTTAGAAGTCTTTTGAACAATACTTGTTAAATTCGCGCAGTTCCTCCCACGTGTATTCAAACTATGTTGAATTCCGGCTTGGAAGCCCTGGTTTATGTAAATATCATTCCGCATGTGCTATGCTTGCGTTTCATTCTGACTTTGCTTGCTTTTTGATCCTTTTCGGCTTTTTCCTTTGCCGCCCTCCCTTGGCTGCCATCTTGCCAGCCGGACAGCCGCTCTGCGGACTGTGGCTGGGAGAAACACTTAGCCCTTTGGGAGGAGAAGTACTTCATCCTTTTACGACGTAGGAAGGTAAGTGAGAAGCCGGCCGGCCGGCCGCTCAGCAGCCGGTCGGCAAGGCGGGTAGCCGGCTTATGTTATGTTAGTGCATTGGTCCTTAGCCATTTTTCATGTGGGCATTGTTTCCTGCCTTTGACTCTTTCCAGCCGGACAGCCGCTCTGCGAGCTGCGGCTGGCGGGAAGAGAGGGCTTAGATGCCGTCACACTACTTGTACAACTGTAGGTAGCGCTAACATAATACAAGGCGGCAAGCCCCCGGGCCGACTGGTCGAACCCAATGCAAGGAGAAAAAATGTAGTAAACACATTTGTAGGCATAAAACTTATCATATAGATAAAAGGGTAGTCCCCGAGTGTGCCTCGAGGGGCCCAATGTCTTGTACAGCATAGTACATACTGCATTAACTGTAAAATCTTTGAAGGAGATTTGCATTCCATGGGTTCTCTGATTCCTTGCCAGAGTCGTCCCTCTTGCGTGCCCTCGGCTTCTGTGCATCGATTAGGTAGTAGGATTCATTGCACAAGGCCTTGCTGATGACCAAGGGGCCTTCCCAAGGGGCCGAGAGTTTGTGCTGGCCGGTTGTTCACTGGATCAGCCGAAGCACGAGGTCATCCTCCTGGAAGGATCTTGGCTCTGCTGGTAGATGGCAGATGGGCTGAGTGCCAACAGCCGTCCCTCTGCCCCTGTGTACATAGTGACGTGAGGTGATTCGAACTCGATGTCAGTTGGGATGACGGCCTCAGCACCATACACAAGGAAGAAGGGACTGAAGCCGGTTGACTTGTTTGGAGTGGTGCGCAGGATCCATAGGACGGCTGGTAGCTCATCGAGCTAGTAGCCGGTCGAGCGCTCTAGTGGCGCGAGCAGTCGGGGCTTGATGTTGGAGAGGATGAGGCCGTTTGCTCGCTCAACTTGGCCGTTTGACTGCGGATGGGCAATGGACGGTAAGTCCAGTCGGATGCCCTGCGTCGCGCAAAAACGACACAATGCTCCTTTGGCAAAATTTGTGCCATTGTCGGTGATGATGCTGTGTGGTATGCCATACCGGACGGTGATATCTGCGATGAAGGTCATAGCAGTCGGCCCATTCAACTTCTTGATTGGCTTTGCTTCAATCCACTTGGTGAACTTGTCGACAGCGACAAGCAGATGAGTCATGCCTCCGCGTGCCATCTTGAATGGGCCCACCATGTCCAGCCCCCAGACGACATAGGGCCAGGTGAGGGGGATGGTCTTGAGTGCGGAAGCCGGCAGATGTTGCTTGGAGCTGAACATTTGGCATCCCTTGCAGTGCTTGACCAAGTCTTTGGTGTCTTCCAAAGTAGTCGGCCTGAAGAAACTGTGGTGGAAAGCTTTGGCAACAAGTGATCTTGAAGCCGCGCAGTGGCCACACTCGCCTTGGTGGATATCTTTGAGGATCTCCATGCCTTTCTCTGGATCTATGCAATGCTGGAAGACTCTAGTCACGCTGTGCCTGACGAGCTCTCTTTTTATTACTATGTTGGCTCATGCCCGACACTGAACTTGTCGGGTCGAGATCTCATCGGCCGGCAGCTCCCTGTTCACCAGAAAGTTGAGGATGGGCTGCGCCCATGATGGAGCTGTGACTGCTTCTATTGCCAGCACGGTCAGTGCAACTAGGGCGGTTGGGCTGGGAGGTGTTGGGCTGGAGTCGGCCATCGCCTGTTGCGTCGTTGAAGGCCCCAGGCCGGGCTCTGCAGTCCCTGGGCCGGGTGCAGCTGCTGCAGTCCTCGAGCCGCCTGCCAAAGTCCCCGGGCCGCCTGCTGAGGCTGCCAAGTTGGATCCGACTGCTTCGGGGTCGGCCGGTACGAAGATGGAATCAAATTCGGGTGAAGGCTTGACAGACATCTTGAGGAGGCGCTGAAGGGAGACGCCAGCTGGTATGGATTGTTGGGTGGAGCCGATTCGTGCCAGGGCATCTGCTTGCTCGTTGTCGTCCCGTGGCACATGAAGGAACTCGCACCCTTCAAAATATTCGCTGAGTTGCTGGACGAGGAAGCGGTAGCTTGCCATGTTTGCATCTATCGCCAGACGACTATTGGACCACCAAATTTGAGTCTCCATAGCATAGGATCCGGCGGATGCCGAGTTCTTTGGCCAGTCGGAGCCCATGTATAAATGCCTCATACTCGGCCACACTATTGGAGGCGGCGAAGTGGATTTCCAATGTGTATCTAAGTTTGTCGCCTTTGGGAGAGGTGAGCACGATGCCAGCTCCCAAACCGGTGCGCATCTTGGATCCGTCAAAGTGCATCCGCCAATGGGTGGAGTCTGGCACTAGCGGCAGGTACTGGGTCTCGGCCCAGTCGACGAGGAAGTCGGCCAGCATTTGGGACTTGATGGCGGTGCGAGGCTGGTAGAAGATGGTGTAAGGAGCTAGCTAGATGGCCCACTTGGCCACCCGGCCTGATACATCGCGGCTGCCCATGATCATGGCAAGCGGGGCAGTGCAGACGACCGTGATGGGGTGCTCTTAAAAGTAAGGTTTGAGCTTCTTAGCGGCAAAGTACACGCTGTAGCACATCTTCTGGTGGTGGGGGTAGTTCTGCTTTGAGGCCGACAGTACTTCGCTCAAATAATACACGGGCCTCTGGACTGGCTGTGCCTTGCCGTTGTCTGGGCGCTGAACCACGATGATTGTGTTGACCACCCAGCTGGTTGCGACAATTAATGTAAAGGAGCATGGGCACTTTGTTAGTCGGAGCCGCCAGGACAAGCGCCGTGGTCAACATCTTTTTCAGCTAGTGGAAGGCTTCATCCGCCTGGTCACTCCACTCGTTTTCTTCATCAGGTGGTACAGGGGAAGAGCCTTCTCTCCGAGCGGATTAATGAAGCAGCTAAGGGAGGCCAAGCACCCGGTGAACTTCTGGACGTCTCGCAGCCGGGTGGGAATTTCCATACTCTCGATGGAGTTGATCTTCATGTGGTTGCACTCAATGCAACGTTCAGAGACCAGGAAGCCAAGAAGCTGACTGGCTGGTACTCCAAAGACGCATTTCTCAGGGTTGAGCTTGATCTGAAAGCAGCACAAGTTGTCGGGTGGTAGGTGCGACATATGCCAATGGATGGCTTATCATTGTGGGAGCCAGTAAGACATCGCCGGTGCCTGGAAGCGGGATGAGGCGAAGACATGCACGCCGGCGAATCTTACCCAGCTTCGGGGCTCTCCGTGGAGATAACACCCCTACTGCTGCTCTGCGGGGTCTCCGCATGATCACTAGATCAACAAGTAGCTACAAGATGCTCCTTGAGCTGTTCGGTGGTAGGAAGAAGAAGGGCAAGGCTAGCTCTCTCGTCTCCCGATGGTGGTGTCCAAAACTCTGTGAGATCAACCCTTTGCCTGGGTGTCCCGGGGGGTTTATATAGGCCTACCCCCGGGGGTACAATGGTAATCCGGCTGGGTGCGGGCCCAGGTCGTCAGTGTCTACGTCCGCCGTCTTCTCCGCCGGCTTCTAGGGCCCGTCGACTGGTGGGTCCTGCTGGCTGTCGGCCCGTTGGTCGACAGGACGGTCCCACCACATGGGGGATCTTGTCGGGGGCTGGTTACTGTGGCCTCGCCTCTGATGATGAGGGTTTTGTCGAGGTAAGCATGGCTACAGTGCTGCCGCCTTGCGGGCTCCCACTATAGCCTTACCGCGTCTCATCTGCTTAATGGTGCACGCGCCCCGAGGGGAGTAAGCCGGCTACTGGAAGCCTGCCCGGCCTTGGGCCGGCTGGGGGAGGCCAGGCCGCCTTCGGATGTCTCTTTAACCGAAGGGGCCCGCCGCCTGTGGGCCATACTGGCATCCCGTCGTGTGTGGCGTCACGATTCTTATGGCAACAGTGCCACGCCGGACGGGGGATGGCCGCCCCGTACGGCGTACTGTGGCCATGCATCTTCCGCGATTCGGGGTAGGGCAGGGTTTGCTGTAGCCACGCCCCGTCCCGTCACCGTTATGGGTGATGGTCTTTAGGATGCGGCGTTCAACCGCCTGCTTCTTGGAGTCGGCCCTTCGCGGGCCGCCTTCTGGGAGTCGGTCCTTCATGGGCTGGCTTCTTGGAGTCGGCCCGATCGTGGCGTCCTCCAAAGGTTGTTTTATGGCCGGGCCGCCTTCTGCCAACTGACTTAGGTGATAGCCGGCTGGAGGAAGGCGGCCCTGTGTCTTAGGTGCTTCGAGGTCCAATCAGCCTGTTGTTTTTTCTGAGGGCCAAAGGGAGCTGGTTAGGCTACCCGTGGTCATTTACTCCGACAGTAGTCCCCGAAGCTGGTTGGGCTTCGCGGCTTGAAGGGAAATCGAGAAGCTCGGCCAGCTTCCTATCCCGAGGAGCCGGTAGCTAGGAGCCGGCCCTTCTTGCGCGTGCCTTCTCGGCGAAGCCTCCTCAAAATTCGGAGGCGGGAACAAGCAAGCGCACCAGCCGAGCGGTGGGCGGACCGCCCGCTTTCCGCGCGCCGCGTGGCACCCTTCGGCTGGCAAGGCCTGCCAGCTCACGCGCGTGATGGGACGCTGTTGCAGGCCGGGGCCCGCCACTCCCGCGCCTCGGCCGGTGCGTCGATCTTCTGTGGCCCAAACCGATCGCACGTCTTCTGGCGGCTGTTCCCACTCGCCATCAAGGCGCGATAATCGCGGGGCATGGGGGAGTGGGTGCAGTTAATCCCACGCCCCCCCATGCCCCCCCTGGTGCCTCGCCTCCTCGGCTTCGCCGCGCGAGGCTATAAGTAGGGGTGGGGAGTGGGAGCAGCGGTCGTTCGCACGCTCGCCCTCGCCCTGCCTCCTCCTTCTTCTACCTCACTGTGGTAGCTCCTCGCCGTCCTCCCGCTTCACCATCCATTCTTCCTCCCAGTGTGCCGCAGGCTTGCTGCCTCCGCGCCGGGCGCTTCTTGCCGTCGCGCTTGCCGTCATGTCTCCGACGTCGAACTCTTGGGACGGCTCCACCATCCGCGACGACTACATCGAGTTTCTTCGCATGACGCGGCGGCTGCCGAGCGAGGATCTTGTGCAAGTTTGCCTCGCGCTAGCGAGGGAGATCTCGCCGGCGCCGGAGGAAGGCGAGCGAGTGATCTTCTACTCGCACTGCATGCGCGGCGTCGGCCTCCCCGCCAGCGGCTTCTTCCGCGTGTTCCTTAAGTTCTACCAGCTCCAGCCCCACCACCTCACCCCCAAAACGGTGGTGCTGCTGTCGGCCTTCGTCTCTTTGTGCGAAGGCTTCCTCAGTGTCCTCCCCACCATCAAGCTCTGGGGGGAGTTTTTTCAATCCTAGCTCGGCACGGCCTTCGCCGGCGTGCCGGCTCAGTGCGGCGCCTTCATCGCCATGAGGAGGTCCACCGCCGACAACCCCTTCCCTTCTGTCGCGCTGATCCAGTCGGTGAAGCTCTGGCAACGTTCTTACTTTTATATAAAGAATGTTGCCCCGAATGGCGACTACGTTAATTTGCCGGCTTACGTACCCGGCCCGCCGGCTGGGAGGCCGGCTTCATGGTCCTACCGGGCCAGATCGCTGACGTCGACTGGGGCCGAAGCCATCGCCCGACTTCGGGTGCTCATCCAGTCGGATTGCCTGACAGGTCCCGGCTTGATCGCCGCCTTCGTCGAGCGCCGGGTCCTTCTGCTTCAAGGCCTCCCTCATCTGATCTGTCAGATGAGCGGCCGTTTCAACCCGAGCCGGCTCAGCACCAGGGAGATGCCTCACGACGAGGTGTCCTACATGGTGAACTACATCGCCAACTGCAAGCTCAAGCCGGACTGGCAGTATGGCATGGCGCCATTCTCTCGCGCCAATCCGCCACCTATGGTAAGTTTTCTTTCTTTGTTTGTTGTCGAATCCTTTTCCGGGCCGACTCTTGACCCGTCGGTCTGTCCTGAACCAGAATCCCCTCCTTCATCCTCCGGTCGGGACCGCGGGGCCGGAGTGTGAGTTCACCCCCGACCGCGAGGCAGAAAACCCTAACGACGCCGACTTGGGGGCGGCCGCCCTGGACGACGACGCCTCGGGGGGCAGCGGCGAGACAGCGGGCTCCGGCTTCACCGCCGGCTTCGAAGACTGGCCTGACGATGACGAGGCCGATCCCGCTCTGCGCCGCCAGCTGGTATCCGACCCCCAAGGCGCCGGCCCATCTGGCGGGCCGGCTGCACGAGGCGGCATACTGAAGCACCGAGCGGCACCGACTCCCTTCGGCGACCGGGCCAAGAGTACTAAGGTGCCCGCAGCGGCAACCAAGCGGGACGAGGCAGCCGCGAAGGCGGCCCGCTTCCGCAAAGTGCTGAAGCAGCCGCAGGCAGTCTCGGCGTAAGTTCTGGTCTTCACACGACTTTATTTCTTTTCTTCGTTTGATGCTCTTCTAAGTCTTGTCTCCTACTTTGTCAATCAAGGCCCCGCTCTCTCTTGAATGGACTACCGCCGCCTCCATAGTCGGCAGAGCGGGAGGGTCTGCAGGCTCCCGTCGCATAGATCCCCATGCCGAGCTTCAGGCAGCGACGGAGCGGAACACGCTGGAAGCGCGGGAGGAGCGGGAGGCGGAGGAGACAAGGGCAGCCGCCGCTGAGCCGGCCCTGGAGACGACGGTGGAGTCAACCGAGGCGCAGGCCGACACGGCGGACAGGGACCGGGCGGAGGCCGAGGCCGCGGAGAAGACGGCGGAGGCCCTGCGAGGCCAACCTCTGCGGCTCGTTGTCCCCCTCCGTTCTGCGCCCCCGGACGTCCTGCAGCCCCCGCCGGAGGAGATCAGCTGCGACCCGCCGGTGATGAAGAGGGAGGAAGGCGACGTAGTCGTCCTGGAGGGAGGAGTGGTGCCGCCTCCGTCGGCCGGGACCGGCCAAGGCGGCCAGCCCGAGGTGCCGCCTGAGCGGCCGACTGCGCAGGCAGATCTTGTGGTTTTGTCGCCGTCTCGCCGGCGTGCAGCGAGGGCGGCTTCGGAGCCAGATCCGCAGAGGGCGGCCGCCTCCAGCTTGTTGTCGCATGAGCTAGAGTCGGCCACCGCTAGCTCGCCAGGGTGGACGCAGGGCGGTGGGACAGCCGCGCTGAACTTGGCGGCGCAAGATGTCTGCAGACGGCTTCAGGCCCAAGCCACCGCGCTGCAACAATGTACCCGGGAATTTCTCGCGACGCGGGCGATTGTTCGGGTGATTTCTTTTGTTCTTGATTTCTTTCCGTGGGGGCGCGTCAGCGCACGCACTGCATGTAGTCCCCGAGTTCCGAGCCGGCTGCTGAGTAGGAGGCTTGGAACTTCTTCGAAGACTTGTTTTACTGACTTACTCTTGCTTGCTTCTTCGTCCTGTTTGCAAGATTACCACAACCTCCACGTGGCTACCTTCAACTCCCAGGTCCGGGAGGCAGACAAGAGGGCCGGCGATCTGACGGAGAGCCGGCGTGAGTGTTTTTGTCCTTTCATCTCATGTGGGGGCGCGTCAGCGCACCCACTAGGTGTAGTCCCCGAGATTCGGGCCGACTACTGAGGAGTCGGGTCGGATCTTTCTTGCCGACTTCTTTCTTAACTTTTTCTTTCCATACTGGCAGGAGGCAATGCCGACTTAAGGCAGCAGCTGGGTGCCGCACAGACCACCCTTCGCACCAAGAAGGGCGAACTCAGTGCCTTGACCCAGGAGCGTGACCGCCTGACCAAGAGACTGGCCGACCAGGAGGAAAGCCACCAAACGGCCCTGAAGGCGGCCCAGGACAGCGAGGCCGCCCTCAAAGCTGAATTTGAGACCGAGGCGGCGGGCTGGGCTGAGGCAAGGCAAGCTCTGAGTGAAGGCTACGGCCGTGTCGAGGACTTGGTTGACAGTAGGCCGCCTTCTCCTTCACTTTTTGCTTGTTTTTGCGAGTCGGTTTATCTCCTGACTTGCTCTGTTTCTTCTCCTTTGTGAAGAGTACTTTCCTGGCCACTCCGTCGCCGCCAACCAAGCCATCGAAGCCCACCGAGAGGCCCGGCGGCCGGCTGGGGTTGAGATCGCGCCAGATGCCAACCGGTCGCTTGAGGAGCACCTTCTGGTGATCGAGGCCCGCCTCCAGCCGGCCTACCGCATGCTTCGCCGGCTCCAGCATGCTGGGGCGCAGGTGCTGGCCGCCCTTTGGCCTGGCGAGGTAATTCCTGGCACCCCCAGCCGCACTGCCGACTGGCTGGAGGTAGCCGTCGGCCGCCTTGAGGCCTAGAAGGCTTCGGCAGCTCGATCCGACGCTCGACGGGCGCTAGAGTTCGTCCGGGCTTGGTACCCTGGGCTGAACTTGGATCAGCTGCGCACCTAGGGCAGGAGGCCGACAAGGAGCTGGAGGCGGTGCAGCCGGCTATCATCCAGCGTGCCTCGGTGATCGCCGACTTCACCGACACCAGCGCCTTTGCTCCTGAGGTGAACGAGGTCGGCGTCGTGCAGCCGGAAGACTGGTTCGGGCTGAACCAGGCCGATGGTGAGGACTCGGCGGAGGAGATTGACTCCAGCGACGAGGGCGAGGAGGAGGAGGAGGAAGACGGCGAAGATGCTGAGCCGGATGTCGGAGCAGCCGGCCAGCCTCAGCCTGACCGTGCCTCCAGCAACGAGGCATGCGCGAACGCTCCGCCTGCCACCGGCGACGACCAGGCCGAGACTCGCCAGCCGGCCACTCCTCCAGCCGACACCACCGTCTCCACCATTCTTCCTGAAGCTCCAGGCGCTCCCTTGGCTTGATTTATCATTTACTTCCCTGCTAGTTACTCTTTGGACAAAACTTGTTATTTTGCGCAATTCCACCCACTGGGGGTGTATTCAAACTTCGGTGAATGCCGGCCTTTCGAAGGGTTTTTGATGGAAATATTATTATGCATGTGTTTGGCTTCCATTCCGACTTGCTTTTTATCTTTCAGCTTTCTTCCTTTGCCGCCTTCCCTTGGTTGCCGCCTTCCTAGTCGGACAGCCGCGCTGCAGTCTGTGGTCGGGTAAGGAATTCGGCCGTCTAGGAAGGCAAAGGTTAGAGCTTTCTTAGATTTTGGCAGAGTAGGAAAGGAAGCCGGCCAGCCAAGTGCTTCGACAGTCGGTTGGCGATGGGGGAAGCCGGCTTGTGCTATGTAAGTTCGTTAGTCCTTAGCCATTTTTCATGTGGGCATCCTTTCCGCCTTTAGCTCTTGCTAGTCGGGTAGCTGATTCTTCAAGCTGTGACTCTCGCAAGAGAGGGCTTGGGTGCCGGCACATTACTTGTCTGATTGCAGGTAGAACTTGGACATAACTCAAGGTGGCAAGTCCCCGGGCCGACTAGTCGAACCCGGTGCCAGACGGAGAAAGTAAATGCAGTAGGGTAACCACGGGGGTGATACCTGTCATACGTAGATAAAATAGGGCAGTCCCCGAGAACTCCTCGGGGGCCCATTGTCTCATACTTAATACAAAAGGTAGCTTGATACATACTGCATTTTAACTGTAAAATCTTCGAAGAAGATTGGCGTTCCACGGGCGGTCCGACTCCTTGCCGGAGTCGTCTCTCTTGCGTGCCTTCGTCTTCTATGCGTCGATTAGGTAATAGGAGTCGTTTCCCAGAGCCCGGCTGATGACGAATGAGCCTTCCCAAGGGGCCGAGAGCTTGTGCTGGCCGGCTGTTCGCTGGATTAGCCGGAGCACAAGGTCTCCCTCTTGGAAAGCTCTTGGCCTCACTCTCCGACAGTGGTAACGACGAAGCCCTTGCTGGTAGATGGTGGACCGACTGAGGGCTAACAGCCGACTTTCTTCCAGCAAGTCGACGCCGTCTTCTCTTGCTTCCTTGGCCTCTGCCTTCGTGTACATGGTGACTCGAGGTGAGTTGAACTCGATGTCAGTTGGGATGACAGCCTCAACACCATATACAAGGAAGAAGGGGGTGAAGCCAGTCGCCTTGTTTGGAGTAGTCCGCAGACTCCAAAGGACGGCCAGTAGCTCGTCTAGCCAGCAGCTGGCCGAATGCTCCATTGGCACGACCAGTCGGGGCTTGATGCTGGAGAGGATGAGGCCGTTTGCTCGCTCGACTTGGCCGTTTGATTGCCGGTGGGCAACGGACGCTAAGTCCAGTCGGATGCCCTGTGTCGTGCAGAAACGTGCCAATGATCCCTTGGCAAAATTTGTGCCGTTGTTAGTGATGATGCTGTGTGGAACGCCGTACCAGTTTGTAATGTCGGCAATGAAAGTCACGGCAGTCGGCCCATTCAGCTTCTTGATCGGCTTTGCTTCGATTCACTTGGTAAATTTGTCTAAGGCGACAAGCAGATGTGTCATGCCGCCGCGCGCCATCTTGAATGGTCCGACCATGTCCAGTCCCTAGACGACAAAGGGCCAAGTGATGGAGATAGTTTTGAGTGCAGAAGCCGGCAGGTGTTGCTTGGAGCCGAAGACTTGGCACCCTTTGCAGTGTTTGACTAGTTCCTTGGCATCCTCCAATGCAGTCGGCCAGAAGAATCCATGGCGGAAGGCCTTGGCGACGAGCGCCCTAGAGGCGGCATGGTGGCCGCATTTGCCTTGGTGGATGTCTTCGAGGATTGCTATGCCCTTCTCTTGCTCGACGCAGCCTTGGAAGACTCCGGTAGCGCTGCGCCTAACTAGCTCTTGATTCATTATTGTGTAGGCTCCGGCTCGGCCTTGCACTTGTCTGGCCGAGATCTTGTCAGTTGGTAGTTCTCCATTCACCAGAAACCGGAGGATGGGCTGAGCCCATGATGGAGCTGTGATTTCTTCCACTGCCAAGACGGCTACTGCAACCAGGGTGGGCGGGCTGGGTTGCGAGGATTTGGAGTCGGCCTCCGCCTACTGTGCCACTGCAGTCCCCGGGCCGGGTTCGGCTATCGCAGTCCCCGGGACGGGTTCGACTATGGCAGTCCTCAAGCCGGCTGCCGAAGTCCCCGGGCCGCCTGTCTGGTCCCCGAAGTCGGATCCGACTGCGTCGGGGTCAGGCGGCACGAAGATGGAACTGGATTCCGGAGAAGGCTTGACAGATGGCTTGAAGAGGCGTTGGAGGGCGACGCCAGTTGGTATAGCTTGTCGGGTGGAGCCTATTCGTGCCAGTGCATCTGCTTGCTCATTATCGGCCCGAGGCACATGAAGGAACTCGCACCCCTCGAAATATCCGCTGAGCTGCTGGACAAGGAAACGGTAGCTCGCCATGTTTGCGTCCTTGGCATCCCAGTCGCCGGATGATTGCTGCACCACTAAGTCCGAGTCGCCATAGCATAGGATCCGGCGGATGCCGAGTTCCTTGGCTAGCTGGAGCCCGTGTATGAGCGCCTCGTACTCGGCCACATTGTTGGACGCGGCAAAGTGGATTTGCAATGTGTATCTGAGTTTGTCGCCTTTGGGAGAGGTGAGGACGATGCCGGCTCCCAAGCCGGTGCGCATCTTGGATCTGTCAAAATGCATCCACCAATGGGTGGAGTCCGGGGACGGCGGCAGGTACTGGGTCTCGGCCCAGTCAATGAGGAATCCGGCCAGTGCTTGGGACTTGATGGCGGTGCGGGGCTGATAGTAAATTGTGTACGGAGCCAGCGCAATGGCCCATTTCGCCACTCGGCCGGATGCATCCCGGCTGCCTATGATCTCGGCAAGCGGGGCAGTGCATACGACCATAATGGGATGCTCTTGAAAGTAGGGATTGAGTTTCTTGGAGGCGAAATACACACCATAGCACATTTTCTGATAGTGCGGGTAATTCTTTTTTGAGGTGGACAATACTTCACTCAAATAATATACCGGCCTCTGGACTAGCTGAGCTCGGCCTTCCTCTGGGCGCTGAACCACAATGACTGTGCTGACCACCCGGCTGGTGGTGGTGATGTAGAGGAGCATGGGCTCCTTCTCAGTTGGGGCCGCCAAGACAGGCGGTGTGGACAGAACCTTTTTCAGCTCGCGGAACGCTTGATCCGCCTGGTCATTCCACTCAAAATGAGTGGATTTCTTCATGAGTCGGTAGAGGGGGAGAGCCTACTCTCCGAGCCGGCTCATGAAGCGGTTCAAAGATGCTAGGCATCCGGTAAACTTCTGGACGTCTCGCAGCTTGGTAGGGACCTTCATTCTCTCTATGGCCTTGATCTTCACTGGGTTGCACTCGATGCCGCGTTCGGAGACCAGAAAGCCTAGAAGCTGGCCGGCTGGTACTCCGAACACACATTTCTCCGGGTTGAGCTTGATCTGAAACCGGCACAAGTTCTCAAAGGTTTCCTTGAGGTCTTCCAGCAGGGTGCCACGTTTCTCCGTCTTCACCACAACATCGTCTACGTAGACGTGGGCATTTCGTCCGAGTTGCTTGAGGATGCATTTCTGCATGCAACGCTGAAAAGTGGCACCGGCATTTCTCAAGCCGAATGTCATAGTCAGGTAACAGAAAGCTCCGAATGGGGTGATGAAGGCGGTCTTGAAGCGATCCGCCGGGTTCAACTTTATCTGGTGGTAGCCAGAATAGGCATCCAAGAAACTCAACCGCTCGTATCCGACTGTGGAGTCTATCACTTGGTCAATCCTTGGCAAGGCGAACGGATCTTTGGGGCAGGCTTTGTTGAGGCTGGTGTAATCGATGCACATGCACCACTGCTTGTTCTTCTTCAGCACAAGGACCAGGTTGGCAAGCCATTCTGGAAAGAACACTTCCATAATGAAGCCGGCTGCCAGAAGCCGGGCTATCTCTTCTCCGACTACTCTTCTCTTCTCTTCTGACAGGCGGCACAAGGGTTGCCTGATCGGCTTTGCGTCAGATCGGACGTGTAGCTTGTGCTCGGCGAAATCCGTCGGGACACCCGGCATGTATTTGGGAGACCATGCGAAGATGTCCCGATTCTCACGGAGCAAATCGACGAGCTTGGCTTCCTATTTGCTGTCAAGTCCTGTGCCTATGACAGTGTGCCTTCCTGGGTGCTCCGGGTCCAGGGGTATCTTCTTTGTCTCCTTGGCCGGCTGGAAAGAACCTTGAGCTTTGCATTCTTTGGGGTCAGGAGACAAAGCCGTCTGCTTGCCAGCCAGGGCCACAACTCGGTCCAGCATTTTCTTTTCTTCGGCGATCACGAGGGACTCGGCCAGCCGACTACTGGCTGCTGCACACTCAGAAGACTTCTTGTAGTCTCCGGCTATGGTGATAATGCCCTTGGAACTCGGCATCTTCATCTTGAGGTAGGCATAGTGGGGCACAACCATAAACTTGGCCAATGCTGGTCGGCCACGCAGTGCGTGGTACGGGCTCTCCAAATCCACCACCTCGAACCATATTGCCTCCCGGCGGAAATGATCCTTGTCTCCAAAGAGGACATCCGTCTTGATCTTGCCGATTGGTGAGCAGGACAGGCCGGGTACGATGCCATGGAATACGATCCGGCTAGGCATGAGTTGCTTCGGCTTGATGTTGAGCTTCTCAATGGTATCTCAGTACAGAATGTTGATACTGCTCTCGCAATCTATCAGCACGTGGGAGAAATGAGCAGCGCGCCTCTCCATTGCCAGGGTAGTGTCCAAAACAAGGGCTGTCACGCCCAATATGCGACCCTATCCAAAAGGAACTCGAAGGTCCCACCAAGGATAGACCCGCATATTGAAACGCTTTTGCAAGGTGGATATCATTACATCAACATTACATAATAGATAGGGATACATACATAAGGCATACAATGCCACACGAATACAACATCATCTTACAAAAGAGCACCATCCGACTACGGATGAAACACAAACAGAAACTCAAACGACATCCACCCTGCTAGCCCAGGCTGCCGACCTGGAACTTATCCCCTAATCGAAGAAGAAGCAGAAGAAGAACTCAACGCAAGCAAGCAACGCTCTCGCGTCATGACCATCGCATAACCTGTACCTGCAACTGTTGTTGTAGTAACCTGTGAGCCACGAGGACTCAGCAATCCCATTACCATGGGTAACAAGACTAGCAAAGCTTAATGGGAAAGGAAGGGGTAAAGTGGTGAGGTTGCAGCAGCGACTAAGCAAGTATGGTGGCTAACATACGCAAATAAGAGCGAGAAGAGAAGCAAAGGAACGGTCGTCAACTAGTAATGATCAAGAGGTGACCCTGAACTCCTACTTACGCCAAACATAACCCAAGAACCGTGTTCACTTCCCGGACTCCGTCGAGAAGAGACCATCACGGTTACACACGCGGTTGATGCATTTTAATTCGGATCTGGTGCCAAGTTATGTACAACCGGACATTAACAAATTCCCATCTGCCTATAACCGCAGGCATGGCTTTCAAAAGATTATACCCTGCAGGGGTGTCCCAACTTAGCCCATGATAAGCTCTCGTGATCAACGAAGGATATACCTTCTCCCAGGAAGACCCAATCAGACTCGGAATCCCGGTTTACAAGACATTTCGACAATGGTAAAACAAGACTAGCAAAGCCGCCCGATGCACCGACAAATCCCGATAGGAGCTGCACATATCTCGTTCTCAGGGCACACCATATGAGCAAGACGTCGGGTTGGCATAGACACTGGTTGCCCAGGGGGCGCTGGACATCCCTCAGGTTGGACCAACACTCGAAGGAGCACTGGCCCGGGGGGGTAAAATAAAGATGACCCTCGGGCTCCAGAAACCCAAGAGAAAAAGGGCTAGGTGAGGCAAATGGTAAAACCAAGGTTGGGCCTTGCTGGAGGAGTTTTATTCAAAGCGAACTGTCAAGGGGGTCCCCTAAATCACCCAACCGCGTAAGGAACGCAAAATCCGGGAACATAACACCGGTATGACGGAAACTAGGGCGGCAAGAGTGGAACAAAACACCAGGCAAAAGGCCGAGTCTTCCACCCTTTACCAAGTATATAGATGCATTAATAATATAAGAGATATTGTGATATCCCAACATAATCCTGTCCACCATGGAGTAATCTTCAACTTCACCTGCAACTAACAACGCTATAAGAGGGGCTGAGCAAAAGCGGTAACATAGCCAAACAACGGTTTGCTAGGAAGGGTGAAAAGGTTAGAGGCTGACATGTCAATTTGGGAAGGCTTGAAGAACAAGTGATAGGAAGCGCAGCATAGCGATAGAATGAAGCAACTAGCATAGCAATGATAGTAGTGAGATCCAGGGTAGCGGTCATCTTGCCTGAAATCCCACAAGGAGGAAGAACGAGTCCATGAAGAAGATGAACGGGCGTAGTCGAACGAATCCTCACAATCGCAACATTACCGGAACTAAGAAGCAACACCGGAAAAGAAACAAACAACATGGTAAACACACAAGCATAATCATGGCATGATGCACAATCAAGTATGATGCATGTCCGGTTTAATGAGGCATGGCATGGCAAAATGCAACAACCAATACTACAAGTTAAGTGGAGCTCAATATGCAACGATTTGCATATTGACGAAACACCACATTCAAGTTATTTAGTTCGCTCTCGTTTAGGTACACAACAATATTAAATGTTGTTAAACATGGCAAGAGGTGAAACATAATGAACTACATATCTAGGCAAGTTTAAATGAGGCCGGAAGTTACAAACAACAATTCCGAAAAATCCCCATGTGCATATTTTAGATTTGGTACTGTTCTGCCATAAAACATATTTTATTGTTGTTAAACAGGAAAATAAAGTGCACCATGTTAAAATAGGTATTTTTCCACCCCATTTACATATAAAGTTTATTAAAATTGGAGCTACGGTTATTTAGTTATGAAATAAATCATTTTAACATGCTATTTATGAAAATTTAAACAAACATCAAGTTAAACATTTTAAACATGGATGAAAATAGCAAATAATGAAACTAGATGAAATTCTAAGCATTTTACATATATAAATTATTTACATAAGATGCGCCATATGTGAGTTATTAAATGCATGAACTTTAGGGACTTTTCTGTAAATATGTAATTCCCTGGATAATTAGCAAATTCGCAAATCTGGAAAAAAATGCTATCGGGCCGAAACTGATTAGCCCAATAGTGTACAGGAGGGGGGATCTGGAGGGGGCTGCTCACCCATGGGCCTTGAGGCCGAAACAGGAAGGCAGCCCGCGGGAGGGCGTGGTGGAGCAGGCCGGCGGGGCTGGCCGGGCGCGCTGGATCTGGGAGGCTGCTGGCGATGCTGGGCGTTGGGAAGGCGCTGGGAAGCTGGGCTGCTGGCGTTCCAGACGAACAGGGACACGGTCAACGGGTCTGGGTGCGCCTCGTTCGTCTTCGAAGCAGAGGAACCAGGTGCGGCGAGGACGGGGTCAAACGGCACGGCAGCAGCTGCAGGGAAGGCCGGCGAGGTGGAGATGGGGCGGATCCGGCTGGCCGGCACCAGATCCGGGCAACGACGACACGGACGGAGCTCAGGGGCGGGCATGGCATTTTCCTGCAGAGATACGTGAGAGAGAGAGGGAGCATGCTGTGAGAGAGAGGCAAGGGAGGAAGTAGAGAGAGAGAGCAGAGCGGCGGGGAAGGCGACTGGAGTCGGGGCCATGGTCACGGAAGCCTCGGGCGAGCTCCTCTCGCGCTCGAGGATGGAGGCTGCTGCCTCGGTTCGATCCAGATCGAGCGGGCAGGCTGGATCCGTGCAGGGGGCCGAGGAAGGAGATGGTCGAGGCGCTCGGGGCAGAGGCGAGGAAGATGGTGGAGGCCGAGCGCGTTGGAGGAGTGGATCTCGGGCATGGGGACGAGGTTCCTGGTCGCCGGCAGGGATGGCTGCAGCCGGGCGGTGGAGTCGAGGGGCTGGAGGAGCTGGCAGGCCACGGCTGTGGTAATTGGCTCGCTGGGGAAAACGAGAGGAGGCTGTGGAATTTTGGATCGGGAGGGGATGGATCCCAAGGAAGAGCATCGGTGGTGGCTGGTTGGCTCGGCGCTGAAACCAAGGGAGAGAGTGGCGGCGGCTAGGAGGGACAAGCTGCCTAATTTCTAGGGTTGGATCCCGTGTATATATAGCAGGTGGATTTGGCTAGGTACTATTTGGTCCCTTCGATCGTAATCGGACGGCCCGGAATAAATAGGCTAGAGCATCCAATTAAGAAAACAGAGATGTTTTGGGGGTGTTGGGGGATGATCCGGATCTGTTGGTCATGACCGAGCGGTTCGGGTTCGGAGCAAGTTTCGGACGCATGCGAGGGGTCTGAGAGAGGTCGACGAAGACAAGGGGGGTTTTGTTGGTCTCGGAGAAAGAGAGAAGAGAGGGGTCCAATTGGTCTGAGAGAAGGTTGACAAGGATAAGCGGGAATCGAAAACCCGGTTAGACTCGGAACGGCCAACAAAAGCAAGGGGGACACGACAACTACGAGCGGATGCAAGTTTTATGAAGACGATGCCGATGCAATGCGAATGATGACATGAGACGAGATGCAAAACAAGAACAAAATGCAAAACAACAGACAAAAACCCAACCACGAAGGAAATATCATATCGCATCTCCGGAAAAGGCAAGAGTTGGAGTTACGAATATGGAAAGTTGTATCTGGGGTGTTACAACACTCCACCACTACGAGAGGATCTCGTCCCGAGATCTAGGATGGCACCGGAGAGAAATGGAAGAGGAAGAGAAAAGGTAAAACTAAGTTGCTTCTTCAACCTATGAGTGAAACCACGAACCTTGAGAGGTTGAGCAATATGAAATAAAGAAAACAACGAATATGAACATAGTTGAAAACACTCCGTTTAGAAAAGAGGAACAAGGGATACGACGAGAACCAAGAGGTTTAGTGATAAAATAGATATTGAAACCACTCCGGTTAAAAAGAGATGCAAGACTTGATAAGATGAAAAGAAATTGAAGAGTTGACACAACACTCCGGTTAAATGGATAAGCACGAAAAACATGATCCTCACAATTCGAGATGATGAGTGAAGAGAGGAACATCACCATGACTCCGAAATGAAAGAATAGAAGCTAGATCATTGTGATAAAGGGAACAGAGAAGGAAATGACAACTCCTACCACAATTGAATTTGGAAAGCACCCTTCCAAGAAGGTTACAATGGAGTTGTTGGAAAACCAACAACAAAAAGAATAAGCTTGTTGTGGGCTTATGGCAAACATCTCAAAAAGATGAGGTGACAACTGGCCACTGATGGAAACTGTAAATTGGATTGAGATCAGCAAGGAGATGAAAACTCCTTTTAATGAGAGAATAGGAGGAAACTTGGATTATCGATAGGCACCACAATTAGCAACATTCATTAGGGAAGGATTTAGGTGTAACCTAAACCAAGATAACTCCAATGGAGGGATTAATGGATTTAAATTACCTCATTCTTGAAAACATGTGAATCATGAAACACGAACTCAAATTGTCAAGAATGACATAACACCACCTCAAATGATAAGGTAGAACGAATTGCACTTCGAAATGCAAGATGAAGAATACTTGACCTCCCGAAAACAAAACATGTGTCGAACACCATGTTTATTTTAGAGTATAGCTTGGCGGATCTTAACTCCGAGAGAAATCTTGACGAACAATTGAAGAATGAAAAGAATCCTTGACGAACCACCATGTAGAGCCTCCATGAAGAACTCCGATAATAAAAGGATGATAGAAAGAAAGAGAAGTTGAAAACACAAGGTGAAGCCTTGCAATGATTTAGATGAAGCTTTGAAATGATATAACCGAGAAAACTTGGAACTCCGGAAAAGGAAAAGATGAAACACTAGAACCAAGAATTACTTCATCATGAACAATCTCCGGAAGAAAAGAATTGAATCACCTCGAGGAAATAAGAATAAGATTTATTGTATGCTTATCCTTCATCAAATTAAATTGATGACAAGCAATGGATTTGGCGTACTACTTATTCTCATTGAAAAATGATTACAAATAGAGATATAGCGCAAACTTCAAAAGGTATTGATGGAACCACCGGTGGGATTAAAAAGAACGAATGAATTGATATGATAACAAAGGAAGTGAAATCTTGAACGAACCACCGTAAAAATTGCAAAAGAGAGTAGCAAGGGCACAATTCACCGGGAAGAATTTGAAAACGAATGAAGATACTTGAAGGGATTTAGATACATGAGAACGAAGAGAACATGAACTGATTAGAGGATATTTGAACGATTCACCGGTAAGATTTGGAGAACAAGAGTTCAAGGTTGAGAATGAGTAATATTCAGATATGATGGCATCCGGATTATCAAGAAAGGAAGCAACTCCTGAAATGCGTCGGATGGTTGAAAAGAATTCTCACAATCGAAAACAATTATCAGAGGATGACATAAGCTAGAACCACGCATCTTTAAGAGAAGGGAGGAAGATTTAAGAGAAAATCTTCTTCAGTCTTGAAATGCAGAGAATGACAACGAGAAACACTTCCATGAATTGCTGAGATACTCCGGGAGAATGAAAAAGAGGAAGGGTTGAACCAAAGATGAAAAGAATTTGAAAGCGATCTTGGAGAAGGCATGCGACTGATGAAAATTCATTCTTACATCAAACTTCGAAAAGAATTTGGGAATGGCTCCGGGAAAATTAGAAGAGTCAGGTAAGATCCTAGGAAAAGACTTGTGGGTTAGGGCCCACTCAAAAGACACACTGTTGAACGATTTAAAAGAGAGATTGCACTAGTTGAATTAAATGACTTGAATGAGATAACAACCTAAAAAACTAACGGATTGAGAATGGAAACACGAATTTTCCAAGATATCTTCAGTACTCCAAAACAAATGAATAGCGAGAGGTGAATGATTAATTGGTGCACCGGAATGAGAAAGCTTTGTGAAAAGAGGAAAAGGGATAAGATCAACACCGAAAGCTTGAAATTGGATCTGCTAGAGAAGAAAAGAGACGAAGAATAATAAACTTGAAGCTCCGTTAGTATCTTCCTGAGAATACCGGATAAGAACATTAATTGAAAAGAGTGAAGAGACTTCACATGAATAAAATGGATACTTGATTAAGAAATCTGAGTCCTTGAAGAAAAAGAGTGGGAGGGCGGGAAAACAAAGGCAACTTGGGGACGGATGAAACGGATACCGTTGAGAAAACATCGAATTGATCTCGCAAATGTTGAAATAATCGGATCCACTTGAAGAGAAGCACACCAGTTGGAAAAGAGTTGACATGACAACCTCAGTGATCAAGAAGGATTAGTACTCCCATAGAAATATGAGAACACCGTTTAGAAAAGGTATGGAATCAACACTTGACATTGAAGCAACTCAAATACCACAACTCAAAACAAAACAAAGGATTGGCTTGCAGAAATAAGCCGGAACAAATACATATGATAGAGATTTACCCAATCCCGTATCATGCATCTGTCGGAAAGATATTCTAGGAGCTACTTGAATTCCCACCTATAAACTCCCGAAACTTTCTGGTTATGCAATCTGGTGTTGGGGATACAGGGGAAGCAATATATCTCACCCAAACTAACAATCCCTACATCCAGCTGTATCCATCCGTCAACACATAACCAAGAAAACTCCGGAAATCGTGTACCTCAACCTTCGAAAAGCATCCATTATACAAGCTATGCCAATACTCCCGAACTCCCCAGTACTGGGTGGCGTCGAGGTTATCTCACCAACAACTGCATAAAAGAGATTTTCGATGTCGGCAAAACTGAGGTATTCCAAAACGGCAACGATAAAATTGTGACGACAACACCTCGGAGCTCAACTCCCTGGGTCAATGCCACATAATAGACAGGAGGCACCAAGAACAATGTTCTCGTCACAAAACCATCGGAATGATTCCAAGATACCCGCGTGATCCTAAAATTTTTTTAGTGAAATTTGAGGAGAGGAAAGACAAAACATCTACGTCAGGAGTCCTCACCAGAGCGACGAAGGGGCTGGTGAGTAAAAAGAATCCTACTCTCCGATATATATAATCCTAAGACTCAAAAATAGTTTTCTTCTAGACTCAACAACGGCCAACAATCAAGGGGGCTCCTATGGTCGGTCGAGGCTCTGATACCAACTTCTCACGCCCAATATGCGACCCTATCCAAAAGGAACTCGAAGGTCCCACCAAGGATAGACCCGCATATTGAAACACTTTTGCAAGGTGGATATCATTACATCAACATTACATAATAGATAGGGATACATACATAAGGCATACAATGCCACACGAATACAACATCATCTTACAAAAGAGCACCATCCGACTACGGATGAAACACAAACAGAAACTCAAACGACATCCACCCTGCTAACCCAGGCTGCCGACCTGGAACTTATCCCCTAATCGAAGAAGAAGCAGAAGAAGAACTCAACGCAAGCAAGCAACACTCTCGCGTCATGACCATCGCATAACCTGTACCTGCAACTGTTGTTGTAGTAATCTGTGAGCCACGAGGACTCAGCAATCCCATTACCATGGGTAACAAGACTAGCAAAGTGTCACATCCTAGCTTCTGGTAATGTTCTAGGCTAGCTTCATGTGTGCATCATGTTTAAATTCTGAAATTTGAACTGAGGGAAATAGGAAGCCTCAAAACCCTAAATAAAAGAGGGGCAAAGAACCCTGATAAATGCATTCAATGTTTTCAAAATGGCCTTAAATAATGTTGGTTATATTTTGGCAAGGGTTTTGCACCAAACCAAAAATAATGAACATTTTTGAGGAATATTTTGAGCACTGAATTTAAATCATTACTTTATTTGCATTTGGAACTATATTCATAACTTGTATAGAATATATTTCCAAATACCCTGAAACATTTTATGTGCTTTTGGAAAAGTCCATTAAGCAGCATAAATATTTTTAGAGGAGTTTTTGGCATTGTTTGAATTATTTTTAAATTCAAAACAGTGGCAAAACAGATTAAATAAAGAAAACAGAACTGAAATAGAAATAAAAGACAGAGAGAGAGAAGGAAGTTACCTGTCAGCCCACCCGGCCCAAACCTACCTGGCGGCCTAGCTGGCAGGCCCAGCCCACCACTTCCCCCCCTGTCGCCTTCCTCCTCGCGCCAGTAGGCGCAGGCGCGTGGCCGGAGCACGCGGGCACACGCCCAGGCCACCTCCTGCCTCTCTGCCTGCTTCCCCGTCGCCCTGAGGATGCCACGCACCCCTTGGACCGCTCTCACTCTCCCCCATTCCTTCTTCTCTCTTCCATGGCTCTCTCACTCGCGCGACCGAGGACCGCCGTCGCCGCCGCTCGTCGCAGTCGTAGCCACCACCGTCGTTCCACCCCACCAGAGTGACCAAAGGCTCCGCCTCGACGCCCCCGACCTCTCCATGGAGCTACGCAACGCTGGGAGCCCGGCATCGCCGCCCACGCCGTCTTCCCCATCTCCGGCCGCCCGAGATCGCCGTCGTTGATTCGTCGTCACCAAGCCATCCCCGAGCCCACTAGTCTGCTCTGCGAGTTCACCGTGAGCACCGGAATCTTTCCCCTCTCTCCCCTGCCTCGTTTGCACCGCGTAGCTATCAAATCCGCTGGAGCCGCGAGCTTACCACCGCCGGCGATGTCGCCGCCGCCGCGCTAGTCGCTGGAGCTCGTGTCCGAGCACTCCATCGTGCTCAGCACGCTCCCAGTAGCACATATCACCCCACCACCGTCCTCCCCGTGCACCCTAACGCAATCCCGTGCACAACCGAACTCCGGCGCCGCCGCGAGCTCGATTCCGGCGAGCCCGTTCGACCTCAGCCCCTCCCGCTTGCCTAGATGGATGCGGCTGAGCGCCAGCTACGCGTAGATGATCGCTGCCGCTGTTTTGGTCGCCGGAGGAGGAATTCCGACCCCCTCCGCCGTCTCTGACTCCGCCGGCGACGAGCCGCGGGTCAACTCCGGCGAGTTGACCCGGGGTTTGACCCCCCTGACGTGTGGGCCCAGGCGCCCGCTTGATTAGTGTTAGATTAGTTAGCACTAATTAACCTAGCTAATTAGGTAGGCCACTGACATGCGGGCCCCGCCCGGCTAACTAAGTTAGTTAGGGCTAACTAACTTGGTTAGTTGACTGGGTCACTGACCAGTGGACCCCACTGGTCAGGTTTGACCTGGTCGACGCCTTTGACCTGCTGACGTCACCCCGGCGTCATGCTGACGCAATATTCCTTTTCTGGAATTTAGTTTATTTTATAAATAATCAGAAAATCCAGAAAATTGTATAAACTTCTAAAATTCATAGAAATTCAACCGTAACTCCAAATTAAATAATTTATATATGAAAAATTATCAGAAAAATTCAAGGAATCCATCTGTACCATTTTCATGCATGTTAGAACAACTTATAGCTGCTGTTTAGCACAAATCATATAAAGGGCATTTATTTAATCATATATGGAGTTTGAATTTGAATTTTATATTCAAACCAACTTCATTTAATCTGTTGCTAGTTGCATTAGCTCAAAACACATTCATATTGCCATGTCATGAGCATGCATCATATTGTGCATTGCATTGATTGTGTTCCTTTCTATGTTGCCGATATTTGTCCCCTCTCGATAGACGCGATACCGACGATGTGATCGTTGACACTGATGAAGACTCAATGTTATCTTCAGAAGTGCCAGGCAAGCAAAACCCCCTTGTTCATTCCGATAAATTCCCACTCTCTCGCTCCTGCTCTCTTTTACTGCATTAGGACAACATCGATTCATCTGTTACTTGCTGCGGTAGCTGAACCCCTTTATCCTCTGCATGACCTGTCATTCCACAGTAATTAGATGAAACCCACTAGCATGAGTAGGAGTTGTTTGAGCCCTGTTGTGCCTACTCATTCATGCTTGTTTGTCATGCCTGCTACTGCTTAGAGTTGAGTCAGGTCTGATTCATCGGGGATGAATCAGAGGCGTGTGAACCTGTCCTACTGTGTGTGAGCTAAGTGTGTGAACACGATTTGGTAAAGGTAGCGGTGAGAGGCCATGTAGGAGTACATGGTGGGTTGTCTCATTGCAGCCGTCCTCAGGAACTGAGTTCTGTGTTTGTGATCCATGATTCAGCTACTACCACGCATTGGGCCCGAAACCAATGGACCCTCTCGGCTTCTTGATCACCCTTGTCCTCTGTCCAGGAGTTGCAAGTAGTTTCTGGTGTTTGTAGTATGCTGGAGGCCGTGCGCAGTGCTGACCGTAGGGGTGGGCTGTGATGCGGTAGGCACGTGGCACGGTGTACCGGGCGCCCGTTTGGTGTCTCGGGAACCCTGTTCACATCGTTTGGGGCTGTGAGCGAAACTCCGGCCGGATCTCCTCATGGATGGAACCCGAATAGGCGATAAACCTGGACTAGAGACTTAGGTGATTAGGTAGGTCGTGGCCGACACCCACGTTGGGCTTCCGCTTGAAGGTTGCCGAGTACATGTCGTGTAAACGGCGGTAAGTGGTGAGAGCGTGTGTGAAGAAGTACACCCCTGCAGGGTTAACATCATCTATTCGAATAGCCGTGTCCGCGGAAAAGGACTTCTGGGTTGCTTATATCAGTTCATAGACAAGTGAAAGTGGATACTCTAAAATACGCAAGATAAGCGTGAGTGCTATGGATGGCGTTCTCGTAGGGAGACGGGAGCGGATCCATAGTGGTGTATTGATATGGTGAATATGTGGACTCGTGTGCGCCACCTCAAAAGTGTTACTTGCAGTCGTAGTTTAGGATAGCCACCGAGTCAAAGCTGGCTTGCTGCAGATAAACCCCACCACCCCTTTGTTGATAATGATGCATATGTAGATAGTTCTGATGTAAGTCTTGCTGGGTACATTTGTACTCACGTTTGCCTATTTTATGTTTTGCAGAGAGACTTCGGTCTCACTAGTATTTCCACGTGGACTTCGACGTTTAGCTTGTTACCTCAGCTACGATCTTGAGCCCTCGGCAGGATCTGGTAGATAGTCAGGCTTCTCAGCCTTTTTCATTTATAGATGTCTGTACTCAGACATGATAGCTTCCTCTTGTGCTTTGACTTGTATGCTCTGATTGTTGGGTCATGAGACCCATGTTTGTAATATCTCGCTCCTCGGAGCCTATTGATTAAAATACTTGAGTTGTAGAGTCATGTTGTGATGCCATGTTGTATTTGCACATATCGAGCATATTGTGTGTATGTTATTGAAATGCTTGGTATGTGTGGGATCTGACCATCTAGTTGTTTATCTTTAGTAGCCTCTCTTATGGGGAAATGTCTCCTAGTGTTTCCACCGAGCCATGGTAGCTTGCTACTGCTCCGGAACACTTAGGCTGGCCGGCATGTGTCCTTCTTCGTTCCTGTGTCTGTCCCTTCGGGGAAATGTCACACGATGAATACCGGAGTCCTGTTAGCCCGCTACAGCCCGGTTCACCGGAGTCCTGCTAGCCCAGTGCTACAGCCTGGATTCACTCGCTGATGACCGACACGTTCGATGCTGGGTCATGGATGCCTGTCCCTGTAAGTCTGTGCCACTTTGGGTTTACGACTAGCCATGTCAGCCCGGGCTCCTTATCATATGGATGCTAGCGACACTATCATATACGTGTGCCAAAAGGCGCAAACGGTCCCGGGCAAAGGTAAGGCGACACCCGTGGGAATACCGTGCGTGAGGCCGCAAAGTGATATGAGGTGTTACATGCTAGATCGATGTGGCATTGAGTCGGGGTCCTGACAGCGTTGGTATCAGAGCTTGACTGCCTGTAGGATTACCAAGCCAAACTGGTCGAAGTTGAGTCTAGAAATTCTTTAGTTATATAAGGGAATTGATTGTGGGATGGAACGTAAGGCTCTTTTTACTCCTTTACCTCATGCCCTTCTGATCTGAGTCATCTTATCTTTCCTATGGGGATTAAGAACTAGGCTATCTCTTCTTTCTATCAGGATCACGTGTTACTAATCTGCAGACTTGTAGGATTGATGGTTCTAAGCTTGAGTTCAGTTTCTACTTCTGTATGTTAATTGTTGATCTCGGAACCTTGATATTGTGCTTCTGAGTGGTTATGCCATCATTTTGTGAATGTCTCAAATCTTTTCTGAGCATTTACAGCCGTTATGCTGTCCGAGTCATCCCAGGTTTCTAAGTAGTCTGATGCATTTGCAAATCTTTCTTCCCGTTTCAATGTTCCCATGGGCCAGATTAACCACACTAATCAGTAAGTTGAGGTACTCCGTTACCTTGACATATATGTTGGAGATATTATTATAACCCTAGGTGTCTTAGGGGACCATCTAGTAATTTAGCCATGATTTGTGTTCCCAGTGTGATGATTCTGGCTTTATTCTCGAAAGCATCCCGTGATGCTACTTAGTAATAGGTATTCTGTTCCTGGGTTCTTGAACCCGAGATTCACTCTACCTACTTCATGTTGATAGTAATTGCTAGTGCCTTTAGGATATTAGTAACCTTTGCGATAGTCCTTGAAGTCCGTGGTATCTTCTTCTTCCAAGTACCATGAACTACTTATGGCAGAAGTTCCTCGTTGAACTGAAATATCACAACAGGATTATTTTTTTATGAGTTCTCCATTATATATTGTGGCTCTGCCAGTTCTACCTTTCTGCATGGGTTATCCGGAAGAAATATGTTGAACTTCGTTCGACATGCTAATCCATGCATCCACAACTCAGAAAATCATATGTTCTTTTGAGTTGTCCCATCTTAGTTGTTTCCGACCCTCGCCTATCAATTGATAGTCAAGAGTATGCGTGCAATCGTTATCGATGTCTATTACTCTTGTGGTCCGTCCAGCCATTCTATCGCAGAATGACTAGGAGAAACAAACTCCAGTACCTCATCCATATCTAGGATTGGGTCAAAGTAGTTGTATTCCGCAGATCAAATGCCAATCCAGCTTTTGGTTCTGTTCTACCTTGGAGTATTACCCCCTTTATGTCAGAATTGTCATGAGAACTACACCAACTCTCATGAATTTTGACGTAGTGATACTTCTCACCATCATTAGTCATTCATCGGCCCTCGTGTTGATGCAACCGGAATACCGACAAATGAATTGTGATGTGTGAAATCAATACTCCCCGCAACTTCGTTGCTTGGTAGTTAAAGGATAATAGTTTCATTCTTAGCGTGTTGGTTTTTGAATCATCCTTCTAAGACTGATCGTGCTACCTAGTCCTTATTTCGGTGCACCCTTCGATTGATGAGTTAGGATCTTGTCAAGTCCTCACTCATTTGATCATATCATCTTGCCCTCAAAAGCGAGATTGTTCTCGAGCTTAGTAACATACCGGTGGTTCGTGATTTTCCGAATATCTTCTCGGAAGTATTACCAGGTTGTTCCCTGACTGTTATGTTGAGCTCATGATCAAGTTGGTTTCTTGTGAACCACCTTCTCTCCAAGAATCGGTGTTAGATATCCCTGAGCTAGTTGGTTAAGCTAGACAACAACTTGGAGAGTTGGAAGATGAAAGCTTGCCTGACTTAGTTCGTTCCAAAGGGATATTCTTGTGTAGTGTGTGTTGAAGAAAGATGATATCTTCATCGATTGGTCCTTGTGATCAGTTGCTGGACCTATTGTCTTATCAATCCTTTGATTTGAGTGTGGGCTATCGTCAAATCAAATCAGTACCAACGATGCTCGTAATGTTGTCTTATTCGTGGTTGATCCCCCGAGCATGCACCATTACATCTTTGGTCTGACCAATACTATCACCGTGTTCACTTAACTATGGAATTCCTTTTAAAAGGAAACCTAGATGAATTGTTGTTGAGCCCATTGACAACATCCTTATCTCCTCCATGATTTTGTTGAACATTAAGCTAGTGTTGGAAACTTTTGAAAGCATTTGTTCATGCTAGCTCATGAAGCATATGTTTGGATGAAGGTAGTGACTTCCTTTAATTCATGTGCATCTGATGCAAGTTGCCGCCGTGGATTCGAGAAAGTCAATGTTGCTTTCTTTGGAATCATTCCAAATCAGTCATGCACACGTGCGAAGTATTCTGTGGTCTGGAGATTTGCAACCTCCATTCTATATGTATATCCTAGCACACAAAGCCACTGATTGAGTTGTTCAAAGATAAAGGAGTCTGTCCAAGGTGAACTCTTTGGACTTCCACGCGTGGAGACTTCGATGTCATTAATGATGGTTCCCCCTCCTGAACTCGGTAGTGTTTTATTATAAGACTACCTTGTGGTCATGCTTGTCTTGGACAACAAGTTCACATGTTTGTAGCAGAACCAGCTCATGTTTTGGAGCTTGCTATTGTAGTTCATCTCCCGAGAATCCCGCAACGTCATCTCGTTGATTTGTGTTGCAAACTTTCATTTTTCTTCCTAGACTCGATGAGTCTGGAATATCCTGACACCAACCAGATCTGAATCTCAGGCAGATATGATGGTTTGGAACATTTCCCAAGAACTATAATATCGGTCCCTCGAAAACCGGTAAAGTGGATGTCGTGGCCAACACACCCAGCTGGAAGACCTGTTATTATAATATCTTGATTGAGGAAGTTGGCCACCTCCCCATAGGGATTTCGTAGGATTTACTCCCTAGTTGCCCCTATGGATTTTGAGATCCTGAAGTCCGACCTTTTTACTTGATGTTCTAGATATCAAACCATATCTATGAATGGGTTACACTAGCACATCAAGGAGAACATTAGAAGCGGAGTGCTAAATGTCTCTCGGTCGATCATCCAGATTTTATTTCCTTGGCCCCGCCAAGGGTGAAATCTGAGAAGGTGTTATCTTCCTTTGCATCTGCATCATCCATCATCACTCGTCATGGTAGCAAGTTGTGTTGCCAGGATCCTTGACACGGATGTTGGTAAAATCTTGATGGATATGGAAATGCTCAAGTTCTTGAGAGCACGCACAAGTGATACGTGTTATCATCGGCACTAACTGGGTTTGCTCTCAGTTTCCTCGGCAATGCTATGACCTATTCAAACAGTGAATTCACACTCTATTGTTGGGTTCTTCCCCAGTTACTAGAATCATTCCCAGCATTTGCATTTTGTTCCCAGCTTGCACCGCCAATGTGCCATTCTACCACGGGTCTCTTCCATCTCCGGTGATAAGGAAATTCATCCATTATGTTGTCTTCAACAAGGTAATCCACATCATCCAAGTCCGAGTATGCCATTCTACCGACCCCCGCCAATCGATTGCTGTGATTTGCCTTAGGCTGATATAGAGAGTCTCAATGATCTCTATATCAAAGGTAATTCTTTTTGCCACTTAAGATAATAATCTACGAATCACCCTCCTCCAGGATGTTTCATCGTGGTATCATGGCAATTCAACTCCTCGCTATGTTGACAACCGATCACCACATTCTTAAGTCTGCAATTACTGTCTACCTAGTGAACCTCGTCACCTGCTCCACTCCGTCCCTCTAGAGGTATGCTTCGTCTCTCAGCTCGAGAGACGTTGCTATGTCACATTCCGGGAGTTAATCCTGAGTTGTTCGACCTTCGAGAAGACCGATCCTTCTAGAGTTTTCCTTTCCTCTTCTTGTCATGATTAGCTGGAGTTCTCAGAGCAAGACGACAAGACAAAGATGATATTCAAATCAACGTTCATTTGAAGTGCAACCTGGATCGTGAAGATTGTACTAGTTTGCGTTTCCCCTTCATCCTACCCTACGCTTGAATCTCGAGACGAGATTCTTGTTTAGTGGGGGTGAGTTGTCACATCCCTAGCTTCTGGTAATGTTCTAGGCTAGCTTCATGTGTGCATCATGTTTAAATTCTGAAATTTGAACTGAGGGAAATTGGAAGCCTCAAAACCCTAAATAAAAGAGGGGCAAAGAACCCTGATAAATGCATTCAATGTTTTCAAAATGGCCTTAAATAACGTTGGTTATATTTTGGCAAGGGTTTTGCACCAAACCAAAAACAATGAACATTTTTGAGGAATATTTTGAGCACTGAATTTAAATCATTACTTTATTTGCATTTGGAACTATATTCATAACTTGTATAGAATATATTTCCAAATACCCTGAAACATTTTATGTGGTTTTGGAAAAGTCCATTAAGCAGCATAAATATTTTCAGAGGAGTTTTTGGCATTGTTTGAATTATTTTTAAATTCAAAACAGTGGCAAAACAGATTAAATAAAGAAAACAGAACTGAAATAGAAATAAAAGACAGAGAGAGAGAAGGAAGTTACCTGTCAGCCCACCCGGCCCAAACCTACCTGGCGGCCTAGCTGGCAGGCCCAGCCCACCACTTCCCCCCCTGTCGCCTTCCTCCTCGCGCCAGTAGGCGCAGGCGCGTGGCCGGAGCGCGCGGGCACACGCCCAGGCCACCTCCTGCCTCTCTGCCTGCTTCCCCGTCGCCCTGAGGATGCCACGCACCCCCTGGACCGCTCTCACTCTCCCCCATTCCTTCTTCTCTCTTCCCTGGCTCTCTCACTCGCGCGACCGAGGACCGCCGTCGCTGCCGCTCGTCGCAGTCGTAGCCACCACCGTCGTTCCACCCCACCAGAGTGACCAAAGGCTCCGCCTCGACGCCCCCGACCTCTCCATGGAGCTACGCAACGCTGGGAGCCCTGCATCGCCGCCCACGCCGTCTTCCCCATCTCCGGCCGCCCGAGATCGCCGTCGTTGATTCGTCGTCACCAAGCCATCCCCGAGCCCACTAGTCTGCTCTGCGAGTTCACCGTGAGCACCGGAATCTTTCCCCTCTCTCCCCTACCTCGTTTGCACCGCGTAGCTATCAAATCCGTCGGAGCCGCGAGCTTACCACCGCCGGCGATGTCGCCGCCGCCGCGCTAGTCGCTGGAGCTCGTGTCCGAGCACTCCATCGTGCTCAGCACGCTCCCAGTAGCACATATCACCCCACCACTGTCCTCCCCGTGCACCCTAATGCAATCCCGTGCACAACCGAACTCCAGCGCCGCCGCGAGCTCGATTCCGGCGAGCCCATTCGACCTCAGCCCCTCCCGCTTGCCTAGATGGATGCGGCTGAGCGCCAGCTACGCGTAGATGATCGCTGCCGCTGTTTTGGTCGCCGGAGGAGGAATTCCGACCCCCTCCGCCGTCTCTGACTCCGCCGGCGACGAGCCGCGGGTCAACTCCGGCGAGTTGACCCGGGGTTTGACCCCCCTGACGTGTGGGCCCAGGCGCCTGCTTGATTAGTGTTAGATTAGTTAGCACTAATTAACCTAGCTAATTAGGTAGGCCACTGACATGCGGGCCCCGCCCGGCTAACTAAGTTAGTTAGGGCTAACTAACTTGGTTAGTTGACTGGGTCACTGACCAGTGGACCCCACTGGTCAGGTTTGACCTGGTCGACGCCTTTGACCTGCTGACGTCACCCCGGCGTCATGCTGACGCAATATTCCTTTTCTGGAATTTAGTTTATTTTATAAATAATCAGAAAATCCAGAAAATTGTATAAACTTCTAAAATTCATAGAAATTCAACCGTAACTCCAAATTAAATAATTTATATATGAAAAATTATCAGAAAAATTCAAGGAATCCATCTGTACCATTTTCATGCATGTTAGAACAACTTATAGCTGCTGTTTAGCACAAATCATATAAAGGGCATTTATTTAATCATATATGGAGTTTGAATTTGAATTTTATATTCAAACCAACTTCATTTAATCTGTTGCTAGTTGCATTAGCTCAAAACACATTCATATTGCCATGTCATGAGCATGCATCATATTGTGCATTGCATTGATTGTGTTCCTTTCTGTGTTGCCGGTATTTGTCCCCTCTCGATAGACGCGATACCGACGATGTGATCGTTGACACTGATGAAGACTCAATGTTATCTTCAGAAGTGCCAGGCAAGCAAAACCCCCTTGTTCATTCCGATAAATTCCCACTCTCTCGCTCCTGCTCTCTTTTACTGCATTAGGACAACATCGATTCATCTGTTACTTGCTGCGGTAGCTGAACCCCTTTATCCTCTGCATGACCTGTCATTCCACAGTAATTAGATGAAACCCACTAGCATGAGTAGGAGTTGTTTGAGCCCTGTTGTGCCTACTCATTCATGCTTGTTTGTCATGCCTGCTACTGCTTAGAGTTGAGTCAGGTCTGATTCATCGGGGATGAATCAGAGGCGTGTGAACCTGTCCTACTGTGTGTGAGCTAAGTGTGTGAACACAATTTGGTAAAGGTAGCGGTGAGAGGCCATGTAGGAGTACATGGTGGGTTGTCTCATTGCAGCCGTCCTCAGGAACTGAGTTCTGTGTTTGTGATCCATGATTCAGCTACTACCACGCATTGGGCCCGAAACCAATGGACCCTCTCGGCTTCTTGATCACCCTTGTCCTCTGTCCAGGAGTTGCAAGTAGTTTCTGGTGTTTGTAGTATGCTGGAGGCCGTGCGCAGTGCTGACCGTAGGGGTGGGCTGTGATGCGGTAGGCACGTGGCACGGTGTACCGGGCGCCCGTTTGGTGTCTCGGGAACCCTGTTCACATCGTTTGGGGTTGTGAGCGAAACTCCGGCCAGATCTCCTCATGGATGGAACCCGAATAGGCGATAAACCTGGACTAGAGACTTAGGTGATTAGGTAGGTCGTGGCCGACACCCACGTTGGGCTTCCGCTTGAAGGTTGCCGAGTACATGTCGTGTAAACGGCGGTAAGTGGTGAGAGCGTGTGTGAAGAAGTACACCCCTGCAGGGTTAACATCATCTATTCGAATAGCCGTGTCCGCGGAAAAGGACTTCTGGGTTGCTTATATCAGTTCATAGACAAGTGAAAGTGGATACTCTAAAATACGCAAGATAAGCGTGAGTGCTATGGATGGCGTTCTCGTAGGGAGACGGGAGCGGATCCATAGTGGTGTATTGATATGGTGAATATGTGGACTCGTGTGCGCCACCTCAAAAGTGTTACTTGCAGTCGTAGTTTAGGATAGCCACCGAGTCAAAGCTGGCTTGCTGCAGATAAACCCCACCACCCCTTTGTTGATAATGATGCATATGTAGATAGTTCTGATGTAAGTCTTGCTGGGTACATTTGTACTCACGTTTGCCTATTTTATGTTTTGCAGAGAGACTTCGGTCTCACTAGTATTTCCACGTGGACTTCGACGTTTAGCTTGTTACCTCAGCTACGATCTTGAGCCCTCGGCAGGATCTGGTAGATAGTCAGGCTTCTCAGCCTTTTTCATTTATAGATGTCTGTACTCAGACATGATAGCTTCCTCTTGTGCTTTGACTTGTATGCTCTGATTGTTGGGTCATGAGACCCATGTTTGTAATATCTCGCTCCTCGGAGCCTATTGATTAAAATACTTGAGTTGTAGAGTCATGTTGTGATGCCATGTTGTATTTGCACATATCGAGCATATTGTGTGTATGTTATTGAAATGCTTGGTATGTGTGGGATCTGACCATCTAGTTGTTTATCTTTAGTAGCCTCTCTTACGGGGAAATGTCTCCTAGTGTTTCCACCGAGCCATGGTAGCTTGCTACTGCTCCGGAACACTTAGGCTGGCCGGCATGTGTCCTTCTTCGTTCCTGTGTCTGTCCCTTCGGGGAAATGTCACACGATGAATGCCGGAGTCCTGTTAGCCCGCTACAGCCCGGTTCACCGGAGTCCTGCTAGCCCAGTGCTACAGCCTGGATTCACTCGCTGATGACCGACACGTTCGATGCTGGGTCATGGATGCCTGTCCCTGTAAGTCTGTGCCACTTTGGGTTTACGACTAGCCATGTCAGCCCGGGCTCCTTATCATATGGATGCTAGCGACACTATCATATACGTGTGCCAAAAGGCGCAAACGGTCCCGGGCAAAGGTAAGGCGACACCCGTGGGAATATCGTGCGTGAGGCCGCAAAGTGATATGAGGTGTTACATGCTAGATCGATGTGGCATTGAGTCGGGGTCCTGACAGTGTTGGTATCAGAGCTTGACTGCCTGTAGGATTACCAAGCCAAACTGGTCGAAGTTGAGTCTAGAAATTCTTTAGTTATATAAGGGAATTGATTGTGGGATGGAACGTAAGGCTCTTTTTACTCCTTTACCTCATGCCCTTCTGATCTGAGTCATCTTATCTTTCCTACGGGGATTAAGAACTAGGCTATCTCTTCTTTCTATCAGGATCACGTGTTACTAATCTGCAGACTTGTAGGATTGATGGTTCTAAGCTTGAGTTCAGTTTCTACTTTTGTATGTTAATTGTTGATCTCGGAACCTTGATATTGTGCTTCTGAGTGGTTATGCCATCATTTTGTGAATGTCTCAAATCTTTTCTGAGCATTTACAGCCGTTATGCTGTCCGAGTCATCCCAGGTTTCTAAGTAGTCTGATGCATTTGCAAATCTTTTCTTCCCGTTTCAATGTTCCCATGGGCCAGATTAACCACACTAATCAGTAAGTTGAGGTACTCCGTTACCTTGACATATATGTTGGAGATATTATTATAACCCTAGGTGTCTTAGGGGACCATCTAGTAATTTAGCCATGATTTGTGTTCCCAGTGTGATGATTCTGGCTTTTATTGTCGAAAGCATCCCGTGATGCTACTTAGTAATAGGCGACACCCGTGGGAATACCGTGCATGAGGCCGCAAAGTGATATGAGGTGTTACATGCTAGATCGATGTGGCATTGAGTCGGGGTCCTGACACAAAGCTTAATGAGAAAGGAAGGGGTAAAGTGGTGAGGTTGCAGCAGCGACTAAGCAAGTATGGTGGCTAACATACGCAAATAAGAGCGAGAAGAGAAGCAAAGGAACGGTCGTCAACTAGTAATGATCAAGAGGTGATCCTGAACTCCTACTTACGCCAAACATAACCCAAGAACCGTGTTCACTCTCCGGACTCCGCTGAGAAGAGACCATCACGGTTACACACGCGGTTAATGCATTTTAATTCGGATCTGGTGCCAAGTTATCTACAACCGGACATTAACAAATTTCCATCTGCCTATAACCGCAGGCACGGCTTTCGAAAGATTATACCATGCAGGGGTGTCCCAACTTAGCCCATGATAAGCTCTCAGGATCAACGAAGGATATACCTTCTCCCAGGAAGACCCGATCAGACTCGGAATCCCGGTTTACAAGACATTTCGACAATGGTAAAACAAGACTAGCAAAGCCGCCCGATGCACCGACAAATCCCGATAGGAGCTGCACATATCTCGTTCTCAAGGCACACCATATGAGCAAGACGTCGGGTTGGCATAGACACTGGTTGCCCAGGGGGCGCCGGACATCCCTCAGGTTGGACCAACACTCGAAGGAGCACTGGCCCGGGGGGGGGGGGGGGGGGGTAAAATAAAGATGACCCTCGGGCTCCAGAAACCCAAGAGAAAAAGGGCTAGGTGAGGCAAATGGTAAAACCAAGGTTGGGCCTTGCTGGAGGAGTTTTATTCAAAGCGAACTATCAAGGGGGTCCCATAAATCACCCAACCACGTAAGGAACGCAAAATCCGGGAACATAACACCGGTATGGCGGAAACTAGGGCGGCAAGACTGGAACAAAACACCAGGCAAAAGGCCGAGTCTTCCACCCTTTACCAAGTATATAGATGCATTAATAATATAAGAGATATTGTGATATCCCAACATAATCCTATCCACCATGGAGTAATCTTCAACTTCACCTCCAACTAACAACGCTATAAGAGGGGCTGAGCAAAAGCGGTAACATAGCCAAACAACGGTTTGCTAGGAAGGGTGAAAAGGTTAGAGGCTGACATGGCAATTTGGGAAGGCTTGAAGAACAAGTGATAGGAAGCGCAGCATAGCGATAGAACGAAGCAACTAGCATAGCAATGATAGTAGTGAGATCCAGGGTAGCGGTCATCTTGCCTGAAATCCCGCAAGGAAGAAGAACGAGTCCACGAAGAAGATGAACGGGCGTAGTCGAACGAATCCTCACAATCGCAACATTATCGGAACTAAGAAGCACCACCGGAAAACAAACAAACAACATGGTAAACACATAAGCATAATCATGGCATGATGCACAATCAAGTATGATGCATGTCCAGTTTAATGAGGCATGGCATGGCAAAATGCAACAACCAATACTACAAGTTAAGTGGAGCTCAATATGCAACGAGTTGTATATTGACGAAACACCACATTCAAGTTATTTAGTTCGCTCTCGTTTAGGTACACAACAATATTAAATGTTGTTAAACATGGCAAGAGGTGAAACATAATGAAACTACATATCTAGGCAAGTTTAAATGAGGCTGGAAGTTACAAACAACAATTCCGGAAAATCCCCATGTGCATATTTTAGATTTGGTATTGTTTTGCCCTAAAACATATTCTATTTTTCTTAAACAGGAAAATAAAGTGCACCATGTTAAACTAGGCATTTTTCCACCCCATTTACATATAAAGTTTATTAAAATTGGAGCTACGGTTATTTAGTTATGAAATAAATCATTTTAACATGCTATTTATGCAAATTTAAACAAACATCAAGTTAAACATTTTAAACATGGATGAAAATAGCAGATTATGAAACTAGATGATATTCTAAGAATTTTACATATATAAATTATTTACATAAGATGCACCATATGTGAGTTATTAAATGCATGAACTCTAGGGACTTTTCTGTAAATCTGTAATTCCCTGGATAATTAGCAAATTCGCAGATCTGGAAAAAAACGCTATCGGGCCAAAACTGATAAGCCCAATAGTGTACAGGAGGGGGGATCTGGAGGGGGCTGCTCACCCATGGGCCTTGAGGCCGAAACAGGAAGGAGGCCCGCGGGAGGGCGCGGTGGAGCAGGCCGGCGGGGCTGGCCGGGCGCGCTGGATTTGGGAGGCTGCTGGCGATGCTGGGCCTTGGGGAGGCGCTGGGCAGCTGGGCTGCTGGCATTCCAGACGAACAGGGATTACCCGGACCTGTTGGTCATGACCGAGCGGTTCGGGTTCGGAGCAAGTTTCGGACACATGCGAGGGGTCTGAGAGAGGTCGACGAAGACAAGGGGGGGGGTTTGTTGGTCTCGGAGAAAGAGAGAAGAGAGGGGTCCAATTAGTCCGAGAGAAGGTCAACAAGGACAAGCGGGAATCGAAAACCCGGTTATACTCAGAACGGCCAACAGAAGCAAGGGGGACACGGCAACTACGAGCGGATGCAAGTTTTATGAAGACGATGCCGATGCAATGCGAATGATGACATGAGACGAGATGCAAAACAAGAACAAAATGCAAAACAACAGACAAAAACCCAACCACGAAGGAAATATCATATCGCATCTCCGGAAAAGGCAAGAGTTGGAGTTACGAATATGGAAAGTTATATCCGGGGCGTTACAAGGGCATAGGAGCCAGGAGACGGCATCACCTCTAGGTGGTCGTCCCGGCTCCAGCTGATGGGTTTCTCCGATCAGTGCATAAACTCAGGGTTACTAGAGGCGACCGCATTGACTTCTTGGTGTAGGCGGCGCCGACTTCGCCGATCGTCTGGTTGGCTCGTGAAGACGACGTAGGCGGCATGCTCGTCAGGGAACCCATCGTGGACGAC
This sequence comes from Triticum aestivum, assembly GCF_018294505.1. Lineage (NCBI taxonomy): Eukaryota > Viridiplantae > Streptophyta > Magnoliopsida > Poales > Poaceae > Triticum > Triticum aestivum. The sequence goes on from NC_057813.1 coordinate 276,661,285, forward strand.
TCCGACTGCTGGTCGAGCGGCCGGCTCCTGGGGGGCAGGAGGCGGCTGGCCCGTAGGCGGAGGCGGCAACAGCCCCTAGCCCTTGGTGATTCGGGTGAGCCAATGGCACTTCCGGGTAGTATGGTTGGACGGCTTCGCGCCGCTGTGGAACTTGCAGGGGCGTCGAGAGTTTGCTCGTAGGAGAAAGCCGGCTGCCAAGCCGGCCTGCCGCCGTTCTGTTTCTTGGGAGCCGGCCGTCCCTCAGGCTGCTCTTCTTCGACCGCTGCCACCTGCCGACTAGTGGAAGGTGGCATCAGAGCCTTGCGCTTGTTGTCATTCTGATATGGGCGCCGAGTGGACTCTCCAACCGGCGTCTTGGGAGCCGGCGCAAGCACTTTCCCAGAAGCGTCGACTCGAAGCTCGGTCTTCATGGAGGAATCAGCGGTGGCATATTTGTCCGCGATGATCAGCAGCTCGACAAGGGTAGTCGGCTCGTCGCAGAGGAGTCGGTGCTTGAGGAGGGTGCCCTCTCGGCACCCGGCCGTGAAGTACTCAATCGCCTGAACCTCGTGCACCCCTTCGCAGGAGTTTCGGAGCTCGGCCCAACGCGTGAGGTAGTCAGGAGTCGACTTGTTGGGTCCTTGTACGCACAAGGAGAGCTGTTGGGGCTTGGGTGCCCGCTTGTAGGTGCTGGTGAAGTTGCGCATGAAGGCTTCCGTGAAGTCGAGCCAGCTATTGATGCTATAAGGCTTGAGGCTGTTGAGCCAGGTGCATGCCATGCCTTGGAGCATCAGGGGGACATACTTCACGGCAACGCGCCGGTTGCCCTTTGCTATGCGAACCGCGGTGGAGTAGTCGATCAACCAGTCCTCCGGCTTCACGGATCCGTTATACTTGGGCACGTCTCTTGGGAGCGAGAACCCTTTGGGAAAGGGCTCGTCACGGATGCGGGAGCCGAAACAAGGCGGGCCGACATCATCTTCTTCTTCTAGGGCCAGGGATCGTGCAAGGCGGTCGATCCGATGGCGGGCATCGTTCTCGCCGACTCCTTCGCGGCGACCAAGTCGGCCGCTGAGAGTCGGATGCTCGATAGGCGGCGGGGTGGGATATCTCTCCCCACGAGGTGGAGGAGGGGGCAAGTTGCCTCGTCTCTCCATGCCTCGGGGACGGCCTTCTGCGTCGCGCTCGATGGTGATTCGTGTCCGGCTGCGGCTAGCAGCCGGCTCCTTCTCTTGTCTCGCACGGGCGCCACCCGTAGTCGGCGTACGAGATGTCGCGCCTTGTTCTCGGCGATGGGGGCTTCCAGCTTTGACGCCGGCTTCATGCCGCGCTGCGGCCGCGTCGATCAGCTGCTGGATGCGTCTAGTCATGTAGGGGAGCTCGTCGGCCCCCAGTCCATTGAGGTCGTCAACGATCGACTGGGCGGCACGTAGTTTCTCGAGGGGCGTGGTGTATACCGGGCGGTCCGCACCCAGCATGCTGGCGATGGCCGCGCCGCTTTTCTTGACGGCGACGACTCGGATTGGCCCTTCTGGAGGCGGCGTGCCGAAGGCGGCGCGGTCGACCTCGCGCTGGTGGGCCTCCGTGAGGCGTCTCATGGTGTTTATCTTCTGGCCCTCCGCGATGAGGGCAAGGCGGCGAAGCTCCAGCGCCTCGGCGTCGGCGTCGGCTGGAATGGGGACGAACAAGTCCTGCAGCACCGCTTGCAGGGCGTCGTGGGTGTTCTCGCCGGAGGCGGCTCCGTCGCTGATGACCATCACCTCGGTGACGGTGCTGCCGCCACTGTTAGCTCGCGGGAGGGGATCGTCGAAGACGATCACGTCAGTGGGGAAGGCGTCAAGCGATGCCGTGTCGTAGTCGACAAGCATCGGGTCGGTGGAGCCTACCGACGCCAAGTCCGTGGTAGGCTCGCCGGAGACGTGGAGTTGATCGAGGAGGATGACGAGGCGGCTCTCGAGGCAGCTGGTGCCCGCGTCGGATGCGGGCTCGTCGGAGATGCAAACCTCGCCAAGGAGATCGGCGAGGCAGCTTGCCGTGCAGGCGTCATCGATGCTTTGCAGCGCGTCGAGGCAAGCGCCATTGGGCGTGCCGGGCTGGCTACGCTCGCTGGGAAGGAAAAGTGTTCCCGGCCAGAGCAGGTCTCCGGACGATGGTGCACCTGGCCCCACGGTGGGCGCCAAATGTCGGGTGGTAGGTGCGACATATGCCAATGGATGGCTTATCATTGTGGGAGCCAGTAAGACATCGCCGGTGCCTGGAAGCGGGATGAGGCAAAGACATGCACGCCGGTGAATCTTACCCAGCTTCGGGGCTCTCCGTGGAGATAACACCCCTACTGCTGCTCTGCGGGGTCTCCGCATGATCACTAGATCAACAAGTAGCTACAAGATGCTCCTTGAGCTGTTCGGTGGTAGGAAGAAGAAGGGCAAGGCTAGCTCTCTCCTCTCCCGATGGTGGTGTCTAAAACTCTGTGAGATCAACCCTTTGCCTGGGTGTCCCGGGGGGTTTATATAGGCCTACCCCCCGGGGGTACAATGGTAATCCGGCTGGGTGCGGGCCTAGGACGTCAGTGTCTACGACCGTCGTCTTCTCCGCCGGCTTCTGGGGCCCGCCGACTGCTGGGTCCCGACGGCTGTCGGCCCGTTGGTCGATATGCTGGTCCCACCGCATGGGGGATCTTGTCGGGGGCTGGTTACTATGGCCTCGCCTCTGATGACGAGGGTTCTGTCGAGGTAAGCATGGCTACAGTGCCGCCGCCTTGCGGGCTCCCATTGTAGCCTTACCGCGTCTCATCTGCTTAATGGTGCGCGCGCCCCGAGGGGAGCAAGCCGGCTACTGGAAGCCGGCCCGGCCTTGGGCCTGCTGGGGGAGGCCAGGCCGCCTTCGGATGTCTCTCTGACCGAAGGGGCCCGCCGCCTGCAGGCCGTACTGGCATCCCGTCGTGGATGGCGTCAGGATTGTTATGGCAACCGTGCCACGCTGGACGGGGGATGGCCGCCCCGTACGGCGTACTGTGGCCATGCATCTTCCGGGATTCGGGGGTGGCAGGGTTTGTTGTAGCCACGCCCCGTCCCGTCACCGTTATGGGTGATGGTCTTTAGGATGCGGCGTTCGGCCGCCTGCTTCTTGGAGTGGGCCCTTCGCGGGCCGCCTTCTGGGAGTCGGTCGTTCATGGGCCGGCTTCTTGGAGTCGGACCGATCGTGGCGTCCTCCAAAGGTTGTTTTATGGCCGGTCCGCCTTCTGCCAGCCGGCTGGAGGAAGGTTGCCCTGTGTCTTAGGTGCTTCGAGGTCCAATCGGCCCGTTGTTTTTTCTGAGGGCCAAAGGGAGCCAGTTAGGCCACCCGTGGTCATTTACTCCGACACAAGTTGTCAAATGTTTCCTTGAGATCCTCCAGTAGTGTGCGCACTTCTCCGTCTTCACCACAATATTGTCTACATAGACATGGGCGTTTTTGCCGAGCTGTTTGAGAAGGCACTTCTGCATGCAAGGCTAAAAAGTGGCACCGGCATTTCTCAAGCCGAATGTCATTGTCAGGTAGCAGAAGGCTCCGAATGGTGTGATGAAGGCGGTCTTCAGGCGGTCGGCTGGGTCTAACTTGATCTGGAGGTACCCTGAGTATGCATCCAAGAAACTGAGCAGCTTGCATCCGGCTGTGGAGTCTATCACTTGATCAATCTGAGGCAAATAAAACAGATCTTTAGGGCAGGCTTTGTTGAGGCTAGTATAATCAATACACACGCGCTACTTGTTGTTCTTCTTCAGTACAAAGACTGGATTGGCAAGCCATTCTGGAAAGAACACCTCCATAATGAAGCCGACTGCTAGAAGCCGGGCTAAATCTTCACCAACAATTCTTCTCTTTTCCTCTGACAGTCGGCGGAGGGGTTGCTTGACTGGTTTTGCATCTTCTCTGACATGTAGCTTCTGCTCGGCGAAATCCGTAGGAACACCGGCATGTCCTTGGGGCCATGCAAAGATATCCCGATTCTCAAGAAGGAAATCGACGAGCTCGCTTTCCTATTTGCTGTCAAGGTTGGTTCCTACGAGAGCGAACCTCTCCGGGTGGTCCGGGTCCAAAGTATCTTCTTGGTTTCCTTGGACGGCAAGAAGGAGCCCTGAGCCTCCAACTCCTTGGGGTCCGGCGACAGGTCCGGCTGCTTGCCGGCCATGGCCACAACCTGGCCAAGGATCTTCTTTCCTGCAGCAATCACAAGGGACTCGGCCAGCCGGCTGCTCGCCACGGCACAGGCGGACGACTTCTTGTAGTCTCCGACTATGGTGATGATGCCCTTGGTGCTTGGCATCTTCATCTTGAGATAGGCATAGTGGGGCACAACCATGAACTTGGCCAGAGTAGGTCGGCCAGGTAATGCATGATAGGGGCTCTCCAGGTTTACCACTTCAAACCAAACTGCTTCACGGCGGAAGTGATCTTTGTCTCCGAAGAGGACATCTATCTTGATCTTGCCGATTGGTGAGAAGGAAAGACCCGGAACAATGCCATTGGAAGATGGTCTGGCTGGGCAGGAGCTACTTCGTCTTGATGTTCAACTTCTCCATGGTATCGCAATAAAGGATGTTGATGCTGCTACCGCCATCTATCAGGACTCGGGAGAAACAAGCAGCTCACCTCTCTGTAGCAAAGGTGGCATCCAACACCAAGGCATAGGAACCCGGAGAAGGCATCACCTCCGGGTGGTCAGCTCGGCTCCAGCTGATGGGCTTCTTAGACAAATGCATGAACTCAGGAACCTTGGAGGCGACAGCATTGACCTCTTTGTACTGCTGGCGCCGGCTGCGCCTGTCGTCAGCCTGGCTTGTGAAGACGACGTAGGCTCCATGCTCTTTGGGGAATTCGTCTTGGATGGCACCGACTGCTGGGCAAGCCACCGGCTGCCGAGGAGACGGAGGCGGCTGGCCAGCAGGCGGAGGAGGCAGCAGCCCCTCGCCCTTGGAGATTCTGGTGAGCCAGTTGCACTTCCATGTGGTGTGATTGGATGGCTTCATGCCACTTTGGAACTTGTAGGGTGCATCAAGGGTTTGCTCATAGGAGAAAGCGGGTTGCCAAGCCGGCTTGCTGCCTTTCTAATGCTTGGGTATGGGCTGGCCTTCCGGCTGCTGATCTTCAACTGTTGCCACCTAGCGGCTAGTGGAAGCCGGCATCGGGGCCTTGCGTTTGTTGTCATTCTACTGCGGGCGCCGACTTGTTTCTTCAGCCGGCGTTCTGGGAGCCGGAGGGAGCACCTTCCCAGAGGCATCCACACGAAGCTCCAACTTCATCGAGGAGTCAGCAGTGGTGTACTTGTCTGCTATGATCCACAACTCACTGAGTGTAGCCGGCTCATCGTAGAGGAGTCGGTGCTTGAGGAGGGTGCCTTCTCTGCAGTCGGTGGTGAAGTACTCTATAGCTTGCACCTCATGCACCCCTTCACAGGAGTTGCGGAGCTCGGCCCACCCCGTCAAGTAGTCGCGACTGGACTCGGTGGGGCCTTGGATGCATAGATAAAGCTGGTGAGGCTTGGGCACCCGCTTGTATGTGCTGGTGAAGTTGGGGATGAAGACATCAGTGAAATCTACCCAGCTATTGACGCTCTAGGGCTTGAGGATGTTAAGCCAGGTGCGCGCCGTGCCCTGAAGCATGAGCAGGACGTACTTCACGGCAACGTGCATGTTGCCGTTTGCTATGCTGACTGCGGTGGAGTAGTCGATCAGCCAATCTTACGGATTCACCGAGCCGTTGTACTTGGGTGTGTCTCTTGGGAGCGAGAACCATTTGGGGAAGGGCTCGCTGTGAATGCAGGGTCCAAAAAAAGGCGGGCCAACTGTATCCTCTTCTTCTAGCGCCAGGGATCGTGCTAGGCGGTCGATCCGGTAGCAGACATCATTTTCTCCGATTCCTTCGCGGCGGCCTAGCCGTCCGCTGAGCGTCGGGTGCTCAACAGGCAGCGGGGAGGCGTACCTCTCCCTGCAGGGTGGAGGAGGAGGTGGGTAGTCGCCTCGCCGCTCCACAGCTCATGGGCGGCCTTCTTCGTCGCGCTCAATGCTGATGCGCGTCTGGCTGCGGTTAGCAGCCGGCTCTCTGTCCTTTCGGTCGCGGGTGCCGCCAGCAGTCGGCGTCCGGGAGGTCACATCATGCTCTCGGCGGGGGGGGGGGGGAGGATTCTCGGTGCGGGCGCCGGATTCTTGCCGCTCGACAGACGCGTCGATGAGTTGCTGGACGCGCCCCATCGTGCAGCGTAGCTCGTCACTGTCCAGGTTCTCTAGCTCGTCTGCTGCCGCCTATGCAGCACGCAGGTTCTCAATGGGTGTGGCGTAGACCGGGCGGTCGGCCCCCAGCATGCTGGAGATAGCGGTACCACGTTGTTTGATAGCACACAGGTGGCTAGGCCCGCCAGCAGCCGGCATGCCGCAGGCGGCACAATCAACCTCATGCTGGTAGGCCTCGGTGAGGTGTCTCATGGAGGCTATCTTCTTGCCACTCTCGATGAGTGCAAGGCGGTGGGCCTCCAGTGTCTCGGCATCGGTGTCGCCTGGAATGGGTGCAGACCGGTCGCGTATCATCGCCTGCAGCATGTTGTGGGCGTCTGCGCTGGATGCTGCGCCATGGCTGATGACGAGCACCTCGGTGGCGGTGCTACTGCTGCTGTCGGCACGAGGAAGTGGGTCATCGATGACCACCATGTTGGTGGGGAAAGCGTCGAGGGATGCCGTGTTGGAGCCTACAAGCATCGGGTCGGTGGAGCCGATCGACTCCAAGTCGGAGGTGGGCTCGCTGGCGATGTCAAGCTTGCCAAGGAGATCGATGAGGCAGCTCTCGGAGCTAGCTGCGCCCGCGCCAGGTGCGGGGTCGTCCGAGAGGCAGACCTTGCCAATGAGATCGGCGAGGCAGCTCGCCGCACATGCGGCTTTCACGCCGCGCAGCGCATCGGCGCAAACGCCATCGGGCATGCAGGGCTGGCTACGCTCACTGGGAAGGAACAGGATTCCCGTCCAGAGTAGGTATCCGGTTGACGGTGCACCTAGCCCCACGGTGGGCGCCAAATGTCGGGTGGTAGGTGCGACATATGCCAAAGGATGGCTAATCATAGTGGGATCTAGTAAGACGTCACCGGTGCCTAAAAACGGGATACGGTGAAGGCATGCACGTCGGCGAATCTTACCCAGGTTCGGGGCTCTCCTAGGAGATAACACCCCTAGTCCTACTCTACGGGGTCTCCGCATGATCACTAAGTCAACAAGTGGCTACAAGTTGCTCCTTCAGCTGTTCGGCTAGAGGAGGAAGAAGGGCAAGGCTACCTCTACTCCTCCCTCTATGTGTGTGTGTGTGTGTGTGTTCTAAGAGATCAACTTGCATGGGTGCCCTGGGGGGTTTATATAGGCCTACCCCACAGGGGTACAATGGTATTCCGGCCTGGTATGGCCGCCGGTTTCTCCGCCGGGTGCTGGGCCCTGTCGGCTGCTCATTATTGTGGCCTCGCCCCTGATGACGATAGCTTGGTCGGGGAGAGCATGGCTACAGTGCCGCCACCTGGAGGGCGTTCACTAAAGCCTCACCCCGTCTTATCTAGTTAATGGCGCACAAACTTCTACGGATGGAGAGGACCGACTGTTGGGAGCCGGCCTCCCCCTATGCCGACTGGTCTGGTCATGCCGCCTTCGGGCATCTCTCTGGCAGGTAGGGCCCACCGCTTGTAGGCTGTACCGACGGCCCATCGTAGGAGTATGGCAGCTCTGCCATAGGTGATGTCATGGTCAACGTGGCAACAGTGCCGCACCGGGCGAGGGATGGCCGCCCGGTACGTTGCACTATGGCCACGCCCGCTCCGGGATTCGGGGGTGGCCGGTTGCACTATAGCCATGCCCCGTCTCGTTGCCGTTATGTGGGTGCAAACTTTGAGGGTGCATGGGTGGGCCGCCTGCTAGGAGTCGGCCACTCTGGTGGCCGCCTGCTAGGAGTCGGCCACTTTGGGACCGCTTATTGGGTCTTGCCGCCTTCCTGCAGCCAGTCGCTTGGACCAGCCAGCCACGGGAAGGCGGCCCTTTTGTCTTGGATGCTTGAGGAGTGGAGCCGGCCCCGATGTCATGAAACGCCAAGGGAGGCAGATAAGGCTACCCGTGGTCATTTACTCTGACAGTGAGCACACCCCGGCAAAGTCAGATGCAGATCAAGATAGAGAGGAGCAAAGCAGCGGAGGCGGCCCCAAGGTTGCGGCAAAGAAGAAGGTGGTGCAGCGCCCAAATTACTTCATCAGCTCCTTATTGCAAGGGGCTAGATCCAGGTACTCTAGCATGCAAAAGTTGACTTTTGGCCTTGTCATGGCCTCAAGGAAACTGCGCCACTACTTCTGAGCCCACGAGGTCACGGTTGTCACCCATTTTCGTTTGCAACGAATACTCCAAAACCCTGAGGCTACCGGCAGGATAGTGGAGTGGGCATTGAAGTTATCCAACTTGGTTTGAAGTTTGAGAGCACGTCAACTATCCAGAGCAGAGCATTGGTAGAGTTTATTGCAGAATGGACACCAACTCCTGACGAAGAAGTATTGGAGACAGTTATTCCCGGCAAGGAAACACCCCATTAATGGATAATGTATTTCGATGGTGCTTTCTCCCTGCAAGGTGATGGGGCTGGCGTGCTTCTCGTTACTCCCACTGGAGAACACCTAAAGTACGTTGTCCAGATGAATTTTCCCCGAAAGAAGGCGACCAATAATACTGCAGAGTACGAAGGGCTCCTTGCCGGACTAAGGATTGCAACAGGGTTGGGAATCAAGAAGCTGATCATCCGCAGAGACTCACAGCTCATGGTGAGACAAGTCAACAAGGATTACTAAAGTCCATTGATGGAGGCATATGTTGAGAAGTGAGAAAGCTGGAGGAGCGCTTTGAAGGATTGCAAACGGAGCAAGTACCTTGTGCAGAAAACAATACTGCTGATCATCTCTTGAAGTGCGCTACGCAAAAGCTCCCTGTGGAACTAGAAACTTTTGTTCTCCATCTGACTCAGCCCTCCATATCACCGGCAACAATGGCCTAGAAGAGGAGGAAACTGGACTCTGGCAAGCCTCCCCTTCAGCTGTTGGGCTGCCCCCTCCAGCCAGACCACTGGTCCCCGCGGTTGAGGGGTGCGCTCCCACGAAGGAGGAGGTGCCGCTTGTCCTCGTTGCTGAGCCTCAGGCTTCAACTTGGGCACGGCACATAGTCCATTTCCTCCAAACTGGAGAACTTCCCGAAGGGTAAGATGAAGCTGAAAGAGTAGCCCCGAGGGCTAGTATGTATCAGTTTGTCGACAATGCGTTGTACAGAAGAAGGCCGAACAGAGTGAAATTGGAAGTGCATTTACCGGGAAGAAGGAAAGGGACTGCTAGTAGAGGTACACAAGGGTATGTGTGGCTCACACATTGGATCAAGGGCTCTGGCGGGAAAAGCCTTTCAGCCAGGATTTTACTGGCCCACAACCCTCCAAGATGCAGTTGAGTTGGTCACCAAATGTGAGGCTTGCCCGTTCCATTCCAAGAACATCCTTCTGCCTGCCAAAGCTCTTCAGGCAATCCCTTTATCATGGCCGTTTTCGGACCGGGGGCTCGACATCTTGGGCCCTTTTCCCGGTGCTATCGGGGGCTTTGAATTCTTGTTTGTTGCAATCGACAAGTTTACAAAGTGGTTGGAAGTAGAGCTTGTGAGAAAGGTGACTGCTCAGTCAACTATCAAGTTCTTGAAAGGATTGGTGTGCCGCTTCATAGTCCCTGTCCGGATCATCACTGACAATGGCACCCAGTTCACGAGCCACGCCTTCATGCAATACATTCATGCCATCGAACGAAAGATCTCATTTGCCTTTGTTGCACATCCAAATAGCAATTGGCAAGCTGGAGGGCAAACGCTGAAGTGTTGCAAGGACTCAAGACGAGAACATTTGATAAGGTGCAGAAGTGCGGTAGGCAATGGATCGACGAGTTGCCGGTGGTTCTTTGGTCCCTCAAGAATGACACCAAATCGAGCTACCGGGCAGACTGTAGTTATCCCCATAGAACTCATTTATGGGTCACCTCGAGTGCTTGCATATGATGAAGTAGCGCAGGTACAACACCGGCATGACGACGCTGTGCTACTGAAGGAGAACCATCTCCGGGCTGCTACGCGTGCTGCACGCTATCAGCAAGCCATGCGTTGCTATGACAGCCGTAGGGTTCATGCCCGGTGTTTTGAGGAAGGCGACCTTGTCCTTAGGCGCGTTCAGTCTGCCAAGGGTACAAACAAATTGATGCCAAAGTGGGAAGGCCCTTACCGGGTAGTACGAGTCACCAGACCTAGCGCAGTCCGTCTGGAGATCGAAGATGGCATTCAATTGCAAAACTCATGGAATATTGAGCATCTCCCCAAGTTCTACCCGTAAGGCGCGGCCGTCGGACCCTGCCCGATAGCCACCTTTTGTACAAGCCTTGCCTCTATTGCATGTAACCCCTTGTACAAAGCCAGGCGCAGACCCTGAGCAACAGAGAAATAAATGAAGTGCTAGGGGGGCCCCGACAAATTGCATGCATGCATAAGCATATCATGAGCATAGCATGTTCTTGTAGAATAAGATCACATATGGCATCATTTTCATCTGCATAAAACTGCAGGCTCCTGCCGTGGACTTGCTCCCAAAGAGTATAAGAGAAGACGAGCCAACATTGTAATCCTCGGCAAGACAAACAGATAAGTTCTATCTTTTATCCATACATGTTCTGTAAATAGGACTTTGCATAAGAAAACCTCGCTACCTTTGAAACTTAGGTGCTCCCATCCGTTGACTCGAACGTTGCTTCGGTCAGGATGGCTGTAGTGGCCTTTGGCGAAAAAGGTCTGGCAGGGGGCTGGTTCCTCCTTATAATTTATGCCCGGCAGGCCTAACTCCGCGGCAACAAACTGAGGATACCGGCAGGTTAACTTGCCAGGAGAAACTTACTTACTTAAAAGTATAGAGGCATTCTACCTCTGCATGTACATATTACATGCACAAGTACCCGACAAGGCTTATCTTTTTCATTAATATGCTAAGCAAACAAGTACAGATCTTACAGTACACAAACATGGATAAACGAGATTGCATAATTTGAACTAAATTTGTCAAGTGCCTACAGATTTTAGATGAAAAAAGATAAGCGCCCCGTAATCCCCCTTTCTGGTCCTTCCTTTCCCAGGTATTGTGGTGGGAAGAGAGGAGGGCAGAAGAAGTGCCTGAGCAGGCCTAACCCAATCACATAAGGAGCTTGCCAGGTGCAGCCTGACAAGATTGGGAGTGGCGAGGCTGCAAAGGAGGAGCGTGGGAGGAGCAGCTCGGCGGTGCCCTGGTCACCATCTCCAGGACCAGCGAGAACCTCCAGCACGAGCACCGGTTGGAAGAACCGTCGGAACTCGGCTGGAAGACTGCTGGGGGAAGCAAAGGCACCAAGAGAGCGCCTCCCTCCCCGGCAACCAGGAGGTCGGTGATGATGGTTCCTGGTAGGGAGGGGAAGAGCGGAAAGATGAGGCGGCAGGTCACCAATACGAGACAAAGGCGTCGGTGCCATCGTACTCCGACCTGACGCCCCACCACCCGCCTTCCCCATCTTCCCTCGTTTTCTCTCTAGCACCACCACTCCAGGGAGATGCCGGACCCTCGACCCGTGAACTTCCCCGAAGAAGCGGTCGACGACCAAGACGGCTAGGCACGCGTGGGGCACCGCTCCCCGCCTTGGCGGGCAGGAAGGCACCCCTTTCCTCAGCATTACCCCGGATCCGCTAAGAGGAGCAGTGCTAGGATTACCAATGATCCCAAGCCCTACGCCCAGGCAGGCGTCGGAAGCTCCAAGAACCTGGTCGTCAGGACGACGAGCTGCAATGACTCGTAACAAGATCCAGCATTCCCCAACAGGCGGTCAACCCGAGCACAGGAGACAAGCATTCCACCATAGTGGGAACGCTTGATATCTCCTGCGTTGCGTGCAGTTCGCTTGCCGCACCTTCCCGAGGGCCGGACCAGACTCACTCCCCGAGCATCAACTCGAGCATTCAGCATCACCAACCCCAAGCTAATGCCCGAGGCTTGACCTCGGGTCCCCCTTTCGGCATAACCAGAAGAAAGTAGAGAATGGAGGAAGAGGGGAATGTGGATGAATACTCCCACTCCTCCCCCGCCCCTCCTTTTATAGATAGGCTTGGGTTGGAGGCTGATCCCCCGGTGGGTAACCGCAGTCCTCCTCCACCAATCCAAGAAGGCCGGTGTCGGTGTCAAAACTGGCGGATCTCGGGTAGGGGGTCCCGATCTGTGCGTCTAGGCTGATGGTAACAGGAAGCAAGGGACACAGATGTTTACGCAGGTTCGGGACCTCTCAATGGAGGTAAAACCCTACTTCCTGCTTGATTAATATTGAAGATATGGGTAGTACAAGAGTAGATCTACCACGAGATCGTAGAGGCTAAACCCTAAGAGCTAGCCTATGATGGTATGATTGTAATTGTGATCGGCCTTCTAAGGACCAGCCTCTCCGGTTTATATAGACACTGGAGAGGGCTAGGGTTTACATGGAGTCGGTTACAAGGAAGGAAACACAATATCTGGATCGCCAAGCTTGCCTTCCACGCAAAGGAGAGTCCCATCCGGACACGGGCCGAAGTCTTGAGTCTTGTATCTTCACGCTTGTATAGTCTCGACGTTGTGCACTGCCCGGCTGTCCGGATACCCCCTAATCCAGGACTCCCTCAGTTGCCCCTGAACCAGGCTTCAATGACGATGAGTCCGGCACGCAGTATTGTCTTCGGTATTGCAAGGCGGGTTCCTTCTCCGAATACTCCAAAGTGGTTATCGAACACGTAGACCGTGTCTGGATCTGCAAGATGATCTTCACATAGCATAAATTTGATCCGCTGGCAATCTTCGTGCGTCATGCCCGTGCATCATGGCCGGTCCAACGCGAACCGGCATTTCTTACCCCACCTCGACTCGTGTTATGAGGCGGTTTTATTGGCACGTCCCATCGAGGCAGAGATCGTGTTCCTCTTATTACGGGATTTTCCATTAATATGGGCGTGCGTGACCCCACGACGGCCGTTGGTATAACTCCATGTGTTTTTAGATAAGTCTCAAACGGTCACACCGAGAACTCTTAATATTCACCCTCTTTATAAAGGGGTCGAGGCCTATGCCTCTTTTCCACCTTCCTCGTGCCTTCTCGCACCTCGAGTTCTAACACCCGAAACCTAAGCTCCAACCCCCCAGATCCTCCAATATGTCCGGATCTGACCCTCAAGGCCAGTGGGTGGCCTCCTCGATTCAAAAGGAAGTCATTGTGAAGCTTAGGGAGGTCAGATACCTGACCGCCGACATCTAGCACAGGCTTCCTGCTCCAGGGCAGGTCATCCCTACACCGGAGCCCAATGAATGCATCATGTTTGTCCCTCACTTCCTCCACGGCTTGGGCTTCACCCTCGATCCCATTGTGAGGGGGCTCATGTTCTACTATGGGTTGGATTTTCATGATCTGGATCCAGACGCTATCCTCCATATCTCGTTGTTCATTATCGTGTGCGAGGCTTTTCTCCACGTCACCCCACACTTCGGCTTATGGCCCAAGACCTTCAATGTGAAGCCGAAGATGATCGAGGGGCGACATGTGGAGTACGGAGGTGCCGTAATAAGCAGGAATGCTGATGCCCCATGGCCAGAGGGTTCTTTCCCAGAAGTATCCGATGTATGGCAATGGAGGTGGTTCTATGTCACAGCTCCTAGAGGCACAAAGTTGGTGGCTACTCCCGAGTTCCGCTCGGGCCCTCCATCACAACTAGCATCTTGGACCGACATAGGACGGAATTGGGGGCCCGCTAGTGATGTACCAGTACTGCAGAATCGCATTCGGGTGCTTCTTGAGAGGGACATTAACCTCGTCAGCATAATGCAAGTGATGTTAATCTGACGGATGTTGCCGTGCCAACGCCGGCCTCTCCGGATGTGGGAGTTCAATCCGGAGGGTCCGCCGACTGTCAAGCACTTCTTCGGCTTGAAGCTTGAAGGGATGTGCAAATTATTCTTCGGACAGAAAGTAGAGTGTCCGGACACCCCCGAGGATGCGGGCCTTTGCAATCGCCTAGATTCCCAAGTAAGTAGCCTTGATACCGGACACCTTGTTTTGAATTTGTCATAATTGTTTATTATGAAAATCATCCATGGCCAGGAATGGCTCAGCAAGGCGGAGAGAATCAGGTGTCCGGCACCACTTCCCGAAGGTTCGCCTGGTCCCACCATGGCCAAAATGCTTGACTGGGTACTCAGCAGAATGCCCTCAGGGAAGGATAAGGGGAAGAACAAAGAAACTGCACTCCACACGCTACACACCCGAATCGGGGGAATTGTTACCTCCCCTATGGAGGATAGTCGGGAAGGGGAGGCTAAGGCCTCCTCCCCGCGCGGGAAGAAGAGGGCCGCCTTCGAAGACCTGGAGACGCAGATGCCCGAGCAAGGGAAGAAGGTATCACCAAGGGGCTCTGCCGCGACGGGCATCCTCACCGTGTTATGCCCTCCAACGGGCAAGCCCTCCACCAAGCTGTAAGTTAATCGTTAATTCGAAGGTACTGTGCTTCTCCTAGATCAGTAACCAGGATTCGCCTTGTGCAGTCCGGCTAGCAGCTCGTCTCGACAGAGTTCGTCTTCGGGGGATCTTCCTCCGGAGATGATGGAGAGCGAGACCCCGCCAGCCTCTCCGACTCATGAAGCGGGCGACACGGAGGTGTCGTCACGGAGGAGTACAGATCTACCGAAGCCGGAAGCCAATGCGTCAGCTGCCCTAAGCCTGGAGCGTTTGGCTCCCACAAGGGGCGATGGGGAGGGTGCGGCACAGTTTAATGTCCGGCCAGACGCACTGACAGGCCTACTGGAGCGAGTTGCGCTCTCGGAGGAGCACCGCTCATTAATGAGCGCAGTGCTCAAGAAGATTTCATCCGCTACAAGTGGTTTGAATGAAGCATTCACAAGCCTGCTCAGAGGCTTTGAGGTATGTAATGAAGAATACACTATTTCTTTGGCTGTGAGGCACGCGCTAGGTGTGCTCATTATAGATAGTAGCCCCTGAGACTCTGGTTGCCCGCCCTAGGCGGCAAACGGTGGATCATAAACCAATTATTGTTGTGTAAATATGTGCAGGTACCTGTGGGTCTGGCCGCCGACCAGTCCATTGAAGTTGCCGAACTAACGAGGCGGATTGGCTCGATTGATGCCGATATCACGCTGGTGAATGAGCGGTTGGACAAATCACAAGGTATGTGTCCTGCCTTCCTTTGTATTGGAAAATATGAAGGTGGCATGATATTAATGTAATATGTTTGGACTGCAGATGGTGCTGCTGCCGTGGAGGCCCTGAGGGAGGAACTTGCTCAAACCAAGGAACAAGTTCGGGTGAGCAATGCGGCTGCCCTAAAGGCGGCCGAGGAATTGAGGGCCGAACAGGCTGCTCATCGCCGAAGCGAGGAAAAGATAGCTGAAATGGCTATTGAGTTAAAAAAATGCCGCTGACCGGTATGAGCTCCTTAAAAAGGAGCATGAGAATAATTCGGCCGACCTGAACAAGGCACTTAGTTCCACCAAGGAAATACGGACCGAGCTCAGGGGTGCGCGGGAGGAGCTTCAACAGGCCGGTAAAATCGCGGCTGGGGGCTCCTATTTGCTGCGAATGAAGTTTTTCGGTCCGAAGTACGGTCCCCTAGATGGACGCTGGAGTCCTGCGGACGCATATGCGGATTTGGCGAAGAGTAAGGCTGACGCTGCCGAGTTCTTCAAAGATCAAGGTGATAAGGAAGTGGAGAAGCTTTTCTGGTCGCAATTCCATGCTCCCACTCGCCCGCTGCCGTTAAGTGACAAGATGGCTGCTGTAGCGGAGCTTCACAGGTTGTCCGGGCTTGCAATGAGGTCTGTAATAGACCATCTTTGGCCGAAGGGGCCTAAGCCGGACAGTTACTTTGGCTTGGTGCAACAATTCCTTGGGGCCGTCCCTCAGATCAATGCCATGAGAAGGTCGGCGTGCATAGAGGGTGCGCGGATGGCTCTTGCCCGTGTTAAAGCCTATTGAACGGATATGGAGGCCACCATTATAGCGACCCAGGATCCGGCAGGGTCCAATATCCGGCCGAGCACTACTTGGCGCAGGTCACATAAGGTGCCCACCTAATAGAGGCACGGTGCTCGAAGAATGTCTTGTTCGAATGATGAATTGAATCATTGTAAAAACAATGTTTATTTTGATTATGAGGCTATATTTATACTGTTTTCCTGAAAATATGATTGTGTCCCCTAGGCGGCCGTTTATATATATATAATGCGGGGGTGTTCGCGAAAAATATGCTTAATCACACTTGATCCAACGTCTTGGTCCCTTAAGGAGGTGATCGCACGTCGAACTAGGCAACCGGACTATATAGCTGTAACACTTTCACTTAGCCATGGGAGTCTAACATTGGGGCTACTATTTAGCCCCTCGTACCTTCGCGTGCATCCGAATACGGGCGCGTATGTACATGACAGGGAAATGGCCCTTCGTTAATGCGGAGGAATCCTAAAGATTCCGGTGAGTCTTCGAGTGGTTGAACAGTGTCTCGCTGCATCATGACAGTCAGTTTTCAGCTTTCTCTGCTGAGGTGCTCATCCAGAATAACCAGGGCACAATCGCAGTAGTTCTCCTTTGGCCACCTTAGCTGATAATAACGGAACGTAAGGCGGCAAACCCAGGAGCCGGGCAAACCCAACATTTGACCAAAGACATGATTCGGAGCTGATGCATATAAGGCCAAACTCGTGATGCCGAACACTCTTGAAGCTATTCGTACTTTATAATAGATGATGGGCTCAAGAATGCCCATTCATTATAAACCCTGTGTTTCCAGGTACCTGCGTCAATCTGTCGTGGAGAAATGCCAAAAACGGCAGTATCCTGTGTGGGTAGGGAACCCATGAGATGGTTAAACAACAAGAGGCAATAGAAAAGGTTTACATAGGGGCTTAATCTAAAAATAAACCTGTTGAACGGGGCCCTGCTGCACGTCTGCGCCTTTATCTCCGTTGTGCCGTATCCTGGAAGGGTATCGCGCGAACGTTGTCTGTGGAAAAAGAAAACTCATAGGAGAGTACAACATAAGTATGCGATGGATAGTAAAAGTGTAAGATGTTGGCCTGCCAATAAGGTTGGGCCAAGTGTGGGGTTTTATTAAGTATTTATAGCCCCTGGTATCCGCTATGGGATTACATATACGGTGCCCTGGTTCGATCTGGGCTACTGGACTCGTCTAACCGTGTCTGTGGTCTTAATGACCAATCATTTTTTTCTTTTTTTTGATATTGGAGGCCGCTTATAGTCCGGCCGCTAGGGCCGTCGCGTGTTCCTCTGCGCGTGAAGATCGCTCTGTTATTCCGCTAACGGTGATGACGCCACACGGACCGGGCATCTTGAGTGTAAGGTAGCCATAGTGCGGCAATGCATTGAAGCGGGCGAAGGCCGTTCTTCCAAGCAATGCATGATAGTTGCTTTGGAAGGGTGCGATGATGAAGAGTAGTTCTTTGCTTCTGGAGTTGCCTGGAGAGCTGAATGTTACCTCCAGTATGACGGAGCCCCTGCTGGAGGCTTCAACGCCTGGTATCACCCCTTCAAAGGTGGTGTTGCTTTTACTCATTCTGGATGGGTCTATCCCCATCCTGCGGACAGTGTCCTCATATATTAGATCGAGACTATTGTCGCCGTCCATGAGGACGTGGGTGATATAGTATCCATCGATTATTGGGTCGAGCACCAAGGCCTCTGATCCTTCGCGCCGAATACTAGTTCGGACGTCCGAGCGGTCGAAGGTGATCGAATAAGACATCCAGTAGTTAGGTGTAGGTGCGATGGGCTCTATATCGCGCGCGTCTCTATGCGCACGTTCGTGCCTTCTCATGGATGTACAAGTCGCGTGGATCATGTTCACTGTTTTAACCTCTGGCGGGAATTTTTTCTGTCCCCCAGTGTTCGGATGACGATGTTCATCCTCGTCTTCACTTGGTGTTTCCCTTCCCTTGTGTTCGGCATTTAATTTGCCGGCCTGCTTGAAGATCCAGCACTCTCTGTGCGTGTGGTTCACAGGTTTGTCCGGGGTGCCATGGATTTGGCATAGTCTATCCAGGACTCTTTTCAGACCGGACGGTCCCTCTTTGCTGCCTTTAAATGGCTTCTTTTGCTGATCAGGCCGAGAGCCCCTGAATCCGGCATTAACCGTTGTGTTGTCCGGGCTCTCTTCCTTGTTTAGGTGTTTATTTTTATTACGCCGTGGCCTCCCATTGCCATCTCTTATTTCAGATGTGCTAGGGTCACTGGTGCCTTTACGGGCTAGGCAGCTATCTTCACCTGCGCAAAAGCGGGTCATAAGGCTTGTTAGGGCTGCCATTGTCCTTGGCTTTTCTTGGCCGAGGTGTCTGGCGAGCCACTCTTCATGGATGCTGTGTTTGAATGCCGCTAAGGCTTCGGCATCCGGACAATCGACAATTTGATTCGTCTTAGTGAGGAATCTGTTCCAAAGCTTGCGGGCGCACTCTCTGGGCTGTTGGATTATGTGACTTAAATCGTCAGCATCTGGTGGCCGGACATAAGTCCCTTGAAAATTCGCCCTGAAAGCGTCCTCGAGTTCCTCCCAACTCCCAATTAACTTTCCGGGGAGGCTTTTCAACCAGTGTCTAGCTGGTCCCTTCAGTTTAAGGGGAAGGTATTTGATGGCGTGGAGGTCATCCCCACGAGCCATATGTATATGTAGGATAAAGTCCTCGATCCAGACCCCTGGGTCGGTTGTTCCATCGTATGCCTCTATGTTCACAGGTTTAAAGCCCTACGGGAATTCATGGTCCAGTACCTCTTTGGTAAAGCACAGGGGATGAGCAGCCCCTCTATATCTGGAGTGTTGTGGCATGTCGTCGGTTGTTGTTGTGTCCGGTGTTTATTCCGAACTGGTATTTTATTGGCATAATCGTTTTGATGACTACAGTCCCTCGCCGGGGTGTGTCCTTTAGATCCGTAGATGGACCTAGCTACGCCAGCTTTCTTATCCAGGTGCTCACGTAGATCGTGCGTGGCGTCGGTAGCTGCTTTGTTGCCGTTATGAAGTGGTACGTCTGGCCTCCTGGTCGTGTCACTCTTTGGTGGAACGGCCTCGTCGTCGAATTCTGGCAGTAGCTTGCATTTTGGGTAGCTCTTTGTATGGCAATCTTCGCCATATCTTTCTTCAGTGTCTAGCACTTTGTTCCATCTGCGGTTGAGTGTTTCCTATGCGGCTTTAAGCCGTTGCTTCTGCTTCTTCACACTTCTCGCTGTGGCCATAAGCTTTCTGTGGACGTTATCTCATTCCATGCGTTCATCTGGCATGATGAATGCATCATCGTCCGGACTGTCTTCTTGTCCTGGGCCGGTTTGATGAACTCGTCCCTCTGGATCATTGTCTTTGGGCGTCTGCTCCGAACTGTGTTCGGCGTGACCTGGCTCGTCCTGCTCCATCGCTGGTTCCGTATGGTCATTGTCACCTTCGGGGTTGACCGGAGTATTGATCCTTCTAGCGCTCTTACTGCTATTTTTACTGTTGCTGGACTTGGAACGGTGTCTGCGCCGTCGCTTTGGCTTTTGCCCGGGGGTTTTATCTTCCGGATTGTCACCGTCGTCCTCCTTGGGCGTATTGTGACACCCCGAGACCGACACTCCAGATGCCTTCCATGTTTTCCGAGTTTTTCCATGTGTTTCTTTTGTGCTTGCTCTTTTATTTTTGCATTGCATCATGTCATCATGCCATCATGCCATTTAATTTTTATAACTCTTCTAAATAAATTGTATGGATCTTCGATCCATTTAAATCGAGGGAAGGGTGACTTCTCTTTATAACATACCCTCCCGATATTTAGGGAGATATTATAAAATATTCCATTATTTTGGAATCACCCATGAACCCACTTGCATATTAAATCCCTTGGCCTTTTCTTCTTCAAGTTTTGACTCTCTAACATTGCCAATAATTCTTTTACCATTTTCCAGAGCTCCACCAAAAATCCGAACATTTTTGGACCTTCCTTTTATCAAGTCCTAGTTCAAACCCATTTGAATTAAATTCAAATGAGTTTGAATTTAAATCTTTCAATCATGGCTTTTCTATTTTTCTTGGAACGAGCATATTTTTGCGAGTCCAGGAAAATTAACCCCATGCTCAAATTATTTATCCAACCCTTCTTTATCTCCTTTTTCTTTCTTTGTTATTTACTACTTTTGGTAAATAAAAGAGAGAGGGAGAGGAGAGCCCAGCAACCCAGCAGGCCGGCCCATCCATGGCCCAAGGCCCAGCCGCAGTGCCCACTGTTAACCCTAGCCCCGAGCCCCCCTCCCCATA
Source organism: Triticum aestivum (assembly GCF_018294505.1). Taxonomy (NCBI): domain Eukaryota; kingdom Viridiplantae; phylum Streptophyta; class Magnoliopsida; order Poales; family Poaceae; genus Triticum; species Triticum aestivum. The sequence goes on from NC_057813.1 coordinate 276,681,663, forward strand.
TCTCCCTCTCGTTCCCGTGCCCGCCGCCACACCCGCAACGCACGATCCCCCACCTCCTCTCTCGATCCCCTCTCCCTTCCCTCGTTCACTCGCCTCCCTCTCCTCCCTCATGCACACCAGCACCGCTCCAGGGAGAGGAGTTCCCCGCGCTCCACCCTTGCCAGAGAAGAGAACCAGGCCAGAGCCCCGTCAGCCTCCTCGCCGCTGTCGTGCCCTCCTCCATCAGCCTCGCACCCGACCCCTCTCAGCCTCCCATGGCGCCCGCATCAGCCGGCCTCCTTCCTTTCCTCCATGGTGCCTCCTCGCCGCTCGAGGCCTGCAGCCCTATGCCTCCCTCCGCGGTCGGGTTTGAGCAGGAGCTCCCCGAGTTGCTGCCCGTCCGTCGCCTCCACACGCCCTGCCGTCCCCGTGCCAGGACCTCCTCGCCATTCTCCTCGCCCTGTGCGCCCGACGCCGCCCCGTCTCCGCTTGCCCGCATCTGCCTCTCCGCCCTACGCCCCTTGCCGCCTCCTTCGCTGGTGGCGACCACCAGGAGCCCAGAGTCCCCTGCCTCCTCGATCGCTTCAAGTCCCCACCGTCAAGCTCCATGCCACTGCCCCTGCTTCCCTTCGAGCCCTCCTCTACGTCGCTCGCTCAGGCTACCAGCAGCCTTAGCACACCAAGGCCCAACCCAGCGCCACGTCTTCCTCAGCCTGCTCTTCCATCGCCTCCTTGTTGCTGCCAATCGAGGCCCCGGTGTTCCTTTGTTTTGGACCGACAAGACCTGGACTCCGAACGCCAAGTACAACTACGAACCCGAAGACCTCGGATGCATCAAGTTCCTCTACGACCTGAGTACAACTACCGTCGACATGCTTTTCGCCAAGTACCTCTCGGATCCGACAAGTACCCCTTCGGATATGCCGAGGTCGACTACGCTCGACGATGCGACAAGTTCCTTGTGGTGACCCCGAACATCTACGGATCATGAACAACTACTTCATCTACGAAAACGTGTACAACTACCATCGCCGTGTATGACTACTTCCACTACTGTCGACCCTTGAAGACCCCGTGAACGTCTACTTCCACTACCGAAACGTGTACAGCTACTTCCTCTACGACCGCTACGAGAACGTCTACTTCCTCTACATCATACCGAACCCGAACCGCTCCGAAACGCACGCTCCGAAGGTATAACCGGAGACGACCGCGATGAGATGCCCTTGCATGTATGAGATGTACGATATGTTTGCACCGTGCCCGTTTGTCTTTGCACGTTCCTCGTTTCCTATGCCATTGACCCGTGGGAACCCGGTAGCCGGGATCACCCCACCATCTTGCATGACTCGCTCACGTCACACTACCTTTTGCACTGGTATCTCCGTGAGCTATCGGAACCGATATGTTGCCATGGCATCATTTTCGGATTCGTTGCCGTGGCAACCGTTTTGTTCCGCCACGGTGACAAATGCTTCATATCATGCTCATGTTAACATTTTCATAAAATTGCAAAAACTTGTATATGTCATCCGCATCATGATAACAACATTTAAATGCTTAAAATTGTGTTTGCATTAAATTGCTAAATGACATATGGGGTTTTTCCGGAATTGTTGTTTGTTGGTTCCGGCCTCATTTAAATTTGCCTAGATAGTTAGTTTAATTATGCTTCACCCCTTACCATGTTTAATAACATTTAATATTGTTGTACCTAAACGAGAGAGAACTAAATAATTGTTGTGGTGTTCCGTCAATATGCAACTTGTTGCATATTGAGCTCCACTTAATTTGTAGTATTGTTTGGTGCACTTTGCCATGCCATGCCTCATTAAACCGGACATGCATCATACTTGATGGTGCATCATGCCATGATTATGTGATGGTTGTTTACCATGTTGTACGCTTCTTTCCGGTTGGCTTCTCTCGTTAGCTTCGGTTCCGTTCCGGAGTTGTGAGGATTCGTTCGACTACGTTCGTTTGTCTTCTTCATGGACTCGTTCTTCTTCCTTGCGGTATTTCAGGCAAGATGACCATTACCCTCGATATCACTTCTATCTTTGCTTGCCAGTTGCTCCGTTCTATCGCTATGCTGCGCTACCTATCACTTGTTTACCATGCCTTCCATATTGCCATGTCAGCCTCTAACCTTTTTCACCCCTCCTAGCAAACCGTTGCTTGGCTATGTTACCGCTTTGCTCAGCCCCTCTTATAGCATTGTTAGTTGCAGGTGAAGTTGAAGATTGCTCCATGATGGACAGGATTATGTTGGGATATCAAAATATCTCATATTTAATTAATGCATCTATATACTTGGTAAAGGGTGGAAGACTCGGCCTTATGCCTGGTGTTTTGTTCCACTCTTGTCGCCCTAGTTTCCGTCATACCGGTGTTACGTTCCTTGATTTTGCGTTCCTTACACGGTTGGGTGATTTATGGGACCCCCTTGACAGTTCGCTTTGAATAAAACTCCTCCAGCAAGGCCCAACCTTGGTTTTACCATTTGCTACCTAAGCCTTTTTCCCTTGGGTTCTGCAGACTCAAGGGTCATCTTTATTTTAACCCCCCGGGCCAGTGCTCCTTCGAGTGTTGGTCTGAACTGAGTAGACTGCGGGGCCACCTCGGGGAAACTTGAGGGCTGGTTTTACTCGTAGGATGTCTCATCCGGTGTGCCCTGAGAACGAGATATGTGTAGCTCCTATCGGGATTTGTCGGCACATCGGGCAGTTTTGCTGGTCTTGTTTTACCATTGTCGAAATGTCTTGCGAACCGGGATTCCGAGGCTGACCGGGTCTTCCCGGGAGAAGGTATATCCTTCGTTGACCGTGAGAGCTTGTGATGGGCTAAGTTGGGACACCCCTACAGGGTATAATCTTTCGAAAGTTGTGCCTGTGCTTATAGGCAGATGGGAATTTGTTAATGTCCGGTTGTAGATAACTTGACACTTGACTTAATTGAAACGCATCAACCGCGTGTGTAGCCGTGATGGTCTCTTTTCGGCGGAGTCCGGGAAGTGAACACGGTTTTGGGTTATGATTGACGTAAGTAGGAGTTCAGGATCACTTCTTGATCATTGCTAGCTTCACGACCGTTCCGCTTGCTCTCTTCTCGCTCTTATTTGCGTATGTTAGCCACTATATATGCTTAGTCGCTGCTGCAACCTCACCAGTTTACCCCTTCCTTTCCCATAAGCTTAAATAGTCTTGATCTTGCGGGTTTTGAGATTGCTGAGTCCTCGTGACTCACCAGATACTATCACAACAGTTGCAGGTGCCGATGATACTAGTGCAGGTGATGCAACGCAGCTCAGATGGGAGCTCAATGAAGATCTTGGTCTTTGCTATGTTTCGTTTCATGTTGATCAGTAGTGGAGCCCAGTTGGGGACGATCAGGGATCTACCAGTTGGGTTATCTTCTTTTCTTTTGGCTTTGTCCGTAGTCGGACTATGTGTGTACTCTGAATGATGTATGAATTATATCTTCATTGTGTGAAGTGGCGATTGTAAGCCAACTCTTTATCCCATTCTTGTTCATTACATGGATTGTGTGAAGATGACCCTTCTTGCGACAAAACAACCATGCGGTTATGCCTCTAAGTCGTGCTTCGACATGTGGGAGATATAGCCGCATCGTGGGTGTTACAAGTTGGTAATCAGAGCCATCCCCGACTTAGGAGCCCCTTGCTTGATTGATTGTTGGCGTTGTTGAGTCTAGAAAAAAAATGTTTTGAGTCTTAGGATTATATATATCGGAGAGTAGGATTCTTTTTACTCCTCAGTCCCTTCGTCGCTCTGGTGAGGTCTCCTGACGTAGATTTTTGACTTTCCTCTCCTCAAATTTCACTAAATTTTGGATCACACGGGTATCTTGGAATCGTTCCGATGATTTTGTGACGAGAACATTGTTCTTGGTGCCTCCTGTCTATTATGTGGCATTGACCCGGGGAGTTGAGCTCTGAGGTGTTGTCGTCATAATTTTATCGTTGCAGTTCTGGAATACCTGAGTTTTGCCGACATTGAAAATCTCTTTTATGAAGTTGTTGGTGAGATAACCTCGACGTCACCCAGTACTGGGGAGTTCGGGAGTATTGCCATAGCTCGTACAACGGATGCTTTTCAAATGTTGAGGTACACGATTTCCGGAGTTTTTCTTGGTTATTTGTTGACGGATGGATACATCTTGGATGTAGGAATTGTTAGTTTTGGGTGAGATATATATTGCTTCCCCTGTATCCCCAACACCAGATTGCATAACCAGAAAGTTTAGGGAGTTTTATAGGTGGGAATTCAAGTAGCTCCTAGAATATCTTTTCGACAGATGCATGATATGAGATTGGGGTTCGACGTCTAGTGGTCCACCTGTCCACGGTCGTTTTTATAGTGGTCTCGTTGTGTCTTAAAGAACCCTTGGCTATGCTAGTTCGGGGACACTTCGTATGTCAGGTGCACTGCCTTGTACATGATGGTGCTGTACACTCGAGCCCGTGTGGGCCCCACCACGAAAACTTCGGACGAAATCTCTATCATATGTTTGTTCCGGCTTATTCTGCAAGCCAAATCCTTTGTTTTGTTTTATTTGTGGTATTCGAGTTGCTTCGAAGTCAAATGTTGAATCCATACCTTTCCTAAATGGTGTTCTCATATTGCTATGTGAATACTAATCCTTCTTGATCATCGAGGTCGTCATGTTAATTCTTTTCCAACCGGTGTGCTTCTCTTCAAGTGGATCCGATCATCTCAACATCCGCAAGATCAATTCTAAGTTTTCTCAACGGTGTTTGTTTCGTTCATCCCAAGTTGTCTTTGTTTTCCCGCCCTCCCACCCTTAACTTCAAGGACTCAGATTTCTTAATCAATTATCCATTTATTCATGTGAAGTCACTCCACCCCTTTTCAATTAATGTTTTGATCCGGTGATCCCTCGTGAAGATACTAACGGAGCTTCAAGTTTATTATTCTTCGTCTCTTTTGTTCTTCGGTGGATTTACCACAAGCTTTTGGTGTTGATCATATCCTTATCCTCGTTCAAATGCTATCCCATGCCGGTGCCTCTCATAATTGTTCACCTCTCTCTATTCTTATTCGGAGTGCTCAAGATATCTTGGAAGATTCGTGTTTCCATTCTCAATCCGTTCAAGCTATTTGGAGATTATTATCTCATTCAAGTCATTTATTTCAACCGGCACAATCCCCCCCTTTCAATCAATCGTTCAACGGTGTTTTCCTTTTGAGTGGGCCCTAACCCACATGTCTTTTCCCAGGATCTTACCTGACTCTTCTAATTTTTCCGGAGCTATTCTCAAATTCATTTCCAAGTTTGATGTAAGAATGAATTTCATCAGTCAGATGTTTTCCAAGATCGATTTCAAATTATTTTTCATTGTTGGCTCAACCTCTTTGTTTTTTTTCATTCTCCCGGAGTATCTCAACAATTCATGGTGGTTCTCATCATCATTCTCAACATTTGAAGACCGAAGGAGGATTTCTCCTAAATCTTGGTCCGCTCTCTTGAAGATTCATGGTTCTAGCTTCATGCCATCCCCATATTTGCTTCGATCATGAGAAATTCTTTTCACCCATCCAGAGCAATTCAGGAGTCTCTTCAGTTTGATTCTTCGGAGCCCATCTTCTCAGAATTATTCATTCCAACTTTCAGTTCTCGTTCTCCAAATCTTACTGGTGCATCGTTCAAGTTTACTCTAGTCAGCTCACGATCTCTTTGTTCTCTTGTATCTAAATTCTGTTAAGTATCTTCATTCATTTTCCAATTCTTCCCGGTGAATTGTGCCTTTGCTACTTTCATTTTCAATTCTTACGGTGTTTCTTTCAATATTTCTCTTCCGTTGTTATCATATCAATTAATTCGTTCTTTCTGAATCATACTGGTGGTTTGTTCAAGTTTCCCAAGTTTGCGCCATATCTATCTTAATCCTTTCTACGAGAATAAGTAGTATGCCAAATCCATTGCTTGCCATCAATTTAATTGGTGAAGGATAAGCATACAATAAATCTTATTCTTATTTCCTCGAGGTGATTCAATTCTTTTCTTCCAGAGATTGTTCATGATGAAGTAATTCTCGACTCTAGTGCTTCATTTTTTCCTTTTCTGGAGTTCCAAGTTTTTTCGGTTATATCGTCACGAAGCTTCATCTAAATCACCGCAAGGCTTTACCTTGTGTTTTCAAGTTCCCTTTCTTTTTATCATCCTTTTATTACCGGAGTTCTCCATGGAGGCTCTACATGATGGTTCATCAAGGATTTAATTCCTTCTCGAAGTGTTCATCGAGATTCTTTTCTGACGAGTTCAAGTATTCTTCTTCTTGCATTTTGAAGTGCAATTCTTTCTACCTTATCTTTTCAGGTGGTGTTATATCATTCTTGACAATTTCCATTCATGTTTCGTGATTCACATGTTGTAAAGAACGAGGTATTTTAAATCCATCAATCTCTTCATTGGAGTTATCTTGGTATAGATTTAACCTAAAGCCTTCCCTAAGGAATGTTGTATTGTGATGCTTATCAATGATCCAAGTTTTCTCCTATCCTCTCGGCGAAAGCAGTGTTCATCTCTTCATTGATCTCAAGCAAGCAATTGTTTCAGTTAGTGGCCGGTTGTCACCTCATAATTTTGAGATGTTTTCCGTAAGTCCACTACAAGATTACTCGTTTCGTTGTTGGTTTTCCATCAACTCCGTTATAACCTTCTTGGAAGGGTGCTTTCCAAGATCATTTGTGGCAGAAGTTGACATTTCCTTCTCCATTTTGTTATTCCAATGATCTATCTTCTATTCTTTCTTTCGAAGGCATTGTGATGTTGCTCTTTTCACTCACCATCTCGTTTTGTCAAGATAATGTCCTTTTCGTGCTTATCCATTTAACCGGAATGTCGTGTCATCTCTTCAAGTTCTTTTCATCTTATCAAGTCTTGCATCTCTTTTCAGCCGGAGTGCTGTCAAAATTATATCATTCTTATTCATTCTTATCTCGTTTCAACCAGAGTGGTTCCAATTCCTTCTTGTCCATTCTACTCGTCATTCATAGCTTTGCAACCTCCAAGGTTCACATGGTGTTCCTTGTTTCTATTTTCTACCGCATTGCTCTCAATTGTGTTCAACTCCATTGTGTTCTCTCTTTCAACTTTTCAACCTCTCAAGGTTCGTGGTTTCACTCGTTCGTCAAAGAAGCAACTTAGTTTTACCTCTTCTCTTCCTCTTCGGCTTCCCTCCGGTGCCATCCTAGATCTTGGGACGAGATCCTCTCGTAGTGGTGGAGTGTTGTGACGCCCCGAGACCGACGCTCCATATGCCTTCCATGTTTTCCGAGTTTTGCCATGTGTTTCTTTTGTGCTTGATCTTTTATTTTTGCATTGCATCATGTCATCATGCCATCATGCCATTTAATTTTTATAACTCTTCTAAATAAATTGTATGGATCTTCGATCCATTTAAATCGAGGGAAGGGTGACTTCTCTTTATAACATACCCTCCCGATATTTAGGGAGATATTATAAAATATTCCATTATTTTGGAATCACCCATGAACCCACTTGCATATTAAATCCCTTGGCCTTTTCTTCTTCAAGTTTTGACTCTCTAACCTTGCCAATAATTCTTTTACCATTTTCCGGAGCTCCACCAAAAATCCGAACATTTTTGGACCTTCCTTTTATCAAGTCCTAGTTCAAACCCATTTGAATTAAATTCAAATGAGTTTGAATTTAAATCTTTCAATCATGGCTTTTCTATTTTTCTTGGAACGAGCATATTTTTGCGAGTCCAGGAAAATTACCCCCATGCTCAAATTATTTATCCAACCCTTTCTTTATCTCCTTTTTCTTTCTTTGTTATTTACTACTTTTGGTAAATAAAAGAGAGAGGGAGAGGAGAGCCCAGCAACCCAGCAGGCCGGCCCATCCATGGCCCAAGGCCCAGCCGCAGTGCCCGCTGTTAACCCTAGCCCCGAGCCCCCCTCCCCATCTCTCCCTCTCGTTCCCGTGCCCGCCGCCACACCCACAACGCTGGATCCCCCACCTCCTCTCTCGATCCCCTCTCCCTTCCCTCGTTCACTCGCCTCCCTCTCCTCCCTCACGCACACCAGCACTGCTCTAGGGAGAGGAGTTCCCCGCGCTCTGCCCTTGCCGGAGAAGAGAACCAGGCCGGAGCCCCGTCAGCCTCCTTGCCGCCGTCATGCCCTCCTCCACCAGCCTCGCACCTGACCCCTCTCAGCCTCCCGTGGAGCCCCGCATCAGCCGGCCTCCTTCCTCTCCTCCATGGTGCCTCCTCGCCGCCCGAGGCCTGCAGCCCCGTGCCTCCCTCCGCGATCGGGATTGAGCAGGAGCTCCCCGAGTTGCTGCCCGTCCGTCGCCTCCACACGCCCTGCCGTCCCCATACCAGGACCTCCTCGCCCTTCTCCTTGCCCTGTGCGCCCGACGCCGCCCCGTCTCCGCTCGCCCGCATCCGCCTCTCGGCCCTGCGCCCCTTGCCGCCTCCTCCGCTGGTGGCGACCACCAGGAGCTCCACCAGGAGCCCGGAGTCCCCTGCCTCCTTGATCGCTTCAAGTCCCCGCCGTCAAGCTCCATGCCACTGCCCCTGCTTCCCTTCGAGCCCTCCTCTGCGTCGGTCGCTCAGGCTACCAGCAGCCTTAGCATGCCAAGGCCCAACCCAGCGCCGCGTCTTCCTCAGCCTGCTGTTCCATCGCCTCCTTGCTGCTGCCAATCGAGGCCTTGGTGTTCCTTCGTTTTGGACCGACAAGACCCGGACTCCGAACGCCAAGTACAACTACGAACCCGAAGACCTCGGATGCATCAAGTTCCTCTACGACATGAGTACAACTACCGTCGACATGCTTTTCGCCAAGTACCTCTCGGATCCGACAAGTACCCCTTCGGATATGCCGAGGTCGACTATGCTCGACGATGCGACAAGTTCCTTGTGGTGACCCCGAACATCTACGGATCATGAACAACTACTTCATCTACGAAAACGTGTACAACTACCGTCGCCGTGTACGACTACTTCCACTACCGTCGACCCTTGAAGACCCCGTGAACGTCTACTTCCACTACCGAAACGTGTACAACTACTTCCTCTATGACCTCTACGAGAACGTCTACTTCCTCTACATCGTACCGAACCCGAACCGCTCCGAAACGCACGCTTCGAAGGTATAACCCGAGACGACCGCGATGAGATGCCCTTGCATGTATGAGATGTACGATATGTTTGCACCGTGCCCGTTTGTCTTTGCACGTTCCTCGTTTCCTATGCCATTGACCCGTGGGAACCCGGTAGCCGGGATCACCCCACCATCTTGCATGACTCGCTCACGTCACACTACCTTTTGCACCGGTATCTCCGTGAGCTATCGGAACCGATATGTTGCCGTGGCATCATTTTTGGATTCGTTGCCGTGGCAACCGTTTTGTTCCGCCACGGTGACAAATGCTTCATATCATGCTCATGTTAACATTTCCATAAAATTGCAAAAACTTGTATATGTCATCCGCATCATGATAACAACATTTAAATGCTTAAAATTGTGTTTGCATTAAATTTCTAAATGACATATGGGGTTTTTCCGGAATTGTTGTTTGTTGGTTCCGGCCTCATTTAAATTTGCCTAGATAGTTAGTTCAATTATGCTTCACCCCTTGCCATGTTTAATAACATTTAATATTGTTGTACCTAAACGAGAGAGAACTAAATAATTGTTGTGGTGTTCCGTCAATATGCAACTTGTTGCATATTGAGCTCCACTTAATTTTTAGTATTGTTTGTTGCACTTTGCCATGCCATGCCTCATTAAACCGGACATGCATCATACTTGATTGTGCATCATGCCATGCTTATGTGATGGTTGTTTACCATATTGTATGCTTCTTTCCGGTTGGCTTCTCTCGTTAGCTTCGGTTCCGTTCCGGAGTTGTGAGGATTCGTTCGACTACGTTCGTTTGTCTTCTTCATGGACTCGTTCTTCTTCCTTGCGGGATTTCAGGCAAGATGACCATTACCCTCGATATCACTTCTATCTTTGCTTGCCAGTTGCTCCGTTCTATCGCTATGCTGCGCTACCTATCACTTGTTTACCATGCCTCCCATATTGCCATGTCAGCCTCTAACCTTTTTCACCCCTCCTAGCAAACCGTTGCTTGGCTATGTTACCGCTTTGCTCAGCCCCTCTTATAGCATTATTAGTTGCAGGTGAAGTTGAAGATTGATCCATGATGGACAGGATTATGTTGGGATATCACAATATCTCATATTTCATTAATGCATCTATATACTTGGTAAAGGGTGGAAGACTCGGCCTTATGTCTGGTGTTTTGTTCCACTCTTGCCGCCCTAGTTTCCGTCATACTGGTGTTATGTTCCTTGATTTTGCGTTCCTTACACGGTTGGGTGATTTATGGGACCCCCTTGATAGCTCGCTTTGAATAAAACTCCTCAAGCAAGGCCCAACCTTGGTTTTACCATTCGCTACCTAAGCCTTTTTCCCTTGGGTTCTACAGACTCAAGGGTCATCTTTATTTTAACCCCTCCGGGCCAGTGCCCCTTCGAGTGTTGGTCCAAACTGAGTAGACTGCAGGGCCACCTCGGGGAAACTTGAGGGCTGGTTTTACTCATAGGATGTCTCATCCGGTGTGCCTTGAGAACGAGATATGTGCAGCTCCTATCGGGATTTGTTGGCACATCGGGCGGTTTTGCTGGTCTTGTTTTACCATTGTCGAAATGTCTTGCGAACAGGGATTCCGAGGCCGATCGGGTCTTCCCGGGAGAAGGTATATCCTTCGTTGACCGTGAGACCTTGTGATGGGCTAAGTTGGGACACCCCTGCAGGGTATAATCTTTTGAAAGCCGTGCCTGCGGTTATAGGCAGATGGGAATTTATTAATGTCCGGTTGTAGATAACTTGACACTTGACTTAATTAAAACGCATCAACCGCGTGTGTAGCCGTGATGGTCTCTTTTCGGCGGAGTCTGGGAAGTGAACACGGTTTCGGGTTATGATTGACGTAAGTAGGAGTTCAGGATCACTTCTTGATCATTGCTAGCTTCACGACCGTTCCGCTTGCTCTCTTCTCGCTCTTATTTGCGTATGTTAGCCACTATATATGCTTAGTCGCTGCTGCAACCTCACCACTTTACCCCTTCCTTTCCCATAAGCTTAAATAGTCTTGATCTCGCGGGTTTTGAGATTGCTGAGTCCTCGTGACTCACCAGATACTATCACAACAGTCGCAGGTGCCGATGATACCAGTGCAGGTGATGCAACCGAGCTCAGATGGGAGCTCAACAAAGATCTTGGTCTTTGCTATGTTTCGTTTCATGTTGATCAGTAGTGGAGCCCAGTTGGGGACGATCAGGGATCTAGCAGTTGGGTTATCTTCTTTTCTTTTGGCTTCGTCTGTAGTCGGACTATGTGTGTACTCTGAATGATATATGAATTATATGTTCATTGTGTGAAGTGGCGATTGTAAGCCAAATCTTTATCCCATTCTTGTTCATTACATGGGATTGTGTGAAGATGACCCTTCTTGCGACAAAACCACCATGCGGTTATGCCTCTAAGTCATGCTTCGACACGTGGGAGATATAGCCGCATCGTGGGTGTTACACGTATCCACCATGTATATGTCGTATGATGAGGCAGAAGTCCGACACCCCATAGATTCTGAATCTTCTCCTGCATCGTCGTCCGTACCGTCGATGCCTTCGGAGTCAAAGTCAAGCGCGTCGGTTAAATCATCAACCGTGGCTATGAAGTGGGTGGTGGGTGGGTGACGAATTTCTTCGTCGTCTGCTTCCCACTCGAGCCGGACATAGTTCGGCCCGGAATTTTCTGTCAAAGAGAGAGTTTCTAATGAGTTCAACATGTCGCCAAAGGGCGAGTGCTGGAAGATGTCCGCGGCGGTGAACTCCATTACCGGAGCCCAACCAGGCTCGGGGGGGTTGGGAGTGCGCGGACAGGAACCATCATCCGGATGCGAATGCGGGGGTCCAAAGTCACAGGCCACCTCAGAGGTGAGACCCATGTTTGGCTCCATCGCCGATGAGTGTGCGGCCTGCAGGGCGAGGTCCACCCCTCCGTCCTTAGGCAACGCAACTTGCTCCGGGTTTAGATCCCGAGCTTTGTCCAACAGCAGGTTTAAGCCGTGCTCGTCGTGACTGTTGGTGCTCCTGGCGCAGGCCCAAATCCGTCGAAGATCAAGTCTCCGTGAATATTAACTGTGTAGTTCAAGTTTCCGAACCTAACCTGGTGGCCGGGGGCGTAGCCATCGATCTGCTCCAGATGGCCAAGTGAATTGGCCCGTAGTGTGAAGCCGCCGAACACGAAGATCTGTCCGGGGAGAAAAGTCTCCCCCTGGACCGTGTTGTTGACGATTGAAGGCGCCATCGAGCCCCGCAGCGACGACACAGAGAACTCTCAATGAAACCACCAATGACGGTGTCAAAACCGGTGGATCTCGGGTAGGGGGTCCCGATCTGTGTGTCTAGGCTGATCGTAACAGGAAGCAAGGGACACAGATGTTTACCCAGGTTCGGGCCCTCTCGATGGAGGTAAAACCCTACTTCCTGCTTGATTAATATTGAAGATATGGGTAGTACAAGAGTAGATCTACCACGAGATCATAGAGGCTAAACCCTAAGAGCTAGCCTATGATGGTATGATTGTAATTGTGATCGGCCTTCTAAGGACCAACCTCTCTGGTTTATATAGACACCAAAGAGGGCTAGGGTTTACATGTAGTCGGTTAGAAGGAAGGAAACACAATATTCGTATTGCCAAGCTTGCCTTCCACGCAAAGGAGAGTCCCATCCGGACACGGGCCAAAGTCTTGAGTCTTGTATCTTCACGCTTGTATAGTCCGGACGTTGTGCACTGTCCGGCTGTCCGGATACCCCCTAATCCAGGACTCCCTCAGCCGTGCCCCTGCCTTGACGCTCTCCCACACCATGCGCCTCCATTACCTACCCCACTCAATGCATGAAACATACGTGGCTAAGGATAAGAGCATGGTGGGAAGAGTGAATTGGAAGTTAGTCGCTCATGCATTAAAGTCATTCACGGATCATTACAAAGGTGGCCCTACTGCAATTGGCGTTACACGATGCACTGGAGAACCAGAAACTGACCTGGGCTCAGGTTAATGAAGAAGCAAAGAAAAATCTCAAAGGACGAGCAAACTGCTACCCTCTTGCTTGTGCACTGCTTAGGGCCTACCCCGATGATGCCTGGTAGCACGTTCGGGCCAGGCCTAGGGGCTCCTATCGGTGCAACAAACCTTGGGTCTGTTGCCTAGACTGTGCACATGCGTAAGTACGAGATTGTAACATCCAAGACCAAAACGAGCAAGAGGGGTCATCTCTTTAAGGAATTAAGAGGGCGGATCAAGAATACCAAGTCGAGCCAAAGGAAGCAAGATATCACCAAGAGAAAACCTCCCTTGCCGGGCAAGCGAGCCTGGCCAAGTCGAGGTTGCCCCGAAGACAAGCCTCAGACTGCCCTGGCAAGCCTACCAGGCACAGAAATGGCGAACTACGCCGCCAAGGCTTCACCGCTCCACCTCACAGCAACGCAAGTCATAGAGCGGTGCAGTGTCAAGCCCCCAAGTAACTAAGGGGCTATCTTTTGCCACATGGAAGCCACTTCCTACATGAATCATCTCCAAATGACACCCGTCCAGAGATGTGTCAAACAGGTATACTTAAAGCAGGCAAAACAACCCGACAAGGCTTGCCGGGCACACCATGATGTGACACTAAGCGGTGCATTTAATGCACTCTGTCCCGCTTGCAGAGTTAGGTATGATAGCACTATTTGTTATCTAATCAGTACCCAATGAATGATTTGCCACTGTGGTAACCCCTTGATCTATAAAAGGAGGCCCATGGCAACCATAGAAAGGATTCGGAATTTTGTAAACTCATACGCGTGTAGCCGCTCTCGTCCCGAGGCGACCCTACCGGGAAAGGGCGCTGCGTGTTCCACCACAATCCACCATCAATCCACTAAAGTGGGAGTAGGGTTTTACACCTCGCGGCGGCCCGAACCTTGGTAAAACTGCCCATGTGATCTCTGCCATGCTGCGCTACACTTCTGCGCTCTTTGTGCAATGTGCTCACCCCCCGCCGAACCATAACAGAATAGGTGGCCGTGGTTTTCCCACGACAGAATGAAACATCCTTATATGCATTTGATATATGTGGATGAAATTTGTGGATTGTTTAAACTTGCAGGTTTACCCAGAGATGAAGTTAAGAATAATGTTTTCCCTTTATAGTTGGGGGGAGCATTAACATGGTATAGGCTATGTGATGATATTGGAGCTTGGGATTGGAATCGATTGAAATTGGAATTTCACCAAAAGTTTTATCCTACACATCTAGTTCAACCTGATCGGAATTATATATATAATTTTTGGCCCCTTGAAGGAGAAAGTATTGCCATAGCTTGTGGGAGGCTTAAATCAATGTTATATTCATGCCCCGATCATGAGTTCTCAAGAGAAGTTATTATACCGAATTTTTATGCTTGGCTTTCTCGTAATGATCAATCCATGCTCGACACTTCTTGTACTAGTTCTTTTATGAAGAAGACTATTGAATTCAGGTGGGATCTTTTGGAAAGAATTAAATGCAACTCTGAAGATTGGGAAATCGAATAAGGTAAAGATTAAGGTATTAATCTTGAGTTCGATTGTCTTAAATATTTTATGAATACCGATGCTTTTCACAAGTTTAGCACTAAATATGGACTTGACTCTAAGATAGTAGCCTATTTTCGTGAATCATTTGCTACTCATGTTGATATCCCTAAGGAAAAGTGGTTTATATATCATCACCATATTAAAGAAAATATTGAGGAACTAGTTACAGTTAAAGATGAAACTACCATTTACAATGTGGATCCAGTTGTGCCAATTTCTTATATTGAAAAACCACCTTTCCCTGTTAGGATAGAGGAACATGCTAAAGTCTCAACTGTTGTTAACAAAGGTAATATTAAAGTAACTAGACCCTCTGAACAAATTAAAGTAGAACCTAGTATTGCTATGGATAAAGATCTCTTGGTCGATAATATTGATGGGCATGTTATTTATTTTTGTAATGAAGCTGCTAGAATTGTCAAACGTGGTACTAAAGATAAGAATAAGCCTCTTGTTGGCATGCCTGTTGTCTCAGTTAAAATAGGAGATCATTGCTATCATGGTTTATGTGATTTGGGTGCTAGTGTGAGTGATATTCCTTTTACCTTATATCAAGAAATTATGAATGATATATCACCTGCTGAAATAGAAGATATTGATGTTACTATTACACTTGCAAATATGGACATGATCACACCACTTGGAATTGTTAGAGATGTTGAAGTCTTGTGTGGGGAAATAAAATACCCTACTGATTTTCTAGTTCTTGGTTCTCCACAAGATGATTTTTGTCCCATAAAATTTGGTAGACCTTTCTTGAATACTGTTAATGCTAAGATAGATTGCCATAAAGCAAGGTTGGAAAAAGTGGTAGGCGTAAGCGAGTGGGTTGGCCTTCGCCTAGTGCCTAGGCGGTGCCTAAGCGCCCTAGGCGCGGCCTAGGCGGTAATATAATTTTTACTGTAGTGTATTTGTGATTATTATATGGGTGTTGATCTTAGTTTGGGTTACATAAATAAGTTAATTACCGTCTACTGCCATTGGAATATAACCCATTTGGCATATCAGTGCAGTATGTGGCATGATTTCTTGCTTGGGAAGGCAATTACTTGCTTGCCCTGCCTAGACCTCCATTTATGCCCTAGGCGAGGCTTTTGGCCATTGCCTAGCGCCTAGGCGTGCCTAAGCGCCTCCTAGGCACTGCTTTTTCCAACAGAGCCATAAAGAAACAGTCGGTGTAAACTTTGGTGATGTGTCTCATGATTTTAATTTTTCTATTTTTCGTAGACAACCTCATGATAAAGAATTACCTAGTGAGGATGAAATACCCATACTAATCCACTAGAACAATATTTGCTAGACCATGATAATGATATGCACTTGCATGAAAGAAATGAAATAGACAAAATATTCTTTGAACCACAACCTATCCTTAAACACAATTTGCCCGTTGAAACTCTAGGAGGTCCTCCTCCACCTAAAGTTGATCCTGTGTTTGAATTAAAGCAACTGCCTGACACTTTGAAATATGCTTAGCTTGATGAGAAAAAGATATATCCTGTTATTATTAGTGCCAACTTACAGAACATGAAGAAAACAGATTATTAAAAATTCACAGGAAGAACCATGCTACTATCGGATATACTCTTGATGACCTTAAGGGCATTAGTACCACTCTCTCTGAGCAAAAGATTAACATGGAACCTGATGCTAAACCAGTTGTTGATCATCAAGAACGATTGAATCCTAAAAATGAAAGAAGTGGTAAGAACTATAGTACTAAAACTTCTAGAAGCACGTATAATCTGTCCCATAGCTGATAGTAGATGGGTAAGTCTTGTTCACTGTGTCCCTAAGAAAGGAGGTATTACTGTTTTTCCTAATGATAAAAATGAACTCATTCCACAAAGAATAGTGACTGGCTATAGAAAGGTAATTGATTTTAGAAAATTAAACAAAGCTACTAGAAAGGATCATTACCCTTTGCCTTTCATTGTTCAAATGTTAGAAAGATTGTCAAAGCACACACACTTTTGCTTTCTTGATGGATATTCTGGTTTCTCTCAAATACTTGTATCATAACCTAATCAAGATAAAACCACATTTACATGTCCCTTTGAAACTTATGCTTATAGACGTATGCTTTTGTTTATGTAATGCACCTGCTACCTTTCAAAGATGTATGACTGCTATATTCTCAGATTTTTGTGAAATGATTGTTGAGGTTTTTCATGGATGATTTCTCCGTTTATGGAAGTTGTTTTGATGATTGCTTCAGCAACCATGATCAAGTTATGCAGAGATGTGAACAAACTAATCTTGTCTTGAATTGGGAGAAGTGCCACATTATGGTGAACAAAGGCATTGTCTTGGGGCATAAAATTTCCGAGCAAGGTATTGAGGTGGATAAAGCTAAAGTTGATGCAACCGAGAAAATGAAATGTCCTAAAGACAATAAAGGTATTCGTAGTTTCCTTCATCATGCTGGTTTCTAAAGGAGGTTTATTAATGACTTCTCTAAAATTTCTAGACCTCTTACTAATCTCTTGCAAAAAGATGTTCCATTTGTTTTTGATGATGATTGTGCATAATCCTTTGAAACACTTAAGAAAGCCTTCACTTCTTCACCTATTGTTCAACCACCTGATTGGAACTTGCCTTTTGAAATTGTATGTGATGCTAGTGATTATGTTGTTGGTGATGTTCTAGGACAAAGAGTTGATACGAAATTAAATGGTATCCATTATGCTAGTAGAACTCTAGAGAGTGCCCAAAGAAATTATGCCACTACTGAAAAGGAATTTTTAGCAGTTGTGTTTGCTCGTGATAAATTCAGATCTTACATTGTTCATTCTAAAGTAATTGTTCACACCGATCATGCTGCTATTAAATACCCTATGGAAAAGAAAGACCCTAAACTTAGACTTATTAGGTGCGTTATTTTGCCACAAGAATTTGTCTTCCATATTATTGATAGGAAGGGAGTTGAGAACCTCGTAGCTGATAACTTGTCTAGGTTAGAAAATATTCTTGATGACCCACTACCTATTGATGATAGCTTTCCAGATGAATAACTAGTTGTCATAAATGCTTCTCATAATACTCCTTGGTATGCTGACTATGCTAATTATATTGTTGCTAAATTTATACCACCTAGTTTCACATACCAACAAAAGAAAAGATTCTTCTTTGACTTAAGACATTACTTTTGGACATTATTATAAAGATTCTTCTTTCACATACCCACATCTTTATAAAGAAGGAGTAGATGGTATTATTAGACATTGTATACCTGAGCATGAACAAGAACAAATCCTATGGAAATGTCACTCCGGAGCCAATGGAAGACATCATGCGGGAGATAGAACTACACACTAGGTATTACAATCTGGTTTTTATTGGCCTACTCTTTTCAAAGATGCTCGTAAGTTTGTTCTATTTTGTGATGAATGCCAAATAATTGGTAATATTGGTAAGCGTCAGGAAATGGCTATGAATTATTCACTTGTTATTGAACCATTTTACGTTTGGGGCTTTGAACCATTTGACTTTATGGGACCTTTTCCTTCCTCTAATGGGTATACACATATTTTGGTTGATGTTGATTATGTCACTAAGTGGGTACAAGCTATTGCAAAAAGTAGCGCTAATCATAACACCTCCATTAAAATGCTTAAATAAATAATCTTCCCGAGGTTTGGAGTCCCTAGATATTTAATGACTAATGGTGGTTCACATTTTATTCATGGTGCTTTCCATAAATTGCTTGCTAAGTATGATGTCATTGTCAACCATAGAATTGCATCACCCTATCATCCTCAATCTAGTGGTCAAGTTGAGTTTAGCAATAGAGAAATAACATTAATATTACAAAAAAACTGTCAACAGGTCCCAAAAAGAATTGGTCTAAGAAACTTGATGATGCACTTTGGGCCTATGGAACAGCTTATAAGAATCCTATCGGTACATCTCCGTACAAAATGGTTTATGGAAAGGCTTGTCATTTGCCTCTTAAATTAGAACATAAAGCAAATTGGATAATTAATTAGCTCAATTGTGATTTCAAACATGCCGGTGAAAAGAGGTTATTTGATGTCACTAGATGAATGGAGAACCCAAGCCTATGAAAATGCCAAACTATTCAAAGAAAAAGTCAAAAGATGGCATGACAAAAGAATCCAAAGGCGGGAATACAAAGTAGGTGAGCATGTTCTATTATACAATTCTCATTTTAGATTTTTTTTGCAGAAAAACTTCTTTCCAAATGGGAAGGACCATATATCATCAAAGAAGTTTATCACTCTGGAGCTATTATGATCAATAATGTCGAAGGCACTAATCTGAAGGTGGTCAATGGACAAATAATTAAGCACTATATTTCAGGTACACCTTTTAATGTTGAAACTAACATTATCCAAACCATGACACCGAAGGAACACATAAAAGAAGCCTTCCAGAACACTCCAGAACCCTGAAAATGAAGAGGTGCATGATACGTAAGTAAATGGACTCCAAACAATTCCACAAAAATATTTCCTCTCAGTTTTGGAATATTAGAAAAAGAATAAAGAAGTAAGAAACAACCGGGAAGGCAACCCAGGTGCCCACTAGGCACCAGGGCGCATGTGCCGCACCTGGTGCGCCCTGGTGGGTAGTGGGCTCCTCAGGCACCTTCCCAACTCCATTTTCCTGTGGTATACTTGTTTCGCAAGATAAAAATTCTTTATATGTACCCCCGAACGATTTTACCACCGTATCACGGAGAAATCCTCTGTTCTTGTTTCATGCTATTTTCTGTCAAATCTATCCAGCTAGGCATTATGTCTTCTCCCTCCTCTAACAATGTAGAAGATGATGCTTGGTTGCTACAGGTGGAGTTAAGGGGAGAGGGAATCGAGGAGGCAGCCATGGAAGAAGATGAAGGGAACTCGCTTGGAGTCCACCCTTCGTCCTTTGAGACGGGCACACTAGTTGGCATATCTACTATCCCTAATCCCCATCAAGCCATGAGATCAACAAACGATCAAGGGAGTCATGAAGTGCAAGAAGGACTCCCTCCAAGGAGGCCTTTAAACATGTTACATCAAAATAATTTTCATAATTTGATTCACAACTATGGTGTTTGAAAATACTCCTCGTGTGCACATACCGTCCAATTGGGACATATCTCGTCAAGGAGAAAGTGATGCAGGAACAAACTCTTGGGGACCGGAGAATAAACATATTATGGTTGAGGTGAAAGGAACAGTGAGTTGATTCATTGAGCCCTTCGCGAAATTCAAAGTTTGAGGGAGGAACTCATAAATATTCTGGAGGACAAGCCCATTACATCATCATCACCAAAGAAGGAGACTTGAATACACGGGTATGGGCACTCCCCTTGGCTTTCGCCAAGCTCGGGGGAGGTGCCACCATAACTTTTATTCCCTTCACCAGTTTTTAGTTCGATCCTTAGTTATATTGTGACTTAGTTGAACAAAACGTTAGTATGATCTATTTTTGAGTGCTAGTTTTGTGACCTACCCCCCCTATGCAGTCGAGTTGAGAGTTATATAATAAAGTTTAGGTTGAGTTTTTGCTTCTTTACTTTCTTGTTTCAATCAAAATAAAGAAAATAATGAAAAATATTATATGCTAATCTTATGGAAAGTAATGACCTCACATAAGGAAAAGTATAAGTGGTAAATTTATTGAAGGTTGACAAACATAACATTTGTCAATGATGCAATTCATGAAATAATTAATAAGGGAAGAGAATATTCACATGCAAATATACTATCTTGGACATCTTTTATGATTGTGAGCCCCATTAAATATTTTATGCCAAATTGTTGATGTTGGACAAGGAAGACAACGTAATGATTTATGTTTGTTCATATTCACATAGAAGTTATATTATCATAGATCATCCAGCATGTGGTGCTTGCTCAATATCTTTGCTAGACAAAAACAGCACTAAGTAGAGATACTACTTGCATCCAAAACCCTCAAACCCAAATTCATGTTTTGCGAGTCCACCATACCTACCTATGGATTGAGTAACATCCTTCAAGTAAGTTGTTATCGGTGCAAAAGGCAATAAATTTTTCTTCTAAATATGTTTGATCTTTTAGTGTAAGGAAAAATAAGTGTTGTACGAAATTGTGATAGAAAAACAATAAAAGCCACAGACTGCATAATAAAGGTTGCTATCATAAGGGGCAATATAACATGACGTTCTTTTGCATTAAGAGATTGTGCATACCAAAACCAAAAAGTGCATGACAACTGAGGGAGTCCTGGATTAGGGGGTGTCCGGATGGCCGGACTATAGCCTTTGGCCGGACTCCTGGACTATGAAGATACAAGATTGAAGACTTTGTCCTGTGTCCGGATGGGACTTTCCTTGGCGTGGAAGGCAAGCTTGGCGATACGGATATGTAGATCTCCTACCATTGTAACCGACTCTGTGTAACCCTAACCCTCTTCGGTGCCAATATAAACCGAAGGGTTTTAGTCCGTAGGACGAACAACAATCATACCATAGGCTAGCTTCTAGGGTTTAGCCTCTCTTATCTCGTGGTAGATCTACTATTGTACTACCCATATCATCAATATCAATCAAGCAGGAGTAGGGTTTTACCTCCATCGAGAGGGCCCGAACCTGGGTAAAAACATCGTGTCCCTTGTCTCCTGTTACCATACGCCTAGACGCACAGTTCGGGACCCCCTACCCGAGATCCGCCGGTTTTGACACCGACATTGGTGCTTTCATTGAGAGTTCCTCTGCATCGTCATCCTTAGGCCCGATGGCTCCTCCGATCATCAACAACGATGCGGTCCAGGGTAGACTTTTCTCCCCGGACAGATCTTCGTATTCGGCGGCTTTGCACTGCGGGCCAATTCGCTTGGCCATCTGGAGCAGATTGAAAGCTACGCCCCGGACCATCAGGTCAGATTTGGAAGTTTGAACTACACGGCTGATGTCCGCGGAGACTTGATCTTCGAGGGGTTCGAGCCACAGCCAAGCGCGCCGCACTATCACGAAGGGCATGATCTAGCTCTGCCGCCGGACAGTGCCTTGGAGGACACACCAGTGTCCGCTCTGACCCTTAGCTCGGAGCAGACTGCACCGATCGAGGACGGGTGGCTGGACACCGCCTCTGGGCTGCTATCTCTATGGCGATTGAGCCGAACACCAACCCTGTCCTTTGCGAAGCTCGTGACTCCAAGGTGCCGGACTCCTCTCCGGACTCCGAACCTTCCGCGCCCCTGCCAATCGAATCCGATTGGGCGCCGATCATGGAGTTCACGGCCGCGGACATCTTTCAGCACTCGCCCTTTGGCAACATCCTGAATTCACTAAAGTCTCTCTCTTTATCAGGAGAGCCCTGGCCGGATTATGGTCAGGAAGGTTGGTATGTGGACGACGAAGAAATTCAAAGCCCACCCACCACCCACTTAGTATCCACTGGCGATGATTTAACCGACATGCTCGACTTTGACTCCGAAGACATCGACGGTATGGACGACGATGCAGGAGATGACCAAGAACCAGCGCCTACCGGGCACTGGAAGGCCACCTCGTCATACGACCTTTACATGGTGGACATCCCAAAAGATGGGAATAGCGATGGAACAACGGAGGATGACCCCTCCAAGAAACAGCCTAAGCGTCAGCGTCAGCGGCGCCGCTCTAAATCCCGCCACAGCAAAAATGGTGATTCCGGCACGGGAGACAATAACACCCCGGACAGTGCCGAAGACCACCCCCTCTAGCAGGATTCAGTGCAGGAGGATGGAGAAGCCAGCCCTCGTGAGAGAGCGGCAGGCAGAGAGGTAGAGGACGATAATTACATGCCTCCCTCCGAAGATGAGGCAAGCCTCGACGGCGACGAATTTGTCGTGCCTGAGGATCCCATCGAACAAGAGCGTTTCAAATGCAGGCTCATGGCCACGGCAAGCAGCCTTAAGAAAAAGAAGCAATAGCTTAGAGCTGACCAAGATTTGCTAGCCGACAGATGGACTGAAATCCTGGCGGCCGAAGAGTACAAACTCGAACGCCCCTCCAAGAGCTACCCGAAACGCAGGCTGCTACCCCGATTAGAGGAGGAAGCACCTAAACCTACATCACCAGCGCATAATATGGCCGACCGGCCACCTCGTGGCCGTGATAGAGAGGCCTCTCGTCCCTCCACTCAAGCCGCACCCCGGCGCCGCTCAAAAAATACCAAGGTGCGGGAAAATGCGCCAGACCTGCGGGATATATTGGAGGACAAGGCAAGGCAAACAATATCGATCTACGGATCGCGTGGGCGCCCCACGATACATGATGATAACCGTCATGCCGGATATGGCAATTCTGGCCGGGCCGAACACAGTAGACAAAGCTCATTTGAGCTGCGTCGTGATATAGCCCAATATAGAGGCGCCGCACACCCACTATGCTTCACAGACGAAGTGATGGATCATAAAATCCCTGAGGGTTTCAAACCCGTAAACATTGAATTGTACGATGGCACAACGGATCCTGCGGTCTGGATCGAGGACTATCTCCTTCATATCCACATGGCCCGTGGTGATGATCTACACGCCATCAAATACCTCCCACTCAAGCTTAAAGGACCAGCTCGGCATTGGCTTAACAGCTTGCCAGCGGAGTCAATTGGTTGTTGGGAAGACCTGGAAGCCACATTCCTCGACAACTTCCAGGGCACCTATGTGTGACCACCAGACGCCGATGACCTAAGCCACACAATTCAGCAGCCAGAGGAATCGGCCAGACAATTCTGGACACGGTTCCTAACCAAGAAAAATCAAATCGTTGACTGCCCGAATGCAGAAGCCCTCGCAGCTTTCAGACATAACATCCGCGACGAGTGGCTTGCCCGGCACCTAGGACAAGAAAAGCCGAAATCCATGGCATCCCTCACAACACTCATGACCCGCTTCTGCGCAGGAGAGGACAGCTGGCTAGCTCGTAGTAATAATATGACCAAGAGCCCTGGTAATTCGGATACCAAGGACAGCAAGGGCAGGTAGCGTCGCAACAAGCACAAGCGCTGCATTAATGGCGATAATGCTGAAGATACAGAAGTCAATGCCGGATTCAGAGGCTCTAAACCTGGTCAACGGAAAAAGCCATTCAAAAGAAATACTCCGGACCCGTCCAATTTGGACCAAATACTCGATCGCTCGTGCCAGATACACGGCACCCCCGAAAAGCCAGCCAATCACACCAACAGGGATTTTTGGGTGTTCAAGCAGGCAGGCAAGTTAAATGCCGAAAACAATGACAAGGGGCTGCATAGCGACGACGAGGAGGAGCCCCGTCCGCCGAACAATTGAGGACAGAAGGGCTTCCCCCACAAGTGCGGACGGTGAACATGATATACGCAACCCACATACCGAAAAGGGAGCGGAAGCATGCACTAAGGGATGTATATGTGATGGAGCCAGTCGCCCCAAAGTTCAATCCGTGGTCCTCCTGCCCGATCACTTTTGATCGAAGGGACCACCCAACTAGCATTCGCCATGGCGGATTCGCCGCATTGGTTCTAGACCCAATCATTGACGGATTTCACCTCACTAGAGTCCTAATGGACGGCGGCAGCAGCCTGAACCAGCTTTATCAGGATACAGTGTGCAAGATGGGCATAGACCCCTCAAGGATTAAACCCACAAAGACGACCTTCAAAGGCGTCATACCAGGTGTAGAGGCCAACTGTATAGGCTCAGTTACACTTGAAGTGGTCTTCAGATCACCGGATAACTTCCGAAGCAAGGAATTAATCTTCGACATAGTCCCGTTCCGCAGCGGCTATCACGCACTGCTCGGACGATCCGCATTTACAAAGTTCAATACGGTGCCGCACTACGCATACCTAAAGCTCAAGATGCCAGGCCCTCGAGGAGTCATTACGGGCAACAGAAACACCGAACGCTCTCTCCGAACGGAGGAGCATACGGTGGCCCTCGCGGCAGAAGTACAAAGTAGCCTCTTAAGGCAATTCTCGAGTCTGGCTATTAAACATCCGGACACCGTCAAGCGCGCCCGGAGTAACCAACAACAAGACCGCCTG
Source organism: Triticum aestivum (assembly GCF_018294505.1). Taxonomy (NCBI): domain Eukaryota; kingdom Viridiplantae; phylum Streptophyta; class Magnoliopsida; order Poales; family Poaceae; genus Triticum; species Triticum aestivum. The sequence continues at coordinate 276,706,349 of NC_057813.1, forward strand.
GCACGTTCCGAGCACGTGTAGCAATGCGGCCCCAACCCCATCCCTCGCGAAATTGAGAAACCAGCACTACGCATACATAATTACGCTCTGGAAATAGCATGGGCATAGAGGGAGGGGCACGACCACGGCAGGCCCAGAATGCGGCTCAACCGCACCAGGGGCTCCCAATTGTGTAATTCTTATTTTTTTTCTCTTACTTTCAGGACTCCTTTCTCAAGAAGCCCTGTCCGGCAGTAGAATCGCCGAACACACGATGCAACAGCCAGGGAAGCAGAAAGCTACGTCGAGTGTCCAGGTGGTCTCTATAACGAGCAGTATACTTGTTTTAGATATCATCCCGCAGCTCGCTCCTGGAGGGAGACATGTCAAATAGTCCCGTCCCTTGCTTATCGTACTATTTGTATCATTCTGCTTTTACCGCAACTTTTTTGAATAAACAATGCATAGCTTTTGCCTATTATTGCATTCCTTTTTTTTATTTTATCCATACATGTTCACTTATGAATTGTTGCACCCGTACGCTTTGGTACGGCCAAATACACCAGGGGCTTAAGTACCCCAAAATATGGTGTGATAAGTCCGAACACTCCCACAAGTGCGGCACCCTGAACTTATAGCATTAGATGCATCGGCTCCGAATCATGTCTTGGGTCAATAGTTGGGTTTGCCCGGCTCCCATGTTTTGGTACCTTACGTTCCGTTATATCGGCTAAGGTAGCGCTGGGAGAACCACTGTGATTGTGCCCCGGTTGAGTTGGGTTAAGCACCTCAGTGGAGAAAGCTAAAACTGACCATCATGATAGGGCGAGAGCCGGTCGTTGTTCAAGAGGTTTTCGAGTCCCTAAAGACTTATGCCTCTTAGAACGAGGAGTCGGCATTGTCCGGCCCAGGCGTGGATAGCGCCCCGAATTCGGTCTTCCGAATACTAGGGGCTTCGCCGAAATTTAAAATTATAGAATTCTATGGCTAAGTGAGAGTGTTCAAGCATTATAGTCCAGTTGTCTTGTTTGTTGCGTTGAGCGCCTCCCTCAAAGGACCCCAGAATGGGAAAAAGAGCGCTCAAATTTATCCCGAACACCCCAGCACTTGTGGCATGGGGGCAGAAGGCGACGACTCACCATCTCTCAAATTTAATAAACGGCCGCACAGAAGGTAATATTTTAAATTCACAAGCGTTGCTTAGCGCATATGAACAAGTTTTCAAGCGTACAGGATAACAAATGCGAGTTTACTCAAAAATTACATCTTTAGAGCATTCACCTGCTATAAGGCGGGCACCCTTCAGGATGCCCGCATAATACATCTCGGGCGTGCGATACTCCCTGCCCGGCGGTGGAGCGTCTGTCACAAGCTTCTCAGCATCCATCTTGCCCCAGTGCACTTTAGCATGGGCGAGGGCCCTACGGGCACCTTCGATACAGACGGAGCGCTTGACGACTTCAATCCATGGACAGGCGTCCACCAGCCGCCTCACCAGCCCGAAGTAGCTTCCAGGCATGGCTTCTTTAGGCCACAGCCGAACAATGAGGCCCTTCATGGCCTGTTCGGCCACCTTATGGAGCTCGACCAACTGCTTCAGCTGGTCGCTCAAGGGCACCGGGTGTCCGGCCTCAGCATACTGAGACCAGAACACCTTCTCCGTCGAGCTCCCCTCCTCGGCCCGGTAGAATGCGGCAGCGTCGGACACACTGCAGGGTAGATCTGCGAATGCTCCTGGAGAGCTCTGGATTCGGGTAAGTAACAAGTAATTCACTTTCACGTGCTTGCTTTGCATGAAGAATGCCTTACCCGCCGCTATCTTCCTCATCGCCTCAATTTCCTGGAGGGCTTTCTGGGCTTCGGCCTTAGCGGCTTTGGCGCTCTCAAGAGCCGAGGCGAGCTCGGACTGTCGAGTCTTTGAGTCACGCTCCAAACTCTAGGGTTTCTCCACGATAGCCTGGAGCTCTTGCCACACCTCCGCCACCCGCGCCTCCTACCTCTCTCGCTCGGTGCACTCCGCGGCCGCATTGCTTTCGGCCTTGGACACTGCCTCCTTCAGGGTCGCCACCTCGTTCGTGGCCCCAGCAATTCTCATGTTATTCCTGTCATTTCTTGCAACGACATCTTTTATATACTTCCATAAGGTATTACTTACCTTCCTTGTCCTCGAGCTGCTTTTTGGCAAGGCCGAGCTCGTTCTCGGACCGCTCGAGGCTCTGCTTCTATGCATTGACCTCCGCAGTCAGTGCGGCAGAGGTCAACAACGCAACCTGCATCCCCCATATTGACATACTTATGTTAGACTCCTGTGTACATCTTTTTAGATCCTCGGTTTGGCTTTTCTTTCCGAACACCAAACTGAGCATCAGGGGCTACTATCTATGTGGTAATATTTTTACATATCTTAAATACATACCTCAAAGCCTATTAGAAGGCTGGCACAGGCTTCAGTCAGCCCGCTCTTGGCGGACTGAACTTTCTGGATCACCACACTCATAACAGTGCGGTGCTCCTCGTCGATGGAGGCGCCATTAAGTGCCTCCAGCAAATTATCCGGTGCCTCCGGTTGGACGGAGGTCACCGGTGTCGCAGTCTCGCCCTTCTTACGAAGGGGCCGGCTGCCGAACTCTGGAACCACCGAAGGTTCCAGTGCGGAGTCCGGCCCAGGGCCAGACTCAGAACCCTTCGGGGTTTGATCCCCCTTGTGCCCGAAGTCCGGAAGGTTGCCTTGCGGCACCTCCGAGACCTCCTCCTCCTGGCTGGGCCCCTTTTGGGACCCCACCTCGGTGTCGTCCGCAGCGTGAGGAGAGGAGACGGCCGGAAGTGAAGTGCTATTCACGTCCGACGAAGCCAGGGAGCCGCTCGTTGAAGTGTCGAGCCCGTCCTTGGGCGGGTTGCAGGGTTATATTCGGCGTTAGGAGATTCTATGTGACAAATGAAACGCCATGAGTTATTCTGGTATCCAGACACTTACGATGTCGCCAGGGGCTTAGTCCTCGATGGCCACTCCTCTTTGCCGTCGTCGGTGTTGTCTGAGTAGTCCGGAGGGACGGTCCTTCCCTTCTTGGACCCTTCGGCCTCCCCCGTTGGGGCGGCCTTCCTTTTCTTCTCTCCCCCCGCTGGGGAAGAGACCTCTTTTTCCTCCTCCCCATCTTCGCGGGAGGAGTCCGCCTTAGAGTCGTCGGACGATGAGTCCGATAACACCTGGCGCCGGGAACTCTTTCGAGTTCCCGTGGCCTTCTTCTTGGGCTTCTTCTCCGGCACCACGTGAGGTGCCGGAACCAGCAGCCCCGTCAATCGGGCGTCCGCTCGGTCTTCTGGCAAGGGAGCCGGACAGTTAACCTGCCCGGACGTCTTTTGCCAAGCCTGTCAAAGGTAAGGGAGTTTAGATCCCGCATAGAGTCAAACTATGGATAAAAAGTGTCCCGTAAAGGGTAAAATAGCTTACCTCGCTGGCTTGACGCTGCAAGCTGTATCCGCAATCTTCAGAAGAGGATGCGGGAGCCTCGGCGCCCTTGAACAACACCTTCCAGGCATCTTCGTACGTAGTGTCAAAGAGCCTACTCAAGGTTCGGTGCTGTGCCGGATCAAACTCCCACAAGCGAAAGGCCCGTTGTTGGCACGGGAGGATCCGGCGGATGACCATGACCTGGACTATGTTGACAAGCTTGAGCTTCTTGTTAACCAGGCTTTGGACGCATGATTGAAGTCCGATCAGCTCTTCTGAATTACCCCACGTTAGGCCCGTCTCCTTCCAGGAGGTGAGCCGTGTAGGGAAGCCAGATCGGAATTCGGGGGCTGCCACCCATTAGGGTCACGCGGCTCGGTGATGTAGAACCACCCTGATTGCCATCCCTTTATGGTCTCCACAAAAGAGCTCTCGAGCCATAGGACGTTGGGCATCCTGCCCACCATGGCACCTCCGCACTCCGCTTGGCAGCCGCCCACTACCTTCGGCTTGACATTTAAAGTATTCAGCCATAAGCCGAAGTGGGGCTGGATGCAGAGGAAGGCCTCGCACACGAAGATGAACGCCGAGATGTTGAGGATGAAATTCGGGGCCAGATCGTGGAAATCCAGGCCGTAGTAGAACATGAGCCCCCGGACAAATGGGTGAAGTGGAAAACCTAGTCCGCGGAGGAAGTGGGTGAGGAACACCACCCTCTCATGGGGCCCGGGGGTGGGGATGAGCTTCCCCTTGTCGGGGAGCCGATGCGCGATGTCGTTGGACAAGTATCCGGCCTTCCGCAGCTTTTTGATGTGCCCCTTCGTGACAGAGGAGACCATCCACTTGCCTTCCCCTCCGGACATGGCTGGGGAAGGCTGAGGCGAGATGTGCGGACTTGGGCACTGGAGCTCGAGTGCGCGGAAATGGATGAGCAAAGGAGGAAGAAGGCATGTGTGAAAAAGTGGATCCTTATCCCCTTATATGGACGGACGAAGCTATGCGTCCCCACCAGCCTGGTAAAACTCGCTTATCTCCGTGATCAATGGCGCGGTTGGGTTACCCACGCCCGTATCTATGAGAATCCCGGAATAAGGGGACACGATCTCTGCTTTGACAAGACGTGCCAAGGAAACCGCCTCGCTAAACGCGCTGAGGTGGGACAGTAAAAACGATTCGAATAAAGGCTTGGCCGTGGTGTGATGTCACGCCACGAAATACATCAGCAGATTGAACTTGTGTAAATGTTATTATCTCTATGGTGGTATGTGGAACTTATTTTGCAGAGCCGGACACTATCCTCGTGTTCAAAATCTTCTATGAAGTATTCGGAGGAGGAACCCGCCTTGCAATTCTGAAGACAATATGCGCGCCGGACTCGTCGTCGAAGCCTGGTTCAGGGGCTACTGAGGGAGTCCTGGATTAGGGGGTGTCCGGATGGCCGGACTATAGCCTTTGACCAGACTCCTGGACTATGAAGATACAAGATTGAACACTTCGTCCCGTGTCCGGATGGGACTTTCCTTGGCGTGGAAGGCAAGCTTGGCGATACGAATATGTAGATCTCCTACCATTGTAACCGACTTTGTGTAACCCTAACCCTCTTCGGTGCCTATATAAACCGGAGGGTTTTAGTCCGTAGGACGAACAACAATCATACCATAGGCAAGCCTCTAGGGTTTAGCCTCTCTGATCTCGTGGTAGATCTACTCTTGTACTACCCATATCATCAATATCAATCAAGCAGGAGTAGGGTTTTACCTCCATCGAGAGGGCCCGAACCTGGGTAAAAACATCGTGTCCCTTGTCTCCTGTTACCATCCTCCTAGACGCACAGTTCGGGACCCCCTACCCGAGATCCGCCGGTTTTGACACCGACAACAACCTCTGATTCCCTCTACGAAGGGCCTATCTTTTACTCTTATGAATTTACATTTTATGCAAGAGTCAAAGTGTTCTCTTCTATTCCTTTTTTTCTCTTTTGCAAGCATCATGTGGTGGGGAAAGATTTAGGCACATATTCCCAGTTGGATATGAGTGATCATGAGTTATTATTCGTGACATCACCCTTGAGGTGAATAAGTTGGGAGGTGAAACTATAAGCCACTATCTTTCTATGTGTCTGGCTGAAACTTTTTGCTCCATATATATGTTGAGAGTGTTAGCAATCATAGAAGACTAAATGATGGTTGAGTATGTAGACTTGCCAAAAGGCCCCGATACGAGAACCTTCCTAAAAATATGATGAATTGTAATTGCAAAGTTGATTAAGAACATAATTTGTTAGTTTTCAAGAAAGTTTATGTTTTATACTTCGATTTTGTGATGAATAGTTACTTGCTATGAGAAGTTTTATGATAAATTGTATTGCTGTTATAATAATGAGCATGATGCTACTATTTCCGTATTTTCTTTTTGTCGACACCTCTTTTTCTAAACATGTGGACAGGATTTTCATATCGGCTTTTGCTTGAGGACAAAAGGGGTCTACGCTTGGGGGAGTTGATACGTCCATTTTGCATCATGTTTCCCTATTGTTATTTACAATGTTTTATGCAATATAACACTTTGTGGAGTAATTCTAACGCCTTTTCTCTCATAGTATGCAAGGTTCACACAAAGAGGGAGAATACCGGCAAGCTGGAATTCTGGACCCGAAAAATCTATGTCGGAGATACCTATTCTGCACATCTCCAAATGAGCTGAAATTTTACGGAGAATTATTTTGGAATATATAAAAAATATTGGAGAAAGGAGATACTACAGGAGGCCACCCAGGTGCCCACTAGGCACCAGGGTGCGCCACCCCCTCCAAGCGTACCCGGGTGGGTAGTGGGGGCCTTGGCCCACTGCAAGTTCCCATCTTCTGGTATATAAGGTATTTTGACCTAGAAAAATAAAGAGAGGACTTTCAGCATGGAGTGCCGCCATCTCAAGGCGGAACTTGGGCAAGAGCACTTTTGCTCTCCGATGGAGCGATTTCGTTGGGTAGACTTACCTCCTGGAGAGGGAAATCGAAGCCATCATCATCACCAACACCCCTCTCATCGTGGGAAGGCCAATCTCCATCAACATCTTCAATAGCACCATCTCATCTCCAAACCCTAGTTCATCTCTTGTGTTCAATCTTTGTATCAAAACCTCATATTGGTACTTGTGGGTGACTAGTAGTGTTGATTACATCTTGTAGTTGATGCTAGCCGTTTATTTGGTGGAAGATTATATGTTTATATCTATTATGATACTCAATACCCCTCTGATCTTGAGCATGAATATGTTTTGTGAGTAGTTACTTTTGTTCTTGAGGATATGGGATAAGTCTCGTCATAAGTAATCATGTGAATCTGATATTCATTTGATATTTTCATGATATGTATGCTATGAATCCCTTAGTGGTGTTATGTGAACGTCGACTACATGACACTTCACCATCTTTGGGCCTAAGGGAATGCATTGTGGAGTAGTTATTAGATGATAGGTTGCTAGAGTGACTGAAACTTGCACCCTAGTTTATGTGCTATTTCAGAAGGGGCTGATATGAATCCATATGTTTAATGCTATGGTTAGATTTTATCTTAATTCTTCTTTCGTAGTTGCGGATGCTTGCGAGAGGGGTTAATCATAAGCGGGAGGCTTGTTAAATAAGAACAACACCCAAGCACCAGTCCACCCACATATCAAATTATCAGAGTAGCGAACGCAAATCAAACCAACATGATGAAAGTGACTAGATGAAATTCTTGTGTGTCCTCAAGAACGCTTTGCTTACTGCAAGAGATTTTTTTGGCCTATCCTGTGCTAAAAAAGGATTGGGCTACCTTGCTGCACCTATTTTTACCATTGATACTTGTTACATGTTACAAATTATCTATAGATCAATCTATCTGTTACCCACAATTACAGTGGTTGCAGACGTTACCGTTTTGAAAACCGCTTGTCATTTCCTTCTGCTCCTGTTTCGACACTGTTACTTATCAAAAGGACTACGATTGAACCCCTACACTTGTGGGTCATCAAGCATCCCTAAAGAAATTCTAGCTGCAGCAGCTGATGAATTTGCTCAAGATGAGCCAGTCATTGATGTCACCAATACATCACCTTCACGTGCAGATTCAATTCTGTCAGCTGACATTGATACTGTTCCAATTGCCACAAGTGAGGAAGTCGCTCGAGCTCTTACCATGACTGATGGGTCCCCACGACTAGTGTTTGAGTTGCACCCAAAGAAGCACAACCTTCAACCAATGCATCAAATGCCAAAGATTGGCATAGTCCTCAGGCGGCCTCAGTTCGACAAAGCCAAATTCTTCTAACAGAAGAATTTCTTCGTTGGCGAGCCCCCATATGACTCACCCAAGATTAGGCACCTGTGCTTTTGGACAAGGACTCATATGAACTATTATGCCTCTTTGCTCTTTGACAATAAGAAAGTATTCTTGCATCGGCATATTCCTCATGTGGATATGGAGCCAATTGCCTGCTTTCGGCCTGTTCTGGTTGTTCTTCATGATGCTGGTCTACTAAACTTATGCACTGACATCTGTGAATGGAATGAAGAACTAATTCTTCAGTTCTATACTACTGTGCACTTTTCTGGCAATGCAGGCGACACTGCTACTTGGACTCTGGACTAGATGAGTGAATACACTGACTATAAAGCACCTATTGACAAACTTCTTCTTCCTCTACTGGTCGATCCAACCCAAGAATAAGAAAGGAAAATCTAGGAAGAACCTGAGCTGCCAAACCATCTGATGCAAGTGCTGATGAAGCCTATGGCTGAAGGAACTACTCCAATGACAACCTTCCTAGTGAAGGACTTGCTCTATGTTCCCAAGACAATATACCGCATCTAGCCAAAACCCTCAGCCCAATCAAAGGACATAATTCTAATAATGAAGAAGTTGTTGGGGTTATGAAGAACTTGGTATTCCACATCTTTCATGCAACTCCCATCAGCATTCATGATTTCTTTCTCAGGACTTTGCTCACTGTGGCACATTCACAATTTGAATTGAAGTCGTATGGACCATGGATTATGAAATTCATCAGATCCTGGTATTAAATTCACTACAAAGCTGATCATCAAAATCACCTAAGCTTTTTGCCTGAAGTTGAAATTCTTCATAGTACTCTGTCCAGAGTACCTGGCAAAGGCAAGAATGTCATTGATGAAGGAATTCGTCCCATAGATGGACAATTATGTCAACCTATCTCCAGCTCAAGTGTTGATGAATCTACTAGCTAGGATACCGCAACCAAAGCTTCAAGGCCATCTACTTCACCTAAAGCACCACGTGTCATGACTGACCGTGAGTTTCTCATAAGCTTTCATCATAAAGTGACAAAAATCACCCATTGCTTAAGCATCAATTTGCTGCTGTTCAAGCCAATATGACAGTGACACATAACACCATCCGCAAGAACATATATTATCTCCATGAGATTTTATATCCCAACCGGGCCATCCTTTCACACCTCAAAAGAAATGAAGAACTTGCTGCTATGGATTCCCATATGAACTTTGAGTGGGTTGAACTGCCAAGGAAGAAGTTCAAGAAACCCAAGTTCCTCCTTTGATGCCATGTTCAGATTCTTCATCGTGCTCAACTAATGAAAATGAAGCCGTTGAAGACACTGCGGCTAGTCCTTCTCCATCACGCGACCCCAACATCATTGGCACTCCCTCGTCTTCTCTGTGATATTCTTCAGGGGCATTAGTCCTCAACTTTGTCTCCATTTGTCATTTGATGACAAGGGGGGAGAAGTTTGAGTTAGTCTTCAAGCGGGTCGATAGATGGGCTGTTTTTTTGCTTAAGCTGCAACTCTTGAACTTTATTAGTTTTGCTCTTTAATGATTTGTAACTTAATAACTATTGGTTGTCTGCCTCTTTTGCTACACTTGATACACATTCTCTGACCTTAAATATATCTGCTCATGAATGCACAATTTTGTCAGACACCAATTTTTGTCATGCATTCATATTCTTCAAATATTTATGATCATGAATGATTGGATTACAAGATATAGGGGGAGATCTCCACAATTTCAACCTGCCATGTGCATTTGCAATCCAAAGCAAATTCCTCATATGCACATCTTCAGGGGGAGTTCCTCAATATCTTGTAAACAATCTCTTCAAACTCTGTACTTACACTTCAATTATTTTTACTCCCGTTGAAAGCCTAAACAATTTTTCATGAATCACCAAAAAGGGGGAGATTGTAAGTGCGTGAAGTGTCCCCTTGGTGGTTTAGGAGTATTGAAGACAAATGTGTTGAGGAATTAGTGTGTTTGTGAGTATACATAGGAAACAGAGTCCCTGAAGATTTGGTCTAACACATGGAAGACGAACCCAAAAAATGGATTTTTCAAGTGAAGAATTTGGTGATGAAATTGGTATGGCCTATTGAAGAAATTGATTTGAAAATTTTGAAGCTTAAGACTTTGTTTTCATAGTTTCTTTTCTTCTTATTTGAGTCATAGGAAAAACCGTACTATTAAAGGTTCTAGGTGAAACATTTTCACATTTCCAAAGTGATGCTCAAACATACTCAAGCCTATACACACAAAAGTTGCTTCGAGTGAAGCCTTTGGAAATCTCCAGTACAGCTGATGCATTTGCTAGTGATAGTGACAAAGTTCATTTGGTCGTTGACGAATTTGATCACGCTGAGGAGTTAGGAGTTTGCTAGTGCGATCTACCTACCGTGAAGAAATTGAGACGAATTTGAGGGTTCAAATCCCGACCGTTGCTGCGCTGCGGGCCAGCTGTCAAGTGGATCCTTATCCTAACAATGGTCAAATCAAAGAAGGGCATTTATGAGATTCCATGTCGTGTTGCCCCTGGCTATAAATAGTCACCCCCACAACCAATTGTTGGTTGGCTGCTCTGAGAGAACTTGACACTTGTCATTTGAGAGCAACCCATCATCTGACGACTTTGACAGATCCTAAGTGTGGAAAAACTCAGAGCCAAAGTGATTGAGCATCACTGAAGAGATTAATCTATGTGATATGATGCATGTTACCTTTGAAGACATTCATTCTTCCAGACAGTTAGGCATCAAGTTCTGAGTAAACCAAGAGTCATTGTGGTGTGCCAGTGAATAGGTCTGTGAAGGCTTTGGAAGTCTACCTTGAAGACTTACCACGAGTGATTGGGCGAGGACCAAGTGACCTTAGCTCAGGAGGAATACAGTGAGGACTGTGTGTCCTCTGAGTTGCAACTCGGCCGCCTCAACCAGATGTACAATTGATGCAGAAACTGGAACTGGTCTACCAAATCGTATTATCTTCACCGAGCCAACTGGGTTTCAAATTCCTCACCCTCCCTTACTTTATTTCGCTGATGAAGAATTTGTGATATATGCTATGACGAATTTGAACTGAAAAATTCCATCACACTATCTTCATTTCCTTAGTTCATATTCTTCATGCTTATATGATTGTATGATTGCATGTTCTTCACTCTTATGTATCCTGATCACATTTATTATGATTCTGTGATGACTTAGTTTCCTTTGCATTTCTATTTCTTCACTCTGATGTTCCTTAAATTCCTTGGAGTTCAATGAATTTCTAAATATCTCCCATTCACGCCCTTCTGGGAGATACCCTGCACTTTCACATTCGGTACATTGAGTTTCACCAGCCCAACCCCATCGCATCCCCGGCGGTCCTCCCCTACCCACGTGGTTCACAAGCCTCTAGGGCCAACTCGGGGAGGCCTCGTTTGGTAGAAGAGGTTTGCAGATGATTAACCCCATGAGCCCCATAAACCCCCCAAATCCCTGCTAGGCCATTTGGTATGTGGAGTTTTGCCGGCCCAAACCCTCCACATCCCTGGCGATCCTCCTTTATTCACGTAGTTCACAAGCCTCTAGAGCCTATTTTGGGAACGGTCCTTAATGATAACTTCCTCCTCCAACAACCCGCCATTCTCCCCCAGGTAATTCATTCCATCCTCTCATCTTCCCTATTTCTTCTTGCTTCATCCCACCATGGCCACCTCCCGCGACTACTGACGCTGAACAGTTGATCTCCTAAACTCCTTGTCATCTTCTTGCATGCCCCCAAGTTCTATCCTCCCTAACTCTGCTTCTCCTCCTGCTCCTGCTCCCCACAAAGCTATACCTACACTATCGAAGCGGGCTACAGTCGCTACTAATACTAACAATCGACAGTAGGGATGTAAATTGCGCAATAAATGATGCCCACAAAGTCCTATTTAGTTAGGGGGGGACTTCATTGAACTATTAGACTATAGGTGGGCTTAAACATGATGAAATGGGACCCGGTTTACGTCCCTAGTCGGCCAGAAAAACTACCAGTTAGCCAATCTTTCCTTGATTCCTCATTAGTACTTTATCTTCCAACCTTACCAAATTTTCACTGAAATCTTGTGATGTGGCAATTTTAGTGAAGGAGATCTTGTAAATATTTCACCCTTTGTCCCCTAATATAAGATGTTATTACATCCAATATATGAGTATATTGGATGTAATAACATCTTATATTATGGGACGTAGAGAGTACATATCTTCAGTTGTAAATATCAATATATGGCCCATGCCAGTTTTATGGAGACCACACCTCACAAGTATGTCTGATCTTTTTGACATCGACATCATCAAACACAGAGTATAAACGTATGGTACATTGAAGATGCCAAGATAGCAAGGTTGCATTATTTTAATGCTTGAAACTTTGGTGTCTTCTGTATATATATATATATATATATAATATATATATATATATATATATATATATATATATATATATATATATTAGCAGAATAACTATTCTGCACACCACTTCGGCACTGCACGCTGAACAGAAGCGCACTGCATCATTTTGACGACAAGCACTGCAATAGAGACTAGTGAACTTCTCGTCGGAAAAAACTGCACGCGTTATTTTTTCGGTACTGTTTTCGCTCTAATTTTTTAACCATTTATCGGAATGAGGCGTGTAATATACCGTTGAAAAGCTATGGATTAGGCGCAACTTCTACATGTTGAACACTTTTCGAGATTCCACACGGTTTAAGAGCAGTTTTGAAAATGGTGCGGCGGATGACGAGTGGCAGCGACCGTTTTTTCGCGTTTTTTTCTAAACCGCTGGTCGGAATGAAGCAAATGATACGCCGTTGGATAGATATCGTTGAGGCGCATCTTTTTCATATATAAACGTTTCTCTAATTCCTTACGGTTTAAGAGCAGTTTCAAATTTACTAAATCGCGGAATTCTGTTTTTCAATTTTTTTCAAATTTTCGGTACTGTTTTCGCTCCAGTTTTTGAACCGTTTGTCGAAACGAGGCGTATGATACGCCGTTGGAAAGCTACGAACGAGGCGCAACTTTCCTATGTTGAAATATTTTTGAAATTCCTTACGATTTTAAGTTAATTTTGTAAATCTTGCGGCGGACGACGAGTGGCACCGCTGGTCGAAACGATTCAAACGATACGCCGTTGGAAAGATATCGACGATGCGCAACTCTTTCATGTAAAACACTCTCTCTAATTTCTTACGGTTTAAGAGCAGTTTCGATTCTACTGAAATGTGGCACTCTATTTTTCCGCGACACTAAAATCGATGAGTGGACCACATCAGACAGAAAACCGCACTGCTTCGGACTAAAAACCGCATTGCATTAGACAGTCAAGCGCACTACATTTTTTAATGCATTTTTTGTTTCAAATGTAGTGTACCGAAAAGTCCTTCATATTGAGCTTCTTTCAAGATCAAAGTGCACCACATTTGCATGTTTTCTAGATGCACTTTTAGACCAAAGTGCACCGCATTGGCATTTTTTTCAAAATTCATTTTTGTTTTATATGAAGTGTACCAAAAAGTTCTTCGTAGTGGACTTTTTTGCAAGACCAAAGCGCACTGCATTTTGCATGTTTTAAATGCAAAGAGAACTCCTCTATACATTTTTTTTACAAAGTGAACTCCTTTGTTTTGCAAAGTGCACCGCAAAGGTTTTCTTAATGAGCTGCATCGATTTTAACAAATTATACACCATGTCCTTACAAATTTGCAAAAAAACCCTCCAAAAATAATAAAAAGTGATCTCCTCTATACATTTTTTTTACAAGTGAACTCCTTTGTTTTTGCAAAGTGCACCCCAAAGGTTTTCTTAGTGAGCTGCATCGGTTTTAACAAATTATACACCATGTCCTTAAAAATTTGCAAACAACAATTCCTCCAAAAATAATAAAAAGTGAACTCATGTGTACAATATTTGACGAAGTGAACTCCTTTGTACTATGCACTACACTGCAATTCTGGACTGAAGGCGGAGCTGGAGTTCCGGATCAGACATGAAATTTTCAAAGAAAAAGCAATGAACTGCACAGAAGATGCCATGAACCAAAAACTATGCAAAACACTTTGAAACTGAACCACGAACTCCCGGCCGGAGGAGCCATCGACCTCGATCGAACTGCAATAGGGAGCTAGCCGAGTTGCACTGTAGCGAGAGGTGACCCTCCTCGTCGACAAAGGGAACTACAACCAACGGTCAACCAAAACAGCATGGCAGCGCCGCAACGGACCTCCTTGCGCCCCTTCCCGGCGCGGCCATTAGCCGTCAAGTCCAAGATGGGGAGGAGGCAAGACGGGGGAGCTGGCCCGGCCATAGTGGAGGAGGCCGTTGTCCAGCTCAATAGCAGGGCCGCCGTTGCGGATGCCCACAGGGGATCACTGAGAACTGCAAACAGCCACGGCCACAAGCAGGGGATGGAGCCTATATTGGGCAAGCAGGGATCAGCGCGCCTGGATGGAGGTGGCTCTCGATCTCCTCCGGCGGCTATGCAGGGAGGTGGAGACGTGTCGGCGTCGCATAGGGAGGGTCGTGGGTGACGGTGCACTGGCCGTGTTGGAGGCACGAGGTCGCCGGGGCAGCGCAGATCTGGGACAGCCGCGGCTCTAGGGGGAGGTAATGGGGGGACGGGCGGAGTGGATCCGGCCCGAGCACGAGACCAAATGCTTCTCATCGGCACGCGTTGTGTCCATAGCCGGCGAGCAAGGAAGAAGTAGAGGGGGATGTAGCATGGGGTAGGTGATGGTTGGGGTCCTACGAATGGATCCCGACGAGGATGCAGCTCGGGGGGTGAGGGGGCGACGCGGGAAGCAGGGAGGTGCGAGCGCATGGTTGGGGGCCGGTCCAGGGGTGTGACGCCCGGATAATTAGACTACAGTAATCCCAAGCTAATGATGCCACATCACCTCCTTTACTGTGATTAAACTCACGTTGATTCGAACGATTCAAATTCAAATTTGAGATTTAGGCGAACAACAAAAGTTTTCAAACATTAAAACTAAAATGTCCAAAATGTGTCAAATAAATCATGGGTAATACTAGTGGAGAAACCACAAATTTTATAAAATGTTTAAAGGCTCTAAACTAATTAAAATAGCAGCTATGACAATTAATTAAATGCCTTTTAAAAATAATAATAATGCAAACTATTTTAATTAGGTGTCAAACTTTTGGGGCAGTAGAATAAATTATAACATTAAATTAGGAGTTGTATTTATATTTTATAAAACAGAAATTAAAAGAAAATAGATAAAGAAAACAGAAAACAGAAAACAAAAAAAAACAAAACAAAAAAAACAAAGCTAAAAAAAGGAGAAAGCAAACCCTCCCCCCACTGGGCTTCGGCCCAGCAGGCCACAACCCCCCACTGGGCCAACCCACCAGGCCCAGCCGACCACTCCCCCACTCCTCATTATCTCCTCCCCACCGAACCTAGCCCCACCCGCAGCACCTCCCACTCCCTCCCCCCGTCGCCCCCACGAGCTGGATCGGGCTCGCCCCCGATCCCGTCGCCCCATCCCACGATCCCCACTCGCCCCTCCCTACTATGCTCTCCTCCCCCCGATCCGATCTGGACCGGGGCTTGCCTCGTCGCCCCTGACGCCGCTCGTCGCCGCACCGCCGGCGCCCGTCGCTCCGACTCGCCGGCCCCACCTCGCTTCCTCGTCCTCCTCCCCGACTCGCAGCACCGAGCCCCCACCGCGCCCGATGTCGCCGTCCTCTCCGCCGTCGCCTCGCCCCGTCACCGACCCTGAAGCCGCCAGATCGATCCGCGCCACCACCGCCGACGTCGTCCTCATCCTCTCCCTCGTCGGACCTCCCCGACCTCCGCCGAGCCCGCTGCCCCGAACCCTACTCCGCGCCGTGAGCACCCCCCTGGCCTCTCCCTCTTTCCCCGTCATCGCAGTCGCCGTGCTCCACACGCGCACACGCTCACTCGCCGTCGCCCCTCGCCCGTGCGTGGCCACGCGCCCGCGCTGCCCCCTGGCCGCACCCGCCTCCGCTTGACCTTGCTGGCGGCGGCCCGCATCTGCCTCGCGGCCACCCTGCCGGCCACCACGCCACCGCCCTGGCCGGCGCCCCACCGCAGCCCCGGTGGCCTCGCCCCGCTGCAATCCCTACGGGCGAGCACTCGCCCGTCTGGCGCCCGACGCCCGCGCCGACTCCACCCGCTAGTGCCCCGCCCGCTAGGCCTCTGTGCCACAGACAAACGGGCCCCACCCCCCCTTAAAAAAAGGAATTAAAAAAATTTAATAAAAATAAAAAAATGATTTAATAAAATTATTAATTAATTAATTAATTAATTAAGTAATTAATTAAGTTAATTAATCCGGTTTAATTAATTTAATTAACTAGTTAAGTTTAATTAAACTATAATTAGATTAACCTAAACCCTAATTAGCCTAATTAGAGGTTGACAGGTGGGTCCCCCTGGACCCACATGTAAGGTTGACCAGGTCAACGGTCAACGTTGACTGCTGACGTCAGCATGACATCATGCTGACGTCATAAATTCATTTTTCGAATTAAATAATTAGTTAATTAAATTCCAGAAATTGATAAAATCTTTAGAAAATCATATCTTTTAATCCGTAACTCGGATTAAAATATTTTCAACATGAAAGTTGCTCAGAACGACGAGACGAACCCGGATACGCAGCCCGTTCGTCCACCACATACCTCTATCATACCAAACACGCAACTTTCTCCCTCCGTTTCATCTGTCCGAAAACGCGAAACCCCGGGAATACTTTCCCGGATGTTTCCCCCCTTCGTCGGTATCACCTACTACCGCGATTGGGCACACCTAGCATCGATACTTGTCATGTCATGCATCGATATGCATTTGTTTGCATTGTATTCATTGTTTCTTCCCCCTCTTCTCTCCGGTAGACTACGAGACCGACGTTGCTGCTGCCCAGTTCGACTACGGAGTTGACGACCCCTCCTTCTTGCCAGAGCAATCAGGCAAGCCCCCCCCTTGATCACCAGATATCGCCTATTCTCCTCTATACTGCTTGCATTAGAGTAGTGTAGCATGTTACTGCTTTCGTTAATCGTATTCTGATGCATAGCCTAACATTGTCGCTACATCTGTTGATACCTTACCTGCAATCCTAAATGCTTAGTATAGGATGCTAGTTTATCATCATTGGCCCTACATTCTTGTCAGTCTGCCTTGCTATACTATCGGGCGGTGATCACTTGGGAGGTGATCACGGGTATATACTATACATACATACATACATACTATACAGATGGTGACTAAAGTCGGGTCAGCTCATTGAGTACCCGCAAGTGATTCTGACGAGGGGGCTGAAAGGACAGGTGGCTCCATCCCGGTAGAGGTGGGCCTGGGTTCCCGACGGCCCTCGACTGTTACTTTGTGGCAGAGCGACAGGGCAGGTTGAGACCACCTAGGAGACAGGTGGGCCTGGCCCTGTTCGGCGTTCGCGGATACTCAACACGCTTAACGAGATCTTGGTATTTGATCTGAGTCGGCTACGAGCCTATACGCACTAACCATCTACGTGGGAGTAGTTATGGGTATCCCGACGTCGTGGTATCAGCCGAAGCACTTCAGACGTCAGCGACGGAGCGGCGCGCGCCGGATTGGACTGGAACGCCTACTAGGCTAGGTCTGCTTTCGGCCGCCCTCGCAACGTGCAGGTGTGCTATGGGCGATGGGCCCAGACCCCTGTGCGCTTAGGTTTAGACCGACGTGCTGGCCTCTCTGTTTTGCCTAGGTGGGGCTGCGACATGTTGATCTTCCGAGGCCGGGCATGACCCAGGAAAGTGTGTCCGGCCAAATGGGATCGAGCGTGTTGGGGAATGTGGTGCACCCCTGCAGGGAAGTTAATCTATTCGAATAGCCGTGATCTTCGGTAACAGGACGACTTGGAGTTGTACCTTGACCTTATGACAACTAGAACCGGATACTTAATAAAACACACCCTTCCAAGTGCCAGATACAACTGGTGGTCGCTCTACCTCAGGGATATGAGGAGGGGATCGCCGGGTAGGATTATGCTATGAGATGATATTTGGAGATTCTACAGTGGAGATGCTACTTGGAGGACTTCATTCTACTCTCTTCTACATGCTGCAAGACGGAGGCTGCCAGAAGCGTAGTCTTCGACAGGATTAGCTATCCCCCTTTTATTCTGGCATTCTGCAGTTCAGTCCACCGATATGGCCCTTTACACATATACCCATGCATATGTAGTATAGTTCCTTGCTTGCGAGTACTTTGGATGAGTACTCACGGTTGCTTTCTCCCCCTTTTTTCCCCCTTTCCTTTCTTTCTGGTTGTCGCAACCAGATGCTGGAGCCCTGGAGCCAGACGCCACCGTCGACGATGACTACTACACTGGAGGTGCCTACTACTACGTGCAGCCCGCTGATGACGACCGGGAGTAGTTTAGGAGGATCCCAGGCAGGAGGCCTGCGCCTCTTTCGATCTGTATCCCAGTTTGTGCTAGCCTTCTTAAGGCAAACTTGTTTAACTTATGTCTGTACTCAGATATTGTTGCTTCCGCTGACTCGTCTATGATCGAGCACTTGTATTCAAGCCCTCGAGGCCCCTGGCTTGTATTTATGTTGCTTGTATGACTTATTTTATTTGTAGAGTTGTGTTGTGATATCTTCCCGTGAGTCCCTGATCTTGATCGTACACATTTGCGTGCATGATTAGTGTACGATTGAATCGGGGGCGTCACAAGTTGGTATCAGAGCCGACTACCTGTAGGAATCCCCCTTCCACACTCCTTGGCCGAAGTCGAGTCTAGACTTTACAAAACTTTTACTAACTTGGCTGTGTGGCCCATGGGCCCACGTCGCCATCGGGTGGTAGTAGGATCTTTTACTCCTCGACCTATACTCTGGGACTCTGATCTCTCTACTATTCGGGTTAAATGAATTTGCTAACTCTAAGATTAGGATCTCGTGATCGCATCCCCCCGGAGAGCCCCTTACTGCAGAGGATCGCCTGCTACATCAGAAGATTTCGAAGATACTCTCTGATGTTCTCTCGAGACTTTGTGCCCATCACTTTTGCTATTCCTGACCACCGATAAATCCGTATGGATAACTACTTACACTTGCCATTCATATGATCATCCCCCATTGATCTTGTTTTTACAAGATACCCCGAAGTTTTCTCTATTGTTCCGAGAATACTTTGTGCCTACTACCTAGCAGTTCTTTGCCACATGAATACCCCCTTCAAATAAATTCTCGCACTTATCGAGTATCCGCTCATCCCCAGTTGTTCATGAGTTTCACAAAAGTCTTCTAAATACTATTCGATCTTCCGAAAATCCTCTGGAGCCTTTGGCTCTTGAAATTCTTGTTTGCTCGCATTATGGTTAATCCCATAAGTCTCGTAGTCTTAATGACATTCCTTGTCATTATCAGTTTGAGTCTGTTGACTCAATATGTTTGCGAATGCACGCAATCATCATTGATCCTTATAAATTACTTCTCCGGCTAAGCTGCCATTCTTTTAACTGGAATTGGTTCTTGACCAATCCAATTGTCATTGATTGTACCCTAAGGCTATTCAACTTATCCATCCCTACTCAGAGCATTGATTCTGATCCCTTGATTTGGAAATCATAATTCCTTTGCATTTGACAATTGAGTTAGTTAGTTGTTCCTATAATCTGATCTCCTTGCAATCTTCTTCCTCTAGTTGAGTACCGATGCTCACGTCAGATCCCTTGTGGACCACCAGATCCTTTGTTGGATTTTATCTGACAACGCCCTTCATATTCAATAACCTTGTGTGCCTTTCCTCTGATACATAATGCCTTTGGTAAATTGTATCCTCTGCTTTCTCAACCATGCTCTGCCTTTGAGCTTGAGTTAATTACTTCTAAAGGTTTTGGTATATGATTCTAAGATGCCCCGATGGGTTGAACCTATGCCTTCCTTAATATGTGTGAACTCGAAAGTTTTCACGAGTCGTACTCTTCTGGTATCTTGCCAGATAAAATTTCAACGCTATAACTTCATCGAAAGCGAGAAGTGAATGAAAGGGTATGCATTGGAGAAGTGGGAGTCGACCTTGAACCTTGTGTTCATGCCCATGGACGCGATATATATCCTATCATGAAAGCTTCTTGTAACAATAACTATTTCCTTGATAACTAACCTATGGTATCTGTGAATTGATCCCTTGCAACCGTGGTTCCGACCATGATTGTTCTTCTTTGATCTCATTTCTCGGACAAGTTAAAACAATTGTCTTCTATGGATCAATACACCAGTCCAACCTTTACTTTGATCTTGTGTCGAGTATTACCCCCCTGGTATCTCGAGATTATCATGGAACTGCATAACTTTTTATGAGTTCTTCATCAAGTGCTACCTTCCCACTGATTCCAATTTTTCGCGGGCTCTGTGTTACTGAACACTCAAAGACACCGATAACTGAACCGAGTCCGCTCTACGGTTCAACAACTCTTCAGTAAGCTTCTATAAGTACGAGTTTGTACCCGATCACGCCATTCCTAGCTTGTTTGGCTATATCATTGTCGTGACGATTCTAACGGTGCTACCTGGTCCTTATTCTCGGAGCACCAATTTTCGACGATGAACTAATCTTACGTCGATTTTCCTTGTCATACCCTTTCACCTTAAACAACAAGCTTGAGTTCGAGTTTGTGTCGTAACTGTGGTTCCAATAACCTCTTGCTTCATCATTCCTTTGACTTGATGTCGTCGCTGATTGACTACATCTGTATGAAATCTCTCGACAATTGTGTCGTGATCATCATCAACCTTATGAGCTCTTCCAGGAATTCAATTGAATTCATGATGGGTAATACCATCCTTGCCCCTCGATGATTCCTGTTCTCATCGACCACTTTATTGCCTTTCGTTCAACACAACTTGTTCGTGTTTTGTGTAAACCTTGAGATCACTGCTACCCAGCAGTTGATCTTCCTTACCTCGGAAGTATTACCATCTCTTTTTGTCAAGAATGTGGTGAGAATTTCACCACCTCTTAATAATTCTTGATATCATAATACTTCTTGCCATCTTCGTTCATTCCTTGGTCCCCGTATTGTTTTCAACCGGAATACCGACAATGGAGCTATGACGTGTGAATTCAAAACTTCTAGCAACCCTATTGTTTTGAAGTGAATGGGCGATAGTTCATTCTAAGTCCTTCGCTAATTGAATCACCATTCTGACATTGGTCGTGCAACCCAAGCCATATTTCGGGCGCACCTTTCAACCAATGTTTAATTGTGTATGTTTTCCTCGAGCATACTTCCTTATATCATTTGATCTGACAAATGTTATCTCCTTGTTCACTTAATAGTGGAAATCCATCTTTTGGGAATCTCGGTGAATTGCCGTCGAGTTCAACAGACACCTCCTTGTCCTCTCCTTGGGTTAATGATGAACTCTTGTTAACGGAAGTCACTTCATAGTTCATTTCCCGAGGATCTTACAGTGTCATCCCGTCAATTGGTGTTGCACCTTTCTTCTCAGGCATCCTGAGCCTGAGGTATCCTGACACCAATCATACCTGAATCTCCGTCAGATATGATGGTTAGGACAACTTTCCAAGAGTTATGATATTGATCCTTTGATGACCCGGTAACATGATGTCATGCCTAGCACCCCCCCCCCGGCTGGAGGACCTATCATTATAGATTCCTTTTCAGCAAGGTTATCCATTCACCCATGAGGAAATTGTAAGACTTATTCTATAAGTTGTTCCTGATGGATCCTTTGTGAATCCAAAGTCCGACCTTTGCTTGAAGACCATGACAATGCTATCTCGAAGCATGTCTGTGGTACTCCGATTTTCAACAAGAACATTTAAAGCCCAATGCTAAATGTTTCTTGATCAATTATCCAAACACCGCTGTGTGGGTAATGTCATAAAAAATTTTCTCCCCTACCTAAAGAGTTTTCTACATTATATCCTGACATGGATATCATGCTCTGCTTGTCCTTGGGAAGGATATACCCTTGAAATATGTGGTTAAACATAATTTCCTTTCCACTGTTCTGTTTAATCTGATGATCATATTTTCCTTCCATTGTTGGTTTAACCTTTCTTGTGAACTATATGATCTGAGCAGTAATATTCTCCTGCTTATGTAAACACCTCGTTGTACAATTCTGTCAGTAAGACCCTGTTACTTTTGTTGATGACATTCCGGTAACCACCGATGGACGAGAACTTCGCCTACTGGTCCGCCTCGTTCAACGAGCAGGAAAATGGTTCTCTTCGTCCCTCGCCCTTGGTACCGACATTGTTGCCGACATAACTGACATGCTACTCTCTGACATGCCTTGCTATCGTGATCGTACAAGATGTCAGCCCCCCCTTTCTACTTTTAACCCACATGGTGGGCCCATAACCCACAGGTCCCAGGGTCGAAACCTGACTCTTCTGTACCACCTGTTGGCAAAGTTATTCCTCGTGCTTGACTTTGTATGTAATTCACGGGCCACTTGCCTGTTGATCTATTCTGGTATCGGACACAATACTTATTCCTGTTGCTCAGAACCCCTTTCGCACTCTGCTTCAGGCAATGAACGATTGCCTATCCGCTTGAAACTTCTTATTAAACCGTCTTACTTTGCTCTCGATATGTGTAATTTGTTCAACTCGAGAGATACTCTTATGTTCATTCCTGGGATACCCCCAGATGAATTTCCCTTATAACATCCTATCATTGTAGAGCTCCTTGCCTATTCGTAAGTACGATGGAGTTCCCCGAAGAAAGGACCACAACATCATCATGATGCTTTGGAATAAAGAATTGAAGACATCAACGAAAGGGATTAACTTCTTCAAGAAGATCCATTAGAATAACCAGAACCCCCCCCCCCTACTCCCCTCTTAAATCTCGGGACGAGATTTCTTGTAGTGGAGGAGAATTGTGACGCCCGGATAATTAGACTACAGTAATCCCAAGCTAATGATGCCACATCACCTCCTTTACTATGATTAAACTCACGTTGATTCGAACGATTCAAATTCAAATTTCAGATTTAGGCGAACAACAAAAGTTTTCAAACATTAAAACTAAAATGTCCAAAATGTGTCAAATAAATCATGGGTAATACTAGTGGAGAAACCACAAATTTTATAAAATGTTTAAAGGCTCTAAACTAATTAAAATAGCAGCTATGACAATTAATTAAATGCCTTTTAAAAATAATAATAATGCAAACTATTTTAATTAGGTGTCAAACTTTTGGGGCAGTAGAATAAATTATAACATTAAATTAGGAGTTGTATTTATATTTTATAAAACAGAAATTAAAAGAAAATAGATAAAGAAAAGAAAACAGAAAACAAAAAAAACAAAACAAAGCTAAAAAAAGGAGAAAGCAAACCCTCCCCCCACTGGGCTTCGGCCCAGCAGGCCACAACCCCCCACTGGGCCAACCCACCAGGCCCAGCCGACCACTCCCCCACTCCTCATTATCTCCTCCCCACCGAACCCTAGCCCCACCCGCAGCACCTCCCACTCCCTCCCCCGTCGCCCCCACGAGCTGGATCGGGCTCGCCCCTGATCCCGTCGCCCCATCCCACGATCCCCACTCGCCCCTCCCTACTATGCTCTCCTCCCCCCGATCCGATCTGGACCGGGGCTTGCCTCGTCGCCCCTGACGCCGCTCGTCGCCGCACCGCCGGCGCCCGTCGCTCCGACTCGCCGGCCCGACCTCGCTTCCTCGTCCTCCTCCCCGACTCGCAGCACCGAGCCCCCACCGCGCCCGATGTCGCCGTCCTCTCCGCCGTCGCCTCGCCCCGTCACCGACCCTGAAGCCGCCAGATCGATCCGCGCCACCACCGCCGACGTCGTCCTCATCCTCTACCTCGTCGGACCTCCCCGACCTCCGCCGAGCCCGCTGCCCCGAACCCTACTCCGCGCCGTGAGCACCCCCCTGGCCTCTCCCTCTTTCCCCGTCATCGCGGTCGCCGTGCTCCGCACGCGCACACGCTCACTCGCCGTCGCCCCTCGCCCGTGCGTGGCCACGCGCCCGCGCTGCCTCCTGGCCGCACCCGCCTCCGCCTGACCTTGCTGGCGGCGGCCCGCATCTGCCCCGCGGCCACCCTGCCGGCCACCACGCCACCGCCCTGGTCGGCGCCCCACCGCAGCCCCGGTGGCCTCGCCCCGCTGCAATCCCTAGGGGCGAGCACTCGCCCGTCTGGCGCCTGACGCCCGCGCCGACTCCACCCGCTAGCGCCCCGCCCGCTAGGCCTCTGTGCCACAGACAAACGGGCCCCACCCCCCCTTAAAAAAAGGAATTAAAAAAATTTAATAAAAATAAAAAAAATGATTTAATAAAATTATTAATTAATTAATTAATTAATCAAGTAATTAATTAAGTTAATTAATCCGGTTTAATTAATTTAATTAACTAGTTAAGTTTAATTAAACTATAATTAGATTAACCTAAACCCTAATTAACCTAATTAGAGGTTGACAGGTGGGTCCCCCTGGACCCACATGTAAGGTTGACCAGGTCAACGGTCAACGTTGACTGCTGATGTCAGCATGACATCATGCTGACGTCATAAATTCATTTTTCGAATTAAATAATTAGTTAATTAAATTCCAGAAATTGATAAAATCTTTAGAAAATCATATCTTTTAATCCGTAACTCGGATTAAAATATTTTCAACATGAAAGTTGCTCAGAACGACGAGACGAACCCGGATACGCAGCCCTTTCGTCCACCACATACCTCTATCATACCAAACACGCAACTTTCCCCCTCCGTTTCATCTGTCCGAAAACGCGAAACCCCGGGAATACTTTCCTGGATGTTTCCCCCCTTCGTCGGTATCACCTACTACCGCGATTGGGCACACCTAGCATCGATACTTGTCATGTCATGCATCGATATGCATTTGTTTGCATTGTATTCATTGTTTCTTCCCCCTCTTCTCTCCGGTAGACTACGAGACCGACGCTGCTGCTGCCCAGTTCGACTACGGAGTTGACGACCCCTCCTTCTTGCCAGAGCAATCAGGCAAGCCCCCCCCCCCTTGATCACCAGATATCGCCTATTCTCCTCTATACTGCTTGCATTAGAGTAGTGTAGCATGTTACTGCTTTCGTTAATCCTATTCTGATGCATAGCCTGACATTGTCGCTACATCTGTTGATACCTTACCTGCAATCCTAAATGCTTAGTATAGGATGCTAGTTTATCATCATTGGCCCTACATTCTTGTCAGTCTGCCTTGCTATACTATCGGGCCGTGATCACTTGGGAGGTGATCACGGGTATATACTATACATACATACATACTATACAGATGGTGACTAAAGTCGGGTCAGCTCATTGAGTACCCGCAA
The DNA here is from genome assembly GCF_018294505.1 of Triticum aestivum. Taxonomy (NCBI): domain Eukaryota; kingdom Viridiplantae; phylum Streptophyta; class Magnoliopsida; order Poales; family Poaceae; genus Triticum; species Triticum aestivum. The sequence continues at coordinate 276,731,448 of NC_057813.1, forward strand.
GTGATTCTGATGAGGGGGCTGAAAGGACAGGTGGCTCCATCCCGGTAGAGGTGGGCCTGGGTTCCCGACGGCCCTCGACTGTTACTTTGTGCCGGAGCGACAGGGTAGGTTGAGACCACCTAGGAGACAGGTGGGCCTGGCCCTGTTCGGCGTTCGCGGATACTCAACACGCTTAACGAGATCTTGGTATTTGATCTGAGTCGGCTACGAGCCTATACACACTAACCATCTACGTGGGAGTAGTTATGGGTATCCCGACGTCGTGGTATCAGCCGAAGCACTTCAGACGTCAGCGACGGAGCGGCGCGCGCCGGATTGGACTGGAACGCCTACTAGGCTAGGTCTGCTTTCGGCCGCCCTCGCAACGTGCAGGTGTGCTATGGGCGATGGGCCCAGACCCCTGTGCGCTTAGGTTTAGACCGGCGTGCTGGCCTCTCTGTTTTGCCTAGGTGGGGCTGCGACGTGTTGATCTTCCGAGGCCGGGCATGACCCAGGAAAGTGTGTCCGGCCAAATGGGATCGAGCGTGTTGGGGAATGTGGTGCACCCCTGCAGGGAAGTTAATCTATTCGAATAGCCGTGATCTTCGGTAATAGGACGACTTGGAGTTGTACCTTGACCTTATGACAACTAGAACCGGATACTTAATAAAACACACCCTTCCAAGTGCCAGATACAACCGGTGGTCGCTCTACCTCAGGGATATGAGGAGGGGATCGCCGGGTAGGATTATGCTATGAGATGATATTTGGAGATTCTACAGTGGAGATGCTACTTGGAGGACTTCATTCTACTCTCTTCTACATGCTGCAAGACGGAAGCTGCCAGAAGCGTAGTCTTCGACAGGATTAGCTATCCCCCTTTTATTCTGGCATTCTGCAGTTCAGTCCACCGATATGGCCCTTTACACATATACCCATGCATATGTAGTATAGTTCCTTGCTTGCGAGTACTTTGGATGAGTACTCACGGTTGCTTTCTCCCCCCTTTTTCCCCCTTTCCTTTCTTTCTGGTTGTCGCAACCAGATGCTGGAGCCCTGGAGCCAGACGCCACCGTCGACGACGACTACTACACTGGAGGTGCCTACTACTACGTGCAGCCCGCTGATGACGACCGGGAGTAGTTTAGGAGGATCCCAGGCAGGAGGCCTGCGCCTCTTTCGATCTGTATCCCAGTTTGTGCTAGCCTTCTTAAGGCAAACTTGTTTAACTTATGTTTGTACTCAGATATTGCTGCTTCCGCTGACTCGTCTATGATCGAGCACTTGTATTCGAGCCCTCGAGGCCCCTGGCTTGTATTATGTTGCTTGTATGACTTATTTTATTTGTAGAGTTGTGTTGTGATATCTTCCCGTGAGTCCCTGATCTTGATCGTACACATTTGCGTGCATGATTAGTGTACGATTGAATCGGGGGCGTCACAAGGGGCCCTGCGTGGTGGTGGCCGGGGCGGGGAGGCACGTGGTGGTGGCCGTGACGGGGTGGCGCGGGTGGTGGTTGGGAAGGGGTGGCGCGTGGTGGTGGCTGGGAAGGGGCGGCGCGGGTGGTGCGCAGCTGAAATAGGGTGGGCAGCGTGTGGCCGGGTTGGGGCTGTGCGAGAGGATGGCAACGCGCCGGATCCGGTGTTGTGTTGCACGGGATGGGGGCCGCCGTCGACCGAAGGGGTCCGGTGGCGGGGAGATGTGGCATGGTGGGGGTGCACGCGGGGGCAATGTGCGGGGAGGGAGGACGGGGCGCCGGCAAGGTGCGCGGAAGATGGGCAGCTCGCCGGCCACCGCGGTGGAGGGAGTTGGCCGGGCGCTAGGGCGGCGCCGGCAGTGGAAGGTGGAGGGGAGGTGGGAGTAAAGTGCGGGGAGGAAGAAGGTGGGAGGGAGAGGGTTGGGCACGGGAAGTGGGGGTGGTTTCCTGGGGTTGGTTGACTTTTTTCTTTTTTCCCGTATGTTCGGGTCTGGTAGGCACGACGGGGGTGTTGGTGTTAGCAGAATAAGCACACTGTTAGCAGAATAAGAGTCTTAATGGTGTTATCATAATAGACCCACCCTATATATATATATATATATATATATATATATATATATATAACTTAGTTAAAGGCAGTAGAAATATACATGGGTTTAGGGAGTTTGCATGTTTCAAAGAATTCTCATAGATGTGCACAAATTAGAACTTGTTCAACTTCCTGCAGAAGTGGTTCCAGTTAAGTTGAACAAGTTGTCAGTTTCTTGCCAAACTTGCAATGCACTGGATATCTTGCAAACGACCTACACGACAACACCATTGTTGCTGACACCACAACCTTTAAGTATCAGAAATTATAGCATTTTGGAGTAGACATGGTTACTCAAGGTGTGACCATCACACGAAGTTGTGCATCATCGTCAATGGACTTTATTGTGGTCCCCTACCATCTTTAACTTTCATATACACTATAGTGGATTATATCTTCAGTCCTTGAGTATATGTGAAGTTTGGATAGTGCACTCAGTATTCAGGTTCTTCAGTGCGTGTCAAGCTGAGAATCTTGCTTTTGTATCTAGCTTGTCTATCTGATTTACTAAGTGTACTACTTGTTTTTGTATAAGGGTCTTGCACTGTAGCAACCATTATGTGCTTAGCCATGTATATTACTTTTGTGGTGATGTTTCATGTCTTCGTAGAAACTGTGAGGTGTAGATATCAACGGTTGCTTGCATATTTGCTCCTTTTTGTTGCTGTTTTTTTCTATTTAGCCCATACGGTACCTAAATGCTCGTAGTGGTAGTAATCTTGGCATGTATTGATCTGATTTATTTTGTTCCACCATTGCGGTCCTCTTTCTTTGTTTCTTTGTATCTTCAGGATCTACTTATCCAGATATATATTTGTATTAGTACTATCGAGTGATCTAAAATGTCTTATATTAGTGTACATAAGGAGTATTACTAGATGGAACCTAGTTCTTGCATAAGCACAAAAGAGTAAGTATTATTTAAGTAAGTTATATAAGGCATGTCCACTAACATTAGGAAATTGACCCTCCCGTACTAGAACCACTAATTCTGCCCCTTTCTTATTTCAAGAAAAGTGTTAGATCACACATGACACGTTATATTTTTAGTCAGATTTGATGTGGATAATAGCTTCTTCAAGTATTGCCTTATCTCTCAAGTAATCATGCCAACTCCAACGCACAACCCTAAACGAATGCCCATTTGGTGCAGATTTTGTCCATTTGGGTCGGGTAAAGGGGCGGTGTCCAGTCGTATTCCTGGATGCATTGGCAGTGCGCCCAACGAGGCTGAAGCATCTAGACCACCACGGCTAGCCGGAGGCCAAATGTAGACAATTTGAACTAAACATTGAAATATTTTTACAACCAAATAAAACACAATCAAATAGTTTTACAACCCAACCAAAATTGTCTTGAATACATGGAAAGAAAATGAGCCAATACATCTACTGGTTTCTAATGTGGGTCCATGTGTGCTCAACCAAGGAAATTTGGAGTTTCATATGAGTATGCCAATCACACATTTGACAATGGAATTAGGTGAACTATTGAAACATCATCGGTTCCTGGTGCCCAGGTGATGTCTGCTAGAACTACGTCGGTATTTCCCCAAAGAGGAAGGGATGATGCAGTATAGCGACGGTAGGTATTTCCCTCAGTGATGAGACCAAGATTATCGAACCAGTAGGAGAACCTCATCACACCACGTAAACAACACCTCCACACAAATAACAAATACTCGCAACCCGACGTGTTAAAGTGGTTGTCAATCCCTTCCGGGTACGGCGCCTCAAGATAGGCAAATAACGTGAGGTAAAAGTGGTAGATTGGATAGATAGATTGCGTAACAATAAATTGCAGCAAGGTATTTTTGTATTTTTGGTTTAATATATCTGAAAATAAATGCAAAGAAAAATGGATCGCAAAGGCAAATATGATGAAAAGAGACCCGGGGGTCGTAGGTTTCACTAGTGGCTTCTCTCGAGAAAAATAGCAAACAGTGGATTTTTTTTACTGTTGGCCAATTTATAGTACTTTAAATAATCATGAAGATATCCAGGCAATGATCATTATATAGGCATCACGTTCAAGATTAGTAGACCGACTCCTGCTTGCATCTACTACTATTACTCACACATCGACCGCTATCCAGCATGCATCTAGTGTATTAAGTTCATGGAGAAACGGAGTAATGCAATAAGAACAATGACATGATGTAGACGAGATCCGTTTATCTATTGCAGAGATATAGATCCCATCTTTTTATCCTTAGTAGCAATGACACATACGTGTCGGTTCCCCTTCTGTCACTGGGATCAAGCACCGTAAGATCGAACCCACTACAAAGCACATCTTCCCATTGCAAGATAAATAGATCAAGTTGGCTAAACAAAACCCAAATATCATGCATATAAGAGATCAAAGAAGACTCAAATAACTTCCATGGATAAAAACATAGATCTGATCATAAACTCAAAGTTCATCGGATCCCAACAAACACACCACAAGAAGACTTACATCATATGGATCTCCAAGAGACCATTGTATTGATAATCAAGAAAGAGAGAGAGAGAGAGAGAGAGGAACCATCTAGCTACTAACTATGGACCCGTAGGTCTACGAAGAACTACTCACGCATCGTCAGAGAGGCACCAATGGAAGTGGTGAACCAATGATGGTTTCTAGATTGGATCTGTTGGTTATGGACTCTGCGGCAGCTGGAATTGATTTTCGTTGACTCCCCTAGGGTTTATGGAATATTGGGGGTATTTATAGATAAAAGAGGTGGTTCAGGGGGCACCCGAGGTGGGCACAAACCACCAGGGCGTGCCTGGGCCTCCTGGCGCACCCTGGTGGGTGCTGCTCACCTCGAGCCACCCCACAGGTGCTTCCTTGGCCCACTCCATGTCTTCTGGCCTAAAAATTCCTCTAGGATTTTCATTGCATTTGGACTTCGTTTGATATTCATTTCCTGGGATGTAAAAAACATGCAGAAAACAACAACTAGCACTGGGCACTATGTCAATAGGTTAGTACCAAAAAATGATATAAAATGATTGTAAAACATCCAAGAATGATAATATAACAGCATGGAACAATCAAAATATATAGATACGTTGGAGACGTATCAGCATCCCCAAGCTTAATTCCTACTCATCCTCGAGTAGGTAAATGATAAAAACTAAAGTTTTGATGTGGAATGCTGCCTAACATGTTCATCACATTTCTTTTCTTTATAGCATGGACGTATAGACTTTTATATGATTCAAAGCAATAGTCTAGTTTTGACATGAAGACTTTAATACTCAAGCATACCAACTAGCTATCATGTCTTTCAAAATATCAACACTAAAGCAAGTTATCCCTAGCCCATCATGCTCAATCATTGACCCATTCATGAAACACACTTGAGTATTAGCTACACCCAATGCTCAAATACGATCATAGTGCCCCTTAGTTGGTGCTTTATAAGAGAAGATGGAGACTCAAAATAAAAATTGCATAAGTAAAAGAAAGGCCATTCACGGAGGGAAGTAGGGATTTGTAGGGGTACCAGAGCTCAAAGCTTATATTGAGAGATAAAAATTATTTTTGAGAGGCATACTTTTCCCACCAACGGAAACGACTTGGAGAATCCCAACACTATCCATGCTAGATACATCATAGGCGGTTCCCAAACAGAAAATAAAGTTTATTCCTTTTTCCACCATTACTTTCACTTTCCATGGCTAACCGTATCCATGGGTGCCCTCCGTACCAATACTTTACAAGGAATTTATTATTTGACAACATAAAGTAAATTCATTATTCATTTCGGGACTGGGCACCCCTAGTACCTTTGCCGTACTCTCGTGCAATGACAAGTGAATAAACACATCTAGCATGGAAAATATTGTCTACCCTTTACTGCTTCGCGAGTAGCAGAGCACACAAAAGATAAATTTATTTTGAACATTAGAGATGGCACATGCAAATTTGCTTAGAACGGCATGGAAATACCACATATAGGTAGGTATAGTGGACTCATATGGAAAAACTAGTTTAAAGGGTTTTGGATGCACAAGTAGTGATCATACTTAGTGCAAAATGAAGGCTAGCAAAAAGATTGAGAAGCGACCAACCAAAAAGCGAAAAGTCTCGTACCCAAAGATTAAGCATAAGTAACACCGAATAATGTACCAAAAGTAGGATATAAATTTCATTGCATAACTATTGACTTTCGTGCTTGCATAGGGAATCACAAACCTTAACATTAATATTCTTACTAAAGCATAATTACTGATCAACATGACTCACATATCATATCGTCATATCTCAAAACCATTACTAATAATAAAGTTTATTTTGTCCAATGATCTTCATGAAAGTTTTTATTATATCCTCCTTGTATATCTATCACTTTGGGACTATTTTCATATGTTGCTTTTGATAAGCTCAAATAAATATAGGTGAAGATCATGAGCATAATTTTTTCTTTCTCTCAAAAAATCTAAGTGTAGAAAGAGAGAATGTCTTAAAATTTTACTAACTCCCAAACAAATCTAAGTGAAGCATGAGAGCATTTCTTCAAAATTAACAAAGCACACCGTGCTCAAAAAGATACAAGTGAAGTACTAGAGCAAATCCAAGGCTCTAAAAATTTAAGTGAAGCATAGGAGCAAGCGTAGCATAATTTTTCGCTCTCTCAAAAAGGTGTGTCCAGAAAGGATTCATCACTTAAAACAGAAAGCAAAACAAGCAAAGACTCGTATCATACAATACACTCCAAGCAAAACTCATATTATGTGACGAATAAAAATATAGTTTCAAGTAAAATACCGATGGTTGTTAGAAGAAAGCGGGGATGCCACTCGGGGGCATCCCCATGCTTAGTTGCTTGCTACTTCTTGGATATAACCTTGGGGTGCCTCGGGCATCCCCAAGCTTAACCTTTCGCTTATCCTTATTCCTTCATCCATCGTAAGATAACCCAAAACTTGAAAACTTCAATCACACAAAACTCAAACAAAACATTCGTGAGATCTGTTAGTATAAGAAACCAAACCACTACTATAAGTATTGTAGAAAACCTATTATTATTTTGTTTTTGCCTTATATCTACTATATTCCAACTTTTCTATGGGAAAAGCTCATCAAAGAAAACCATAGAATCATCAAAACAAGCACACAATGCAAACAAAAAAGAATCTGTCAAAAACATAACAGTCTGTAGCAATCTGAATATTTCGAATACTTCTGTAACTCAAAAAATTATGAACTATTAGTGGACCTGAGGAATTTATCTATTAATCTTCTGCAAAAAGAATCAACTGAAAATCGCTCTTCTGTAAAAAATGAGAAGTAATCTCGTGAGCGCAAAAGTTTCTATTTTCAGCAAGATCAAATAAACTTTCACCCAAGTATTCCCAAAGGCTTTGCTTGGCACAAACACTAATTAAAACACAAAAAACACAATCATAATAGTGGCATAATTGTTCTAACACTCAATAACAGTAAGCAAAAAGAAAAAATAAAATTTATTCATTGGGTTGCCTCCCAACAAGCGCTATCGTTTTACGCCCGTAGCTAGGCATAACGCGTAGTATCTAAGTTTTGTCATCCTTGGATCTAGATCCATAAGATGCCCTCATGATTGATTAATATGGTGTACTAATTCTTTTTCTAGGGAAGTGTTCCATTCCCTTCCTTAGTGGAAACTGAAATTTAATATTGCCTTCTTTCATATCAATCACGGCACCAATAGTATGCAAAAATGGTCTGCCAAGAATAATTGGACAAGACGGATTGCAATCAATATCAAGAATAATAAAATCTATGGGCACATAATTCCTATTTTCAAGAATAAGAACATCATTAATTCTTCCCATAGTCTTTTTAATAGTAGAATCCGCTAAGTGCAAATTTAAAGTGCATTCTTCTATATCGGTAAGACCAAGCACATGACATAAAGATTTCAGAATTGTAGAAAAACTAGCACCCAAGTCACATAAAGCAAAACACTCATAATTTTTAATCTTGACTTTGATAGTAGGTTCCCATTCATCATGCAATTTTCTAGGAATTGAAGCTTCTAATTCCAACTTTTGTTCAAAAGCTTTCATCATATCATGAATAATATGTTTAGTAAAAGCTTTATTTGGTTCATAAGCATGGGGTGAATTTATCATGGATTGTAAAAAAGAAATACAATCAACCAAAGAGAAACTATCATATTAAAGTCTTTGTAATCCAAAATAGTGGGCACATCTCTAGTTAAAGTCTTGACCTCCTCAAACCCACTTTTATCAATTTTTTCAACAAGATTTTCACCCTCTGAATCATAGGGACGCATTCTAACTAAAGTTGACTCTTCTCCAGTCCCTTTTTCATCAATCTTAAATTTACTAAACAAAGAATCAATTGAAGAACTACCAATCACTTTAAGATCCTCATCACTTTTATGACAGTAATCACTACAAAACACTTTTTATAAAAAATCTCTTTTAGCTCTAATTGATTTCTTACTTTCATCCATAGAAACATAAAGAGCTTTAATTGATTCTTCAACCTTAGGCACAAAAATTTTCATCTTGAGAGTTTCTACAACATGAGAAATTCTATCAACACTTCTAGACAAATCATCAATTTTATTCAACTTTCTTCTATCGAAGTGTTGAAAGCCTTTTGTGTATTGATAAATTCTTTAATATTGCTCTCAAGATCAGAGGTGTTTCTATTATTATTATAGGTGGGATTACCATAGGAATTAGAGGAATTACTAGGAAAAGGCCTAGGATTAAAATTACCTCTATAAGCATTGTTTAGGAATTAGAGGAATTACTAGGAAAAGCCCTAGGATTAAAATTACCTCTATAAGCATTGTTATTGAAAATATTTTGCAAGACAAAATTCACATCTATGGCATCACTATTTTTCTCAATCAAAGTAAACGAAAGCACATCCTTAAAATCAATAGGAGCACTTTTATTAGCAACCAACTTCATAAGAGCATTCCGTTTCGAAAAAAAACTTCATAAGAGCATCAACTTTTTCACTCAAAGAATTTATTTCTTCTAATGAATTGACCGTTTTACTAGTAGTAGCTCTTTTGGTATGCCATTGCGAGTAATTTTCCATAATATTGTCTAGCAATTTAGTAGCTTCACCCAAAGTAATTTCCATAAAAGTACCCCCCGCGGTGAAATCTAAATGATCATGAGAAACAAAATTCAATCCCGCATAAATTTTGTGTATGATCATCCAAAGATTTAACCCATGAGTTGGGCAATTCCTTAGCATCAATTTCATCCTTTCCCAAGATTGTGCAACATTCTCATGTTAAAGTTTCTTGAAATTCATGATATGGCTTCTAAGGGAAATAAATTTTGCGGGTGGAAAATACTTAGTCATAAAAGCATCTTTGTACTTCTTCCAAGAATCGATACTATTGCGAGGCAAAGAAGGAAACCAAATTTTTGTGCGATCTCGCAAAGAAAACGGAAATAATTTCAACTTCACAACATCATTGTCCACATCTTTTTTATTTTGCATATTGCATAATTCCACGAATGTGTTTAGATGGGACGCGACATCCTCATTAGGAGTACCGGCAAATTGATCTTTCATGACAAGATTCAGCAAAGCAGTATTAGTATCACAAGACTCCGAACTAGTGGTGGGAGGAGAAATTGGAGTGCTAATAAAATCATCGTTGTTGGTATTTGAGAAATGACACAACTTGGTGTTCCCTTGAGTCATGATGACTACGCAACAAGATTGCACTCAAAAATAGATCTGACGAGAAAACGGCGAACAAAAAAGAGGGTGAATAAAACTGCAAACTTTTGTGAATTGGGGGAGAGGAAAACAATAGGCAAACGACAAATAATGGAAATTGGAGGAGATGGGATTTGTGATTAGGAACCTGGTTGATGTTGAAGATCCTCCCCGGCAACGATGCCAGAATTTCCTTTTGATGTCTACTAGAACTACATCGGTATTTCCCCAAAGAGGAAGAGATGATGCAGTATAGCGACGGTAGGTCTTTTCCCCAGTGATGAGACCAAGGTTATAGAACCAGTAGGAGAACCTCCTCACACCACATAAACAACACCTCCACACAAATAACAAATACTCACAGCCCGACGTGTTAAAGGGGATGTCAATCCCTTTCGGGTACGGCGCCTCAAGATAGGCAAATAACGTGAGGCAAAAGTGGTAGATTGGATAAATAGATCGCGGAACAAATAAATTGCAGCAAGGTATTTTTGTATTTTTGGTTTAATAGATCTGAAAATAAATGCAATGGAAAATAGATCGCAAGGGCAAATATGATGAAAAGAGACCAGGGGGCTGTAGGTTTCACTAATGGCTTCTCTCGAGAAAAATAGCAAACGGTGGAAAAATAGTTACTATTGGGCAATTGATGGAACTTCAAATAATCATGACGATATCCAGGAAATGATCATGATATATGCATCACATCCAAGATTAGTAGACCGACTCCTGCCTGCATCTACTACTATTACTCCACACATCACTACTGGAATTTGCTAATTTACCGTCTGCCAACTCTTTGCCGTCAGCTGGCGGACGGCAAAGAGGCAGCGGACGGCAACGGAGGGCTTTGCCATTAGCACATCTTTGCCGTCCGCCAGCCGACGGCAAAGAAGCTTTATCGTCTGCTAGCGGACAACAAAGAGCATGGGTGGTGGGCGTATGGGGACGACCTAACGGCCATTTTCTTTGTCGTCTGCTGGCTGACGGCAAAACTTCATTGCTGTCAGCCAACAGACAGCAAAGAAAATGGTCGTTAGGTCGTCCATTTCCCCGCGGCCGCACCCCACTAGGTACGTTCTTTGTCGTCTGCTAGCGGACGGCAAAGAACTGACGTACTATAGAAAAGGGGCCACGCCCGCGGCCCCTCCCCCCCTCTCTCTTGATCTCCTCTTCACCACCCGCGCCGCCCGCCCTCGACTGCCGCTCTGCCCCGCCGCCCTATCCCATCGCCCCACCGCCCCGCTGCTACACCGCCCCGGCCTGGCGCCCCGCCACCCTGGCGTGGCTGGCCTCGCCGCCCCGCCCCGCCGCCCCGGCCCGGCTGGCTTCGCCGCCCCGCCCCGCACCACCCCTGCCGCGGTGCCCGGCTCGCCGCCCCGCCCCGCACCACCCCTGACGTGGCGCCCGCTCGCCCCGGCTCGCCGCCCCGCACCACCCCCTGGCCCTCGCCGGCGCCCCGCCCCCGCCGCCCCAGTGCCCCCTCCACCACCGCCGAGCCGCCCAAGGCTTGCCGCCATGGCGGCGCCCCGCCCCCGCCGCCCAAGGTGATCTTTTTACTGTTTTTTGTGTTTAGGTTTAGGTTTTAGTGGTAGGATTAGGTTACTGCCAGATTTAGTTTTAGATAATTAGATGAAGAAAATAATTGAAAAAAGAAGAATAAGTAGAAGAAGAGGAAAAAGGGAAAAAGGAAGTGGGTTGCCGAGGGGATAGATGGTGGACCCAGTGGGTCCCGCCTGTCCCGACGCCCATGCCAAGGACCCCCGGTCCGAGTGCTGACCCGTCGACCGTGCGTCGCCATACCTGAGGAAAAAAGTGGAAGAAGAAGAAGATGATGAAGAAAAAGACACCCCGACCCACACCCCGACACTACATCCACGTCCCACAAGTGACGCCAACGTCCGGCATCCCAAAGCAACTGTTCTGGCATCCCTAAATGGCAAGTATCGTAAGTGCGAGGTACATGTGGCCGTCGGTGTCGAAGACTACATCCACATCCCACAAGTGACACAGGGGTCCTGCGTCTAGCAGCAACAGTTCTCGGCGTCGATGGCGGTCGAACACCATTACGAATTTGTCTAGCAGCCTCAGAGATGACAATGGAAAGCTAAGTGTTGAAACTTGAAACACCCAAACTAACTCAAGTCGTTTTGGTTGTTTGAAATTTCAAAACTTGGCTTTAATCCTCATTGCAGAGGCTGCTAGACAAATTCGCCAAGGTGTTCGACCGTCATCGACCACCAGAACTATTGTTGCGGGACGCCGGGCGCCGAATTTACTTGTGGGATTTGGATCTAGTGTTCAATGTCGACTGTCTCATGTACCTTGCACCACTGGTTGTTGCTATTTAGTTTACCCGGGGACGAGCGGGTTAGAGGGTTCCTCGGTGTCGATGGTACCGTAAATAGCAAGTATCGTCAGTGCGAGGTACATGTGGCCGTCGGTGTCGAATACTTGCTATGTTACTCATCTTTTGATTTAAATATGTAGTTATTTCTTCGCTGCGAGGGTCTAGTGTTCGACGAGCTCCGCCCCTGCATTCGTTGGTGAGCACAAATGACATCTCCTCCTACCCCCTTCATTTCCTCTGTTCCGGTCTTCGTGCTGATGAAACTTGCTAGCTATAGGTGTCAATCATCAGTATGCATAACTACTATGTGTCTCCCGTTCGAAAGGGTTACATCTATAAATATGCATGCATTTGTGTCGGATGTGGGGCTCCAGCAAAACCCTTAAGGTTTGAACTCTGGGGTGCGCGGGAAGATCTTCCCCCTACCGGTCCACGTCCAAACGCCTCGTTGAGAATCTAAGCTAAACAATGAACAGCACAAGGGACACAATATTTATACTGGTTTGGGCCACCGTTGTGGTGTAATACCCTACTCCAGTCTATGGTGTGGTGGGTTGCCTCAGGGGCTGATGATGAACAGTACAAGGGGAAGAACAGCCTCACAAGAGGTGTTCTTGGGCTGGTGCGGCGAACTACTTGGGTGAGTTTGATCGCCTCTGGATTTGATGAGAACTCGATGCCCTCTACTGTGATGGCTATCCCTTTTTATAGAGGCCCTGGTCCTCTTCCCAAATATTGAGCGGGAAGGGTGCCAACAACAGCCATTTTGAAGGGGAAAATCTAGTACAAGTTATCCTGACTAAAGTCGGTCTTCGGCTGCCAAAGGCACTGGCGATGATGCCGTCTTGGGCTCCATGGTTACCTCTGTCCTGCCGCTCTGCTCGTCTTGATCTCGTTGCACCGAAATGGTAACCTTTGCCTAATGCCTCGGTACTCCACGCCTATGCTTGCCACCTTTGCACGAAAGAGGAAACAAGGACACTGCGCAGGCCGACGCCCGCCTGGTCTCGATCGTCATGGCTTGCGTCACGAGCACCTCGCGAGGTACCCTTGCCTTGATCTCTCCGCCTCCTCGCGAGCCTGCCTGGTGAGGCCGCTCCTGAGGAAGCCTTGCGTCATCCGCCTCGCGAGGCTTGGACCCTCGCGAGGGTCTTGAGCTCGAGTTGACAAAGATGGGCCATACTAGGCCACCCCTTGAGCCATGCCACAGTCAGGCAAGTCTGGGGACCCCCATTCCCAGAATGCCGATAGTAGCCCCCGGGCCCAAGGCGCGCTCGGACTTGGCTTAGCAGAGAAGCGAAGGGGAAAGTGCGGAGCACCGTGGCCCCCAACAGCCTGCGGCCTTGGGCGCCGCATGGCGGTTGATTGGACGTGGGCGTCTCCGCTTCCCCACGCTGCCTCGGCAACTCCCCGACTTGACAAGTCCCTGCATGCAGAAATGAGTCATGATTACCTGCGATCGTGGAGGCCGACGGTTGGTGTCACAGCCCCAGAGTTGTCTGTAGATAGTGGCATCTGCATCCATGCATCATGTTTGATTTCAAAGGAAATTTGAAGTGGGGATGACCAAGCCCTAGCACTAAAGCAATTCAAATAGGTTCAACTAAGAAAATATTTTTCAATGAATCCAAATGGCCTTCAAAAATGTTCACCATTTTTGGGAAATGCTGGAAACAGTAACCAGAGATATTGCACATTTTTCCATGACATTTGGATTATTGAATTAACTCATATTGTATTTGAATTGGGGCATTTAAATCCTATAAACATTTTTAAATGCTCTAATAATTCTGAAACTAGTTTTGGGTTGTTAGGAACAATCCCAAAAGAGCCCACAATTATTTTCAGGATTTTTGAAAACGTTTTGGTATTTTTAATAAAGCCCAACAGTTGCAGGAAAATTAGAAAACAGAAAACAAATTAGTAAACAGAGAGAGAGAGGGTCACCTGGGCCACTTACCTGGCGGCCCATCTGCACTGGCCCAGCTGACTGGCGCTGCCAGTCGTCGTCTCCACCGCGCCAGAAGGCACCGAGCGTGTGCTCGCCGTGTGCACACACGCGCCCGTGCCACCTCCTGCCTGCTAGCTTGCGTGGCGCCGCGGACAGACCCGCGAGAGCCGTCTGGATCGCTCCGACCGCCCCGCCACTCTCTCCCCCGTCCTCACCCTCTCCCCTGGATCTCTCTCTCTCGCGCCCGACAGCTGCCGTCGCCGCCGTCCACCAATCGCTCAGCCACTGGCCTCCGCACGCCTCCCCGACGCACCAAGAAGTCCCGTCGTCGTCCTCTACGCTGTCTCCGCCAAGCCACGCGAGCGGAAAAGCCCTGCAGCATCGTCCCCGTCCTCATCTTCAACCTCCGGCCGCCGGCAACCTCGCCGTGGATTCGCGGGCTCCAGTGCGTCCCCGACCTCATCGACTACGCCATCGAGTTCACTGTGAGCTCCTTCCCGTTTCCCCTCCTTTTCTTTGCTTGTTCCCGTGCCACAGCACCCCCCCCCCCGCCCGCGTGCCCGAGCACCGCCGTCTGCCATGGCCGCCCAGCTCTCTTGCCCCGAGCCCCTCCGCCCGAACCCGTGGCACCAGAGCGCTTCTGGTGGCCCGTGGGTGCCATCTAGGCCACCAGCTTCTTCCCTACCCCCTGCAGCCCCGCGCCCGCACCCGACCGAGCTCCGGCCGCCGTCGTGGTCGACGCCGCGGTCGTCTCCGGCCGCCCCAGCACATGCCACTTCCACCATCCGAAGCCCCGTAGCAGCAGCTCCCCAACGCGCCCAGCCGCGCAAGCAGCCGTGGCCGGAAACAGCCGGCCGGCGATCGCCGCCGTGCACTGCTTAGCGTCGGCGATTAATCGCCGGCTAACCCGTCATTAGCTGCCTAACCACCTGGTTAACCACCCCTGACCCACAGACAATCGGGCCCCACCTGTTTAATTAACCGGCTAAAGAAATTAGTTAGAATTAGTCTAATTCCAGTGGACCCACGCGTCAGCATTGACCATGCTGACGTGTCTGTTGACCGGACCCACCTGTCATTGACCCTAGGCTGCACTGGGTCACTGACCAGTGGACCCCACTGGTCAGGTTTGACCCGGACCAGCCCCTGTTGACTATGCTGAGGTCAGCATGACCTAGTGCTGACGCAATAATTCCTTTCTGGAATTTAGATAATTCTTAAATGATTTATAAATTCCAGAAAATTATATAAACTTCTAAAAATCATAGAAAATTAACCGTAACTCCAAATTAAATAAATTATATATGAAAAATTATCAGAAAAATTCAAGGAATCCATCTGTACCATTTTCATGCATGTTAGAACAACTTATCACTACTGTTTAGGGCAAATGAAGTGAATGGCATTTAAATAATCACATATGGAGTTTGAATTTGAATCTTGTATTCAAACCAACTTCATTTAATCTGTTGCTAGTTGCATTAGCCCAAAACACATTCATTTTGCCATGTCATGAGCATGCATCATATTGTGCATTGCATTGATTGTGTTCCTTTCTGTGTTGCCGGTATTTGTCCCCTCTCGATAGACGTGTACCGATGATGTGATCGTTGACACTGATGAAGACTCAATGTTATCTTCAGAAGTGCCAGGCAAGCAAAACCCCCTTGTTCATTCCGATACAATCCTACTCTCTCGCTCCTGCTCTCTTTTACTGCATTAGGACAACACCGATTCATCTGTTACTTGCTGCGGTAGCTGAACCCCTTTATCCTCTGCATGACCTGTCATTCCACAGTAAATAGATGAAACCCACTAGCATGAGTAGGAGTTGTTTGAGCCCTGTTGTGCCTACTCATTCATGTTTGTTTGTCATGCCTGCTACTGCTTAGAGTTGAGTCAGGTCTGATTCATCGGGGATGAATCAGAGGCGTGTGAACATGTCCTACTGTGTGTGAGCTAAGTGTGTGAACACGATTTGGTAAAGGTAGCGGTGAGAGGCCATGTAGGAGTACATGGTGGGTTGTCTCATTGCAGCCGTCCTCAGGAACTGAGTTCTGTGTTTGTGATCCATGATTCAGCTACTACCACGCATTGGGCCCTGAAACAATGGACCCCGCTCGGCTTCTTAATCACCCTTGTCCTCTGTCCAGGAGTTGCAAGTAGTTTCTGGTGTTTGTAGTATGCTGGAGGCCGTGGACAGCGCTGACCGTAGGGGTGGGCTGTGATGCGGTAGGCACGTGGCCGGGTAAACCGGGCACCCGTTTGGTGTCACGGAACCCTGTTCACATCGTTTGGGGCTGTGAGCGAAACTCCGGCCGGATCTCCTCATGGATGGAACCCGAATAGGCGATAAACCTGGACTAGAGACTTGAGTGTTTAGGTAGGTCGTGGTCTACACCCACGTCGGCTTTCGCTTGAAGTCTGCCGAGCACATGTCGTGTGCAGACGCTAAGTGGTGGAAACATGTATGAAGAAGTACACCCCTGCAGGGTTATCATCATCTATTCGAATAGCCGTGTCCGCGGAAAAGGACTTCTGGGTTGCTTATATCAGTTCATAGACAAGTGAAAGTGGATACTCTAAAATACGCAAGATAAGCGTGAGTGCTATGGATGGCGTTCTCGTAGGGAGATGGGAGCGGATCCATAGTGGTGTATTGATATGGTGAATATGTGGACTCGTGTGCGCCACCTCAAAAGAGTCGCTTGCCGTCGTAGTTCAGGATAGCCACCGAGTCAAAGCTGGCTTGCTGCAGTCAAACTCCACCATCCCCTTTGTTGATAATGATGCATATGTAGATAGATCTGATGTAAGTCTTGCTGGGTACATTTGTACTCACGTTTGCCTATTTTATGTTTTTGCAGAGAGACTTCAGTCTCGCTAGTAGTTTCCACGTGGACTTCGACGTTTAGCTTGATACCTCAGCTACGATCTTGTGCCCTCGGCAGGATCTGATAGATAGTCAGGCTTCTCAGCCTTTTTCATTTATAGATGTCTGTACCCAGACATGATAGCTTCCGCTTGTGCTTTGACTTGTATGCTCTGATTGTTGGGTCATGAGACCCATGTTTGTAATATCTCGCTCCTCGGAGCCTATTGAATAAATACTTGAGTCGTAGAGTCATTTTGTGATGCCATGTTGTATTGCACATATCGAGCATATTGTGTGTATGTTATTGAAATGCTTGGTATGTGTGGGATCTGACCATCTAGTTGTTTATCTTTAGTAGCCTCTCTTACCGGGAAATGTCTCCTAGTGTTTCCACTGAGCCATGGTAGCTTGCTACTGCTCCGGAACACTTAGGCTGGCCGGCATGTGTCCTTCTTCGTTCCTGTGTCTGTCCCTTCGGGGAAATGTCACGCTTTGAGTACCGGAGTCCTGTTAGCCCGCTACAGCCCGGTTTACCGGAGTCCTGCTAGCCCAGTGCTACAGCCCGGACCCACTTGCTGATGACCGACACGTTCGAAGCTGGGTCATGGATGCCTGTCCCTGTAAGTCTGTGCCACTTTGGGTTTACGACTAGTCATGTCAGCCCGGGCTCCTTATCATATGGATGCTAGCGACACTATCATATACGTGAGCCAAAAGGCGCAAACGGTCCCGGGCAAAGGTAAGGCGACACCCGTGGGGATACCGTGCGTGAGGCCGCAAAGTAATATGAGGTGTTACCGGCTAGATCGATGTGACATCGAGTCGGGGTCCTGACAGCGTTGGTATCAGAGCTTGACTGCCTGTAGGATTACCAAGCCAAACTGGTCGAAGTTGAGTCTAGAAATTCTTTAGTTATATAAGGGAATTGATTGTGGGATGGAACGTAAGGCTCTTTTACTCCTTATACCTTATGCCTTCTGATCTGAGTCATCTTATCTTTCCTGCGGGGATTAAGAACTAGGCTATCTCTTCTTTCCATCAGGATCACGTGTTACTAATCAGTAGACTTATAAGATTGTTGGATTTAAGCCTCGTTTCAGTTCCTACTACTTCTGTATGTTAATTATTGATCTCGAGACCTTGATATTGTGCTTCTGAGTGGTTATGCCACCATTTTTATGAATGTCACAAATCTTTTCTGAGCATTTACAACCGTTATGCTGTCCGAGTCATTCCAGGTTTCTAAGTAGTCTGATGCATTTGCAAATCCTTTTCCTCTGGTTTCAATGTCTTTTAGGCCAGGTTAATCACACAAATTGTTGAGTTGAGGTACTCCGTTACCTTGACATATATGTTGGAGATACTATTATGGCCCTAGGTGTTTAGGGAGTCACCTAGTAATCTAGCAATGTTTTGTGATCCCCAGTGTGATGATTCTGGCTTTTATTCTCGAAAGCATCCCGTGATGCCACTTAGTAGTAGGTATTCTATTCCTTGGGCTTTGAACCCGAGATTCACTCTACTTACTTCATGTTGATAGTGTTTGCTAGTTCCTTCAGGATATTAGTAACTTTGCGATAGTCCTCGAGGTCCGTGGTATTTCCTTCTTCCAAATACTATGAACCGCTTATGGCAGATGTTTATTGGATCAAAAGATCACAATTAGAGTACTCTTGAGGAGTTCTCCATTCATAAATCGTGACTCTGCCAGTTCTACCTTTCTGCATGGGTTATCCGGAAGAAATATGTTGAACTTGGTTCGACATACTAATCTATGCATCCACAACTCAGAAAATTATATGTTCCTTTGAGTTGTTCTCCGTAGTTGCATTCTGACCCTCGTCTATCAATTGATAGTCAAGAGTATGCGTGCGTTCGTTATCGATGCCTATTACTCTTGTGGTCCGTCAAGCCATTCTATCCTGAATGACTTGGAGAAACAAACTCCAGTACCTCTTCCATCTCCATGATTGGGTCAAAGTAGTTGTATTCCGCAGATCAAATGCCAATCCAGCTTTTGGTTCTGCTCTACCTTGGAGTATTACATATTTTATATCGAGATTGTTATAGGAATTGCACACCATCCTATGCACTCTTGGTACAGTGATACTTCTTGCCATCACTGTTCATTCCTCGGTTCCTGTATTATTGTAACCGGAATGCCGACAAGTGAATCGTGATGTGTGAAATCAGTACTCCTAGCAACCTTGTTGCTTGGTAGTTTAAGGACAATAATTTTATTCTTGGTGTGTTGGTTATTGAATCATCATTCTAAGATTGATCGTGCTACCTAGTCCATTCTCCTGGTTCACTCCTTGATCGATGAGTTAGGATTATTTCAAATTCTTACTCTATTGATCATATCATCTTGCCCTGAAAAGCAAGATTGTTCTCGAGCATAGTAACATATCGGTGGTTCGTGATTTCCGAAGGTCTTCTCAGAAGTATTACCAGGTCGTCACCTGACCGTTATGTTGAGCCGTGATCAAGTTGGTTTTTGTGAACCACCTTCTCTCCAAGAATCGGTGTTAGATATCCCTGAGCTAGCTGGTTAAGCTAGACAACAACTTGGAGAGTTGGAAGATAAAAGCTTGCCTGACTTAGTTCGTTCCAAAGGGATATTCTTGTGTAGTGTGTGTTGAAGCAAGATGATATCTTCATCGGTTGGTCCCTGTGATCAGTTGCTGGACCTATTGCCTTATCAATCCTTTGATTTGAGTGTGGGCTATCGGCAAATCAAATCAATACCAATGATGCTCGTAATGTTGTCTTGTTCGTGGTTGATCCCTCGAGCATACACCATTACATCTTTGGCCTGACCAATGCTATCACTTGTTCACTTAACTATGGAATTCCTTTTAAAAGGAAACCCAGATGAATTGTTGTTGAGCCCATTGACAACATCCTTATCTCCTCCATAATTTTGTTGGACATTAAGCTAGTGTTGGAAACTTTTGAAAGCATTTTCTTCATGCTAGCTCATGAAGTATTTGTTGATGAAAGGAGTGACTTCCTTTTATACACGTGCATTTGGTGAAAGATGCCGCCGTGAATTTGAGAAAGTTAGTTTTGCTTCCTCTGGAATCATCCCAAGTCAGTCATGCATACGTGCGAAGTATTCTGTGGTCTGGAGATTTGCAACCTCCATTCTATATGTATATCCTAGCACACCAAGCCACTGATTGAGTTGTTCAAAGATAAAGGAGTCTGTCCAAGGTGAACTCTTTGGACTTCCACGCGTGGAGACTTCGATGTCATTAATGATGGTTCCCCCTCCTGAACTCGGTAGTGTTTTATTATAAGACTACCTTGTGATCATGCTTGTCTTGGACAACATGTTCACATGTTTGTAGCAGAACCAGCTCATGTTTTGGAGCTTGCTATCGTAGTTCATCTCCCGAGAATCCTGCAACGTCATCTCGTCGATTTGTGTTGCAAACTTTCATTTTCTTCCTAGACTCGATGAGTCTGGAATATCCTGACACCAACCAGATCTGAATCTCAGGCAGATATGATGGTTTGGAACATTTCCCAAGAACTATAATATTGGTCCCTCGATAACCGGTAAAGTGGATGTCGTGGCCAGCACCACCCAGCCGAAGGACCTATTATTGTGGTATCTTGATTGAAGCAGTTGGCCACCTTCCCATAAGGACTTCGTAGGATTTACTTTCTAGTTGTGCCTTATGATTATTGTGTTCCCGATGTCCGACCTTTTACTTGATGTTCTAGTTATCAAACCATATCTATGAATGGGATACACTAGCACGTCAAGGAGAACATTAGAAGCGGAGTGCTAAATGTCTCTCGGTCGATCATCCAGATTTTGTTTCCTTGACCTCGCTAAGGTGAAATCTGAGAAAGTGTTATCTTCCTTTGCATCTGCATCCTCCATCACCATTCATCATGGTAGTAAGTTGTGCTACCGGACCCATGACACGGATGTTGGTAAAACCTTGATGAATGTGGAAATGCTCAAGTTCTTGAGAGCACGCACAAGCGCTACGTCTTATCATCGGCACTAGCTGGGATTGCCCCAGATTCTTCGGTTATGCTATAACCACTCCAACAGTGAATTCACTCTTTATTGTTGGGTTCTTCCCCAGTTACCAGAATCATTCCCAGCATTTGCATTTTGTTCCCAGCTTGCACCACCAATGTCCCCTCCATTTCCGGTGATAAGCAAAAGTCATCCATTACGTTGTCTTCAACAAGGTAATCCACATCATCCAAGTTTGAGTATGCCATTCTACCGACCCCCTCCAAACGATCGCTCGAGAATTGTCTTAGGCTGGTTTAAAGAGTTTCAATGATCTCTGAATCAAAAGTAATTCTTTTTGCCACTTAAGATAATAATCTACGAATCACCCTCCTCCAGGATGTTTCGTCGTGGTATCATGGCAACTCAACTCCTCGCTACGTTGACAATCGTTTACCACCTTCTTAAGTGTGGAATTGTTGTCCACCTAGTGAACCTTCGTCATCCGTCTCTTTCCACCCCTCTTGATGTGTAACTCGTGTCTCAACCCGAGGGATGGTTCTATGTCCCATTTCGTGAGTTAATCCTGAGTTGCTCAACCTTCGAGTAGAACGATTCTTTTAGGGTCTTCCCTTTCCTCTCGTTGTCATGATTAGCTGGAGTTCTCAGAACAAGACCTCAAGACAATGATGGTGAATGAATCAACGTTCATTTGAAGTGCAACCGGGATCGTGAAGATTATACTAGCTTGCGTTACCCCTTCACCCTACCCTACGCTTGAATCTCGGGACGAGATTTTTGTTTAGTGGGGGTGAGTTGTCACAGCCCCAGAGTTGTCTGTAGATAGTGGCATCTGCATCCATGCATCATGTTTGATTTCAAAGGAAATTTGAAGTGGGGATGACCAAGCCCTAGCACTAAAGCAATTCAAATAGGTTCAACTAAGAAAATATTTTTCAATGAATCCAAATGGCCTTCAAAAATGTTCACCATTTTTGGGAAATGCTGGAAACAGTAACCAGAGATATTGCACATTTTTCCATGACATTTGGATTATTGAATTAACTCATATTGTATTTGAATTGGGGCATTTAAATCCTATAAACATTTTTAAATGCTCTAATAATTCTGAAACTAGTTTTGGGTTGTTAGGAACAATCCCAAAAGAGCCCACAATTATTTTCAGGATTTTTGAAAACGTTTTGGTATTTTTAATAAAGCCCAACAGTTGCAGGAAAATTAGAAAACAGAAAACAAATTAGTAAACAGAGAGAGAGAGGGTCACCTGGGCCACTTACCTGGCGGCCCATCTGCACTGGCCCAGCTGACTGGCGCTGCCAGTCGTCGTCTCCACCGCGCCAGAAGGCACCGAGCGTGTGCTCGCCGTGTGCACACACGCGCCCGTGCCACCTCCTGCCTGCTAGCTTGCGTGGCGCCGCGGACAGACCCGCGAGAGCCGTCTGGATCGCTCCGACCGCCCCGCCACTCTCTCCCCCGTCCTCACCCTCTCCCCTGGATCTCTCTCTCTCGCGCCCGACAGCTGCCGTCGCCGCCGTCCACCAATCGCTCAGCCACTGGCCTCCGCACGCCTCCCCGACGCACCAAGAAGTCCCGTCGTCGTCCTCTACGCTGTCTCCGCCAAGCCACGCGAGCGGAAAAGCCCTGCAGCATCGTCCCCGTCCTCATCTTCAACCTCCGGCCGCCGGCAACCTCGCCGTGGATTCGCGGGCTCCAGTGCGTCCCCGACCTCATCGACTACGCCATCGAGTTCACTGTGAGCTCCTTCCCGTTTCCCCTCCTTTTCTTTGCTTGTTCCCGTGCCACAGCACCCCCCCCCCCGCCCGCGTGCCCGAGCACCGCCGTCTGCCATGGCCGCCCAGCTCTCTTGCCCCGAGCCCCTCCGCCCGAACCCGTGGCACCAGAGCGCTTCTGGTGGCCCGTGGGTGCCATCTAGGCCACCAGCTTCTTCCCTACCCCCCTGCAGCCCCGCGCCCGCACCCGACCGAGCTCCGGCCGCCGTCGTGGTCGACGCCGCGGTCGTCTCCGGCCGCCCCAGCACATGCCACTTCCACCATCCGAAGCCCCGTAGCAGCAGCTCCCCAACGCGCCCAGCCGCGCAAGCAGCCGTGGCCGGAAACAGCCGGCCGGCGATCGCCGCCGTGCACTGCTTAGCGTCGGCGATTAATCGCCGGCTAACCCGTCATTAGCTGCCTAACCACCTGGTTAACCACCCCTGACCCACAGACAATCGGGCCCCACCTGTTTAATTAACCGGCTAAAGAAATTAGTTAGAATTAGTCTAATTCCAGTGGACCCACGCGTCAGCATTGACCATGCTGACGTGTCTGTTGACCGGACCCACCTGTCATTGACCCTAGGCTGCACTGGGTCACTGACCAGTGGACCCCACTGGTCAGGTTTGACCCGGACCAGCCCCTGTTGACTATGCTGAGGTCAGCATGACCTAGTGCTGACGCAATAATTCCTTTCTGGAATTTAGATAATTCTTAAATGATTTATAAATTCCAGAAAATTATATAAACTTCTAAAAATCATAGAAAATTAACCGTAACTCCAAATTTAATAAATTATATATGAAAAATTATCAGAAAAATTCAAGGAATCCATCTGTACCATTTTCATGCATGTTAGAACAACTTATCACTACTGTTTAGGGCAAATCAATTAAAGGGCATTTAAATAATCACATATGGAGTTTGAATTTGAATCTTGTATTCAAACCAACTTCATTTAATCTGTTGCTAGTTGCATTAGCCCAAAACACATTCATTTTGCCATGTCATGAGCATGCATCATATTGTGCATTGCATTGATTGTGTTCCTTTCTGTGTTGCCGGTATTTGTCCCCTCTCGATAGACGTGTACCGATGATGTGATCGTTGACACTGATGAAGACTCAATGTTATCTTCAGAAGTGCCAGGCAAGCAAAACCCCCTTGTTCATTCCGATACAATCCTACTCTCTCGCTCCTGCTCTCTTTTACTGCATTAGGACAACATCGATTCATCTGTTACTTGCTGCGGTAGTTGAACCCCTTTATCCTCTGCATGACCTGTCATTCCACAGTAATTAGATGAAACCCACTAGCATGAGTAGGAGTTGTTTGAGCCCTGTTGTGCCTACTCATTCATGTTTGTTTGTCATGCCTGCTACTGCTTAGAGTTGAGTCAGGTCTGATTCATCGGGGATGAATCAGAGGCGTGTGAACATGTCCTACTGTGTGTGAGCTAAGTGTGTGAACACGATTTGGTAAAGGTAGCGGTGAGAGGCCATGTAGGAGTACATGGTGGGTTGTCTCATTGTAGCCGTCCTCAGGAACTGAGTTCTGTGTTTGTGATCCATGATTCAGCTACTACCATACATTGGGCCCTGAAATATGACCCCGCTCGACTTCTTATTCACCCTTGTCCTCTGTCCAGGAGTTGCAAGTAGTTTCTGGTGTTTGTAGTATGCTGGAGGCCGTGGACAGCGCTGACCATAGGGGTGGGCTGTGATGCGGTAGGCACGTGGCCGGGTAAACCGGGCGCCCGTTTGGTGTCACGGAACCCTGTTCACATCGTTTGGGGCTGTGAGCGAAACTCCGGCCGGATCTCCTCATGGATGGAACCCGAATAGGCGATAAACCTGGACTAGAGACTTGAGTGTTTAGGTAGGTCGTGGTCTACACCCACGTCGGCTTTCGCTTGAAGTCTGCCGAGCACATGTCGTGTGCAGATGCTAAGTGGTGGAAACATGTATGAAGAAGTACACCCCTGCAGGGTTATCATCATCTATTTGAATAGCCGTGTCCGTGGAAAAGGACTTCTGGGTTGCTTATATCAGTTCATAGACAAGTGAAAGTGGATACTCTAAAATACGCAAGATAAGCGTGAGTGCTATGGATGGCGTTCTCGTAGGGAGATGGGAGCGGATCCATAGTGGTGTATTGATATGGTGAATATGTGGACTCGTGTGCGCCACCTCAAAAGAGTCGCTTGCCGTCGTAGTTCAGGATAGCCACCGAGTCAAAGCTGGCTTGCTGCAGTCAAACTCCACCATCCTCTTTGTTGATAATGATGCATGTGTAGATAGATCTGATGTAAGTCTTGCTGGGTACATTTGTACTCACGTTTGCCTATTTTATGTTTTTGCAGAGAGACTTCGGTCTCGCTAGTAGTTTCACGTGGACCTCGACGTTTAGCTTGATACCTCAGCTACGATCTTGTGCCCTCGGCAGGATCTGATAGATAGTCAGGCTTCTCAGCCTTTTTCATTTATAGATGTCTGTACCCAGACATGATAGCTTCCGCTTGTGCTTTGACTTGTATGCCCTGATTGTTGGGTCATGAGACCCATGTTTGTAATATCTCGCTCCTCGGAGCCTAATGAATAAATACTTGAGTCGTAGAGTCATTTTGTGATGCCATGTTGTATTGCACATATCGAGCATATTGTGTGTATGTTATTGAAATGCTTGGTATGTGTGGGATCTGACCATCTAGTTGTTTATCTTTAGTAGCCTCTCTTACCGGGAAATGTCTCCTAGTGTTTCCACTGAGCCATGGTAGCTTGCTACTGCTCCGGAACACTTAGGCTGGCCGGCATGTGTCCTTCTTCGTTCCTGTGTCTGTCCCTTCGGGGAAATGTCACGCTTTGAGTACCGGAGTCCTGTTAGCCCGCTACAGCCCGGTTTACCGGAGTCCTGCTAGCCCAGTGCTACAGCCCGGACCCACTTGCTGATGACCGACACGTTCGAAGCTGGGTCATGGATGCCTGTCCCTGTAAGTCTGTGCCACTTTGGGTTTACGACTAGTCATGTCAGCCCGGGCTCCTTATCATATGGATGCTAGCGACACTATCATATACGTGAGCCAAAAGGCGCAAACGGTCCCGGGCAAAGGTAAGGCGACACCCGTGGGGATACCGTGCGTGAGGCCGCAAAGTAATATGAGGTGTTACCGGCTAGATCGATGTGACATCGAGTCGGGGTCCTGACAGTTGGCCTCCTCTGGACTATAAATGTGGGAGGGTGTAGGCCCTCACTGCACATCTTCCTCCTTCTGCTTCCTTCTTCTTTCTCCCTGCTCCAGCCATCCGCCGTGCCCTATGGCGCCGCCGAAGAGGTTCTCGGTCGTGGAGAAAGGAAAGGCTCGTCGGGAAGGGCTTGACTCTCATCTTCCCAAGCGCGGCTGAGGTCATCCCCGCAATCATCCCACGACTCCCGCAGTGGCTCCTCGTGGTCGTGGCGGTGATCTCCCACATAGTGACAGGCGTCCGATGGGTGAGGGAAGGCGCATTGTGGCCGCGCAGCCTCCCAGGTTGTGCTTTCACTCGGCTGAAGTGTTGCCGGAGTTCGTCGTGTGGCTGGCGGACCCGACCGGTAGCTGGCTCCATCTTTCCCGCTTCTTCGCAGGCAAACTCCTGGTCGGCGCTCCTGGCGGCCTCTGCCTCCAAGCGGACAGCTGCTGTAGCAGGCCTTCCTGGGTCTCATTGGAGATCTCTGTCGCCGGGAACGTGGCTTTGGCCCGCGGCTTGCAAACATTTGCCCGCGCGCATGGCCTGGGCTGGCGATGCGCCCTGCATTTCAAGTTTGACGGCGACGCCACCCTCTACGTGAGGGTGTTCGGAGAGGATGGACGCCACGTAGGGTGCTTCCCTGAAGATGACGACGGCGACCAGGTGCTTAGCCTCGGTGACGGCCGTGATGAAGACGAAGGCGGGCCCGTGCCTGGCGGCGTCTGTAGCTCGCCAAGCTTCGGGGGCTCCCCCTCTGATGACAGCTCCTCCAGCGGTAGCCGTGATCAACCACCACGCCGCCATGCTTGCTTCAAGGGGGGTAGCGGGTCATCCCGCCGTCACGCCTTGGTGAAGCGTGAGAAGGGGTCTTATTGAGCTCCGGAGGGCGGTGCGGATCCCTTCCACGAGTCGTCGCCGGGCAAGCCGCGTTTATTTTGTTTTTCTCCTTTTCCTACATAGAGAGAAAGAGAGAGAGAGAAGTGTGGAGCCCTGCAGGGGTGTGCTGGAATGTTGCCTTTAATTATTATACTATTTCCATTATTCCTACGCCGTGTTGCAGTATTGCGTGCTCATGCGTAGGAACAACTTAGCTCGGGGGACTCGCTGCAGTCTTCGCCTCGCAAGGCTCCTTCCTGAGGCCTCGTCGAGCGTCCTGAGGCCTACAAAAATTAGCTAGAGGGATAGCTTTCGAACCCCAGTCGTGAGGGTGACCGGCTCGGGTCCCGTGTTCGTGTCGCGATGCCCGTGGGGCATGGACCGGGAGGAGTGCTCCCGCAGTGAACTTGAGCAAGGAAGCCTCATGAAATTAGGTCAGAAGATAGTCGCGAGGCCGCCCGCGTAGCCCACTCGCGAGGCTTGCAAAAGAGAAGATGAGTCAGGCGAGCAAAAAAGACAAAGAATCACGGGCCGGGGACGACAAACAACACTAAAATCAACTCCAATAAAGTTTTGAACAAGGGTGAACAAGCCAACTGCAGAAAGCAAATGAAAAGCCGCGTTCGGCACCTAATCTTGTCTTCGACGTCTTCTCACCAGCACGGAGCTTAGTGCTGCCACTGGGCGTGGGCGGGAGCCCCCGAGGCCCGAGGGCGGCACTCCGGAGACTCCAGGGCGTGTACAGCCCCAACTCATTATTACGTGAGAGTGTCACGGCGGCGAGCTTCACAAGCATTGGCTTTCTTCACAGGCACTGGGCCTTTTCTTGGGGTGATGAGCTTCACAGGCACTGGGCCTTCTTCACAGGCACCGGGCCTTTTCGTGGGGGCGATGAGCTTTACAGGCACGTGGCCTTCTTCACAGGCACCGGGCCTTTCCTTGGGACGACGAGCTTCACAGGCACTGGGCCTTCTTTACAGGCACCGGGCCTTACTTCAAGGGTAAAATCTCTAGAGGTACTGAGTGTTCCACGCGTTCGGGATGGGCACCCCCTCCTGGGTCTCCAAGCGCGCGGCGCCAGGTCTGGAAACATGAACAACCATGAACGGGCCCTCCCACATGGGCGAGAGCTTGTGCAGCCCTTCCCTGGAGAGCACCCGCCTGAGCACGAGGTCACCTACCTCAAGAGTCATGGGGCGGATGTGGCGGCAATGGTACCGCCGTAGCGCCTGCTGGTATCTTGCCGCTTGAAGCGCGGCCTCCCGACGGTGTTCCTCCCCCAGCACGAGATCCATCCCCCGCATGGCATCCTGCTGTGCTTCGTCAAACGCCAGGACCCGCACGGAGCGATGCCTGACCTCGTGAGGGAGGACCACCTCTGCTCTGTAGACGGGGAAGAACGGGGTTTCGCCAGTTGACTTGGTAGCGGTTGTGCGGATGGACCACAGCACGAAATGGAGCTCGTCGTACCAGCCCCTGTCGCACGCCTCCAACTTCTTCTTGAAGGTCCTTGTTTTGAGGCCCTTCAGGACCTCTGCGTTTGCGCGTTCGGCCTGGCCGTTGCTCCGAGGGTGTGCCACCGAAGCATAGCATATCTGCGTTCCAAGGTTAGCACAATATGTTTTGAAGAGATTGCTGGTGAAATGCAAACCATTGTCGGTGATGATGCGGTTAGGCACCCCAAACCAGCTCACGAGGCCCTCGATGAACTTGACTGCTGAACCAGCTGGGATGGTGCGGACAGCTTCCACCTCCACCCACTTGGTGAACTTGTCAATGGCGACGTAGAGATAGTGATAGCCCCCTGGGGCCCGGGGAAACAGGCCCAAAATGTCCAGCCCCCAAACCGCGAACGGCCATGAGAGTGGAATTCTCTGCAGGCCTTGGCTCGCTGATGAATCTGCTTGGCGTGGAATTGACAGGCTTCACAAGCCTTCACCAGCTCGATTGCGTCGTTGAGTGCTGTAGGCCAATAGAATCCGCTGCGAAATGCCTTGCCGGTGAGGGTCCGTGATGATGAGTGGTGCCCACAGTCTCCTTCGTGAATGTCTGCCAGCAACTCCTTCCCCTGCTCCCTGGAGATGCAACGCAGGGAAACATCATTTGGCCGCTTCCGGTACAGCTCTCCGTCCTGGATGTAGTAGGCCGTGGCCTGCTGTGTCACGCATTCCGTGTCCTCCTCCTTCTCTGGCAGAGTCCCTTGCATCAGGATATCCTTGAGCTCCATAGTCCAACATCCCTCCTGAGGCTCTAGCGCCAGGAGCAATCGTGCTCCTGAGGTTGGGCCACAGGCCGGAGCTCCTGAGGCAGGTGGTTGAGGGAGTTCCACCCGAGGTTGCGCTGTACTTGATAGTGACGGTGCTACTGAGGGCTTGAAGAGTCGTTCCTCGAAGACGCCAGGCTCTTGAAGGAACCGCCTGGACGCCCTCCTGGCGATGTCATCAACCTCTTGGTTGGTGCAATCCCCAAAACTGCTTTTCCATTCTGCAGACCTCCGCGAGATATGCTTCCATGTGCTCGTCCTATGACTCATACACCTTGTTGGAGAAGTTGACGAGGAGCTACGAATCACCCTTGATGATGAGGCTCTTTACCCCCAAGGCCGCCGAGGCCTT
Organism: Triticum aestivum; assembly: GCF_018294505.1. Taxonomy (NCBI): domain Eukaryota; kingdom Viridiplantae; phylum Streptophyta; class Magnoliopsida; order Poales; family Poaceae; genus Triticum; species Triticum aestivum. Next base: position 276,760,854 of record NC_057813.1, read on the forward strand.
CAAGCCTGCTATCAGGCCCTCATATTCTGCTATGTTGTTGGAGACCTTCTCTCCATGTTGGAAACAGAGTTGTACGGCCTAATAGAGGTTGTCTTGAGTGGGAGATATAAGCACTATGCCAGCCCCCGCGCCATGTCGCAAGAACACTCCGTCGAAGTACGTGACCCAGCCGTCCGGCGCCTCACTTCCTGGGGAAAGTTACCGATCTTCGCTTGCTTCGAGCCCTGATGCCTCTGTCCATTCTGCCACAAAATCTACGAGTGCGGCTCCTTTGACGACTCTCATCGTGCAGAATTCCAACTGAAACGCTTCCAGCTCGATGTTCCATTCGGTGACTCTTCCCGCTGAGTTGGGACTCCTGAGCACCCTTTCCAATGGATATGTCGAGACGACCTTGATGGGGTATCATGCCCTCGCGTCCCGCAGCACCGTGCTAACGAAATACACTAGATGCTCGACGAGGGTAGGCATGCTGGTGAAGTCGGTGCCCTCCAAAGGTTCAGGCGCCTCTTGAGACGACGGAGCCCCCAGCCCCTGGCTGCCTGGTGTGGCCTCTTCAGCCCTGGGGGCGTCCCCCTGTTGAGGCTGGCCTCCATCTGATGCGGCCATGGGCTTCACGAGGCCTTCTTGGTCTTGCATTACCGTGGCCGGGTTCGTGGCCGGTCGTGGGGCAGCTTTGACCTGGCACTCCTCCCGTACCGCCACTAGAGCTGCACTGGTGGAGTAGGGTGTGGCAGCGAGGTAGAGCTCCAAGGGCTCCCGAGGGCGTGGACCAACCATCACCGGAGGGCTGGTCAGGTACTTCTTGAGGTCTTGGAACGGTTTGTCAGCCTCTTGAGTCCATACGAACGGGCCCTTCTTCTTCATCAGCTTGAAAAAGGGCAGGGCGCATTCCCACAGCTTGGAGATGACGCGCCCTAATGCGGTCACTTGCCAAGTGAGCTTCTGCATTTCTCTGAGGGTTTGCAGTGGACTCATGTCTTCGACTGCCTTGACCTTCTCCGGGTTAGCCTCTATGCCACTGTGGGACACAAAAAAGCCCAGAAGTTTGCCAGAAGGAACACCGAACACACACTTCTCCGGGTTGAGCCGCAGGTCCACCTCACGAAGGCTTGCAAAGGTTTCTTCCAGGTCCTGTATCAGGGTTTTGGCCTCCCGAGACTTCACCACGATGTCGTCGACGTATGCCTCGGCGTTTCTCCCCAGCTGCCGGCCCAAGGCGATATGCATCAGTCGATGGAAGGTTGCGCCTGCGTTACGCAACCCGAGCGGCATACAGGTGTAGCAGTACACCCTGGACAGGGTCAGAAGGCCGTTTTCTCCACGTCTTCTACTGCCTTCTTGATTTGGTGATAGCCAGAGAAGGCATCCAGGAAGCACCACAGGTCGCACTCGGCGGTGGAATCGACGATCTGGTCAATGCGGGGGAGCAGGAACGGGTCTTGAGGGCAGGCTTTGTAGAGGTTGGTGAAGTCGAGGCACATGCTATCGGATTTCGGGTTCCGGCAGACCCTTGAGGTTCAAACACTGGGGTGCGCACGAAGATCACTCCCCTACCAGCTCATGTCTCAAAGTCTCGCAAAGATCTAAGCAAGAAAGATGATCACACAAGGGACACGAGATTTATACTGGTTCAGGCCACCATCGTGGTGTAGTACCCTACTCCAGTGTGTGGTGTGGTGGATTGCCTCAGGGGCTGATGATGAACAGTACAAAGGGAGAACAGCCTCGCGAGGGGCTATTCTTGAGCTGGTGCGATGAACTGCTTGGGTGAGTTCACTCGCTTCTCTCTCTCTCTCTCTTGTTGATCTCTAGATGATCTCCAGATGCCTCTACCCTGTGGGTGGCTAGTCCTATTTATAGGCGGAGGCCCTGGGCCTCTTCCCAAATAATGAGCGGGAAGGGCGCCAACAATTGGCCATTTTGAAGGGGAACATCTGGTACACTTATCTTGACTAAAGTTGGTCTTCGGCTGCCAAAGGCCCTGACGGTGATGCCACCCTGGGCTCCACGATGACCTCCATCCTGCCATTTTGTTGGTCTTGGTCTTGTTGCACCGAAATGGTAACCTTTGCCCGATGCCTTGGCCTGTGCTTGCTCCCTTTGCACCGAAAGGGAAACAAGGACACTGCACAGGCCAGCGCCCGCCTGGCACCTGCCTGGTCTCCGATCGTCATGGATTGCGTCACGGGCCCCTCGGGAGGTGCCCTGCCTTGATCTCTCCGCCTCCTCGCGAGCCTTCCTGAGGAGGCTGCTCCTGAGGAAGCTCCCCGTCATCCGCCCCACGAAGTTTGGCCCCTCCTGAGGGTGTTGAGCTTGAGGTAATGAAGCTAGGCTGCATTGGGCCCCCACTTGAGCCACGCCGCAGGCCGCAGGCAGGCAAGTCTGGGGACCCCCGTTCCCAGAACGCCGACAGTAGCCCCCGGGCCCAAGGCGCGCCCGGACTTGGGTTAGCAGAGAAGCAAAGGGGAAAGTGCGAAGAGCCGTGGGCCCCCAATAGCCTGCGGCCTTGGGCGCCGCTTGGAGGTTGATTGGACGTGGGTGTCAACGCTCTCCCACGACGCCTCAGCGACCGCACGACTTGACAAGTCCCTGCATGCAAATTCGCGTCAAGATTACCTGCGATCGTGGAGGCCGACGGTTGGCCACCTCCGGCTATAAGTACGGAACTGCGCGAGCCGCTCCCGTTCATCTTCCTCTGCTACTCCTCCTCTTCTTCATCTTCGCCATTGCTCCGTCTCACGCCGATGGCACCCATCCACCGGTTCTCCACAGAAGAGAAGGGAAAGGCCCCCCGAGAGGGTCCTGACCCGCTTCCGCCGAAGAACCGGTTAGTCCTCTGCCGCCGAGACGAGGGTGCATGGAGAAGAAGGCGCCGACCGTCACCGTCGGTGCCGGCGGGTTACGGCGGTGCGTGGACTCCAGGAGGGTTCCTCTCGCGAGCTTGTGCTCCACGCTGCCATGGCTCCCCGGTCTTGGATTTGTCTTCCTCCCTCCTTCGCCTTTGAGATCCCCCCGAGGGGACCTCTGGAGCTCTGGCTGCAGCATGCTGACTGCGGCACCCCCGCGACCGGAGCGGAGGTCGAGGTCGTTGCTCCGGGCGAGGTCTACATGACCCGTGGCTGGGGCGAGATTGCCCGGGTTTGCCGGATAGGGGGCACCCTCGTCATCCACCTCATCTACGATGGCGCTTCCCTAATGTTCTTCAAGGTCTTCGACACGGAGGGACGCCGGCTGGAGTGCTGCACTGAGAAACGTGGTCGGCGCCCTGCCGTGGCGAGGACCAGGCCCGCCCATCGCTTCCCCAACAGCTCCTCTGGTGGCAGCGAAGGTGCCGGAGGGTCCAGCGACTCCGCCGAGCTTCTCGCGACTCCGGAGACAAGCGACCACAGCTACGAGCCCCCGAGATCGTGTCGCGCTCGGAGCAGGGCAGGCTCATCAGGCCACCGACGCTACTGATCTGGATGGGGTTGGCGCCGGTGCCTGACGGTCCACTATTGATGATGGCGTCTTCGGTGGAGGCGTGCGCAGTTTGCGCTCCTTAGGATTAGCACCTCCTATTCCCTGCGAGGATTCAAAGTACCGCCCCGCAGGGGTATGTAAGGCGCTGGCCACATCTTTTGTGAATATTATATACTCACGACGAATTAACGCGAGATGCTTGTCCTGTCCCGGCTTGGCTCCCCCTTTCTTTCCTCACGAGGGCTTGGTGCTCTACGCTGACAGGTCCCGGTCCCCAGGCAGGTTTTAGCCGTCGCTGGTATGCCAGGTCGCGATGACGTGGTCAAGGCCAGGAGGTGAGCGGCCCAAGGTCCAGTAAGAGCCCCTGAGTCGCGATGCTCAGGAGGTCCCCTTTAGCGCTCAAGCAGCCTCCATTGGGAGAGAAAGGCAAGCAGCGTTGCCGTGACAGAGCTGCAGTTGGCGAGGGTTAAGCGCTGAGTCGGATCAGTTTTCACGTGACTTATCTTGTAGGCTCGGGGTAGTTTTCATTGAGGTGTCGGGCTTGCGCGACGGCAACTGAGGTGCTGCTGGGTTAGGCCCTCGTGAGCTTCTTCCCTCTCCCCCGCGCTTCCCTTGATGCTCTACGTCCTCAGGTCCCGGCCCTCGAGCGAGCTCAGCAGCCGCTGGTATGACAGGTCGCGATGCCGTGGGTCAAAGCCAGGGGGTGAGAGCTGGAGAGCCAGTAAGAGCCCATGAGTCACGATGCTCAGGCGCCCCCCTTTTAACGTGTAAGCGGGTCGTGCCGGAGAGGAGAAGAAGTCTCGCGATGCCACCAGCGTTACTCCTGGAGCGGGACCTTCATACCAACCACGAGGGGAAACAAGGCCTGTTGTCTCGGTTGTCAGCTAACCATCGGTCACTCCGAGGGAGTGATAGGGGCACTGAGGGCCCGGTGTGGTGGCGGCTTGCGGGGCTGCCACGGCCAGAGCTCAGCCACTCAGATTTTTCGGCATTGCAGGGACAGACCCGTGCGCACGTGCCGTGCCAGAGCGAGCGGCGCCAAAGGTAGGCATCAATCGAGCAGGCGATTAGGTATAGCATGTTAAGCACGAAGGAGCAAATTCATTTAGATCGATGCATAGAAGTAAACGCCACTGGGTCTGGCCCAAGCAGTCTGGGGATAATGCAGCCCGAGGGGCGCCCCCAACAAAGCAGATGAAAAACATAAGCAAAACGGATACATGCCGCAGGGACGGACCCACGCGACCTGGGAATGATGCGGCACTGCGGGCGCTCCCAGCTGAAGATAAAATTTGAAAAGATGTCACCTGATACAATTGCAGAGCGGGTGTCGGAGTAGCTGTCGACGCGCGGTGAAGCAGCCAACCCTCACGAGCTCTCGGGGCCCTGAGCCTCGGGAGGCTCTGAGGGTCCGGGCAGTTCCTCAAGGCCCATCTCCACATCCTCCAGGAACGCGCGATGCCTGGCCACCTGAGCTTCCAGGATGCTCCTCATCAGGCGCTGGTGGGCAGCAGCCACGTTTGGTAGGCCGAAGGGCATGCGAATGTAGCTGTGAGGTGGACCCTCACAGCGCCACACGTGCGAAGGCCAGAGGCGCTCCTGAGACGCGGCTCGGTTGATCCCCGGTATGTCGATGCAGACACGCATCCCACCATCCTCGCCGGGATGTGGGGCTACAGCGGGTAGGCGGCGACTGCCACGCATGACTCTTGACTCCTGTAGCTCCTGAATGTTCCTCTCGATGAACTCCTGGGGGTTTTGCCTTCCTTTCCTTATACCTTCCTGAGGGAAACGTGCCTTGAAGCACGCCTCCAAGTGGTGCCCGAGTGCCTCCCTCGTGACCTTGGCAAGGTCGGTGGCCCTCCAGGAGAGAGCCCCCGAGCCCCGCCCGAGGAGGGCGCCGGGCGCGCCTTCCTATGCGACAGAGGGTGGCACCCCTTGGACGGGCGCGGATGCTGATGCAACGCCTCTGGAGGGGCCTGCCTCGCGAGCGCTTGGGCCGGGTGAATCCTTCTTCTTCTTAGGGACCGCCTTGGGGAGCCTCCCGCTCCTGTGATCTGGGTCTTCAATTGCCGCGGCCTGGAAGGGACGCTCAAGAGAACACATTGCATCCCTTTCCTCGCAAGGCACTGTGATGATTCTAGCACTTCCTGGCATCTTGAGGACATTGTAGCCATGGTGAGTCGCTGCCATGAACTTGGCCAGAGCTGGGTACCCGAGGATGGCATTGTATGGCAGGCGAATGTGAGCAAGGTCGAAGTCAATGAGTTCGGTGCGGTAATTGTTGCGCTGCCCAAAGGTGATGGGAAGACGAACTTGCCCTATCGGAACAGTTGAACCATCAGTGACTCCTGAGAAAGGCTTGGTTGGCTAAAGCTGATCGTATGGCACTTGGAGATTGTTGAACGTCTCGACGGACAGGACGTTGAGCCCAGCTCCGCCGTCGATGAGGGTCCTGGTGACTTGCACATTGCTGATGACTGGGGAACAAAGCATCGGGATGACCCCGGCCGTTGCCGCACACTTGAGCTGATCCGCTGAGCTGAACATGATAGCGCACGCAGACCACCTGAGAGGGCGCGTGGCCTCAAGCTTGGGGACGACTGCATTCACCTTGCAAGCAAACTGCTTGAAGATGCGCTGAGAGGCTGGGGCCTGAGCGCCGCCCAGGATGCAAGCGATTGCGCGCGACTCCTGGAAGCCCCCAGCCCCCTCGTCCTGGTGATGGTCTTCATTCCTCCTTGGCGGCGGTGGCAAAGGAGGGAGGCCTGCGTTGCCTTGAGGGCGGTCCTCGCGAGGCTGATCCCTCCAACCTCCCTTGCGAGGCTGTTCCTGCCAGCGGTCCTCGCGAGGCCGGTCACGCCACCCTTGGCGAGGGCCATGGTCTTCCCATCGTCCTCGACCACTTCCTCCTCCTCGGCCATAGCCCCGGTCGTTGCGGTCGGGGCACCAGCCGATACGTCCATCTTGCACAGCTCTGAGCTCTTGGCATTCATTGGTGTTGTGGGTGTGGAGGTCGTGGTACACGCAGTACCGGCTGCCCTTAGATGACTCAGGCTGATCCCTACCTCTCCTGGTGTCTGGCTTTGCTGTGAGCACATCAGCCCCCTTGCGCTTCACGTCCTTGACCTTGGGCTTCTCCTCCTCTGGGTCGGCAGCCGGGAGCTCGAGGAGGGAGAGGCGCCCTTCCTCAGCCCTGGCGCACTTGGTCGCCAAGTTGAACAGCTCCAGCGATGTGAACAGGTCTTCATGGATCGCTTGCTCCTCTTTCATCTTGATGTCGCGCACGCCATCGGAGAAGGCTGAAATGATGGCCTCCTCAGTCACCTTGGGAATCTTGAGGCGGGCGTTGTTGAAGCGCTGGATGTACTTCTGCAGGGTCTCTCCTGGCTGTTGCTTGATGCGGCGCAGGTCACTCATGGCCGGCGGCCGGTCGCGAGTACCTTTGAAGTTGGCGATGAAGCGGGTGCGCTTCTTGTCCCAGGAGGAGATCGTGCCTGGGGCCAGGTTCAGGAGCCAGGTTCGGGCACCGTCCTTGAGCGCCATGGGAAACCTATTCGCCATGACCTTCTCGTCCCCGTTGGCGGCCTCGATGCCCAACTCGTAGAGCTGGAGGAACTCCACGGGGTCTGCAGTGCCGACGTAGCACGGAGGCAGGTCTAGCTTGAACTTGCTGGGCCACGCGACGCTATGCAGCTCGGAGGTGAAAGCGCGGCAGCCCGCAGTGGCCACCGGAGCTCTCTGCTGAGGTGGGGCTTGCTCTTGGGGATTCCCGCGCGCCGCTGCCTAGAGCAACGCTGGGTCTTGATGTGGCGGTGCAGGGATGCTGTCATGGCGCACCGGTGCTGGGAGCACGCGTGCACCTTCTTTGGGGCAAGGGATCTCTTGGCAGCTCCTTTCTTGTTGCGCAGGCGCCGGACGCGGCAGGTATCGACCTGGGGCCGCGCGCCTTGGAGCCAGGGTGCCTTCTTGGGGAGGAGGTGGTGGAGGCACCTCCTGCTTCTCGCCTCCTGCGTAGGATGGAGGGCGAGGAAGCGAGAGGGACGGCATGGGAGAGCCCCCTACTGCGCTAATGAGCTCGGTGATGCAGGCGAGCCAGTCCTCGTAGAGGTCGTCAACAGGGTGGTAGTGCAGGAGCTCACACGCCAGGAGCAGCACGACATGCGTGTCCGTGGGGGCGCGACGGGCGTGGGCCGACGAATTGGCTGGAGTCAGCGACGGGGTGGCGGTGCGGCCATCGCGCCGCACCGAAGGATGCAGGGATGAGGCCTGCTGCTCGTTCCCCGTCGGGCCGGTGGCGGCGTTGGCTACAGGCGACGGGGAATGACGAGGGCATCCGCCGACGGGCGTCGTTTGGGCGATGCGGGTGGCGAGAGCAGCCCGACGCTTGGCGCGGGCTCGGCGAGCGTCCGCCATGGTCACGGCGGAAGATCAGCCACGACCAGCGGAAGAAAGATTCCAGCACACCCCTACCTGGCGTGCCAAATGTCGGATTTCAGGTTCCGTCAGACCCTTGAGGTTCGAACACTAGGGTGCGTACGAAGATCTCTCCCTTACCAGCTCACGTCTCGAAGTCTCGCAAAGATCTAAGCAAGAAAGATGATCACACAAGGGGCACGAGATTTATACTGGTTCAGGCCACCATTGTGGTGTAATACCCTACTCCAGTGTGTGGTGTGGTGGATTGCCTCAGGGGCTGATGATGAACAGTACAAAGGGAGAACAACCTCGCGAGGGGCTATTCTTGAGCTAGTGTGATGAACTGCTTGGGTGAGTTCACTCGCTTCTCTCTCTCTCTCTCTGGTTGATCTCTAGATGATCTCTAGATGCCTCTACCCTATGGGTGGCTAGTCCTATTTATAGGCGGAGGCCCTGGGCCTCTTCCCAAATAATGAGCGGGAACGGCACCAACAATTGGCCATTTTGAAGGGGAACATCTGGTACACTTATCCTGACTAAAGTTGGTCTTCGGCTGCCAAAGGCCATGACTATGACGCTGCCCTGGGCTCCACGATGAACTCCATTCTGCCGTTCTGTTGGTCTTGGTCTTGTTGCACCGAAATGGTAACCTTTGCCTGATGCCTTGGCATGTGCTTGCCCCCTTTGCACCGAAAGGGAAACAAGGACATTGCCCAGTCCGGCGCCCGCCTGGCACCCGACTGGCCTCCGATTGTCATGGCTTGCGTCACGAGCCCATCGGGAGGTGCCCTGCCTTGATCTCTCCACCTCCTTGCGAGCCTGCCTGAGGAGGCTGCACCTGAGGAAGCTCCCTATCATCCACCCCGCGAGGCTTGGCCCCTCTCGAGGGTCTTGAGCTTGAGCTGATGAAGTTGGGCTGCATTGGGCCCCCACTTGAGCCACGCCGCAGGCCGCAGGCAGGCAAGTCTGGGGACCCCTTTTCCCAGAACGCCGACACATGCGCTCCTTTTCCCCCCCTTATTTGGCACAACTACAGGGTTGGCCAGCCATTCAGGATAGCGAACTTCGTGAATGACACCCGCAGCTTCAAGCTTACGGGTTTCTTGGACAATGTAGGCATGCTTCTCAGTGGACAGTCGCCTTGCCTTCTACTTCACGGGGCGCACGTTGGGGCACACGTTCAGATGATGGTCAATCACCTCCCTTGTAACCCCCGCTAGCTGCTTGGGTTCCCACGCGAACACCTCCTTGTTCACGCACAGGAACTTCACCAAGTCCTCCTCTTGTTCGGGTTCAGATTGGCGCCTATGGTGAAAGTGGCGCCGGAGGATCCATCCTCATCGACCGGCACTTGCTTGGTCTCCGCCTTGTCTTGGGTGAACAACTGCTTCTTCTTGGTTGGCGCAGCCCCCTTGGCCTCAAGGGTGCCAGCACTGGCGGGCTGCGCCACGGCAGCCGCCTTGAAGGCGAGCCTGAGCGCCTGCAGGGCATCTTTTGTATCTCCAGGCACGATGAGGACGCCGCTGCTCCCGGGCATCTTCATGAGGTTGTAAGCCGGGTGAGTCGCTGCCATGAACTAGGCCAAGGCAGGGTAGCCGAGGATGGCGTTGTACGAGAGGCCGACGGGGGCGATGTTGAAGTTGACCAGCTCCGTGCAGAAGTTATCGTGGGTGAGGGAGTCCTGGATTAGGGGGTATCCGGACAGCTGGAATGTATACTTTGTCCGGACTGTTGGAGCGTGAAGGTACAAGACTCAAGACTCCGTCCCGTGTCCGGATGGGACTCTCCTTTGCGTGGAAGACAAGCTTGGCGATCTGGATATTATATTTCCTTCCTTGTAACCGACTCCATGTAAACCCTAGCCCTCTCCGGTGTTTATATAAACCGGAGAGGTTGGTCCTTAGAAGGACGATCACACTCATAATCATCATAGGCTAGCTTCTAGGGTATAGCCTCTACGATCTCATGGTAGATCAACTCTTGTACTACTCATATCATCAATATCAATCAAGCAGGAAGTAGTGTTTTACCTCCATCGAGAGGGCACAAACCTGGGTAAACATTGTGTCCCTTGCCTCCTGTTACCATCAGCCTAAGACGCACAGATCGGGACCCCCTACCCGAGATCCGCCGGTTTTGACACCGACATTGGTGCTTTCATTGAGAGTTCCTCTGTGTCTTCGCTACAAGGCTTGATGGCTCTTTCAATCGTCAACAACACGGTCCAGGGTGAGACTTTTCTCCTCGGACAGATCTTCGTGTTCGGCGGCTTCGCACTTCGGGCCAATTTGCTTGGCCAACTGGAGCAGATCGATAGCTACGCCCCTGGCCACCAGGTCAGGTTCGGAAACCTGAACTACACGGCTGATATCCGCGGAGCCTTGATCTTCAACAGATTCGGGCCTGTGCCAGGAGCGCCAGACAGTCACGATGAGCACGGCTTAGACCTGCTGTCAGACAATGCTCGGGATGTCGCCCCTGCGGTAGCCCCGGACCTAAATCCGGAGCAGACCGCGTTGCCTAAGGACGGGTGGATGGACCCCGCCCCGCAGGCCGCACACTCATCGGCGGTAGAGCCGGACACAGGCCTCGCCCCTAAAGAAGCCTGTGACACCGGACCCCCGGACTCATATCCGGCTATAGGTTCCAGTCCGTGCTCTCCTGAGCCCGCCGAACCTGGTTGGGCTCCTGTAACCGAGTTCACCACAGCGGATATCTTCTAGCACTCGCCCTTTGGCGACGTGCTGAACTCGCTAAAGTCTCTCTCTTTGTCAGGAGGCTCTTGGCCGAACTATGTCCGGCTTGAGTGGGAAGCGGGCAACAAAGGAATTCGTTGCCCACCCACCACCCACTTCATTGCCATAGCCGATGATCTAACCGACGTGCTTGACTTCGACTCCGAAGACATCGACGGTATGGACGACGATGCAGGAGAAGAACAGGAACCAGCACTCACAGGGCGGTGGACAACCACCTCCTCATACGATATATATATGGTGGACACTCCGAAGGAAACCAAAGGCAATGAGGCAACGGAGGATAACCCCTCAGGGAGAAAAGCAAAGCATGTGCGTCGTCGGTGCCGCTCCAAGCCCCGCCACAGCAATACCGGCCCAGGAGATGAAAACAATCCGGATGGTCCCGAAGAGGAATACAACCCTGATCAGCCTGCCTTCGAGCAGGCCGAACAGGAAGACGGGCAGGTCAGCCCAGACGAACAGGAGACAGACGGATATCTGGAGGAGGACAATTGCATGCCCCCCTCCGAAGACGAGATTAGCCTCGGCGACGACGAGTTCGGCATACCTGAGGACCCCGTGGAGCAGGAGTGCTTCAAGCGCCGGCTTATGGCCACAGCGAGGAGCCTGAAGAAGAAGCAGCAGTAGCTCCAAGCTGATCAGGACCTTCTCACAGATAGATGGACTAAAGTCCTGGCAGCTAAGGAATACGGACTCGAACGCCACATGGTTGACCGGCCACGTCATGACCGGGATAAAACGGCATATCAGCCTGAATACCAGCCCGCGCCCCCACGCCAGTACACTACGGCTCGGGGCAATAGGCAGGACATGCAAGATATACTAGAAAACAAAGCAGGATAGCCAAGATCGATCTACGGATCACGGGGGCGCAGCCCAACACGCGACGATGACCGTCATGCCGGATACACTATCAACAAGTCCGGCCGGTCCGAATACAGCCACCTAGACTCATTCGAACTGCGTAGCCACATAGCCCGGCACAGAGGCGCCGCACACCCCCTCTGCTTCACTGACGAAGTGATGGATCAATAATTCCCAGAAGGGTTCAAACCCGTAAACATCGAATCATACGATGGCACAACAGACCCCGCAGTATGGATCAAAGATTTCCTTCTCCACATTCACATGGCCCACGGAGACGATCTACACGCCATCAAGTATCTTCCCCTTAAGCTCAAAGGACCTTCCCGGCATTGGCTAAACAGTTTGGCGGCAAATTCCATTGGAAGTTGGGAAAACCTGGAAGACGCATTCCTCGACAACTTCTAGGGCACATACGTGCGACCACCGGACGCCGATGACTTGAGCCTCATTACTCAACAGCCCCGAGAGTCAGCCAGGAAATTCTGGACTCGGTTCCTAACTAAATAGAACCAAATAGTTGATTGTCCGGACGCTGAATCCCTGGCGGCTTTTAAGCATAATATCCGTGGCGAGTGGCTCGCCCGACACCTCGGCCAGGAAAAACCTAAGTCCATGGGAGCACTCACGACACTAATGACCCGCTTTTGCGCGGGCGAGGATAGCTGGTTGGATCGTAGTAGCGCCACGCCACATTCCGGCACCTCGGATGTCCGTGACAATAACGGCAAGCCACGACGCAACAGATATAAGCGATGGAACAATGGAGACAACGCTGAAGACACGGCAGTCAACGCCGGATTCAGCGGATCCAAATCTGGTCAGCGGAAAAAGCCGTTCAAAAGAAACAATCAGGGGCCGTCCAGTCTGGACCGCATACTGGAATGCTCGTGCCAAATTCATGGCACGCCAGACAAGACAGCAAATCACACTAATAGAGACTGTTGGGTGTTCAAACAGGCCGGTAAAATAAACACTGAAAACAAGGACAAGGGGCTGCACAGCGACGATGACGAGGAGCCCCGGCGTCCGAACACGGGGGTACAGAAGAAATTTCCTCCCCGGGTGAAAACGGTCAACATGATCTACGCCACCCACATTCCCAAACGGGAACAGAAGCAAGCACTACGGGACGTCTATGCGATGGAGCCAGTCGCCCCAAAATTCAACACATGGTCAGCCTGTCCGATCACCTTTGATCGTAGGGATCACCCTACCAGCATCCGTCACGGCGGCTCAACCGCATTGGTCCTAGACCCAATCATCAACGGGTTCCACCTCACGCGAGTCCTTATGGACGGCGGCAGCAGCCTGAACCTGCTTTATCAGGAACAGTGCGCAACATGGGCATCGACCCTTCAAGGATCAAGCCCACCAAAACCACCTTTAAAGGTGTAATACGAGGAGTAGAGGCCCGTTGCACGGGCTCTATAACATTGGAAATGGTCTTCGGATCTCCTGATAACTTCTGAAGTGAAGAGTTAATCTTCAATATCGTCCCTTTCCATAGTGGTTACCACGCACTGCTTGAACGAACCGCATTCGCTAGATTCAATGTGGTACCACACTATGCATACCTCAAGCTCAAGATGCTAGGACCACGCGGGGTCATAACAGTCAATGGAAACATGGACCGCTCTCTCCGTATAGAAGAACATACTGCAGCCCTCGCGGCGGAAGTACAATGCGGCCTCCTCCGACAAACCACCAAACCGGCGACGACAACCTCGAACATGGTCAAGCGAGTCCGAAGCACCCCGCAACATGATCGCCAGGCACGCCAAGAGCGCGACTAGCAGTCCGGCCTCTGCTCAAGCCCTATCAAAGCAGCATTCGTGCCACGCATACACAATTACGCACTCAAAATACCATGGGCATAGGCGGAGGCATAACAGTGACTCAGTTAACAGGGCGGTATAACCGCAACATACTTTAATAACCCCCCCTAATCTTTCAGGACACTGCTTTCGGCAGCCTCTTCAGAAGAGCCGGATTGACAGACTCACACAGGAGAGAAAACCAAGGAGGCGACAGGCTTTGCGCACAAAGGAAATACCTAGGTGGAATCTGTTCACGGTCGTTATACTTGTTTTATATACCTACATGCAGTCTGACCCTGGATAGGACATGTCAAATAGTCCTATTTATTTCTGCTTAAAAGCACTCACTGTAAACATACGCTTAAACGTATTATTCATCAATGGGAGATAATATATAGCGTCAGCTTATTATTCCTATTTGCACATTTTTCCTATAAATGTTTGTTTAATATTGCATTCGTACACCTTGGTACGTTCAGTTTGCTAGGGGCTTCTTATGGTGCCCCATAATACGGCAAGACAAGTCCGAACACTTTCAAACAGTGCGGCACCTTGAACTTATAGCACTATATGCATTAGCTCCGAATCATGTCTTGGGTCAATAGTTGGGTTGCCCGGCTCCCTTGTTTTGGTACCTTACATTCCTTTATATCGGCTAAGGTAGCGCAGGGAGAACTACTACGATTGTGTCCCGGTTCTTCCAGACGAGCACCTCAGTAGAGAAAGCCGAAAACTGACCGGCATGATGCGGCGAGAGCTGGTCGCTGTTCGAGAGGTCTTAAAATCCTTAAAAATAATTTCCACTTTAGGCGAGGAATCGGCTTCGTCCGATTTAGGCGTATATAGCACCCCAATTCGGCTTTCCGAATTCTAGGGGCTTCGCCGAAATTTAAAATTGTAGAGTTCTATGGCTAAGTGAAAGTTATAAAGCCGCATAGTCCGATTGCCTTGTTTGCTACGCCAGACACCTCCTTAAGGGACCAAACATTTTGATAAAGAGTGTACGGGTTTTCTAGGAACAGCCGGTACTAGTTACGTGGGGGCGGAAGCCGACGACTGGCCTACATTCAGAATCCTATAAATAGCCGCACAGAAGATAATATTTTAAATCAAAAAGCCCTATATAGCGCAAGTAACTTCGTCTTTATATTACAACAATGACAGAAGCACATTTACTCGAGGATCATGTCCTTGGTACATTCATCAGCCACAAGACGAGCGCCTTTCATCACGCCATCATAATATTTTTCGGGACATCGATGTGCCTTGCCCTCCGGCGGCCCGTCCTTCACCAGCTTCTCCGCATCCAGCTTGCCCCAATGCACCTTCGCACGGGCAAAGGCCCGGCGGGCACCCTTAATGCAAATGAATCGCTTGATTACTTCAAGACACAGACATGCATTCACCATACGCTTTACCAGGCCGAAGTAGCTAGTGGGCAGGGGCTCACCAGGCCACATCCGGACTATGAAATCTTTCATAGCCACTTCAGCCGCCCTGTGGAGTTCAACCAATTGCTTTAGTTGGTCACTCAGAGGCATTGGGTGTTCGGCTCCAGCATACTGGGACCAGAACAACTTCTCCGTTGAGCTCCCCTCTTCGGCACGGTAGAACTCCGCAGCATCTGATACGCTGGGTGGCAGATCTACGAATGCCCCTGGAGAGCTCTGAATCCGGGTAAGTAAAAGAAATGTCTCCTCCACATGCTTGCTTTGCATAAAGAATGTCTTACCCGCCGCTATCTCTTGGCCGCCTGGACTTCCTGTTGTGCCTTTTCGGCTTCGGCCTTGGCGTCTTTCACACTCGCGAGGGCCTTCACAAGCTCAGTCTCTTTCATCTTAAGATCATGCTCCAAGGACTCGAACTTTTCACCGAGCTCCTGGAGCTCTTGTTGTACCTCGCCCACTCTAGCCTCTTGCTTGTCGCGCTCCTTGCGCTCCAGAGCCGATTTGTCCTCGGCCTCAGACAATGCTTTCTTCAGAGACGCCACTTCGGTGGTGGCCCCTGTTACAAAGTCACGACGCTTTGTCGTTACAATAACCAATTTTATCTATCCTTCATTATATGCGAACGGGGTATCACTCACCTTTGTTCTCTTCGAGCTGCCTCTTCGTGAGGCCGAGCTCTCCCTGCGCCTGCTCCAAGTCCTGTTTTAGTCCGGCGACCTCGGCTGTGTGGACAGCAGCGGCAAGCAGCACAGCCTGCTTATTCACATGCACACTTACTATTAGACTCCTGCGGATTGTAATTGACCCTCTGTTTGGCTTTTCTTTCTGAACACCAAACAGAGTATTAGGGGCTACTACCTATCGGGTGATAATTTCGCACATTCTTATTACTTACCTCAAAGCCTGTCAGGAGGCTGGCGTAGGCTTTGGTTAGTCCGCTCTTGGCAGACACAACCTTCTGAATCACCACACTCATAAGAGTACGGTGCTCTTCATCCATGGAAGTGCTGCAAAGCGCTTCCAGTAGACTATCTGACGGCTCTGGCGTAATGGAAGTCATCAGCACAGATGGCTCACCCTCCCCAGCGAGGGGCCGCCTACCCGCATCCGGAACCACCGAAGGTTCCAGCACAGTATCCGGCTGAGAGTCCAGCTTGCTGCGGCTCTCATCGGCACGATCCGCGGGGATCTTGAACCCCGCATGTCCGACATCTGGAATTCCGCCTGGGGGCATCTCCAGAGTCACCTCCCCCCACTATGGGAGCCTTTGGGACAACACCTCCGTGTCATCCGCAGGCTGAGGAGTAGTGGCCGTCTGGAGCGAGTTCATCGCCGAGTCACTCAAGGACCCATCCGAAGACGATACCTCGGAATGGACCATGGCCGAACTGCATATATGTTCGGTGTTATAACAAGACTATGAAGCAAAGCCGCACTAATATACAATAGAGTGCGGATACTTACGATCATGCTAGGGGCTTCCCCCTAGGCAGCCACCCCTCCTCGCTATAGGCGGCCGTGGTGGAGTAGTCCGGAAGGGGCGCCTTTCCCTTCTTGGACGTCCTAGCCTCCCCCTCTGGGGCGACTTTCCTCTTCTTCTCCTCCCCAATGCGGGGAGGCAAAATTTCTTTGTGTTCCCCCCCCCCCCCCGCCTCCGTGGGAGGAATCTGCCTCATCGTCTTCGGACGACGAGGGTATGACGGCCTTGCGCAGGGGGCCTTTCCCGGCCCCCTGGTTCGCCCCCTTAGGCCCCCCATCCTCTCCAGATGGGACGGCCCTTTCCTCTTCTTCCTCCCCTTCAGGGGAGGAGTGTGCCTCGTCGCCTTCGGATGAGGCTTCTGGTACGACTTTACATCGGAAGACCCTTCCTGGTCCCCAGGACCTTCTTTTTCGGCGCCTTGTAGGGCGTCGGGACTAGCATCTTCGGTAGGAGAGCATCGGCTAGACCTTCTGGCAGCGGAGTCGGACAATCAATCCGCTCCGCTGTGTCCACATAATCCTGGTCCAATATACACAATGACTTGAGACTCCCCCATGAATATATTGGGCAGAACAGAATCCGGAGGTAGTCAGAAAACTCACCGGACGGGGGGGGGGGGGGGGCGCGGCATGAAGTCCACGGTCCTAGGATGCAGGAGGGGGTACTTCGGAGGCCTTGAACAACGCCTTCCATGCGTCTTTGAGCACCATGCCGTAGAGCTTTCGGAGCGTCTGGTGTTCGGCCGGGACGAACTCCCACAAATTAAATACCTATCTTTGGCACGGAAGAATCCGGCAGACAAGCATGTCCTGGATCACGTTGACAAGCTTGATGTTCTTGTCCTTCATGTTCTTGATGCAGTTCTGGAGTCCGGTCAGCTCTGCAGGTTCACCCCAGGCAAGGCCCTTCCTTTCCCAGGAGGTGAGCTGCATGGGGGTTCCGGATCAGAATTCGGGGGCCGCTGCCCAGTTGGCGTCGCGCGGCTCGGTGATGTAGAACCACAATGATTGCCACCCTTTCACAGTCTCAGTGAAGGAGCCATCAAGCCAGGTGACGTTAGGCATCTTGCCCACCATGGCCGCTTCGCACTCTGCTTGCTGGCCGCTCACGATCTTCGGCTTCACGCAGAAGATTTGTAGCCACAAACCGAAGTGAGGCTTGATGCGGAGGAAGGCCTCGCACATTACGATAAACGCCGAGATGTTGAGGACGAAATTTGGGGCTAAATCATGGAAATCTAGCCTGTAATTGAACATGAGCCTGCGGACGAAGGGATGAAGTGGAAACCCCAGTCCACGGGCAAAGTGGGCGAGAAACACAACCCTCTCGTGGGGTACCGGGATTGGAATGACCTGCCCGTCGTTCGGTAGCCGGTGCGCGATGTCTGCGGCCAGGTATCCGGCCGCCCGAAGATTCTCGATATGCTTCTCCTTCATGGTGGAAGCCACCCACTTGCCTCCTGCTCCGGATATGTTTAGGTGTGCGGAGAAGGCTTGAACTAAGGTGCTGGAGCTCGAGGAGGCAAGGACGAGCAAAGAAGGAAGAGGGCGTGGGTGAAAATGGCGAACCCTTATCCCTTTATAGAGGCGACAAAAGCGGTGCGCCTCCCCACTTGCCCGTTGGGAATCGCTTACTTCCCAAGCGCCACGATTGATGGCGCGGTGGGATTATCCATACCCGTATTGATGAGAATCCCATGATAAGGGGACACGATCTCTGCTTTGACAAGACGTGTCAAGGAAACCGCCTCGCTATATGCGGTGAGGATGGTTGTGGGAAAACGGTTCCAATAATGACCCGACCATAATGACATGTCACGCTGTCTAAAAAAGTTGTTAGCAGATTACATTTGTGAAGTATCATTCTCTCTACGATGGTGTGTGAAGATCATTTTGCAGATCCGGACACGCTTTAAAGTGTTCGATAATTACTTTGGAGCATTCGGAGAAGGAACCCGCCTTGCAATGCTAAAGACAAGACTGCACGCCGGACTCATCGTCATTGAAGCCTAGTTCACGGGCTACCGAGGGAGTCCTGGATTAGGGGGTATCCGGACAGCCGGACTGTATACTTTGTCCGGACTGTTGGAGCGTAAAGGTACAAGACTCAAGACTCCGTCCCGTGTCCGGATGGGACTCTCCTTTGCGTGGAAGACAAGCTTGGCGATCCGGATAATATATTTCCTTCCTTGTAACCAACTCCATGTAAACCCTAGCCCTCTCCGGTGTTTATATAAACCGGAGAGGTTGGTCCTTAGAAGGACGATCACAATCATAATCATCATAGGCTAACTTCTAGGGTTTAGCCTCTACGATCTCGTGGTAGATCAACTCTTGTACTATTCATATCATCAATATCAATCAAGCAGGAAGTAGGGTTTTACCTCCATCGAGAGGGCCCGAACCTGGGTAAACATTGTGTCCCTTGCCTCCTATTACCATCAGCCTAAGACGCACAGATCGGGACCCCCTACCCGAGAACAGCCGGATTTGACAATGATAGTGGGTGCCAAAGGTCACCGGGAGGCGGATCTGCCCCAGTGAGCCGGTGGAACTGCCTCCGACGCCTGAGAAGGGTTTGCTAGGCTGAAGTCGCTCCAGCGGCACGTGGAGGAGGCTGAAGGCCTCCACCGAGTGCACGTTGAGGCCGGCACCGCCGTCGATGAGGGTCCTGGTGACAGCCACCTGGCAGATGGTGGGGGTGCATAGCATCGGTAGCGCGCCCGAGCAGGCGGTATTGGATGGGTGATTGTACGAGCTAAATGTCAAGTCAGCTTTGGGCGCCACCCAGCCCGGGGGGGCTTCGCGGCCTTGAGGCGGCGCCGATCTGGCGGACGAACGGCTTGATGTGGCGGCTCGAGGGAGGGGCTTGCGAGCCGCCCAGGAGAGCTGCGACGACCGGGGTCGCCGGCGCAACATAATGGGCGAGGAAGAGGCTGTGCAGCTCCTCCCAGGAGGCCACCGAAGCTGCTGGCAGGTGGAGTAGCCACATGCGCGGGACGCTGGTGAGGGCCATGGGTAACCAGTTAGCCATGACACTGTTGTCGCCCCCGGCCCTGAGGACGGCCTCCTCATTCGCCAGTAGGAAAGCTAGCGGATCTGCCATGTTGTCGTAGCGCGGTGGCATGTCTGGCTTGAACTTGTTCGGCCACTGTACTTGCCGCAAGGCGGGCACCAAAGGCTCGGAGCCCCCTGGCCCCAGGGCCGGTGTCGGTAGCCGGAGCGGGCGGCACGTTGGCCGCCATGAGGGCGAAGCATGGTGTTGATGAAGAGCAGGTCGACGAAAGGGTGTGCTCCGGTGCACCCCTACTTTGCGTGCCAAATGTCGGATGTGGGGTTCCGGCAAAACCCTTAAGGTTCAAACTCTAGGGTGCACGTGAAGATCTTCCCCCTACCGGTCAACGTCCAAACGCCTCGCTGAGAATCTTAGCTAAATGATGAACAGCACAAGGGACACAAGATTTATACTGGTTCAGGCCACCGTTGTGGTGTAATACCCTACTCTAGTGTGTGGTGTGGTGGATTGCCTCAGGGGCTGATGATGAATAGTACAAGGGGAAGAATAGCCTCGCAAGAGGTGTTCTTGGGCTGGTGTGGCGAACTACTTGGGTGAGTTCGATCGCCTGTGGATCTGATGAGAACTCGATGCCCTCTACTGTGATGGATATCCCTATTTATAGAGGCCCCAGTCCTCTTCCCAAATACTGAGCGGGAAGGGCGCCAACAACGTCCATTTTGAAGGGGAACATCTAGTGCAAGTTATCCTCACTAAAGTCGGTCTTCGGCTGCCAAAGCCACTGGCGATGATGCCGTCTTGGGCTCCACGGCGACCTCCGTCCTGCCGCTCTACTGGTCTTGGTCTCATTGCACCGAAATGGTAACCTTTGCCTGATGCCTCAGTACTCCACGCATGTGCTTGCCCCCTTTGCACCAAAGAGGAAACAAGGACACTGCGCAGGCCGGCGCCCGCCTGGCACCCGCCCGGTCACGATCGTCATGGCTTGCGTCACGAGCACCTCACGAGGTACCCTTGCCTTGATCTCTCCGCCTCCTCGCGAGCCTGCCTAGTGAGGCCGCTCCTGAGGAAGCCTTCTGTCGTCCGCCCCGCGAGGCTTGGCCCCTCGTGAGGGTCTTGAGCTCGAGTTGACGAAGATGGGCCGTACTGGGCCACCCCTTGAGCCATGCTGTAGGCCGCAGGCAGGCAAGTCTGGGCACCCCCGTTCCCAGAACACCGACAATTTGCATATTTATAATCGTGATTCTTTCGAATTGTCCAACGTTATCCATGGACAGCCCGAGTATGTGTAGATTGGGCTTGTTTTCCCATATGCTCAGCTCCGGATCTGATGCAGAATTTTGCCAGTGCCTCCCTGTTGTTCTCCGCGTACACATCCTCTCTGCTTATTGCCGAGACGTGTATCAGGAGAACAGTGGGGAGGTGCTGCCGAAATTTGGCATCGGATCCGGAGCAGAGCATGGGAAAAGGAACCCGATCTACACATAGTCGGATTAGATTAGGACCTATCTTTACCTATTAGCGTGTAGGTTGCATGGACATAATAAAACTAACAAACTCCATTAACTGATGGATTTGGTTTGCTTAATTATGTATATATTTCTTGTGTGTCCAGTAGGAAGTCAATATGAGTGATCGTGCGTGGATGTACACTGGTTACACTAGTCAGTATGTTTGGACCGAGGAATGGTTAACAAAAACTAAGGGCTTTGTTAGAGCCGCATTTGCAAATGGCCAGAAATTTAGCTGGTGCGCCTGTATCCGGTGCGACAACTATAATCAGAGGGACGAGCTTGAAATGAGTAAACACCTGCAGAAGTTTGGTTTTACGCTTGGTTACATGGTCTGGACATTACATGGTGAGTCTGCCCAACGTGCCAGAGCCGAGGTGGTTCGTCGTTGCATCGACGAGCATGGTACCGGAACCGCAGACATGGTGCAAGACTTTGACGATGCTTGGGACTTGGACGAGGAGATGGAGGAATCTGCAAAGGCCTTCACTGAAATGTTGGAGTCCTCAAAACGTCCTCTCCACGAGAACAATGAGCTTTGTCAGCTGGATGCCATCTCAAAAATAATGGCTTTGAAGGCTCAATTCAACTTGGGAAGAGAATGCTACGACGCGATGATGACAGTTTTCGGACGTTTTCTACCCAAAGGCCATGTGCTACCTCCAAACCTGTACCAGTCAGACAAAATCCTCCATGCTCTTAAGATGCCCTATGAGAAGATACATGCATGTGAGAAAGGATGTGTCTTATTTAGGCTTGAGTATGAGTACTTGAACTATTGTCCCATTTGCAATTCTTCCAGGTATGTTGTGGTAGACAATGGTATGGGTGAGAAGACGCAGACCAAAATACCCGTTAATGTTCTTCGGTATATGCCAATCATACCAAGACTTCAACGTCTTTTCATGGTCGAAGAGACGACCAGACAGATGACATGGCACAAAACGGGCAAAAGAACCAAACTAGATGCAGATGGGAATGTGATGATGGTGCACACATCAGACGGTGAAGCGTGGAAGCGCTTCGATGCATTACATAAGGAAAATACGGTAGATCCAAGGCATCCTCGAGTCGTCGTCAACACAGATGGGTCCAGTGTGTTTGGTTAGATGGCAGCCCCATACAGCTGTTGGCCCGTGTTTGTCATTCCACTCAATCTCGCCCCGAGCAGATTTTGCAAAGAAAGAACATTTTCCTGACGTTGATAATTCCAGGGCCCAACTATCCGGGGAAGAATATGAATGTGTACATGCAGCCTCTTAAGGATGAATTGCAAGAAGATTGGGATAATGGGTTCAAGACATACGACACCTTTAGCAAAGAGAACTTCATAATGTGTGCCTGGTACATGTACTCGACGCATGACTTGCCGGCGTATGCGCTATTCGTTGGCTGGTGTGTGCATGGAAGGTTCCCGTGCCCCACATGCAAGGGAGCTCTTGAGTTTCGTTGGCTGATGGCAGGGCACAAGTATAGTTGCTTCGACTTGCATAGACAGTTTCTAGATCCTCGCCAAGTTTAGGAAAGACAAGAAGAACTTCATGAAAGGTAGAGTTGTCAAACACTCTGCACCACCTGCGTTAACAAGCCAACAGACCCTAGATCAGTTAAACGATGTCGAGCCTGATCCAGAGCGTCCAAGGTATTTCAAGGGGTATCATAAGGAACACGCATGGACTCACAAGACATGCTTCTGGGATCTGCCTTACTTCAAAGACCTCCTTTGCCCACACAACATAGACTTGATGCACAGTGAAAAGAATATCGCCGAAGCCATTTTTGGTATATTGTTCGGCATAGAGGGGAAATCAATGGATAATACTAAGGCTAGAGACGATCAAGAGGAGCTCTGTGATAGACCTTCACAAATTATTTTGTGGGTGAAAATGCAGTTGATGTTCCCTGATGGGTATGCAGCAAATCTAAAGAGGGGAGCGAGTCTTGATAAATTGAAAATATTTGGTCTAAAAAGTCATGATTGGCACATATGGATAGAGCGGATAATGCCGGTGATGTTGCGTGGCTCCATCCCTGAGGATGAGTGGCTAGTACTGGCAGAGCTGAGCTATTTCTTCCGTGTTCTTTGTGCGAAAGAACTATCGCCTGGCCTCCTAGAAGAAATGGAACAGTTGGCACCAGATTTGATCTTCAAGTTAGAGATGATCTTTTCGCCAAGCTTCTTTAATCCAATGCAACACTTGATTTTGCATCTCCCGACCAAGGCACGATTGGGGGGCCCATGCAAAATCATTGGTGCTACTCAACTGAGAGGATGCAGAAGACGCTTCGAGAAAAATGTAAAAATAAACGTAGCATAGAAGCATCGATGGCCGAGGCATTCATCACTGAGGAGGCGTCAAACTTCGTGACAGCACACTACGAAACCAAAAATCAACATTTGCATAATCCGAAGCCTCGGTACAATGCTGACGAGCCTACAAAGGGTCAATCCAACGTCATCCTATTCAAAGGGAATCTTGCATCATCCAGTGCTTGGAAACCAGTATCGTTGGATGTTGAAGAATGGCAGACCATTTCGCTGTATCTCTTTAACAACCTAACAGAAGTGCGGCCGTACATCGAGTAAGATCTCGTTACATTGTTTCGCAACTTCTAATTTCTTTGAACTTCTCTTATTCCTGGATATTTGATGCAGTCGATATGTCTCCATATTCTCGTATGGAGCGGTGATCCAAAAGGATTCCGTCGAAGAGTATGAGCTTCTGGCAAAGCAAGGAGGCGAATATCCCGGTTTCATCTCTTGGTTCAAAAAAACGGTAATTTCCATTAGACCCTTTCATTTCTTTGGCTAATTTGCGATTAATGCAACAATCCTTTCTTATTAAACTTGTAGGCTAATTCAGAGATTAAGATGCCGAATTGAGACAAGTAGCTAATGGTTTTGACTATAAGGCCCGTTCATTTGACAATTACGACATCAACGGGTATCGCTTTCGTACCTATGGCAAAGAGCTATCTATGGCCGACTGCAAGTCTACAAATTCTTGTGTCTCTGCTATCAGCGAAGGAGGTGTCTAGTATTATGGAAGAGTTGAAGCAATTTATGAACTTCAATTCTATGGTGATAACCCACCAAACGTCGTACTCTTCAGATGTTATTGGTTCCAGCCCAGGAAGACCAGAAGGACTCGTGAACATATAGGGCTAGTCGAAATCAAACAAAGCACCCATTTGGATGTTCCCAATGTCTATATTATGGCTCAACAGGCAACCCAAGTTTTCTGTCTACCGTGGGACTGTCAAAGTGATCCAAATCTCAGTGGTTGGGATGTCGTTTATGAAGTGCCGCCACATGTTAGACCACCTCCCCCCCAATGAAGAGGATTATGAACGTCACATTAACCAAGACACATATGATGAAGGAGAATTCTTCCAAGAAACACATATTGCCAAAAAAAACGTTTCAAGAAACGCTCTACTCCACCCCAGAACATTGAAGTAGACAACGCTAGTGAATCCGACCCTGAGCCGAAACAAGAAGAGCTGGGCGAAGAAGAAGTTACTGCTGCAGATGGCCTATCAATGCTTGAACGATTACGTAAAGGTGGCCTTCCACATTATGATGCATTTATTAATGATGATGATGAGCACGTCATTACCGATAGTGATTCTTAGGTATTCAAATTTTTATGTTGTACTTTGTATGATTTATATAGTTGGTATGTATAATTTTCATACTTTGTATGATTGTTTCTTATACATAGTGCCATGGTCTTGATTTCTGTCCCGTCGGCCCTCGCTCGCTTTATGATTTGGATGTGGTAAATTCTCTTTCATAACTATTTGTTGCATTTTGCATTTATGACAATTATGGCCATCAAGTTGACATAGAGATATTTTAATCTAGGAGGTATGTGAACCGGAATTTGAAACCGACCCTCTTGTCGAGAAGTTAAATTTAGTTGAAAAAGAAAATGAGTATTTGAAAGAAAAAATAAAAGAATTGAAGAAGAGAAGATGACATTGGAGTTGTATATTGCCGAAGTCATCGATGATCACAAGATGAAGATGAATGCAATGCGCTTGAAGATGGATGTAATGCGCCTGAAGCTTAAGAAGATTAGAAAATATGCTATTGATAATGAGGCTTAGTATCATTATGCCGTTGGATCAATTGTTACCTTAGTTGCGATCTTCATCATATTTGTTGTGATGAGGGTAAGTTTTCTCTAATGTTTTGCTTTACGAATGGATACTTAGCTTATTTTCCTTCTAAATGGAATAATTACCTAAGTTATATAAAAAATGTGCTATACTTAGCTTATTCAGTTCATTTATGACATACTTAGCATACTTAGGTCAAAAATGGCATAATAATATTTGTTACGTCCAAAATGATATTGTCACATCCCTAGTCTGGTATGACCTAGGCTAGCTAGCCATTTGTGCATCATATTTAAATTTCATTTAAATTTGAAATGAGGATTGGAGGAACCCTCAGAATCATTTTTGAAAATGACCCAAATAAAAATTTCTCCAAAAAGGGTCCAAGAAAATGCTCATGATGCCCTCTAAAAATATTGGACAGAGATAAACATCAAAACAATATTTTTAGGAGTTCATGGACATTTTATTTTGGCTATTTGGATTAATTCGATAAATATTTGCATTGGGAATATATTTCTATATATATGAATTATGGCCCAAAAATTATGCCATTTACAAAAGAGCTCTGGAATAATATATCCAGCTCCTGCAAAAATTGGCATAATAAAATTAAATGATTTAATATATTTATTAAATCAAAACAAATGTCAGAAAAATTAGAAAAAAAACAGAAATAAAAAGGAAGGAGGACTTACCTGGGCCTCCCCTCCCCTGCGCAGCCCAGCAGCAGCAGGCCGGCCAGCCAGGAGGCGGCCCAGCCCACCTGGCCCCTCCTCTGTCGTCTTCCTCCCCGACAGGGGAACGGCGTGTGCCGACGCGCGCGCACCGCCGCGCCTCCACCTCCTGCTTCCCTGGCCACCTCCTGCTTCCTCCTCTTTGCCTGGAACGTCCCGGACGACGCCACGCAGCCCCGACTGCGCTCTCACTCTCCCTCGCCCTCCTCCTCTTCCCCTGCTCTCTCTCCCTCTCACCCGAAGCACCGCCGCCGCCGCAGCTCGCCACCGACGCGCTCCCCGCCGTCCCCTCGCCCCTCCGTAGAGCCCCCGAGCTCCGCCGCGACCCCCTCTACCTCCTCGCCGAGCCACGCAAGCCGGAGAGCCCCGTGGAGCCGTCGCTGTCGCCATCCTCGCCTCCGGCCGCCGTGGGTACTCGCCGTCAATTCGGGAGCTTCCGGGCATCCCCGGCCTCGCCTTCGCGCTCGCTGGATCCGCGGTGAGCCCCGCCGCCGTTCCCCTCTCTTCTCCCTCCCATTCCCGTGCCGTAGCGCCGCTCCCCACCACGGCCGAAGCCCCTCGCCGCCGTCCACGTCGCCGCCGCCGTCTCGGCCCGCCTCCGCCCAAACTAAGCCTCCCATCGCGCTCCTGGTGCCACGAGGGTGCCGCCGAGCCCCTCAGGTGGCCTCCCCGTGCCCCGCAGCCCGACCCCGCTCGCGCCCGAGCTCCGGCCGCCGCCCTGAGCTCTGCTCCGGCGAGCTCCGGCCTCCCCCGCTGCTTCCACCTACCCTACCAGATGCGCGAGAGCCCGGGCTACGCCCCGGTGCTCTCCTACGCCGTCCCCGTGGCCTGTGGCGCGGACTCCGCCGTGTCCAGAGGTCGCCGACGACGAGCCCCCGTCGCCTGAGCCCTGCCAGGTGCGGCCGGCCCGTCAGGTGATTAGCTTAGTGCTAATCACCGTTGACTAACCCCCCCCTGACGCTGGCCAGTGGGCCCGACCCCCCCCCCTAACCATTTAACTAAATTAAAATAACCCCTGTTAACCCCCTGTCACTGACGTGTGGGTCCCACACGTCAGGTTTGACCCGGACCAGCCCAGTTGACCGCTGACGCAATGATGACGTCATGCTGACGCAATTATACATTTTCTGGAATTAAAATAATTCAGAAAATCCAGAAATTGATTTAAACTTCAAAAATTCATATCAATTCAACCGTAGCTCAGATTTAAATAATTTATATATGAAAAATTATCAGAAAAATGCAACCTTTCCATCTGTACCAGTTTCATGCATGACAAACCAACCTATACATGCTAAATATGAGAAAACACATTATGGCATATATAAGAGACCTAATTTAGAAATGCATTTGAACCTTTGGTTCAAATGGACTTTAAGCTAATTGAACACTAGTTGCATTAGCTCAACAGCATCACATATACATGCCATGTTCATGCATCATATTGTTGCATATGATTGTGTATTGATTGCCGGCACCGTTCCTTCTCGATAGGTCCTGCTCCGGAGACGTTCCAGAGTACCTGTCTGTGAAGCAGTGCCTCCCTTGTTGATTTACCAGGCAAGCAAACCCCCTTGTTCATTTCGATAAAACCCTACTCTCTCGCTCCTGCTCTCAGTTATTGCATTAGGACAACAACGATTCATCTGCTACTTTGTGCTGCGGTAGTTGAACCCATTCCTCTGCATGACCTGTCATTGCCACAGTAAATAGTTGAAACCCACTAGCATGTGTAGGAGTTGATTGAAGCCATTGATGTGTTCCTACCATGCTATGCCTGCTATTGCTTAGAGTGTGTCAGGTCTGATTCATTGGGAATGAATTGGAGTGTCACGATATGTTCTGATGCTGAGAGTGAAGTGTGTGAACACGATTTGGTAAAGGTAGCGGTGAGAGGCCATGTAGGAGTACATGGTGGGTTGTCTCACTGGAACCGTCCTTAAGCCCTGAGTTCTGTGTATGTTGTCCAATGACTCGATACTACCACACATTGGGCTCCGGGCGCTCCAAGCCCTCTCGACTTATTAACCAACTTGATCTCTGTCCAGGAGTCGCAACTAGTTTCTGGTGTTTGTAGGTAGTGCTATTTTTCTACCAAGTGGCACCCGGCAGGGTGGGCTTGGGACAGACTAGGCACACGTGGCCCGGTGTACCGAGTGGCACCCGGTTGGTGGGCTCGGGAACCCTGTACACATCGTTTGGGGCCGTAAGCGACACCCCGGCCGGATCTCCTTGCGGATGGAACCCGAATAGGCGATAAACCTGGATTAGAGTCTTGTGTGGTTAGTCAGGTCGTGGCCGACACCCTCGCCAGGCTTCCGCTTGAAGGTTGCCGAGATACATGACGTGTACATGGCGGTAAGTGGCGAGAGCGTGTGTGAGGAGGTACACCCCTGCAGGGTTAACATGATCTATTCGAATAGCCGGGTCCACGGTTATGGACTTCTTGGATGCTTACATGGTACATAGACAACTTGAAGTGGATACTCTAAAATGCTCAAGACATGTGTGAGTGCTATGGATGGCCTTCCCGTAGGGAGACGGGGATGAATCCATAGTAGTGTATTGTATGGTGATTAGTGGACTCGTGTACGTTGTTTCACCTCCAGAGTTTCTGGTAGTCGTAGAACAGGATAGCCACAAAGTCAAAGCTGGCTTGCTGCAACTAAACCCCACATTACCCTCTTGATACAGATGCATGTATGATAGGATCTGATGTAAGTCTTGCTGAGTACCTTTGTACTCATGTTGCTTTAATTATGTTTTTGCAGCGGAGACTTCGGTCGTACTAGTGTTCTCGTGGACTTCGACTAGTAGCTAGTACCTCAGCTACGATCTTGATCGGATGTTGTAGATAGTCAGGCTTCCAGCCTTTTTCATTTGTAGATGTCTGTACCCAGACATGTAATGCTTCCGCTTGTTGCTTGTATGCTCTGTATGCCGGGTCTTGTGACCCCTGTTTGCAATAAATGCCATGACGGCTCTTCTGAGCCTTTATCTATATAATTGTTGAGTTATGCTGTGATGCCATGTTGTACAACACATACTTGCATGTTATGCGTACGTGTAATATGTAGTGCTATGTGTGGGATCTGACTATCTAGTTGTTTATTCTTAGTAGCCTCTCTTACCGGGAAATGTCTCCTAGTGCTTCCACTGAGCCCTGGTAGCTTGCTACTGCTCTGGAACACTTAGGCTGGTCGGCATGTGTCCTTCTTCGTTCCTGTGTCTGTCCCTTCGGGGAAATGTCACGCTTTGAGTACCGGAGTCCTGTTAGCCCGCTACAGCCCGATTTACCGGAGTCCTGCTAGCCCAGTGCTACAGCCCGGACCCATTTGCTGCTGACCGACACGTTCGAAGCTGGGTCATGGATGCCTGTCCCTGTAAGTCTGTGCCACTTTGGTTTACGACTAGTCATGTCAGCCCGGGCTCCTTATCATATGGATGCTAGCGACACTATCATATACGTGAGCCAAAAGGCGCAAACGGTCCCGGGAAAAGGTAAGACGACACCCGTGGGGATACCGTGCGTGAGGCCGCAAAGTGATATGAAGTGTTACTGGCTAGATCGATGTGACATCGAGTCGGGGTCCTGACAGATATAGACTTAGCTTATTTTCCTCGAAAATGACATAATAACCTTACTAAGCTCCAAAATGACCTATTTACCTAGCTTAGCTCTAAAATGACCTACACTTAGCATTTTTACCTAGCTTAGCTCCAAGAAGAGGAGAGGAGAAAAAGAAAGTGAAGAAAACATCTTCTTCTTCTTCTTCGTCTTCTTCTTCTAACCAGTCTTCTTCTACTAACTAGTCTTCTTCTTATTCTACTTCTTCTTCTAACTTTCATCTTTCCCAATTTGCAGATTTGCTTTACATGAGGAAGGCTTGGATTCATGGAGTGTACTATTCTTCTGGTGCTTCCTTGTTGTTTATGAAAACTTGTTTGGACATGTATGCCTATATGGATTTGTTGTTGGAAACTTGTTTGTGGTTATGTATATATGGATATGTTGGACTTTGTTGAACTATGTTGTTGGATTTGATCAAATATGTTGTTGGACATGCTGTTCGATATGTTGGATATGTATGCATGTATATCAGTGTCTGAAACCATGTCTAATTAATTGGATTTAAATAAAAATAGGGGATGTGTAGCCTCTTTGCCGTCAGCTAGCAGACAACAAAGCTCTTTGCCGTCCGCTAGCAGACGACAAAGAGGACACGTGGCGGTCACCTGTGCAAACTGGCAACACTGGCTGCCTATTTGGTCATTTTGCCGTCTGCAAGCGGACGGCAAAGTGATCAAATAGGCCTAGAAAACAGGGCCATCTATGCCGTCTACTGGCCGACGGCACAGCTGGCCACGTGGCAGCATCCCAGTGCTTCCCTAGCTAAGCTCTTTGCCGGGCGTCAGTGGACGGCAAAGAACGCCGTCAACCCCCTAATGGCTCTCACCTCACACCGCTGCCGTCCGTCGTCGTTGTCGTCTGCTGGCCTTGGGTGGCTGATGGCACAATCCTTTATCATCCGTTTCTACGAAGCAGATGGCAAAGAAGGCCTTTGCTGGCACGTGTTCAGCCGAACGGTTTGCCATCCGCTGGCTGACGGCAAAGGACTTTGCCGTCCGGGATCCGTGCAGAAGCTGATTCCAGTAGTGCATCGACCGCTATCTAGCATGCATCTAGTGTTTTAAGTTCATGGAGAAACAGAGTAATGCAATAAGAACGATGACATGATGTAGACGGGATCCGTTTGTCTATTTCGGAGATGTAGATCCCATGTTGTTATCCTTAGTAGCAACAATACATATGTGTCGGCTCCCCTTCTATCACTGGGATCAAGCATCATAAGATCGAACCCAGTACAAAGCACCTCTTCCCATTGCAAGATAAATAGATTAAGTTAGACAAACAAAACCCAAATATCGGAGAAGAAATATGAGGCTACAAGCAATCATGCGTATAAGAGATCAAACAAGACTCAAATAACTTTCATTGATAAAAACATAGATCTGATCATAAACTCAAAGTTCATCGGATCCCAACAAACACACCCTAAAAATACTTACATCATATGGATCTCCAAGAGACCATTGTATTGATAATCAAGAGAGAGAGAGGAAGCCATCTAGCTACTAACTATGGACCCGTAGGTCTACAAAGAACTACTCACGCATCATCAGAGAGGCACCAATGGAAGTGGTGAACCCCTCCATGACGGTGTCTAGATTGGATCGGGGTGGTTCTAGACTCTGCGGCAACTGGAATTAATTTTCGTTGACTCCCCTGGTGGGTGCTGCTCACCTCGAGCCACCCCCAGGTGCTTCCTTGGCCCAGTGGATGTCTTCTGGCCCAAAAAATTCCTCCAGGAGTTTCGTTGCATTTGGACTCCATTTGATATTGATTTCCTATGATGTAAAAAACATGCAGAAAACAACAACTGGCACTGGGCACTATGTCAATAGCTTAGTACCAAAAAATGATATAAAATGATATAAAATACTATAAAATGTTTGTAAAACATCAAAGTATGATAATATAACAGCATGGAACAATCAAAAATTATAGATACGTTGGAGCCGTATCACGAGGCACAACATTTTCACCCTGATATTCAACCCCTTAGTCGTAGATGTTGTTATCACGCTCGTCCTCCATGATCATGTCGTGCATGATCACACAAGTAGTCATCACCTCCCAAATCTTCTCGATGCTCCATGTCAGTGCAGGGTGTCAAACAATACCCCATCGAGATTGAAGCACACCAAAAGCACGCTCCTCTTCCTTCCTAGCACTATCTTGTGCTTGGGCAAATCTCCATTTCTTCTCTCTTCCGGGTTGGATATTGTCTTCATAAGAGTTGACCACTAAGGATAAATACCATCAGCTAGGTAGTATCCCTTGTTGTAATGGTGGCAATTGATCTCAAAGTTGACCTCTAGGCAGTGGCCTTCTACAAGCCTTGTCAACACTGGAGAACGCTGAAGCGCGTTGATATCTGTGAGAACCAGCCATGCCGAAGAAAAAGTGCCATATTCAAAGATCTTGTGAAGCCACCGCTTCTACTATGACAGTGCAACCTTTCGCATTCCCCCTGTACTACCCCTACCAAGAAAATGGACGGTTCTTCCACTTCCAATGCATACAGTCTAGGTTGTCTAGCATTCCTGGAAAGCCTCTATCTGCATCGATCGCCAACAACCGGGTTGTATATGTGGCATTTGGCTCCGTGAGGTACTCAGGGCCAAACACCACCACCACAACCTTGAATAAATTATATATTGATTCGAGACATGTGGACTCACTCAGACGGACTTACTCATCTACAAGATCGCCCACAATTTTTTATACAAGCATACAATAGTCGCAGTGCACTTTTGATAAGAGGAGAAGCCAACCTTTCCAAGGGCATCCTCCGTGCACTCAAAGTAATCGTCATATGCTACCACTCCCTCCCTGTAAGTACATCTAGTGCCACCCCTAGTTGGTTTTGGAGTATTGATCACAAGCTTGGTTAAGATACTAATGTGTTTGTGAGATTCACAGGAGAACACAGATAGACGTCCTTGGAGATTCGTTTACCCATCAAAGATGACCCATAAAAATGTATGAAGACATTAAAGATAATGGTGGTACGCAAAGACTTCCACTTGAAGAAAATGGAGCATGAAGACATGGTATTTTGGTAGTTTCATTTTCTTCTTTCTTGGGTCATAGGAACCACCGTACTGTTAAGTGCGGTCGAGGTAAAAAAAAGCCAGAAACCGACTGATGCTCAACCTAAAATCCTATGTCTTCTAGTGAATACAATGAGAGGAAACCTCTTCCAGAGTTGGTTGAGTCAGCTTTACTTAGAGCTCAAATAAAGCTGTCACATGTTTTGGAAATCCTACTATTGGACATATGTCTGTTGGCCGTTGACCCAGGGTCATTTCGTTCGTATCATGTCGGTCATTTTGTTCATATCATGTCGGGTTGCCTCCTGGATATAAATAGCCCACCCCCTCTGTCGGTGTCAAAACCGGCGGATCTCGGGTAGGGGGTCCCGAACTGTGCGTCTAAGGCTAATGGTAACAGGAGGCGGGGGACACAATGTTTACCCAGGTTCGAGCCCTCTCGATGGAGGTAATACCCTACTTCCTGGTTGATTGATCTTGATGATATGAGTATTACAAGAATTGATCTACCACGAGATCGTAGAGGCTAAACTCTAGGAGCTAGCCTATGGTTATGATTGTTGTTGTCCTACAGACTAAACCCTCCGGTTTATATAAACTCCGGAGGGGGCTAGGGTTACACAGAGTCGGTTACAGAGAAGGAGATCTACATATCTGAATTGCCAAGCTTGCCTTCCACTCAAAGGAGAGTCCCACCCAGACACGGGACGAAGTCTTCAATCTTATATCTTCATAGTCCAATAGTCCGGCCAAAGTATATAGTTCGGCTGTCCGAGCACCCCCTAATCTAGGACTCCCTCAGTAACCCCTGAACCAGGCTTCAATGACGATGAGTCCGGCGCGCAGATTGTCTTCAGCATTGCAAGGCGGGTTCCTTCTCCGAATACTCCATAGAAGATTTTGAACACAAGGATCATGTCCGGCTCTGCAAAACAAATTCCACATACCACCGTAGAGAGCACAATATTCCACAAATCTAATCTGCTGACAACCTTTCTTCATGTGACATCACGCCTAGGCCCGGACATTACGAACCATTTTCCCCAGCCTGCTACTGCACGTATTGCAAGGCGATTTTATTGGCACGTCTTGTCGAAGCAGAGATCGTGTCCCCTTATCACGGGATTGTCATCAATACGGGTGTGGGTAACCCAACCGTGCTTGTTAGTATGACTCCTCGATTTCATGCAAGTTCCAAACGGCCATGCGGAGGACGCTTGATATTCACCCTCTTTATAAAGGGGCCAAGACCAATCCTTTTCTTTCCACGCTCGATCCTTCCCTTCTCCTACCTCAAGTTCCAACACCCAAGGTTGAGGATAAGCACTTCGGAACTTCAACCATGTCCGGATCCAACCTTCAAGGCCGGTGGATGCTAGAGGAGGACATCAAGAAGCTTAGGGAGGCTAGGTATCTGACCGCCAAAATCCCCCACAGGCTACCTGCTCAAGGGCAGGTTATGCCCACTCCCTAACCCAACGAGAGTGTCGTATTTGTTTCCCACTTCCTTCGAGGGCTAGTCTTTAGTCTTGATCCCTTCGTAAGAGGGCTCATGTTCTATTACGGGCTAGATTTCCATGATCTAGCTCCAGATTCTATTCTTCACATCTCGTCGTTTATCATCGTGTGTGAGGCCTTCCTCCGCATTACCCCACACTCCGACTTATGGCTCAAGACTCTCAATGTGAAGCCGAGGATGATCGACGGGTGACATGTGGAGTGCAGAGGAGCTATAATAAGCAAAGGTGCCGACGCCCGATGGCCAAAGGGCTCCTTCCCGGAGGTGCCCGACTTATAGCAATGGGAGTGGTTCTACATCACAGCACCCCGAGGTACAAAGCGGGCGGCCGCCCCAACCTTCCGCCCGGGCCCTCCGCCCCAACTGGCGTCATGGGTCAACAAAGGGCTGGACTAGGGGCCATTGAATGATGTGCTAACATTGCAAAGCCGCATCCAAGATCTCCTCAAGAGGGATGTCAGCCTCGTCAAAGTATTTCAGGTAATGCTAGTTCGTTGGGTCCTGCCATGCCAACATCGATCTCTCCGGATGGGGGAGTTCAACCTAGAAGGACCGCGAACTATTCAATACTTCTTTGGTGTGATGCTCGAAGGGATGTATCGATTATTCTTCAGATCACGAATAAAGTGTCCGGACACCATCGAGGATGCGGGCCTGAACTGCAATCGTCCAGATACCCAAGTAAGTAACTCCGCGACCGAACATGCTATCTTTATATTTGTCACAACATTATTATGAAAAACTATCCTCGGCCAGGACTGGATAAGAAAGGCGGAGAGGATCAGGTGTTCGGCCCCTCTTCCCGAAGGCTTGCTGGACCCTGTACTAACCAGGATGCTTGAGCGCGCACCATATCAAGTGCCATCAGGAGAAGATGAAGGGAGGCATAGAGAAGCCGAGAGCGGGCTTCATACATTACACATCCAAACCGGGGGAATTAGTGCCTCTGCAAAGGAGGGTGATCGGGGAGGTGAATCTAAAATCCCCTCTCCCCACGGGAAGAAAAGGGGCGCCCCTGAAGATTTGGAAACGGAGGCTTCCAAACGAGGGAAGAAACCTTCGCCAGGGGGCCCTGGCCCGAAGGGCGTCCTTGCCGCACAGCGCCCACAAGGGGGCCAGCCATCAACTGAGCCGTAAGTGATCAAAGGCACTTTGATAAATATATCTTGCTTTTTCTCTGAGGATCACAACCGAGACATATGTTTTTTAGTCCAGCTCATAGCCCTTCTCAACAAAGTTCGTCTTCGGGTGATCTTCTTCCAGAGAAGATGGAGAGCGAAATGCCACCCCCTGCTTCCCCGCCTCATGGGGAGGACGACCCTGAGGTGTCGTCACGGAGGATTTCTCCTGATCCGCAAAGGCCAGAAGGTATCTCTTCGGGCACCCGAAGTCCGAGGTCCTTGGCTCCTGGGGAGACCAACAGAAAAAGTCTGGGACTATTCGGTGTACAACCGGACACATTGATGGATCTTTTGGAGCAAGCGGCTATCTCAGAGGCACATCATACCTTAATGGGTACGGTGGTTGAGAGGATCTCATCCACCAAAAGCGGGTTAAATGAAGCTTTTACGAGCCTATTAAGAGGCTTTGAGGTACGCAAAGTAATATGTATAATTGGCTGTACCGCACATGCTAGGTGTGCTCCGTATAGATAGTAGCCCCTGAGACTCAGGTTGCCTTCCAGAGGCGGCAAACAGAGGATCATAGTCCCAGGTAATGATCGCGATGCTTTTATGTGCAGGCGGCTGAAGGTCTGGCGGCTGACCGGACTGCTGATTTGGCCGAATTGAGGCGGTAGCTTGAAGTGGCGGATGCCGACATCACGCTTGTGAACGAGCGGCTTGATGAGGCATAGGGTATGTATATTATGGTGGTCAGCAAATATTAAGAGGAGCATGATGCTAGTATCTATAATATGCTTTGACTGCAGATGGAGCTGCCGCCGTGGAGACCCTTCGGGTGGAACTTGCCCGAGCCAAGGAACAAGCCAGGAGAAGTGATGCGGCCGCCCTGAAGGCGGTCGAAGAGTTAAAAGCCGAACAGGCCGCTCATCGCCAGAGCAAAGATAAAATAGCCAGCATGGCTCTTGAGCTGCAAAATGCCGCCAGCCGCTATGAGCTCCTCGAAAGGGAAAGCCAAACAAAAGTGGCTGACTTGAAGAAGGCTTTAGAAGCAGCCAAGGAAACACGCTCTAAAACTAGAGATGCACAGGAGGAGCTTCGTCAAGCCGGAGATATCACGGCTGGGAGGCCCTTTTCATTACGGACGAAGTTTGGCGATCCGAAGTATGCCCCTCTTGATCAATTATGGAGTTCTGTAGACGCGTACTTGGATTTAGCATAGAGTGTTGCTGATGCGATTGAGTATTTCAAAGATCAAAAAGATCATGAGGTGGAAAAATTGTTCTGGTCGCAGTTCAGCACTCCAAAGCTTTCGCTGTTGTTGAATGAGCAAATGGCCGAGTGGGCCGAGCTCCATAGGTTGTCCGGGCTTGCCATGAGGTTTGTCATGGATCATCTTTGGTTAAAGGAACCAAGTCCGGATAGTTATTTTGGTTTAGTGCAACAATTTCTTCGTGTTGTGCCGCATATCGATGCTGTAAAGAGGTCGGCGTGCAGAGAGGGTGCGCGGATGGCTCTTGCCCGTGTTACGACATACTGGGCAGGGATGGAGGCCACCGCTATTGCAACCAAGGGTCCGACCGGAGGCCAGGACTAGCCCGAGCACTATTTTGAAGAAGTCCTAGAAGGCACCCGTTTAATAGAGGCTCAGTGCTATGTATCTTGATTGTAAAGACAATGCTATTTTGATTGCAAAGGCTGTGTTTATACTTTTGCCCGAAAGTATTATAGTGCCTCCTGTGCGGCCGTTTATGTATGTATGTATATAACCTGAAAGTTTGCAGTCGTCGGCTTGAGCCCCCACGCATATAATGCGAGGGTGTTTGGTAAAGCGCTTAATCAAACTTGATCCAACGTCTTGGTCAATTAAGGAGGTAATAGCGTGGCGAACAAGGCAATCGGACTATATAGCTTTAACACTTTCACTTAGCCATAGGAGTTTGACGGTGTGGCTACTATATAGCCCCTGGTACTTCCGCGTTCATCCAAATACGGTGCGCGTACGTACATGACCGGGAAACCGGTCATTCGTTAATGCGGAGGAATCACGAAGATTCCACTGAATCATCGAGTGGTTGACCAGTCTCTCCCTTTATCATGACAGTCTACTGAGGTGCTCATCCATATGAACCAGGGCACAATCGCAGTAATTCTCCCGGTGCCACCTTAGCCGATAGAGCAGAACTAAGGTAGCAAAACACGGGAGCCGGGCAAACCCAACTATTGACCAAGGACATGATTCGAAGCTGATGCATATAAGGCCAAACTCGTGACGCCGAACACTCCCTAAGGTATTCGGACTTTACAACATATACTGGGCTGAGTAATGCCCTCGATAATGAGCCCTGAGTTTCCAAGTACATGCATTTATCTGGTGTGACGAAATGCCAATAACGCCAGTATCCCTCTTGGTTGTGTTAAGTGCCCGGAGGGTGTGAAGCAATAAGAGACATTAAAAAAGGTTTACACAGGGTCTTAATCTA
The DNA here is from genome assembly GCF_018294505.1 of Triticum aestivum. Lineage (NCBI taxonomy): Eukaryota > Viridiplantae > Streptophyta > Magnoliopsida > Poales > Poaceae > Triticum > Triticum aestivum. Next base: position 276,798,295 of record NC_057813.1, read on the forward strand.
AAAAGAAACCTTTGAGCGGGGCCCTGCTGCACGTCTGCGCCTTTGTCTCTGTTGTGCCGTATCCTGGAGGGGTGTAGCACAATGATCACCTGTAAAAGAGAAAAAACCCAAGTGAAAGACTTCGTGCGAAAAGTTGGTTATTCTTAATGAACCATGAGAATTCAATCTATTGTATATTAGTAGGGTCGAGCCAAACTAAGGACCCTTTTACATGCGGGAAGCCCCTAGCACCATGTTTGGGGGCATATCCGTCGACCAAGCTCAGGTTCATCTGGGCTGCTACAACTTGTGGTGCGCCAGACACGTCCAGCCGTGTCCGTGGTCTTGACGACCGATCATTTATTCGGGTTGGGGAGACCGTTCAGGGGTTCTGCTGCTAGAGCCACCACATATTCTTCCGCACGTAAGGAACACTCTGTATTTCCGCTAACTGTGATGATGCCACATGGATCGGGCATCTTAAGTTTAAGATAAGTGTAATGCGGAACTGCGTTGAAATGAGCGAAGGCCATTCTTCCGAGTAGTGCATGGTAGCCGCTTCGGAATGGAGCGATGTCGAAGATTAGTTCTTCCCTTTGGAAGTTGTCGGGCGAGCCGAATACAACCTCTAGTACTAGAGAGCCCGTGCAGCGGGCCTCTACGCCTGGTATGACTCCTTTAAAGCTAGTATTGCTATGGCTGATTCTTGACGGGTCTATCCCCATCTTGCAGACAGTGTCCTGATATATCAGATTAAGTATACTCTTGCCGTCCATAATGACTCGGGTGAGATGGTATCCGTTAATTATTGGGTCAAGCACCAAGGTAGCCGATCCTCCGTGCCGGATACTAGTCGGATGATCCTTGCGATCAAAAATTGATCAGGCGGGCCGACCAAGGGTTGAACTTGGGGGCGACAGGATCGACAATGTATACATCTCGGAGTGTGCGTTTGCGCCTCCTCTTTGGTATATGAGTTGCGTAAATCATGTTCACTGTTTTTACCTCTGGTGGAAAATTTTTCCGTCCCCCAGTGTTCGGCTGGCGAGGCTCATCCTCGTCTTCACTTGCGTCTCCCTCCCTTTGTGTTCGGCATTTAGTTTGCTGGCCTGCTTGAAGACCTAGCATTCTCTGTTGGTGTGATTTGCAGGGTTTTCGGGGGTGCCATGAATATGACATAATCTGTCTAGAATCTTGTTTAGGTTGGACGGTCCATCTCTGCTGCCTTTATATGGCTTTTTCCGTTCACCGGATCGAGAGCCCCTGAATCCGGCGTTGACCGCCATGTTGTCTGGGCTGTCTTCATTGCTTCCATGCTTGTTTTTATTGCGTAGCGGCTTCCCATTGTCGTCCCTGATTTCGGATGTACCTGGGTCGCTGGTGCCGCTGCGGGCCAACCAACTATCCTCGCCCGCGCAAAAGCAGGTCATAAGGCTTGTTAGGGCTGCCATTGTCCTCGGCTTTTCCTGGCGGAGGTGTCTGGCGAGCCATTCGTCCCAGACACTATGCTTGAAAGCTGCTAGGGCTTCAGCATCAGGGCAATCGACGATTTGATTCTTCTGTGTGAGAAATCTATTCCAAAGCTTATGAGCTGACTCTCCAGGTTGTTGAATTATGTGACTTAAATCGTCTGCAACCGGAGGTCGGACATAGGTCCCTTGAAAATTAGCCCTGAAAGCATCCTCAAATTCCTCCCAACTTCCAATATAGTTTTCGGGGAGGCTTTTCAACCAGTGCCGAGCTGGTCCTTTCAACTTGAGGGGCAGGTATTTGATGGCGTGGAGATCATCTCCGCGAGCCATGTGGATGTGAAGAATAAAGTCCTCAATCCAAACCGCAGGGTCTGTTGTTCCGTCGTATGCCTCTATATTTACGGGTTTAAACCCCTCTGGAAATTCAATATCCAGCACCTCATCGGTGAAGCACAGGGGTGTGCGACACCACTGTATTTGGATGTGTCATGGCATGCCTCCGATGGTTGTCGTGTTCGGTTTTCATTCCGAGCTGATATTCAATCAGTATAGTCATTTTGGTGGCCGTGATCCTGCGCCAGAGCACGCTTCCTAGATCCATAGATTGACCTGGCCATACGGGCTTTTTTGTCCAAGTGCTCATGTAAATCGTGTGTTGACTTGTGTGCGGCATCACTAGCCGCCCTATCGCGGCCAAGGGATGGTCGGTCCGGCGGATCGGCCGTATTATTTTTCGGTGGAATGGGCTCTATAGCCTCGTCGTTGAATTCGGGCAGCAGCTTGTGCTTTGGGTAGCTCTTTGTGTGGCATTCGCCACTGTATTTTTCTTCAGTGTCGAGCACTTTATTCCATCTTCGGTTGAGTGTATCCTACGCGGCCTTGAGCCTTTACTTCTGCTTCTTGAAGCTCCTCGCGGTGGCGATAAGCCTTCTATGGAGGTTCTCTTGTTCCAAGTGCCTTTCTGGGATGATGAGTGCATCGTCGTCTGGACTTTTCTCCTCTCCGGAGACAGGTTTATTAGTTTTTTCTCCGTCGTCGCTATGATTGGATAGCGGCCCGGGACTATGTTCGCCGTCCCCTGGCTCATCCTGCTCCATCGCTGGGTTCATGGGGTCGTCGTTTCCTTTGAAGTCAACTAGGGTGTTATTCTTTCTTGCGCTATTATCGTTGTTTTTACTGTGGCGGGATTTAGAGCGGCGCTAACGTCGTCGCTTTGGTAGGTTCTCAAGAGGATTATCCTCCATTGCATCCTTCTGTTCCTCACCATTGTTTTCTTTGGGTGTGTCCACCATGTATATATCATATGATGAGGTGGCTGTCCAGCGCCCTGTGGGCGGTGGTTCCTGTTCTTCTCCGGCATCGCCGTCCACACCGTCGATGACCTCGGAGTCGAAATCTAGAATGTCGGTTAATTCGTCGATAGTGGCTATTAAGTGGGTGGTGGGTGGGGAACGAATTTCTTCATCATCCGCTTCCCACTCAAGCCGGACATAGTTCGGGCAAGAGTCTCCTGACAGGGAGAGAGATTTCAGTGAATTTAGCACGTCACCCAAGGGTGAGTGCTGAAAGATATCAACGGAGGTAAACCCCATGACCGGTGCCCAAACAGATTCGATAGGCACGGACGCGCGTGGTTCGGAACCTATGACCGGAGACGAGTCCGAGGGTCCGATGACACAGATCTCTTTGGAGGTGAAGTCTGTGTACGGCTCTAGCGCCGATGAGTGTGCGGCCTCCGTGGCGGGGTATATCCACCCGTCCTTGGATGGAGCGATCTGCTCCGGATCTAAGGCTAGGGCAGCTACAGTTGCGTTCTCCTGAACACCATCTGATGGCAGATCTAAGTCATGCTCATCGTGACTGTACAGTGCACCTGTTGTGGGCTCGAATCCGTCAAAGATCAAGTTTTCATGGATGTCGGCAGTGTACTTCAAGCTTCCAAACCTGACCTGATGGCCAGGGGCATTGCTATCGATCTGCTCCAGATGGCCAAGCGAGTTGGCCCGCAGTATGAAGCCGCCGAATACAAAGACCTATCCGGGGAGGAAAACCTCACCCTGGATTGCATCATTGCAGATGATTGAAGGAGCCATCAAGCCTTATCATGACGACATAGTGGAACTCTCAATGAAAGCACCAATGTCGGTGTCAAAACCGGCGGATCTCGGGTAGGGGGTTCCGAACTGTGCGTCTAAGGCTAATGGTAACAGGAGGCGGGGGACACAATGTTTACCCAGGTTCGGGCCCTCTCGATGGAGGTAATACCCTACTTCTTGCTTGATTGATCTTGATGATATGAATATTACAAGAGTTAATCTACCACGAGATCATAGAGGCTAAACCCTAGGAGCTCGCCTATCATTATGATTATTGTTGTCCTACGGACTAAACCCTCCAGTTTATATAGACATCGGAGGGGGCTAGGGTTACACAGAGTTGGTTACAGAGAAGGAGATCTACATATCCGAATTGCCAAGCTTGCCTTCCACATAAAGGAGAGTCCTACCCGGACACGGGACGAAGTCTTCAATCTTGTATCTTCATAGTCCAACAGTCCGGCCAAAGTATATAGTCCAGCTATCCGAGGACCCCCTAATCTAGGACTCCCTCACCCTCCACCATAAGTTGGTGGCTGCTCTGAGTTATTGCACAGCTTTGTTATTTGAGAGCAACCCGCATCCGAAGTCTTTGAGAGAGAATTCCCGCGAGAAAAAACCACAACACTGAGAGCCAAAAGTGATTGAGCATCATTGAAGCCTTTGTGTTCTGTGTGAACTAAATATTGTGATCTTCCAGCAGGTTAGGCATATGTTCAGAGAATCCAAGAGTCATTGTGGATTGCCGGTGAACAAAGTCCGTGAAGGTTTGGAAGTCTACCTTGTATACTTACCCGAGTGATTGGGAGAGATTTGTGGATCTTAGCTCAAGGGGAATAAAGTGAAGACTAGGTCTTCTGAGTTCAATCTCAGCCTCCCTAACCACATGTATAGCTATCACAACAGCTGGAACTAGTAAAACAAATCATGTCTCTTCTCCGAACAACTAGTTCTATCACCTCGCTCCTTTACTTACTGTTTAGTTTCATGAAGCATTTGCTTGCTTGTTCTGTTTGAAGACATTGTGTGAAGACATTCTCTCTGATTCCATCTTTGTCTGCACATTAACTTCATCTACTGTTCTATGTGTCACTGTACTAAGACATGGGTGCCTTAGTACCCTAACTTGTGCATAGACAGTGGCAGCCTTCTCGATGGCAGGGCTTGCCGGATGACAACTCGATAATAAGACACAAAACTTGGCCTAGAAGACCATGAAGAAAACCTCAAGATAGGTCATTGAGAAGTACTATCTTAGTACTGAAGATAAAGACTTTGGTTGATGCTACTTGACGGCAAGCAAAGACCCAGCAAGCTCGGTGCCGGCAAGCTCCCACCACTTGTCCACCATCCACCTCAGCGACATGCTAGTCTCCTGTCAAGTAGGTGTTGAGCGAGCATGCTGTTTGGTGAGATCTATCTAGGCACGTGTCAGCTTGCCGCCAGAGGCACAACTTTAATGACACTTGTCCTGGATGTGTGTCAAGCTAATAAGAGGTACCTAGGTGAACGACACAGAAGGACAGACAATCCGTGTCGGCAAGCTTCACCAGCACAACACCTCATGATGCATTTAATGCATTTGTCCTAACCCATCGAAGTTAGGTATTTGGCACTATAGTCACTATTTACCTTGTGTAGAGACTATTTTGCCACTTTGGTGACCCCTTCATCTATAAAAGGAGGACCATGGCTACCTTTACGAGGGTCGACACTTTATTCAATTACACGTGTAGGTGCACTTCCTATGCACCCTGCCGACAAGTTGCGCTCCTTGTACTTTAGCTCAAACATATCCAATATTCAAAGCATGAGTAAGGTTATACGCTTCTCAGTGGCCCGAACCTGGGAAAAACCTTGCATGTTCTGCTAATTCTGCTCTTCCACTACTGTAGGATGCTCATAACACGTCACTACAATCAAGGACCCTTCGATGATACTGTGTGTGGTGCATTAATCGCAAACGAAGATGTAAAAAAACTGTCAAAAAAGATGCAAAACATTTGCGATGGCGGATACATAAAACATGGTTCGGATTTTAGTTGCACGCGTGATGCAGGGCATATGGTTCACTCGAATTAACTGTTTGCAATGAGCATAACAGTAGAAATGGTCAGACAGATGAAGGTGTGTGCGATATACGGCATACAGTTCACTCGGATGAACTGTTTGTGATTAGGCAACACAACAGAAATAGTCAGCCAGATCAAGGTGTGTGCGATATACGACGTACAGTTCACTCGGATGAACTGTTTGCGATTAGCCAACACAGTAGAAATGGTTCAAGTTAACAAGATGTGTGTGATACGCGGGAAACATGTCAGTAAATGTGTGGGAAGAGCGATAAGAACACAGACGATTCCTGCTAACGAGCCGCATGTGTTGTGACCAAACAATTGCTGGTATACAATTGTGTGTGATTGATGAAATCATCATCGGCGGGTTCCATTGTTTAGTCCATGTGCGATGTGATATGCTCTGTCCACACAACATCTATGCTCTGTCTACAAAGCATCAACATATATACTTACAAACATCATTGCATAGCCAAATTAAGCATACAATTACACAAGGGACTACACATATAACATTTCCACACACCAAAGTAAGCAATTACATGCATACTAAACTAGGAGAAACGAGGATCTAATCATATACTTCTTGTTGTGATGATGCTTGCCATTGGTCTGCTTCTGGCTGGATCCCTGGCTGTTTTGGGGAAGGAGGCACTTCCTCATGTCAACAATCCGCTTGTACATCTCGTAGCTCGTGTACACCTCCTTGACTACGCACATGACGTGAGCTTTGTTGAGTTTCTCCATCCAGGCCGAGTGTCAGTCAGGCTTGTCCTTGTTGTAGGAATCCATCATGTCTCTGTAGTAGGGGTCGATGGGCCTCGGCGAGGTGAACCAGTGAGTCCTTATCATGCTCCTTGCTGCCCCAGATCTTGTATTGGCACTGGATGTCGTCAAGATTTAGGCAGGCGATGCCCGAATTCTAGAGAACCTTTACATCGTTGGTGATGTCCACCATAGGGAACATGTAGTGGGGGCTATTGAAAAACCTGGTAAAACGCTCACAAGGCCTTGTGACCAGGTAGTAGTGGTGGACGAGGACATGATTGTGCACACACATCTGGCTGACGGCGACCTTAGGACGAGACCCGGCACCAGCGCGGGTGTACTCGAGGTCAAAGCTGACCACCTTGTGCTTCTCCTCAGCAAGCAACAACTCCATGATGTGGATGGAGTGTTCCACCTAGACTGATTTGTTGGCGTACACCACCGAAAGCTCCGTGAACCTTCTGTGGGTGTCGACCATGGCATGCATGATGAACGGTTGCTCGTCGTCGGCAGTCGGTCGGAGCGCCATTGGAGTCGCGAAGGATACCCTCTAAGAATTTGTCGTGGTGGGTTTTCTTCTTGCAATAGTGGGGCGCGATCAAAAGGTTGAAGAGACACAAGGGTTAAATGGCCGCTGTAATAAATGGGGGCCGGCCGGCCTGTAATCGTCATGTCTTGTCACCGCGTTCATAGCGAAGGATTCCAGTGCATGCTTGAGAACCCTGCATGCATTTCTTTTGACCACGCTTGGGCTCAAAGAGGCGCCAAATCTATCATTGGTGAGCCTGTTCCCACATGACCGCGCAAGCTTCCCGCCGGCTAGTTTGGCCACGCGTCGGCTAGAACAGGGGCAAATCGTGGGTGTTTATTGGCAAAAAAACTTTGTAAAAACAAAGTGTGTGGAATGACTTCGATCATAAGTTTACCCGTGGGTGATGAGGTCAAAGTTACACAAAAGGGTGATGATGGACACTCGAGTGCGATAATTAATTTTGTGCTCTATAGGGCACACGGTTGAAGAAACCGACTATGTGCAATCATCTCGAATATCGCAGTCGAGTTAGCTATATAGATCGTTTGCGATGAGATTAACAAGGGAAACACATTCGAGAATGGTTAATAAAATCTAAGTCCATTGCATATTAAGGTCAAAATAGTACTACCAATATACGATTCTCATATGATGAAATTTCAACGATTGTACCACAAAAGCTTCAAATATTACAAGGTTCAAATTCCAGAGTTATATGGCTCAAAGTTGAAGATTACAAGGCTCAGACTGATACTAGAAATGAAGTTCAGCTCATTCAGTCGTAAAACACCTGCGCTGATCAGCTGAACATGGATATACGAGAGGTTTAAACTAATATTACAACTCATCATTTTTGCAAAGGGATCAGCCACTAAGAAGTCATGTATGGTGTTGACAAAATGACTTCTTATTACTCTGTCAGCTGAAGTTCCAAAATGAAATTCAACTTTTTTGGAGCCTTTTCGATTTTGCCGTAGCCACCGACGCTGATCAACAAACCATTTATTTTTGCCAAATAAATGTATGGCAAACCTCATTACCTTCAGCACCCTTGCTCTAACGACAAAGAACCTGGCGAATATAATCTCCGGTAAGGTCCCTTGGTATGAGTTGGTTTGCAGGATTAGTAAAATGCACTAACGTGCCATCTTCGATCCGACATGATTAACATGGGCATTTGATTAGAATCTAAAAAAATGTAGCCTTCTTCACAAGAGGTTGGAGTGGATGAAAAGTTCCCTAAGAAAACTAGTAAAGATGAATCCAAAGGAGAAATGCTTATGGAGTAACGATACGGGTCAAGCAACCAATATGGGGGGCATGTATGTACAAAAATCCTCCAAAATTCCTTCAGAAATCGTAGTACATTGTCATTGTAAACTTGGAAAAAGGTGTCAAAAATTGAACTCCCTTATGGTTAACATTTAACAGGAAATGAACATCACCTCGATATATAGCTTCTCCAGGCATGGAAAGCATCTGAGGAAACTAAGAACTTGGTCCAGGTTGGGGCCGATAGATTCTGGTGCCAAGACCTTCATTGTGCGCAGATACAGGGTCAAGCTTGTCGGAATCATTTTCTGGATGACAAACGAACATACATCTTCAAAATTAGAAATAATGTTAATTTCAAGAAAGAGAGGTAGAAGGCGATTGTTCTACCTGAACGAGTGTGGATCCAATAACAAGTTCAGAGTATTGGTCAGATAGTAGCCCACCATTGCCAATTTCGGCGCAGAAATGACATTGATTCTTGTTGGACCTTCTTGATCAACTATAAACAATGTCTGAATTGAAGGTGTGTCTGATGGAAATATGCCCTGGTGGCTATAATAAAGTTGTTATTATTATATTTCCTTATTCATGATAAAGGTTTATTATTCATAATAGAATTGTATTACCGGATACTCAAATACATGTGTGAATACATAAACAAATACCGTGTCCCTAGTGAGCCTCTACTAGACTAGCTCGTTGATCAAAGAAGGTTAAGGTTTCCTAACCATAGACATGAGCTGTCATCTGATAACAAAATCACATCATTAGGAGAATGATGTGATGGACAATACCCAACCGTTAGCATAGCGTATGATCGTTCAGTTTATTGCTATTGCTTTCTTAATGTAAAATACATGTTTCTTCGACCATGAGATCATGCAACTCCCGGATACCGGAGGAATACCTTGTGTGCTATCAAACGTCACAACGTAACTGAGTGATCATAAAGATGCTCTACAGGTATCTCTGAAGGTGTTTGTTGAGTTGGCGTGAATCAAGATTGGGATTTGTCACTCCGTATATCGGAGAGGTATCTCTGGGCCCTCTTGGTAATACACATCACAAGAAGCTTGCAAGCAAAGTGACTAAGGAGTTAGTTACGAGATGATGTATTACAGAACGAATAAAAGGACTTGCCAGTAAAGGTAGGTACGGAGATACCAACGATCAAATCTCGGGCAAGTAACATACCGATAGACAAAGGGAACTACGTATATTGTCATAAAGGTTCGACCGATAAAGATCTTCGTAGAATATGTAGGAACCAATAGGGGCATCCAGGTCCTGCTATTGGTTATTGACTGGAGGGGCGTCTCAGCCATGTCTACATCATTCTAGAACCTCTAGGGTCCGCACGCTTAATGTTCGTTGATGATATAGTATTATATGAGTTATGTGAGTTGGTGACCGAATGTTGTTCGGAGCCCCGGATGATATTATGGACATGTCGAGGATATCCGGAATGGTCCGGAGATAAAGATTGATATATAGGATGATGTTATTTGGTCACCGAAAAGGTTTCAGAATGTATCTAGTAGTCATCAAATCACAGGAAGGGGTTCCGGGAGGCCCCGGTAGGTTATTGGGCCATATGGTCAAACGAGGGGAGCACACCAGCCCACATGGGGCTGGTGCGCCCCACCTCTAAGCCGCCAACCCTAAGGGAGGAAAAGTGGAGGGATAGCCCATCCTGCCATCCCCTCCACATGATAGAAAGGAGGGGGCGCCGCCCCCTCCTGCCTCCCCCCATGCACTACAAAAAAAAGACACATCCGTGACATTTTGGGCCGAACAAATTTTTTTCTATCATACTTATGACACTTCTATGACGATAATTGTGACAAAACCCGGTATCATCATAGATGTGGTGGGCTCCTACTTCTATGACAAAAAATCATGACAGAAAATGGGCTTTTCGTCCTGGGCGGGCCGGAGATGCAGCTGCATGACATTCTTTGGGCCGTCCATGATGGAAAAAACCATGGTAGAAGCGAGGGCGAGGAAAATTTTGGCGAGTTCCCGGTTACGGTGGGTGGTCGGGGGCCGAGCGATGTGCATTTCTCTCATACACGTACGCGCGTGTGTGCGAGGCGTTGGGCTCTAACTGAACCCGAGCGAGGCGTTGGGCTCTAACTGAACCCGAGCGATTGCACTAGCTACTTTACTAAACCCGAGTGATTCCTTCGCTACTTCTGCTAACTGAAGCCGATCGAACCCTGCTGCCTCCTTCCCTTGATGAACAGTGAGCATTGCTAGGGGGTTTGGATGAACCGTTCCCGGTGGGGGTGGATGAACAGGACCCCATGGTGTTTCCCCTGGATGAACAGGACCCCGATTGATCGAGCCGGTTGGGGCTGGATGAATAGGACCCCGTGGAGGGATGGATGAACAGGATGACCCTATGGACGGCTGGATGAACAGTAGATGATGGAGGGCTGGATGAACAGTAGCCCGTAGAGGGGTGGTTGAACAGGAGCCCGTGGAGAGGGCTGGTTGAACAGTAGCCGGTGGAGTAGCGCGCGGTGGAGGCTGGATGAACAGGAGCCCGTGGATGAACAGTCGCAGGTGGAGGCTGGAGGAGGTCGACGGTGGATGAACAGTAGCCCATGGAGGCTGGAGGAGGTCGATGGTGGAGATGAACAGTATCATGTGGAGTCCCGTTTTGCGGTACGCCACACCCCTCCCAATGAACAGGACCCCCGTTTCGACCGTAGAGCTCCAACACAAGTATGTTTCCTCCATTTTGCGGTACGCCACACCTCTCCCAATCAACAGGACCCCGTTTCGACCGTAGGAGGTCCAACACAAATCCGTTTCCTCTGTTTTGCGGTACGCTAGACCCCTCTAGATGAACAGGATCCCGTTTCGAACATGGCCGATCGAACACAAGGCCTTTCCTCTGTTCTGCGGTACGCCAGGCCTCATTTCCATCGGCTATTCCGTCCAAGCCGTCCCGATGAACATGACGACGCATTCCATTCTGACCCAGCCAGTTGTCTCCCCATGAACACGACGACGATGCTGCTTCTCCGTTCTGACCTAGCCATGTACACGAGCCCTAGCCGTACGTATGCGCGAATAGGCGTTCGAGACCCCGCCCGTATGTACGTACGTGGCCCTATTTTCTTTCTTGCACCCTGGTCGATGTACGTACATGTACATGGTACGTGCGCGCCTCTACTACGACACGTGCGCGCCTCTACATCGACCAGTATGTACGCACACATTCGTGACCAGAATGACAATGCAACATACGCTTCGACTAGGTGGGTCCCGACTGTCAGGCACTTCCTTGCGTGCGAAGATGTAGCTGGTGGGTCCCAGCAGTCAGGGGGGCGAATCTTTTTTCTTTGCCTAGACGCACTTCCTTGTGTGCAAATATGTAGCTGGTGGGTCCTAGCAGTCAGGGGGGGAACATTTTTTTGCGAAATAAGGTTGCCCGTCCGGTGGGTCCCCGCTGGCAGGTGGAGGAATACTTATTTTGCGCGTAATAAGGAGCCAATTCCTTGCGGCTGCCCTGGACCCAGCTATCAGCCTATCAACGTACAGTACTCTTCTGATGGAAGTCGTTCCTTGACCTCGTTGACCACGCCGCGCCGAGAGCACCAGGGCGGTGGACGACGGCGAGGCCTAGGAAGGGGACAACACGGAGCCGGGGAAGACATGATAGTGGATGCCCATGTGTAGAGGAGTATGAGGGTTCACTTGTTCGGCTTCGGTGTGAGGCTGCCGTCGCCACAGAATAACAGGGGGTGTGGGTGAGTAGAGGGATGGCCTGGCCAGCAGTGGAGTAGTAGGGGGGCGGTGAGGCCTCCGAGGCATCACAGCCGGCCACGAAAGGCAGGAGCACGCGGCATGACTGGCGCTGGTTTGGGCAGCTGGAGCAAGGAGACCAGAGGTTGAAGAAGCACTACAGCCGTTTGATGGACATCATACAGTCACTGGAGCTAGAATCGTTCATATTGACTAAGTTGACAAAGCCCTTGGTTCCGGTCAACTTAGTTGGCCCACAAGTCAGCCTCCCACTATGGTGGGTCCCATCTAATAGGGGGTATTCATTTTTTGTGCGTAATAAGGAGGCACTTCCTTGCGTGCAAAGATATAGCTAGTGGGCCCGACCTGTCAGCGGGGGAAACGTTTTTTTCACGAAATACAAAGGCCCTTCCGGTGGGTCCCAGAAGTTAGGTGGAGGAATCTTTATTTCGCGCATAATAAGGAGGCATTTCTTTGCGTGCGGCCATGGACCCAACTGTCAGCCTCTCCATGCTCAGTCTACTTCCGATGGTGTCATTCGTTGACCACGTTGACCACGCCGTGCCGAGCGCATCCAAGGTGGTGTACGACGACGAGGCCCCGGCCAGCAACGAGCCGGAGATGGGAAGACACGGGAGTAGAGTCGCAGAGGGAGAGGTGTACGAGGGTTAACTGGTTCTGGTGCAGTGTGGTTCCGCAGTCAGTGGAGAAGAACAGGAGGTGTGGAGAGGTGGAGGGATGTCCTGGCCAACAGTGGAGTAGCACTTCACAGCGAAGTGTGCTAAGCAGAGCTGCTAGCAGGAGGAGGCGGGAGGTGGTCCCGACAGTGCTGGAGGAAGAGGATGAGAGATTGAAGATGGATGCCGGTCGTTGGATGTAAATCCAAAGGCTAACGATGTCAGAATCATTTGTTTACTAAGTTGACAATGACTTGCGTTGGTTTCGACCTATTGGCCCACATTCCAGCCTCCAAAAATGTGGCACGTATTCAACCCATTTTTTCAGAATTTACAGTCTTTTTTTGGGGGGTAGAATTTACAGTCAATTTGATATTTTTTAAATTATAGTCCATTAGCTGGGCTGGGTGAACAAATAATGTAGCGTCCATGCGGCCCATTTATTTTTTTCCTACAAAATTACAGTCCATTTGCACTTTCTCAAAATACATGATTTTGCTGGGCTGATTCTGATTATAATTTAGGGTTGGGCCAGCAATGTTATCAAAAAATAAACAGGGCCTGAGCATTTTGTTATAAATATATTTAAATAATAAGTGATTTATTATTACATTCGTCCTTAAATCTTACCAAGCTTTTGTACACAATCACTAGGATTTTCGTGCCAAAAAATCCAGGATTTTATTGTTAAGAAATTATTTTTACCAAGCTTTTCTTACATATGTAAATTTCTGTTAAATATATGATGACAATAAAAATAATATATAATAACAAATTAAATAATTTAAATATATATAACATAGTTAGAAGGGAAACATAAGTTGGACCAGGTGTTCCTATGCTAATATAGAAAAATTGAACATAGCTCTGCGTTTTCTTCAAAAAAAATACATAAATTTGGCTGCCGATGTTTCAGGAAAAATAAAACCTCGAATGGGAGGTCCATAGGCCGGTTGATACATGATGGCCCTCAAGAAAATACAAACATGCCTATGGACCTCCCATCCGAGGTCGTGGGCTGCGCATGTTAAAAAACAAAGCCTAGACGGGGCAGCCCAAAACCCAGCTGATACTTGCTGCCCCAGTGATAATAAATTATACCTGCCAGCTCCCCGGCATCGTTGTGAATTTATCTCCTATAGTAACTATGTTGAAGCACCTAAAAAAGTAACTATGTTGACAAACCCGTGGGCCCCAACGTCAGTATAGCATTAGGAGGAAGTATTTTTTTGATGAGGAACTTGCTTGCGTACGACCATAGACCTGGTGGGTCCCGACTGTCCGCCTCTCCACGTACAGTCCTCTCCAGATATCCTCTCGTTTGTTTAGCATGTTCACAACGGTAGACATCGGCGTCACGGCGAGCACACAAAGGCGCAGGAGGGGATCCGACCACCTGAGGAAGTGCCTTATTTGTAACAAAACTACTGAACTAGCCTAGTGGCCAAGTGACACTATCCGGTAGCTGTTCCGCCCGGGTTCGATTCCACCTATGCAGGGAAAATATCTCCAAATTTTTTGCCTCTACCTTTATTGACAAGTGGGTCCCCATTGTCATCTACGCACACCACGTCCAACACTTGCCAAAACTTCGCCCTCGTTTTCTCTGTGTTTCGCACACTCGACATTGTGTGGGCATTTTGAAAATAGCATATCTTTTTGACTGTGCATCATATGAAGATGTGCTATGCATGAATGTTGATCTCCATGATGTTAACTGGCTGGTAGTTCCATTTTCGACCATGAATAAAACTTCCAACATGACGTTAACCCTGTTTGAAAAGGCCGTGTTAATATAAATGCCCTGCCTCTGAAAGTTATAGTTTCTTATCTGAAACTGAACTTGCAGTTTATTATCTGAAACTGAAACTTGCAATTTCTTCTCTGAGAATCACACTGTCTACACTTCTATACTCCTATGAAACTACATTTTTGAAGTGCTAAAAATAGATCTCTAGAATTTATAAAATACTACATATCCTCAATACTGCAAATTGGAAATTCAAAAGAAATTCATATCTGAAAGTACTCTCAAAATACACAACACAAAAAACAATTAACAACATGCAAATACTGACAACCCTAAGCTCCTCCTGACAATTCACAACCTGCCCGACTATTGGGCTTGGGGGCAGTCCCCTGTGATTCCTCGGCGGCAGACAGCCGCCCCGTGAGACGATGTGAACGGCGAGGGAGAGGATGGCAGGGAAGTGTCGTCGGGCCAACTGCTTTTCTCCTCTTGCAGTTCGGTTCGATCGAAGAAGACTCCACCGCCTCTCTTTGGCACGACACCCTGTAGATGCTCGATCCTTCAATCTCTGGTGGATGCTCCATCTGGGATCGATACTCCCACCACCGCTCCCTCACGATCGGATTCGGTGAATCTTTTTGCTCCATGGCCCAGAGGAGCAGCTCTATGTACTCCCGCGTGACTCCCTTCGGGAATATTGACGCCTTTTTGCTCTATTGCAGGTATTTGGCCATGGATGTCGCTGTCGCCGCTAGTTGGTCCTTGTTGTCAAACCAAGACTGTATCTTCAACATCCTAGCTAGCTTCACAGGGTCGCCGTCTGCGATCCTCACGTATCGGTTGTACTCCTCCATCGATATATTTCTCCAGAACACCTTCACTCGATGGCGGTGGTTTTTGAATGGAAGAGGGGAGGAGCAGCATTGGTATTGGATTAGAACGGGAGAGGAGCGACGCTGGTTTTGGATTGGAACATGAGAGGAGAGGCAGTGGTTTTGAAATGGAAGAGGAGAGGAGCGGCGCTAGATTTAGATTAGAATAGGAGAGGAGCGGCCATGGTTTAAGAGGAGAAGAGCAGAAGAGCGGCGCTGGTCTTGCAAGTATTTTTTTGTTTTGCATATTTTGGGTCAAAGTTTGACCACGTACTGTATTTGACAAGCAAAATGTGAATGCATGCCACCAAAAATTTTATCGTTTGGCTCGTATCTGAATGTACGTTCAAACTATATTATTTTTGCAACGTATAACATATATTTTATTTGTGAAAATCATGCTCAATTATGACCCAGAATAAAAGGGAGACTAGTTAATGTGGGTTCGCTTTCTTAATTGAAGGGTAAATTGATTTTGATTTTGATCCAGTCACAGCGTGTCGACCCTCTCGTCCAATCCTAAATCGCTGCCGCACGCTCCTCTCCCTCTATTCCATTGCAAAACCACCTCCTCTCCTCTCCATCATCTCCGTTCCAAAACCATCGTCTCGCCTCTCCCTCTTCTCCATTGCAAAACCACCTCCTCTCCTCTCCATCATCTCCATTCCAAAACCACCGTCTCGCCTCTCCCTCTTCTCGATTGCAAAACCACCTCTTCTCCTCTCCATCATCTCCATTCCAAAATCACCATCTCGCCTCTCCCTCTTCGCTATTGCAAGACCACCGTCTCTCCTCCCATCTCCCAAAGCTAGCACCGGACCACTTAGAAGGACATCTATGGAGAGGACGTAGCAGCGAATCAGGCAGATTGCCGGCGGCGACCAGGCAAAGTTAGCCAGGTTGAAGGAGATCCTTACATGGTTTGACAATGAGTGGGAGAATTCGAGGACGGTGAGGGCCATGTGGCAATGTATGCGAAAGAGCGAGACGGCGGCGATGAGGGCGGCGATGTACATGTACTCCTCGGCGGTAGCCATGCCGAAGTCCTTCGAGTTCATCGAGTATCTCCTCTGGGCGATGGAGCGGACAGATTCGCCCAAGGCCACACTCAGGCAGAGGTGGTGGGCATACAGGTTGAAGGTCGAGCACCCAGAGGATAATGAATCGATTAAGTATGGTGTGCCATTCGTGAGAGTGCAGAGCCAGCCGGAGCCACATGAGTATTTGTTCTCCCACCGCAAGTGGAGGCCGAATGGCGCGATGTCTCTTCCCCGCCGTTCTCCATGGTTCCCTCGATGATCACCTTGTTTCAACGACGGCGGTAGGGTTTAAGGTAAGCTTCACACTAACCTAATCTTCCACCTGCTCATGCTTACAATCAGTGTGACAGCTAATGAAAATCATGCTTACAATCGGTCTCCGAGTACTATGCCAATCACCCTAAAATAGCTCTGGACCTTTGGGTCAATGTTGTGACACAATGTACAAATAAAGAAAAATAGATTGGTGCTTCTTCCAGAAAAGAGTACTCCCTAGAAAACTGCCAATATAAGCTACTAGTATTTGGTTAGAGGATTTGCTGTCGAGAAAGATCCGTCAACAGAGAGCGCCACACATCCCACTGGTGGCGGTGGATGCCAATGCGTGCATGGAGCATGGTTGGTGTCGGTAATTTTTACTTGGTGCAGTTCCACCAAAATGCAGCTAAATAACCCTGTTTGCACAGATAATGAAAAAGCGTGATTACATTATAGTGGCACTAGTTGATGAAACACACAAAATAAATAGAAGAAAATATTGTGATAGTATCATAGTATGTCATGCTGCGAGGGAGAGATGGGCCCTGCGATGCCTCATACGGTACGCCTCATACTGGAAATCATCGCAAGTCTCCCAGATACACCTTCTGCCAGTGATGAACATTAGTGCATGGTGGTAGTACAAGGAAGCGCCTTGAGACATTCACATCTCTATTTTTGTGCAGATCAACTAAAATTAAGCACCCCAGTTTGCAGAAATGCTTAAACATTAACAATGGGACTAGTTGATGAAACATACATTAACAAAAAGAAGCACTTTCTTTATCTACATTGGAAATGTAATGATAGAGAGGACGCTCGCTCTATTTTAACTGTATTCTTACTTCATTTTATCAGTGGCACTAGGGTCGAGCAGGTGGCAAACGAGGTGTACCGTGCATCGCAAGGATGGAGGACGGGGGTGCTTAGACTAGGATGCTAAAACTGGCTCTTTCAATCACCAACATGGATGATTCAATTCATGGGACCTTTTGGTGCAGTTCACCTAAAACGAAGCAATGTCCCATGAGCTAGCAGCTTCTTCATCTTTTTAAGAAAAGGGCTCCAGCCCTGGTTCCATTTCCATCAGAAAACAAAACCCACATAGCTTCTTCTTCATTAGTTGCAATAAAATTCAGCAACATCAAGGTTGGTTGTGAAGCTCTGATACGTCTCCGTCGTATCTATAATTTTTGATTGTTCCATGCCAATATTATTCACTTTCATATACTTTTTGGCAACTTTTTATATTATTTTTGGGTCTAACTTATTGATCCAGTGCCCAGTGCCAGTTCCTGTCTGTTGCATGTTTTATGTTTTGCAGAATATCCATATCAAACGGAGTCAAACGGGATAAAAACGGACGGAGCTTATTTTTGGAAAATAAGGAAAATTCCAGAAGAAAAATCCACGCGAGACGGTGCCAGAGGTGTTCACGAGGTAGGGGCCCATGCCCGTACCAGGAAGGCGCGCCCCCTACCCTCGTGAGCCTACCGTAAGGAGGTTGATGCTCTTCTTTTGCCGCAAGAGAGCTAATATTCGGAAAAAAATCACGGCGAAGGTTTCAGGCCAATCAGAGTTACGGATCTCCATATATACACGAAACGGTGAAACAGAGCCAGAACAGAACGCAGAAACAGAGAGATAGATCCAATCTCGGAGGGGCTCTCGCCCCTACCACGCCATGGGAGCCAAGGACCAGAGGGGAAACCCTTCTCCCATCTAGGGAGGAGGTCAAGGAAGAAGAAGAAGAAGGGGAGCTCTCTCCCCCTTGCTTCCGGTGGTGCCGGAACGCCGCCGGGGGCCATCATCATCACCGCGATCTTCACCAACATTGCCGTCGTCTTCACCAGCATATCCGTCACCTTCCCCAATCTATATCCAGCGGTCCACTCTCCCGCAACCCACTATACCCTCTACTTGAACATGGTGCTTTATGCTTCATATTATTTTCCAATGATGTGTTGCCATCCTATGATGTCTGAGTAGATTTTCGTTGTCCTATCGGTGATTGATGAATTGCTATGATTGGTTTGAGTTGCATGTTTTATTATTGGTGCTGTCCTATGGTGCCCTCCGTGTCGCACAAGCGTGAGGGATTCCCGTTGTAGGGTTTGCAATATGTTTATGATTTGCTTATGGTGGGTGGCGTGAGTGACAGAAGCACGGACCCGAGTAAGTAGGTTGTTTGTGTATGGGATAAAAGGGGACTTGATGCTTTAATGCTATGGTTGGGTTTTACCTTAATGAATATTTAGTAGTTGCGGATGCTTGCTAGAGTTCCAATCATAAGTGCATAGAATTCCAAGTAAGGGATGATATGTTAGCTTATGCCTCTCCCTCAAATAGAATTGCAATAGTGATTATCGGTCTAGTAATGTAGTCAATTGCTTAGGGACAATTCCACAACTCCTACCACCACTTTTCCACACTCGCTATATTTACTTTAGTTGCATCTTTATCTAAACAGCCCCTAGTTTATGTTTACGTGTTCTTTACTTTCTTGCAAACCTATCCAACAACACCTACAAAGTACTTCTAGATTCATACTTGTTCTAGGTAAAGCGAACGTCAAGCGTGCGTAGAGTCGTATCAGTGGCCGATAGGACTTGAGAGAGTATTTGTTCTACCTTTAGCTCCTCGTTGGGTTCGACACTCTTACTTATCGAAAGAGGCTACAACTATCCCGTATACTTGCGGGTTATCAAGACCTTTTTCTGGCGCCGTTGCCGGGGAGTCATAGCGTGGGGTGAATATTCTTGTGTGTGCTTGTTTGCTTTATCACTAAGTAATTTTTATTTGCTGTCCTTAGTTGTTTTCTATCTTTAGTCATGGGTAGGAAACACAAAATACCAAAAAAATTAGTTATGCCTACTGCTCCAATGGTTGAAGAACCACTCAAAATCTATAACACTACTGAAGCTTTTTACTTGGATCATCTTCGATCCCTATGTGCTCGTGCTGAAACCCCAACTAGCTTAGTTGAGGGCAAATCTTTAGATGAGCATGCTTGTTATGTGTGACACCGTATATCTGAAAAAGGGAAACTATTATGGGATCAAATTCAACGTTTGCACTACTATGCTTGGAATTTATGTTATCTATATGATTTTACTTGTTGTTCTGAAAACCCTAAGAAACACCTTCCCTACCAATATGAGTTTATTGATAATGGAATCGTATCTTCGTATGCTAAGGGTGTTTATAATTACTATGATGTTCAACAAATTGAAGAATTTGTTGCTTTTAAGGGTGCTTATGAAATTGCTTCTTTGATTGAAAAGTATGATGCTACTCTTTACAAGTATGAAAATTTTGCCATAGTTAAATATTGCTATGATAATTATGCTTCTAATGCCTATGTTAAACCTTATATCAAGGTCTACTCCGCTGTCCAAGAAGAGACTAATATTTTGCAGGAGTCTATGCAAGAAGAAATTGATGAGACTGTGAGCTCATTGGATGAAAAAGATGATGAGGAGAGCAAAGAACAAAAGGAGGAAGAGCGGATTAGCTACCCGTGCCCACCTTCTAATGAGAGTAACTCTTCAACTCATACATTGTTTAATACCCCTTCGTGCTTACCGAAGGATGATTGCTATGATGATTTCTATGATCCCGTTGATTCTCTTGAAATATCCCTTTTTGATGATGCTTGCTATGCTTGTGGCCAAGATGCCAATATGAACTATGATTATGGAGATGAACTTGCTATAGTTCCTTCTATTAAACATGAAATTGTTGCTATTGCACCCACAC
The DNA here is from genome assembly GCF_018294505.1 of Triticum aestivum. Taxonomy (NCBI): domain Eukaryota; kingdom Viridiplantae; phylum Streptophyta; class Magnoliopsida; order Poales; family Poaceae; genus Triticum; species Triticum aestivum. Next base: position 276,818,604 of record NC_057813.1, read on the forward strand.
ATGATAGTCCTATTATCTTTTTGAATTCTCCAAACTACACTATATCGGAGAAGTTTGTGCTTATTCAGGATTATATTGATGGGTTGCCTTTTACCATTGCACATGATGATTTTAATAGATATAATATGCATGTGCTTGCTGCTACTACTTGCAATTATTATGAGAGAGGAACTACATCTCCGCCTCTTTATGTTTCCAACACGATGAAATTGCAAGAAACTGCTTATACTATGCATTGGCCTTTACTTGGTGTGCATGAATTGTTCTTTTATGACATGCCGATGCATAGGAAGAGAGTTACACTTCATTGTTGCTTGATATATGTTACTTTGTGCTCACTACTAAATTGCAAATCATTGTTAATTAAAATTGGCTTTGATATACCTTGGGATCCGAGTGGATCCATTACTTGAGCACTATATGCCTAGCTTAATGGCTTTAAAGAAAGCACTGCTAGGGAGACAACCCGGAAGTTTTAGGGAGTCATTTATTTTTGTTTAGTGCTTTCATATAATTTAAAAACAACAAAAATAAAGAGGGGAACCCAAAACTTTTCAAAAAGAGAAGTGAAAGTGAGAGAGACGAGCATTGTGAAAGTGGGGGACGTCCTTGAACTTTGTTCATGCCCATGGGAACTTTGCAAATCTTGATTACAGAAAATTTTCAATAAAAATAATTATCCCCTTGTACAATTCAATTGTATTATAAAAATAATGTGCCAAGGTTTGCCTTTAGGATGTTTACAATGCTTGTTGGTTTGTACGGTGGTGCCGGACAGAAACTTTGGCTGTAGTGCGCGATTTTACATTTTTACCTGGAACGTCATTTGGTTATGATTCTTTTTGCACTGTCTTTCTATACAACTTTTTTATTTTTCCTAATTTTGGTAGAATGTTTGGGGTACCAGAAGTATTGTGATTGTTCAGATTGCTACAGACTGTTCTGTTTTTGACAGATTCTGTTTTTGATGCATAGTTTGCTTGTTTTGATGAAACTATCAATTTATATCAGTGGACTAAGCCATGAAAAAGTTATATTACAGTAGACACAATGCAAAAAAAAAATATGAATTGGTTTGCAATAGTACTTAGAGTGGTTATTTGCTTTATTATACTAACGGATCTTACCGAGTTTTCTGTTGAAGTTTTGTGTGGATGTAGTGTCTAATCGAGGATGTTTTGATGTGAGAAGAAGGAAGAGAGGCAAGAGCTCAAGCTTGGGGATGCCCGAGGTACCCCAAGTAAATATTCAAGGAGACTCAAGCGTCTAAGCTTGGGGATGCTGGGGAGGCATCCCCTCTTTCTTGAACAAGTATCGGTATGTTTCGAATTCGTTTCGTTCATGCATTATGTGCAAGTCTTGGAGCGTCCTTTGCATTTAGTTTTCATTTTTCCTTTATGCACCATGCTGGTATGAGATAGTCCTTGGTTGATTTATAGAATGCTCATTGCACTTCACTTAAGTCTTTTGAGTATGGCTTTATAGAATGCTTCATGTGCTTCACTTATATCATTTGAAGTTGGATTGCCTGTTTCTCTTTACATAGAAAACCGCCATTTGTAGAATGCTCTTTTTCTTCACTTATATTTGTTAGAGCGTGGGCATATCTTTTGTAGAAAGAATTAAACTCTTTTGCTTCACTTATATCTATTTAGAGAGATGACAGGAATTGGTCATTCACATGGTTAGTCATAAAATCCTACATAAACTTGTAGATCGCTGAATATGATATGTTTGATTCCTTGCAATAGTTTTGAGATATAAAGGTGGTGATATTAGAGTCATGCTAGTGGGTTGTTGTGAATTGTAGAGACACTTGTGTTGAGGTTTGCAAGTCCCGTAGCGTGCATGTATGGTGACCGTTGTGTGACAAATTTGAAGCATGGGGTGTTTCTTTGATTGTCTTCCTTATGAGTGGCGGTCGGGGATGAGCGATGGTCTTTTCCTACCAATCTATCACCCTAGGGGCATGCGTAGTCGTACTTTGCTTCGAGGGCTAATAAACTTTTGCAATAAGTATATGAGTTCTTTATGACTAATGTGAGTCCATGGATTATACGCATGTTTACCTTTCCATCGTTGCTAGCCTCTTCGGTACCGTGCATTGCCTTTCTCACCTCAAGAGTTGGTGCAAACTTCGCCGGTGCATCCAAACCCCGTGATATGATACGCTCTATCACACATAAGCCTCATTATATCTTCCTCAAAACAGCCACCATACCTACCTATCATGGCATTTCCATAGCCATTCCGAGATATATTGCCATGCAACTTCCATCATCATCATACCCATGATTTGAGCATTCATTGTCATATTGCTTTGCATGATGGTAAGATAGCTAGCATGATGTTTTCATGGCTTGTCTGTTTTTTGATGTCATTGCTACGCTAGATCATTGCACATCCAGGTACACCGCCAGAAGCATTCATATAGAGTCATATCTTGGTTCCAGTATCGAGTTGTAATATCAAGTTGTAAGTAAATAAAAGTGTGATGATCATCATTATTAGAGCATTGTCCCCCCCCCCAAAAAAAGAAAGGGCAAAAAGAAAAAAAGAAAGGCCAAAGAAAAAAAATAAAAAAAATAAAAAGGGGCAATGTTACTATCTCTTTTCCACACTTGTGCTTCAAAGTAGCACCATGTTCTTCATGTAGTGAGTCTCATATCTTGTGCTTCAAAGTAGCACCATGTTCTTCATATAGATTGTCTCCTATGTTGTCACTTTCATATACTAGTGGGAATTTTCATTATAGAGCTTGGCTTGTATATTCCAACGATGGGCTTCCTCAAATGCCCTACGTCTTCATGAGCAAGCAAGTTGGATGCACACCCACTTAGTTTCTTTTGTTGAGATTTCATACACTTATAGCTCTTAGTGTATCCATTGCATGGAAATCCCTACTCCTTGCATTGACATGAATTGATGGGCATCTCCATAGCCCGTTGATTAGCCGCGTCGATGTGAGACTTTCTCCTTTTTGTCTTCTCCACATAACCTCCATCATTATATTCTATTCCACCTATAGTGCTATATCCATGGCTTGCACTCATGTATTGCGTGAGAGTTGAAAAAGCTGAAGCGCGTTAAAAAGTATGAACCAATTGCTCGGCTTGTCATCGGGGTTGTGCATGATGGGGGCATTTTGTGTGACGAAAATGAAGCATGGCCAAACTGTATGATTTTATAGGGATAAGCTTGCTTTGGCCTTGTTGTTTTGAAAAGACATGATTGCTTTATTGGTACGCTCGAAGTATTATTGTTTTTATGTCAAATGATAGACTATTGCTTTGAATCACTCGTGTCTTAATATTCATGCCATGATTAGACATATGATCAAGATTACGCTAGGTAGCATTCCACATCAAAAATTATTCTTTTTTATCATTTACCTACTCGAGGATGAGTAGGAATTAAGCTTGGGGATGCTGATACGTCTCCGTCGTATCTATAATTTTTGATTGTTCCATGCCAATATTACTCACTTTCATATACTTTTTGGCAACTTTTTATATTATTTTTGGGACTAACTTATTGATCCAGTGCCTAGTGCCAGTTCCTGTCTGTTGCGTGTTTTATGTTTCGCAGAATATCCATATCAAACGAAGTCCAAACGGGATAAAAACGGACGGAGCTTATTTTTAGAAAATATGGAAAATTCCGAAAGAAAAATCCAAGCGAGACGGTGCCCGAGGTGGTCACGAGGTAGGGGCCCACGCCCGTACCAGGAGGGCGTTCCCCTACCCTCGTGAGCCCACCGTAAGGCGGTTGACGCTCTTCTTTTGCCGCAAGAAAGCTAATATTCGGGAAAAAATCATGGCGAAGGTTTCAGGCCAATCGGAGCTACGGATCTCCATATATACACGAAACGGTGAAACAGAGCCAGAACAGAACGCAAAAACATAGAGATAGATCCAATCTCGGAGGGGCTCTCGCCCCTCCCACGCCATGGGAGCCAAGGACCAGAGGGGAAACCCTTCTCCCATCTAGGGAAGAGGTCAAGGAAGAAGAAGAAGAAGGGGGCTCTCTCCCCCTTGCCTCTGGTGGCGCTGGAACGCCGCCGGGGGCCATCATCATCACCGCGATCTTCACCAACACCGCCGTCGTCTTCACCAACATCTCCATCACCTTCCCCCATCTATATCCAGTGGTCCACACTCCCGCAACCCGCTATACCTACTTGAACATGGTGCTTTATGCTTCATATTATTTTCCAATGATGTGTTGCCATCCTATGATGTCTGAGTAGATTTTCGTTGTCCTATCGGTGATTGATGAATTCCTATGATTGGTTTGAGTTGAATGTTTTATTATTGGTGCTGTCCTATGGTGCCCTCCGTGTCGCGCAAGCGTGAGGGATTCCCGCTGTCGGGTTTGCAATATGTTTATGATTTGCTTATGGTGGGTGGCGTGAGCGACAGAAGCACAGACCCGAGTAAGTAGGTTGTTTGCGTATGGGATAAAAGGGGACTTGATGCTTTAATGCTATGGTTGGGTTTTACCTTAATGAATCTTTAGTAGTTGCGGATGCTTGCTAGAGTTCCAATCATAAGTGCATAGAATTCCAAGTAAGGGATGATATGTTAGCTTATGCCTCTCCCTCAAATAGAATTGCAATAGTGATTATCGGTCTAGTAACATAGTCAATTGCTTAGGGACAATTCCACAACTCCTACCACCACTTCTCCACACTCGCTATATTTACTTTAGTTGCATCTTTATCTAAATAGCCCCTAGTTTATGTTTACGTGTTCTTTACTTTCTTGCAAACCTATCCAACAATACCTACAAAGTACTTCTGGTTTCATACTTGTTCTAGGTAAAGCGAACGTCAAGCGTGCGTAGAGTCGTATCAGTGGCTGATAGGACTTGAGAGAGTATTTGTTCTACCTTTAGCTCCTCGTTGGGTTCGACTCTCTTAGTTATCGAAAGATGCTACAACTATCCCGTATACTTGCGGGTTATCAAGATCCTGGAATGTTCAACTATAATTTGGATATCATTTGTGCAGTTCAACTAAGATCGAGCATTAAATGTATACCTCTGTTTGCACAAAAAAGGTGGAAAGGAGGGTGACTAACAAGTGATGAAACATGCATCAAATGAAAAGAAGCATGTTCCTTATCTGAATGGCAATCCTACAAGGATAGTAGCAACTTCTAGATCAGCGGAATTGCTAGATATTAGTGTGGGCATTAGGATTAACTATGACAACCGTTAAATACAACATTACTTTAATGGTCCCATTGCTTCATTTTACCAGCAACATTACATTAACAGTTGTTACAGAGTCGGTATTTGGGCACGAGAGAGTAGGCGGACCAGGACAATTGCATTTCTAATGAAAAGAAGCAACTTATTTTAATGGGAAATTTAGCAGGACATGTAAAAAAGTGCCATTGATTCGTATTACTGGTGGCATTACATTGAAAACAACATTGGTTTACGTGTCCGTGCTTTTAATAGTGTGACTCTACATTTTACCAATGGCATTACATAAGAGTGGTTCGGGGCAACAAACATCAGAACAGGATATCTGGGTTGGTCCCATTTTGTTCGATATAGCCACCTTATACTGTGTGAGGCTAGCAAATCTAGTGTTGAACTTACTCTGTTGACTTGTCCCCATGTCCTCACTTTCTTTCCTTTTTCAACCAATAGATTGGGTTTATATTGAGTTTGTACTGCGTTTCCCTTTATTTCCCTATTAGACCTAGAGACCAGTTGGATAGCCAGTCTCTGCTACTTTTCGCCCCCATTATTTCCTCTTTCGACCAAGTCCTAGATTCAGGTAACAAATCTTCCCCCACCCCCACCCCCTTTCTTCCTTGTTTGAACCAAGTAGTACTAGATTCGAGTGCATGAACTAGTTTTACCTCTTAACCGTAAAAATTTAGGTGGTTTTTGAACAGCCGATCGATCCTATCTACGAGGGGGCCTGAGAAATAGTAAAAGATACAAATGCAGCGACGTTAGGAGCTCAGGAAGCAGAGCAAGGCCGGTTTCTAAGGAAGTTATACCTGAGGGTCGCCAAGATGTCGATAGGTGGGCGGCGGGAGGCCGGATCTGCCCACACTATGGCAGCGAGGAAGAAGGGGTCAGAGGCCCTCCCTCACCAGCGATGCTTGGGAGAGAACGACAAGGCATGCTAATCGGTACACGCCAACGGTGGGTAAGAGCCGTCGCCGAGGACGACCGCGTGAACGTTGCACCTTCTCACCTTCCCCGGCAGAGAGGATCCGGCTGGATCTGTAACCAGCGGTGAGCAGAGAGAGAGAGTGTGGCCACCGCTGTCGTGTTTAGATCCGGAGAGGACGAGACAGTGTGAAGAGAGCAACACTAGCAAGCAAGCACGTAGGCTCCTGCCTATATAGTGGAGTACTAGTTTTCTTTTGTCTACCGGAGCCGGCTTGACCTCGTCAATGACTGTCGGGAAGTCTTCATGCACGTGGCCCGGAGGCCCAATTGTCATCATTTTGATCTGAAGCACCAGATTATAACATATAACACGAAAAATGCCACATGACAAGAAATCATAACCTCACTGCCCAAAGGAGACAACATGAATCCCGACGGACAAACTAGACGAGGATCAAAGCTCAAATTAAAGATAAACTCATAGAAAAGGGGTCTGTCGATAGATGTCCTAATTAACATAGCCGGCTGGACCAAGATGGCAGCCGAGTAGTCTTCATGCATGTGCCCCCAATGACTAGGCCAACTCAGTTTTCATTGTTTAACCCTCGTAGTGATCCGAAGCACATGACACCTAATTTTGCGAGATGAGAAGAAACTTTTTTTAAGATTTCTCACCAGAACTACAGCCCTGTACAACACAACCGGCACGATATGTAGACGATAGACAATCCAGGCGTGTCTGCTGGAGTCTAGTCACATGCATGGACGAACTGATCTTTCGTGTCTTGTAGGGATCGTCCAGGCACCAACGTAGTACAACACTTCTCTAGTACTATCGCTCGTCTCTCTCTTCTATTAAGTCACCCGAATTGCGGGGCCGGGGAGTGTGCCTATGGTCGGTTCTCAATTGCGGTCTCACATGTGTGTGCAAACGCAATAAGACACGCGTTCCATTTGGAGAGCAGCGTGCCAGACCGACTGACCGTCTGGGGTGCGACGCGAACGCGACGGGCATGCTGTATACTCCGTACATGTGTACCTCCGTTTTCTTGAGGCTTTGCTCCATGGCGCAATCCATGGATACTCTGTACTATTTAAAAGTGAAGGGCGGGGCTTTTCCTGCATGGTAGGCGGGGCAGTTCTGCCTATTCGGTTCGACAGAGACACGAGAAGATGAGGGATTAGGCTGCTGCTAACATAGGGCTGTGTGATTTGACAGCGAGTTACTGCTGGACAGGTGGGGCCCCGTGATTTGACTTGCCATTATCATTTTAACTGCGGCGCTACGACCGGCGTGAGTCTCCCGATTCCTGACCTCCTCCATACAGGTGCCTCTCCCAATGCTCCACCATGTAGAGGCTGGCTCTTGCATGAGATCCCACTTCTCCACTTTTTCCTTGCCTCTTTCCTCCACATATGCAAAAATGCCATGTAAAGCAGGCTTATAGCCCACTATTGTACTTAATTGCTCCTACAGGTGCTAAGCTTGGCACATCGGCATAAAGTCTGATGTGGAAAGTTAATTAAGAAGAGAGAGACTAGTTTGGTGAGCCAAGGAAGAAACGGTGCTAAGCGCCTGTACCTAGGTGAAAAGACAATTTTGAGTCTATAGCTAATTAAATGAAGCAAACTTAGCAACAAAAAACTAAGCACCTATGCATTGGCGACCTGATTGCTAAGCCATTTAATACCCTTAGCACCTCATCTAAGCACCATTTCATTGGAAGATGTCACTCCTTGGCAAATGCAATAAATACTACGAAGAAAGAGATAGAGAGAAGTAAAAAAATACACTTATAGCCAACCTTATAGCTAACCTTGTTGTAGTATGAGTGACTAAGTGATGACTATGTATGACATGCCAACATCAGATAGCCTAACACACCGTGTTAAATCTCCAAGGGCGCGACCGGGCGAGCGATGCGACGGTCATGGTAGGAGTGACCATGATACGGGCTGGCGGCAGCCCTTGGATCTGAGATCGAACAGTCGCATGCTAAGTTGCTAAAAATTTGTAGAATAACCCTCCAGGATATGATATTCACCCATAGGTCTAGAATCACACCATGCAACCATTGGATCTCAGATCCAAGGGCTCTCGGAAGCCCGTATCATGGGAGAATGGGAAGCCACTACCCTGCCGTTCGCACGCTGGCAGTTCGCTCCTACTCATCCCCGCACATCCTTTAATATTACGGCAGTTCGCTGCTAGTCGTCCCGTCCTTTCACATTACGGCAGTTCCACTAATTCTAACCCTCCTCCCAAATCCATGGCCTCCCAAATCTCCATGATCGGCGGTGAGTACAAGGTTAGAACCATCACCGCCGATGAGTTCGACGTCATCTACACCCGTTCTTCCGTGACAGTGAAAGGATGCCTTGCTTGCTTCAGACACATATTCAAAAACTCAAATGATGAGTGGGTCACTGGGCTAGATGTTGAGTACACAACAGTCCTGGGACGAGAGAAGGATCTAAAGGAGGAAGGGAGGAAGAATCCAGCCGTGATCCAGGTTTGCGTGCATGACTTATGCTTGGTCTACCACATATGCCTTGCCGATGTTGAATGCCAGGATTTTAAGAACTTCCTCAAGAGCGACCTAGTCAAATTCATTAATGTAGACTTTACGAACGACGAAAGAGTCCTGGGTCGGATAGGCCTCATTGTAGGAAACCTCTTGGACCTCCAAAAGAATCAGCCGCTGCCCTCGAGTGGCCAGCCTTCAATGCTGACCCTGGCAGGAGCCATGGTTCATCCTTCGTACGGTAAACTAGAGAAACCTCCGTACACGTTTCATCGTCATGCATGGCAGCGGAATGTACAAGATATAGACAACCTCCACTATGCTGCAATGGATGGCTACGTTTGTTTCAATATCTACAAGGGTTGGATGAAGAGAAAGAGCCAAGTGTGCCGTTCAAGCAAAGAAGTATCAGCCAAGAGGAAGAGGTACAAGGACGAAGTCAAGGATGTGGACAAGGACTCCGAGTAAGGTGGCAGTGTTGTTGCTCATGGTGGTTCTAATGCGGTGTCTACCGGATTAGTTGCATAGTTTAATTTCAGGTGTGCTTAGTTTAATTTGAGGGGTGTGTTGTGTTGAGCCCCCAGCAGAACTATGTTATGTTTCTTCTCGTTACTTTAACTCTTCAGTACGTACATACTAGTATTTCTTACATTTCATCTTTTAGTTGGTATAGTACTACCACTCGTTTCTTCACATTATATACTTACAATATATATGACCAACATCATATAGCCAGCAGTTTAGTTGTCAAAGAATTTCAGGGTGCTTAGTTTTGTCAAAGAATTCCAGGGTGCTTAGTTTTGCTCCATTATTGTGACTCAAATCTCTTTTGCCATGTTATAATAGTACTATGTGCATAATTTGGCGACGAGCGCTCTCTATATGTACCACCTTTCTTTTTAATTTCAAGTTTTGCTCCATGGCGCAATACATCGATACTACTACTATAAAAAAGTATACATTTTTTAAAAGGGTAGAGGGCGGGGCAGTCTAGCTTGGTCGGTTTCAAGAGAGGCGAGGGCCTTTGTGATTTGACGGCTCATTACTGCTTGAAGGCGGGGCCTTGTGATTTGACTGCTCGTATAAATGTGCCGACGACCCGAGGAGGAGCAAAGAACCATGCGGTATACTCAAGTTTTCCACTGGAGTAGTACTACGACAGAGGAGCAAGAAACACGGCAGCCCAGTGCCATATGGCGATAAGAAATGATCTAATTTGCTAGTCATCTCATTCTTAGCATTACTATTCATGCCTATCAGAGAACATGACACGTGCGGTGAAACACCCGAAGCAAAAGATGAAATACAGGAGCAAAATAAGAAGGAAGATTATCACCCCGAATGATCTAATTCATCGCGGAGTCGTAACTGCTTCTTCATCGCCTCCACAAGCTCCATCTCCTTGCGCGTCTCCTCCGCCATCTTCTTCATTCTGTCCATGACGCGGGATTTCTCGACGCGAGCCTTCATCATCTGTTCCACGGCCGCATTACGTACCTTGACAGCAGCCGGGTGCTCGATGCGGAGCTTCACCAACTCCTCCTTTTGTTCCATGATGAGGGCCTGCAACATCTTCATGAGGAACTACTATTCTCATGCAGCTTCTTCCAGCCGGCGTTCTTCTCCTTCAATAGGTCAAGCTCGTGGCAGAGCTTTGCCTTGTCCTCCTGAAGTTGCAGGATTTCGCCGGCCGCCTTCTTCTCTGAGGCAATGATCTTCTTCAGCAGCATCACCGAGCCGGCGGTCAACTCCCCCTGCTTATTGAGCTCAGCGGGCATGTCGTCGAGGCTCTCCTTCAGCAGCTCCACCAAGTCGTGGATGAACTCCTTCTGCTTATTGAGGTGCTTATTGAGCTGATCGGGCATGCCGTCGAGGGATAATGACTCCGGTGCCGCCAGCTTGTAATGTTCGCCTCCACAGCTAGGGCGCTCTTGGGAGCCATCACCTGCCCGTGAGAGATCTTTCGAGGTTTCTGCGCGGCGAGCCCTCTTTTTTTTGCAGCCTTGGTTGCCACTCCCTTGTTATGAGTAGTTCTCGACCTAGAGCTCTGCTCACCGGCTATGGCAAGGACGGATGAAGAAGAAGCACTTATGAGGAGGAAAGGTAGAGTAATTTTCGGTTAGGTAGTTCCCCTTTTTATAACCTAATACTAGCACTAGTAATAATTCCTGCATAGTGGGAACACGTTCAGGTTTGGTACGTACTAGTAGGTGTGAGAAGGCTTTCGAATGTGATGGGAACAAGGTAAATATTAATTGATGGTTTTGGTTTCGAGGCCCAAAACGGCTCCCGATGAGTTTAGTCGAACATAAATTTCAAGTAGACTACACTGCTCAAATGCGTAAATATTATGTTACTGTCAAAAATTGGCACAAAATACAAAGGAAGACCAATGGAAGTACTACTAGCAACCCATGATTTAACTACTCGCATGCGCGCAGTGGTGTAGTAATGTCTTTCTTCCGCCCTCACGTCCACTCAATTTGCATGCGCTGCATTAATTGACCATCAATGAAGTGAACGACTTTACACGTGTCAAATTATCACATGGGGTGGATCTTGGTACAAAATTGCATCCGCCCGTGTACCCACGTGTGTGTGCGAGGGAATGAGTGTGTGTGTGGCGTGCATGCACATCTTTGCTTCGTGCATGTACCGCCAGTATGGCTCAGGGAGAATGAGTAAATTCTTCTGGAACCAGCAGCACGTCACTATGATCAATCCACACAAGGAGGTCGCGACAATGCCTCCACTTGTGCCACGTGGCTTCATGAACTGTAAGAGAGACACTGTGTAGCGTGCCATTGAAATTCTAATTTACGTGTTTTTCACATACTCGAAGTACTAGTAAGGTACTCGTGCATTGCACGCATCAGATTTTGCAACCAAATTATGAATAAATACCACACTATAGCATGGAAGCTCTGAGTCATATATGCCTAATGTAGACCTTCATTTAATTGTTATAGTTCATCTCATTCAAAATCAATTAGTTTTTATAAAAAATCTAGGGCCTCTTGGATCCGTAGGATTTCCAAAACGTGGGAATAGGAAAAACATGGGATTATAGTAGAATGTCATCTTGAATCCTACAAGATTGCGCGAGTGTTTGATTGTGCATAGAAAAAACGCAGAATTCTTTCAAAGAGGTTTGAGTGGATGGGATGTTTCCTATGAAATCTAGTGCAAATGAATCATATGGAAAAATTCCTATGGTTTACAATCCTACGAATCAAACAACCAAGATAGGAAAAATTCCTAAGGATTAGAATCCTCCAAAATTCCTTTGAGAATCCTTTGAATCAAAGAAGCCCTTAATCTATTTTATGATTCATGGAATTGTGTGTTGTAAAGCATAAAGTAAAAACAAATAATGGCAATTCAACTACAAAAAATGTTTGGGCAGTTATGACACGGAAGATTCTAGAACAAAGGAGAACAACTGTTGTTTTGAGGTTTGTGCATTATGCTTAAGTTCAACCATGGAGTCTGATAGATTGTACATGTGGAAAAATCCGATGGGGGGCTAGAAGATGGCGCGAGGGGCCGAGTGGAGGGAGACTATGAAGGAGTGCATCAGTGCGAGATCGATATTTAGAGAGAGGGGGCGAGAATGTGCGCTGTTGCGCGCAGTGGCGGAGCCATGAAAAATAAATGAGCTAGGGGGCCAAGCATTGCTAGTCTTTTACGAGGAGGGCTAATTCATGAACCTAAACCATTTTTACCAATAATTGTCTAATGATCACATCCATATTAGCCTCGCTATATAGTGATGTTAGGGGGGGCAGGTCCCTTGCTGCCCCCTGTCCTCGCCATTGTGCGCGCGTCTGAGAGATGAAGCGAAAGTCATGAATGATGAGAGGGGGACACTACAAAAAAATACACTTCCGTGATGATACGTGTTTTTCACAGTAGGTCACGTTTTTTGTCATGCATGTACATCCATGACGATTTTATGACAAAATTAAGATAGTCATACCTGTGCTGTCGTAGAAGTGTTCCATTACATTACCAAAATTATCATCACGGAAGTGTCCACTTCCATGACGATAAATCACGCATCACAGAAGTGCTTTCGTCAAGGGTGACCGACATGTGGCATCCACCATAACGGAACGCCGTTAAGCTATCGGGTCGGGTTTTGGATCCGATAACCCATTAACAGCCCCGACCAATGGGGATTTTCCATGTGTAAAATCATCATTGGTTCGAGGAAACACGTGTCGGCTCATCGTTGGGACAGATGTCATCCACTCATTGGACAGAAGGCGCCTACAATATGTCGACACATGGCACGACCCAAGAGAGGACCATTCCTGTGAAAAGGACGGCCTGTTTGACTTGGTCAAAAGGTGGTGGGTCGGCCCATGGAAAGCCTGTTAACGGCATGTTCGCATATAGCCCATTTACAGCCCGCTAACCCAAGGCCCGTTACGCCCTATCCGAATTAGGCCCAGTAGCGTCATCTGGGCCATCCAATATGATTCCAGCCCGTTTTCACTTCTGGCCCATGTATGGCCCATGACAGCTTTCGGCCCATGTGAGGCCCTTTGTAACTCTTGGCCTATTAACGGCCCGTGGTGAAACTCGCCCATAATGAACAGTGTATCACTTTACACCCATTAACGGCCCGTGGTGAAACTGGCCCGTAATGAACAGTGTATCACCTTATACCCATTAACGGCCCATTATTCCATTGGGCTGTTTCCAACCCATGTTATCTTTCGGCCTTCTCAGAGCCCATTTATTCTTGGGTTCATTTCCAGCATTCGTTTACTTACGACCCGTTACTGTCATTTTCTGCTTGTGGGCCAAATTCAGCCCGTGGTTACAGTCGGCCCATACGTGGTCCGTTAATACGTTGGGCCGTTTTCATAGCGTCATCAAATACAACCTATTAACGATGGCCCGTTATGGTCGGCCCATGAACAGATGATTCCAACTCTAGCCCATTTACGGCCATAATGCGGTCTGTTTGGCCCATGTTTGGCCAATCGATCATACGGCCCGTATAAGGCCCATTGATGATACGGCCCGCAGAAGGCCCATTGTTTCTATGACCCGTAGAAGGCCCATTGTTTCTACGGCCCATAGAAGGCCCACTGTTTCTACGGCCAGTAGGAGGCCCAGTGTCACTACAGTAATTATTATCCCACGGTTATTGTGGCCTAGTTTTAAAAAATAGGTTATTGCAGCCACTAGCAAACCGCGGAAAAAAACTGCAATGACTACAAGCAAACAAATAAACAAGATAACAAGGAAATAAATAAGCAAGCAACTAATGCTAGGCTATCACGGCTATTACACATTACATCCACTGGGAATCAAAGTTCGCCACCAGTGCAAATATAGGGAACAAAGCAGCATATCGTATACACTGGTTGTCAAAGTTCGCGACCAAGGCAAATAAACGCCGCAGCAAAACAAATCCAGAACTGAAACCACTTTAGAAGATCTCAAGAAACAATATCCTGGGTACCCATAATGCTGGCAAGATGCTTAGAAAGCTTATTAACTTTCTCTTGTTTGGCGCTTAAATCCTCCAACGCTTGCTGTTGCACCAGGAAATACGCATCTGAATTCTACAGGGACTTCCTCAGTCCTTCAACTCCCTGTTGCAGAACATCTGATCGATGTCTTTCAACTTGAAGTTGAGACTCAAGAAGACGAACTGATTCAGGCAGCGAGTTCGAAGAGCTTGTGCCAGCAGTAGTGGCCAGTAACTCGAACACTACATCAAGACATGACTTTTGGGTTCTCTCATTGTCGTCAAGATAGTTTTTATCAGCTTTCTTGGAGACCAACAGGGATGTTTCACTATCTTGAACCTTATCTGCATTACTTCCTTTACCATTGGATAACGCGGTACTGTTCTCCAATATTTTGTCCGCATTCTAAAAGAGAAACAAGCAGACACATCACATGTTTACCATGTTGTATACGAAACTCATTTTGGTAAATGAGTTCAGTAGTAAAGTGGACAGGATAACAGCATGAAACAAACATATATCTATGTACCATGGTCACTTTATGGTCTATATCATTCTAGTTTTTGTTGCCAAATCAAGATAGAGACACAATACAAATAATATTTGTTCAAGACAAAGTAGAATAGAAAGAATATAAGTGTGGGAAACTATAGAACAATAACAACACTTGTAATGTGCATTAGCTGAGAACATAACTATTTATTCAATTGAAACTGAAATTAACATAGAGCAGGTTACAACAGCAAACCAGTTAAAGAAATAGGTTTAAAACATACCTGTTGCGCCATTGGAGTTTCAATTCCATCCTTCAAATTTGAAAATAGTTGGTATGAGTAAATACAGTAATGCAAGAGCAAAGGAGTATGAACCATAGCTACAGAACCTGACCTAAGAACAAATCTTCTTCTCCTTTAAGCGTTGAGTTGGGATTCAGAGTGGTGGTCCTCGTGATTTGGGCACTGTAGTTCCCTTACTAACTGCTCATGTTTGGGTGCTCTGTGGTGGAGACAGTGTTGTGTCAACTGGAACTGGGTTACTATCTGCCGGGGTTGGGGTTAGAAGGGGTGTAGCTGGTTCTCTGTCCAACTAGGTAGGGGTACAATCTGCGAGAGTCTGGGTTATGTGTGGTGGATCTGGTCCTTGGGCAAGTACAACCGTGGTTCTATATGCATCAACTGGTAGCACTATCTTTTCTGAAGACCGTGTTGTTACTCCCTTATATACTGCCATCACCCTCTCCAATTCAAATGGCTGATAAACAAGAAAAGTAATTGAAAGTATAGACATTGTAGGATAGACAAGTGCAATGGATAGTGGGGAATAAAAGAGGCCATGAAATAATTCATATTTATGTTGTCTAACCAAACAGGATAGCATGACACAATTTCACATATATGATGGCTAACTAAACAGGATAGCATGACACAATTTCACATTATGATGGCTAACTAAAAAATATGGAAAGACATAGTTCAAAATATGAGACTATGTAAACAGGATGACATGATATAACTATATAATGTGTTTATTAAATAGGTTGGCATGCCATAAGTCACATACATTCACGGATAGAATGCCATAATTAAAAATAAGATGACTGTAAACACTAAACAGGATGAGATGATATAACTATATGATGTCTTTATTAAATGGGTTGCCATGCCATAATTCAGATAGATGATGTGTACGTACTATGTAAACATGATGGCATGATATAATTCAAATATATGATTTATATAGTAAGCAAGTAAGCAGATGCCACTCCATATATGATGTAAAAACTAAGCCATGCATGGCATGGGTAATATAACCCTGCCAAGTTTGAGCATAGACCTCTGGGGGAAATAGGACTAGTCATCAGTTTCTGAATCCTCTTCTGAGGAGCTCTCTGTAGCCAGCAAGATGCCTGCTTCAGCAGGTAGCATTGTCTGCTCTGAATACCTTGTTTTCACTCCAAATACTTCCATCACCGCTTCAAATGGCTGATGCATAGGAAGAGTAGTTGAATATACAAACATTGTCGACAAATGGAACACGTAATACAAAAAAATGATAGCATGATATAATTCACATACATGATGATTGCCTAAACAGCATGGCATTGCATAATTCACATATATAATGCATTTGCAACAAGATAGCATTGTATAATTCACATATATAATGTCTTGCAACAAGATGGCAATGCATAATTCACATATATGGTAATAAGACACTGAACATGTGGCATTCACACAAAGCATGTCTAAACTAATCAAATGACACAGCAATGCGGGACACCATACGCACGATATGAGCAACATAACCCTGCCAAGTTAGAGCATACACCTCGGGGGGGGGGGGGGGGATAGGACTGGTCATCTGTCTCTGAATCCTCCTCTGAGGACCTATCCGTAACCAGCAAGATATGCGCTTTGTCAGATAGCATAGTTTGCTCTGAAGACCATGTTTTCACTCCAGAATTTGCCATCACCGTGTCAAATGGCTGATGCACACGAAGAGCAGTTGAATGTACTAACATTGTTGACAAATGTAATATGTAACGAAAAAAGGATGGCCTGATATAATTTACATATAAGATGACTGGCTAAGCAGGATGGCATTGCAAAATTCACATATATGATGCCTTGCTAAAAAAGATGGTGTTGCATAATTCACATAAACGATGAATAAACTAAACAGATGGCATTCGCAGAAAAGATGTCTAAACTAAGCAGATGACATATTTGATGTATAAAGTAAGCAATGCAAGACACCATATGCATGATATAACCAACATCAACATGCCAAGTTAGAGCGAAGACCTCAGGGGGTAAATAGGAGTTGTCTTCTCCTTCTAAATCCCCCTCAGAACAGATATCTTCCTCTCGATTACAATCTGAAATGCGTGGAGGGGGGCTGCCTTTGCGCCTACCATGGAGCGACGTCTGCATGAAATTTTATTGCCACGCAAGGCTCGTCTCTTTTGCTCTACATGTTCAGTTCCATTGTTTACAATAACTGTCATGCATAGGAATAAAACATAGTGAGATTATATAAGGAGTGCATGCAAAAATCCAGACTGATGGTAGCAACCTGTGGATAGACCCAAAACCAATAATAGCAGGCAGATAATGGTTTCAGTTAAACAATACAGATAATGGCTTCTTTACTATTTGTTTCCCACCCAACATGAAACTTATAGTAGACACCGGAGATTAACCAGATAGTAGATAGATACTGTTGATTGCGGCCCCGATATGTACCCCACAACCATTTAAAAACTCAAGTTTGACCATTAGTTTGGAGCTGACTCAGAGTCTAATCGGTGAACATGACGATAAAGTAGCATGTAATATTAAGCGATGCATAACATAAGAAGACACGAAAGAGTGCGACCTCTCTTGCGGACCCATGTAATCCTCGAGGTCATCTGCTCGGTTGATGATGGTAATGCAGTTTTCATGGCTGCCGACAGCGGGGAAGAAGATCTGAGGCGGCGAAAGACAGTCTGGAGGCCGGATCCCTGCTGTGCTGGACCCTTCTGTCGTTGGAGTAGCTGAGCTGGGGTGGAACAATTTAAAAACAGAGAATTAATTCTGTAAGGGCTCGTTTGAATTTAAAAACGGCGCAGCAGGAGTGGGACAAACCCCGCAAGGTTTTCTTTGACAACTATCTGTAAGAGAAGTAATTCTGTAAGGGCCCATTTGAATTGGAGGATTCCAACAATGCAGGGATAGGAAATACACAGGAATAGGATGGGAATGCATGTGCAAAACAGATAATTTAAAAACACAGGATTTCTGCCAATCTGGGTGTTTGATTCACAACAATTGGAAGATCACAGGATGCAAAGAAGCATGGTGAGATTAAGTCAAACCACAAGAAAATGTACGGTTATAATGCTATTATGCTACTATCTCTTAGTCTTGTGCTTCATGAATAGGAATTTGAAAAGGAGGGCAAGTGAAAATTAAAATTCCTACATTTTTTCTTTCAAGGAGACACTAAAGGAACAAATCCGTGTGCTTAGTGGACAATATATATAGCATGTAGAGTAAAAAAGAGATGCAACAAGTGTACAACCTCTTTGGCGAAGCCATGTCGATCTCAGCGTGATTGGGTTGGCCAGTGAGGATGCTCCGGCTGACTTTGCTGTCGGAGGAGGGGAAGAAGATCTTAGGCGTTTGGAGATGGAGCCCGAGGTACTGCTCCACTGTGATGGAGGGTTTCATCGTTGGAACAGCTCCGATGAGTTGTACGACGCCGAGGCTGAAGGAGGACAAGAGACAATGAACAACGTTAACCTGAGTGGAATTCTAATAGCATCTCCAATACATGATGTAAAATACATGACCACAAAGTGCTAGATGCAAAATACATCAGCCGCTCATCTCTGAACTTAACTATCGAAACTGAATTTAACTGTCGAAACTCAACTTAACTGTCGAAACTAAGCTTAACTGTCGAAACTGAATTTTCGTGTCAAAACTGAACGCTCTAGCAAGGTGAGGCTACACGTCGGTCGACTGACTTTTTCATCTCCAGTCAGTCGATTTTGCAGCCGTTGGATACGAAATCAAGGGCATGCGGTTCATCTTCAACCTCCACCCCCCTAAGCCGCCAGCCACCACCGGCCAAATAGCAGCCCCCCGCCGCTCGCGGCCGGCGGTGCGCCGCCCCGCACCGCCACGAAAACACTCCCCACTGTCGGTCTGCCGCCGCCTAGGCCATCCCTCTAGCCCCCCCCCCCCCGTGCTGAGCTTTTTCTCCGGCGATCCCCACGCCACCGCCCCGCCAACGCCTCGCCACCGCCGGCGACCACCGCCCCCACCCTGAACCCTAAGATAGATAGTAGGGTACCTCTCCGGCGAGCCCCCCTCCCCACTGTGGCTGGTTCTTCCTTCACCCCGGCGAGCCCCCCCCCCACCCCCTGAAAATCAACTGACCCAAAAGTCGATTCAGTCGACTGAAGTGTAGCTAAATCGGAGCACCATCGCAAGCAAGAGCAAGAGCGAGAGCAGCAGCGCGAGAAAGAGCACTAGCAAGATAAGACTATGTAGGGGACCGAGAGCAAGAGCAGAGCAGCAACGCGAGCGAGAGCTAAAGCAGCAGCAGCTCCTACTGATGTGGACGTCGCCGCCGAGGGAGCGAAGCCGTGGAGGAAGTGGCCGGCGATGCCGCCGTGGTTGGAGCCGCGCCATGTCGGCTCGGGACCGAGCACCGACAGCACCGTGAGATCGAATCAAGAATAAAATGCGGCGATTAGTGTACAACCTCTTTGGTGGTGCTGATTAGGCCGCAGCTTCATCCGAAGAAACGGTGATGATGATGCTCTTCCGGTGGTGCAGGTGAAGACGGCGGTGTGGGAATGGAGGTGGTGCGAAAGACGAGGGGAACATCGGGGAAGCTCCTTGGAGGTGGACTACGGGGTGGCTGAACCGGTGGGACGACGAGATCGACGATGGATCCTCATCCGATACGATGTATGAGGGATGCCGAGGTGTTGCTGTGGACGACGTCGTCGGGGAAGAGGCTCCGACTGGGTGGCGGACGAAGCAGGGTGTGGGGTTTCGTCGCGGGTTTTCGCAGCCTCGGTGTAGGAATGGGTGGGCGGATGGGACGGCAGTGGGGAACCATGGCTTAGGGACGCACTTGTCCAAAATGTGGGGTAAGTTACGAAAGTACCCCCACCGATTTGAGGTGGTTCTTTCGGTTCAGGGGTACCACGGGCATTTTGCGTGTCGGGATTTCACAGGAGGTGGGAGTTTTCGCGCGCTTTGTAATTTCGGAATAGCAAGGCGCGGGTTGAGATGGAGGGAGTTGTCGGAGCACGACGAGACAAAGATATATCTTAAATATTCCGGGCTAAGAAGGCGCGGGTTGAAATTTCCGTACAAGCCTAACATGTATTGTACCAAATCAATGCGCACTACAAATGTCATTCAAAACTTTGAATTCATGTTATGTTCAATTAAAATATTTCGCGACGTGTATAATGCATGCAACCTACTACTCAAATGAACGTTTTAGTGCATTCCAAACGTATATACTACCGCTTCAATATGAACTAAATTTGAATTCATTTCTCTATTTGAATAAGATCTACAGTAATGATTGTTGTGAAGTCAAAGCATTTGAACTCGTTTCTCTGTTTTAATAAGATCTACAATCATCATTATTGTCAAGTTAAACCATCGTTTGTGTATTATCTTCACAGCACACCACATGATTAGTCTCGAGTTACATATGAACTATGTGTACTATATGAACTCGAACTCGATTTTTTGAATCCACTTTATTTTAATTTCCAATCACATTACATTTCTAGCTCTAGCTAGATCTTCATAATCTAAACCATGTCTCATATGTATAATGTGTTTATCACATTATGTATGGTGCCACGCCCCCTACGCCTACAAGTATTTAGATGTGAGTTGCAAACACCACACATTACCAAAAATTCAAATAAAATTAGAGATTGTTTGATGTATAGTATGGTTTAGATTGTTCGGCATTTAGCTGTGAGTTGCAAACACCATGCATTATCACATTATGGTATAATATGTGCACAACACGTGTATCACCGCTATATTCATGCATGCAATGTTTAAAACACTATGATCTCCTATTCAAATATATGAATTCGCTTTCATATCAAATTATGATCTTTGTTAGTCTCTAACACCCACACAATCCTCTAACCTTTCTAGCTACCACTAACTTTCTCTCGTGCATGCACACGCCCTCCTCGCCCTCCCCCTCCCTCAGCATTCTATCCACCGGGCACATTCATTTTTTTCTTTAGGTCGTTCTCCCAGAGTCTCCACAACTCCTTTCCGACACACACCAATCGTTAAACCTCTCCAGCAATGCCTGCCTACAACATACACACACACCTTCAATATCCTCCTTTATGTGTCCTTGCCTCGTGTCTCTCATACGATCACACACACGTGTAAACTCTCGCCCCTCTTTTCATCGATCTCACAACTGCACACTCCTCCCCCTATCTAGCTAGTAGTTGGGCCTCTCGCACCACCTCCTAGCTCCATTCTCTCTGTCTATCCGTCTCGCTGGGCCTTATTTGCCTCTAACAAATGGACATACACCGACCGATCACTCGCTATACATACAGCTATCTAGGTCCTTATAACTCGTTTTTGCCCACGCGTCTATCGATCTACCCCATTAGTTGTGTCTCTCCCTTCCTCCAACAAACAACAATTGATCTACCGATCTAGTTACGTTTGCTTACCAAACACATGGTTCCCCTTCATCATCCATGGATGCGTTCTGACAGATCTATCACGCACAGGCACACACAGAAACACATCCCCACTCTTATTGATAACATTGCAGTTCCACCCTCAGTTTGTCTAGTAGGCCTCTCCCACCATCTTCGAGAAGCAACTCCATCACCCATCCAACACTCTACCCCTCTCCCTCCCTCTTTCTCTCCTCTCTCTCTCTGTCCCATCATATTTCCCGTCCTTCAGTTATGTATGGATGTCGACCGATCTCCCTCAAGACATAGATGGGTCTCTCCTTCTCAACACATATATGAGTCGCTCTACCTCTACAGTTAGGCCTCTGCTACCCCTCCCCCACCCCCCTCCCCCCCCCCCCACACACACACACTGATACATCGAGCGCTCTAGTCATGTCTCCCTGCCACACACAAACTTGACATGTGCCCTCTAACGTTCCGGTAGGCCAGTCGCCCTATATCTTTGACTTGCACACACACACAATTTCGATGGCTCTCTTCATCGATCTCGCACCCACCCACTTGATCCTCTCTTTGACTCTATCGATAGCTATGACCCCTCGCTCTCTTCTCGTGGATTGCCCCACCCTCTATATATGATATGGATAGTCCTCCATTTCACACACATTGCATGCAAAATTTTGTTTGAGATGTCATCGACACATATTCCCACAAATAATTCACGAAATCAACCCCCCACCCCACCCCCACCCCCACCCCAAAACAAAAAACACTCATGAACGCGGTTTGTATCTCTCACACATACCCATGTAGGTGGGGGACGTGCACGAAGAGAAGAGGTGCATGCACGACGCACGTACTCCCGTCTCTTTCCCAACCACACCCGCGCGGGTACACGGTGGAGCTCATTTCTATACGAAAAAGGCAGCCCACGTGGTAACTTGGCACGTGTACTGGTTGTCCGCTTGGTGGAGGGAGGATCGTCTACCACGGGTGAACCAACAAATTGCGACTTGACGCGTAATGTTAAATTAAAAAAAGAGGCAAACCATGTGGGGCCTACCTTAGAGGCAAGGCTCTATACACTGGAGTACTTTTGATGTGTCCCGTCAACTCGGAGAGGAGAAGCTTGGTTAGTACACCGTCTCCCCCGCCCACGGGCGCGGTGGCTCGCAGGATGAGGTGAAGCTTGCTCCGCCTTACGCCCGCTCCCTCACCCATGCGCGCGGTGGCTCGCAGGATGAGGTGAAGCTTGCTCCGCCTTACGCCCGCTCCCTCACCCATGCGCGCGGTGGCTCGCAGGACGAGGAGAAAAATTTACTATACTCCCTCCGTTTACTCCTCGTCCCTACAACCTTGGTTATAGAGATTATATCATATTGTTTGGAATATATATATGTCCTTTAGTAGATTTCGATATGAACTACTAGTACATACTCCAAACACTGATGTATATAGACGTATTTTAGAGTGTAGATTCACTCATTTTGCTCCGTATGTAGCACTCTCCCTCGCCCCTCGACCCTTGCCCACGTGGTGGACGTGCAGCAATTCATTCGGTCTCATATAGCCAAAACGATATATACTGCATTACCATTATTGCTCGACTTCCCGAAGAGGCGAAGAGCCAATCGCAAGGTTAATATTTTGGAGTGGCCAAGCCCAAGGTTATAGGAGAACGAGTAGTAGGTGCCGCGTCATTTATTAATAAAGTTTTTTTTCTTCAGTGGCACGTACGCAATATGATAGGTTCATATGGAGAGAAAAGGAAACCGCTCCACTATATACATAGTCAGGACGGGCCAGCGTACACGGTTGCTTGCTGGGGTTGCTCTCTTCACACTCTCTCGCACAAAATGACAGTGGCCACATCTCTAACATCCCGGCGGATCACGTCCGCCGGGGGAAGGGGTGGATGCTTAGTGTAGATGCGGTCGCCGTCGCCGATGGCGAAAACCCACTGTCGGCACGTCCCAATCAGGGGTCCCCGCCGTTCTCTCTCACAAAGCCGGCAAGGTTGCCTTCGTCCCTTGCTCACTGCCGCGACGTGGGCAGTTGCCGCCTCCCGCCGCCCTCCTCAAGGTTGAGCTATGTCCCTCAGGTACAACTCCCTTTTACAGTCGGCTTGCACCACTGCTCCAGCTACCCACATCACTCCCTGTGGATATTTCTCTACTTCTTTGCCCGCACATACCTCTACTGGCTTCTACGTACTATATTTGCGATGAGTTTATGTCTCATCAACTAGTCCAAGTAATCTTATTCTAATCATGCTTCTTCAATTTCTTTGCCATAGGGATGCTCATCTCGATTTTGGTGAAACTGCACAAAATGATCCGATGGTCAAAAGGTTGCAAACATCATTTATTAGGAAGCTCGAACATTGCCAGCAAATTGAATCCTGGTTAGGGTTCACGGTTCAAGGGCTAGGGACTGCATGGATCGGTTTTTTCTTTAGATGCCTCCGTTCCAAAATAAGTGTCAACTTTAGTAGTAGTACAACTTTGTACTAAAGTTTGCACAAAGTTGAGACACTTATTTTGGAATGGAGGGAGTACATATTTGCATGTTAGTCTCCTTTTTCTTTGATGAAATGTTGCAACGGGCAACCTTCGACGCAAGATACATGTAACAGAAGCTGGAAGCTTCATAGCATTGTACAAATTTATCTCGCTGATAAATTACAGTACATACTATACTAGTACTTCCTCCATTCCTAAATATAAGTCTTTGTAGAGATTTCACCATGAACCACATGTGAATGTATATAGATGCATTTTAAGTGTAGATTCATTAATTTTGTTCCGTATGTAGTTCACCTAGTGGAATCTCTACAAAGACTTATCTACTAGTAATAGCTAGCCCCCACTACTAGGAATTCTCTATCCTCTCCTTGAGCCACATCATCAAAATTAATGTACCCGTTAGATGAACTAAATCAGTCCATAATAGCCATCTGATCTAGACATTGAGAGGCTCCGCACTAAGCCACATGCAAGCATGCAGAAATACCGTGGCATGCATGTGAGTGGTTTTAAATCACATCAACATGTCTGCATGCAAGCATGCACCGGTAGCATGCATGTAAGTGAGCTTTTAAGTCCCATTAACATGTCAAAAAGAAAAATATAATCCCATTATGCAGTAGGAGTTGGCTGATCTTTTTTCCTTACGTGGGATGATCTAAATGATGATGGGAGTTTATTTAGTTTGGCTACCACATTTGTCATGCGGTTATAGAGTTTTTTTAGTTCTATGAAATTGATAATTTTGCGCACAGAGATATATGGCTGTTCTGCGGCAACGCGCGGGGACTCATCTAGTAATATTTAGGAACAGAGGGAGTACTATGTAAAGAGTTAGGTGTCGCACTGTGATAATGTGAGGTGGGCCATGTAATCATTGAGCCTACGTGTTTTCGCTGCTCTTGCACTCCTCTGCTGTAAGAATGGAGAAAACTATAATCTAGTAGTACCTCCTTTCGCCAAAAGCGTGGGACATCCAGCAGTCCTACCACCTCAGTAATAAAGACCAATGAGTCGTCAAATCACATAGACCCAGCAGTAAGTTGGACGGACAAAGCAACCATCGCTCTTGCGCTAGTGAGAGGTCGCGTCCGCTCTGCCCGGGCATGAATGTGGCACCGATTCTTTGGAGCAGCGCTGACCGTTTCGGGCGGGAAGCGCGCGCGGGTGATGGAGGGGCTTTGGGTGGGCCAGGCTGGTCAAGAGCGGGCGTGGCAGCTATCCGCATGTCCCTATCGGACACACCCAGAAACGAGAGGATTCACCAACTCTCGCGGCTAAAATCATACACTACACACCATCTCTCTGTAGGACTAGGTCGATCTGTCGATCTCTCTAACACACACGTGCTATTAAACACACACACACACACACACACAGACACACACGCACACACCTTGGTCCCGTTGCACCTTCTAATGTGACTTATTACAACTAGACGGAGGGAGTAGTAAGTATACGAGATACGGTGGCACACTGACTTAAGTCGAATACAAGTGCCCAAAATTGTGTGCATGTTATAATAAGGATTCACTTAGAATAGTATGTGAGCGAATAGAGGGATCAATTGGACAGTGTTCCCGAGAAGTAGCGAGATGTGTGAGGTAAGATACACCCACAGTTTCAAATAGCGGAGATAGCATCCGCTATTGCGTCCGCAATAGCGCTAGCGCAATAGCGTTCGCTATTACTCAAATTAAATGTCATTACTTTTTGTTAATGATCTATAAATATAAACCATAATCTAGTGTTTTTACAAATTCGCTATGTGGACATAGCGCCCGCAATATCACCCGCTATCCGCATTCCGCTACGCTGGCCCTAATCCGCTACCGGCCCGCTATCCGCTATTTAAAACCATATACACCGCTGACACTTTTATTTTTTCTTATTAGTTTGTTTGTTTCACCCTTTGACTGGTGGGACCCAACATACTACATGGAGAGAGATAAGGTGACTAAGGCTGCATTATTTCTGCACCACTGTGGATAGTCTTACCACCAAAGCCACATGACATGATTATGATTGAAATCCCAATGACTCCCACACACACAAAAAAACATGGCATGCTTGTCACACGAATGCAAGAATGTATAAAAGGTTATTTTCCTCTCATTGAACATAACGGGAGGGTTGTGTAGTTGGTTAGCCTGTTCGCTCATCAAACTTGAGGTCTCGGGTTCGATAACTACACTTGAGCATAATTTGTGGCAGGAGGATTCTTTGACTGGTCAAAATGGATGGAAACGGAGCTATACGATCTCGTAGTGACCGTATAATCACCTCATCACATATAAGCTGCAGCCTCCGCACTTGTTTTCTAGGGTTTGCACGCTTCACACTCTCTCTCCAGTATATATATACACGCTGGAGCTTTAGCGCTTGTAGTTGCTCTGTTCACACTCTCTCGCCCTCTCCAGTTCTAAACAAGACTTCGTTGGCCTCTCTCCCCTCACTACTGCTCAAAGAGCTGGCAAGATCCGTTCGTCGGGAAGGGAAGGAGGCTTAACGATGTCGCCATCGGCGAGGGAGGGAATCCACTACCGGTGTAGCTATTCACTTTCACCCAGCGGCTGCGCGGGAGGGCCTCCGACCCCTTCTTCTTCGCCGCCGTCCCGTCACCCACCGAGCCACGCCCAAAGAACCTTAAGGTATAATTTACTTACTCCACATGCATTGCTCTAGCTGCATGTATACCATGAATCTAGGACGTGGTTCAAAGAGGAAAGGAGTGGGGGAAAGTAGTGGGAAAAGTTGTATATAGCATGAATCTAGGACGTGGTTCAAAGAGGAAATGAAGGGGGAAAGTTGTATAGCATGAATCTAGGACGTGGTTCAAAGAGGAAAGAAATGGGGGAAAGTAGTGGGGAAAGTTGTATCGCATAAATCTAGGACGTGGTTCAAATAGGAAAGGAAGGGGCAAAAGTACTAGTACAGACTGGCTATCAGCACCTACGTTGGTCGAAAAGTGAAAACAATGACAAACATAGTACGCACATCTGTAACGAATTGATCTTCTGTTTTGGGGGACAAGGCTGTAAAGTTTGAGCAGGACTAGATTTGCTGCGCTCACATAGGGAAAGGTGTCTAAAGATAACATAACTGGGACCAACACAAATATGCTCCTTGGTTGTTTGTTCTTTGTTGCAACAGACTGTGCATGACCACAGTACATCGGTAGATGCACATGGTGCTGGTCCGTCCACTGTCCCGTGCAACTCATTAGCTGTTGTTAATCTAAGGCCTTGTTTGGTTAAAAACTTCCTAGTCCCTACCTGCTTGGTTCCAGGGAATAAACATGGACTAGAGGTTATTAAATGACATGCTAAAGGACCATGTTACCCCTACTAATGAACTAATAGAGACAAGGTGCGATGCGTGGCAGGGGCAACTGTTGGAAAAAGTCCCAAAAAGACTCCCTCGGGGTCTTCTTTCTTTAGTCCCAAATGCCCACTTTTAGTCCCTAAAAGTCCCTCCTATTTGGTTTAGATGGGACTGACACGGAGTTTTTTTAGGCCCTACACCAAAATGTCCCTATAAACAAACACCCTCTAATAATGTCGCTGGAAAATTCATGCAATGCCACAGTTAAAAGCAAATTACATGTTTAACGAATTTTATTATTAGTATAATCTCTATGTTAATATTAATCAATGCCATCGTTTGAGAAATGCTACTATCTTGCTTTCTTTCCCATTTAGATAAGGTAGATGCTTCTTTTTGTTGGCTTCTGTGTCATCCACCGTTATTGACCACTAATTGTTTCCTTTGCACCTTTGTGTGAACAGGGTTATCTACTTCACCTTGTTGCCATTGTGACCTTTTGTTGCACTGCACAAAACACTTTTGTTTTAAGAGTGTTTTGTGTAGTTCAACCAAAATGTCACACCGACAATGTTGCTTGATTGCTTGATCTTAGTGGAACTGCACACAAGGAGATCTTACTTCCTATCCGTGTTGGCAAATTTGGTTCAGATCTTCTTCTTGTGAGTTGTTTGAATTCCGCATCATGAGAGGTCAGTACTAGCCTTCTTTCACATGATTCTGCAGTGTGCTTTCATATGTTGTGCTACTTGTACGATAATGTTGTTTAATTTTAGTGAACTGCACAAATGGAGACAAGACTTCCAATCTGTATGTGCACCTTAATATCCCATTGAGGTAAGATAAGGATATTTCACAACTGTTGGCCTGTATTTTGCCACTTTCATCAGAAAATTAAGTTTAGTACTATACTTGTGCTCCCTAATTGACATGCCAAATCTTACATTGAAGGCGAAGCTTGTCTGTTATTGAACCAAGTGATGAGGGGAAGAACAAGAGGAAGAAAAACAAAAATCAACTCCCGGTGCTGTAATGAAGCACTGGAACTGTGATGCACAAGTAATGATATAGTTTTGCATCTTAACTTATTGCTATGGCTGGAACGAGCAATTGTTTTGCCACTGATTTGATGTCACTCTTAATGTAATAAGTAATTATCTCCACTTGTGTAAACAGGGATCTTCTTTGAAGATACCATATATTTTAGTGGAACTGCACAAGAAGATGTTGGAAACATTAAACTAATCGAGGAGTATATAGTAAGCATGGCCACCACAGTAGATAGCAATAGATGGTTCCGGAGAAGTGCTTCATCTGTATGCTCTACACAATAAGCCTCCTGACTAAGGTTGGTACTCGCCCACTAATTTCATTCATATGATTGAGCTTTGTCATCTCTATTGGTGTTGTGCTACTATTTAGATACTATCATGAAAAAGTGGTATTGTTCTTGATAAGTGCTTCATCTGTGATGTTTTAAATATTTCCTTTCCTTTTTTCCGAGTAAATAGGGATGCTAGCATTTAGTAGTCCTCTTGTCTTTGCACAACAGGGTCATCTTCCTCTAAAGAAGAATATGGAGTACGTGAAGTGACTAGTTCCGATTATGCCAGGATGAAGAAGCCCTGTCTATCTTCTCATCAGAAGGAGCAGTTGAAGGATGGTTACATTACTCCCCACAAGACCAAACTAACTTCAGCTCAGAAGGACTGACAAATCTCCATTTTTTTGCTGTGATGGCGACTACAATGTTATTCTAGGATTCTTTCTGGTGAGTTCCGTTTTTCTAAAAGTGTGCTCTACATGGACCATGTAGGTGCCTGTTTAAACTGTCAATTCATAGTACAGTTTGCTTTATACTAATCACTTTTTTGTATTTGTGCAAACAGGGGTGCTCATCTTGATTTCCCCTTGGAACTGCACAAAATGTTCATGAATACATCGAATCATTCATTTCCACCACAAGAAAGGAGGTGTCGATAAGTTCAAGGTGTTGCAACATATAAGGACGAAATCATACAAGCTAGGTGCGAATTTGGTTGATTTTGGTGGAACTGCACAAAAAGAACGACTGGTATATTTAGCGCGAGGTGCCATGTCAATGTCCGAACTGATCGAAAACCCTGCCCATTCCACAATCGTAGGCATTTGATATTTTGGAATGGGAACACCTTGTCAAATTTTGCTCATTAATTTTAGCAAGACATGCGTTTGATGTTTTCAAATGGGACGCCCTTTGCTGTCTGCAGCGTCGATACATTTTTTCTACATTCTTTAGTTGTGAATTAAATATTGCCTCTGACATGTGAGTCACTGAGATGCAAAATCATCGATTGTTTTGAATGTTCTCTATGAATTGCCAGCCCTGTGTGTTTGATTGCAATGTACAGAAACGCTAAAAAGCTGCTCAAACTCTTTGTACTCCTTCTGTTCCTTTTAACTTCGCACACTGTGCAAGTGCATACTTTTTTGTATAAGATTGGTCAAGGTAGAGATCCTTTGACTACAGAGAAAACTTGTATGCAGACTAGAAAGGACCGGAGGGAGTACATGTGAAACTGCTGCAAACAAGGTGATCACCCTGGGAATAATG
The DNA here is from genome assembly GCF_018294505.1 of Triticum aestivum. Lineage (NCBI taxonomy): Eukaryota > Viridiplantae > Streptophyta > Magnoliopsida > Poales > Poaceae > Triticum > Triticum aestivum. The sequence goes on from NC_057813.1 coordinate 276,848,408, forward strand.
CTAGTACGTATTGTTTTGCATGTTCATCCAATGCCAGTGATACAGGAATTCAAACTAATAGAAATAAATTCATTCATACACGGTCAGATTTCATATAAACATGCCGGATTTCATTACATTTCATACATTCTTTAACTAAAAAGGGGTGCGCTGGAGGTATAATTAATTAAGCGAAGCTACCCACCTGTGTCCTGCTGAGCCGAACAGAAGCTTCAGTGACTTAACTGCAGGTGCAGTTGCGTAACTGACATGTGGCCTGTTGGGCCCACGTGTCAGTCAGCCAACTGCACCAGCAGTTAAGTAGAAGCAGCGTTCTCCAGCACAGCTCTCCGACTCCACGCCGCCGCCAAGAAGCTAACCGGCCGTCCATGGTCAACCCGCCTAGCTTGGCTTCAACCGGAGGGTAGCAACGATGGCCTTACTTGGACCCGAGCGGCGGCGACCTACCGTGTTCTACTCTTCCTCATTTTTTGTGTGGCGCGGCCTCGTTGGCAGCGGGGCAGGGCCTCAGTAGAGCCGGCGATGTCCTCTATCTAGTTGCCGGCGGGCGGTGCCTCGGTGGAGTGGTGGAAATCCTCCCCCACGTTGCTGGCAGGGTGGGGCCTCGGCTGAGCCGGCGATGTCATCTGCCTCATTGTTGGCGGGGCGGGGCCTCGGCGGAGCCGACGGTGTCCTCTGCCTCGTTGTTGGCACCACAGGGCCTCAGCGGAGCAGGGCCTCGTTGACGCCAACGAAGCGGGGACTCGTCGGAGCCGGCATTGTCCTCTGCCTTGTCCTCGGTCTCGCAAAACAGCGCCTCGCCCGCTTCATCGCCCTCTTTGGAGGCGGTCGCAGCCTCCACCACCCGCATGTGATACCGCCAGCGCTCGAGGCGGCCCTTGCGAGTGGAGCGTTACAAGTCGAGTAGCGCCTCCTGCTCTACCCGCTCCGCGGTGATCTGCTCCTCCGCCTACAGGTGCTCCTGGAGGAGATGGTGGTTGTAGGTGGCGTTGGCATGCGCCTCCTGAAACTGCTCCTCATGCATCTGACTCAGCGTGTCCATATATTGGGCACGGGCCTCGCCGATGGTCATGGTGCAATGCACCAGCGAGGATGGCGCGGAGGAGGGGGTTAGCGCCGAATCATCGACTAACATGTTCTCCATTGGGACGTCGTCGTCCTTCGGCTGCCTACCGGCCAGCCGGTCGGTAGCAATGGTTGCCATCTCCTTGTGGTCCGTCGTCCACCAGTCCCGAAGAGCGCTGGAGCGCGAGGAATCCATTGTGGGCAATAGTGGTGTGGATAGGAGAAAGGGAACATGTCGGATTTGGGGTTCCGGCAGACCCTTGAGGTTCGAACACTGGGGTGCGCGCGGAGGTTTCGCCTTCTACCTACCTATTCCTCATCGAATCGCTAGGATCTAAACTACGAGAAGGACAACACAAGAGACACAGGGTTTATACTGGTTCAGGCCACCATTGTGGTGTAATACCCTACTCCAGTGTGTGGCGTGGTGGATTGCCTCTTGGGCTGATGATGAACGATACAAGGAAGAACAGCCTCGTGAGGGTCTGTTCTTGTGGTGGCGTTGTCCCTTTGGAGGGGTTGATTCTAGATGCCTATCTTATCTCCAGATTCCTATCCAGATGCCTCTACCCTGTGGGTGGCTAGTCCTATTTATAGGTGAAGGCCCTGGGCCTCTTCCCAAATATTGAGCGGGAAGAGCGCCAACAATTGGCCATTTTGAAGGGGAACATCTAGTACACTTATCCTGACTAAAGTTGGTCCTCGCCTGTCAAAGGCTCTGGTGGTGACGCCGACTTGGGCTCCACGGTGACCTCCATCCTGCCGTTGGACTGGTCTTGGTCTTGTTGCACCGAAATGAATGCCTTTGCTTGATGCTCTCGCCTACGCTTGCTCCCCTTGCACCAAAGAGGAAAGAAGGACACTGCGCGGGCTGGCGCCCGGCTGGCGCCCTTGGTCGTCATGGCTTGCGTCATGGGCACCTTGCGAGGTGCCCCGCCTTGAACTCTCCGCCTCCTCGTGAGCCAGCCTGATGAGGCCGTGCCTGAGGAAGCTCCTTGTCGTCCGCCCCGCGAGGCTTGGCCCCTCGCGAGGGTCTTGAGCTTGTGTTGATGAAGATGGGCCGTGCTGGGCCCCCTTTGAGCCACGCTGCAGGCCGCAGGCAGGCAAGTGTGGGGACCCTCGTTCCTAGAACGCCGACAGTAGCCCCCGGGCCCAAGGCGCGCCCGGACTTGGCCGAGCAGAGAGGCGAAAGGGCAAGTGCGAAGCGTCGTGGGCCCTAATAGCCTGCGGCCTCGGGCGCCGCGTGGCGGTTGATTGGACGTGGGTGCCTCCACTTCCCCACGACGCCTCGACAACTGCACGGATTCGACAAGTCCCTGCATGCGAAACGAGTCATGATTACCTGCGATCGTGGAAGCCGACGGTTGGCCTCCTCTGGCTTTAAGTACGGCACGCCGTGTGCCCTTCCAGTTCATCCCCTCTTGCTTCTCCTTCTTCCTCATGGCCCCCTCAAGGAGGCTCTCGGCCGCAGAGAAGGGAAAAGCTCGCCAGGCCGAGCCTGCCTCTCCCCCGCTCAAGCGCGGTCGCGGACGCCCCCTCAAGCACCCCGTGGCCTCCACGGCGGTTCCCCGTGACCGCGGAGGTGACTTCTCGCGTGGCGACGCGCGGCCGGCCGCGGCCGGGGGGTGTGTTTCGGCCGTGCGACCCCCGAGGCCGCGCTCTCGCACTGCGGAGGTGCTGCCGGAGTTTGTTGTGTGGGCAGCGGAGCCGGCCCGCGCCCGGCTTTAGCTCCCTCGCTTCCTCCTAGGTGAGCTCCCGACTGGCGCCCCGGGCGGCTTCTGGCTCCAGGCAGACGGCTGCTGCAGCCGGGCCTCGTGGGCTTCGCTGGAGGTCTTCTCGGCCGGGAGCTTGGCCCTGACCCGCGGTTGGCAGAGTTTGCCCGCGGGCGTGGCCTGAGCCGCCGGTGCACCCTGCACTTCAAGTTCGACGGCGACGCCACCCTCTACATGAGGGTGTTTGGGGAAGATGGTCGCTGCGCTGGGTGCTGCCCTGAAGACGACGGCCATGGGCCGGGGACCCAGCCCCGGCGAGGATGGAGAGGGCAGCGAGCGCGCGGCCGGCGGCGCCCAGGATTCCTCAAGCTTCACTGGTTCCTCTTCAGGCAGCGACTCTTCTAGCAGCGGCCGCGGTCTGCCTCCACGCCCTCGTGCCTGCTTGGAGGGTGGTAGCGGGTCCGCCCGCCGCCGCCGCCGCCGCTTGAGCTCTGGAGGCAGCTCGGGCCCGGCGCCTGGCGAGCTTTGCCTGATTTGTTCCTCCCTCTCCCTTTTTCCTGCGCAAAAAGACAGCTATGTGGGGGCCCCGTGGGGGCGTGTTTGTGTTATCGTTGTCAATCATCGTAATGTTTTCGTTATTCTGGTATTGTTCCTTCTTGCCGAACGCCTGTGCGTAGGTAATCCCCAGCCTTGGCCATGGGGCGATCGACCCAGGTCCTGTATTCGTGTCGCGGTGCCCGTGAGGCACGGACTGGAGGAATGCTCCTGTAGTGGACCCGGGTCGTGAGGTCTTGACCGAAAGGATCGAAACACTCGCGAGGGCGCCAGGGCTGTCCCCTCGCGAGACCTCGCGCAAGAGAAATCGGGGTCGGAGGGCGAAAAACCAAAGAGCCATAAGTCAAAAGACATTGATAGTTTCAATAAAACTTCAAATGAGAATGAACTAGCCAACTGCAGAAAGCAAATGAAAAAGCCACGTCCGACACCTAGTCTAGTCTTCGACGTCTTCTCACCAGCGCGGAGATAAGTGCTGCCACTGGGCGTGGGAGGGAGCTCCAGGGCCTGATGCCGGCGCTCCTGAGACTCCGGGGCGTGTACAGCCCCAACTCATTATTACGTGAGAGTGTCACGGGCGGCGAGCTTCACATGCGTTGGCCTTCTTCACAGGCTCCGGGCCTTTCTTCGGGGAAGCAAGCTTCACGGGCATTGACCCTCTTCACATGCTCCGGGCCTTTCTTCGGGGAAGCAAGCTTCACGGGCATTGGCCCTCTTCACAGGCTCCGGGCCTTTCTTCGGGGAAGCAAGCTTCACGGCCATTGGCCCTCTTCACAGGCTCCGGGCCTTTCCCAAAACGCGATAGCTTCACAGGCATTCGCCTTCTACACAGGCTCTGGGCCTTTTCCAAAACGCGATAGCTTCATAGGCGTTCGCCTTCTTCACAGGCTCCGGGCCTTTTCCAAAAAGATGGTCTTCACAGGCATTCGCCTTCTTCACAGGCTCCGGGCCTTTTCCAAAAAGATGGTCTTCACAGGCATTCCCCTTCTTCACAGGCTCTGGGCCTTTTCAGGGGTAAAACCTCTGGAGGTGCTGGATGTTCCATGCATTCTGGACTGGCACCCCCTCCTGAGTCTCCAAGCGCGCGGAGCCGGGCCTGGAAACATGAACAACCTTGAACGGGCCCTCCCACATGGGAGAGAGCTTATGAAGTCCCTCCCTGGAGAGAACCCGCCTGAGAACGAGGTCCCCTACCTCGAGAGTCCTGGGGCGGATGTTGCGGCAGTGGTATCGCCGCAGTGCTTGTTGATATCTTGCCGCTCGCAGCGCGGCTTCTCGGTGGCGCTCCTCCCCCAGCACGAGGTCCATCGACCGCATGGCGTCCTGCTGCGCTTCGTCGAACGCCAGGACCCGTGCGGACCAACATCTGACCTCGTGAGGGAGGACCGCTTCGGCTCCATAGACCAAGTAGAAAGGGGTCTCTCTAGTCGTCTTGGTTGCGGTCGTGCGGATGGACCACAACACAGATTGGAGCTCATCGTACCAGCCTCTGCCGCAAGCTTCCAGCTTCTTCGTGAATGTTCTGGTCTTGAGGCCCCTCAGGACCTCCACGTTGGCCCGCTCGGCCTGGCCGTTTCTTCGGGGGTGCGCCACTGAAGCATAGCATATCTGTGTTCCAAGGTTAGCACAGTATGTTTTGAAGAGGTTGTTGGTGAACTATGAACCGTTGTCGGTGATGATGCGGTTCGGCACCCCGAACCTGCTCACGATGCCCTTGATGAACTTGACCGCTGAACCCGCGGGGATGGTGTGGACGGCTTCCACCTCGGCCCACTTGGTGAATTTGTCCATGGTGACGTAGAGGTAGCGATAGCCCCCTGGCGCCCGGGGAAACGGGCCCAGGATATCAAGCCCCCAGACTGCGAATGGCCATGTGAGGGGTATGGTCTGCAAACCTCCCACCGGCTGATGGATCTGCTTTGCATGGAATTGACAGGCTTCGCAGGCCTTTACCAGTTCAACGGCGTCATTGAGTGCGGTAGGCCAATAGAAACCGCTTCAGAATGCCTTGCCCACGAGGGTTCGCGATGACGAGTGGTGCCCACAGTCTCCACCGTGTATGTCCGCCAGCAGCTCTTTCCCTTGCTCCCTGGAGATGCAGCGTAGGGATACATCATTTGGTCGCTTCCGGTAGAGTTCCCCATCCCTGATGCAGTATGCTGTGGCCTGCCGCGCCACGCGCTCTGCTTCCTCCTCCTTCTCTGGCAAGATCCCTTGTGTCAGATAGCTCCGGAGCTCTGTGACCCAGCATCCCTCCTGAGGCTCCATTGTCAAGAGCAAACGCGCCCCCGAGGCCGGCCCGCAGACCGGGGCTCCCGAGGCTGGCGGCTGGGGGAGCTCCTCCCGAGGCTGCCCCGCGCTTGACAGTGATGGCGTGACCGAGGGCTTGAAGAGCCGCTCTTCGAAGACGCCATGCTCCTGAGGCAGTCGCCTGGACGCTCGTTTGGCGATGTCGTCGGCCTTCTGATTGGTGCCGCGGGGCACGTGCTGTAACTCCAGCCCCTAGAACTGCTTCTCCATCCTGCGGACCTCCGCAAGGTAGGCTTCCATGTGCTCATCCCTTGGCTCGTATACTTCGTTGGAGAAGTTGACGAGGAGTTGCGAATCACCTTTGATGGTAAGGCGCTTTACTCCGAGGGCAGCCGCGGCCTTCAGGCCCGTTATCAGGCCTTCATATTCTGCTATATTGTTGGAGACCTTTTCTCCGTGTTGGAAATAGAGTTGCACGACGTAGTAGAGCTTGTCTTGGGTAGGAGATATAAGTACCGCGCCAGCCCCCGCGCCGTGCCTGGAGAACGCCCCGTCGAAGTACATAACCCAACCGTCCGGCGCCTCATTTCCCGGGGAGAGGGATCGATCCTCATCAGCCTTTAGGCCCGGTGCCTCTGTCCACTCTGCCATGAAATCTGCCAAGGCGGCCCCCTTGATGACTCGGGTCATGCTGAATTCGAGCTGAAATGCTTGCAGCTCAATGTTCCACTCGGCGACCCTTCCGGCTGAGTTAGGGCTCCGGAGCACTCTTTCCAAGGGGTATGCGGAGACAACCTTGATGGGGTGACCCTAAAAGTAGTGTCGCAGCTTGCGCGAGGCCACCAGTAGCGCGAGGAGAAGTTTCTGAGGCATGGGGTACCGTGCCCTCGCATCCTGCAACACCATGCTGACGAAGTACACTGGGTGCTCGACGAGGCTTGGGGCGTCGGTGCTAGTGGCGTCCTCCGGAAACCGTGGTGCCTCCTGAGGCAGCGGAGCCTCCAGAAGCTGGTTGCCTGGGGGAAGGGCCTCTCCTGCTCCTGGTGCGTTGCCCTGCGGCGGCTGATCTCCCTCAATCGTGGTAGTGATCTCTGTGAGTCCTTTTTGGTCCTGTTTTGCTTTGGCGCGGGCAGCTGCCAAGGCCTTGGTCCGACGCTCCTCCCTAACCGCCACCAGGGCCGCGCTGGCTGAGTAGGGAGTGGCGGCGAGGTAGAGTACCAAGGGCTCTTGTGGGCGTGGGGCCACCATCACCGGTGGGCTGGTCAGGTATCTCTTGAGGTCTTGGAATGCCTTGTCGGCCACTTCAGTCCATTCAAAGGGCCCCTTTTTCTTCATCAACTGGAAGGAAGGTAGTGCTCGCTCCCACAACCTGGAGATGAAGTGCCCCAGTGCAGTCACGCGTCCAGTGAGCTTCTGCATCTCTCTGAGGGTCTTTGGCGGGCTCATGTCCTCGACCGCCTTGACCTTTTCTGGGTTGGCCTCGATGCCTCGGTGGGATACAAGGAAACCCAAGAGCTTGCCCGCGGGGACTCCAAACACACACTTCTCTGGGTTGAGCCTCAGGCTTACTGCGTTGAGGCTTGCAAAGGTTTCTTCCAGGTCTTGTATTAGGGTCTTGGCCTCGCGAGACGTTACTACAATGTCGTCGACGTAAGCCTCCACGTTCTTCCTGAGTTGCGGGCCCAAGGTGATGTGCATGAGCCGCTGAAAGGTTGCCCCCGCGTTGCGCAGTCCGAAGGGCATGCATGTATAGCAGTATACCCCCACACGGGGTCAGGAAGGCCGTCTTCTCCACATCTTCCACCGCCATCTTGATCTGATGATACCCGGAGAAGGCGTCCAAGAAGCATAACAGGTCACACTCAGTGGTGGAATCGACGATTTGATCGATGCGTGGGAGCGGGAAAGGATCTTGCGGGCATGCTTTGTTGAGGTTGGTGAAGTCGACACACATGTGTTCCTTCCCTCCCTTCTTTGGTACTACCACAGGGTTGGCCAACCAATCTGGATATCGAAACTCGTGAATGACCCCTGCGGCTTCTAGCTTGCGGGTCTCCTAGACGATGAAGGCTTGCTTTTCAGTGGACTGCCGCCTTGCTTTCTGCTTTACGGGGCACACGTTGGGGCACACGTTGAGGTGGTGCTCGATCACGCCCCGTGGGATCCCTGCCAGCTGATCGGGCTCCCAAGCAAACACCTTCTTGTTTGCACGCAGGAACTTGACCAGGGCTTCCTCCTGCTCGGGCCCGAGGTGGGCGCCTATGGTGAAAGTGCTTCTGGTGGACCCGTCCTCGTTGACAGGTATCTTCTTGGTCTCCGCCTTGTCTTGGGTTAACAATTGTTTCTTCTTGGCTGGTGCAGCCCCCTTGGGTCGGGGGCACCCGCGTTGGCGGGCTGTGTTGACGCCGCCGTCTTGAAGGCGAGCTGGAGCGCTCGCAGTGCGTCCCCGATGTCCCCAGGCACGGTGAGGACTCCGCTCCTCCCGGGCATCTTCATGAGGTTGTATGTCGGATGAGTCGCGGCCATGAATTGGGCCAGCGCTGGGTAGCCGAGGATGGCATTGTAGGGGAGGCTGATGAGGGCGATGTCGAAATCGACCAGCTCCGTGTGGAAATTATCGTAGGTGCCGGACCTGTCCCAAGTAGCTGGATGACCCGCCCCCGACGCCCATGAAGGGCTGGCTCGGCCGCAGCCGCCCCCGGGGTATGCGGAGGAGGTCGAAAGTTTCGACTGAAAGCACGTTGAGGCCCACGCCACTGTCGATGAGGGTCCTGGTGACAGCCACCTGGCAGATGGTGGGGGTGCACAACATCGGGAGCGCACCCGAGCAGGCCGAGTTGGAGGGGTGGTCTTCCGAACTGAAGGCTAGCCTGGCCTGAGGCTCCGGCCGGTCCCGGGAAGCCCCCTGCCGTGCGGAGGTGGCGCCGACCTGGTGGATGAATAGCTTGACATGGTGACTGGAGGGCGGCGCCTGGGAGCCGTCCAGGAGGGTCGCGACGACCGGGGAGGCCGGAGCGGCGTGGCGGGCGAGGAAGAGATCGCGCGGCTTTTCCCAATAGGCCACGGGGGGATGCAGGGGCCATACTCGTTGCTCGTTCCCCGCCGGGCCGGTGGCGGTGTTGACGGCGGGCGACGGGGAACGACGAGGCCGTCCGGGCGACTCGAGCGGCGCGAGCAGCCCGACAAGCGTCAGCCATGGACGCGACAATCGGAGAAGAGCAGGGTGACGGAAGATGAATTTCGGCGCACCCTTACCTGGCGCGCCAAATGTCGGATTTGGGGTTCCGGTAGACCCTTGAGGTTCGAACACTGGGGTGCGCGCGGAGGTTTCGCCTTCTACCTACCTGTTCCTCGTCGAATCGCTAGGATCTAAACTACGAGAAGGACAACACAAGAGACACAGGGTTTATACTGGTTCAGGCCACCATTGTGGTGTAATACCCTACTCCGGTGTGTGGCGTGGTGGATTGCCTCTTGGGCTGATGATGAACGATACAAGGAAGAACAGCCTCACGAGGGTCTGTTCTTGTGGTGGCGTTGTCCATTTAGATGGGTTGATTCTAGATGCCTATCTTATCTCTAGATTCCTATCCAGATGCCTCTACCCTGTGGGTGGCTAGTCCTATTTATAGGCGAAGGCCCTGGGCCTCTTCCCAAATATTGAGCGGGAAGGGCGCCAACAATTGGCCATTTTGAAGGGGAACATCTAGTACACTTATCCTGACTAAAGTTGGTCCTCGCCTGTCAAAGGCTCTGGTGGTGACGCCGACTTGGGCTCCACAGTGACCTCCATCCTGCCGTTGGACTGGTCTTGGTATTGTTGCACCGAAATGGATGCCTTTGCTTGATGCTCTCGCCTGCGCTTGCTCCCCTTGCACCAAAGAGGAAAGAAGGACACTGCGCGGGCTGGCGCCCTTGGTCGTCATGGCTTGCGTCATGGGCACCTCGTGAGGTGCCCCGCCTTGAACTCTCCGCCTCCTCGTGAGCCAGCCTGATGAGGCCGTGCCTGAGGAAGCTCCTTGTCGTCCGCCCCGCGAGGCTTGGCCCCTCGCGAGGGTCTTGAGCTTGTGTTGATGAAGATGGGCCGTGCTGGGCCCCCTTTGAGCCACGCCGCAGGCCGCAGGCAGGCAAGTCTGGGGACCCCCGTTCCCAGAACGCCGACAGAACAGATGCGGATGACTGCGGCTATGGCCGGCGCAACAATTTATATAGCAATGGTGGGCGGCGGAGGGATAGACGTGTGGCGCCAGAGTAGCCGCCTCGGCAACCGCGTATCATTAATGTGGGCAGCAGATGAACGGACGGACGACACTTGTGTCATTTGAAGGAGGAGCAATCGCCTGCACCGGGAAGTGGGGCGGGCGGCGTTGACTGTTTCGGGTGGAAAGCGGGCACGAGCGAGGAGATGACTTTACTGGGAGAGGATGACAATGGGGACCCACCAGGGTCATAGCCTCACGTACGCAAGTGCCTCCTTATTATATACATATATATACCTATAATTTATTTTGCTTCCTCCTGGTTTCCTGACATCATGGTTCCACACCATTGTCAACCTATGTACTCCCTCCTTTCCGGTTTATAGGGCTTATCTCAAAATTTTAGTTTTTCCATTTTATAAGGCTCAATTTGGTTGTTTTCCATCACATGTTCAGATTCCAAGGTGCATTAAATCATTGCATGCAAGTATTAAGAGAAAATTGACCAATGCATGTACTTTATGCATGCATGCATTGCAATTAATGCATTGATAAACATAGTTTTTTGAGGATAACAAGAGCATTAATTAGGTGCTTTTGCAAAACTACAAAAACTATTCCACCACTCGCCATCTACCTTGATTGGTGAGATTTTTGAATTGAGCACTATAAACCGGAAAGGAGGGAGTAGTCAATAAACGAGAGAATTGCACAAGAAGCGGACGATAGCTGGGACCAAGGAGCTCGAGCAGTATTTGTGTTTTTGAAGTGTGAGCACTGCAGAGTTTTTTGATGTTTAGCCTAGATATTAATTTTTCTCCTCTGAACAACAACGAAAATATCACTGCAGGTATTAACTGGGTGGGCTATGGCCCGTCTAGCCCAGGCCAGATATCCAACCCAGATATTAATTTTTTTCAAGCTGAAAATGGCTATCCCAACTATACTTTTTTTAGGAATACCCAGGCAAGGTCAAGTTGTTATTCTCCGCCCCGCTGGGCTGCAAATCTTTCCTAGGAGGGATGCATAAGGCATAACAAGAAAATGGGCTTTAAGAAATAATAAATGGGATGTAATTATAAAAACTAGGCAGTAACAATAAAAAAATGCACCAAACACGTAATTACTTTATAAAATATTATTTTTGGATACTGAAAATTTTAATTTCATTAATTGTTGCGAGCGCAATGTTTCGTTGGGTTTCTACATAATATAAATTTATATTGAAATTGTATTTAGTCTGACTAGAAATTTTGGGATAAAAATATTTCGGATCCCATCAAAATGTGGGAAATTTTATTGAATTCTGTTTTGAACAATTGGTTGAAATGGGTTGTACTTTTGACAAACTGTAAATGGGTTGTAGTAAATTCCATTAGAATTCAAAAATGGGTTGCACATTCTTACAAATCTCAAATGGGCTATAAGTTCTCTGCCACACACTTCTGGCCTTACTAACTTGACGCGTCCCCTAAAAAAACAGAGTTGACGCGTATGCAAGGCTTTGTCAACTTATAGTCAACACACGGTTCTAGCAGCAGTGGCTATTGGATGTCCATCCAACGGATGTCGTGCTTCTTCTTCAATCTCAGATATTCTAGCTTCACCATCCCAAAAAATGATTCCTCCCCCTGACATCTGGGGCACACTATTTTGGAAGCTGACCTATGGGCCTACTAAGTTGACGTACCAAGGGCTTTGTCAACTTAGTCAATATAAATGATTCTAGCTGCAGTGACCGTACGATGTCCATCCAATGGCCGTCATGCTTCTTCAACCTCTAGTCTTCTTGCTCCAGCCGCCCAAAGCAGCGCCGGCCGTGCCGCCTGCTCCTGCCTCCCGTGGCCGGCTGTGCTGCCGCGGAGGCCTCACCGCCCCCTACTACTCCCACCGCTGGCCAGGCCATCCCTCCACTCACCCACACCCCCTGTTATTCTGCAGCGACGACAGTGCAGCCGAACCAGTGAACCCTCGTACTCCTCTCCGCGTGTGCATCCACTGCCGCGTCTTCCCTGGCTCTGCGTCGTCCCCTTCCTAGGCCTCGCCGTCGTCCACCGCCGTGGTGCTCTCGGTGCGGCCTGGTCAACATGGTCAAGGAACGACTTCCATTGGACGTGGACTGTACGTGGAGAGGCTGACAGCTGGGTCCACGGCAGCAGCAAGGAAGTGCCTCCTTATTACGTGCAAAATAATTATTCCTCCACCTGACAGCGGGGACCCACCGGACGGGCCACCGTATTTCATGAAAAAATGATTCGCCCCCTGACTGTTGGGACCTACCAGCTACATCTTCGCACACAAGGAAGTGCGTCCGAGAAAAAACGATTCGCTCCCCTGACTGCTGGGACCCACCAGCTACATCTTCGCACGCAAGGAAGTGCATCCGAAAAAAAAACGATTCGCCCCCCTGACTGCTGGGACCCACCAGCTACACGTTCGCACGCAAGGAAGTGCGTCCGGGCAAAAAAAACGATTCGCCCCCTGACTGCTGGGACCCACCAGCTACATCTTCGCACGCAAGGAAGTGCCTGACAGTCGGGACCCACCTGGTCGAAGTGTACATAGCGTTGTCATTCTGGTCGTGAACGTGTACGTACATATATACTGGTCGATGTAGAAGCGCGCACGTGTCGTAGTAGAGGCGCGTACGTGTTGTAGTAGAGGCGCGCACGTAGCATGTACACGTACGTACATCGGCCAGTGTGCAAGAAAGAAAAATACGGTAATGTATGTGTACATACGGGCGGGGTCTCGAATGCCTACTCGCGCATACATACGGCCAGGGCTCGTGTACATGGTTGGGTCGGAACGGAGAAACAACATCATCGTCGTGTTCATGGGGAGGCAACGAATGCGTCGTGTTCATGCAGAGGCAACGGAATGCGTCGTGTTCATCGAGAGGCAACGGAATGCGTGGGAACCAACCGGCTGGGTCAGAACAGAATGCGTCATTGTGTTCATCGGGAGGGCTGGACAGAATAGGCAATGGAAACTAGGCCTGGCATACCGCAGAACGGAGGAAACGGCCGTGTGTCGACCGACCACGTTCGAAACGGGATCTTGTTCATCGGGAGGGGTCTGGCGTACCGCAAAACGGAGGAAACGGACCTCCTACGGTCGAAGCGGGGGTCCTGTTGATCGGGAGGGGTGTGGCGTACCACAAAACGGACGAAACGGACTTGTGTTGGAGCGCTACGGTCAAAACGGGGGTCCTCTTCATCGGGAGGGGTGTGGCGTACCGCAAAATGGGACTCCACAGGATACTGTTCATCTCCACCGTCGACCTCCTCCAGCCTCCACGGGCTACCGCCGACCTCCTCCAGCCTCCACGGGCACCTGTTCATCCATCCTCCACCGTGCGCTACTGCACCGGCTACTGTTCAACCACCCCTCCACAGGTACCCCTCCACCGTCTACTGTTCATCCAGCCCTCCACGGGGTTGTCCTGTTCATCCAGAGGCAACACCACGGGGTCCTGCATCCACCCCCACAGCTCACTGTTCATCCACCCCCCCCCCCCCCCCCCCCCCCGCAACGCTCACTGTTCATCCAATCGATCGGCTTCAGTTAGCAGCAGTAGCAAAGGAATCGCTCAATCGGGTTCAGTTAATAGCCAAGGATCGATCGCTCGGGTTCAGTAATGCGTAGCCTGCAGTGCAATCGCTCGGGTTCAGTTAGAGCCCAACGCCTCACTCGGGTTCAGTTAGAGCCAGCGCCTCGCACACACGCGCGTATGTATGAGAGAAACGCGCATCGCTCGGCCCCCGACCACCCACCATAACCGGTAACTCCTCGAAATTTTCCTCGCCCTCGCTTATACCATGGTTTTTTCGATCATGGACGGCCCAAAGAATGTCATGCAGCTGCGTCTCCGGCCCGCCCAGGACGAAAAGCCCATTTTCTGTCATGATTTTTTGTCATAGAAGTAGGAGCCCACCACATCTATGATGATACCGGGTTTTGTCACAATTATCGTCATAGAAGTGTCATATGTATGACAGAAAAAAGTTTCGTTCGGCCCATAATGTCAGGGATGTGTCTTTTTTTGTAGTGGGATGTTGGATATATAATTAATGTGGGTGTATTAGCTATATATGTAGGGGTTGTTTGGTTCTAGGCCTAGGATTGCCACACTTTGTCATACAATGTTGCCAAACGTGCCTAAGGTTAGTTCTTCAAAAATGAGAGCCACAAGTTGGCAAGCCTAAGGGAATCTTGCCACACTTGTTGTGTGTATGTGATGCGGGGCCATAGTGGCTTGCCTAAGATGTGGCTTGAACGAAACACACACCTAAGTTGGTCAAATTTGCCTAACCTTAGGTGTGGCAAGCTTTGGCAAACTTTGTCTCAGACCAAACACCCCTGTAATCCTATATAGAGAGGTATAGATTGATCGATGTGGACGTGGGAAAGAGGGTGAGACCTCACTAGATATATAGATTGATCGGTTTGTGTGGAAAACTATAAAAGACCTAGCTATATACACACACACATAGAGGAACATCGATCGTTGTGCATGCACGCGTGAGAGATAAAGAATGCCCGATATGATGGAGAGGGCGATGTGTGTGGGTGTGTGCCTTCATGGGAGACCTACCTGAAGAAAAAGAGTGCATGTGTGCAATGGATAATGCCGACTGGTAGTGTGTGTGCATGCATGCACGAGAGAAAGTTAGTGGTACAATTATAAAGAGAAGACGACTCTGTGGGTTGCTACGTCTTGAGCTTGCGTTGGTTTTCCTTGAAGAGGAAAGGGTGATGCAGCAATAGTAGCGTAAGTATTTCCCTCAGTTTTTGAGAACCAAGGTATCAATCCAGTAGGAGGCTCCTCAAAAGTCCCACGCACGTACACAAACAAACAAAGAACTCGCAACCAATGCAATAAAGGGGTTGTCAATCCCTTCACGGCCACTTGCGAAAGTGAGATCTAATAGAGATAGTATGATAAGATAAATATATTTTTGGTATTTTATAATATAGATGCAAAAAGTAAAGATGCAAATAAAAGTAGATTGGAAGAAAATATGATAAGAGATAGACCCGGGGGCCATAGGTTTCACTAGAGGCTTCTCTCAAGATAGCATAAGTATTATGGTGGATGAACAAATTACTGTCGAGCAATTGATAGAAAAGTGAATAATTATGAGATTATCTAGGCATGATCATGTATATATGCATCACGTACGTGACAAGTAGACCAACTCCTACCTGCATCTACTACTATTAGTCCACACATCGACCAACTCCTGCCTGCATCTAGAGTATTAAGTTCATAAGAGAAGAGTAATGCCTTAAGCAATATGACATGATGTAGAGGGATAAACTCATGCAATATGGTATAAACCCCATCTTTTTATCCTCGATGGCAACAATACAATACGTGCCTTGCAACCCTTTCTGTCACTAGGTAAGGACACCGAAAGATTGAACCCAAAGCTATGCACTTCTCCCATGGCAAGAAAGATCAATCTAGTAGGCCAAACCAAACTGATAATTCGAAGAGACTTGCAAAGATTACTGAATCATACATAAAAGAATTCAGAGGAGATTCAAATATTTCTCCTAGATAAACTTGATCATCAACCCACAATTCATCGGATCTCGACAAACACACCACAGAAAGAGTTTACATCGAATAGATCTCCACAAGAGAGGGGGATAACATTGTATTGAGATCCAAAAAGAGAGAAGAAGCCATCTAGCTAATAACTATGGACCCGAAGGTCTGTGGTAAACTACTCACAATTCATCGGAGGGGCTATGGTGTTGATGTAGAAGCCCTCCATGGTCGATTCCCCCTTCGGCAGAGCGCCGGCGAAGGCCCCAAGATGGGATCTCGTGGATACAGAAGGTTACGGTGGTGGAAATTGGGTTTCGTTGGCTCCCTGGATGTTTTTGGGGTACGTAGGCTTATATAGGAGGAAGAAGTACGTCGGTGGCCACCCGAGGGGCCCACAAGACAGAGGGGCACACCATATAGGGGTGGGCACGCCCTACCCACTCGTGGCCGTCTCGGATGCTTCTTGACTTGCACTCCAAGTCCTCTGGATCACGTTCGTTCCAAAAATCACGCCCCCCGAAGGTTTCACTCCGTTTGGACTACGTTTGATATTCCTTTTCTTCGAAATACTGAAATAGGCAAAAAAACAGCAATACGGGCTGGGCCTCCGGTTAGTAGGTTAGTCCCAAAAATGATATAAATGTGTAAAATAAAGCCCATAAACATACAAAAGGGGTAATATAATAGCATGGAATAATAAAAAATTATAGATACATTGGAGACGTATCAAGCTTCCCCAAGCTTAATTCCTGCTCATCCTCGAGTAGGTAAATGATAAAAACAGAATTTTTGATGTGGAATGCTACCTAGCATAATTCTCAATGTAATTTTCTTTATTGGGGCATGAATATTCAGATCCAAATGATTCAAAAAAAATTCATATTAACATAAGAAATAGTGATACTTCAAGCATACTAATCAAAGTAATCATGTCTTCTCAAAATAACATGGCCAAAGAAAGTTATCCCTACAAAATCATATAGTCTGGCTATTGCCCTATCTTCATCACACAAAATATTTAATCATGCACAACCCCGATGACAAGCCAAGTAATTGTTTCATGCTTTAATAATCTCAAACTTTTTCAACTTTCACGCAATACATGAGCGTGAGCCATGGACATAGCACTATATGTGGAATAGAATGGTGGTTGTGGAGAAGACAAAAAAAAGAAGATAGTCTCACATCAACTAGGCATATCAACGGGCTATGGAGATGCCCATTAATAGATATCAATATGAGTGAGTAGGGATTGCCATGCAAGGGATGCACTAGAGCTATAAATATATGAAAGCTCAACAAAAGAAACTAAGTGGGTGTGCATCCAACTCGCTTGCTCACAAAGACCTAGGGCATTTTGAGGAAGCCCATCATTGGAATATACAAGCCAAGTTCTATAATGAAAAATTCCAACTAGTATATGAAAGTGACAACATATGAGACTCTCTATCATGAAGATCATGGTGCAAATCTAAAGCACAAGTGTGGAAAAGAGATAGTAGCATTGTCCCTTCTCTCTTTTTCTCTCATTTTCTTTTTTTTCTTTTTTTCTTTTTCTTTTTTTCCTTTTCTTTGGCCTTTTTTTGGCCTTTCTCTTTTTTTTCTTTTTTTCGTAAAGTCCGAAGTGTCATCCCGACTTGTGGGGGAACCATAGTCTTCATCATCCTTTCCTCACTGGGACAATGCTCTAATAATGAAGATCATCACACTTTTATGGATTTACAACTCAAGAATTACAACTCAAAGCTAGAACAAGATATGACTCTATATGAATGCCTCCGGTGGTGTACCGGGATATGCAATGAATCAAGAGCGACATGTATGAAAATTATGAAGGTGGCCTTGCCACAAATAAAATGTCAACTACATGATCATGCAAAGAGCAATATGAAAAAAGTAATGTGTGTCATATGAACGGAACGGTGGAAAGTTGCATGGCAATATATCTCGGAATGGCTATGGAAATGACATAATAGGTAGGTATGGTGGTTGTTTTGAGGAAGGTATATGGTGGGTGTATGGTACCGGCGAAAGTTGCGCGGCGCAAGAGAGGCTAGCAATGGTGGAAGGGTGAGGGTGCGTATAATCCATGGACTCAACATTAGTCAAAAGAACTCATATACTTCTTGAAAAAATCTAGAAGTCATCAAAAAAAAGTACTACGCGCATGCTCCTAGGGGGATAGATTGGTAGGAAAAGACCATCGCTCGTCCCCGACCGTGACTCATAAGGAAGACAATCAATAAATAAAATTGTGCTCCAACTTCATCACAAAGCGGTTCACCATACGTGCATGCTACGGGAATCAAAAACCTCAACACAAGCATTTTTCATAATCACCTCAACTAGCATGACTTTAATATCACTACCTCCATATCTCAAAACAATTATCAAGTATCAAATTGATCATAGCATCCAATTCACTTTCTATGATAGTTTTTATTATACCCAACTTGGATGCTCATCATTCTAGGACCAAATTTGTAACCATAGCAAATACCATGCTGTTCTAAAAGACTCTCAAAATAATATAAGTGAAGCATGAGAGACTAGCAATTTCTTCAAAATTAATCCACCGCCGTGCTCTAAAAGATATAAATGAAGCACTAGAGCAAAAACTATCAATCTCAAAAGATATAAGTGAAGCACATAGAGTATTCCAGCAAATTCTAATATAGTGGGATTCTCCCAAAAGGTGTGTACAGCAAGGATGATTGTGGTAAATTGAAAATTAAAGACTAATATAATACACGACGCTCCAAGCAAAACACATATCATGTGGTGAATAAAAATATAGCTCCAAGTAAAGTTACCAATGAACGAAGAAGAAAGAGGGGATGCCTTCCCGGGGCATCCCCAAGCTTAGGCTTTTGGCTATCCTTGAATGTCTTGGGGTGCCATGGGCCCAATCTTAGGCTCTTGCCACTCCTTATTCCATAGTCCATAAAAGCTTTACCCAAAACTTGAAAACTTCACAACACAAAACTCAATAGGAAATCTTATAAGCTCCGTTAATCAAAGAAAACAAAACCACCACATAAGGTAATGTAATGAACTCATTCTTTATTTATTTTGGTGTTAAACCTACTGTTTTCCAACTTCTCTATGGTTTATAATCTATTTTACTAGCCATAGATGCATCAAAATAAGCAAACAACACACAAAAAACAGAATCTGTCAAAAACAGAACAGTCTGTAGCAATCTGTAACTAACGCAAACTTTTGGAACTCTACAAATACTACCAAAATAGGAAGTCCTGGACAATTGGTCTATTGATCAGCAGCAACAAGAATGAACTCAAAAGCACGTTTCTGTGATTTGACAAAACTAAATTCGTGCGCGCAAAGTTTCTGTTTTTCAGCAGAATCAAATCAACTATCATCCTAGGTTATCCTATAGGTTCTACTTGGCACAAACACTAATTAAAAGATAAAAACACATCTAAACAGAAGGAATATGCAAAATTTATTACTAAACATGACCAAAAACAAAAAACACAAAGAAAATTTGGTTGCCTCCCCACTAGCGCTATCCTTTAACGCCCCTAGCTAGGCATAAAAGCGAAGATAGATCTAAGTAGTGCCATCTTTGGCACAAAATTCATAAGTAGCTTGCATGATAGATTCATAAGGTAATTTGACTTTCTTTCTTGGAAAGTGCTCCATGCCTTTCTTTAATGGAAATTGGAATCTAATATTCCCTTCCTTCATATCAATAATCGCGCCAATCATTCTAAGGAAAGGTCTACCAAGAATAATAGGGCAAGAAAGATTGCAATCTATATCAAGAACGATAAAATCTACGGGCACCAAATTTCTATTTGAAACAATGAGAACATCATTGATCGTTCCCATTGGCTTTTTAATGGTGGAATCCGCAAGGTGCAAATTTAAAGAGCAATCATCAAGATCATGGAAACCTAGAATATCACATAAAGTTTTCGGAATCGTGGAAACACTAGCAGCCAAATCACACAAAGCAAAACACTCATGATCTTTAATTCTAATCTTCATAGTAGGTTCCCACTCATCATTAAGTTTTCTAGGTATAGAAACTTCCAAATTAAGTTTTTCATCATAAGATTGCATCAAGGCATCAACGATATGTTTGGTAAAAGCTTTATTTTGACTATAAGCATGAGGAGAATTAAAAACGGATTGCAACAAGTAAATACAACCTTCTAAAGAACAATTATCATAATCAAATTCCTTGAAATCCGAGATAGTGGGTTCAATACTATTTAAAGTCATGACCTCTCCAATCTCACTTTTACCAAATTTAGCATCAAGATCCAAAAACTCCGAATTTTTGGGACGCCTTCTAGGTAAAGTTGACTCATCTTCAGTCCCATTATTATCAAGATTCATATTGCAAAACAAAGATCTAATAGGAGACGCATCAATAACTTTAAGATCTTCATCATTATTTTCATCCAAACTAGAAGAACACACCTTTATAAAGCAATCTTTCTTAGCACGCAATCTAGCGGTTCTTTCCTTACACTCGTCAATGGAAATTCTCATTGCTTTGAGAGACTCATTGATATCATGCTTAGGGGAAGAAGATCTAAGTTTAAGAGAATCAACATCAAGCGAAAGTCTATCAACGTTCCCAGCCAAATCATCAACTTTGAGCAATTTTTCTTCATGCAAAGCATTAAAATTATTTTGAGAGATCATAAATTCCTTCACACTATTCTCAAAATCAGAGGGCATCTTATTAAATTACCATAAGAATTATTGTAGGAATTTCCATAATTATTAGAGGAATTACTAGGGAACGGTCTAGCATTAAAGTTTCCTCTATAAACATTCTTTCCAAAACTATTCATACCAACAAAATTCACATCCATAGATTCATTATTATTCTCAATCAAAGTAGACAAAGGCATATCATTGGGATCAAGAGGAGTATTCTTAGTAGCAAACAATTTCATAAGTTCATCCATCTTTCCACTCAACACATTGATTTCTTCTATAGCATGCACTTTTTTACTAGAATATCTTTTGGTGTGCCATTGAGAATAATTAGCCATAATATTGTCAAGAAGTTTTGTAGCATCTCCTAATGTGATTTCCATAAACGTGCCTCCCGCGGCCGAATCTAAGAGATTTCTAGAAGCAAAGTTCAAACCGGCATAAAAATTCTGTACGATCATCCATAAATTCAAACCATGAGTAGGGCAATTGTGAATCATCAATTTCATTCTTTCCCAAGATTGGGCAACATTCTCATGATCGAGTTGTTTAAAATTCACAATATCGTTCCTAAGAGTCATGATCTTAGTGGGAGGAAAATACTTAGAGATAAAAGCATCTTTGCACTTGTTCCAAGAATCAACACTATTTTTACGCAAAGACGAAAACCAAACTTCAGCACAATCTGTAAGTGAAAACGGATATAACTTCAATTTAACAATATCATTATCCGTATCTTTCTTCTTTTGCATATCACACAAATCAACAAAGTTGTTTAGATGAGTAGCGGCATCTTCACTAGGAAGGCCAGCGAATTGATCTTTCATAACAAGATTCAGCAAAGCAGTATTGATTTCACAAGACTCAACATCATTAAGAGGAGCAATCGGAGTACTAAGGAAATCATTATTATTGGTATTGGAGAAATCACACAAGTTGGTATTATCTTGCGCTATGGCAACAAGTTAGCCAACACACAAGTAAACAGAAAAAGGGAAGCGAAAAGAGAGAGGAGGAGAATGGGAAAGAGAGGGCGAATAAAACGGCAAGGGTGAAGTGGGGGAGAGGAAAACGAGAGGAAAGCGGCAAATAATGTAAATGCAAGGGAGATGAGTTTGTGATGGGTACTTGGTATGTCTTGACTTGAGCGAAGACCTCCCTGGCAACGGCGCCAAAAATCCTTCTTGATATGTCTTGAGCTTGCATTGGTTTTCCTTGAAGAGGAAAGGGTGATGCAGCAATAGTAGCGTAAGTATTTCCCTCAGTTTTTGAGAACCAAGGTATCAATCCAGTAGGAGGCTCCTCAAAAGTCCCATGCACCTACACAAACAAACAAAGAACTCGCAACCAACGCAATAAAGGGTTTGTCAATCCCTTTACGGCCACTTGCGAAAGTGAGATCTAATAGAGATAGTATGATAAGATAAATATATTTTTGGTATTTTATAATATAGATGCAAAAACTAAAGATGCAAACAAAAGTAGATTGGAAGCAAATATGATAAGAGATAGACCCGGGGGCCATAGGTTTCACTAGAGGCTTCTCTCAAGATAGCATCAGTATTACGGTGGATGAACAAATTTCTGTCGAGCAATTGATAGAAAAGCGAATAATTATGAGATTATCTAGGCATGATCATGTATATAGGCATCACGTCCTTGACAAGTAGACCGACCTCCTGCCTCCATCTACTACTATTACTCCACACATCGACCGACTCCTGCCTGCATCTAGACTATTAAGTTCATAAGAACAGAGTAACGCCTTAAGCAAGATGACATGATGTAGAGGGATAAACTCATGCAATATGATATAAACCCCATCTTTTTATCCTCGATGGCAACAATATAATACGTGCCTTGCAACCCTTTCTTTCACTGGGTAAGGACACCGCAAGATTGAACCCAAAGCTAAGCACTTTTCCTATGGCAAGAAAGATCAATCTAGTAGGCCAAACCAAACTGATAATTCGAAGAGACTTGCAAAGATAACCCAATCATACATAAAAGAATTCAGAGGAGATTCAAATATTTCTCATAGATAAACTTGATCATAAACCCACAATTCATCGGATCTCGACAAACACACCGCAAAAAGAGTTTAGATCGAATAGATCTCCACAAGAGAGGGGGAGAACATTGTATTGAGATCCAAAAGGAGAGAAGAAGCCATCTAGTTAATAATTATGGACCCGAAGGTGTGTGGTAAACTACTCACAACTCATCGGAGGGGCTATGGTGTTGATGTAGAAGCCCTCCATGGTCGATTCCCCCTCCGGCAGAGCGCCGACGAAGGCCCCAAGATGGGATCTCGTGGATATAGAAGGTTACGGTGGTGGAAATTGTGTTTCGTTGGCTCCCTGGATGTTTTCGGGGTACGTAGGCATATATAGGAGGAAGAAGTACGTCGGTGGCTGCCCGAGGGGCCCACGAGACAGAGAGGCGCGCCCTATAGGGGTGGGAGCGCCCTACCCTCTTGTGGCTGCCTTAGCTGATTCTTGACTTGCACTCCAAGTCCTCTGGATCACGTTCGTTCCAAAAATCACGCTCCCGAAGGTTTCATTCCGTTTGGACTCCATTTGATATTCCTTTTCTTCGAAATACCGAAATAGGCAAAAAAACAGCAATACAGGCTGGGCCTCCGGTTAGTAGGTTAGTCCCAAAAATGATATGAATGTGTAAAATAAAGCCCATAAACATCCGAAAGGGGTAATATAATAGCATGGAACAATCAAAAATTATAGATACGTTGGAGACGTATCATGGGTGTAAAAGACTAGGGGAGTTCATAATCAATGTAAAGTTGAATTCAAATATTTGAATAAGATATCATGATGTTTGAAACCCATGCATGCATGAATATAACGGAGATCTGCACGGTGTGGTTTGGAAATGAGCATGTTGTAATGTATACACATTGAACAAGGTCAGACTGATTTGAATTTGAGATACCGATGGTAGACATCGTTTGGCCACATTGCATCCATGCATGGACACACTATTCTAATTGGAGATGATGGGTGGCTTTCGCATCACATATCTATATATATACCCCTATATATATTATATTTTATATTTATATACTGTGTGCGGGTAACTTTAACTTTGAAAGATGGTCGTTGGATGAGGCGAATCCGATGGTGCAGAGATGGCAAATTTGAGCACTACTGGCCGTTGGATATCACCTAGATTCCACCAGATTTCACCACATGTACAATCTAGAAGACTCCATGGTTGAACTTAAGCATAATGCACAAACCTCGAAACACAAGCACTTCTTCTTTGTTCTAGAATCTTCCGTATCAGAATTGCCCAAATGTTTTTCTACATGATTTGACATTATTATTTTTACTTTATGTCTTGCAATGCACAATTCCATGAGTCATAAAATATATTAGCTTTCATATAAAAACTAGACGATTTTGATTGAAATGAACTATAATAATTAAACAAACATCTACATCATGCATATATGACTCAAAGCTTACATGCTATAATGTGGTATTTATTCATAATATGGTTGCCAAATCTCATGCGTCCAATGCACATGTACCTTACTAGTCTAAATGGTGTTTGTGTGTGTGTTGTGCCGAAATTTCAAGCTAGCGTCTCTGTCTATCGTGCTCCGAACCTCCCACCTCTTCAACCTGCGCCTTTACCTCGAAATATTTAAGATATATATTTGTCTCGTTGTGCTCCGACAACTCCTTCCATCTCAACCCGCGCCTTGCTATTCCAAAATTACAACGCGCGTCAAAACTCCCACTTCCTGTGAAATTCCGACACATGAAATGTCTGTGGTACCCCTGAACAGAAAGAACCGCCTCAAATCGGTGGGGGTACTTTCGTAACTTACCCCACATTTCGGACAAGCGCGTCCCTAAGCCGTGGTTCCCCACTCCCATCCCATCCGCCCACCCATTTGTACACCAAGGTTGTGAAAACCCGCGAAGCCCCACACCCTCCTTCTTCCGCCACCCAATCGGAGCCTCTTCCCCGATGACGTCGTCCACAACAACACCTCGACGTCCCTCATCCACCGTACCAGATGAGGATCCGTCGTCGATCTCGTCGTCCCGCCGGTTCAGCCACCCCATCCTCCACCTCCAAGGAGCTGCCCCGATGTTCCCCTCGTCTTTCGCACCACCTCCATTCCCACACCGCCGTCTTCACCTACACCACCGGAAGAGCAGCATCATTACCGTTTCCTCAGATGAAGATGCGGCTTAATCGGTGCCACCAAAGAGGTTGTACACTAATCGCTGCATTTTCTTCTTGACTCGATCTCGCGGTGCTACCGGCGCTCGGTCCCGAGCCGACACGGCGCGACTCCATCTATGGCGGCGGCGGCGGCCACTTCCTCCATGGAGTCGCTTCCTCGGTGGTGACGTCCACATCAGTAGGAGTTGCTGCTGCTTTAGCTCTCGCTCGCGCTGCTGCTCTGCTCTTGCTCTCGGTCCCCTACCTGGTCTGCTCTTGCTATTGCTCTTGCTTGTGCTGCTGCTCTCGCTCTAGCTCTTGCTTGCGATGCTGCTCCGATTTAGCTACACTTCAGTCGACTGAAACGACTTTTGGGTTAGTCGATTTTAAGGGGGTGGGGGAGCTCACCGGAGTTAAGTAAGAACCAACCGCAGTGGTGAGGGGGGCTCGTCGGAGAGGTACCCCAGTATCTATCTTAGGGTTCAGGGTGGGGGCGGTGGTCGCCGGCGGTGGTGGGTCGGTGCCGTGGGGATCTCCGGAGAAAAAGCATGGCACGGGGGGCCTAGAGGGATGGCCGGGGCAGCGGCGGACCAGCGGTGGGGAGTCTTTTCAGGGTGGGCGGGGCGGTACGGGGCGGCTGTTTGGCCGGTGGTGGTTGGCGGCTCAGGGGGTGGAGGTTGAAGATGAACTGTAGGCCCTTGATTTCATATCCAACGTCTGCAAAATCGACTAGCCAGAGATGAAAAAGTCAGTCGACTAGCATGTAGCCTCACCTCTAGTGCGTTCAGTTTCGACAGCAAAATTCACTTTCGACAGTTAAGTTCAGTTTCGACGAGTTCAGTTTCGACAGTTAAGTTCAGAGATGAGTGGCTGATGTATTTTACATCTACCACTTTGTGGTTATGTATTTTACGTCATCTATTGGAGATGCTATTAGAATTCCACTTAGGTAAATGTTTTCTCTCTTGTCCTGCTTCAGCCTCGGCGTCATAAAACTCACCGGAGCTGCTCCAACGACGAAACCCTCCATCACAGCAGAGCAGTACCTCGGGCTCCATCTCTAGATGCCTAAGATCTTCTTCCCCTCTTCCGACAGCCAAGTCAGCCGAAGCATCCTCACCGGTCAACCCAATCACGCTGAGACCGACATGGCTTCGCCAAAGAGGTTGTACACTTTTTGCATCTCTTTTTTAATCTACATGTTATATATATTGTCCACTGAGCACACCTAGTAACATGAAATACAATTATTTTATCCTACTATATGACAAGCAGTGAGGTTCCAGGCAACTTAGCTATCCGTGATGGACTCTCTTGAATGCCATCATTAGTTATCTCTGTGCATTTGAGTTGTGCATTTGTCGATGTGCCTGGGAGTTGAGCTAGTAGGGCAGTGGCCTGGGTCCAAAGTAATAGAAGTAGCACAAAAATATATTTTTTGTGTAGGATTTTCCTTGCTCAAGCTTGCCTACTAGAATCGCCAGTTCTTGAAAGGAAAAGTGAATGAAAAACATAGGAATTGGAAAGTTTCCTATGGTACTACTTTTCATGAATTTGGTGCAAAGGAATGGAGCAAAGGAAAACCGTAGGATTTGTTCCTTTAGTGTCTCCTTGAAAGAAAAACCGTAGGAATTCTAATTTCCAATTGTCCTCCTTCTCATATTCCTATTCATGAAGCACAAGACTAAGAGATAGTAGCATAATAGCATTATAACCATACATTTTCTTGTGGTTTGACTTAATCTCACCATGCTTCTTTGCATCCTGTGATATTCCAATTCTTGTGAATCAAACACCCAGATTGGTAGAAATCATGTGTTTTCAAATTCTCTATTTTGCACATGCATTCCTATCCTATTCCTGTCTATTTCCTATCCCTGCATTGTTAGGATCCTCAAATTCAAACCAGCCCTTACACAATTACTTCTGTTACAAATATGTGTCAAAGAAAACCTTGTGTGGTTTGTCCTGCTCCTGCGGCGCTGTGTTCCACCCCAACTCAGTTGCTCCAACGACAGAAGGGTTCACCACAGCAGGGATCCGCTCTCCATACTGTCTTTCGCCACCTTAGATCTTCTTCCCCGCCGCTGGCAGCCACGACAACTGCATTACCATCATCAACTGAGCAGATGACCTTGAGGAATACACGGGTCCGCAAGAGAGGTCACACTCTTCCGTGTTGCTTACGTTATGCATCGCTTGATATGATGACATGCAACATTATCGTCATGTTCACCTATTAGACTCCGAGTTAGGTCCAAACTAATGCTGAAACTTGTGTTTTTTAAATGGTTGTTGGGTACATATTGGGGAAGCAATCAGTACTATCTATCTACTATCTGGTTAATCTCGGGTGTCTACTATGAGTTTCATGTTGGGTGCAAACAAACATTAAAGGAGTCATTATCTGTATTTTTAACTAAAGCTATTATCTGCCTGCTATCATTGGTTTTGGGTCTATCACAGTTTGCTACCATCACTCTGGATTTGTGCATGCACTCCTTACATAATCTCACTATGTTTTATTCCTATGCATGCTAGTTATTGTACACAATGGAACTGATCATGTAGAGCAAAAGAGACGAGCCGTGTGTGGCAATAAAATTTCATGCAGATGTCGCTCCATGGTGGGCGCAAAGGAAGCCCCCCCCCACCCATTTCAGATCGTAATCAAGAGGAAGATAACTGTTCTGAGGAGCATTCAGAAGGAGAAGACCACTCCTATTTACCCCATGAGATCTTTGCTCTAACTTGGCATGCTGATGTTGGTAATATCATGCATATGGTGCCTTGCATTGCTTACTGTATACATGAAAGATGTCATATGCTTAGTTTATACATGCTTTGTGTCAATGCCATCTGTTTAGTTTCTTTATCATATATGTGAATCATGCAGTGCCATCTTGTTCAGCCAGGCATCATATATGTGAATTTTGCAATGCCACCCTGGTTAGCCAGTCATCTTATATGTGAATTATATCATGCCATCATTTTTTATTACGTGTTAAATTTGTCAACAATTTTAGTATATTCAATTACTCTTAATGTGCATCAGCCATTCGGCACGGTCATGGAAAAATCTAGAGTGGAAACAAGGTCTTCAGAGCAGACAATGCTATGTGACGAAGCACATGCCTTGCTGGTCACAGATAGCTCCTTAGGGGAGGATTCAGAGACAGATGACCAGTCCTATTTCCCACCCGAGGTGCATGCTCTAACTTGGCAGGGTTATGTTGCTCATATCGTGTGTATGGTATCTTGCATTGCTATGTCATTTGCTTAGTGTAGACATCCTTTGTGTGAATGCCACCTGTTTAGTGTCTAATTACCATATATGTGAATTATGCAATGCCATCTTGTTCCAAGACATTATATATGTGAATTATGCAATGTTATCTTGTTGCAAGGCATTATATATGTGAATTATGCAATGCCATGCTGTTTAGCCAAGCATCATATATGTGAATTATATCATGCCGTCCTTTTTTTGTATTTCTCATTGGTTTTTTCGACAATGTTTGTATATTCAATTGCTCTTCCTGTGCATCAGCCATTTGAATTGGTGATGGAGAAATCTGGAGTGAAAACAAGGTCTTCAGAGCAGACAATGCTACCTGCTGAAGCAGATATCTTGCTGGTTATGGATAGCTCTACAAAGGAGGATTAAGAGGCAGATGACCAGTCCTATTATGCCCCTGAGGTGTATGCTCAAACTTGGCAGAGTTATATTACTCATATCATGCATATGTTGTATTGCAATGCTTAGTTTTTACATCATATACACAATATTGAATGCCATCTCCTTAGTTGACACATCATATATGTGATTGCCCTCTCTCACTTCCTTAGTATATAAATCATATATTTGAATTATATCATGCCATGATGTTTACATAGACAACATGTATCTGAATTATGGCATGTCAACCCATTTTCTAAAGACATAATATAGTTATATCATCTCATCCTGTTTAAATAGTCATCATATTTTAAATTATGTCATTCTATCCATGAATTATATCATGCCATCATGTTTCCATCGACGGCATGTTTGTGATTTATGGCATGCCAACCACTTTAATAGACACATCGTATAGTTATATCATGTCATCCTGTTTACATAGTCATCATATTTTGGAGTATGTCATTCTATCCTATTTAGTTAGCCATCATACATGTGAAATTGTGTCATGCTATCATGTTTAATTAGCCATCATATATGTTAAATTATGTCCTGCTATTCTGTTTGGTTAGACAACATAAATGTGAATTATTTCATGCCATGTTTTCTTCCCTACAATCCATTGCACCTGTCTATCTTACAATGTCTGCATATTCAATTACTTTTCTTGTTTATCAGCCATTTCAATTGGAGGGGGTGATGGCAGTATCTGTGGGAGTAAAAACACGGTCTTCAGAAAAGATCGTGCTACCTGTCGATGCAGATAGAACCACAGTTGTACTTGCCCAAGAACCAGTCTCACCACACATAACCCAGACTCACGCAGATTGTACCCCTACCCAGTTGGACAGAGAACTAGCTACACCCCTTCTAACCCCAACCCCAGCAGATAGTAACCCAGTTCCCGTTGACACAGCACCGTCTCCACCAAAGAGCACCCAAACACGAGAAGTTAGTAAGGCAACTGTAGCGCCCAAAGCATGAGGACCACCACTCCGAACCCTAAGTCAACACTTAAAGTAGAAGAAGAATTGTTCTTAGGTCAGGTTCCGTAGCTATGGTTCATACTACTTTGCTCCTGCATCACTGTATTTACTCATACCAACTAATTTCAAATTTGAAGGATGCAATTGAAACTCCAATGGCGCAACATGTATGTTTTAAACTTGTTTCGTTAACGTGTTTTCTATTTTAACTTGCTCTATGTTGATTTTAGTTTCAATTGAATAAACAGCTATGTTCTCATGCCATGCACATTACAAGTGTTGTTATTGCTATGTAGTTTCCCACACTTATATTCTGTCTATGCTGCTTTGTCTTAAATAGATATGATTTGAACTGTATCTATCTTGATTTGGCAACATAAACTAGAATGATATAGACCATACAGTGACCATACTACATAGATATATGTTTGTTTCATGTTGTTATCCTGTCCACCTTACTACTGAACTGGTTTACCAAAATGAGTTTCATATACGACATTGTAAACCTGTGATGTTTTTATTTGTTCTCTTTTAGAACGCAGATAAAATATTGGAGAAGAGTACCCCGTTATGCAATGGTAAAGGAAGTAATGCAGATAAGGTTCAAGATAGTGAGACATCCCTGTTGGTCTCCAAGAAAGCTGATAAAATCTATGAAGACATGAGACAATCCCAAAGTCCTGTCTTGATGTAGTGTTCGAGTTACTGGCTACTACTGCTGGCACCAGCTCTTCGAACTCTTTGCCTGAATCATTTTGGCTTCTTGAGTCTCAACTTAAAGTTGAAAGACATCGATCAGATGTTATGCGACAGGAAGCCGAAGGACTGAGGAAGTCCCTGCAGAATTCAGATGCATACTTTCTGGTGCAATAGCAAGTGCTGGAGGATTTAAGCACCAAACAAGAGAATGTTAATAAGCTTGCTAAGCATCTTGCCAGCACTATGGGTACCCAGGATATTGTTTATTGTGCTCTTCTAAAGTGGTTTCAGTTCTGGACTTGTTTTGCTGTGGTGTTTATATGCTGCTGTGTTCCCTATATTTGCACTGGTGGCGAACTTTGATGCCCAGTGGATGTAATACGTGTAATAGCCGTGATAGCCTAGCATAAGTTGCTTGCTTATTTATTTCCTTATTTTCTTGTTTATTTATTTGCTTGTAGTCAGTGCAGTTCTTTTTCCGCGGGTTGCTAGTGGCCGCAATAACCTATTTTTTAAAACTAGGCCACAATAACCATAGGCTACATATTTACTGTAGTTACCATTTCCCTCCTACGGGCCATAGAAACAATGGGCCTTATATGGGTCGTAGAAACAATGGGCCTTATACGGGTCATAGACACAATGGGCGTTCTATGGGCCGTATCATCAATGGGCCTTCTATGGGCCGTATGATCGGTTAGCTAAACATGGGCCAATAACAAACCGCATTATGGTCGTAAACGGGCTAGAGTTGGAATCGTCCGTTCATGGGCCGACCATAACGGGTCGTCGTTAATCGGCTGTATTTGACGCTATGAAAATGGCCCAACGTATTAACGGGCCACAAACGGGCCGACTATAACCTCGGGCTGAATTTGGCCCACAAGCAGAAAATGACAGTAACGTGCCGTAAGTAAACGAATGCTGGAAATGAGCCCAAGAATAAATGGGCCTTGAGAAGGCCGAAAGATAACATGGTCTGGAAACGGCCCAATGGAATAACGGGCTATTAATGGGTATAAAGTGATACACTGTTCATTACAGGCCAGTTTCACCACGGGCCGTTAATGGGTATAACGTGATACATTGTTCATTACGGGCCAGTTTCATCACGGGCTGTTAATGGGCCAAGAGTTAGAAAGGGCCTCATATGGGCCAAAAGACGTCATGGGCCAGAAGTTAAAACGGGCTGGAATCATATTGGACGGCCCAAATGACGCTACTGGGCCTAATTCGCATAGGTCGTAACGGGCCCTGGGTTAGCGGGTTGTAAATGGGCTATATGCGAACAGGCCGTTAACAGGCTATCCATGGGCCGACCCGCCACCTTTTGACCAAGTCAAATGGGGTGGCCTTTTCACAGGAATGGGTCTCTTTTGAGTCGTGCCATGTGTCGACGTATCATAGGCGCCTTCTGTCCAATGAGTGGATGACATCTGTCCCAATGGTGAGCCGACACGTGTTTCCTCCAGCCAATGATGATTTTACACGTGGAAAATCCCCATTGGTCGGGGCTGTTAACGGGCTATCGGGTCCAAACCCGGACCCGATAGCTTAACAGCGATGGATGCCACGTGTTGGTCACCCTTGACGAAAGCACTTCTGTGACGCGCGATTTATGGTCATGGAAGTGGACACTTCCGTGATGATAATTTTGGTAATGTCATGGAACACTTCTACGACAAAACATGTATGACTATCTTGATTCTGTCATAAAATCGTCATGGATGTACATGCATGACAGAAAATGTGACCTACTATGACAAACACGTATCATCACGAAAGTGTATTTTTTTTGTAGTGACGCACCTAAGAAGGAAGGGGGGCACAACCAGGGTAGTAGACCAAGTGCGGCCTCTGGCCCCCTTGGGGCGCCCTAGGCTGCTTCCCCTCCTCCCCCACCTATATATATGAGAGGGAGGGGCGCCACACAACCCACGACAATCCACAAGCCGTGTGCGGTGCCCCTCTCCCCGGTTTCATCCTCTATTTAGTTTTCTCCAGTGCACGTCGAAGCCCTGCGGAACAAGTTCACCACCACCGTCATCATGCCGTCGTGCTGCCAGAACGATCAGTACAAGATCAGTTGGATCTTGAAGGTGTACGAATACATCAACCGCGTTCATAAACGCTTCCACTAAATGGTCTATGAGGGTACATACACATACTCACCCCTCTTGTAGCTATGCATCTCCATGGATAGATCTTGTGTGTGCGTAGAATTTTTGTTGTTGTCCATGCAACATTCCCCATTAGTGGCATCATGAGCCAGGTCTATGCGTGGATGATATGCATGAGTTGAACACAAAGGAGTTGTGGGTGGTGAGGTTCATACTGCTTACCACCAACGTCTTATTTTGATTCGGCGGCATTGTGGGATGGAGCGACCCGGACCAACCTTAGTGTCCACGCACATGTGACCGGTTCCACCTATTGACATGCAACCTGTTTTGCATAAAGGTGGTTGGCAGGTGTCTGTTTCTCCTACTTTAATTGAATCGAATTTGACTATAGCCGGTCCTTGAAGATGGTTAAAACAGCAAACTTGATTATCACCATTGTGGTTTTTGCGTAGGTAAGAACGGTTCTTGCTAGTTGCTCGTAGCAGCCACGTAAAACTTGCAACAACAAAGTAGAGGACGTCTAACTTGTTTTTGCAGGGCATGTTGTGATGTGATATGGTCAAGATATGATTTGATATATGTTGATGTATGAGATGATCATGTTTTGTAATAAGTTCACGACTTACATGTCGATGAGTACAACAAATGGCAGGAGCCTTAGGGTTATCTTTAATTATTGTATGACCTGCGTGTCAATCACTAAGCGCCATGTAATTTCTTTACTTTATAGCTATGCATTAGCATTAGTTGTAGAAGCAATAGTTGGCGAGACGACCCCGATGCTACATGGAGATCAAGGTGTCGAGTCGGTGATGGTAGAGATCGTGCCAATGCTTTGGAGATGGAGATCAAAAGCACAAGATGATAGCCAAATCATGTCACATATTTTGATTGCATGTGATGTTTATCCTTTATGCATCTTATTTTTCTTAGAAGGATGGTAGCATTATAAGATGATCCCTTCACTTAATTTCAAGATACATGTGTTCTCCCTGAGTATGCACCGTTGCCAAAGTTCGTCGTTTTGAAGCACCTCGTGATGATTGGGTGTGATAGACTCCACGTTCACGTACAACGGGTGTAATATAGTTTTGCACATGCAGAATACTTGGGTTAAACTTGGCAAGCCTAGCATGTACAGACATGGTCTCGGAACATTGGAGACCGAAAGGTCGAACATCAATCATATAGTAGATATGATCAACATAGAGATGTTCCCCATTGATGACTACCACATCTCACGCGATGATCGGATGAGGGTTAGTTGATTTGCATCATGTATCACTTAGATAACTTTAGGGATGTTAATTTAAGTGATAGTTCATTAGTAATTTGATTAATTGAACTTAATTTATCATGAACATAGTCAAAATGTCTTTGCAAATTATGTCGTAGATCAATAGCTCGCGATGTAGCTTCCCCCTTTTTATACGTTCCAAGAGAAAACTAAGTTGAAAGATGATGGTAGCAACAATGCGGACCGAGTTCATGATCTAAGGATTATCCTTATTGCTGCACGAAGAATTATGTCCTTGATCCTCCGCTAGATGAAAGACCTACTACATGAGTTGATGCAGACGTTATGAATGTTTGACAAGCTCGATCTGATGACTACTTGATAGTTTACTGCACCATGCTTTATGACTTAGAATCGGGGATCCAAAGACATTTTGATCGCTAAGGAACATATAAGATGTTCCCAGAGATGAAATTGGTATTTTAGGCTCATGCCCGTGTTGAGAGGTATATGACCTCTGACAAGTACTTTTCCTACAAGATGGAGGATAATAGCTTAGCCAGTGAGCATGTGCTCAGAATGCTGGCGTACTACAATCGCTTGAATCAAGTGGGAGTTAATCTTCCAGATGAGATAGTGATTGACAGAGTTCTCCAGTCACTATCACCAAGCTACTAGAGCTTCGTGATGAGCTATAATATGCAAGGAGTGACTAAAACGATTTCCGAGCTTTTCACGACACTGAAATCGGTGGAGGTATAAATCAAGAAAGATCATCAAGTGTTGATGGTTAATAAGACCACTACTGTCAAGAAAAAGGGCAAGGGAAAGAAAGGGAACTTCAAGAAGAATGGCAAGTAAGTTGCCGCTCCCGTGAAGAAACCCAAAGCTGGACCCAAGCCTGAGACTGAGTGCTCCTACTGCAAAGGAAATGGTCACTGTAAGCGGAACTGCCCCAAATACTTGGCAGATTAGAAGGATGGTAAAGTAAACAAATGTATATTTGATATACATGTTATTTATGTGTACCTTACTAGTGCTCATAGTAGCCCCTGGGTATTTGATACCGGTGCAGTTGCTAAGATTAGAAACTCGAAGTAGGAGTTGCAGAATAAACAAAGACTAGTTAAGGGCGAGGTGACGATGTGTGTTGGAAGTGTTTCCAAGATTGATATGATCACCATCACACACTACCTATACTTTTGGGATTAGTGTTGAGCCTACATAAATGTTATTTAGTGTGTGCGTTGAAATTGAACATGATTAGGTCATGTTTATTGCAAATACAATTATTCATTTAAGTCAGAGAATAATTGTTGTTCTGTTTACATGAATAAAACCTTCTACGGTCATACACCCAAAATAAATGGTTTATTGAATCTTGAGCATAGTGATACACATGTTCATAATATTTATGTCAAAAGATGCAAAGTTGATTATGATAGTGCAATATACTTGTGGCACTGCCGTTTACATCATATTGGTGTAAAGCACAAGAAGAAACTCCATGCGGATGGACTTTTGGAATCACTTGATTCTGAATCATTTGATACTTGCAAACCATGCATCATGGGTAAGATGACTAAAACTCTGTTCTCCGGAACAATGGGGCGAGCTAAATGCACGCAGTCCGATGAGTGTTGAGGCACGCGGCGGGTATCATTATTTTCTAACCTTCACAGATGATTTAAGTAGGTATCGGTATATCTACTTGATGAAACACAAGTCTGAAACATTTGAAAAGTTCAAAGAATTTCAGAGTGAAGTGGAGAATCATCGTGACAAGAAAATAAAGTTTCTACGATCTGATCGCAGATGTGAATATTTGAGTTACATGTTTGGCCTTCATTTAAAACAATGTCTAGTTAATTCACAACTCACGCCACCTGTAACAACACAACGTAATGGTGTGTCCGAATGTCGTAACCGTAATTTATTAGATATGGTACGTTCTATGATGTCTCTTACCGCTTGCCTTTATCATTTTGGGTTTATGCATTAGAGACAACCACTTTCACATTAAATAGGGCACCGTCTAAATCCATTGAGATGGCACCGTATGAACTATGGTTTGGCAAGAAACATAAGTTGTCGTTTCTTAAAGTTTGGGGTTGTGACCCTTATGTCAAAAGGCTTCAGCCTGGTAAGCTCGAACCCGAATCAGAGAAGTGCGTCTTCATAGGACACCCTAAGGAAATTGTTGTGTACACCTCCTACCATAGATCCGAAGACAAGATCTTTGTTGCCAAGAATGGGTGAGAGGAAAGTGGAACTTGATGAGGTATGTGTACCTTCTCTCAAATTGGAAAGTAGCACATCAGAAAAAAACCGTTCCCGTGATGCCTACACCAACTAGATAGGAAACTAATGATGATGATCATGAAACTTTGGATCAAGTTACTACTAAACCTCGTAGATCAACCCGAACACGTTCCTCACCAGAGTGGTACAATAATCCTGTCCTGAAAGTCTTGATGTTAGAAAATAGTGAATTTATGAACTATGAAGAAGCTATGATGAGCCCAGGTTTCGACAAATGGCTTGAGTCCATGAAATCTGAGATAGGATCCATGTATGAGAACAAAGTATGGACTTCAGTTGACTTGCCCGATGGTCGGCAGGCGATTGAAAATAAATGGATCTTCAAGAGGAAGACGAACGCTGATGGTAATATCATTATCTACAAAGCTTGACTTGTCACGGAAGGTTTTCGACAAGTTCAAGGGGTTGACTACAATGAGACTTTCTCACCTATAGCGATGCTTAATTCTGTCCGAATCATGTTAGCAATTGCCGCATTTTATGATTATGAAATCTGGCAAATGGACGTCAAAACTGCATTCCATAACGGGTTTATTAAAGAAGAGTTGTATATGATGCAACCAGAAGGTTTTGTCGATCCTAAAGGTGCTAACAATGTGTGCAAGCTCCAGCGATCTATTTATGGACTGGTGCAAGCATCTCGGAGTTGGAATATATGCTTTGATGATGTGATCAAAGCATATGGTTTTATACAGACTTACGGAGAATCCTGTATTTACAAGAAAGTGAGTGGGAGACCTGTAGCATTTCTGATATTATATGTGGATGACATATTGTTGATTGGAAATGATATAGAATTTCTGGATAGCATAAAAGGATACTTGAATGAGAATTTTTCAATGAAAGACCTCGGTGAAGCTACTTACATATTGGACATCAAAAATCTATAGGGATAGATCGAGACGCTTAATAGGAATTTCACAAAGCACATACCTTGGCAAAGTTTCGAAGAAGTTCAAAATGGACCAGTCTAAGAAAGTGTTCTTGCCTGTGTTGCAAGGTGTGAAGTTGAGTAAGACTCAAAGCCCGACCATGGCAGAAGATAGAGAGAGAATGAAATACATCCCTATGCCTGAGCCATATGTTCTATAAAGTATGCCATGATGTGTACCCAAACTATTGTGTGCCTTGCCATGAGTTTGGCATGGGGGGTACAATAGTGATCCAGGAGTGTATCACTTGACATCGGTCAAAATTATCCTTAGTTACCTAAGAGGACTAAGGAAATGTTTTTCGGATATGGAGGTGATAAAAGAGTTCGTCGTAAAGGGCTACGTCGTTGCAAGCTTTGACACATATTCGGATGACTCTGAGTCTCAATCCGGATACGTAATGAAAGTGGGAGCAATTAGCTAGAGTATCTCCATACAGCACATTGTAGACATAGAAATTTGCAAAATACATATGAATATGGTAGACTCTATGACTAAACCTCTCTCACAAGAAATACATGAGCACACCTTTGTACTCTTTGGGTATTAATCACATGGCGATGTGAACTAGATTATTGACTCTAGTAAACTCTTTGGGTGTTAGTCACATGGCGATGTGAACTATAGGTGTTAATCACATGACGATGCGAACTAGATTATTGACTCTAGTGCAAGTGGGAGACTGATGGAAATATGACCAAGAGGCAATAATAAAGTTGTTATTATTATATTTACTTATGCATGATAAAGCTTTATTATTTAGGCTAGATTTGTATTGACCAAAAACTTAAATACATGTGTGAATACATAAACAAATACCGTGTCCCTAGTGAGCCTCTATTAGACTAGCTCATTGGTCAAAGATGGTTCAGGTTTCCTAACCATAGACATGAGTTGTCATTTCACAATGGGATCACATCATTAGGAGAATGATGTGATGGACAGGACCCAACCGTTAGCATATCATATGACCGTTCAGTTTATTGCTACTGCTTTCTTAATGTCAAATACATGTTTCTTCGACCATGAGATCATGCAACTCTCGGATACTGGAGGAATACCTTGTGTGCTATCAAACGTCACAACATAACTGGGTGATCATAAATATGATCCACAGGTATCGCCGAAGGTGTCAATTGAGTTGGCGTGAATCAAGATTGGGATTTGTTACTCTGTATATCGTAGAGCTATCTTTGGTCCCTCTCGATAATACACATCACAAAAAGCTTGCAAGCAAAGTGACTAATCAGTTAGTTACGAGATGATGTATTACAGAACAAGTAAAGAGACTTGCCAGTACTGAGATTGAACTAGGCATGGAGATGCCAACGATCAAATCTCGGGCAATTAACATACCGACAGAAAAAGGGAACTACGTATGTTGTCATAAAGCTTCGACCGATAAAGATCTTCATAGAATATGTAGGAACCAATATGGGCATCCAGGTCCTGCTATTGGTTATTGACCAGAGTGGCGTCTCGGTCATGTCTACATCATTCTCGAACCTGTAGGGTCAGCACGCTTAAGGCTCGTTGATGATATAGTATTATATGAGTTATGTGAGTTGGTGACCAAATGTTGTCTGGAGTCCCGGATGAGATCACAGACATGATAAGAAGCTTCGGAATGGTTCGCAGATAAATATTTATATATAGGACGATGCTATTTGGTCACCGGAAAGGTTTCATAATGTATCGGGCAGTCATCCGATCACGGAAAGAGGTTTCGGGAGGCCCTGGGAGGTTATTGGGCCATATGGGCCAAACGAGGGGAGCACACCAGCCCACAAGGGGCTGGCACGCCCCACCTCTTGGCCGTCGGCCCTAAGGGAGGCAAAGGGGAAAGTGTAGCCCCTCCCGCCTTCCCCTCCACATGAGAGAAAGGAAAAGGGGGGCACCCCCTCCTGCCTTCCTCCCACGTGCCTAAGAAGGAAAAGAGGAGGCGCGGCCAGAGCAGGAGCCCAAGGGAAGCCACCTACCGCCTTGGGGCGCCCTAGGCTGCCTCTCCGCCTCCCCCACTGATATATGAGAGAGAGGGGGCGCCACACAACCCACGACAATCCACAAGCCATGTGCGGCGCCCCTCTCCCCGGTTTCATCCCCCGTCTAGTTTTCTGCAGTGCACGGCGAAGCCCTGCGAAAAAAGTTCACCACCACCATCATCACGCCGTCGTACTGTCGGAACTCATCTACTACTTCGCCCATCTTGCTGGATCAAGAAGGAGAGGACGTCATCGAGCTAAACGTGTGCTGAACGCGGTGGTGCCGTACGTTCAGTACTTGATCGATTTGATCGTGAAGGTGTACGACTACATCAACCGCATTGATAAACGCTTCTGCTAAACGGTCTACGAGGGTACGTAGACATACTCACCCTCTCGTAGCTATGCATCTCCATGGATAGATCTTGTGTGTGCGTAGGATTTTTTTGTTTTCCATGCAACGTTCCCCATTAGTGCCCTCAATGACCATACCGTGGTACACCTTTTGTGATTTCTTGTTGCAGCACCAACAACACACATAAACTGGAGAGTCATGGAGGTCATGTGGAAGGTACTTAACCCATTGATCGCCTGAAGATAAAGGTACTCAAGTGCATTACAGGCACGAAGCAGGCGCTCCATGTCATCCTTTGGGAGGCAGAGGGCGACAAGCTTGAGGTGCTTCAGTCGTGGTAGAATAAGAGCGGGCCCGTCATTAGGGGGATGGCAGTTCATGAACTTG
The DNA here is from genome assembly GCF_018294505.1 of Triticum aestivum. NCBI lineage: Eukaryota > Viridiplantae > Streptophyta > Magnoliopsida > Poales > Poaceae > Triticum > Triticum aestivum. The sequence goes on from NC_057813.1 coordinate 276,887,352, forward strand.
GTGACACGCAGCATGGGCGCGAGGCAGAGCGCTGACGTTGGCAGCAAGCGCATAAGCCCATCATTAAAAGTGAGCACCTTGAGATGATATAGGGCGGGGGAACAGAACCGCTCATCAAGCTTGGCTCGGTCCTTGTTGTTGGAATGGAACTAGCCCATGCTAAGGCCTTTGGTTGGGCCATGGTAACTGTCGAGGATCTAGGAGAATGCATCCAAGCTTTTGCAATAGCCATGGCAGAGCTCGTGGGTGTCGATGAGGTCGAGAGGGGTGGAGTTCCATAGGGGGTGCCACCGCCGGGAAAGGATGGTTGTCCGCGCCCCATATTTGATTGGGAGGAGGGAGATGATTACTATCAACATATCATCGGGGAGGCTACTGATTAAGTCTAGGCCCGCTGGAGTCTCTTGTGGTTCTTGCTCGACCCGCCTCCACTTGTTGGCAGCCTCGTTCTCCACCTCCAGAGTCTCCTCGTCAGTGGCACTTTTTGATAGAAGTGGGAGTACATGGAATATTTAGTTAAAATAGGGCAAAATAAAAGTGTATTGGTAACTAGAAGTTAGTAGGTAGGAATAAGTAAGAAAATGGAATAACAATTGGTTGCTTAAATACTACACAATTCCTTTGGTATTGCTGCATAAGTCAACATGTAGATACTTGAAAAGAACACTTACTTCGAACAAAGTATGAACGGATGATATCGTCAAGGAAGTTAGCATATATCTCATGACCAGGATCTTTTATGTGCAGTGCAATTTTAATGCCAACTTTCAATACCTAAAACTTAGAAATTTCTGTCCAAAGGCCCGTGCCAAAATAGGAGTGACCACATTCATCAAGTCTTACAGAAGCAATGATTGTAAATCCATGGTTTGTGTTCAGTATGACATCCTTGTAGTCTTGAGATATGTAAAGGGCAAGATATTGTACTACAAATGCTGTTGCATAGCAAGGGACGTGCTGCAGAAAATGGTAGGATTGTTAAAGAATATGCTAACATGCAAATATGGGCGAAATTTAAAGAATTGTACAGGATTTGAAATCAAAGGACAAAAAATATAATTAAACAGATAGTGTAACCATCATGTCATGGAAAAATGAGAGTAATCGAAGGAACAATACATCATTAATTTTGCCTAATATAGAAATAAGAGGAAAATCCCTTGGATGTATATGCTGCACGTGGCACCTTTTATCCAAATGTAGCAATATATAGTATATGTTCAGGAAAGTAGGCCATGCCAACCGATGTACGGTGAGATTGAACATACCGCGTGCATCCTCAAGTCATCTGTTACGGTGAGATGGAACTCCACATATGTCTTGCTGAGGCTGCAAAGTCCTGATGTGTCCGTGCGTTGTACACTCTATGAATGAAAGAAAACCCTCAAATCAGCTCGAATAAAAATGAATTCACCGCAATTTTGCCTGGGTGATTAAAGGAGGCAGATGAACTGGGATAAGAAATTAGAGAATATCTCATTAAATTAGTTACCTTGTTGTCAATGAGAAAAAAACCTCAATACTGTGGATTCCCCAATCGGGAGGAGCTAGGTCGACGCCGAGAAGCGTCAATAAAGTTGATGGTGATAGGCGGCGGCAAGCGGAAGTGTCTAAATGCGGTGGGGTTTGCCGGCAGCCTGGCAGCGGTGACATGCATCGAACTAAGTGGTTGCCACGGTGATAGGTGGTGCCATGCAGAGTCACGCAGGAGCTTGTGCAGGTGTGAATGGGGACCGGAGGGGGTGGTGTGCGGGGTGAGGGTTTTTGTTACGTGGGGATGGTGGGGGTATTCTTTTTTTGCTTTTTGAATTGGGTGGTGAGGGTTTTGTTTTTCCCTTTTTGAATTTGGCGGTGAGGGTTTTTGTATCCCACAAAGAGTTTCGGAGGCAACGGTTTCCTATAGCCAACCGTGTGTAATGGACATAACTGGGAAAATGGAAGTCATTGCACACGGATTCAATTTGGGAAAATAACCATGTTTCAGGGTGGTTCCACTTTTCCTTCATCGGTTGAATCTAAAAGTTTTACCCACGCTAAACATTCACCCTATATGCATAAAATTCCATCAACCGAACTGTGTGCATCCATTTCCCACATTTAGACATAAGTAAACATAGATTAAGCATACTCTGGCATAGAAAATAAGTCGTACACAAGCATAGTTCAACCATATATATCTCAACTGTCATTAAGCATACTCAAGCACATTTATAATTAAGACACTAATACATAGCCATACATAGTTCAATCCCACATCTCATCTCATCTGTCGGCACGATCATGAAGCTTCTCCAGGTACTCAGCATATGCAACTTTGTGGCACCTTGCGAGAATACTTCATCCTGAAGGAGCCAATGGCTCATCCTCTTGCATGCGACAGAACACTTTGATAAGCATCATGAAGCTTTTGGTTGCAAAATGGGCATCGATAGTCCCAATTCCAGGTCCTAATACGCTTATTATGCATTCCCGCATAAAGCTCCCTAAGGAGTTGCCTCTTGTACCTCCTCTGGCCATCTTCATCCTCGTCGTCGACATAGTCAGATAGCACTTATACATATAGTAAAAAATGTGCAGTCAAATTTGGAATACAGACTAATCTATGGCGAACATTTGGCAGTTGCCAAAATTCGGCATCAAATCAATTTTTACATGTCGTAAAGTAGGATTAGGAATTTATGGCTATTTTTTAGACATATCTAATGATTATGGTTGATTTTTAAGCACAATTGTCTATGTACAAACCAATCTTGAAAAAAAATGGCACAAACATATATGTAGGTCATTCAAAATCAATTGTCAAGACCTGGCTAGGAATTATTAGCACGAACACTAACCCTAGTCAGATTCTTAGCAGAAATCATTTGCACAGATGAAACAACTAATCACTTATCATTTGTACCATTCAAAAAATCAATACACTACACGGATCTCACGAAACTTACTCAGATATCATGGATTGAGAGAACATAACCATAGGATTTCTATTCCAAAAAGGAGGAGGCACGAGTAACTAGAGAAACCCTGGGGTGTATTTGACACATAAATGGGTATAGATGACTAACTGGTTCTCCGTCGTTGCCGGAGTCGTCACCGGAGTTGGTCTGGACCTCCGGCTCCGGCTGTGGAAGCACGATGACGTTGATGATGTCAAGGTGCAATAATACCTTGTCGATGGCGACATAAACCTCTGTCTCCATCTTCACGCCATTCTCCGGTGCTTCAACAGCCCGGCGTTGCCACTCCCTCCGATGGGGCGCTTCAGCGGCATCCTAATACAGTGACGACTTTGAGGACTAAGAGTGGCGTCGAGGATGCAGGTGGGAAGGGAGGATTGTGTGTGTGGCGAGGATGGGGGTGCAGCCGCTCAGGCGCGCCATAAGTATCGAGTAGTGGGAGAGATGCGGGTGGAGGTAAAACCGCTGGCTCGCCTCCCGGTGAGACTGCGCATCAGACTGCTGACATGCCTACCGTCATTTCACACAGCTACTCGCACACCTCCCGTTGACACTGCATAGTGAGCACACTTCCCGTCAATTCACTCACGTGCACTCACGCCTCGGGGTCTGCCTGCATGGTGAACTATTTTCGTGCGTCCGGTCAACTCATGCCTGCTCGCACGGCAAACGGGTCATGTGCACATACATTGTTTTTTTATTTTGATGATTAATCTTGCCTTGTTATTGCTTATCTGAATCATGTCACGTATCCATTGTTGGTCTAACGCCCATGGTTCGAATAAATAATCAATTTGCGATATTGGTTCCTAGTTACTGATAATCTCCTGTATGTAAGAAGATAAAGATTACATCAAAACTTGTCTCAAATTTGACAAAAGAAAGTACAACACCACTACGTATTGGTGCCCATATGACAACATGATAAGTTTCATAAATTTCAAATAAGTTTTGGATTTACTAGATTTTAAAAATCAAGATTCTCAATGTTTGAAATTTCTTGCACAGGGAGTAAACATGCACCCAGTGAGACACATGTACTTTTCGAATCCATTTAGCTGCACTGTCACGTGTGCATGTAGCTCAAATTTGACTTTTGCACATTATACACCTAGAAAATCAATCTATGTACTAAAACGTCTTAATGATCTCTCTTTTTTTAACATTAAAATGTCCCTCCTTAGGTAATATATGTTTACCGCGGGGAAATTTAACATGCATTGTAGTTGCGATGGATGCGCGGTGTGTGTGTGCGTCTGGGTGGGGGGGCTAGCAGTACACTACCAGTTGTGAGCCACCATGTGGGTTGGCCGTTTTGTGAGGCAGGTGCCACATCAAAGTCATGAATTCGTTATTTAAAACATTACACAAGCCTTTCATACTACATGTTTGGGCCACATGCAGTCGGTGGTTGTCCTACATGACTGTCACTCGCGTGTGACACTTTCTATGGGCCCGCGAGGTCGTCCATCACTGCGACCAACAACCGACAGAGAGGTTTATTTTACCAGCAAGGTTGATTATTTTTTGTCTGTGTTATGGTGAGAGTATATAGTAAACTTCGAAGAGGTGGGAGGGTACACGTCTGTGAACACACCTCACTTAGTGTCGGGACTTTTCGGTTTCCAAGGCATGTACCACATCAAAGTTGTGCAATTGCTATTCAAACATCACACAATACTTCTTTAGGCCACATGCATGCAGGCAGTGGTTATCCTAGGACACTCACCTGTGACGCTTCCATCTATGGGCCTGCGAGGTCGACGTCCATGCATGCATCACTTTGACCTACATCGGGAGAGGTTAATTAATTTCACCATCAAGGATGATTCTTTTTGGTTTGTCTTATGGTAGGACCATATAGTATGTGTCGAAGAGGGGCAAGGGGACCAACATATGTAGTACGCTTCATGAACCTCGCTCTGTGTGTGGACTATATGATTTTCGAGGCATGTGCCACATCAAAGTTGTGCATTTTGGGTATTCAAACATCACAACCACACACATCTCTCCATACATATGTTTGGCCCACATGCAAAGCGATGGTGGTTGTCCTCTAGCACCCACTCACGTGGTTATCAGCGATATCGATGCTTTCCATTTGTGGGACCACTTGGTCCATCGGTACTTTGCTCGACAATGAGAGAGGTTAATTTTAGCTAGGAGGGGGTTATTTTTTGGGGTTAGTATTATGGTATATAGGTCATGCTCTAGGATAACATGATATAGTTTGAGCTCACATACACGTGTACGCATGAATCCCTCCCACCGAGTCGAAGTGTGCAGTACCACGACACGTGATGAACCGACCTCGCTCTGTGTGGAGACTGCACGATTTTTGACACATGCACCCCATCAATGTTGTGCATGGTATTCAAACATGCATGCATCACCTCCGTACATACATATGCATGCAGTGGTTGTCTTTGAATTGTACACTCCCTCGCATAGTTATCGGCGACAGGCCTATATATTCGTGGACCTGGGTGGACATCCATGATCACTTTGACCAACAATGATATAGGTTACCATGGTGGATTCTTCCTTTGGTTCGTGTTATAGTAGTAGGTCATGGTGAGATTCAGACCTAAGTTTGAGCGCATAATATGCATGCATGCATGAATCCCCGCCATCATCTCAAAGTGTGGTGTGACATAAATATATACAATGCGTCGTCAACTAACGCTCGCTCTGTGTGGGGATTTCTGGTTCCAAAGCCCGGCGCCACAACAAAGTTATTCCATTGTGTATTCAAACATCAACACTCCGTACATATGTTTGGGACACATGCAGGCAATGGTTGCCTTTGGGGACTAGCTACTTGCATGATTATTGGCGAGCTATCCCAACTCTGGAGTCGCATGGGCGTCCATCACTTTGACCCACAACAAGAGAGAGGTTGTACAGCTAAGGTGGATTCTTCTTGGTCTATTTCACTATACATCTTAGTGAGATGACCTCTCCCGCCGACTGTGTGTGTGTGTGTGTGTGTGTTTGATGGGGGGGCTGCTACTTCACACTTTGCTAGGTGAAACTCCATGGGGGTGGGCATGTGTTCATAGCTTAGGATTCCCCTCCTGCCGACATGAAGGGGGCAAGCAATAGCGTGCTCTTTGTGAGATAGGTGCCACATCAAATTTGTGCATTCGGTATATGAACATAAACCACCCTTTTCATACATATATTTGGTCCACATGCAAGTGTGTTCATGTTCTGACCCTTTCCCGCGTCACTTTTGCCAAATTTAGGAACATTAGACAAGTTGGTTGACGCAACAGACACAGTTCACTCACACTAACCGTGTGCCATGCTGGAGCTCCTGTCACACACATTAGCATAGTACATTTGGCTCCATGAGGCTTCCCATCTCAAAAATATCTACCCGCCTGCAGGGTTTTTCTGTTTGATAACACACGGTTATTATGTTTCAACCATGTGTGATGTTTGTTGTTCCTGCTCCCGCCCGCATCTGTCGAAATATCTGCCCGGCTTGAGGGTTTTTTTGTTTCATAACACATGGTTGTTATTTCCAGACCGTGTACGATGCATCATCCAAATTTTCAATAGCCCTGGCATTTTACTCCCGCGTAGTAAAATTTTCAGTAGCCACGTCATTTCCTCAAACACCCCCACCACACACACCCCCAAAAACTCCTCAGCGCCCACCGCATGCGCGCGCACACACACACACACCACAACCCCTCCCTTGCTCTAAACCCTACCAAGGTCACCGTCGCTGCCGCGGCCGCAAGGCCTCCATTGTCAACATCCGCCGGTTTGCCTGTGCATCTTACCTACTGATCTCCATACCTAGCCACCCTGAGTTTCTTAGATGACGCCTGCCAAACGCCCCCTTTCCCACATATCCCCAACCCCATCCCCCACTCCAGAGCTTCGCAGCCTAAGCCCGGCTACGCTTCCCATGGAGCTCGAGGAGCGACTGACCCAAAACAGGTGTACCACGGCCTCTTCGCCCGATGTCGTCAAGGTGGTCGCCAAGGAAGCTGATGACCATTACTAGCCGCAGGGTCTCAATCAGCAGGCTAGAATATCTGGGTATGTCACAAACACTTGCTACGACATCGAGGACGTCGACATCGATGACCTGACATGGGCTATGTTACAGGTTAAGTGGCCCACCCCCAACCCCTCGGGTTCAACCGTTGTCGATCTCATCCATGGCCCCGTTGCTGATCTCCTCTGGCTCAATGTCAAGAATTTTCCATCCTACATTTCCATCAAGCCCATTTTGTCATTTCTGAAGGACACGTTCTGCGACACTGGCTTGGGATCCACAACTACCAAGTTAGACCTCATCAACGATGACCACGAGGAGGGCACCCTCTCCGGCTCTTCCAAGGGGAAAGAGCCCATCTACGACATCAGGGAGGGCACCCTACAGTCGTGCTCTTCCAAGGGGAAGGAGCCCATCTGCGACAACATGGAGCACACCCAGTGTCGGTGTCAAAACCGGCGGATCTCGGGTAGGGGTCTCGATCTGTGCATCTAGGCTGATGGTAACATGAAGCGAGGGACACAATGTTTACCCAGGTTCAGGACCTCTCGATGGAGGTAAAACCCTACTTCCTGCTTGATTAATATTGAAGATATGAGTAGTACAAGAGTAGATCTACCACGAGATCGTAGAGGCTAAACCCTAGAAGCTAGCCTATGATGGTATGATTGTAATTGTGATCGGCCTTCTAAGGACCAACCTACCCGGTTTATATAGGCACCGGAGAGGGCTAGGGTTTACATGGAGTCAGTTACAAGGAAGGAAACACAATATCCGGATCGCTAAGCTTGTCTTCCACGCAAAGGAGAGTCCCATCCGGACACGGGCCAAAGTCTTGAGTCTTGTATCTTCATGCTTCAATAGTCCAGACGGTGTATATAGTTCGGCTGTCCGGATATCCCCTAATCCAGGACTCCCTCAGTAGCCCATGAACCATGCTTCAATGACAATGAGTCCGGCGCAGTCTTGTCTTCGGCATTGCAAGGCGGGTTCCATCTCCGAATACTCCAAAGTATCTATTACGACAAATAGTGTCCGGCTTCCCATCAATGTTGTACTCCTCCGCTTCAGTGTCTCAATAATAACCATCTCCAGAGGAGCGTATATGCCTCATCCCGCATCTGCTAAGACTTGATGAATGTGGTCACTCCTATTTTGGCACGGGCCTTTGGACAGAAATTTCTAAGTTTTAGGTATTGAAAGCTGGCATTAAAATTGCACTGCACATAAAAGGTGCAAGAGAAGCTTGGGCTATGGTGAAGACGCGCTACACCAAGCTGGACCTGAACCATATGGCCGAAGTAGGACCGCCGGGCCCGATGGGCAAGAAATTCCCGTGAGCCTGGTATATGACCAGGTAGCGTTAGCCGCCAAGTATTCTCAATGGGATTGTAAGCTAGATAGCCTGTTGGATGGAATAGAGGAAGAATATAGTTAGTCCAAGTGACTATGTAACTTAATGGACATAATTAGTCCCTAGCCGGATTAAAATCATTTGTCATGGCGGTCCTTTTTGCTTCAGCCCCCGGATCCTATAGTCTGGGGTGTGTCCGAATACCCGCTCAGTTATACAAGACCGGGGTATGCGTGGAGACAAGGCGTAGGGGTCATAAGTGCTTGAATAGACAAGTACCCAACTAGTTATGTTATATTACATGGATAGTAAGAAACATCTTCCAGGGAGAATAGTTCCATCAGGGGTTCCTTTCCCTGGGTACGCATGCAACAATGCACATGTCCGGACTGTGAACAATGGCGCAGGATACAAGACTTCTGGGGATTTACTTCTAATAAACGAATACATCTTTTGTTCACCGATCGAATATTCTCTTAAGGAAACTAGCTTTCGGCTTCACCCAGTCTGAGGTACACATCCGGCTGAACCGACAGTAACAATCGCAGAGGTGCTCCCCTTATGCCCTAGCCGAATTAACGGGAACGTAGGGCATAAACACAAGAGCCAGGCAACCCAGCTTGGCCACATCTTAAGTCATATCGATGCATATAATGGTGAAGAAATGGCACATATGAAAAAGAAACTCATATGTGATGGGCAAAAAGCCATTTGCGTAATTATTTTTAGCTTCCGTATAGGAAGCCCCCAGGTATTGCTTACACACATAGTACGACTGAAGTAATCCGGGAGTCCGCACTGTATTAAGTACTTTGTGTGAAGAGAAAAAAGGTCGAGGAAGGAAAAGTGGGATGGAGCAAAAATAAAAGGGAGGGAGTATGGATACGAACACTGAGCTCGGTGTTAGGCGTAGAATCTCCGGAGTCTGGCCGCGTTCTATGGGTTTGGCTCAAGTCTGTTATCGGATGCATTACATAATCGGTATGCTCCTCCGGTGAGAACTTTGTCAATGATGAAGGGACCTTCCCACTTGGGTTTGAGTTTGTCCTTCTTCTTCTCCGGTAGGCGTAGAACGAGCTTGCCAATATTGTAAGTTTTGGCCCGCACTTCTCTACTTTGATATCGTCGAGCCTACTGCTGATAGAATGCGGAACGGGCTTTTGCGACATCGCGCTCCTCCTCTAGGGCATCCAAGTTGTCCTACCGATCTAACTCGGCTTCCTTCTCTTCATACATGCGTATGCGTGGCGAATCATGTATTATGTCACAGGGTAGTACTGCTTCCGCACCGTACACCATAAAAATGGTGTATATCCGGTGGTGCGATTCGGTGTGGTCCATAGCCCCCAGAGTACGGAGTCGAGCTCCTCCACCTAGTGCGTATCCGATTCTGTGAAAGATCGCACTAGTCTGGGTTTGATGCCGCTCATGATGAGACCGTTTACCCGTTCGACCTGGCCGTTTGTTTGGGGATGGTAGACGGAAGCGTTGTCGAGCTTAATGCCCATTTTGCCGCACCAAGTTTTCACCTCATCGGCTGTGAAATTTGAGCCATTATCACTGATATGCTGTGGGGGACACCGTATCGGTGTACGACCCCGGATATGAAGTCTATTACTGGTCCGGATTCGGCCGTTTTGACTGGTTTGGCTTCTATCCATTTGGTGAACTTGTCCACCATGACCAATAAGTATTTTTTCTTATGGCTTCCCCCTTTAAGAGGTCCGACCATATCCAGCCCCCAAATCACGAAGGGCCAAGTTATGGGGATTGTTTGGAGAGCGGTAGGGGGCATATGACTCTGATTGGCGAAGAGTAGGCAACCGACGCAATGTTGGACAAGGTCCTGTGCGTCTGCTCGGGCCATCGGCCAATAGAAGCCTGTACGGAAGGCCTTGCTGACTACCGCTCGAGCCGCGGCGTGGTGTCCGCCTAGTACGGCATGAATTTCAGCCAAGAGTTGCCGCCCTTCCTCTTCGGAGATGCACCTTTGGAGCACTCTGGTCGCGCTTTTCTTATAGAGTTCCCCTTCATGGACTTTGTAAGCTTTAGAACACCGTACAATGTAGCGTGCTTCATTTTGGTCTTCAGGGAGCTCCTGCCTATTTAGGTAGGCCAAGAAAGGCTCAGTCCATGAGGCGATTACGGCCATGATTTCGTGGGCCGAAGATGTTATTTCGGTGGCAGAGCCTCCGATTGTGTCTGATGGTTCGAAATCTGGGGGTGTGTTCGGATCCGTGCTAGTATTGCCGGACTCCCCTTCCCATACTACGGATGGCTTGAACAACCTTTCCAGGAATATGTTAGGTGGGACAGGGTCGCGTTTAGCGCCGATGCGGGCGAGGACATCCGCCGCTTGATTGTTTTCTCGAGCGACATGGTGGAATTCGAGCCCCTCGAACCGAGCTGACATTTTGAGGACAGCATTATGGTAGGCCGCCATTTTCGGATCCTTGGCATTAAAGTCTCTGTTTATTTGTGATATTGCGAGGTTCGAATCCCCGCGCACTTCCAGGCGTTGGATGCCCATAGAGACTGCCATCCGAAGACCATGCAATAGAGCCTCATATTCGGCTGCATTGTTGGAGTCTGTGTATAATATTTGGAGGACGTACTGGACCGTGTCTCTGGTGGGAGATGTCGGGACTACACCTGCTCCCAATCCGGCCAGCATTTTAGAGCCGTCGAAGTGCATGATCCAATTGGAGTACGCGTCGTACTCTTTAGGGAGTTTGGCTTCCGTCCATTCAGCGACAAAGTCAGCCAGTACTTGCGACTTGATGGCCCGCCGTGGTTTGTATATTATGTAAAACGGAAGGATCTCGATAGCCCATTTGGCAATCCGGCCCGTAGCGTCGCGGTTATTTATTATGTCATTGAGTGGTACTTCGGAGGCCACTGTAATTGAACACTCTTGAAAGTAGTGTCGCAGCTTCCGGGATGCCACGAAGACCGCGTATGCTATTTTATGATAGTGTGGGTATCGGGATTTGCATGGGGTGAGGACCGTGGATACGTAATAAACCGGCTTTTGGAGCGGGAATTTGTATCCGTCAACCTCTCGTTCGACGACGAGCACTGCGCTTACAACTTGATGTGTTGCAGCTATGTACAGTAGCATAGGCTCCCCGATATTCGGCGCTGTTAGGATTGGATTACTGGCCAGTAAGGTCTTTATTTCATCGAGTCCGGCCGCGGCTGCATCCGTAAACGTGAAGTGTTCGATGCACCGAAGGAGGCGGTAAAGAGATAATGCCTTCTCTCCTAACCTGGAGATAAAGCGGCTCAAAGCAGCCACACATCCGGCTAGTTTCTGGATGTGCTTGAGGTCTGTTGGTATAGCCAACTGCGACAGAGCTTGGATTTTTTCCCGATTCGCTTCGACTCCTCTATTGGAAACAATGAAGCCCAGTAGTTTCCCAGAGGGGACGCCGAAAACGCATTTTTGCGGATTCAACTTGATGTCGTATGTCCGGAGATTATCGAATGTAAGCCTCAAGTCATCTATTAGGGTTTCGACGTGTCTTGTTTTTATGAACACATCGTCCACATATGCCTCCACTGTTTTGCCGATTTGTTTTTCCAGGCATGTTTGAATCATGCGTTGATAGGTTGTGCCGGCATTCTTAAGCCCGAAAGGCATAGTGTTGAAGCAAAAGGGGCCATATGGCGTTATGAAAGCTGTTGCAGCTTGGTCAGACTCCGCCATCTTTATTTCATGGTATCCAGAGTATGCATCGAGAAAACACAGCGAGTCGTGTCTAGCTATGGCATCGATGATTTGATCGATGCGAGGGAGGGGAAAGGGATCCTTGGGGCAAGCCTTGTTGAGGTCTTTGAAGTCAACGCATAGGCACCAGGATTTGTCCTGCTTTGGTACCATTACCAAATTTGCCAGCCAATCCGGATGTTTAATATCTCTGATGAATCCGGCCTCAAGTAGCTTGGCTAGCTCTTCCCCCATTGCTTGTCGTTTGGGCTCTGAGAATCGCCTTAGGGTCTATTTGACAGGTTTATATCCCTTTAGAATGTTAAGGCTATGCTCGGCCAATCCACGCGGGATGCCCGGCATGTCCGATGGGTGCCAGGCGAAAATGTCCCAATTCTCACGTAAAAAGTCTCGTAGTGGGGCGTCCATTGCGGGGCTCAACTGTTTCCCGATGGAAGCTGTCTTCGTGGGGTCCGTTGGATGGACTTGGAATTTGATCATCTCGTCTGCGGGTTTCAATGAGGTGGACTTGGGTCGCTTGTCAAGTATCACGTCGTCCCTGTCCATGGTGGCCCGTAGCGTTGTTAATTCTTCGGTTGCTAGGGCTTCAGATAATGCTTCCAGGGCCAGTGTTGCGGTTTTGTTTTCGGCGCGAAGTGCAACGTCTGGATCATTGGCTAGAGTGATGATTCCATTGGCCCGAGGCATTTTAAGCTTCATGTACCCGTAATGTGGTATGGCTTGAAAGCTCGTAAACGCGTCCCGCCCTAAAAGGGTGTGGTATACGCTGCTAAAAGGAGCCACTTGGAATGTGATTTCTTCGGACCTGTAATTTTCCGGGGTGCCGAATACCACATCGAGTGTGATTTTTCCCGCACACCGCGCTTCTCGACTAGGGATGATTCCCCTGAAGGTGGTGCTGCTTTGCTCAATGCGGCCTTTATCAATTTCCATCTTGTTGAGTGTTTCTTCATAGATCAAGTTTAATCCGCTTCCGTCGTCCATGAGTACTTTAGTGAGCCGGAAGCCGTCAACGATTGGGCTAAGGACCAGAGCGGCCAATGCATGGACAGTCTGGAATCGAGGTTCATCACTGGCATTGAAAGTTATAGCAGTGTCGTTCCAGGGGTTTATCTTTGCCACATGGCAAATTTCAGCGGAGCTTCGATGAGCTCGCTTGCGCCTATTGTTTGAGGCGAAAGTCTCGAAGTTGTGTTCATTAGCGGGATGTTGTTCTGCTTTATGGCTTGCAAGAAGATCCTCGCCACTTTTTGCAACCTGCCGGAGTATCCAACATGCTCTAAGGCTACGAGTTGGCGTCGTGTCCGGAGTGTTGTGGAGTTTACATGGTCCATTGAGCCATTCTTCCAATACGGTTCCCCGCCCTGGGGTGTGCTTCGGTTTCTTGGGGACAGGATCGGCCGACATACGAGAGTTCGCCCGTTTAGTTCGGACAAAGGTTTTGGTGAGAGACGTACTATCCCAAAATTCTGTTCGAGTTTTCCAGGCACTCTCGATCACACAGTACTTCTGTACTATGGTTGCCAAGTCCGCAAAGTGTACTATGTCACGGCGACTTATAGCATTAAGGATTCCTTTGTCCGTGCAGTTTTTGCAGAAGAGTGAGACCACGTCCTCCTCGCGGCAATCCTTGACCTTGTTTAACACAAGGAGGAATCTAGCCCAGTAGCGATGTACAGTCTTCTGGGGCTCTTGCCTGATGCGGGAGAGACGGTTTAAGTCCTGGTGGGTGTTGTTAGCTGAATCCGGATTCTGATCCGATCTAACACCCAGGGGCGTGGGAGGTTTCAAGCCTGACGGCTCGGGATCCGGAGTGCTGCCCAATTTCTTCGGCCCAATGCCTGGTTCTAAGTCCGGGACCTAGGTCATGTCTTCCTTTGAGCAGGTATTCGGCTCAAGGAGTTTGGTGATCCGGACATAATTCGTCCTCAAAGTCGAGGGGCGATTCGTGTGTGGTTCCTCCACTACCGCTATCTCATGGGTGGCCGGCGGGGATCTGATGTCCCTTCGGTCGGGTTTAAGCCCAATCCGGTGATAGTCTGAGCGACTCCCAGAGCGGCAATGCGATCCAAGATGTCATTAAGGGAGGAGAGCTCCATCGGATCTATCTGTTCGGCGAGTTCCAAACTGACGCGAAGGTTATGATTGATGACCCGAGAGGCCATCGTCGGTGCTACCGCCGATGGGGCGACCATGATAAAGCCGCCAAGTCGGAGAGTTTGGCCTACAGCCAGAGCTCCCCCCGAGGTAATGTTGTCCTTAACGATGAGACGAGCCATCGAGTCTTGCGGCGACGACACAGAAGAACTCTCAATGAAAGCACCAATGTCGGTGTCAAAACCGGCAGATCTCGGGTAGGGGGTCCCGATCTGTGTGTCTAGGCTGATGGTAACAGGAAGCGAGGGACACAATGTTTACCCAGGTTCGGGCCCTCTCGATGGAGGTAAAACCCTACTTCCTGCTTGATTAATATTGAAGATATGAGTAGTACAAGAGTAGATCTACCGCAAGATCGTAGAGGCTAAACCCTAGAAGCTAGCCTGTGATGGTATGATTGTAATTGTGATCGGCCTTCTAAGGAAAAACCTCCCCGGTTTATATAGGCACCGGAGAGAGCTAGGGTTTACATGGAGTCGGTTACAAGGAAGGAAACACAATATCCGGATCGCTAAGCTTGTCTTCCACGCAAAGGAGAGTCCCATCCGGACACGGGCCAAAGTCTTGAGTCTTGTATCTTCATGCTTCAATAGTCCGGACGATGTATATAGTCCGGATGTCCGGATACCCAATAATCCAGGACTCCCTCACCCAGGGTCCATGATCTTCCCATGGTAACGACCCCATATGTGACAAGTGAGGAAACCCATGATTTGTTTTGTCATGCCTCTTCACAGGGGCGAACCCATGATTTGTTTTGCCGAGTCCCTTTTGTAGTGTAGTGAGAATATATCTAGTTTTAATTGCTATATTTGGTTGTTTGCAATATGCCTTGTTTATTTCAGTTGTTCACAGTGTGATGCTCTATATGTGCAACTATTTACTATACAATACATTTTCATCAATATCAGTTTTAAACATACCGATAGGAATGCATATATTTGCTTGTTGTTAAGCCTGTTATAGCTAGCATATGCCTCTTCTGAAGGTTTTTGGTTGTTTGGTTGTTTGTAGTTATCATATGTCCAATTTCAAATGCTATCTTTGGTTTTTTGTAGTATGCCTTGTTTATTCCAGTTATTTACAACGTGATGTTCTATATATGCAAGTATGAACTGTGCAGTTCAATTTCATCAATACCAGTTTTAGCAATACCATAATGAATGACTACATTTGGTTGTTGTTAAGCATGTTGTAGTTAACACACCTTTCCATTTTTATTTAACAATAACCAGTGTACTTAGACCAGCACAATACTAGTTTGTATGACTATATTTTCTTGTTGTTAAATGTTAGGTCTGTTGTAGCTAACACACCATTCCACTAGTTTTACTTAACTAGCATGCTTAAACCTGCACACTAAAGCTATCATTTGGAGATTATTTTGTCTGCCATGGATATATTTGGTTGATGTTTAGCCTGTTGTGCTTAACATGCATTACAAAAAAAGACACATCCATGACAATTTGGGTCGGAGAATTTTTTTATGTCATGCTTATGACACTTCTATGACGATAATTGTGAAAAAACTCAGTATCATCATAGATGTGGTGGGCTCCTACTTCTATGACAAAAAATCATGACAGAAAATAGACTTTTCGTCCTGGGCAGGCCGGAGACGCAATTGCATGACATTCTTTGGGCCGTCCATGACAGAAAAGATCATTGTAGAAGCGAGGGAGAGGAAAATATCAGGGAGTTCCCGGTTACGGTGGGTTGTTGGGGCCGAGCTATGGACGGAGGTTTCTGCATTTCTCTCGTGTATGCGCGTATGTGGGAGGCATTGTGTCACGCCCAATATGCGATACTATCCTAATGAGACTCGAAGGTCCCACCAAGGATAGAACCGCATATTGAAACGCTTTTGCAAGGTGGATATCATTACATCAACATTACATAATAGATGGGGATACATACAAAAGTCATACAATGCCACATGAATACAACATCACAATACATAAGGGCATCATCCGACTACGGATGAAACACAAACAGAAACTCAAAGGACATCCACCCTGCTAGCCCAGGCTGCCGACATGGAACCTATCCTCGGATCAAAGAAGAAGCAGAAGAAGAACTCCAAAACAAGTAACATCGCTCTCGCGTCATGATTATCGCATAACCTGTACCTACAACTGTTGTTGTAGTAATCTGTGAGCCACGAGGACTCAGCAATCCCATTACCATGGGTATCAAGACTAGCAAAGCTTAAAGGGAAAAGGAAGGGGTAAAGTGGCGAGGTTGCAGCAGCGACTAAGCATGATATGGTGGCTAACATACGCATATAAGAGCGAGAAGAGAACAAGCGGAACGGTCGTGAAGCTAGCAATGATCAAGAAGTGATCCTGAACTCCTACTTATGTCAAACATAACCCAAAACCGTGTTCACTTCCCGGACTCTGCCGAAAAGAGACCATCACGGCTACACACACGGTTGATGCGTTTTAATTCGGATCTGGTGTCAAGTTATCTACAACCGGACATTAACAAATTCCCATATGCCCATAACCGCGGGCACGGCTTTCGAAAGTTTAAACCCTGCAGGGGTGTCCCAACTTAGCCCATGATAAGCTCTCGCGATCAACGAAGGATATACCTTCTCCCAAGAAGACCCGATCAGACTCGGAATCCCGGTTTACAAGACATTTCGACAATGGTAAAACAAGACCAGCAAAGCCGCCCGATGCACCGACAATACCGATAGGAGCTGCACATATCTCATTCTCAGGGCAACACCGGATGAGCAATCCATACAACTAAAACCAGACCTCAAGTTTCCCTGAGGGGGCGCTGCAAAGGGCTCTGGTTCGGACCAGCACTTAGACACTGGCCCGGGGGGCTAAAATAAAGATGACCCTTGGGCTCCGGAAACCCAAGGGAAAAAGGGGTAGGTGAGGCAAATGGTAAAACCAAGGTTGGGCCTTGCTGGAGGAGTTTTATTCAAAGCGAACTGTCAAGGGGGTCCCATAAATCACACGACCGCGTAACGAACGCAAAATCCGGGAACATAACACCGGTATGACGGAAACTAGGGCGGCAAGAGTGGAACAAAACACTAGGCATAAGGCCGAGTCTTCCACCCTTTACCAAGTATATAGATGCATTAATTCAATAAGAGATATTGTGATATCCCAACATAATCCTGTCCACCAAGGAGAAATCTTCAACTTCACCTGCAACTAACAACGCTATAAGAGGGGCTGAGCAAAGCGGTAACATAGCCAAACAATGGTTTGCTAGGAAGGGTGTCAAAGGTTAGAGGTTCATGGCAATTTGGGAAGGCTTGAAGAACAAGTGATAGGTAGCACAGCATAGCTATAGAACAAAGCAACTAGCATAGAAATGGTAGTAGTGAGATCCAGGGTAGCGGTCATCTTGCCTGAAATCCCGCTAGGAAGAAGAACGAGTCCATGAAGAAGTCGAACGGGAGTAGTCAAACGAATCCTCACAATCGCAACATTACCGGAACTAAGAAGCAACACCGGAAACAAACAAACAACAAGGTAAATGCACAAGCATAAACATGGCATGATGCACAAACAAGTATGATGCATGTCCGGTTTAAAGAGGCATGGCATGACAAAGTGCAACAAACAATACTACAAGTTAAGTGGAGCTCAATATGCAATGAGTTGCATATTGACGAAATTTCACAACAATTATTTAGTTCATCTCGTTTAAGCTACTCAACAATATTAAATGTTGTTAAACATGGCAAGAGGTAATAAAAACCTACCTAGCTAGGAAATTTAAATGAGGCCGGAACAACAAACAACAATTCCAGAAAATCCTCATGTCCATATTTCAAATTTGCTCCTGTTCTGCCTAAATCATATTTTAGAGTTGTTAAGCAGCAAAAGTAAGTGCATCATGTTAAACTAGGCATTTTTCCACCCCGTTTACATATAAAGTTTATTTAAAACCGAGCTACGGTTATTTAGTTATGAAATAAAGCATTTTAGCATGGCATTTAAGCAAATTAATGCAAACAGAAATTTAAATATTTTAACATGGATAAAAGTAGCATATTATGAAACTAGATGAAATTCTAAGCATTTTACATATATAAAACATTTTAATATGATGCATGGTTGTGGAGTTATTATATGCATGATATTTGAGGGTTTTCTGCAAATCTGTAATTACCTGGTAAATTAGCAAATTCACAGACAGGAAAAAAACACTATAGGGCCGAAACTGGAGGGGCTGGGGTTCTCACCATGGGCCACGGCCCAGGTCGGTGGAGGTTGGCTCGCGGGTAGCAGCTAGCTGGGCTGGAGGCCGGAAGGGGGGCGCTGGGCCTGGCGCGACCCACACACTGGCGCTGGTCAACGCGCGCAGGTGGACGAAGCGGGCGAGGAAGCAGGGGCTTGCGTTCGTCCTCGTCTCCATGAAGCAGTACGACACCGGCGGACTTGTCGCGGGCTCCTGGCGACGGGGTCGGCGGGAAGCGGCCGAAACGGCTAGATCCGGTGCGCCTCAGCAGGGAACCGGCGGATCTGGACGGCGGCGCACATGGGAGGGCAGCGGCGGAGCTTGGCGTCCAAGGCATGGTTCCTGCTCCTGGGCAGAGAAGATAGAGAGAGAGAGGCACTAAGCAAGAGAGAGAGAGACGCACGGGAAGGAAGGGAGAGACGGGGAGAAGAAGGCGACGGTCCTGGGGTCGCTGATGTGTGGCTCCGACGAGGGGGAGGAGATCAGGGGGAGAGGAAGAGGGAGTCCGGCCTGGCGACTCGGGATCGAGAGCATCTCAATTTGGAGGTTATGGTGCCATGGGGCTGTAGGAGCTCAGGGACGGAGGGCTCGGGCGCGGGAGGAGCTCGGGTTGGCCGGGAGATGATCCCAAGGTGGAGGAGGAGGCTGCAGGCTTCGTTGGTAGTGGAGGGAATCGATGGAGGTAGGTGGCAGCGCTGGGTTGGCTTGGGAAGGAGTGAGGGGATCCCGAGGAAGAAAGCTAGGTGCGTGGCGGCGGAGGGATTCGAAGGATGGGACAGGGCTAGGGTTTAGACTGTTTATATAATAGGTTGATTTGCGTAGGGGGTTTCCTCGTCCCTCTGATCGCAAACGGACGATCGAGAAAGAAATAGGTTAGGTAGCTCAAATAAGAAAACGGAGATATTTTAGGGATGTTAGGGGATGATCCGGACTCAACAGGGACGACAGCCCGGGTCGGGTTCGGGGGAGTTTCGGATGCGCGGGAGGGGTCTGTGCGCTTTGCAGAGGAACAAGGCGATGGCGTGCAAGTGGGTGGTTGGTCTCAGAACGGTCAACGAAAACAAGGGGTGATGCGGAAACTACGAGCGGATACGGGTTTTATGAAAACATATGGATGCGACGCACATGATGCTATGAGATGAGATGCATGCCATGAACAAAATGCAAAACAAAAGACAAAACCCAACCACGAAGGAAATATCATATCGCATCTCTGGAAAAGGCAAGAGTTGGAGTTACGAATATGGAAAGTTGTATCCGGGGCGTTACAACACTCCACCACTACGAGAGGATCTCGTCCCGAGATCTAGGATGGCACCGGAGGGAAAAGGAAGAGGAAGATAAGAGGTAAACTAAGTTGCTTCTTTGACGAACGAGTGAAACCACGAACCTTGAGAGGTTGAGCAATTTAAAAGAAAGAGTACAACAGAGATGAATGAGATTGCAAATAACCCGTTAGAAAAGAGGAACAAGGAATATTACGAGAACTTGATGGTTGCAAAGACACGAATCAAGAGTTTAATGGATAAGATATAATTCGAAACCACTCTGGTTAAAACAAGATGAGAGAGGAAGAATTCGAGCAGCACTCCGGTTGAACATGGAAGGAATAGAACATGAGCTTGAGAAGATGGGATGATACTTGATGAAGTCAACAACACACTACCTCCGGAACTATTGAAAGAATGGCACAATGGGTAAGAAGGATTTCAGACAGCACTCAGGTTGAAAATAGAGGCAAAACTTGACAAGTTGAAAGAACTTGAATTAGAACACAACACTCCGGTTAAATGTATAAGCACGAAAAGAGCATGATCCTCAAATTGAGATGATGAGTGAAGAGAGCAACATCACAATGCCTTCGGGGCGAAAGAATAGAAGTTAGATTGTTGGGATAAAGGGACGGAGAAGAAAGGACTGCCTGAACTTCTACGTCGGGGGCATGCCCACCCTACTCCTATCACGATCCCCATATTTTTTGGCATCTCGCTGTACATACGTGTACATAATTTAGAAGGGACTGCCTGAACTTCTACGTCGGGGGCATGCCGAGTCTTCCTTCGCTGCCAACTCGACGTTGTCTACTACTACATGTGTTGCTGCTTGCTCGGCAATGGTTCATCGTTGCAGAGAGACCGATCGACCAGTATGTATGTACACGTTCGCGACAATGCTACGTATGCTTTGATTGGGTGGGTCCCAGCTGTCAGGAAGAATAAGGATGCACTTCCTTGTGTGCGAAGATATAGCTGGTGGGTCCTGGCTATTAGGGGGAGGAATCATTTTTATTTTATGAGTAATAAGGAGGCACTTCCTTGGTTTCGAAGATGTAGCTGGTGGGTCCAGCTGTCAGCCTCATAGCCTAAAGTCCACTTCCGATGGTTGTCGTTCATTGACCTTGTTGACCACGAGGCACTGAGAGCATCAAGGCGGTGGACAACGGCGAGGCCTAGGAAGGGAACGACGAGGAGCCACAGAAGACAAGGCAGGTGGATGCCCACGCAGAGGGGAGTACGAGGGTTCCCTGGTTCAGCTGCGGCATAAGTCTGCCGTCGCCGGAGAATAACAGGGGGTGTGTGTGAGTAGAGGGAAGGTCTGGCCAGTCGTAGTATGGTCGGTCCGTGAGGCCTGCGCGACAGCACAACCGACCATGGGAGGCTGGAGCAGGCATTACAACGGGCCTGATTTGGGCGGCTAGAGCAAGAAGACCATAGGTTGAAGACGCAACATGACCGTTGATTTAACATCCAATGGTCAGTGCAGCTAGAATCATTTTGACTAAGTTGACAAAGCCTGTACGCGTCAACTTAGTTAGTGCACTAGTCAGCCTCCAAATTTGGTGGGTCCCAACTAGCAGGGGGAATCATTTTTTGGCTCGTAATAAGGTGGCACTTGCGTGCGAAGATGTTTTATGGGTTTTTTAATTTCTTCTTTTCCGATCTAGAATAAAAATAAAACAATTTGGCATCTTTGGTACAATCTATATTTTCGCGAAATGGACCATAATAAAGCTGGTGGGTCCTAGGTGTCAGGGAGAGGTAACTTTTTTCCACGTAATAAAGGAAACACTTCCCTGCGTGCGAAGATGTAGCTGGTGGCTCAAACCTGTCAGGGGGAGAAATCATTTTTTCACATAATAAGGAGGGACTTGCTCGCATGTGGCCATGGGCCATGCGGGACCCTACTATCAGCCACTCCACGTTCATGCCTCTTCCGATGGTTGTTGTTTGTTGACAAAGTTGACCACGCCGCGCAGAGAGAACCAATGCATGGACGACGGTGAGGCCTAGGAAGGGAACGACCCGGAGCCAGCAAAGACACAGCAGTGGATGCCCACGCGAAGGGGAGTACAAGGGTTCACTGGTTCGGCTACGGTGTGAGGGTGTCGTTACAGGAGAATAATAGGAGGTGTTGGTGAGTAGAGGAATGGCCAGGACGACGATGGGAGTAGGGTGGGCCGGTGAGGCCTGCGCGACAGCACAGCCGGCCATGGGAGGCGATAGCAGGCGGTACCGCCGGCGGTGGTTTGGGCGGCTGAAGCATGAATATCTGAGATTGAAGAAGCACCACAGCCATTAGATGGACATCCAACGGCCACTGCTAATAGAATCATGTGTTGACTAGAAGTTGACAAAGCCTTACGTATGCATCAACTTAGTAGGCCCACAAGTGACAATCACATCTGTGGCAGAGAACATATAGTCCATTTGTGATTCGCTATAATGTACAACCCATTTATTAATTCTAATGGAATTTACTCAGCCGATTTACTGTTTGTTAAAATTACAGCCCATTTTCTAGCTAGGACTTTGTTAATAATTTCAGCCAACCGCTCAAAAAAATTCAACAAATTTCCAACATGTTGATGGGATCCGAAATAGTTTTTTAACCCTAGAGTCAGATTAAATATAATTTCAAAATAAATTTGTATTAGGTAAAAATGCAACGAAATTTTGCGGGTGCAACAAGTAATAAAATTAAAAAATGCACCTTTTTAGAAGAATAAAAAAGTGTACATGTTCGATGCGTTTTTTATATCATAGCCAAATTTTTAATTATAGCCCATTTATTATTTCTTAAAGCCCATTTTCTTATCAAGCCTAATGCGGCCCGGAGAATAACAAGTTGACCTGGGTTGGGTATTCCACAAGAAAAGAATAGCTGGGCTAGCCATTTTCACATTTAAATATTAATATCTGGGCTAGATATTTGGTCGACATAAAATAATAGCCTGGGCCAGACGGGCCACAGCCCGCCCAGTTGATACCATGCTCCTCTGATCAACAACGAAAACATCGCTCAAGAAAAACTCTGCTCACACCTCAAAAACACAAGTACTGCTCGAGCTGCTGGGTCCCAACTGTCAGCCGCTCCTTGTGCAATTCTCTCGTTTATTGACTACATAGGTAGACAATGGTGTGGGACCATGATGTCAGGAAACCAGGAGGAACAAAAAAAATTATAGTTGTATATAATAAGGAGGAACTTGCATACGTACGGCTAGGGCCCTGGTGGGTCCCTACTGTCTTCCTCTCCAAGTAAAGTCATCTCCTGATTCCTCATTCATTGACCGTGTTGACAATGCTTGGTGCCACGGCGAGTGCAACAACTCAAAGGACAATGGAGAGGCCCTCACAGGCCCTATGGATGGTCTGATACAGCGCCTGTTGTTCATTTAGGAAGCCAGGATCATCGGACACCTATAACACCTTTGAGAGACTGAGCCGGCATGAAACGGTAAAGCCGTGCTTGGGAGCTCTGGATTATTTCACACCTGTATTAAGATACAAGTGTAATTTACTCGTCACCAGAAACAACGCGTAAAATACAGGCATATTGAAACCGACTTCCCGAGGTCTGTCACGAAAACCGGTGAGTTACGCGTGTAATTTGAGAGATTATTGTATGTTTTACTAGTCGAAATCGACCAACCAAGCGCTTCACCCAAGACCATCTGCTTTTATATACAAGCGTCAGTTTTACAAGCGGTTTTGGTTGGGGAACGACAATCCAATCACGGCCTAAGATGATGAGTTGGTCAGAAGATCATATGGTTTCACCTCTAACCTACCCAAGTTGTCGTATAGGCTATGAATGAAACATAAGACGATGAACTTCTTAAGCATAGAAACAATAGAGGAGGATGATATTCTTAACATGCAAATCACCGGCATTAGATCAACATGCAAAACAATATGAAGCATTATTCTCAGGAGCCATGGTGAACAGCTCGTGATGACGCATGCCACAGCATTCTAAGCTCAACTTTGCAATCAAACTCACAAGGCCTAGCATTACATAGAAAACATTTACAACAAACTCTTAAAATACCTTACATAAGTAAACATTCATGTGACTATGCATCTCAGCAGAGTAAATATTTTCTTATGAACTGAACACACAAATAGGAAAAAACAAACGACGCTGCTCAGAGCAAAGGGCGTCCCACTCAAAAATATCAAATGCATGTCTTCTCGATAACATCAATGAGAAAAATTTGACAAGGTTTTCCAATTCCAATATATTAAACTACTGTCTTCTTGCTAACATCAATGATTAAAATTTGACAAGCTTTCCCCATTCAAAATATATAATTCCTATGATTGTGGAATGGGCAGGGTTTGTCATCAGTTTGCACATTGAAATGGCACATGGAGCCGGATTAACCAGCGTATCTTTTTGTGTAGTTCAATTAAAATAAAACAATGTCTTGCATAGCACGGTGGATTTCGTATTTATATGCTGCAAGAAAACAAAGACACAACAGCACACACATGAATATTGGCCCTAGTGTCAACCCACCAATCGGTGGACTGACAAGTGATGTCGACTACACAACCTTCTTCTTGTAGACTTTGCTGGGCCTCCAAGTGCAGAGGTTTGTAGGACAGTAGCAAATTTCCCTCACGTGGATGACCTAAGGTTTATCAATCTGTGGGAGGCGTAGGATGAAGATAGTCTCTCTCAAACAGCCCTGCAGCCAAATAACAAAGAGTCTCTTGTGTCCCCAACACACCCAATACAATGGTAAATTGCATAGGTGCACTAGTTCGGCGAAGAGATGGTGATACAAGTGCAATATGGATAGTAGATATTGGTTTTTATAATAGGAAAATATAAAAAAGCAAGGTAACTAATGATAAAAGTGAGCACAAATGGTATTGCAATGCTAGGAAACAAGGCCTAGGGTTCATACTTTCACTAGTGCAAGTTCTCTCAACAATAATAACATAACTGGATCATATAACTATCCCTCAACATGCAACAAATAGTCACTCCAAAGTCACTAATAGAGGAGAACAAACGAAGAGATTATTGTAGGGTACGAAACCACCTCAAAGTTATTCTTTCTGATCGATCTATTCAAGAGTCCGTAGTAAAATAACATGAAGCTATTCTTTCTGTTCGATCTATCATAGAGTTCGTACTAGAATAACACCTTAAGACACAAATCAACCAAAACCCTAATGTCACCTAGATACTCCAATGTCACCTCAAGTATCCGTGGGTATGATTATATGATATGCATCATACAATCTCAGATTCATCTATTCAACCAGCACAAAGTACTTCAAAGAGTGGCCCAAAGTTTCTACTCGAAAGTCAAGACGAAAACGTGTGTCAACCCCTATGCATAAGTTCACAAGGTGAACCCGCAAGTTGATCACCAAAACATACATCAAGTAGATCACGTGAATATCCCATTGTCACCACAGATAAGCACAGCAAGACATACATCAAGTGTTCTCAAATCCTTAAAGACTCAATCTGATAAGATAACTTCAAAGGAAAAACTCAATCCATTACAAGAGAGTAGAGGGGGAGAAACATCATAAGACCCAACTATAATAGCAAAGCTCACAATACATCAAGATCGTGCCAAATCAAGAACACGAGAGAGAGAGATCAAACATACCCTCAGCCCCGTGGGTGAACTACTCCCTCCTCGTCCTGGAGAGCGCCGGGATGATGAAGATGGCCACCGGTGATGGATTCCCCCTCCGATAGGGTGCTGGAACAGGCTCCTGAGAGGCTTTTGGTGGCTACAGAGGCTTGCGGCAGTGGAACTCCCGGTCTATTGTGCTCCTCAATTTTTTTAGGGTATATGGACATATATAGGCAAAAGAAGTCGGTCAGGGGAGCCACTGAAGGAAATATGCCCTAGAGGCAATAATAAAGTTATTATTTATTTCCTTATATCATGATAAATGTTTATTATTCATGCTAGAATTGTATTAACCGGAAACATAATACATGTGTGAATACATAGACAAACAGAGTGTCACTAGTATGCCTCTACTTGACTAGCTCGTTAATCAAAGATGGTTATGTTTCCTGACCATGAACAATGAGTTGTTATTTGATTAACGAGGTCACATCATTAGTTGAATGATCTGATTGACATGACCCATTCCATTAGCTTAGCACCAGATCATTTAGTATGTTGCTATTGCTTTCTTCATGACTTATACATGTTCCTATGACTATGAGATTATGCAACTCCCGTTTGCCGGAGGAACACTTTGGGTACTACCAAACGTCACAACGTAACTGGGTGATTATAAAGGAGTACTATAGGTGTCTCCAATGGTCGATGTTGGGTTGGCGTATTTCGAGATTAGGATTTGTCACTCCGATTGTCGGAGAGGTATCTCTGGGCCCTCTCGGTAATACACATCACATAAGCCTTGCAAGCATTACAACTAATATGTTAGTTGTGAGATGATGTATTACGGAACGAGTAAAGAGATTTGCCAGTAACGAGATTGAACTAGGTATTGGATACCGACGATCGAATCTCGGGCAAGTAACATACCGATGACAAAGGGAACAACGTATGTTGTTATGCGGTCTGACCGATAAAGATCTTCGTAGAATATGTAGGAGCCAATATGGGCATCCAGGTCCCGCTATTGGTTATTGACCGGAGACGTGTCTCAGTCATGTCTACATTGTTCTCGAACCCGTAGGGTCCGCACGCTTAAGGTTACGATGACAGTTATATTATGAGTTTATGCATTTTGATGTACCGAAGGTTGTTCGGAGTCCCGGATGTGATCACGGACATGACGAGGAGTCTCGAAATGGTCGAGACGTAAAGATTGATATATTGGAAGCCTATATTTGGATATCGGAAGTGTTCCGGGTGAAATCGGGATTTTTCCGGAATACCGGGAGGGTTACCGGAACCCCCCGGGAGCTATTTGGGCCATAGTGGGCCTTAGTGGAAAAGAGAAGGGGCTGCCCTAGTTGGGCTGCGCGCCCCCCCTTCCCCTAGTCCTATTAGGACTAGGAGAGGTGGCCGGCCCCCTCCTCCTCTATTCCCCTCCGAGGAATCCTAGTTGGACTAGGATTGGAGGGGGAATCCTACTCCCAGAGGGAGTAGGACTCTCCTGCGCCTCCCCCCCTTGGCCGGCCAGCCTCCCCTCCTCTCCCCCTTTATATACAGAGGCAGGGGCACCTCTAAACACACAAGTTGACACAAGTTGATCCACGTGATCGATTCCTTAGCCGTGTGCGGTGCCCCCTGCCACCATATTCCTCGATAATACTGTAGCGGAGTTTAGGCGAAGCCCTGCTGCTGTAGTTCATCAAGATCGTCACCACGCCGTCGTGCTGACGGAACTCTTCCCCGACACTTTGCTGGATCGGAGTCCGGGGATCGTCATCGAGCTGAACGTGTGCTCGAACTCGGAGGTGCCGTAGTTTCGGTGCTTGATCGGTTGGATCGTGAAGACGTACGACTACTTCCTCTACGTCGTGTCATCGCTTCCGCAGTCGGTCTGCGTAGGGTACGTAGACAATACTCTTCCCCTCGTTGCTATGCATCACATGATCCTGTGTGCGTGTAGGAAAATTTTTGAAATTACTACGAATCCCAACAGTGGCATCCGAGCCTAGGTTAATGATGTTGATGTTACATGCACGAGTAGAACACAAGTAAGTTGTGGACGATACAAGTCATACTGCCTACCAGCATGTCATACTTTGGTTCGGCGGTATTGTTGGACGAGACGACCCGGACTAACCTTACGCGTACGCTTACGCGAGACCGGTTCCCTCGACGTGCTTTGCACAGAGATGGCTTGCGGGCGACTGTCTCTCCAACTTTAGTTGAACCAAGTATGGCTACGCCCGGTCCTTGCGAAGGTTAAAACGGAGTCTATTTGACAAACTATCGTTGTGGTTTTGATGCGTAGGTGAGATTGGTTCTTACTTAAGCCCGTAGCAGCCACGTAAAACATGCAACAACAAAGTAGAGGACGTCTAACTTGTTTTTGCAGGGCATGTTGTGATGTGATATGGTCAAGGCATGATGCTGAATTTTATTGTATGAGATGATCATGTTTTGTAACCGAGTTATCGGCAACTGGCAGGAGCCATATGGTTGTCGCTTTATTGTATGCAATGCAATCGCGATGTAATGTTTTACTTTATTACTAAACGGTAGTAATAGTCGTGAAAGCATAAGATTGGCAAGACGACAACGATGCTACGATGGAGATCAAGGTGTCGCGCCGGTGACGATGGTGATCATGACGATGCTTCTGGAGATGGAGATCACAAGCACAAGATGATGATGGCCATATCATATCACTTATATTGATTGCATGTGATGTTTATCTTTTTATGCATCTTATCTTGCTTTGATTGACGGTAGCATTATAAGATGATCTCTCACTAAATTATCAAGAAGTGTTCTCCCTGAGTATGCACCGTTGCCAAAGTTCGTCGTGCCCAGACACCACGTGATGATCGGGTGTGATAAGCTCTACGTCCATCTACAATGGGTGCAAGCCAGTTTTGCACACGCAGAATACTCAGGTTAAACTTGACGAGCCTAGCATATGCAGATATGGCCTCGGAACACGGAGACCGAAAGGTCGAGCGTGAATCATATAGTAGATATGATCAACATAATGATGTTCACCGATGAAACTACTCCATCTCACGTGATGATCGGACATGGTTTAGTTGATTTGGATCACGTGATCACTTAGAGGATTAGAGGGATGTCTATCTAAGTGGGAGTTCTTAAGTAATATGATTAAATTGAACTTTAATTTATCATGAACTTAGTCCTGGTAGTATTTTGCAAATCATGTTGTAGATCAATAGCTCGCGTTGTTGCTTCCCTGTGTTTATTTTGATATGTTCCTAGAGAAAATTGTGTTGAAAAATGTTAGTAGCAATGTTGCGGATTTGATCGGTGATCTGAGGTTAAATCCTCATTGCTGCACAGAAGAATTATGTCCTTAATGCACCGCTAGGTGACGGACCTATTGCAGGAGCAAATGCAGACGTTATGAACGTTTGGCTAGCTCAATATGATGACTACTTGATAGTTTAAGTGCACCATGCTTAACGGCTTAGAATCGGGACTTCAAAGACGTTTTGAATGTCATGGACCATATGAGATGTTCCAGGAGTTGAAGCTAATATTTCAAGCAAATACCCGAGTTGA
The DNA here is from genome assembly GCF_018294505.1 of Triticum aestivum. Lineage (NCBI taxonomy): Eukaryota > Viridiplantae > Streptophyta > Magnoliopsida > Poales > Poaceae > Triticum > Triticum aestivum. The sequence continues at coordinate 276,916,245 of NC_057813.1, forward strand.
GAGATATGAAGTCTCCAACAAGTTCTATAGCTAAAAGATGGAGGAGAATCGCTCAACTAGTGAGCATGTGCTCAGATTGTCTGAGTACTACAATCGCTTGAATCAAGTGGGAGTTAATCTTCCAGATAAGATAGTGATTGACAGAATTCTCTAGTTACCATCACCAAGTTAGTAGAACTTCGTGATGAACTATGACATGCAAGGGATAACGGAAACGATTCCCAAGCTCTTCGTAATGCGGAAATTGACGAAGGTAGAAATCGAGAAAAACATCAAGTGTTGATGGTAGACAAGACCACTAGTTTCAAGAAAAGGGGCAGAAGGAAGAAGGGGAACTTCAAGAAGAATAGCAAGCAAGTTGCTGCTCAAGTGAAGAAGCCCAAGTCTGATCCTAAGCCTGATACTAAGTGTTTCTACTGCAAAGGGACTGGTCATTGGAAGCGGATCTACCCCAAGTGATTGGCGGATAAGAAGAATGGCAAAGTGAACATAAGTATATTTGATATACATGTTATTGATGTGTACTTTACTAGTGTTTATCGCAAACCCTCAGTATTTGATACTAGTTCAGTTGCTAAGATTAGTAACTCGAAACGGGAGTTGCAGAATAAACAAAGACTAGTTGAAGGGGAAGTGACGATGAGTGTTGGAAGTAGTTCCAAGATTAATATGATCATCATCGCACACTCCCTATACTTTCGGGATTAGTGTTGAAACTAAATAAGTGTTATTTGGTGTTGGCGTTGAGCATGAATATGATTTGATCATGTTTATTGCAATACGGTTATTCATTTAAGTAAGAGAATAAACTGTTGTTCTGTTTACATGAATAAAACCTTATATGGTTACACACCCAATGAAAAATGGTTCATTGGATCTCGATCGTAGTGATACACATATTCATAATAATTGAAACCAAAAGATGCAAACTTAATAATGATAGTGCAACTTATTTGTGGCACTGCCGTTTGGGTCATATCGGTGTAAAGCGCATGAAGATACTCCATAAAGATGGATTTTCGGAATCACTTGGTTATGAATCATTTGATGCTTGCGAACCGTGCCTTTTGGGCAAGATGACTAAAACTCCGTTCTCCGGAACAATGGAACGTGCTACTGACTTATTGGAAATAATACATGCCGATGTATGCAATCCAATGAGTGTTGATGCTCGTGGCAAGTATCATTATTTTCTGATCTTCACAGATGATTTGAGCAGATATGAGTATATCTACACAAGTCTGAAACATTTGAAAAGTTCAAAGAATTTCAGAGTGAAGTGAAAAATCATCGTAACAAGAAAATAAAGTTTCTACGATCTGATCGTAGAGAAGAGTATTTGAGTTACGAGTTTGGTCTTCAATTAAAACAATGTGGAATAGTTTCACAGCTCACGCCACCTGGAACACCACATCGTTATGGTGTGTCCGAACATCGTAACCGCACTTTATTTGATATGGTGCGATCTATGATATCTCTTTACCACTATCGTTTTGGGGTTATGCATTAGAGACAGCTGCATTCACGTTTTAAAATAGGGCACCATCTAAATCCGTTGAGACGACACTATATGAACTATGGTTTAGCAGTAAACCTAAGCTGTTGTTTCTTAAAGTTTGGGGCTGCGATGCTTATGTGAAAAAGTTTCATCCTGATAAGCTCGAACCCAAATCGGAGAAGTGCGTCTTCATAGAATACCCAAAGGAAATTGTTGGGTACACCTTCTATCACAGATCCGAAGGCAAGACATTCGTTGCTAAAATGGATCCTTTCCAGAGAAGGAGTTTCTCTCGAAAGAAGTGAGTGGGAGGAGAGTAGAACTTGATGAGGTAATTATACCTTCTCCCTTATTGGAAAGTAGTTCATCACAGAAATCAGTTCCAGTGATTCCTACACCAATAAGTGAGGAAGTTAATGATGATGATCATCAAACTTCAGATCAAGTTACTACCAAACCTCGTAGGTCTTCCAGAGTAAGATCCGCACCAGAGTGGTACGGTAATCATGTTCTGGAAGTCATGTTACTAGACCATGATGAACCTACAAACTATGAGGAAGCAATGATGAGCCCAGATTCCACGAAATGGCTTGAGGCCATGAAATCTGAGATATGATCCATGTATGAGAACAAAGTGTAGACTTTGATTGACTTGCCCGATGATCGGTGAGTCATTAAGAATAAATGGATCTTCAAGAGGAAGACGGACGTTGATAGTAGTGTTACTATCTACAAAGCTAGACTTGTCAAAAAAGGTTTTTGACAAAGTTCAAGGTGTTGAATACGATGAGATTTTCTTACTCGTATCGATGCTTAAAAGTCTGTCCGAATCATGTTAGCAATTGCCGCATTTTATGATTATGAAATTTGGCAGATGGATGTCAAAACTGCATTCCTGAATGGATTTCTGGAAGAAGAGTTGTATATGATGCAACCGGAAGGTTTTGTCGATCCAAAGGGAGCTAACAAAGTGTGCAAGCTCCAGCGATCCATTTATGGACTGGTGCAAGAATCTCGGAGTTGGAATATACGCTTTGATAAGTTGATCAAAGCATATAGTTTTTGTACAGACTTACGGTGAAGCCTGTATTTACAAGAAAGTGAGTGGGAGCACTACAACATTTCTGATAAGTATATGTGAATGACATATTGTTGATCGGAAATAATGTAGAATTATTCTGCAAAGCATGAAAGGATACTTGAATAAAAGTTTTTTAAAGAAAGACCTTGGTGAAGCTGCTTACACATTGAGCATCAAGATCTATATAGATAGATGAAGACGCTTGATAAGATTTTTCAATGAATACATACCTTGATAAATTTTTTGAAATAGTTCAAAATGGAACAGTCAAAGAAGGAGTTCTTGCCTGTGTTTCAAGGTGTGAAGTTGAGTAAGACTCAAAGCCCGACCACGGCAGAAAATAGAAAGAGAATGAAAGTCATTCCCTATGCCTCAGTCATAGGTTCTATAAAGTATGCCATGTTGTATACCAGATCTATTGTATGCCATACCACTGAGTTTGGCAAGGGAGTACAATAGTGATCTAGGAGTAGATCACTAGAGAGCGGTCAAAATTGTCCTTAGTGGAATAAGGATATGTTTCTCGATTATGGAAAAAGGTTCGTCGTAAAGGGTTACGCCGATGCAAGTTTGACACTAATCTAGATGACTCTAAGTCTCGATCTAGATACATATTGAAAGTGGGAGCAATTAGCTAGAGTAGCTCCATGCAGAGCATTGTTGACATAGAAATTTGCAAAATACATGAGGATCTGAATGTGGCAGACCCGTTGACTGAGATTCTCTCACAAGCAAAACATGATCACACCTTAGTACTCCTTGGGTGTTAATCACATAGCGATGTGAACTAGATTACTGAATCTAGTAAACCCTTTGGGTGTTGGTCACATAGCGATGTGATGGGTGTTAATCACATGGTGATGTGAACTATTGTTGTTAAATCACATGGCGATGTGAACTAGATTATTGACTCTAGTGCAAGTGGGAGACTGAAGGAAATATGCCCTAGAGGCAATAATAAAGTTATTATTTATTTCCTTATATCATGATAAATGTTTATTATTCATGCTAGAATTGTATTAACCGGAAACATAATACATGTGTGAATACATAGACAAACAGAGTGTCACTAGTATGCCTCTACTTGACTAGCTCGTTAATCAAAGATGGTTATGTTTCCTGACCATGAACAATGAGTTGTTATTTGATTAACGAGGTCACATCATTAGTTGAATGATCTGATTGACATGACCCATTCCATTAGCTTAGCACCCGATCGTTTAGTATGTTGCTATTGCTTTCTTCATGACTTATACATGTTCCTATGACTATGAGATTATGCAACTCCCGTTTGCCGGAGGAACACTTTGGGTACTACCAAACGTCACAACGTAACTGGGTGATTATAAAGGAGTACTACAGGTGTCTCCAATGGTCGATGTTGGGTTGGCGTATTTCGAGATTAGGATTTGTCACTCCGATTGTCGGAGAGGTATCTCTGGGCCCTCTCGGTAATACACATCACATAAGCCTTGCAAGCATTACAACTAATATGTTAGTTGTGAGATGATGTATTACGGAACGAGTAAAGAGACTTGCCAGTAACGAGATTGAACTAGGTATTGGATACCGACGATCGAATCTCGGGCAAGTAACATACCGATGACAAAGGGAACAACGTATGTTGTTATGCGGTCTGACCGATAAAGATCTTCGTAGAATATGTAGGAGCCAATATGGGCATCCAGGTCCCGCTATTGGTTATTGACCGGAGACGTGTCTCGGTCATGTCTACATTGTTCTCGAACCCGTAGGGTCCGCACGCTTAAGGTTACGATGACAGTTATATTATGAGTTTATGCATTTTGATGTACCGAAGGTTGTTCGGAGTCCCGGATGTGATCACGGACATGACGAGGAGTCTCGAAATGGTCGAGACGTAAAGATTGATATATTGGAAGCCTATATTTGGATATCGGAAGTGTTCCGGGTGAAATCGGGATTTTTCCGGAATACCGGGAGGGTTACCGGAACCCCCCGGGAGCTATTTGGGCCATAGTGGGCCTTAGTGGAAAAGAGAAGGGGCTGCCCTAGTTGGGCTGCGCGCCCCCCCTTCCCCTAGTCCTATTAGGACTAGGAGAGGTGGCCGGCCCCTCCTCCTCTTTTCCCCTCCGAGGAATCCTAGTTGGACTAGGATTGGAGGGGGAATCCTACTCCCAGAGGGAGTAGGACTCTCCTGCGCCTCCCCCCCTTGGCCGGCCAGCCTCCCCTCCTCTCCCCCTTTATATACGGAGGCAGGGGCACCTCTAAACACACAAGTTGATCCACGTGATCGATTCCTTAGCCGTGTGCGGTGCCCCCTGCCACCATATTCCTCGATAATACTGTAGCGGAGTTTAGGCGAAGCCCTGCTGTTGTAGTTCATCAAGATCGTCACCACGCCGTCGTGCTGACGGAACTCTTCCCCGACACTTTGCTGGATCGGAGTCCGGGGATCGTCATCGAGCTGAACGTGTGCTCGAACTCGGAGGTGCCGTAGTTTCGGTGCTTGATCGGTTGGATCGTGAAGACGTACGACTACTTCCTCTACGTCGTGTCATCGCTTCCGCAGTCGGTCTGCGTAGGGTACGTAGACAATACTCTTCCCCTCGTTGCTATGCATCACATGATCCTGTGTGCGCGTAGGAAATTTTTTGAAATTACTACGAATCCCAACAGCCACGAGGGGCCCACGAGGGTGGGGGGCGTGCCCAGGGGGTAGGGGGCGCCTCCCTGCCTCGTGGCTTCCTCGTTGCTTCCGTGACATCTACTCCAAGTCTCTTGGATTGCTTCCGTTCCAAAAATAACTCCCCCGAAGGTTTCATTTCGTTTGGACTCCGTTTGATATTCCTTTTCTTTGAAACACTGAAATAGGCAAAAAACCAGCAATTCGGTCTGGGCCTCGGTTAGTTGGTTAGTCCCAAAAATGATATAAAAGTGTAAAGTAAAGCCCATAAACATCCAAAACAGGCAAAATAATAGCATGGAACAATCAAAAATTATAGATACGTTGGAGACGTATCAACAAGCTGAAAGTACGTTAAACAGATTACCATAACCAGATGCCCCATCATTGTTGCTTAGAGTGACATTGACAGACTTGGAGTCCCGTCCTGGCTTCTTGTACTTGTTTGGGCACTTGTTTGACTAGTGTTCCTCTGATCCACAAGTAAAGCAGCCATCTCTCCTTTTGTCTTTCTTCCTAACCTTCTTAAAGGTAGTATTCTGCTGGATAGAGTTCTTTCCCTTGAACTTGTGGGAATTCTTCTACCCTGAAGATGTTGGTAGCTCCATTCAGACGGGCATGGTTTGTCATAAGTTTGCACATTGAAATGGCACATGGAGCCGGATTAACCAGCGTATCTTTTTGTGCAGTTCCACTAAAATCAAACAATGTCTTGCCTAGCATGGTGGATTTCGTATTTATATGTTGCAAGGCGTTGAACATGTTGGCAGCTCCATTAAAGTAGATAGTCCGGTGGCTCAAGGTGACGATGAATGATTAGAGAACCATTCTATGTATTGTGCATGATGAAGTATTACGAAGGACACGAACCATCTGAACATTTTGTGTAGTTCCACTAAAATCAAGCTGAGCATCCCTGTCTGCATAAATAAAGAAAAAGCATGATGAATATAATAGTGGTACTAGTTGATTAAACATACACTTACAACTATAATCATCTTCATTATCTTAACAGGAAAAGATAGTAATGCAATAGCTTGAATTAAACATTTAATCAAAACAATACAACAATATTAGTAGCACAACATAACAAAGCACAATCATGTGGATGAAGGCCGATACTGACCTCGTTTGTTGCAGCTGCGTCGGCAACTGACTTGGTCATACCTTTCCTTGTGGAGTGAATTTTGCACTCCACGTGTTATTGAGTTTCCTATGCTGTCTGCAGACTAGTCATGTCACCAACGTCTACTAATACTCTGTAAAGCTTCTCAATCATTCCTTATGTAATGTAGCGCAAACTGTGACTGTTTGTTTCTGCAAAGTGGAAAGACCAACTGGGCCCAATCATGCAACAGTTTACCTTAAACACATTGGCTCCTTTTGTGCAGTTCAACTAAAATCAAAGTCGAAATAGAACCGAGCAGAAGTTTTGATATCCCTATAGGCAACAATAGTTAAAAGGGAAACAATTACTGAGAAATAACGGTTGATGACTTATACTCTCAGAAGAAAAAATATCTACCTTATCTTAATGGGAAACAAAGCAGGAGAGTAGCAATTCTCAAACAGTGTGATTCATTCATATTAACTGATACATATCTCAATGCCTTGTTTCAACATGAATAAAACGACAAAGCAGAAAAGTACCACTCCTAAAACAATGCGACTGATTCATATTAACAGAGACATTATCTTAACAATACCTTGGTTAAACATGTAGAAAGAACTAATAGTACCATTTATAAAACATTGTAATTGATATATAATAACAGATACATTATCTCAAAAAAATACATTTCCTCAACATGTACTCCGGTCGATCCCTAACAGAAATGGTACTCCCGCTGATCCCTAACAAGTGTTACAGTTTTGAACTAAGATTAGTTAATTCTAAGAGCGGCATTGCTTAATTTTACTAGCGGCATTAGATTAACAGAAAGCATAAATAGTTCCAGGGGAGAGTGGGCGCAACAACACCATGTGCTTCCAACTACTTATAAAGGGGGAGATGCAGAGTTTGTTGTAACAAAGCAACAAGCATCATGTCTGGGTTGGTCCCATTTTTGTTCACTTAATGGGAAAAGACAACATTAATAGCTTCAATTAAAAATTACTGAAAACAGTACCAATACAAGTAGCACAACATCTCAAAGCACACTGCACGATCATGTGGATGAAGGAAGGCACTAACCTTTCATGACGTAGTCAAGATCACCTATGAATCTGCCAACACGAATAGGAAATCCAATCTCATTTTGTGTAGTTCAACTAAATCAAGCAAAGTCGTTGGTGTGGCATTTAAGTTCGCTATAGCAACAAGTTGAATAGATATCCCTGTTTTAACAGAGGCAATAAAAGGAAACAATTACTGGCCAATAAAGGAGGATGAAACATACGGTGATAAAAAGAAGCATCTAACTTATCTTGATGGAAAACAAAGTAGGACAGTAGCATTTCTAAAACGGTTGCATTGATTCATATTAACAGACATTCTCTTAAAACAACATTCGTTAAAAATGTAATTTACTTTTAACACTGGCATTGCTTCAATTTTCCAGCGTCATTCTTAGATTAACAACAGCAAAATAGTTGTATGGGACATGGGACATGCCAGCACCATGTGCGTCCACACATATAAATGGGTGATGCAGAGTATATTTCCAAGCAGCATATCTGCCTTGGTCCCATATTTGTTCTCTTTGAACCTTTTTCCTATGTGAGGGCAGCAAATCTAGTCCTGCACAAACTACCCGACCCCCCATTTTCTTTCCTTTTTCAACAAAGAGATCAGTTCCTTACAGATGTGTGTACTGGGTTACCCCCTTTGTCCCTATTTGACCAACAAAGCGGCTGGATAGCCAGTCTATACTACTTTCCCTCCCTCCTTCCCTCATTGAACCATGTCCTAGATTCATGCTCCACCCCACCCCACCCTTCTTTCCTCTTTAAACCAAGAACTAGATTAGACTACAAAATCGAAAAAGATCCGCATGCAGCTAGAGCAATGACAACTTCAAAGAAAGTTATACCTTAGGGTCGCCGGGGTGTGGCTAGGCATGCGGTGGGAGGCCGGATATGCCCACACTATGTACGGAAGCAAGGAAGAAGGGGTGAGTGGCCCTCCCGCACAGGTGCTGGGTGAAAGAGAATAGCGCAGCCGGCAGTGGATTGCCTCCCTCGCCGAAGGCAACAGAGTGAATGCTGCACCTCCTCCCCTTCCAAGTGCGACGGGATCCAGATGGCTCATTCACCAGCTGTCAGGGGGTAGAGAGAGACAGAGGCCAATGATAACCCACAAGTATAGGGGATCGCAACAGTTTCTGAGGGTAGAGTATTCAACCCAAATTTATTGATTCGGCACAAGGGGAGCCAAAGAATATTCTCAAGTATTAGCAGTTGAGTTGTCAATTTCAACCACACCTGAAAGACTTAATATCCCCCGCAAAGTATTTAGTAGCAAAGTAGTATGGAAGTAACGGTAACGGTGGTAAAGGTAACAATAGAAGTTTTGTAGTAATCGTAACAGTGCCAACGGAGAAGTAACTAAGCAAAGATCAATATGTGAAAAGATCGTAGGCAATGGATCAGTGATGGATAATTATGTCGGATGTGATTCCTCATGCAATAGTTATAACATAGAGTGACACAAAACTAGCTCCAGTTCATCAATGTAATGTAGGCATGTATTCCGAATAAAGTCATACGTGCTTATGGAAAAGAACTTGCATGATATCTTTTGTCCTACCCTCCCGTGGCAGCAGGGTCCTATTGGAAACTAAGGGATACTAGTGGACCCATTGCGCCAAATGGTGCAGAGACCTACTGATTCCATGTTAGCGATGAAAAGAAATCCATGGTTTAGTTGATTTTGTTATGGGAAATCACGTATAACAACAAATTTTATCTCTCTTAGTTGGGGAAAGTGGGGACATGCTGTCTACAATAGATGTATATCCACATTCAAATTTAGTAGCATAGAACAAATCTAATCCCATTTAGTATGAAACTAAGGTATTTTGTTGTCTATAATGAGATGCATATAGACATTCTAATTTGGTAGCACACAGTCCCATTCAAAGTTATGCCGCTGGAAATACGTGTATCTTTTTTAATCCATGTGTGCATGTAGAAAATCATGTATTAGTTGTTTTACTTGTGAGCATGCACATACGGTAACAATTTTAACCCCCTTTGATAGAATAAAAAGTATAGGTTTGTTGTCTACAATACGATGTACATGCACGGAGAGTCTTATTTAGATTCACATCGCATTCAAAATATATGTATTTTCAATAATCTTTTATTTGAGCAAGCACCTGCGGTAAAATTTTAGGCCCTTTTATATAAAAATTAGTGCATATCTTTTTGCCTAAGAACATATGCATACTTACACCATGTATGAAATCAGTTAATGAGGCCTTATACTATTTTAAAAATCGTAGTGTTTCTATCAATTTGTTTTCGTATGTTTGAAAAAAAAGTATTTGTGTGCCACTTAACCACACATATATTTCAAAGCAGTCGTATGGCAGCCAGTTCGGCCCATGAATGCAGCAACTTATTTATCCCTTCTTCCTCAACACTTATTTATCCTTTCTTCCACAGCAGCTTTGTTCAGTCAGAGAGAAAACTCCTTAGTAGTACTCCCATCATCTCAATAATTGGGATGGATATCATCCACTACAATGAAGAACCACACCATTTATGTATATCTTGAACAATAACAATTGCATTTACAGTACATTTGGTCAAGCAACAAATTAGCAGAAGAATAATAACATTTCTCTATATCTCGAATTCCACATATGGGATTATTAATATCTTAACTTGTATGGATGGCTTCACTCTTAATAATACATATGCCTTATGTTTGTTTGCTTGACAAAATGTCCATCAGACGAATCAATCAAATAGGAGGAAGTGGGGAGTATTTCAAACTGAGACCAAGAATTGATCCTAACTACATGAAGCGTAGTAGCTTTAAAGTCTCTGAATTATTTTGTTGCTACTTGATACGTCCATTTTGCATCATGCTTTTATATCGATATTTATTGCATTATGGGCTATTATTACACGTTATGTCACAATACTTATGGCTATTCTCTCTGATTTTACAATGTTTATCATGAAGAGGGAGAATGTCGGCAACCGGGATTCTGGGCTGGAAAAGGAGCAAATATTGGAAACCTATTCTACACAGCTCCAAAAGTCCTGAAACTCCACGGAAGTCATTTTTTGAATTAATAAGAATTATTGAGCAAAGAAAGTACTAGACGAGGACCACACCCTGGCCATGAGGGTGGGGGGGTGCCCACCCCTACTGGGCGTGCCCCCTGTCTCGTGGGCCCCCTGGTGGCCCTCCGTTGCCCATCTTCTGCTATATGAAGCATCTTACCCTGGAAAAAATCATAAGCAATCTTACGGGACGAAAATCCATCGCCACGAGGCGGACCTTGGCGGAACCAATCTAGGGCTCCGGCGGAGCTGTTTTGCCGGGGGAACTTCCCTCCGGGAGGGGGAAATCATCACCATCATCATCACCAACGATCCTATCATTGGGAGGGGGTCAATCTCCATCAACATCTTCACCAGCACCATCTCCTCTCAAACCCTAGTTCATCTCTTGTATCCAATCTTGTATCAAAACCACAAATTGGTACCTATGGGATGCTAGTAGTGTTGATTACTCCTTGTAGTTGATGCTAATTGGTTTATTTGGTGGAAGATCATATGTTCAGATCCTTAATGCATATTAATACCCCTCTGATCATGAACATGAATATGCTTTGTGAGTAGTTACATTTGTTCCTGAGGACATGGGTGAAGTCTTGCTATTAGTAGTCATGTGAATTTGGTATTCGTTCGATATTTTTATGAGATGTATGTTATCTCTCCTCTAGTGGTGTTATGTTAACGTCGACTACATGACACTTCACCATTATTTGGGCCTAGAGGAAGGCATTTGGAAGTAATAAGTAGATGATGGGTTGCTAGAGTGACAGAAGCTTAAACCCTAGTTTATGTGTTGCTTCGTAAGGGGCTGGTTTGGATCCATATGTTTCATGCTATGGTTAGGTTTACCTTAATACTTGTTTTGTAGTTGTGGATGCTTGCAATAGGGGTTAATCATTAGTGGGATGTTTGTCCAAGAAAGGCCAGTACCCAAGCACCGGTCCACCCATATATCTAATTATCAAAGTACCGAATGCGAACCATATGAGCTTGATGAAAACTAGCTTGACGATAATTCCCATGTGGCCTCGGGAGCGCTTTTCTCACTATAAGAAATTGTCCAGGCTTGTCCTTTGTTACAAAAAGGATTGGGCCACCTTGCTGCACCTTCTTTACTTTCATTGCTTGTTACCCGTTACAGATTATCTTATCACAAAACTATTTCTTACCAACTATTTCAGTGCTTGCAGAGAATACCTTACTGAAAACCACTTGTCATTTCCTTCTGCTCCTCGTTGGGTTCGACACTCTTACTTATCGAAAGGACTACGATAGATCCCCTATACTTGTGGGTCATCAAGACTCTTTTCTGGCGCCATTGCCGGGGAGTGAAGCGCCTTTGGTGAGTGCAACTTGGTAAGGAAACATTTATACAGTGTGCTGAAATTTTCTGTCACTTGTTACTATGGAAACTAATCCTTTGAGGGGCTTGTTCGGGGCATCTTCGCCCCGACCAGTAGAGCAAAGAGTTGCTCCTCAACCTACTGAACCTACTGAAAATGTTTACTTTGAGATTCCTTCGGGTATGATAGAGAAACTGCTAGCTAATCCCTTTGCAGGAGATGGAACATTGCATCCCGATTTACACCTTATCTATGTGGATGAAGTTTGTGGATTATTTAAGCTTGCAGGTATTCTCGATGATGTTGTTAAGAGGAAGGTCTTCCCTTTATCTTTGAAGGGAGATGCATTGACATGGTATAGGCTATGTGATGATACGAGATCTTGGAACTACAAACGATTGAAATTCGAATTTCACCAGAAGTTCTATCCTATGCACCTTGTTCAACGTGATCGTAATTATATATATATTATTTGGCCTCGCGAAGGAGAAAGCATCACTCAAGCTTGGGGGAGGCTTAAGTCAATGTTATATTCATGTCCCAATCATGAGATCTCAAGAGATATGATTATTCAAAAAAATTATGCTCGGCTTTCTCTCAATGACTGCACCATGCTCGATACTTCCTGTGTTGGTTCTTATATGCTAAAGACTATGGAATTCAAATGGGACTTATTGGAAAGAATTAAACGCAACTCTGAAGATTGGGGTTCCAGCGATGGTAAGGAGTCGGGTATGACACCTAAGTTTGATTGTGTTAAATCTTTTATGGATGCCGATGCTTTTCGTGGATTTAGTGCTAAATATGGACTTGACTCTGAGATAGTAGCTTCTTTCTGTGAATCTTTTGCTACTCACGTTGATATCTCTAAGGAGAAGTGGTTTAAATATAATCCTCCCATTGAAGTAAAAGTAGTTGCACCTGTTACAGTTGAAGAAAAGACTATCACTTATAATGATCCTAATGTTCCCACTACTTATGTTGAGAAACCACCTTTCCCTGTTAGGATACAGGATCATGCTAAAGCTTCAACTGTGGTTCGTAAGAGTAATACTAGAACATATACACCTCCTCAGAAAATTAAAGTTGAACCTAGTATTGCTATGGTTAAAGATCTCTTGGTTGATAATATAGATGGACATGTTATTTATTTCTGTGAGGAAGCTGCTAATATTGCTAAACCCGATGCTAATATTTCTCTAAGGTGTGCTGCTTTCATCACCCCTCCCTCGCTGGAGCCGCACAAACCTTATTATGGTTGACAGTCGAGAAGTCATCGTGCTAAGGCCACATAGCACAAGGGCACCAGAGCAACAACCATCGCCCAATGAAGAAAGTCGTAGAATGGAAGAATCAAACCTATAAACATCCAAATGAAGATGAACATAGACCAGATCCAAAAAGATCCACCAAAGACCTGCACTGATCGAATCCCGTGAGATCCGAGGGAGACACACCTCCATGCGCCCTCCGACGATGCTAGAAGCACAACCGGGATATGGATAGAACGTGGGAGACATTATTCCTACCGAGGGACATCGCTGCGGCACATAGTCCCAACCAAGACTATGAACCTAACAAGAACGAGAATGAGATCCCTCCCGCCGGCATCGGGCCGAGGTCCTTTGCACCTCCATGGCCCAAAAGACCATCGGAGACGGGGTAGATCGGCGGCGGCGCCGACGGGAGGAAGAGGAAAGCTTGAGATCTTTTCTTGTGGAAGAGGAAAGAGAAACAAAGTTTATTTCTTGTTATAACTGGCAGCAGCACCGATCATAATCATAATAATTTAAATCTACTAAACTTACAATGTAAGTTGATAGAGAAAAGTAATTTGACGATGTATACATAGAGAGTGAAGATCCAACTAATAATTTGTTATGAATTAAGATCTACTTGACGTGTATAAGATATTCTCGCGCAATATCAAGAATGTTGTCTTTAGCTTCATTTGCATGATATTTGAGCAAGTATAATAGAACTTCCTTCTCAACTGATAACCATCCTGGACAGGCAATATATGTAGTTAGCACTAATATTTCACGTGGAAGATCTAAAAATGTGTAACAAGAGTACTCGCCTTGCAAACCGAACGAAGCAATTCTTCATCGTTCCATGAGAGCATGAAATCAACAACAATATAGCCAGGTACATCCTTGTAATTGAATTAATTAATAATATCTAGACTCTTGTCTAAAGTTCAACGCTTGTCAAGTCCCAGTAACTATTTTTTATGAAAAATAGAGTAGAGTTTGAGGCAAACAAAAGTTATATAAAGAGGACCAAAAATAACGGATAGATCTTTAACACCAGCTTGAAATCCAACACCTGCTTTAGTTTATGTTTGTGGTTACAACAGTAGCAAGGTCACTCCGATTGACCGAGCATCAATTGAGGCCAATACTTGAATCTCGTATTTTTTGGCATTGACGACCGATAGATACCAATGAGACATGTATGTTGCAACAAGGGCATACATAGCCTGTATGTTGCAACAAGAGCGTGCATATTTTATTATTTCAACACCAATTGCATCAGTCCTCCAAAAACACCAATTTGATCTAACATACACCATTTTCTTTATCATTAAGTCACTCACATACACCATTTCCTTTATCATTAAGTCACTATTCTTATTCCTCCACCACCTTCTATCCATCTATCTCGGTCTCAAACAATGAACCCTCTCTGCTTATTTTCTACCTTGTGCATCTTACTTGTCCATCCTCTCAGATTTCTCGCTTCAATTAATTCATTTCTCAATTATACACATAATACTAATATATTTAGGTGCGATGTTTTTTTGGGGATCTGAAACCACCTAAGTGCCTGGAGAAAAATGGGTCATTCGATTCTCGTGAGTTGTGTGTCAATGAAATCTGAACCAAATAGTTGGACATTTTTCTTCTAACATCAAATATTTTCCTTAGATGAAGAATAACAACTTCCTTCCCCAACATGATTTGCCCATTCCTCCCCCCCCCCCCTCCCCATGTGTCACCGGCCCAACCGGCTGCTCTTGTTCCCTACGATCGGTGGTGCTGCCTCACCAACATGCCATCTCCGCCTCCTACGTCGTGCTACCACCGCCGGTGACCATCCCCTCTACACCTCCTTGGGCATCAAATTTTCTAAGGAAAACACACTCACCCCACCGGAAACATCAAGATTTGAATCCCCTCCGCCTGGGACGCTTCTACATGTCATCGCCGGCTCCAGGTCACTCCTAGCCGAGACCTTGCCGGCGTCCCCGCATCTCGCTGGTGCTCACCATGACACCATCGTCTTCTGTTATGAGGCTTTGTGCCGCTTTCACAAGAATCAACCGACACAGTTGAAAGTTTAGTTGCCTGTGAAATAGCAATTGCACTAAATTATAGATATGTGCATGTGGAATTGGGGAAGACAATGCTTCACATTTAATTTTTGTCATTGGGATCATGTCCCTAGACTGCACAAATGATTTTGGGATGCATGAATGAAGACATGTTGAACTTTGTATAGTGAGTTGAATTGGTTGAACATAAATTAATGTTTAATTAATAAGCACATATGTCATGAAATAGCAATTAAAATGTTCAATTAATACACACTCACCCCACCGGAAACATACATTAATGTTCAATTAATAAGCACATATGTCATGACACTAATAACAAAACTTAAAAGGTGCACGTAATATATCAGAATGTTCAATTAATAAGCACATATGTCATGAAATAGCAACATATTTCCCATGCATTTATACATTTCTTTAATACTCGCACCACGGTCCTAAAATATGTTGTCCTCCCTCTTCTTGCTCCCATGGATCTGTTCTACAAAAATAATAGCAATTAAAATAGACATGGCTGGAAACGTGCAACTGGTACCAGTTTTCTATATTGGTAGTGAAACCACTAATTATTATCCAATATAACTAAAAATCATCAAAATTATGTTCTAAAATAATTACTTTGTTATTATAACTTTTCGTCAATGTGACTATCCTTGGCGAAGACGGCGACTCCGACACTGGCTTCATTGCTATGGTGGAGATCAAGGATCCTCGCCTTTGGTGTGATAGTTTTAGTATATCCTTGCATGCGTCATGTTAAGTCCTGCGATTTTAATCAGATCATAAAGGAAACAGTTTGCTGCATACAGTGAAGGATGATTTTAGAATTCCGAATGGATTTTTTTCTTCTTTAACATGTTTTAAGTGTTATTTTGGAGCAATTTTCTAGATTGTTATCATGCATAAACACTACTGTATTTAGTATGCATCGAGGACTCAAAAAGCTTCGATAAATCCTCTATTTAAATATCTTTTCCCGTAGGTCCAAAAAATATATTTCTGATAATAGAAATCAGAAGCTAGGTAAAAGAAACGTTCAAAAAACATCCCCGACACTTTTGTTCTTCTCATTTAGACCAAAAAAGTTTCTACACATACTGTGTCAATGATAAATCACAACTACAATAATTTGGGGATATGACTTATGGCCTCACACATGCAGAAACAACATTGGTGGTACTTGGTCAGCTATTGCGGGCAGTTTAAGGGACCGTCTCAAATAGTGGTAAGACACATATTGTTTAGTCCTGCTGATCTATCCTCCGTGCAAAATATAATGGAAATAAATTCTATTAGCTAATGTAAAAAGAAAGTCGACACATTTGGACAACTACTGTATCCCGAAACCTGAATAAACAAAGTTATTGGACGAGCATACAAACTAAACAATCCTATTGTTATATATATAATCTATACATTCAATTCATCAACAGAGAGGGGCTACTCTGCACAATACCACATTCTCTGAAAATAAACAACACAAAGATGAAGTTGAGAGGGGGGGAGATGACATGTTCACTAATCATTACCTTCTGGTATGATGAATGTACCAGCACACGAGGAGATCAGGGCGTACGAGGGGGAGCTGGCAGCAGGTAGGATAATTGCGACAGAGAATTGATCCTGGTAGAGGTGTGGGTGGAGGTTGTGCCCGCTGGGGTGCCGACCTTGAACTTCAAGATGCGGGGTGGTGCGACGATGGGCTTCTTGAGGTCCGGCTGGTCCTCGTGCCTGACAAGCGCCTCGACACCCGGCCATAGACCTCCTCGATGACATTTTGTAGTTGATTGTTATTAACAATACTGGCAATGGCAATTCAGTTTTCTTTGTAGTCATGTTCAGTTTTAACTTAACCATTCATATTTACTGAGAAATATTATTCTCTGGCTCTCACTATGTACATTGGTCATGAATTTAATTTAGATCATTCATGTCCTATACTTCTATCTGATCCTAAAGCATGGCAAGTTGGAAACTATCAATGTTGTTCTAAAATGCTATCTTCACAGAATTCACAAGTTGGATTATGCACCAATGTATGGACCATTTTTTTGTTAGCTTCATATTGTATATGAAGTAAAGAACCATACATGTTCAAACAAGTTATGTTCAATGTGGAATATTTCATACAAAGGAAATTCTGTAACAACCAATGATGAATTGTGTACATAAGGATATAATATTTTGGCTGAAAAATATAAAAAGAACATTTTGGCTGAGAAGTTCCGCGGATGAACGAGAACTTACCAATGGATTATGAATGTCAATTTTCTAAGGAGTACAGTTTAAATCACAATCATTGATTACTGCCTTTCCACTAAAGAATGATTATTGGCTTGAAACTTTGTGGTTTCTACAGAACGGAAGGTTAACATTAGTTTACTTTTTGTAAAGTACCTTTCAAAGATAATAATATGCAGATAAGAACTACTACAATATCCCTCAGGTGCACTTACAACAATATATAATATGACCAAATCGACTCTGCAAAAAATGACTGGGGGATGTGAAATAGAAAATGAGGGCAGAAATCCAGCTAAGCAAACGCACTTGTACAATGTCGCTGAAACATGGACCCAATTGTTAACCCCGTAAACCTGAAGATCAAGTTAAAGAAAATAAAACAAAATTAGAAACTTTTCATCAAGTAAAACTTTGGGAAGTCGTTGAAACATAGATAACAATTATCAATCTGTAAACCTGAAGATTCCATGAAGAGCAATGACAGAAAAGCAAAAGGATTAGCCATACCAGCCTACGTAAACCACGTACAAAATTTTGGGACATAAGCACCCACCAAGTACGAGTTCTGAAACTCCAAAGTAATAACCCTGTCCTCCTGAGGTCCTGATCATGTTCAGCTATGACAATTTCGTATTGACAGAGATTGATTTAACCTACAAGAGCACAAATGTAACATCCCAAATTTTCAATTTGGAATGTTATACATAGGTCATTCTTGCACATCATATTTTATTGCATTTTCGTTTTGCAATCCTCGAAATCCTAAGCAACTCAAGGACCCACGGAGAAAGTTGGGGATTTCCCGGTTTTCATATTTGATTCCTATCAAATAGTGAAACGAGGATTTTTGATTTTAATTATTTTTCTCTCTGAAAAATATTTCTTATTAAAATATATGAGAGGAGATAATATGACTTCTCCAAAACAAATGAAATATTGGAGGAAAATGTTAAAATCATTTATTTGATTTTATTTGAGTTTATATGGAATTTATTTGTATTAGAAAAATTGCACGTTTTCAAATTTGCATTTTAGGGCCAAGAAAATGTTCATCTCATTCTAAATATATTATTTAGACGGTAAAAATTTGTTTTGGCATTTTTAGGTTTTTATTTTATTTTCTAGGATTTTATATCTGTCGGCGGAATTATTTTAAAAAAACTCTCCCGCGCCCGACTGGGCCGAAGCCCAACCGAGCCAGGCCGGCCCAACCACCGCGCCGCAGCCTTCCTCGCAAGCGCGCCGCCGCCGCCGACTCGGACGAGGAGTCCGAGCCGAACTCCACCGCCGCCGCCTTGGCCCCTCCTCCAAGCCACCGCCCCCTCCTTATATACTCCCCCCAAGCCCCCTACCACCACCAACCACCGCCGCCGCCTCAGCCCGCCCCGAGCCGCGCCGCCTCCCGCCGCTCGTGCCTCGCCGCCGCCTCGCAAGCGGCCGCCCCGCCGCCCGACCACACCTCGCCAGAGGTACTGCGCCGGATCCGAGCCGCCGGTTTTTTTAAAACCGTTCGTTTTTTAGAAACCCTAGTTCGGTTTTTTTAGATTGGTTCGCCAGTTTTTCTCGGTTCTTTTAATTAGCGGACGTTCATCCGTACGTTCGTTTAAATGAACGGTTTTCTTCCGTTAGTTATAGATAACGAACGCTCGTTCGTTAGTCTGTTCGTCAGTTTTCTTTTATCAGATTTATCTGCGATTATTTTCGATTGTGATTTCTGATCCTATCTTAGTTTCTGATTATCTTTTCGCTCGTTAGTCAGAATCAGGCGATTCAACCGCCTAGAGTTTCGTCTCGAGACCCTCTTTATGTTTAATCAACTTAAACAAGAGTTTGATATTGTAAAATTTGACCATAGCTCAGATTAGTAAACAGATCTTGTTTCTTTCGCCGTTTGATTTTCGTTGCTCTGTTTGATTTGATTCTTTTTGCGAACCGGAGTTCTTAAGTTGAACTTTCTGGTCAACCTCTTTTATTTGAAGTTTTTCTTGTGCATCTTTGCTTGTTTCTTATGTATGTTATTGTTTATTTGCGATAGAATTCCCGGAGTGAGAAGCGTGTTACTACGAGTCTCTAGGATTCGTGGATCGTCAACAAGGCAAGTAACACATTGATCATACTCTTTTCATACCCTGTTTTTATGCATTAGTTCAATCCTCAAACATTGCATGATAAGGATGTCATTAACTTGTGGGTTGGGAAGTATTTGTTGAGGTAGAACCTATTGCCCTGTTACTATCAAACCCTTGGGAGTTACTTCTACGCGTTACTTATATTGCTATGCTATGCTCGTAGACGTGGTTTGGGTTTGAGTGAATCCATGACAGATGTGAGATTGTTACTTAATGGTTCAACTTAAGGTGGCAACTTAAATTAACATCTGGGTGGATTGAGGCACCTGGGGAACCCAATGTTGTCTATATTTTTTGGAAATTTCGGGATACACCTGTGATCTTCCTATGGACCGCCACCCAGGCTTAAAGGGAACTGAGATGATTCATGCTAGAAACTTCCGTGTGCAGCCACAAGCTATTATGGGCTCTAACATAGTTGAGTAAGTTACGTGAAGCTCTTGAGGAGGTAGATCAGCAGGTAGTGGTTTTTTTTGTAGGTTTGTTATGGTCTACCCGGAGTAGGGAGTTAATGTTTCTGAAAGACTATGTCTCGGTCATCCGTTTCTCAAACACCGTGCAGTGCGAGAAATCCAACAGAAGCGATCGAGTCTTGTGGGGAAAAGTGCGCAAACCTCTACAGTGTGTACAATCTAATCATGGTTAGCCGTGTCCTCGGTTATGGACAAATCTTGACTATCTAGTACTTGGGTTATCACATCTATCTCATCACTCTTAATTAATATTGTTGGGTTGTTAATTACTTTAATTTGGGACTGAGTTGGGGTTATACCTTCTCAATGTTTCAACCACCATGATAGTTAAATTAAAATTTATTCCTTTGTTATAGGGAAAAATTGGCTTTTCGCAAAACTATAACCATAGAGCTTTCCATCAGCCAAATATGCATGTAGTGATAGTATCATCCTGTTCTTGCTCTACTATGTATATTGCCAGCATATTCCATGTGCTGGCCCGTTTTTGGGCTGCAATGTATTATGTTGCAGACTTTTCAGACGAGGAGTAAGGTTCGTTAGGTCGTTGCCGTGCAGCTCAGCTATGCCGTTGGAGTTGATGGACTCACTTTATCTTCCAAGCCTTCCGCTGTTATCGCATTAGATGGCCTTAAGCCATATTATTGTAATAAGTTCTCTTTTGAGACATTCAATGTAATAAGTGTGTGATTGCTACTCTGTTATAAATCCTTCGAGTACTATGTGCGTCAGCATTACTGATCCAGGGATGACACTGAAGCACAGAGACTTGACCGCTTGAGGTCGGGTCGCTACAAGATGGTATCAGAGTGCATGCTAAGTGTACGACACGACCACTAAGATAAACCATAGATCACTCTTCTCTACTCATTTCTGACTCCTCTCCATTTTCTACTCTTTAGGATGACGGAGATGAAGAACAAGTTTGTGCAACCAGATGAGGACACACCTTTTGGACGCCACTTGAAGGAAGTCACTCGGTACTTGGATATTGGAATACCAAGTTTCACCGGGACATACAACGCCACCTTACCAGAAGAGGAGCACTGGATGATTCAAGTACAAGTTCCAGGAAGGACGTTCTCGCCAACTTCTAAACTCATAGGATTTTCTTTCGAAGCACCCACCTGGAGTCTAGGCAAGAGCATGGCAGCCCACATTACCATGGGACGCACTGGAGAAGTCTACAACAGGGAACTTAAGGATACTACCTATCGAATATGTGGGCGCCGAGACGAGCAATGGGAACTAATCAGCACCAGGAAGGATAGATCCATTGCAGCTTTTATCCAGGAGCTAAACCAGCACATTCGACGTCAGGAGAACCAGATGTGCGCAGACATGATGGAATTGAAGAAGGCGAAGACTAGGATCATCGAGCTGGAGGAAGAAATCAAGTTTACACGTGATGGATATGAGGAGGAAATCAAGACACTACTGGAGAAGAACGACGACCTGGTTAAGAAGATCGGAGTATTCATGGGGGGACCAGCACCGGGAGAAGAAGACGACGACCCCACTTGCCCGGACAACTACATCATCATCAACGACACCGGTTCTGATCCTAGTGATGATGACTTTGAAGACGAAGCTGGAGCAGACATCATGGAGTCTTCCACCGATCAAAATTTCTAGATGACCACCATATATTAGTAGTATTTCCCCATGTATTTAGTAGTAGTTGAGCACTTTTGCGATAGTTCTAGACCGTCTGTATGCCCTTGCTTGATTGATTGAGTGAAATTATTGCGTTTGTCTCATGTGCATATGGGTAGTGCTTTCTCGTTAGACATTTTTTCTGTTCTAATCTCTTCCATCTGAACCCATCAGATGCCTCCAAGACGTGACACCGGTTTTGCTTTCCCACCGGAGCTCACCCAGTTGATCCATCAGCAGAATGCTTTGATGCAATTGCTAGTTCAGAACCAGGGCAACAACAACAACAATAACCCGCCGCCAGTGGACAACCTAGCCCGTTTTCTAAGGTTACAGCCGCCGGTGTTTTCCAGTAGCACCGAGCCAATAGTTGCTGATGATTGTCTATGCCGTATTGGAAGGGAGTTGACCACCGCAGGTTGCACAGATGCGGAGAAGGTGCGCTTTGCCGCACACCAATTGGATGGACCAGCAGCCTCATGGTGGGAGAATTACACGGCTACTTTTCCTATAGCCAATGTCACTTGCGACCAGTTTCAGCAAGCTTTCCGCACAGCCCATGTCTCAACTGGAGCTATGCAGACGAAGAAGCGGGAGTTCCGCAACTTACACCAGGACAACCGTACTGTGGCTCAGTACGTGGATGATTTTAGCAAGGTATCACGCTATGCCCCTGATGATGTGGCCACAGATGCCGCGAAGCAGGAGAAGTTTATGGAAAGGCTGAATGATGAGATGAACATGTAGTTGATGGTAGCAACCTTCAACAACTACCAGGAGTTGGTAGATAAGGCTCTTATGATCGAAGGGAAGCAGCAGCAGATTGAGAGCCGTAGGAGGAAGTATGGACAAGGGAAGTATAACTCAGGAGCTCAACAGAAGCCTCGCTTAACCCCAAATTCGGGACGACTTGTTCATAACCATGGAGGTCACACCCACACTGGAGTAGGATTGCATAACCACAATGGTGCTAAGAATGGAAATGGGAACAGAGCTAACAACAATTAGAATCGCTCCAATCCAGCCACACCCGCCAAAAGAGACCTAAGTCAGGTTACTTGCTTTAAGTGCGAGAAGACAGGGCACTATGCTAATGATTGCCCTGAAGGAAGGAATGGCACCGTAAATGGGAGCACTGGGAAAAAGCCTAATCCATTCAACAATGGACAAGTGAACCACGTTAACGTGGAGGAGGTTGAAGAGCAGCCGGACGCGGTAATAGGTAAGTTTTTGGTTAAGTCATTACCGCTCTTGTTCTTTTCGATACTGGTGCATCGCATTCATATATATCAAGGGGATTCGTGGATAAGTTTAAACTACCAACCCAAACCCTTAGGACCCCTCTTTTAGTATGCTTGCCTGGAGCAGAATATATGGCTAGCCGATGGTGCAACCAGATACCCCTAACCATTGGTACCCATGTTTTTCCGTCTGACCTAATTATCTTGGAGTCACAAGGATTGGATGTGATATTAGGTATGGACTGGATGTCAAAGTATGGAGGAAGTATTGACTGTGCTAGTAAGTCGATTTATCTCACCACCCCGGAGGGGAAAAGGATTAAGTACGTATCTATGCATGTGCCTAGGAGGAGCCAAGTGAATACCCTCACAGGAGTTGTGCAGGAGGAAGTGCCTGTAGTAAAGGATTACCCGGATGTTTTCCCAGAAGAGTTACCAGGCATGCCACCAGATCGAGACATCGAGTTTTTGATAGAGCTATTGCCAGGTACAGGGCCAATATCCAAGAGACCCTATCGGATGCCCGCAAATGATCTGGAGGAAATTAAGAAACAGATCAAGGAGTTATTGGAGAAAGGTTACATTCGAAGGAGTTCATCACCTTGGGGAGCTCCAGTACTTTTGGTCGAGAAGAAGGATAAATCCCTAAGGATGGTTGTTGATTATCGAGCCTTGAATGAGGTAACGATTAAGAACAAGTACCCACTGCCGATGATCAATGATCTGTTTGATCAGCTGCAAGGAGCTAAGGTGTTTTCGAAGATTGATCTACGATCAGGATACCATCAGTTGAAGATCCGAGAGAAGGATATACAGAAGACAGCGTTCACCACGCGATATGGATTATACGAGTATATGGTCATGTCATTTGGACTGACTAACACCCCTACCTATTTCATGAGCATGATGAACAAGGTGTTCATGGAGTATTTGGACAAGTTTGTTGTGGTGTTTATCGATGATATTATGGTATACCCGAAGAATGAAGAGGAGAACAAGGAGCATTTGCGTTTAGTTCTCGAGAAACCCAGGGAACACCAGGTATACGCCAAGTTTAGCAAGTGCAAGTTCTGGTTGAAGGAAGTTGGATTTCTTGGGCATGTTATATCAGGAGAAGGTATAGCAGTAGATCCCAGCAAGGTTCAGTCAGTCACTGAATGGTTGGCACCCACTTCAGTTAGTGAGATCCGCAGTTTCCTTGGACTCACAGGATACTATCGGAGATTCATTGAGAATTTTTCCAAGATTGCAAAGCCAATGACTGAACTATTGAAGAAGGATACTAAGTTTAAATGGACAGAAGATTGCGAGGCAAGTTTTCAGGAGTTGAAGAAACGTTTGACTATAGGCCATGTGCTAACACTGCCAGATATACATAAGGAGTTTCAAGTGTATTGTGACGCCTCTCGCTTGGGACTTGGATGTGTGCTTATGCAGGACGGAAGAGTTGTTTCGTATGCCTCACGATAACTAAAACCCCATGAGTTGAACTATGCCATGCATGATTTGGAGCTAGCAGCCGTAGTGCATGCATTGAAGACTTGGAGACATTACCTTATTGGAAACCGTTGTGATGTGTACACGGATTGTAAGAGTTTGAAGTACATTTTCACGCAAAAGGAGCTGAACCTTAGGCAGAGGAGATGGTTGGAACTTATAAAGGATTACGATATGAAGCTACACTATCATCCAGGAAAAGTCAATGTCGTAGCAGACGCTCTGAGCCGGAAGAGTTATGCTAATATCCTTGAAAGTAAGGGATTGCCGAAGGAGTTAGCTGAGGATATCATGGAACTTCGCCTGGAGATTGTTCCTAGAGGTTTCATTGCAACAATGGAGGTTCAGTCGACATTGTTGAACAAGATTCGAGAAGCTCAGAAGGAGGACAAAGAGATTGCCGAGATAAAGGAGAAGATGAGCAAAGGAAAGGACAAAGGTTTTCACGAGGATGAGCACGATACCTTATGGTTTGAGGACCGAGTTTATGTGCCCAATAACCCAGAGATCAGGAAGTTAATACTTCAAGAGGCTCATGACTCACCATACTCGATACACCCCGGAAACACCAAGATGTATTTGGATTTGAAGGAACGTTTCTGGTGGACTGGTATGAAGAAGGATATCGCCGAGTATGTAGCCGTATGTGATGTATGTCAGAGAGTGAAGGCAGAGCATCAGAAGCCAGCAGGACTGTTACAGCCTATGCCGATACCCGAATAGAAGTGGGATAAACTTGGAATGGACTTTATCACCGGACTACCTAGGACCAAAGCAGGATATGACTCAATATGGGTAGTAGTTGATCTCTTGACCAAAGTGGCTCACTTTATCCCAGTGAAGACCACCTACACAAGTGCAAAGTTGGCCAAGATATATATGTCCAGGATCGTATGTCTGCATGGAGTTCCGAGGAGTACTGTATCGGATAGAGGAACACAGTTTACTTCAAAGTTTTGGCATTAGTTACACCAGACCTTGGGTACGAGATTGGAGTTCAATACAGCATTCCACCCGCAGAAAGATGGACAGACAGAGAGAGTCAACCATATAATGGAAGATATGTTGAGAGCCTATGCACTAGATTATGGATCTAGTTGGGATGACAATTCGCCTTACGCAGAGTTCTCATACAACAATAGCTACCAGGCCAGTTTAAAGATGGCACCGTTCGAAGCCCTGTATGGACGCAGGTGCAGAACGCCATTGATGTGGGATGAGGTAGGAGACCGACAGCTCTTTGGACCAGACCTGATCAAGGAGTCTGAAGAGAAGGTTAAGCTGATTCGTGATAGATTGAAGATTGCTCAGTCCAGGCAGAAAAGTTATGCAGACTCGAAACGCAAGGAGGTAACTTATGAAATTGGAGACAGACCATACCTGCGAGTATCACCCTTGCGAGGAGTGAAACGTTTTGGAGTTAAGGGCGAGTTAGCTCCGAGATTTGTAGGACCGTATCGTGTTTTGGAATGGATGGGAGAAGTTGCCTACAAGTTGGAGTTACCTGAAGGACTGTCAGGAGTTCACGATGTGTTCCACATCTCACAGCTAAAGAAGTGTCATGCTGAGATGGTCGATATACCTTTAAGAGATACAGTACCCTTGGCGGCAATTCAGTTGGACAGTGATTTGACTTATGAGGAAAAGCCAGTGAAGATTCTTGAGTTTGCCAGCCGAGCCACCCGCAGCAAGGTTATTAAGTTTTGCAAAGTTCATTGGAGCCACCATACCGAGGATGAAGCCACCTGGGAACGAGAGGATGATCTTCGCAAAGACCACCCGCACCTATTTTCTAACCAACCCGAATATCGAGGGTGAGATTCATCTTAAGGGGGGTAGGTTTGTAACATCCCAAATTTTCAATTTGGAATGTTATACATAGGTCATTCTTGCACATCATATTTTATTGCATTTTTGTTTTGCAATCCTTGAAATCCTAAGCAACTCAAGGACCCTCGGAGAGAGTTGGGGATTTCCCGGTTTTCATATTTGATTCCTATCAAACAGTGAAACGAGGATTTTTTTTTATTTTAATTATTTTTCTCTCTGAAAATATTTCTTATTGAAATATATGAGAGGAGATAATATGACTTCTCCAAAACAATTGAAATATTGGAGGGAAAATGTTAAAATCATTTATTTGATTTTATTTGAGCTTATTTGGATTTTATTTGCATTACAAAAATTGCACGTTTTCAAATTTGCATTTTAGGGCCAAGAAAATGTTCATCTCGTTCTAAATATTTTATTCAGACGGTGCAAATTTGTTTTGGCATTTTTAGGTTTTTATTTTATTTTCTAGGATTTTATTTCTGTCGGTGAAATTATTTTAAAAGAAACTCTCCCGCGCCCGACTGGGCCGAAGCCAGGCCGGCCCAACCGCCGCGCCGCCGCCTTCCTCGCGCGCGCCGCCACCGCCGACTGGGACGAGGAGTCCGAGCCGGACTCCACCGCCGCCGCCTTGGCCCCTCCTCCAAGCCGCCGCTCCTCCCTCCTTATATACCCCCCCCCCCGAGCCCCCCACCACCAACAACCACCGCCGCCGCCGGAGCCCGCCCCGAACCGTGCCGCCTCCCGCCGCCCGCGCCTAGCCGCCGCCGCTTGCCGCCCGCGCCACCGTCGAGCCCCGCTGCCCCGCAAGCTGCCGCCCCGCCGCCTGACCCCGCCTCGTCGGAGCCCCTCGCCGGAGGTACCGCGCCAGATCCGAGCCGCCATTTTTTTTAAAACCGTTCGGGTTTTTTAGAAACCCTAGTTCTGTTTTTTTAGATCGGTTCACCGGTTTTTCTCGGTTCTTTTAATTTGCGGACGTTCGTCCGTACATTCATTTAAACGAACGGTTTTCTTCCGTTAGGTACAGATAACGAACGCTCGTCCGTTAGTCTGTTCGTCAGTTTTCTCTTATGGGATATATCTGCGATTATTTTCGATCGTGATTTCTGATCCGATCTTAATTTCTGTTTATCTTTTCGCTCGTTAGTCGGAATCAGGCGATTCAAACGCCTAGAGTTTCGTCTCGAGACCCTCTTTCTATTTAATCAACTTAAAAAGAGTTTGATATTGTAAAATTTGACCATAGCTCAGATTAGTGAACGGATCTTGTTTCTTTCGCCGTTTGAGTTTCGTTGCTACGTTTGATTTGATTCTTTTTGCGAACCGGAGTTCTTAAGTTGAACTTTCTGGTCAACCACTTTTATTTGAAGTTTTGCTTGTGCATATTTGCTTGTTTCTTATGTATGTAATTGTTTGTTTGTGATAGAATTCCCGGAGTGCGAAGCGTGTTACTATGAGTCTCTACGATTCGCGGATCGTCAGCAAGGCAAGTAACACATTGATCATACTCTTTTCAGACCCAGTTTTTATGCATTAGTTCAATGCTCAAACATTGCATGATTAGGATGTCATTAACTTGTGGGTTGGGAAGTTGTTGTTGAGGTAGAACCTATTGCCCTGTTACTATCAAACCCTTGGGAGTTACTTCTACGCGTTACTTATATTGCTATGCTATGCTCGTAGACGTGGTTTGGGTTTGAGTGAATCCATGACAGATGTGAGATTGTTACTTAATGGTTCAACTTAAGGTGGCAACTTAAATTAACATCTGGGTGGACTGAGGCACCTGGGGAACCTAGTGTTGTTTGTATTTTTTGGATATCCCGGGGTACCCGTGTGATCTTCCTATGGACTGCCACCCAGGCTTAAAGGGAACTGAGATGATTCATGCTAGAAACTTCCGTGTGCAGCCACAAGCTATTATGGGCTCTAGCAAAGTTTAGTAAGTTACGTGAAGCTCTTGAAGAGGTAGATCAGCAGGTAGTAGTTCTTTTGTAGGTTTGGTATGGTCTACCCAGAGTAGGGAGTTAATGTTTCTGAAAGACTATGTCTCGGTCATCCGTTTCTCAAACACCGTGCAGTGCGAGAAATCCAACGGAAGCGATCGAGTCTTGTAGGGAAAAGTGTGCAAACCTCTGCAGAGTGTACAATCTAATCATGGTTAGCCGTGCCCCCGGTTATGGACAAATCTTGAGTATCTAGTACTTGGGTTATCACATCTATCTCATCACTCTTAATTAATATTGTTGGGTTGTTAATTACTTTAATTTGGGACTGGGTTGGGGTTATACCTTCTCAATGTTTCAACCACCATGATAGTTAAATTAAAATTTATTCCTTTGTTGTAGGGAAAAATTGGCTTTTCGCAAAACTATAACCATAGAGCTTTCCATCAGCCAAATATGCATGTAGTGATAGTATCATCCTGTTCTCGCTCTACTGTGTTATATTGCCAGCATATTCCATGTGTTGACCCATTTTCGGGCTGCAACATATTATATTGCAGACTTTTTAGACGAGGAGTAAGGTTCGTTAGGTCGTTGTCGTGCAACTCAGCTATGCTGTTGGAGTTGATGGACTCACTTTATCTTCCAAGCCTTCCGCTGTTATCGCATTAGATGGCCTTAAGCCATATTATTGTAATAAGTTCTCTTTTGAGACATTCGATGTAATAAGTGTGTGATTGCTACTCTGTTATAAATCCTTCGAGTACTGTGTGTGTTAGCATTACTGATCCAGGGATGACATTGAAGCACAGAGACTTGACCGCTTGAGGTCGGGTCGCTACAACAAATCAAAATCATTTTAGGTCCTGGTCATGTTCAATCAAGAGAACAAGTATGTTTGTCAAGCCTCGCGCTACTGCATGGCCAATAGCTATACCCTTACCCTGCTATCAAGTTCTTGAAGTCGTTAACATCACCCTCCTGTAAACTGAAGGAAAACAGATTCATGACAATCCTATGGAACGGGCAAACATGAGATAAAGTCAACAATTAAAGTAAGATAAAATAGTGTAAAGAGAGTACAACCCGTAGCACATACCTTATTAGTGTACATGTTGATAGAATGATTCAGCTAAATCTAGTAGGTCGGTATGCTGAATCTAACTCTAGTAAATTCTCTCATCACCTGCACGCCCATCACCAACTCCGATGTGCGCCACCGCACAGACCAACCACCAGCCTCAGCCACCGGAGAGCTATCCGGGCAGCCACCACGCAGCGCCACCGCCTCGAGTGCAGATTCAAGCGCTAGAGGCCAGATCCAATGAGGTCGCGGCACTCCCGTCGCTGAATCCGCCATTGCCCACAGCCGAGCGTGAATTCTAAGATCATGCTTCCCCCAACCCGCATAAAGGCTTGTCGGCTACCTCATCCCGAGGCCGCTAGTGTATCAACAAGCAGTGTATCATGCATCCGACCGCACACCCCGTTCACGCGGCCGACCGCACCGTCAGTAGCCGTGACCGCGTCATCATATTGCACGGCACCGTCAAGACCATCTGTACATTTAATACATGTTGTGATGCGTTGTTGTCCCATTCGTCCACATACCGCGAGCAAGTGTCTCTCGTCTGTACCATCGTTGCTCTCCATCCTATTTCAGATTTTGGAGTACATACAAAGAAGACTACGGTTGGTACTACTACTCCTAGCAGGACATACATTAGTACATGAAAAGAAGAATGGTTTAAGAACATAGCATAAAATTGTACCTTGTCACAGAGGAGATGGGAACGGACTCTGCAGCTCCTAACGAGACAAACCGTAACAGGAGACAATGGTGGCGGCGTGCACACAGGCCGTGCATGCAGGCAACCAACACCTACAAGAACTTCGCTTGATTCCCTCCTCTGAGGCCATGTTGGCGATCCGGAGAGACGGAGGCGGCGATCCAGAGAGACGGCGGCGGCGCAATCCGAAGAGACAACGGCGTTGGCGATCTGGAGAGGGGATCGAGAGACGTGCGTTCGGGTGGGGGCAGCGGCGTGATCCGGAGAGACGGCAGCAATCTGGAGAGGGGATCGAGAGACGTGCGTTGGGGAGGTTGCGGGGGCGCTAGCGAGGGGCGGTGGCATTTTAGGGAGGGAGATGGTGGAGGGGATCAGCGGCGGCTGCGAGGGCGAGGGCGGCGGCTTGATGTACGAGGGCGACGGCAAAGGATCTGGTGGGGCATCGCCAGGAGTGTGGGAGGAGATGGGGGCGGACGGGGTCGGCACCGGGAGTGAGGGAGGAGATGGGGGTGAGCAGCGCCGGGATCGGGGAGGAGATGGGGGCGGGCGGCACCGGGAGCCAGGGAGGAGGTTGGGGGTTGGAGGCATTGATCGTAGGGTTTTTTTGGCACGGTTTTTTTTGCGGGTGGGTTGCTAGTTAACAGAGGTGGTAGGATGACAAAAAACCGGAGGTGGGAGGATGACGAAAAAAACCAGCGAAAAAAAACCGCGCAGACTATTCACCAACTGCTCCATTAGGAGTAGAGATTTGCTAGACCATGAAAAAGATATGTTTATGAATGAAAGAAGGGAAATAGATGAAGTATTCTTCCAACAGGGTCCTATTCTGAAACACAACTTACGTGTTGAAATCCTAGGGGACCCCCTCCACCCAAGGGTGATCCCGTGTTCGAGCTTAAACCTTTACCTGATAATCTTAAATATGCTTATCTAGATGAAAAGAAGATGTATCATGTTATTATTAGTGCTAACCTTTCAGAGCGGGAGGAAAGATAATTGAAAACTCTGAAGAAGCACCGTGCTGCTATTGGATATACTCTTGATGATCTTAAGGGCATTAGTCCCACTCTATGCCAACAAAAAAATTAAATTGGACGAAGGCTCCAAACCAGTTAGTGTAAGTGCATCTAGTGCCACCCCTAGTTGGTTTTGGAGTATTGACGCCAAACCTGCTTGAGGGACTAATGTGTTTGTGAGAATTGCAGGATAACACATGTTGTAGTCCCTCATTGATTCAGTTTACCTACCAGAGATGACCCCTAAAATGTATGAAGACAATGGTGGTCTGTGAAGATATTCACATTGAAGACTATGACATGAGAAGACATTGAGTTAAGACTATGGAGCGCGAAGACTTAGTTGTTTCATTGTTTCCTTTTCTTCTTTGTTGAGTCATAGGAACCACCGCACTGTTAAGTGGGGTCCAAGTGAACAAAGTCAGAGTGACTGAAGTGATGCTCAACCAAAGCATATGTCTTCAAGAGAAGACAATGAGAGCAAATCTTATCTTGTGTCGGATAAGTCAGCTTTTCTTGTAGCCCATGTCAAGCTGCCACGTGTGTTTGAAATCTGACCGTTGCGACACGTGTCAGTTCCTTAGTGACCCAGGGTCATTTCGGACAAATCCGGTCAGGTTGCCAAGTGGCTATAAATAGCCCACCCCCTACACCATAAATTGGTGGCTGCTCAGAGTTAGTACACGGCTTTTGCCATTTGAGAGCAACCCACCGCCGAAGCTTTTGAGAGAGAATCCTTGCGAGGACAAAGCCCAAACCACCCAGAGCCCAAAGAGTGTTTGGCATCACTGAAGTCTTTCTGTCCGCGTGATCTGAAGACTTATTACACTTGAGGACTGTGAATCCTCCAGACGGTTAGGCGTCATGTTCTGAGCATCCAAGAGCCATTGTGGTTTGCCGGTGAACGAAGTCTGTGAAGGTTCGGAAGTCTACCTTGAAGACTTACCAGAGTGATTGGGCGGGGACTAAGTGTCCTTAGCTCAAGGGGAATAAGGTGAAGACGCGGTCTTCTGAGTTGAATCTCAGCCTCCCTAACCAGACGTACAGTTGTCACAGCAACTGGAACTGGTCGAACAAATCCCTGTCCTTCTGAAGCCACTGGTTCTATCTCTTACCTCTCTTTACTTACAGTTTGTCTTCGTGAAGTCATTGCCTGCTTGCATTATCTGTTTGACTTCACTGTGTGACTACCTGTTCTGATTGGCTTCATACTATCTTCCATCCTGATCTTTACTACCTAGCTGCTATTAGTCTTCGTGCTTTCACTTCATTGAATACTTGACTATGGCTTGTCTAGTGTAGTCTACCTTCCGCTGCAATCAAATAGTGTTGTTTATATTGTTTGTCTTCGAAACTCCCATGTTTTGAAGACTTTCATAAAAATCGCCTATTCACCCCCCCCGCTAGTCGATAACTAGCCCTTTCAATTGGTATCAGAGCAAGGTACTCCCTTGTTCTGTGTGATTCGGTTTAACCACCTGGAGTTTAGCTATGTCGACTGCAGGGATAATCAAAGTCTCCGCTGCGTGCCCCATCTTCGATGGCACTGAATATCCCTACTGGAAGAATAGGATGCGCATGCATCTTGAAGCCATTGATGTCGATCTATGGTATGTCGTCAAGAACGGCGTTCCCAAGACTGGTGAAGGTGTCACCCCTGCTGATGTCAAGAAGTTCATTCAACTGGACTCTACTGCCAAGAACATCATCTGTGGTCACCTTACCAAAGGACAGTATGGCCGTGTGAGTGCTCTGGAAACGTCGAAGCTAGTCTGGGACTGGCTCTCCAAGGTCAATGAAGGCGTCTCAACTCAGCGAGATCAACGTATCAGTACTCTCCGCAACCTCTTCAACCGCTTCAAGAGACACGACAACGAGAATGTCCAGCTCACATTTGATCGCCTCACTGATATCACAAATGAGCTCCAAGCACTCGGCGCCACTGAGATCACGAAGCATGAGATAGTGAAGACACTACTGAGATCTCTTGACAGCTCATTTGACACCTTAGCCCTGATGATACAAGAACGCCCTGACTTTAAGACTCTCGATCCGTCTGACATACTTGAGAGGCTCAACACACATGAGTACCAGCTATCTGAGAAACGAGATATCTATGGCCCCAACTATGGCCGAACTCGAGCTTTGAAGGCAAAGGCTGCTGCTTCCTCATCTGAAGAAGAATCTGACTGCAGTTCTGGTGATCCTGAAGATATTGGAAAGGAGCTTGCTATGCTTGTGAAGAAGTTCCAGAAATTCACCAAGAAGAAAGGCTTCAGAAAGTCTTCACGATCCAGCTCAAGGAATGATGAAGCTTCTGCCTATGATCACAAGAAGAGAACCTGTCACAAGTGCAAGAAACCTGGTCACTACATCTCTGAGTGTCCACAGTGGGACAATGAGAAGAAGAAGAAGAAGAGCAAAGAATATGATTCTGATGACAAGAAGAAGAAGAAATCCTCAAAGTCTTCTTCCAAGTCTTCATCACACAAGAAGAGCTCATCTGGCAAAGCTCGTGCTTTTGTTGGCAAGGAAATGGATTCAGAGGAGGAGTCAGCTTCTGAGGAGGCGGAGGTGGAATCTGAGGAGGAGTCAGACTCTGGTGTTGCGAGTCTGGCTCTGGCTACAGCCTACGTCGCCAAGTCCATCTTCAACACCGAAGACAATGGCTCCATCACCAACGCTGATGATAATGACAAGGACGACTCGCCTCCCACCTATTGCTTCATGGCACGTGGTGCCAAGGTAAAATCACGCGATGCTTACTTTCAAACATCAAGTGAAGATGACTCTGATGGTGAATCCAAACCTAGTTACAAAACACTTGCTAAAATTGCAACTGAACAACAGAAAGCTATGGAACATACTCAAAAACTGTTACACAAAAGCGATGACCTGTTGGATGCGGAAATGACCAAGTCTCAGTCCTTAATTGAAGACATAAAAAATCTTCATATTAAGTACCAGGAACTTGAAGGTTGACATGAATCGCTCACAACTTCTCATGAAAAGCTTTCCTATGATTATCTTCAAAGGAAGCAGGAACTTGAGAAATTGAGATCGGATCATGAAGATCTTCAAAAGGAGAATGAGTCACTTCACGCCCAACAAATCAGTCCCGCTCAGGAAGGATTTGAACCACCATGCCTAAAATGCATTGAGCGTGATAACGCCGCTTCTGTTGCTGAATGTTCTGCTGCTGCTACTGTTGCAATATCTTCAACTGCTGATGTGGTAACTAACCCCTCTGCTGAGGATACCACTACTATTGCTGATGAGAATGCCAGGTTGAAGACACTGCTTGAGACAGGGATGTACAAAAGACTCAAAGGGCATTAGACATTATGTGATTTTCTCAAAAAGCAAATTCTGAACTGAAACCCTAGGAAAGAGGGTGTTGGGTTCGAGAGGAAAATGAATGTTGATGGGTCGTACTGGAAGCCTGAGCAGTACCCCAAAACCACATGGGTTGCTGCAAAGGAACCTCCAGTTGATCCATCCACCTTATCTGGTTTCACTTGTGCTAACCCCATTATCATTGATGAATCCTTTGATGCAAACTATAAACTGTTTAAGAATCAGAATGGTGAAGTGTTTGCCAGGTATATTGGTACTAACTGCAGGAATGGGCCACCTATGAATAAGATATGGGTTCCCAAAAGTTGTCTTGAGAATCTTTCAGTGAATGTCATCATGACACCACTTGTGAAGAAGACAAATCCCATACCAAAGGCTTCATATGGTCCAAAAGCTTCATACAGACCTAGGACTCATCTGAGTCACCCTAACGTCAATGTTTTGCAGGGAAATCATACTCAGACCCATGAATATGAGCGTGTTTCCTCAAACCGCTATGTTCATAGAACAAAGAATTTTTCTGCTTATTCCTATGAGTATTATTCACCTGCTACAAGGCTATTTACTAGGGCTCCAAAGCCAAATTCTCAGATGCTACACTTAGACTCATTACTTCTAAGCCACCCCTGAAAATGTGGGTGGTTAAGAAAACTTAACTCTCATTTGCAGGGAAAGGTCTCCAGCCGGAAATCAAAGGCATCCAAAACTAATGCTGGGGACCTTAAACATCTTGTAGGGCGCAAGATAAAATGCTCAAATGGTCTTACTATGTACTTCGTTCTAGGATTTCTTGATACTCACCCTATCTATCCTAACCAAGATCTGAATTTTCATGTTCCACGTGTTCGTCAAATTTTTATGCTTCACAACTCGCTTGGTGAAGCCTATCCCCCAAACTGCACTGTAGGCTACAACACCTCGTACTTCAGAATAGATTATGGACAGTGGATGCACTAACCACATGACGGGCGATCAAAGTCTTCTGATGGATTCAACGCTATGCCCATCAGACAAAAGTCACATCACATTTGCTGACACTGGTAAAAGCAAGGTATTGGGTCTAGGCAAAGTTGCTATATCAAGGGATCAGCACATGGATAAAGTGATGCTTGTTGAATCCCTTGGTTTCAACTTAACGTCTGTCTCAATGTTTTCTAACTTAAACATGATTGTGCTATTTGGAAAATATCGATGCCTTGTACTAATGGAATCTGACAAGTCTCTAGTCTTTGAAGGGTATCGAAAAGACGATCTATATATGGTAGATTTCTCAGCAGGACCACAGATGGCCGTATGTCTTCTAGCAAAGGCTTCAGAATGCTGGCTTTGGCAGAATGCTGGCTGTGGCATCGAAGGCTAGGGCATGCTGGCATGAAGAACTTGCACGCTCTCACGAAGAAGAAGCATGTCGTGGGCATCGAAGGCGTCAAGTCCAAGAAGGACCATCTGTGTGGCGCTTGTGAAGCTGGAAAGATGACTAGGGCCAAGCATCCCTCAAAGACAATCATGACTACATCTCAACCCTTCGAGTTGCTCCACATGGACCTATTTGGCCCTACTCACTACTCTACTCTCACTGCTACTGCTTGCCTCTATGGCTTCGTCATTGTTGATGATTACTCTAGATATACTTGGGTGCATATAATCCTCTACAAGACTGAAGTGCAGGATGTCTTCAGATGCTTTGCCAATCGTGCCATGACGAACTATGGCGTCAAGATCAAGCACATAAGAAACGACAATGACACTGAATTCAAGAACACTTGCCTCGACCTCTATCTCGATACACTTGGTATCACTCATGAGTTCTCTGCTCCTTATACACCTCAGCAGATTGGCATCGCCGAGCACAAGAACAGAACTCTCATTGAGATGGCCCGAATGATGCTTGATGAGTACAAGACTCCATGGAAGTTCTGGCCTGAAGCCATTGACACGGCTTGCCACATCATCAACCGTGTTTATCTTCACAAGCTTCTGAAGAAAACATCCTATGAACTCCTAACTGGTAAGAAGCCAAATGTAAGTTACTTCAAAGTATTTGGCGCTAGGTGTTGGATCAAGGATCCACATCACACTTCAAAATTTGCACCGAAAGCACATGAAGGTTTTATGCTTGGTTATGGAAAGGATTCGCACTACTACAGAGTCTTCAACCTCTTTCACTATAAAGTGGTTGAAACTGTGGATGTGCGGTTCGATGAGACTAACGGCTCGCAAAGAAAGCACCTGCCAAATGTGCTAGATGAAGCACCTCCAAGTGAATCTATCAAGCACATGGGAATTGGAGATATCATACCCTCTGAGAATCAATCTGAAGAGGAACTTGTCATTTCTGCACCTAATCAACCTGAAGACAATGCTCAGCCTGAAGACAATTCCCCAAATAATGACATTGATCAGCAAGAGCAAAATCTTCGTCCTGCCCATCCTTGTGTTGCAAATGAAGTTCAGATTGAGAAGATAATTGACAGCTTGAATGCTCCTGGTCCACTTACTCGTTCAAAAGCAACTCAAAGAGCAACACAGCTAACCAACTTCTGTGGGCATTTTGCATTTGTCTCAATATCTGAACCCAAGAAAGTTGATGAAGCCTTCATGGAACCTGAATGGATTCAAGCTATGCAAGAAGAGCTCCAACAGTTCGAGTTGAATAATGTGTGGGAATTGGTCAAGCGTCCTGATCCTCAGAAGCACAATATCATTGGCACCAAATGGATATATCGCAACAAGCAAGATGAGCATGGTCAAGTGGTCAGAAACAAGGCCCGTCTCATTGCACAAGGTTACACTCAAGTGGAAGGAATTGACTTCGATGAAACATTTGCTCCGGTGGCAAGGCTTGAAGCCATTTGCATACTGCTAGCCTATGCAAATCATCACAATATCCTTCTGTATCAAATGGATGTGAAGAGCGCCTTTCTCAATGGAAAGATAGAAGAAGAAGTATATGTCGCACAACCTCCCGGCTTTGAAGATCCAAAACATCCTGATATGGTATACAAGCTCAACAAGGCACTGTATGGCCTCAAACAAGCCCCTCGTGCTTGGTATGACACACTCAAAGACTTCCTGAAGAGCAAAGGCTTCAAACCTGGGTCACTAGACCCTACACTCTTCACGAAGACATATGATGGTGAACTATTTGTGTGCCAAATCTATGTGGATGACATTATCTTCGGCTGCACCAACAAGAAATATAGTGATGAATTTGGTCACATGATGCAAGAGCAATATCAAATGTCCATGATGGGCGAGCTGAAGTTCTTTCTGGGTCTCCAAATCCGTCAACAACGCAATGGCATCTTCATATCTCAAGAAAATATCTCAAAGATTGCCTGAAGAAGTTTGGAATGCAGGACTGCAAAGGATACACGACGCCAATGCCAACCAAAAGTCATCTGGGTCCCGACGACAATGGTAAAGAGTTCGATCAAAAGGTATCCCGCTCCATGATAGGTTCTTTGCTTTACTTATGTGCATCTAGGCTAGATATAATGCTTAGTGTTTGCATGTGTGCCCAGTTCCAAGCGGCAACAAAGGAATCGCATCACTTAGCTGTGAAGCAAATTCTTCGATATTTGGCTTACACCCCAACACTAGGATTATGGTATCCAAAGGGCTAAGAGTTTGATCTAGTTGGATTCTCAGATGCTGATTATGCTGGTGACAAGGTTGATCGCAAGTCCACATCAGGCACATGTCACTTTCTGGGACAATCTCTTGTCTGTTGGTCTTCAAAGAAGTAGAACTATGTATCACTCTCCACTGCTGAATCTGAATACATTGCTGCTGGATCTTGCTGTGCTCAACTTCTCTGGATGAAGCAAACTCTCAAGGACTATGGTATCCATCTAAAGAATGTGCCTCTCTACTGCGATAATGAGAGTGCCATCAAGATTGCCAACAACCCAGTTCAGCACTCGAAGACAAAGCACATTGAAATTCGTCATCACTTTCTCAGAGATCATGTTATGAAGGAAGATATTGATATCATTCACGTCAAGACAGAAGAGCAGTTGGCTGATATCTTCACAAAGCCCTTCGATGAGAAAAGGTTTTGCAAGTTGTGGTGTGAGCTAAATATCTTGGAATCCTCAAATGTCCTATGATTAGGCACACATCCTAACACTTATGCATTTAGATGACTTAGATGTGCAACACACGAAGTAATATGTATCTTCAATCAATGAAGACATACACTCTAAGTGTGAATACATTAATGCGGAATTTGACTTCGGAGTGCCACGATAATTGTGCGCCGTGTCTGGGTCTAATACATCCTATACGGTGGGTAACGCCACCACCAAACTTTTGTTTGAAGTGCTTCTCTTGGCGTTATGTTTGCATAGTTTTCATATTGGATTCATATCCATCCTTGGCTTATATTCAAGTTTAACTTCAGATGGTTGATTTGGCCTTATACTAGCTATATATATTTATTTGTGTTCTGTCCTCTACAACATTCACTTATAGCTATGGCTTCGTGTTGAATCTTTTGAACAAAGTGAATGTGATCGGACCCTAACCTATCTATGCTTCTACCTCAACTCTATCTGTCCAAATCATAAGCATTCTATTGAAAACTGTTGATTGTCTTCACTGAGACCTTGTCAGCTGAAGTCAATCTGACAAACATTTATATCTGTTTTTAATGCTTTATCCTATTTGCCTGAAACCCGGAGAATTCAAAACGACCACCCCGACAATCCAGGCGTGCGTGGGAACATGGAACAACTCCCAAGGTGTTCCATGTTTGCCACGTGTCTGTCAGATGTGAACCGCCAGGGGCACCTGTGTAATTGCGATGTGCCGTCTCTTTCCTTATAAATACCCATCACGTCTCGGTCAAAAACTCTTATTCCTCCTCGCCACCTCTTGCAAACCCTAGCGCCTCCGCTAGCTCTCGACGACGTCGACGACAAAGCGCGTAGTTGCCGTGACTTCTTTGACGCCGTCCTCACGCCGGCCGCGGACCTCGTCCTCTCCGCCATCGCCGTAGGTGTCTTCCGTCACCAAATTAGGGCACGGGAGATCGAACTGCTCGGCCTCCACCTTCGCTCCATCTAGCAGTTCTTCATGTGGTAATTAAATTTCACTTTTTACCGTCTTTTCGATCTGATAGATTCATCTGTCCTTACCAAAAATGGTTTCTAGATCTCCAAACTTGAATCTATCTCATTTTGCATCTCATATTCTGCCTACTCTATTCACTTATGCTTCTTTACAAGTTAGATTCACTTGTACTTATTCTTGGATTTGTACAACTCTGTAACCAACTCTCATCAAATAAGTGAATGTCTTCGCATTATGAGGTCAATGTCTTCAAACTGATTTATCTTCAAAATCTTCTGAGAATGCATATGACCTCTTCCCCTTCCCTCGCACCTCTAATGCTGTCACAGGTACATGTCCATGGGAGAATCCCTTGGTTCTCATAGTCTGCATTCGTTTGCAGAATTCATGCAGAGTCACATCAATTCACCTGAAGCCAGTTCTTGTCTGACCAGTCGTTTGAAGCCATTGCAAGTAATGAAGCCTTTAGATTAAGCTTCATGGCCACTGAGAAGTCAGCGAGAAAGGGTGGCAGACAGCACCGTGGTAACACTTCCAAGGATTTGTCTCCAGATTTGCATGAGCTATACAAAACAGACCCTGAGGAAACCTATACCGGCCGCAAGAATCGAATCCAGTGGATTCGAAGATATTGGGCTGAGGAATGGTTCAAGTACCGCTTCGTCACTGAAGAATATGCAGAGAAGAATGCCATCAAGGGACCCTGGGGACATATTGTGTACAAAAATCTTCAACCCCAGTCCCTTCCTGAAGCCATCCAACGAGAATTCTATCTGTGCATGATTCGCGGACCGCAGCCAGAGAACGCTGATCCTTCTTCTCTGCTGTGGTGCCGTGAAGACCATCTGTTCAAGTGCAACTACCAGTTCGCCAAAGACTCAGCTACGAAGAACAAGAAGGCTCTAGGGCTAGACTTTAACCCTGGTCCTTCTTCACCTCGGGACGATGGCACCCATGAAGCCAATGAGAACAGGATCGGCCCCTTCTACAACCTTGCAGCCCTCATCACCCACATTGCTGTCCAAGGTGCC
Source organism: Triticum aestivum (assembly GCF_018294505.1). NCBI lineage: Eukaryota > Viridiplantae > Streptophyta > Magnoliopsida > Poales > Poaceae > Triticum > Triticum aestivum. The sequence goes on from NC_057813.1 coordinate 276,956,690, forward strand.
AAAGTGGATCATTCTGAAGATGGTGCTGACTCTGATGAAGCTCTAGCTCCTTCTCCAAATCTGCAGAAGCAAAAGAAGGCTAAAGCTTCAAAGTCATTTGCTGCTCCAAAAGCTTCACGAGTGAAGCCATTGGCAACTACCCCTCCTGCTCCCAGTAACACCTCTAAAGATCTCTCTCACATCTACAGGAAGAGTGAGAAGCCATAGAAGAAACCTGTTCAGCGACAGAGTCAAGCACTGACACCAGCTGCCGTTCTGAGAAACAAATCTGAAGCCACTTATTTGTCTTCAGATGAAGAATTTGGCAATGATGCTCTCGAGCAGCTGATCAAGAGCAAGCAAGAGGCGGAGATCTTCAATCATCTGCCCCTCTTCGATGTGAATATCTTGCACAGTTTCATTGATGAGTGGTTCGACAATCAAGATCTCAGTTTTGATGATCTTCAACTCCCCATTGGCATCAGCGTCTCGTTTCAATGCGCAATTGCTCCTGATCTGGCTCTGGCTCAACGAGTTGTTGAATTGAAGCACAAAATTGACTTTGAGAAAAAGCAGTTCAAGAAGCATGTGGCCAAGCTTAGTGTGGTTGATGTTCAGAAGTTCAAGGTGATGTTGAATGACCTCAAGGAGGCGTTTCGCACGAAACGTGAGGAAGCTAAAGGCTCAAGAGAGAGCATGAAAAATCTTGCTGCCAAATGTGTTCAGGCTTACAACGAAGCTGAAAAGCACAAGGCTCTTGGGCGTCCTGGCATTGACCCCAAGATGGCTGCCAAGAAGAAGAAGAAGCACAATGTGGCCTAGACTGAAGCCCCACGGCGGGAAGAACCCCACATTGTCTTCCCAGCTAGCATGACGGGCTCGAAGCCTATGGTCTCCACAGTGGCTTCAGATCAGTAGAAAACCAAGGCGGCTGAAGCCGAAGCCAGAAAGCGAAAAATCAAGCACACTACTGATGATGCACCACACCCCAAGAATAGAAAAACCCAGAAGAGAGATCGGGCTGCTCCCACAGAGCCCCTTGTAGTTGAACCCATTGCTTTTGCTCACCCTGAACCTGAGAATCAAGAGCATCGGTTGATAGTCCATGAGTCTGCTTCCACAGAGGCTCCTAAGCCTCAAGAAGTTCTAGTTGTTGACAACCATCGCGACTGAAGACATTGGTCCTCAAGACAATGTAGAAGATGATGCAGTCCTTCCTCAAATTAAGCGCCCAATGGTATCATCGCCTGTTCTCATGAATAGCGAGCTCATTAGTATTGGTCGTCCCTTGATGCCAATCTCTCAAGATGCCTCGTGGGCTGATCGCCCCCAACCAACAACTCCAAGTCAAGATTCACCAAGTAGACCCCGTCCTCCACCAGCGCAAGCCACCAGTCCGTTGGTGAATGATGATAATCACATGGAGACCACACCCTTGCCAAAGGCGTCGCCCGTGTTTCAACGGCTTCGCAAAGGTCTCAAGCCCTCTGTCTCCATGACCACCATCACAGAAGAAGACTCAACCCAGTCCAGCTCAGTGGCACGTCAAGTGTTCCCTGAAGATAATCCTTCTGTGACGGTTCCCTCGTCTGAAGAAAATGTTGCTGAAGACAATTCGGCTGCATCAGCCGAAGAAAGACAAGAAGAAGAGCATGTTGCTACTCCCCCTACCACCCAAGAAGTTGTTCTCGAGGAGAACGTATCTGTGCCCGACCCTCCAGCTACTCAAGTGGAGGTTGAGAATCCTGAGGCGGCCACCAACAACACCTCTGAAGCCAATGACGTTGTCATGGCTGAAGACAATGTGGCGCCTGCAGTGAACACTGTGCTTGAAGCCTATGTTGCTCCTGCAACAAATGTGCAGCCTGATGCCTCTGCTGCTGCCACTGCTCCAGTTCTGCCTCCAAGGCCCCACACCATTGAGCATGCATTCTACCAAGGCGAGCTTGTTCCTGTCAGATGGCCAATTATGGTTCCTCCGCCTGCTCCTGGACCTCAGTTTGACTATCATGTGGAGCACAGGCCTCAGGTTCAGAAGCCAAAACCAAGGCTGCCAAGGTTCCCAGGTACTGCATCGGCACCAGGCTCATTCAATGTCAACGGCTTCATTGCACACAACACCTTCTTCAATACTGGCAAGAACCCATATTCCAAGCCAAGAATATCATTCGATCGGTCCTGGAGCTATTAGCAGCGCAGCTACTACTCCTGTATTCTATACAATCAGGAGCGCATATTTCCTCATATGCATCTGGACATTGAAGCTGTTGCTGGTCCGCCCTGCCTAGAAGAAGCCCTTGACTGCTTTCATGATGCTGGCCTACTGCAGTTTGTCATCGACAAGGAACATTGGAATGAAGAACTTCTACTACAATTCTATGCAACCCTCCACATTCGTAGCTACAACAGGGATACAACAACATGTGTCCTTGAGTGGATGACGGGCAATGTTCATCATGAAGCCAAAGCCTTTGATCTCATTGAGCTTACCGGCCTCTCCACTCCCGGCGAACTGTATGAACCTGGTTGTCAGCTTCATCGCGATGCATTGGAGAGAATCTTTCAGAAGCTAGAGCCCAACATGAGCCAGATGCTTAGTATGATGAAGCCACTACCCCAGGATGTTGAGTATCCCAAGGAATTCCTTGTTGAAGACCTAGAGTATCTGCCCCGCACTATCTATCATATCATTAGGCGAACTCTATGGCCCATCAAAGGGCATTCCTCCTCAGCAAAGCTTGAAGGTGCAATGAAGACATTGGTCTTCTACATTCTCAATGGCAAAAGCTTCAATACTCAAGATTTCTTCATTCGCCAGTTTGCTACCTCACCACCTCCAACCTCAGCGCGTGTCGACACTGCACCAAGTTCTTCTGCACCACCAAACCTCAATGACGACCCTGCTACTTCACCTACTCCTCATGGGAACGAGTAGCGACTATGTCTTCAAACCTTTTTGGTCCTTACTGACAAAAGAGGGAGAAGCATATGTTGATAGTCTTAAAGCGGGTCATGATGGGTGGTTGATATACTTTTTGCATAGTGCTTACAACTCTCGTTTTGATACATTTGGTTCTTTGAGTTGTAACACTTAAACTTGATCGTCGTCTGCTAATATTTCTGTTATTCTGTGTGATGCGACAATAAATCCCGCATGAACTCATTCTGCAGACGTCCATTTTTCGTTATGCATGTCATCATACCTGTATATCTGTTCATGCATGATGTATTGTCTTCATATGGTGAAGAAGATCTCCACAAGTACAACCTACCATGTGCATTTGCATTCCAACGCAAAACATTTATATGCACATCTTCAGGGGGAGCCTTTTTGCCATCTATGAAGACAATATATTAATCCTTTACAATTTCACATACTTTTATCCCCGTTGAAAACTTCAACCAGTTTGTCATCAATCACCAAAAACGGGGGGATTGTAAGTGCATCTAGTGCCACCCCTAGTTGGTTTTGGAGTATTGACGACAAACCTGGTTGAGGGACTACTGTGTTTGTGAGAATTGCAGGATAACACAGATGACCCCTAAAATGTATGAAGACAATGGTGGTCTGTGAAGATATTCACATTGAAGACTATGACACGAGAAGACATTGAGTGAAGACTATGGAGCGCGAAGACTTAGTTGTTTCGTTGTTTCCTTTTCTTCTTTGTTGATTCATAGGAACCACCGCACTGTTAAGTGGGGTCCAAGTGAACAAAGTCAGAGTGACTGAAGTGATGCTCAACCAAATCCTATGTCTTCGAGAGAAGACAATGAGAGCAAATCTTATCTTGTGTTGGATAAGTCAGCTTTTCTTGTAGCCCAAGTCAAGCTGCCGCGTGTGTTTGAAATCTTACCGTTGCAACACGTGTTAGTTCCTTAGTGACCCAGGGTCATTTCGGACAAATCCGGTCGGGTTGCCCAGTGGCTATAAATAGCCCACCCCCTACACCATAAATTGGTGGCTGCTCAGAGTTAGTACACGGCTTTTGTCGTTTGAGAGAAACCCACCGCCGAAGCTTTTGAGAGAGAATCCTTGCAAGGACAAAGCCCAAACCACCCAGAGCCCAAGGAGTGTTTGGCATCACTGAAGTCTTTCTGTCCGCATGATTTGAATACTTGTTACACTTGAGAACTGTGAATCCTCCAGCCAGTTAGACCCACACCTTTATAAAGAAGGAGTAGATGGTGTTATTAGACGTTGTGTACCTGAGCATGAACAGGAATCGATCCTATGCAAGTGTCACTCCGAACCATATGGAGGACACCACGCTGGAGATAGAACTGCACATAAGGTATTGTAATCCGGTTTTTATTGACCTACTCTCTTCAAAGATGCCTGTAAGTTTGTCTTGTCTTGTGATGAATGTCAAAGAATTGGTAATATTAGTAGACGTCAAGAAATGCCTATGAACTATTCTCTTGTTATTGAACCATTTGATGTTTGGGGCTTTGATTATAAGGGACATTTTCCTGCCTCTAATGGATATACACATATTCTAGTTGTTGTTGATTACGTTACTAAGTGGGTATAAGCTATTCCAACACCTCTATTAAGATGCTTAAAGAAGTTATTTTTTCGAGGTTTGGAGTCCCTAGATATTTAATGACTGATGGTGGTTCACATTTTATTCATGGTGCTTATAGTAAAATGCTTGCTAAGTATGATGTTAATCATAGAATTGCATCTCCTTATCACCCACAGTCTAGTGGCCAAGTAGAATTGAGTAATAGAGAGCTCAAATTAATTTTTTAAAAGACTGTTAATATATCTAGAAATAATTGGTCCAAGAAACTTGATGATGCATTATGGGCCTACAGAACTGCATATAAAAATCCTATGGGTATGTCTCCGTACAAAATGGTTTATGGAAAAGCATGTCACTTACCTCTCGAACTTGAACATAAGGCATATTGGGCCATTCAAGAGCTCAACTATGATTTCAAACTTGCTGGTGAGAAGAGGTTATTTGATATTAGCTCACTTGATGAATGGAGAACCCAAGCTTATGAGAATGCCAAGCTGTTTAAAGAAAAAGTCAAAAGATGGCATGACAAAAGGATACAAAAGAGTGAGTTTAACGTAGGTGATTATGTGTTGCTATTCAACTCTCTTTTAAGATTTTTTGCAGCAAAAATTCTCTCTAAATGGGAAGGTCCTTATGTTATCGAGGAGGTCTATCATTCCGGTGCCATAAAAATCAACAACTTCGAAGGAACCAATTCGAAGGTGGTGAACGGTCAAAGAGTCAAACATTACATCTCAGGTAATCCTATAAATGTTGAAACTAATATTATTGAGACCGTAACCCCGGAGGAATACATAAGAGACACTTTCCAGAACATTTTAGACTCCAAAAAGGAATAGGTATGTGGTACGGTAAGTAAACCGACTCCAAAACAATTCTAGTGGAAATTTTTCTTCGTTTTGGAATATTTAAGAATTTAGGAAAATAAGAAGTAGTCCGGGAAGGACACGAGGCCTCCACGAGGGTGGAGGGCGCGCCCACCCCTACTGGGCGCGCCCCCCTGCCTCGTGGGCACCTCTATGCCTTCCGGACTCCATTTTCTTGCACGTTACTTCTTTTGGTCGGTAAAAATTCATTATATAATCTCTGGAAGGTTTTAATCACCTTATCATGCAAAAATCTTCTGTTTTTGTTTCGAGTTGTTCCTGTTGCAGATTTAGAGCAATATGTCTTCTCAAGAGTCAGTCGGGGAGAGTCGGGTGTCTCACCTGACACCAGTTCCAGGAGCAAATAGCGATACTTATCACTTTGGACCATCAACGGAGGATGAGAAGGAGGCCGAGTTGAAAAGTAGATGCTATGAAGGAGGATCAAGAAGTTACCTCTCGCTTCCAAGCAGGATTCATGATGGGGGAACTACAGAGCTTAGCTATTCCAAATTCGGTCATCCCTTCCAAGGTTAATTTTCTTTCTTATGAAAATATGAAAAGGAGTGTCACTTGTTCTCTAGAAGCTATGCAGCATCCTTGGGTAAAAGGAGCTTTAGCCGTCACAGGCAAGTTCCGCAAGGAAAATATGGACCTCAAACAACAAGTCAATAAGCTCGAGAAGGGGAATCGTATCTTGAGAGGCATCATCGCCAAGAAGATCACAACACCAACTCTGAAGAAGGAGACATAATCACAGGGTATGGGCACCTTGGCAACTGCCAAGCTTGGGGGAGGTGCCCCGGTATCGTATCACCATCACACTCCTATCTTTACTGTTTTACTTAGTTTGATCCTTTTAGTAATATCTAGATCTAGTAGAATAAAGTTTTTGTATGAATTAGTTTTGAGTTTTGCTTTGTGATCCGTCTATGTAATCGAGTAAGTGAGCTATATAATAAAGATTAGTGTTGAGTCAAGGGCTTTGCTTTCTTGCTATGATCTTGAGAAAATAGAAAGAATAAAAAGAATAAAAGAGTTCATATTGATCTTATGGATAGTAATGACTTCACATATAAAGAGTATGAGGCTTAAAAGTTGTTGAAGGTTGGCAAACATAGTTTTGGTCATCGATGCAATTAATAGGAGGTAATAAAGAAAGAGAGGTTTTCACATATAAATATACTATCTTAGACATCTTTTATGATTGTGAGCACTCATTAAAGTATGACATGCTAAAGAGTTGATGTTGGACAAGGAAGACAACGTAATGGGTTATGTTTTCTCAGATCTCAGTTAAAGTATATATTGTCATGGATCGTCCAACATGTTGAGCTTGCCTTTAACCCTCATGCTAGCCATATTCCTTGCACCAAGTAGGGATACTACTTATGCTTGATTCATTTCCCATGGCAACGCACGGGCATTTTACTAGTATGTGTGTATATATATATATATATATATATATATATATATATATATATATACAGAAGCGCACTGCATCATTTTGACGACGAGCACTGCAATAGAGACTAGTGAACTTCGTGTCGAAAAAAATCGCACGCGGTGTTTTTTCGGTACTGTTTTTGCTCTAATTTTTTAACCGTTTATCGCAATAAGGTGTGTAATATACCATCGAAAAGCTATGGATTAGGCGCAACTTCGACATGTTGAACACTTTTCGAGATTCCACACGGTTTAAGAGCAGTTTTGAAAATAGTGCGGCGGATGACGAGTGACAGCGAGCGTTTTTTCGCGTTTTTTTCTAAACAGCTTGTCTGAATGAAGCAAATGATACGCCGTTGGATAGATATCATCGAGGTGCATCTTTTTCATATATAAATCTTTCTCTAATTCATTACGGTTTAAGAGCAGTTTCAAATTTACTAAATCACGGAATTCTGTTTTTCAAAAAAAATTCAAATTGTCGGTACTGTTTTCGCTCTAGTTTTTGAACCGTTTGTCGAAACGAAGAATGTAATACGTCGTTGGAAAGCTATGGACAAGGCGCAACTATCATATGTAGGAATGGTTTTGAGATTGCTTACGGTTTTAAGTTAATTTTGAAAATCGTGCGGCAGAGGACGTGTGGCAGCTGCCGTTTTTTTGAAATTTTTACAAACCGGTTGTCGAAATGATTCAAATGATATGCCGTTGGAAAGATATCGACGAGGCGCAACTTTTTCATGTAGAACACTTCCACTAATTCCTTACGGTTTAAGAGCAGTTTTGATTTTAAGGAAATGCGGACACTCTGTTTTTCACGGACCCAAAATCGATGAAGGGAACTGCATCGGACAGAAAAACGCACTGCATCAGACGGGCAAACGAACTACATCATTCTTTTTTGTCGAACCAAAATTTTCTTAGACGAGGAAGTGGAGTGTACTTCACATTGGGTCTAAGTGAACCACATCAAGCAAAAAATGAACCGAGACACAAGTCTAAGCGCACTGTATGATTTTTTTATCATTTTCTAACTTGTTTCATAGGATTAAGTGGACCATATTTGTCAATGTTAGTGTGTTGCATCAGACGAGAAAGCGCACTGCAATGTCATCACAGAGGATTGCAGGCAATTCTTTTTGTTATTATTTAAAACAAAAAGAAATGCATACTAGCGTGGAGCGAACCTCTAAAAAACAGAAAAAGTGCATAGTATGGTTAAGAGAACCTCTCCACACAATAAAATTGAACCTCTCCTGTCGACAGAAGTGAACCTCTTGACACAGTTTTTTTACATGTCCAATGTATATTGAGGGGGAACTGAAACCTGGATACAACAGAAGTGCACTTCATTTTCATGCTATTTTTACATTGTACAGGAGCATAGGCCCCTAGCCGGCTACCACGCAAAACACACACATACACTATACTGCAGCGGGGATGGCATCGACAGCAACCAAAACAAACTGAAGGCCGTCGCCGATGAACTGCATGTTGGAGAAGGAGAGAGCTGCGAGGGGGTGCTCCGGTGAACCACCGGTGATGTGTGCGAGCAACAGCGAAAACAATCCGACCTGCAACGAAGAGCAACCTGCACTTCTCGCTGCATGGGCCAGCTGGAGAACCTCCTGTCCACACCAAGTAAACTGCAGCAACAATCCAAAAAACTGCATCAACAATCCAACTGGAGAACCTCCTGCCGAAGTTCGTGGCAATCATCCTCAAGTGCTTGCGCACTGCACGGACGCCCCAACTCACCTGCAATGATAGCAAGCTGCACTGCTCGCCGTCAGTGGATAACAACAACGAAAAATTGGACCTGGGCATGTTTTTTTGTACGTGACGGGAAGAGGACCGCCGGAGTGCAGTGGTGGCTACCCCGCCGCCGGACCGCACTGCACACACGCCCATAAGAGGAGAGTGGCGCCCACCAAAACTGAACTGCAGTGCATCCAGGGGGTGGAATCTCGCTATTGTTGACGCGCGTGGTGGCCACGGCCTCGGCCACAGTCGGAGACCGCCGGATCTCCTCCTCCCGTCGTCTGCAAGCTCGCTGGAGGAGCAGGCCGGAGCACAGCGCCACCAGAACGGGGAGGGGGAGTCGCCGGCGACCCCCGTCGCTGAAGAGAGGCAGTGGGGGTACCTTTCCCCGTTGTGGTCATGGTAGGCGCGCTGGAGGAGAGCCTATCATCGCGGGGAGGGGGATCCGGTCGTCTTCGTACTCCACGGCCATCAGGGAGGCCGGATCCGGCGAGTTTGCTGGTGGTAGCGCGGGACCCCGTGGGCGCGGTGAGCGCGGGGGAGGTCAAAGTTGACCCCCGTGCCGCGGGGGCGGCGGATCCGGCCGCCGTGGAGGCGGATTTGATCTGGGGAAGGTAGGCAGAGGTGTTGTGCCCGCACCCGGGGTGGCGGCGAGGGCAGGTACGCGCGGGGCCGCGCGGGGTCGCTCCCCTGGTGACGCACGGCTGGGTGCGCGGCGGTGCCTAGGAGGAGGCTACAGGGACGGGGGAGAAGAAGGTGGCGCCAGGAAGGAGGTCGCAGGGTCGGGGACATGAAGATGGCGCCGGGGAGGAGGCCGCGGGGCCGGGTAGAGGAAGACATCACCGGGGGATGAAGGTGGCACCGATGGGGAGGCCGCATGACCGGCGAGGAGGCCGCGTCGGGCGGGTGGGTGCAGGGTTGGTGCACCGGAGGAGGAAGGAGGTGGGAGAGGTTTGCGGTTGGAGGTGGGTTGCGTTGGGAGGTGTGTGTGTTTTTTTAGTTAATAAAGTGGTTCGATTTAGGAGTCATGCGCGGTCCGAAACTGTTAGCAGAATAAGCGTTTGGTGTGCAGAATAAGATTATATAGGGTGTTATCATAATAGACCCACCCTATATATATAGATGGTCTATTCTGCAAATATTAGCAGAATAACTATTCTGCACACCACTTCGGCACTGCACGCTCAACAGAAGTGCACTGCATCATTTTGACGACGAGCACTGCAATAGAGACTAGTGAACTTCTCGTCGAAAAAAACTGCACGCGTTATTTTTTCGGTACTATTTTTGCTCTAATTTTTTAACCATTTATCGGAATGAGGCGTGTAATATACCGTTGAAAAGCTATGGATTAGGTGCAACTTCGACATGTTGAACATTTTTCGAGATTCCACACGGTTTAAGAGCAGTTTTGAAATTTGCGTGTCCCATGACAAGTGGCAGCGAGCGTTTTTTGGCGATTTATTCTAAACCGCTCGTCGGAATGAAGCAAACGATACACCGTTGGATAGATATCGTCGAGGTGCATATTTTTCATATGTAACTTTTTCTCTAATTCGTTACGGTTTAAGAGCAGTTTCAAATTTACTAAATCACGGAACTCTGTTTTCAAATTTTTTGAAATTTTCAGTACTATTTTCACTCCAGTTTTTGAACCATTCATCGAAACGGGGCGTGTGATATGCCATTGGAAAGCTATGGACAAGGCGCAACTTTCATATGTTGAAATAGTTTTGAGATTCCTTACGGTTTTTAGTTAATTTTGAAAATCGTGCGGTTGACTTTGAGAGGCAACGGCTATTTTTTCATGAAATTTTTGCAAACTGCTAGTCGGAATGATCCAAACGATACGCTGTTGGAAAGATATCAACGAGACGGAACTTTTTCATGTAGAACACACTCTCTAATTCTTTACAGTTTAAGAGCAGTTTTAAAATTAGTGAAAAGCGGACACTCTGTTTTTTCGCGACACCAAAATCGTCGTGGGACAGAAAAACGCACTGCTTCAAACGGAAAACCGCGCTGCATCAGACAGTCATGTGAACTGCATCGTTTCTTTTGTCGAACGCAAATTTTTCTCATACGGGTTTTGTTGTCTTTTTTTCAAACTTTTTGTGAATGAGAGTGGACTGCAGAGAGGAGGCAAGTGACCCGTGACATATATCGAAGTGAACCTCATCGCTTTCTTTATTGTTGCGCTAAATTTTTTAGCACTTTCATTTTGGACACAAGTGAACAACATCACTCTAAAAAGTGAACCACATCCTATGACCAAAAGCACTGCATGCGTTGATGTAGTCGACTGATTTTTAAAGCACACGAAACAATTTTGCACTTCATACATAGATGAGTGGACTGCATGTCTTTTCGTGTATTTTTCCTGTTTGTTTTTGTTTTCTTGTTTTTTGTTCGCCTATACCTATAAATTAACCGCACTATACAACAAAGTCAAGAGTACAACATCCAACAATTAACTGCACTGCTTAAGGCATAACAAGTTTTTTAACGCAAAAAAAGCATCAAGAATAAACAACCATTTTTTGGTTTCCACAAATACGCACTGCACTACAAATATGAACGCTGAAATAAGTATCTGAAACTCCATGGGATCCAACTGTACTGCTGTGTATCAGGTGGCTACCGAACTACACGCTGCTATGTCCAAAACCACGCGCATGTCGCCGATGAGCTGCACGGCGTCGCCATCAGTACTGCTTTTGTCGGGGGCGCCTGTGGCCTCGTCAAGCATAATTTTTTTGACAAGAAAAGAACACAAGATCCCCGTGGACGAGCTGCACCTCCACGCGTGCCGAACCACACCGCAATTCCACCATCGCTAAACCACACCGCAATTTTTGCAACGTGCTTACCCCCAAAAAAAAGAACAGCACATCCACGGGCGCCGAACCACACGACCCCATGCACCAAACCGCACGCCGTCGGGGATGAGCTAGCATAGCCACGGTTGCACTGCACACCACGGCAGCGGCTTCCACATAGGAGGGGAGTGGGGCGGCGCAGATTAGGAGAGCTCCACCGCGGGGCTAATGTAGGGCAGCAGGGCAAGGCAGGGCCACGACAGAAAGAACATCTCATATAAGCAGGGGCGTGGGGGGAACCAGATCAGTGCTGGTTGGTGGCGACGTAGACTGGGCACGAAGGATCTCGCTGGATCCTCCACGAGGGCGGCGCCGGAGGAGAACCCTCCTACCTCTTTTTTCTCTGCCCATGGCCTCCTACCTCCACTTAGTGGACCACATGCCCTCGACGGGCGACCTGCAAACGAAGACAGGAACGAGGGTGAGCAGGGAATAGGCGATGCAGCTCGTCGGCATCGGGGAACGGCGTCACACCTCAAGAATGGGCGGATCCGGTCAGAGGAGAGGGGAGCCCTTCGGTGATGGAGATGCAGTCCAGAGACGACCGAGGGAAGATGGGGGGTTGGTTGCCGCATCCATGGCCATCGTGACCGATTCCCGTGGTTTAAAGGCGCGCCGGGAGCCGATGGTGGCCGGAATCCGATGGTTGATGCCACGCCGGGAGCCGATGGCGGCCGGGTACGGCGGTTTGAGGCCCCGTTGGGGGCTGGTGGTGGCCGGATCCAGTGGTTTGAGGTCGTGACTGGGGCTGGTGGCGGCCGGATCCGATGGTTGGGACCGCGCCGGAGGCTGTTGGCAGCCGGATCCGGTGGTTCAGGCCACGGCTGGGGCTGGTGGAAGCGGAGGGAGCACGGAGGAAGAAGGTTGGGGAAGCGGGGAGAGGAAGGAGGTGGGCTGGGGGTGAGGGGGTGCGGGGCAGGGAGAGGGATGAAGAACATGGGGTTGGGGCTGGGGTTAAGGTGGTTGGAGGTGGTGCGGCGCCCAGGTGGGGAAGAGATTGTAGCTACCAGGTTCGATCGGAGGTGTTATCAGAATAAGAAAGCGGTGTGCAGAATAAGACTCTTAAGGGTGTTATCATAATAGACCCACCCTATATATATATATATATATATATCCAACTGGATGTAAGTTAGCATGAACTATTATTGTTGACATCACCCAAAGGTGAATACGTTGGGAGGCGAAATTATAAGCCCCTATTGGGAGGCGAAATTATAAGCCCCTATCTTTCTCAGTGTGTGACGAAAAATCCATAACCATAAGTATTGCATGAGTGTTAGCAATTGTAGAAGACTATATGATAGTTGAGTATGTGGACTTGCTGAAAAGCTCTATTCTTAACTCTTTCCAATGTTATGATAAATTGCAATTGCTTCAATGACTGAGGTTATAGTTGTTAGTTCTCAATGAAGGTTCTGAACCATACTTGACAATGTGAATAGATTGTTACTTGAGCATAAGAAATCATATGACAACTTCTATATATGTTGTTGTTATAAGAATGATCATGATGCCATCATGTCCGTATTTTATTTTTATCGACACCACTATCTCTAAACATGTGGACATATTTTTCGATATCGACTTCCGCTTGAGGACAAGCGAGGTCTAAGCTTGGGGGAGTTGATACGTCCATTTTGCATCATGCTTTTATATCGATATTTATTGCATTATGGGTTGTTATTACACATTATGTCACAATACTTATGGCTATTCTCTCTGATTTTACAAGGTTTATCATGAAGAGGGAGAATGCCGGAAGCCGGGATTCTGGGCTGGAAAAGGAGCAAATATTGGAAACCTATTCTGCACAGCTCCAAAAGTCCTGAAACTCCACGAAAGTCATTTTTGGAATTAATAAGAATTATTGAGCAAAGAAAGTACCAGAGGGGTCCCACACCTTGGCCACAAGGGTGGGGGAGCGCCCACCCCTACTGGGCGCCCCCCTATCTTGTGGGGCCCCTGGTGGCCCTCCGATGCCCATCTTTTGCTATATGAAGCCTCTTGCCCTGGAAAAAATCATAAGCAAGCTTCCGGGACGAAACTCCGCCGCCACGAGGCGAAACTTTGGCGGAACCAATCTAGGGCTCCGGCGGAGCTGTTCTGTCGGGGGAACTTCCCTGCGGGAGGGGGAAATCATCACTATCATCATCACCAACGATCCTCTCATCGGGAGGGGGTCAATCTCCATCAACATCTTCACAAGCACCATCTCCTCTAAAACCCTAGTTCATCTCTTGTATCCAATCTTGAATCAAAACCACAAATTGGTACCTATGGGTTGCTAGTAGTGTTGATCACTCCTTGTAGTTGATGCTAATTGGTTTATTTGGTGGATGATCATATGTTTAGATCCTTAATGCATATTAATACCCCTCTGATCATGAACATGAATATGCTTTGTGAGTAGTTAAGTTTGTTCCTGAGGACATGGGTGAAGTCTTGCTATTAGTAGTCATGTGAATTTGGTATTCGTTCGATATTTTGATGAGATGTATGTTGTCTCTCCTCTAGTGGTGTTATGTGAACGTCGAGTACATGACACTTCACCATTATTTGGGCCTAGAGGAAGGCATTGGGAAGTAATAAGTAGATGATGCGTTGCTAGAGTGTCACGGCCCTAGATTATTGCTTGTATTAGTTGCATCATAGAGCACTCATGCATCATGTCTAAATTTCTGAAAATTGGAACTGAGGAAAGTGGAAGCCTCAAAAACTTAAATAAAATAAGGGCAAAGAACCCTTGAAATCTCATTCTTTGTTTCCAAGATGTCTTTTGGCAATGTTTGAGAATTTTGGCTAGAGCTATATATCAAACCAAAATTTAGGAACATTTTTAAGGAATTATTTTTGGGACTTTGAATTTAAATCAATAGCTTTTTGAATTTGAGATATATTCATACAACTAGAATATTATTTAAAATATATTGAAACATTTTTTGTGCATTTGGAAATGTCCATTCTGCAACATAAAATTATTCAAAGGGTTTTGTCACTGTTTTGAAATTGTTTTGAATTTTGAATAGTGGCAGAACATTAAACAAAAGAAAACATAACAAAAAAATAAAACAGAGCAACCTTACCTGGAGCATACCTAGCAGCCCAGCTGGCCCAGCACTGTAGCTGAGGCCCAGCCCACCAGGGCGAAGCTGTCATCTTCAACCTCTGCCAGTAGGCAGAGGCGTGACGACGCCAGCGCGCTCGAGGCCTCCACCTCCTCCCTGCCTGCCTGGCCTCCCTACATCGCTCTCTCGCGGTTGGGAGATGGCCAGCACCCCCTCGCCCACTCCCCTCGCTATCTTCTCTCCCCCCGGCCCCTAGCCCCCTCTCTTGGGCAGACCCGAAAGCGCTCGTCGCCACCAACTTTGTCCACCATAGCCACCGCCTCCCCCTGAACCTCTCTCCGCCTCCAGAAGATCCCCCACGACCACCTCTTCCTCCTCGATGAGTCATGTGAGCTCGGTTGCCCTGCATCGCCGTTTGCATCGCCTTCTTCTCCCTTCGGCCGCCAAGATCGCCGGCAACGCCACGACACCATTTGTGCCTCCCCGAGCCCAATGAGACCGCCGACGACCTCGCTGTCAGCTCCACTCCATCCCCCCTCCCTTGTTTTGCTCATTTCCGTGCCGTAGCACCCTCGCCCACATGCCCGAGCACTGCCGTCCGCCATGGCTGCCTAGCCCCCTCGACCCGAGCCCCTACGCTCGAACCCGTGGCACCAGTGTGATTCTGGTGGCCCGCGGATGCCACCTAGCCGATCAGCTCCTCCCCTGGCGCACGCAGCCGCATCCCCGCGTGTGTCCGAACTCCGGCCACCACCTCGCTCGCCACCACCGACACCCCAGCTCACCCCAGCTCCTTTAACCTGCTCCTCTGGATGTGCGCGAACTCAAGGAACCCGTAGAAACAAACGGCAAGGGAAATGGTTGCCCATAGTTCGATTCTGATGAACATCTGTTGTCGGATGTGCTCGCCGGCGTCCAACTCCGGTGAGGTGACGTGGCGTCATTAGCCTGAGGCTGATTACCGCGTTAACCTTGCCCTATGTCACAGACAGACAGGCCCCACCACTCCAATTAACCATGGGGTAACCCCTGTTAAGTTTTAACCTAACCCCGATGGGCCCACGCATCAGCTTTGACCAAGCTGACATGGTTGTTGACTGGGTCCACATGTCTGTGACCCAGACTGCACTGTGTCACTAACAAGTGGACCCCACTGGTCAGGTTTGACCTGCACCGGGTCAGTTGGCCTGCTGACATCACCATGACGCAATGCTGATGCATTATTTGATTTCTGGATTTAAAATAATTCAGAAGTTCCAGAAAATAGTATAAACTTCTAAAATTCATATAAATTCAACCGTAAGTCAGAATGAAATAATTTATATATGAAAAATGATCAGAAAAATCCAATTTATCCATCTGTACCATTTTCATGTATGTTTGTGCAAGTTAACTTCACTGTTTAGGATGAAATATGAATAGGACAACTTTGATAATAGTTCTGGAGTTGGAATTTGATGTAGTTTTGAATTCCACTTCAATAAAAATGACTTGTTGTTGCATTAGCCCAAATCACAGCAATTGCCATGTCATGATCATGCATCATATTGTTCCATTGAATTGATTGTGTTTATTCTTTGTTTGTCGATGTTTGTCCCCTCTCAGTAGACGTGTTCTGACGATGAGTTCGATGACACCGACGAAGAGCTATTACTATCTTCAGAAGTGTTAGGCAAGCAAAAACCCCTTGTTCATTCTGATACAATCCCACTCTCTTGCTCCTTCTCTCTTTTACTGCATTAGGACAACAATGTTTCAACTGTTACATGTTGCGGTAGCTGAACCCCTTTCCTCTGCATGACCTTTCATTTCCATAGTAAATAGATGAAACCCACTAGCATGAGTAGGAGTTGTTTGAGCCTTGATGTGCCTACTCATTCATGCTTGTTTATCATGCCTGCTATTGCTTAGAGTTGCGTCAGGTATGATTCATCAGGGATGAATTGGAGGTGTGTGAACATGTCCTACTGTTGAGAGCTAAGTGCGTGAACACGATTTGGTAAAGGTAGCGGTGAGAGGCCATGTAGGAGTACATGGTGGGTTGTCTCATCGAAGCTGTCCTCGGGAACTAAGTTCTGTGTTTGTGATCCATGAACAGTTGCTACCACACATTGGGTTCTGGTAACTCGACCCCTCTCGACTTATTAATCAGCCTGATCTCTGTCCAGGAGTTGCAACTAGTTTCTGGTGTTTGTAGGTAGTGCTAGTAGTCTACCAAGTGGCACCCGATACAGGTGGGCTTGGGACAGACTAGGTGAAGTGGCACGGTGTACCAAGTGGCACCCGGATGGTAGGCTTGGGAACCCTTCTCACATCAATCGGGGCCGTGAGCGACACCCCAGCACGATCTCCTTGCGGATGGAACCCGAATAGGCGATAACCTGGACTAGAGACTTGCGTGGTTAGTCAGGTCATGGCCGACACCCTTGCCAGGCTTCTGCTTGAAGGCTGCCGAGATACATGACGTGTACATGGCGGTAAGTGGTGAGAGCGTGTGTGAAGAAGTACACCCCTGCAAGGTTAATATGATCTATTCAAATAGCCATGTCCGTGGTAAAGGACTTCTGGGTTGCCTATACAGTTCATAGAGAAGTGAAAGTGGATACTCTAAAATGCGCAAGATAAGCATGAGTGCTATGGATGGCCTTCTTGTAGGGAGATGGGAGCGGGTCCATAGTGGTGTATTGTTATGGTGAATATGTGGACTCGTGTGTGCCATCTCAAAAGAGTTACTTGCAGTCGTAGTTCAGGTTAGCCACTCAGCCAAAGCTGGCTTGCTGCAGTTAAACCCCACCATCCCTTTTGCTGATAATGATGCATATGTAGTTAGTTCTGATGTAAGTCTTGCTGGGTACATTCGTCCTCATGTTTGCCTATTTTATGTTTTTGAAGAGAGACTTCAGTCTCAGTAGTAGTTCCACGTGGACTTTGACGTTTAGCTTGTTACCCCAGCTACGATCTTGTGCCCTCGACAGGATCTGGTAGATAGTCAAGCTTCTCAGCCTTTTTCATTTGTAGATGTGTGTACTCAGACATGTTAAGCTTCCGCTTGTGCTTTGACTTGTATGCTCTGAATGTTGGGTCATGAGACCCATGTTTGTAATATCTCGCTCCTCGGAGCCTATTGAATAAAGTACTTGAGTTGTAGAGTCATGTTGTGATGCCATGTTGTATTTGCACATATCGAGCATATTGTGTGTATGTTATTGAAATGCTTGGTATGTGTGGCATCTGACTATCTAGTTGTTTATCCTTGGTAGCCTCTCTTATCGGGAAATGTCTCCTAGTGCTTCCACTGAGCCCTGGTAGCTTGCTACTGCTCCAGAACACTTAGGCTGGCCGGCATGTGTCCTTCTTCGTTCATGTGTCTGTCCCTGCAGGGAAATGTCACGCAGTGTCTACCGGAGTCCTGTTAGCCCAGCTGCTACAGCCCGGATTCACTCGCTGATGACTGACACATTCGTTGCTGGGTCATGTATGCATGTCCCTGTAAGTTAGTGCCACTTTGGGTTCATGACTAGCCATGTCAGCCCGGGTTCTTTGTCATATGGATGCTAGCGACACTATCATATACGTGTGCCAAAAGGCGTAAACGGTCCCGGGCATGGTAAGGCGACACCCGTGGGAATACCGTACGTGAGACCGCAAACTGATATGAGCTGTTACATGCTAGACCGGTGTGGCGTAGAATTGGGGTCCTGACAGTTTTGGTATCAGAGCCTGACTGCCTGTAGGTTTACCAAGCCAAACTGGTCGAAGTTGAGTCTAGAAATTCTTTAGTTATATAAGGGAATTAATTGTGGATGGGAACGTAAGGCTCTTTTTACTCCTTTACCTTATGCCCTTCTGATTTGAGTCATCCTATGTTTCCTGTGGGGTTAAGGAACTAGGCTTTCTTTTCTTTCTATTAGGATCACGTGTTACTAGTCTGTAGACTTATAAGATTGATGGATTCAAGCGTTAGTTCAGTTCTTACCACCTCCGTGTGTTGACCGTTGATCTCGGAACCTTGATATTGTGATGTTGAGTGGTTATGCCACCATTTTGCAGGATGTCTCTAATTTTTTTTTAGCATTTACAACCGTTATGCCATCCAAGTCATCCCAGGTTTATAAATAGTCTAATGCATTTGCAAATCCCTTCTTCCATTTCCGATGTTTCTTTGGGACAGATTAACCAACTAACTAGTGTGTTGAGGTACTTCATTGCCTCGGTATATAGGTTGGAGCTAGTATTATGACCCTAGGTGTCTTAGAGTACCACCTAGTAAGCTAGCCATGATTTGTGTAACCAGTGTGATGATTCTGGCCGTCATCCTCGAAAGCATCCCGTGATGCAATTTAGTTAGTAGGTATTCTATTCATGGGTTTTGAACCCAAGAATTACCCTGGCTACTTCATGTTGATAGTGTTTGCTAGTTTCTTTAGGTTATTAGCAACCTTTGTGATAGTCCTCGAGGTCCGTGGTATTTCCTTCTTCCAATATCATGAACTGCTTATGGCATAAGTTCTTTGAACCAAAATATGACAACTAGAGTGCTCTTGATGAGTTCTCAATTATATGATGTAATTCTGCCAGTTCTACCTTTCTGCATGGGTTATTCGGAAGAAATACGTTGAACTTGAATCGATATACTAATCTATGCATCCACAACTCAGACAGTTATATGTTCCTTGAGTTGTCCCTCTTTAGTTGTATTCTGGCCCCGTCTATTAATTGATAGTCAGGAGTAATTATGCACTTGTGTTCATCGATGCCTACTATTCTTGTGATATGTCAAGCCTATCTATTTTGGAATGACTAGGAGAAACAAACCCCAGTACCTTATCCATATCCAGGATTGGGTCAAAGCAGTTGTATGCCATAGATCAAAATGCTACTCCAGCTTTTGTTTTGTTCTACCTTGGAGTATTACCAACTTTTATATCAAGAATATCATAGGAATTGCACACCATCTTATGAATTCTTGATACAGTGATACTTCTCGCCCTCATTATTCGTTTCTCGGTCCCCGTGTTATTGTAACCGGAACGTCGATAGATGAATCGTGTTGTTTGAAGTCAGTACTCCTAGCAACCTTGTTGCTTGGTAGTTAAAGGACAATAATTTCATTCTTAGCGTGTTGGATCCCGAATCATCATTCTAAGACTGATTATTCTACCTAGTCCTTATTTCCGGTGCACTCTTCGATCAATGAGTTAGGATTGTGTCAATCCCTCGCTCTTTGATCATATCGTCTTGCCCTGAAAAGCAAGATTGTTCTTGAGCTTAGTAACATATCGGTGGTTCATGATTTTCCGAATATCTTCTCGGAGGTATCACTAGGTTGTCACATGACCGCTATGTTGAGTTCGTGATCAAGTTGGTTCTCTTTTAACCACCCCTTATCCAAGAATCCGTGTTGAATACCCCTGAGATAGTTGGTCAAGCCAAACAACAACTTGGAGAGTTGGATGATAAAAGCTTGCCTAGCTTAGTAAGTTTTAAGGGATATATTGTATGTGTATTGAAGAAAGATGGTATGTTCATCTATTGACCCCCATGATCAGTTTATGGACCTATCATCTTACCCAATCTGTGATTTGAGTATGGGCTATCGTCAAGTCAAATAAGAACCAACGATGTTCTTAATGTTGTCTTACTCGTGGTTGATCCCTCGAGCATACACCATTATATCCATTGGTCTGACCAGTGCTATCACTTGTTCCCATAATTATGGAATTCCATCTTCATGGAAAACCAGGATGAATTGTTGTTGAGACCATCGACAACATCCTTATCTCCTCCATGATTTTGATGAACATTAAGCCAGTGTTGAAAACTTTATCAGCAATGTCTTCATGTCCCATTCATGAAGCATATGTTCGGATGAAAGAAGTGACCTCCTCTAATTCATGTGCATTTGATGCAAGTGGCCGCTGAGGGAGTCCTGGATTAGGGGGTATCCAGACAGCCGGACTATATACTTTGTCCGGACTATTGGAGTGTGAAGATACAAGAATCAAGACTCCGTCCCGTGTCCGAATGGGACTCTCCTTTGCGTGGAAGACAAGCTTGGCGATCCGGATATTATGTTTCCTTCTTTGTAACTGACTCCGTGTAAACCCTAGCCCCCTCCGGTGTCTATATAAACCGGAGGGTTTAGCCCTTAGAGGGACGATCAGAATCAGAATCATCATAAGCTAGCTTCTATGATTTAGCCTCTAGGATCTCGTGGTAGATCAACTCTTGTACTACTCATATCATCAATATCAATCAAGCAGGAAGTAGGGTTTTACCTCCATCAAGAGGGCCCGAACTTGGGTAAACATTGTGTCCCTTGTATCCTGTTACCATTAGCCTAAGACGCATAGATCGGGACCCCCTACCCGAGATCCGCCGGTTTTGACACCGACATTGGTCCTTTCATTGAGAGTTCCTCTGTGTCGTTGCTGCAAGGCTCGATGGCTCGTCTCATTTTCGAGGACAACATCACCTCTGGGGGAGCGCTGGTTGTAGGCCAAACTCTCCGACTAGAGACAGTACCTCACTACTGGGCCAGATTCCTCATTGTGCTAAACAAGGTTAAGGATTGTTGTGAGGGGGATGCAGTCTCACTTTTCTGCAAAAACTTCATGAACAAAGGAATCCTTAATGCTATAAGTCGCCATGACATAGTACACTTTGCTGACTTGACAACCATAGTACAGAAGTATTGCGCGATGGAAAGCGACTGGAAAACCCAAACAGAATTTTGGGATAGTCCGGCTCTCACTAAAACCTTTGTCCGAGCTAAACGGGCGAACTCTCGTAAGTCAGACGATCCAATCCCCAAGAAACCAAAGCCCACCCCAGGGCGTGGAACCGTATTGGAAGAATGGCTCAATGGGCCATGTAAACTCCACAGCGCGTCGGACACTACACCAACACATAACCTTAGAGCATGTTGGATACTCCAGCAGGTAGCAAAAAGTGGTGAGGATCTTCTTGTAAACCATACAGCAGAACAACATCCCGCCAAAGAAGACAATACGGTACTAACAGTCTTCAAGACTTTCGCCTCAAACAATAGGCGCAAGCGAGCTCATCGAAGCTCCACTGAAATATGCCACATGGCAAAAATAAATCCGTGGAACGACACTGCTATAACTTTTAGCGCCAGTGATGAACCTCAATTCCAGACAGTTCGGGCACCAGCCGCTTTGGTCCTTATCCCAATCATAGATGGCTTTCGGCTCACTAAAGTACTCATGGACGGCGGAAGCAGATTAAACTTGATCTATGAAGAAACAGTCAGCAAGATGGAAATTGATAAAAGCCGCATTGAGCAAAGCAGCACAACCTTTAGGGGAATCATCCCTAGTCGGGAAGCGCGGTGTGCGGGAAAAATCACACTCGATGTGGTATTCGGCACCCCGGAGAATTACAGGTCCGAAGAAATCACATTCCAAGTGGCTCCTTTCAGCAGCGGATACCACGCCCTTTTAGGGCAGGACGCGTTTACAAGCTTTCAAGCTATACCCCATTACGGGTACGTGAAGCTTAAAATGCCCGGACCCAATGGAATCTTCACTCTAGCCAGTGATCCGGACGTCGAACTTCGCGTCGAAAACAAAACCGCGGCAGTAGCCCTGGAAGCATTATTCGAAGCCCTAGCAGCCGAAGAACTAACAACGTTGTGTGCCACTATGGTCAGGGACGACGTGATACTCAACAAGCAACCCAAGTCCACCTCATTTAAACCCGCAAACGAGATAGTCAAATTCCAGGTCCATCAAATAGATCCCACGAAGACAGCTTCCATCGGGACACGGTTGAGCCCCACAATGGACGCCGCACTGCGAGACTTCCTACGCGAGAATTGAGACATTTTCGCCTGGCACCCCTCGGACATGCCGGGCATCCCACGCAGACTGGCCGAACACAGCCTTAATATACTAAAAGGATACAAGCATGTCAAGCAGACTCTAAGGCGGTTTTCAGAGCCCAAACGGCAAGCCATGGGGGAAGAGCTAGCCAAGCTACTTGAGGCCGGATTCATCAGAGATATCAAGCATCCGGATTGGCTGGCAAATCTAGTAATGGTACCAAAGAAGGACAAATCCTGGCGCCTATGCGTCGACTTCAAAGACCTCAACAAGGCTTGCCCCAAGGATCCCTTCCCCCTCCCTCGCATCGACCAAATCATCGACACCATAGCAGGACATGACTCGCTATGTTTCCTCAACGCATACTCTGGATACCCTCAAATAAAGATGGCAGAGTCCGACCAAGCTGCAACAACTTTCATAACGCCATACGGTCCTTTCTGCTTCAACACTATGCCTCTCCGGCTTAAAAATGCCGACGCAACCTATCAACGCATGATTCAAACATGCCTGGAAAAGCAAATCGGCAAAACAGTGGAGGCATATGTGGACGACGTGGTCATAAAAACAAGACACGTTGAAACCCTAATAGACGACTTGAGGCTTACGTTCGATAACCTCCGAACATACGACATCAAGCTGAACCCGGAAAAATGTGTTTTCGGCGTCCCCTCTGGGAAACTGCTCGGCTTCATTGTTTCCAATAGAGGAATTGAAGCGAATCCGGCAAAAATCCAAGCTCTGTCGCAGTTGGCTATACCAACAGACCTCAAGCACATCCAGAAACTAGCTGGATGCGTGGCTGCCTTAAGCCGCTTTATCTCTAGGTTAGGAGAAAAGGCATTACCTCTTTACCGCCTTCTTCGGCGCACCGAACACTTCGTGTGGACGGATGCGGCCGTGGCCGGACTGGATGAAATAAAGACCTTACTGGCTAGTAATCCAGTCCTAACAGCGCCAAATACTGGCGAACCTATGCTATTATACATAGCTGCAACACATCAAGTTGTAAGCGCAGTGCTCGTCGTCAAACGAGGGGCTGACGGATACAAATTCCCACTCCAGAAGCCGGTATACTACGTATCCACGGTCCTCACCCCATGCAAATCCCGATACCCACACTATCAAAAGATAGCATATGCGGTCTTCATGGCATCCCGGAAGCTACGACACTACTTTCAAGAGTGTTCGATTACGATGGCCTCTGAAGTACCACTCAATGACATAATCAATAACCGCGACGCTACGGGCCGGATTGCTAAATGGGCCATCGAGCTCCTTCTGTTCGACATAACATACAAGCCATGGCGGGCCATCAAGTCGCAAGTACTGGCTGACTTTGTCGCTAAATGGACAGAAGCCGAACTCCCTAAAGAGTATGGCGCGTACTCTAACTGGATCATGCACTTCGACGGCTCTAAAATGCTGGCCGGATTGGGAGAAGGTGTAGTACTGACGTCTCCCACCGGAGACACGGTCCAATACGTACTCCAAATATTATACACAGACTCCAACAATGCAGCCGAATACGAGGCTCTGTTGCACGGTCTTCGGATGGCAGTCTCCATGGGCATTCAATGCCTGGAGGTGCATGGGGATTCAAACCTCGCAATATCACAAATAAACGGAGACTTTGATGCCAAGGATCTGAAAATGGCGGCCTACCGTAATGCCGTCCTCAAAATGTCAGCTCGGTTCGAGGGGCTTGAATTCCACCATGTGGCTCGAGAAAACAATCAAGTGGCGGATATCCTCGCCTGCATTTGTGCTAAATGCGACCCTGTCCCACCTAACATATTCTTGGAAAGGCTGTTCAAGCCATCCGTGGTATGGGAAGGGGAGTCCGACAACACTAGTACGGATCCGAACACACCCCCAGATTACGAACCATCAGACGTAGTCGGAGCCTCCGCCACCGAAATAACACTTTCGGCCCACGAAATCATGGCTGTAATCGCCCCGTGGACCGAGCCTTTCTTGGCCTACCTAAATAGTCAGGAGCTCCCCGAGGACCAAAATGAAGCACGTTGTATTGTGCGGCGTTCCAAGGCCTACAAAGTACATGAGGGAGAAATCTATAAGAAGAGTGCGACCGGAGTGCTCCAAAGATGCATCTCCGAAGAGGAAGGGCGACATCTATTGGCTGAAATCCATGCCGGCCTCGGCGGGCACCACGCCGCGGCCCGGGCGCTCGTCAGCAAGGCCTTTCGCACAGGCTTTAATTGGCCGACAACCTGAGCAGACGCATAGGACCTTGTCCAACATTGCGTCAGTTGCCAGCTCTTCGCCAATCAGAGTCATATGCCCCCTACCGCTCTCCAAACAATACCCATCACTTGGCCCTTCGCGGTCTGGGGGCTGGATATGGCCGGACCCCTAAAGGGGGGAGCCACAAGAAAAAATACTTACTGGTCATGGTAGACAAGTTCACCAAATGGATAGAAGCCAAACCAGTCAAAATGGCCAAATCCGGACCAGTGATAGACTTCATATCCGGGGTTGTACACTAATACGGTGTCCCCCACAGCATCATCACTGATAATGGCTCAAACTTCACAGCCGATGAAGTGAAAACCTGGTGCGGCAACATGGGCATTAAGCTCGATTACGCCTTCGTCTACCATCCCCAAACAAACGGCCAGGTCGAACGTGCAAAGGGTCTCATTATGAGCGGCATCAAACCCAGACTAGTGCGATCCTTGACAGAATCAGACAGGCACTGGGTCGACGAACTCGACTCCGTACTCTGGGGGCTATGGACCACGTCGAATCGCGCCACCGGATACACACCATTTTTTATTGTGTACGGCGCAGAAGCAGTACTATCCTGTGACATAATACATGATTCGCCTCGCGTGCGCATGTATGAAGAGAAAGAAGCCGAGTTAGATCGGCAGGATAACTTAGATGCCCTACAGGAGGAGCGCGACATCGCAAAAGCCCATTCCGCATTCTCTCAGCAGCAGGCTCGACGGTACCAAAGCAGAGAAGTGCGGGCCAAAACTGATAATATTGGCGAACTCGTTCTATGCCTACCGGAGAATAAGAAGGACAAGCTCAAACCTAAGTGGGAGGGTCCCTTCGTCATTGACAAAGTTCTCACCGGAGGAGCGTACCGCTTACATAATGTATCCGATAACAGACTCGAGCCGAACCCATGGAACGCGGCCAGACTCCGGAGATTCTATGCCTAGTGCCGAACTCAGTGTTCGTCTCCTTACCCCCTCCTTTTTAATTATGTTCACTCCTTTTTCCTTTCTTGACCTTTTTCCTCTTCACACAAAGTACTTAATACTGTGCGGACGCCCGGATCACTCCGGCCGCACTATTATGTAAGCAATACCTGGGGGCTTCCTATACGGAAGCTAAATATAATTACTTTAATGGCTTTTTGCCCATCACATATGCGTTCTTTTTCCATATGTGCCTTTTCTTCACCATTATATGCATCGATATGACTTAAGATGTGGCCATGCTGGGTTGCCTGGCTCTTGTGTTTATGCCCTATGTTCCCGTTAATTCGGCTAGGGCATAAGGGGAGCACCTCTGCGATTGTTACTGCTGGTTCAGCCGGATGTGTACCTCAGACTGGGTGAAGCCGAAAGCTAGCGTTCTTAAGGGAATATTCGGTCGGTGAACCAAAGATGTTTTTTGCTTATTACAACGTAAATCCCCAGAAGTTTTGTATCATGAGTCCTTGTTCCCAGTCCGAACATGTGCATCGCCGCATGCGTACCCAGGGAAAGGAACCCCTAACGAAACTATTCTCCCTGGAAGATGTTTCTTACTATCCATGTAATATAACATAACTAGTTGGGTACTTGTCTGTTCAAGCACTTATGACCCCTACGCCTGGTTTCCACGCATACCCCGGTTCTGTATAACTGAGCGAGTATTCGGATACACCCCGGACTGTCGGCTCCGGGGGCTGAAGCGTAAAGGTCAGCCATGACAAATGATTTTAATCTGGCTAGGGGCTACTTATGTCCATTGAATTACATAGTCACTTGGACTGACTATATTCCTCCTCTATACCATCCAACAGGCTATCTAGCTTACAATCCTATTGGGAATACTTTGCGGCTAACACTACCTGGTCATACACCAGACTCATGGGAATTTCTTGCCCATCTGGCCCCGCCGGTCCAACTTCGGCCATATGGTTTGGGTCCAGCTTGGTGTAGCGCGTCTTCACCATAGCCCAGGCTTCTCTTGCACCTTGTCGGCAGGCTAACATCTTCCACAATCGGAAGCGCCTCCGTGCTCCTTGAAGCATATCCACAAGCTCCCCCATGCCCTTTGGCAGGAAGCTTGATGGCCACAAGGCCTGAGCAATGCCCTGCACCACCTGTCGAGCTCGCTCGTGCAGTTGTGAGAGGTCTTGCAGTAAATCGCCTGCACACGCAGGCATCTCCTCCTCAGGGCGGCCCGTTAACATACCTACAAATAAAATTTCTTTCAATATGCTTCCCCGCCAAGCTGTACTACAGTTCGTCTAGCCACTTACCATAAATGACGCATTGAAGCCTTTTTTTCTCCTTCATGGAGTCCGCCAGCTGAGCGCGAACATCTTTTAATTCGACGTCCAGCCGGACATTGGCATCTTGAAGATTGTTCTTCTCCTGCCTTACTTGTGTAAGAACACGCTCGCCAGCTTTTAGCTGCCTTTGGAGATGCAACTTGTTATCTCTTACGACCTCCGGATTCAGCCCGGGATTCTCTGCAGAATTTTCTGTTAGACTTATCATACAAGCCACTTACTAACTGGTACATCTTCGTACAATTGAGACAAATGTTACTAGATGAGGCCTTCTGGGATTCCTCTAACTTGGCAACCGTGGCCCTTAGCTGGATCTTGCACTCCTCCAGCTCTCAAGACAACTGCTCATTCTTATCTACAAGGACCTGTGCATAAATTGATCCTTAAAATAGTTGTTCCAACCGTTTCAAGTCACAGGGGCTACTGCTATACATGCTTATCAAATTTTCTTACCCGTATATCTTTGGTATACTGGTCCGTCGCTCGGGCAAGCCCGCCTTGAGCAGCTCGGATGTATGGTCTCCCAAATTGAAAGCATTAAATGCCTCTTCGGAAAAGATGTTGTTGTGAAGTACGGCCCGTCGGCGCTGGTGATTCATGGCGCTCTCTACTTCGGATTCGTGGTGGAGAGCATCTCCGCATCCTTTGTCGGAGGACAATGCGGCATCGGCCCCGCGTCCGCCTCCTCTCTCGAAGCCGGTTCTGGAATCCGGCTGGTGGAGGCATGATTGGCAGGATCCCCGGATATAGTCCGGCTACTCCTCTTTCTGCCAGGACGTGAAGGACGCTGTTACATTTCAAATACAATAATCACATAGTAGGTTTTTACCATACCTCTGTAGCAGCGTTCGGCCCTAACCGCCTTCCTCTTAAGCCTACCTGATCCGGACGCCCTTTGTCGACGGGGCTCGGCTCCACGCTCTGACCGTCATCTCTGCAAAAACACGACACTTCAGGTGTAAGGCATGGCATCAGAAAGGAGTCCTCTTCGGAGGATAGGGTTTTTGGCTTAGCTTACACGCAACGTAGGTAGCAGTCTGGGATAGTCGGCGATAATAGCCACTGAGGCGCCATCGCAGCTCGCCTGATAAAATATCCCGTTGACAAGCTCCACAGTAATATCCGGATCTTCTTCGAGTCCTGGATCGAGGGCCCTTCCGAGGTCCTCTGGCTGCGGGGAGGGGCTGGAGATTCCTTCTACGGCCCTCCTCAGTTCCTGATTGGAAATTTTGAGGTAAATAATCTTGGCGAAGAACGCAACAATAAGTGAAGCGGGGGAAAGAGTGACGACTTACCCAGCTTGGGACGTTGTACATAGAAAACCCATCCCGCGGTTTAATATGAAGGAATTCTTCTTATTCTCCTTTATACAAATCGGACAGTATCCTTACCAGAGAAGTGGCGGAGTCTGGACCCTTACGGCCATAGCGGGTGGCATCATCTTCCCGTTGTAGTGCCACATGGGCTTCCCCCGATATTGAAGCTGTTGCACTCCCTGCATTATGCATATTGCCATGACCTCGATTATCGCCAGCCTGGATTTGGCCAGTAACTTTATCCTACTCATCAGAAAGTGTATTTCTCTGGTATCCTCCTCTTGGGGGCCTCGAGGGCGCCAGCTTCGACGTGCCTTCGGTGGAGCGTTATTGAACTTAGGGAGACCTGTCCGGACTGGATCCGGGAGGGGAACATCGTTGACATAAAACCACTTCGAAGGCCAGTTCTCCGGTGCCTTTTTGGGAGTACCGGATAGGTATCCGGTCTCGGCGATGCGCCATACTTCGGCTCCACCCACTTGACATAGGGATTCTCCCTGGTTGCGAGGGACAAGGCAGAACAACTTCTTCCATAACCCAAAATGAGCCTCGCAGCCTAGAAATAGCTCACAAAGGGCAATGTATCGTACTATATGCAGCACGGAGGCAGGGGTAACGTTGTGCAACTAGAGGCCGTAGAACTCCAGGAGCCCGCGAAGAAATGGGTGGATAGGAAACCTGACGCCACTTAGCAGATGCGGGATGAGGCATATTCGCTCCTCTGGGGAAGGATTAGGAGATCCCTCCGCTTGCTCCCCGCCATTATAGGTGGCTATTCCGGCTCGGACGGGGACCATGAACGCCGGTGGGAGAAACCCTTGGGTCTGTAACTCTATCAAACGTCTGTGAGGAACTGAACACTCTTCCCAGTCATCCGACTTGGAGCGAGGAGAGCGAGGAGAAGAGCAGCGGCGACAGGCCATGTTGGAATTGTTTTTCCGGAGCGCTCTGTTGGATGCTTGCTCGAGGGAAGAGGGTGAGGTTTGGATCTCAGAATCCCCGTCTCTTCAAATAGACGGTTAACCTGCCGGACTGGGGGTGGCAAATGCAAAAATGCCTCGGCTCCTCGCATTCGCTCGACACGTGGATATGGTCATTATTGAAGCACGGAAGCCGAGGAGTACAACGTTGATGGGAAGTCAGACACTATTCCTCGCAACAGGTACTTTGGAGTATTCGGAGATGGAACCCGCCTTGCAATGCCGAAGACAAAACTGCGCGCTGGACTCATCGTCATTGAAGCCTGGTTCAGGGGCTACTGAGGGAGTCCTGGATTAGGGGGTATCCGGACAGCCAGACTGTATACTTTGTTCGGACTATTGGAGTGTGAAGATACAAGAGTCAAGACTCTGTCCCGTGTCCGGATGGGACTCTCCTTTGCGCGGAAGACAAGCTTGGCGGTCCGGATATTATGTTTCCTTCTTTGTAACCGACTCCGTGTAAACCCTAGCCCCCTCCGGTGTCTATATAAACCGAAGGGTTTAGCCCTTAGAGGGACGATCAGAATCATAATCATCATAGGCTAGCTTCTAGGGTTTAGCCTCTATGATCTCGTGGTAGATCAACTCTTGTACTACTCATATCATCAATATCAATGAAGCAGGAAGTAGGGTTTTACCTCCATCGAGAGGGCCCGAACCTGGGTAAACATTGTGTCGCTTGCCTCTTGTTACCATTAGCCTAAGACGCACAGATCGGGACCCCCTACCTGAGATCCGCCGGTTTTTACACCGACAGCCGCCGTGAATTTGAGAAAGTCAATGTTGCCTCCTCTGGAACCATCTCAAGTCAGTCATGCATGTGCGAAGTATGCTATGGTTTGAAAGGCTCGCTACCTCCATTCTATATGTGTTCCTAGCACACCAAGCCACTGATTGACTTGTTCGAGGAGAAGAAGTTCCTTCTTAAGAGTATACCTTATGTAAGGACTTCGATATTCTCGATGATGGATTCCCCACCCGAACTCGGTAGTGTTTTATTATAAGACTACTACGTGGTCATGCTTGTCTGAGACAGCGTGTTCACATGCTTGTAGCAGAACCAGCTCATGTTTTGAAGCTTACTATCGTAGTTCCTTCCCCGAGAATCCCGCAACGTCATCTCATTGATTTGTGTTGAAAACTTTAACTTTTCTTTCTAGACTCGATGAGTTTGGATTATTCTGACACAAACCAGATCTGAATCTCAGGCAGATGTGATGGTTGGAACATTTCCCAAGAACTATAATATTGGTCTCACCGTAACCGGTAAAGTGGATGTCGTGGCCAACACACCCAATCGGAAGACCTATTATTGTAGTATCTTGTTTGAGGAATTTGGCCACCTCCCCATAAGGATTTCGTAGGATTTACTCCCTAGTTGTTCCTTATGGATTTTTGTGTTCCCGAAGTCCGACCTTTTACTTGATGTTCTAGATATCAAACCATATTTATGTATGGATTACGCTAGCACATCAAGGAGAACATTAGAAGCGGAGTTCTAAATGTCTCTCGGTCAATCATCCAGATTTGATTCCTTGGCCTCGCTAAGGTGAAATCTAAGAAGGTGTTATCTTCCTTTGCATCTGCATCATCCATCGCTATTCATCATGGTAGTATGTTGTGTTGCCAGGATCCTTGACACCGATGTTGGTAAAACTTTGATGAAGATGGAAATGCCCAAGTTCTTGAGAGCACACGCAAGCACTAGGTTTTATCATTGGTAGTAACTGGGACTCGCTCTCGGTTTTCTTCGATTATGCCATAACTTTTCAAATAGTGGAT
The DNA here is from genome assembly GCF_018294505.1 of Triticum aestivum. NCBI lineage: Eukaryota > Viridiplantae > Streptophyta > Magnoliopsida > Poales > Poaceae > Triticum > Triticum aestivum. The sequence goes on from NC_057813.1 coordinate 276,987,680, forward strand.
TCACTCTCTACTGTTGGATTTCTCCCCAGTTACCAGAATCATTCCTAGCATTTGCATTTTGTTCCCAGCTTGCACCGCCATTGTGCCGTCCCACCATGGGTTCCATCCATTCCTGATGATAATCAAAAATCATCCATTGCATTGTCTTCAACAAGGTAGTCCACATCATCCATTCTAGCCCAAGAATGTCATTCTTTCGGACTCCTTCAGATGATCAATTGTGATTTGCCTTAGGCTGGTATAAAGAGTTTCAATGATCTCTGAATCAAAGGTAATTCTTTTTGCCACTTAATGGGGACATATCTACAAGTCGCCTTCTCTAAGATGTTTCGTTATGGTATCATGGCAACTCAACTCCTCACTACGTTGACAATCGTTCACCACCTTCTTAAGCGTGAAATTGTTGTCTACCTAGTGAACCTCCGTCATCTGTTTCACTCCCTCCCTCTAGATGTATGCTTCGTGTCTCAGCTCAAGAGATGTTCCAATGACTCACCCCGTGAGTTGGTCCTAAGTTGTTCGATCTTCGAGGAGATCGATCCTTCTAGACTTGTTGCCATGTTGGACGAAGTTCTCAAAGCAAGATGACAAGATCAAGATGATGCAGTGAATCAACATTTCCGAGAAGAGCTTTTGGTTCTTGAAGATTGTGCTAGCTTTGTGTCCCTTCTCTCTTCTTACCTCACGTCTTGAATCTTGGGACGAGACTCTTGTTTAGTGGGGGTGAGTTGTCACATCCCTAGATTATTGCTTGTATTAGTTGTATCATAGACCACTCATGCATCATGTCTAAATTTCTGAAAACTTGGAACTGAGGAAAGCGGAGGCCTCAAAAACTTAAATAAAAGAAGGGCAGAGAACCCTTGAAATCTCATTCTTTGTTTCCAAGATGTCCTTTTGCAATGTATGAGAATTTTGGCTAGAGCTATATATTAAACCAAAATTAGGAACATTTTTAAGGAATTATTTTTGGGACTTTGAATTTAAATCAATAGCTATTTGAATTTGAGTTATATTCATATAACTAGAATATAATTTCAAATATCTTGAAACATTTTATGTGCATTTGGAAATGTCCATTCTGCATCATAAAGTTATTCAAAGGGTTTTGTCACTGTTTTGAAATTGTTTTGAATTTTGAACAGTGGCAGAATTTTAAACAAAAGAAAACATAACAGAAAAATAAAACAGAGCAACCTTACTTGGAGCATACCTGGCAGCCCAGCTGGCCCAGCACTGTAGCTGAGGCCCAGCCCACCAGGTCGAAGCGGCCGTCTTCCACCTCTGCCAGTAGGCAGAGGCGTGTCGACGCCAGCGCGCCCGAGGCCTCCACCTCCTCCCTGCCAGCCTGGCCTCCCTACATCGCTCTCTCATTCCTGGGAGATGGCCAGCACCTCCTCGCCCACTCCCCTCGCTCTCTGCTCTCCCCTTAGGGAGTCCTGGATTAGGGGGTATCCGGACAGCCGGACTGTGTACAACGTCTGGACTATTGAAGCGTGAAGATACAAGACTCAAGACTTTGGCCCGTGTCCGGATGGGACTTTCCTTGGCGTGGAAGGCAAGCTTGGCGATCCGGATATTATGTTTCCTTCCTTGTAACCGACTCCATGTAAACCCTAGCCCTCTCCGGTGTCTATATAAACCAGAGAGGTTGGTCCTTAGAAGGCCGATCACAATTACATTCATACCATCATAGGCTAGCTCCTAGGGTTTAGCCTTTACGATCTCGTGGTAGATCTACTCTTGTACTACCCATATCATCAATATTAATCAAGCAGGAAGTAGGGTTTTACCTCCATCGAGAGGGCTCGAACCTAGGTAAACATCTGTGTCCCTTACTTTTTGTTCCCATCAGCCTTGACGCACAGATCGGGACCCCCTACCCGAGATCCGCCGGTTTTGATACCGACATTGGTGCTTTCATTGAGAGTTCCTTTGTGATGTCACCGTCAGGCTCGATGGCTCCTTTAATCGTCATTAACGATGCTGCCCAGGGTGAGACTTTCCTCCCCGGACAGATCTTCGTGTTCGGCGGCTTCGCACTGCGGGCCAATTCGCTTGGCCACTTGGAGTAGATCGATAGCTATGCCCCCGGCTGTCAAATAAGGTTCGGAAACCTGAACTACACGACGGATATCCGCGGAGACTTGATCTTCGGATGATTCGGGCCAGCGCCAGAAGCGCAGAACACTCGTGATGAGCACGGCTTAGACCTGCTGTCGGACGTCGCTTGGGATATCGTCCCGGCAGAAACCTCGGATATAAATCCGGGACAGGTTGCTTCGCCTAAGGATGGAGGGCTGGACCCTGCCCCACAGGTCGTACCTTCATCGGCGATGGAGCCGAACACAGGTTTCGCCTCTAAGGGAACCTATGACTCCGGACCCCCGGATTCATATCCGGACGCAGGTTCTAGTCCGCGCGCCCCCGAGCTCGCCGATCCTGGTTGGGCTTCGGTGATGGAGTTCACCGCGGCGGACGTTTTTCAGCACTCGCCCTTTGGCGACATGCTGTACTTATTGAAGTCTCTCTCCTTGTCAGGAGACTCCGGGCCGAACTATGTCCGGCTCGAGTGGGAAGCAGGCAACAAAGGAATTCGTTGCCCACACACCACCCACTTCATTGCCACGATCGATGATCTAACCGACGTGCTTGACTTCGACTCCGAAGACATCGACGGTATGGATGATGATGTAGGAGAATCACAGGAGCCACCGCTCATCGGGCGGTGGACGGCCACCTCCTCATATGATATATATATGGTGGACACTCCGAAGGAAACTAATGGCGACGAGGCAACGGAGGACAACCCCCTCGGGAAGAAAATCAAAGAATGGGCATCGTCGGTGCCACTCCAAGCCCCGCCATAGCAACACCGGCCCCGGAGGCGAAAATAATCCGGATGGCGCCGAAGAAGAATATGACCCTGATCAGCCCGCCTTTGTGCAGGACGAACAGGAAAACGAGTAGGTCATCCCAGAAGAACAGGCGCCAGACGCATACCCGGGGGAGGACAACTACATGCCCCCCTCCGAAGACGAGATCAGTCTCGGCGATGACGAGTTCGGCGTACCTGAGGATCCTGTAGCGCAGGAGCGCTTCAAGCGTAGGCTTATAGCTAGTGCAAGGAGCCTGAAGAAGAAGCAGCAGCAACTACAAACTGATCAAGACCTGCTCACAGATAGATGGACTGAAGTCCTAGCAGCTGAGGAATATGGACTCGAACGCCAAACGGCTGACCGGCCACCCCGTGGCCGGGATAAAACGGGATACCAACCCGGATACCAGCCCGCACCCCCGGCCGATACATTACGGCTCAGGGCAACAGGCACGACCTGCAAGATATTCTAGATAATAAAGCAGGACAGCCAAGATCGATCTACGGATCGAGGGGGCGTGCCCCAGCGCACGATGACGACCGTCACACCTGATACACCATCAACAAATCCGGCTGGGCCGAACATAGCAACCCAGATCAATCCGACCTGCGTAGCCACATAGCCCGACACAGAGGCGCCGCACACCCCCTCTACTTCACGGACGAAGTAATGGATCATGAATTCCCAGAAGGGTTCAAACCCGTAAGCATCGAATCATACGATGGCACAACAGACCCTGCAGTATGGATCGAAGATTTCCTTCTCGACATTCACATGGCCCGCGGAGATGATCTACACGCCATCAAGTATCTCCCCCTTAAGCTCAAAGGACCAGCCCAGCACTGGTTAAACAACCTGCCAGCAAATTCCATTGGCAGTTGGGAAAACCTGGAAGATGCATTCCTTGACAACTTCTCGGGCACATATGTGCGACCACCAGACGCTGATGACCTGAGCCACATCACTCAACAGCCCGGAGAGTCAGCCCGGAAATTCTGGACTCGGTTCCTCACTAAAAAGAACCAAATAGTCGACTGTCCGGACGCCGAAGCCCTGGCGGCTTTTAAGCATAATATCCGTGACAAGTGGCTCGCTCGACACCTCGGCCAGGAAAAACCCAAGTCTATGGCAGCTCTCACAACCCTAATGACCCGTTTTTGTGCGGGTGAGGATAGCTGGTTGGCTCGTAGTGGCATCACGCCACATTCCGGCACTTCGAACGGCCACGATGCTAACGGCAAGCCACGGCGCAACAGACATAAGAGAAGGAACAACGGCGACAACACGGAAGACACAGCAGTCAACGCCGGATTCAGCGGACCTAAATCCGGACAGCAGAAAAAGTCGTTCAAAAGAAATAATTAGGGACCGTCCAGTCTGGACCGCATACTAGAGCACTCGTGCAAAATTCATGGCACACCGGACAAACCAGCCAACCACACCAATAGAGACTGTTGGGTGTTCAAACAGGCCGGCAAGATAAACGCCGAAAACAAGGACAAGGGGCTGCACAGCGACAATGACGATGAGCCCCGGCGTCCGAATACAGGGGGGCAAAAGAAATCCCCCCCCCCCAAGTGAAAACGGTCAATATGATCTACGCCACCCACATCCCCAAGCGGGAATGGAAGCGGGCACTATAGGACGTCTATGCGATGGAGCCAGTCGCCCCTAAATTCAACCCATGGTTAGCTTGTCCGATCACCTTTGACCGTAGGGATCACCCTACCAGCATCCTTCACGGCGGCTCAGCCGCATTGGTCTTAGACCCAATCTTCGACGGATTCCACCTCACGTGTGTCCTTATGGTCGGCGGCAGCAGCCTGAACCTGCTTTATCAAGACACAGTGCGAAGATGGGCATTGATCCTTCAAGGATCAAGCCCACCAAAACCACCTTTAAAGGTGTTGTTCCTGGAGTAGAGGCCCGCTGCACGGGTTCTATAACGTTGGAAGTGGTCTTCGGATCCCCATACAACTTCAGGAGCGAAGAGCTGATCTTCGACATCGTCCCTTTCCGCAGTGGCTACCACGCACTGCTCGGACGAACCGCGCGGGGTCATCACTGTCAACGGAAACATGGACTGCTCCCTTCGAACAGAAGAGCATACGACAGCCCTCGCGGCAGAAGTACAATGCAGCCTCCTCCAACAAACCAATCCGGTAACAACTTCGAGCACTATCAAACGAGTCCGGAGCACCCCGTAACAGGATCAACACGAATGTCAAAATCGTGATTAGCAGTCCGGCCTCCGCGCAAGCCCCCCCAAAGCAGCATTCGTGCCACGCGTACACAATTACGCACTCAAGATACCTTGGGCATAGGCGGAGGCGCATCAACGACCCAGTCGATAATGCGGGTAACCGCTAAATACCTTCATACTCTTTCCCTTTTACCTTTCAGGACACCGCGTTAGTGCAGCATCCTCAGAAGAGCCGAATTGCCGGACTCATATGGAAGAGACACCCAAGGAGGCAACAGACGTTGTGCGCAGAAGGAAATACCCAGGTGGAATCTATTTACGATCATTATACCTACTTCATCTATCTGCACATGGCTTGCCCCTGGATAGGACATGTCAAATAGTCCTACTTTTTATATCTGCCTAATGCATCCATTGTAAACATACGCTTAAACATATTTTTCGTCAAATGGAGATTATATATAGCGTCAGCTTATTATCCTTATTTGAGTATTTTTCTCTTATAAATGTTTATTTGGTATTGCATTCGTACACCTTGGTACGGCCAGTTTGCCAGGGGCTTCTTATGATGCCCTGTAAGATGGCAACTAAAAGTCCGAACACTTTCAATAGTGCGGCACCCCGAACTTATAGCACTATATGCATCAGCTCCGAATCATGTCTTGGGTCTACAGTTGGGATAGCCCGGCTCCCATGTTTTGGTGCCTTACGTTCCGTTATATCGGCTAAGGTAGCATAGGGAGAACTACTGCGATTGTGTCCCGGTTCTTCCGGACGAGCACCCAGTAGATAAAGCCGAAAACTGACCGGCATGATGTGGCGAGAGCTGGTCGCTGTTCGAGAGGTACTAAAATCCTTAAAGATTTTCCGCCTTAGGCGATAAATCGGCTTTGTCCGATCAGGCGTATATAGCGCCCCAATTTGGCCTTCCGGATTCTAGGGGCTTCGCCGAAATTTAAAATTGTAGACTTCTATGGCTAAGTGAAAGTTATAAAGCCGCATAGTCTGATTGCCTCGTTCGTTGCGCTGGACACCTCCTTAAGGGACCAAACATTTGGATAAAGAGTGTTCGGGTTTTCCACAAACACCCCAGTGCTAGTCGCGTGGGGGCGGAAGCCGACGACTGGCCTACTTTCAGGATTTTATAAACAGTCGCATAGAAGGTAATATTTTAAATAACAAAAGCGCTACATAGCGCAAGTAACTTTGTCCTTAAAATACAACCATGATAGAAGCGAATTCATTCAAAAATGGTGTCATTGGTACATTCGTCAGCCACAAGGGGAGCACCCTTCATAACGCCATCATAGTACAGCTCGGGATGGCGATGCGCCTTGCCCTCCGGCGGCCCATCCTTGACCAGCTTCTCCACATCCATCTTGCCCCAATGCACTTTGACGCGGGCAAGGGCCCGGCGGGCACCCTCGATGCACACGGATCGCTTGATCACCTCAAGCCTCGGGCAGGCATCCATCATCCGCTTGATCAGGCCGATGTAGCTACTGGGAATGAGCTCACCAGGCCACATCCGGACTATGAATCCCTTCATAGCCAGTTCGGCCGCCCTGTGGAGTTCGACCAACTGCTTCAGTTGGTCACTTAGAGGCATCGGGTGTTCGGCCCCAGCATACTGGGACCAGAACAGCTTCTCTGTTGAGTTCCCCTCCTGGGCACGGTAGAACTCCGCAGCGTATGATACGCTGCGTGGCAGATCTGCGAATGCCCCTGGAGAGCTCCGAATTCGAGTAAGTAAAAGAAACGCCTCCTCCACATGTTTGCTTTGCATAAAGAACTTCTTACCCGCTGCTATCTTCTTGGCCTCCTGGATCTCCTGCTGTTCTTTCTTGGCTTCGGCCTTGGCGTCTTTTAAGCTCATAAGGGCCTTCGCAAGCTCGGCCTCTTTGGCCTTCAGATCATGCTCCACGGACTCGCATTTCTTGCCGAGGTCCTGGAGCTCCTGCTGTACCTCACCTACCCAGCACTTTGCTTTTCGCGCTCCTTACATTCTGAGGCCGCCTTGTCTTCGGCCTCGGACAGCACCTTCTTCCGGGCCACCAGCTCGGCAGGCGCCCCTGTTACACGGTCACGACAGTTAGTTGTTAGACCCACCAATTCTTCCTATCCTTAAAAATATAAGAACGGGAATTACTTACCCTTGTTCTCTTCGAGTTGCCTCTTCGTGAGGTCGAGCTCTCCCTGCGCCTGCTCCAGGTCCCGCTTCAGTTCGGCAACCTTGGTAGTACGGGCAACAGCAACAAGCAGCACAGCCTGCTTATTCAAAATAACACTTATGATTAGACTCCTGCGGAATTTAATTGACCCTCTGCTCGGCTTTTCCTTCCGAACGCCAAACAGAGTATCAGGGACTACTACCTATCAGGTGGCAATTTTGCACATATTTACTACTTACCTCGAAGCCTGTTAGGAGGCTGGTGCAAGCTTTGGTTAGTCCGCTCTTGGCGGACGAAACCTTATGAATCACCACACTCATAAGAGTACGGTGCCCTTCGTCCAGGGAAGCGCCGCAAAGCGCTTCCAGCAGACCATCCGGCGCCTCATGTGCAACGGAAGTCCGCGACACAGACGGCTCGCCCTCCTTAGCGAGGGGTCGCCTGCCTGAGTCAGGAACCATCGAAGGTTCCGGAATTGTGTTCGGCTGAGAGCCCGGTTGGCCGTGGCTCTCGTCGACACGATCCGCGGGGATCTTGAACCCCGCGTGTTCGACGACTGGGACCCCGCCTTGGGGCGTCTCCAGAGTCACCTCTCCCTGCTCTGAGAGCCTTTGGGACAACACCTCCATGTCGTCCGCAAGTTGAGGAGTGGTGGCCGTCGGGAGCGAATTCATCTTCGAATTGCTCAGGGACCCGGAGGAGGATACCCCGGGGTGATCCCTGGCCGGACTATACATATGTGCGGCATTATTAATACAAAAACTATGAAGTGAAGTCATTATAGAGTGCAAGCACTTACGATCGCACTAGGGGCTTCCCCCTGGGCAGCCACCCCTCCTCGCTGAGAGCGGCCATGGCGGAGTAGTCCGGAAGGGGCCTCTTCCCCTTCTTGGACGGCCCAGCCTCCCCTCCTGGGGCGGCTTTCCTCTTCTTCTCCCCCCCCCGGTGGGGGAAGGTAGGATCTCTTCTTGATTCCCCCCGCCTCCGCGGGAGGAATCCGACTCGTCGCCATCGGACGACAGGGGAATGACGGCCCTGCGCCGAGGACCTTTTCCGGCCCCTGGATCCGCCTCCCCGGACCCCTCATCCTTCCCGGATGGGTCGTCTTCTTCTTCTTCTTCCTCCCCTTCGTGGGAGGAGCCCGCCTCGTCGTCTTCGGACGAGGCTTCCGACACAACCTTACGCCGGAGACCCTTTCGGATCCCAGGGCCTTCTTCTCGGCCCTCTTCTCCGGCACCTTGTACGGCGCCGGGACCAGCATCTCCGTCAAGAGAACGTCTGCTGGGTCTTCTGGCAGCGGAGCCGGGCAGTAAACCCGCTCCGCTGTCTCCACGTAATCCTGAAGCAAATATGCACAACTATTTAAGGCACTCCCGTGAATATATCTGGAAGAACTGGGTTCGGTGTCAGTCTAAGAACTCACCGGCCTAGGAGCCTGCGCGGTGTGAAGCCCGCGTCCTTTGAATGTCGAAGGAGGCACTTCGGAGGCCTTGAACAGCTCCTTCCATGCGCCTTTGTGCGTCATACCATAGAGCCTTTGGAGCGTCCGGTGCTCAATGGGGACGAACTCCCACAGATTGACTGCCCGCCTCTGGCAAGGAAAGATTCGGCGAACGAGCATGACCTGGATCACGTTGACCAGCTTGATGTTCTTGTCCTTCATGCTCTTGACGCATGTTTGGAGTCCGGTCATCTCGGCAGAATCACCCCAGGACATGCCCTTCCTCTCCCAGGAGGTGAGCCGCATGGGGGCTCCGGATCGGAACTCAGGGGCCGCCGCCCAGTTGGCGCCGCGCGGCTCGATGATGTAGAACCACCCCGATTGCCATCCTCTTACGGCCTCCGCAAAGGAGCCGTCGAGCCATGTGACGTTGGGCATTCGGCCCACCATGGCCCCTCCGCACTCCGCCTGTTGGCCTCTTACCACCTTCGGCTTCACGCAGATAGTTTGCAGCTAAAGGCCGAAGTGAGGCCAGATGCGGAGGAAGGCCTCGCACACGACGATGAACGCCGAGATGTTGATGACGAAATTCGGGGCTAGATCATGAAAATCTAGCCCATGGTAGAACATAAGCCCGTGGACGAAGGGATGGAGTGGGAATCCCAGTCCACAAACGAAGTGGGCGACAAATACGACCCTCTCGCGGGGTCGGAATGACCTGCCCGGCGTCTGGTAGACGGTGCGCTATGTCCGCGGCCAAGTATCCGGCCGCCCGAAGATTGGTGATGTGTTCCTCCTTGACGGTGGAAGCCACCCACTTGCCTCCTGCTCCGGACATGTTTAGCTGTGCGGGGAAGACTTGGGCTTGGGCGCTGGAGCTCGAGGGGGCAAGAGTGGGCAAAGGAGGAAGAAGGCGTGGGTGAAAATGGGAGAATCTTATCCCTTTATAGAGGCGCCGGAAGCGGTGCGCCTCCCCACTTGCCCGTTGGGAATCGCTGGTTTCCCAAGTGCCACGGTTAATGGCACGGTTAGATTACCCATGCCCGTATTGATGAGAATCCCGTAAAAAGGGGACACGATCTCTGCTTTGACAAGACGTGTCACAGAAACCACCTCATGATATGCGTTGTAGCTGGTTGTGTGGAAACGGTTCGAATAATGGATCCGATCATAATAACGTGTCACGTCATCAGGAAAAGTTGTCAGCAGATTGCATTTGTGAAATATCATTCTCTCTACGGTGGTATGCGAAGATCGTTTTTTAGATCCAGACACGATTTGAGTGTTCGATGATTACTTTGGAGTATTCGGAGGAGGAACCCGCCTTGCAATACCGAAGACAATACTGCACGCCCGACTCATCGTTATTGAAGCCTGGTTCAGGGGGTACTGAGGGAGTCCTGGATTAGGCGGTATCCGGACAGCCAGACTGTGTACAACGTCCGGACTATTGAAGCGTGAAGATACAAGACTCAAGACTCTGGTCCATGTCCGGATGGGACTTTCCTTGGCGTGGAAGGCAAGCTTGGCGATCCGGATATTATGTTTCCTTCCTTGTAACCGACTTCATGTAAACCCTAGCCCTCTCCGGTGTCTATATAAACCGGAGAGGTTGGTCCTTAGAAGGCCGATCACAATTACATTCATACCATCATAGGCTAGCTCCTAGGGTTTAGCCTCTACGATCTCGTGGTAGATCTACTCTTGTACTACCCATATCATCAATATTAATCAAGCAGGAAGTAGGGTTTTACCTCCATCGAGAGGGCCCGAACCTGGGTAAACATCTGTGTCCCTTACTTCTTGTTCCCATCAGCCTTGACGCATAGATCGGGACCCACTACCCGAGATCCGCCGGTTTTGACACCGACCCCCCCCCCGACCTCTAGCCCCCTCTCCTAAGCAGACCCTAACGCGCTCGTCACCACCGACGCCTTTCATCGTAGCCACCGCCTCCCCCTGAACCTCTCTCCGCCTCCAGAAGATCCCTCACGACTACCTCTTCCTCCTCAACGAGTCATGTGAGCTCGGCCGCCCTGCATCGCCGTCTGCATCGCCTTCTTCTCCCTCTGGCCGCCGAGATCGCCGGCAACGCCACGACGCCGTCTGTGCCTCCCCGAGCCCAATGAGACCGCCAACGACCACGCTGTGAGCTCCACTCCATTCCCCCTCCCTTGTTTTGCTCGTTCCCGTGTCGTAGCACCCTCGCCCACATGCACGAGCACCGTCGTGCGCCATGGCTGCCTATCCCCCTCGACCCGAGCCCCTCCGCTCGAACCCGTGGCACCAGCATGCTTTTGGTGGCCCGCGGATGCAACCTAGCTCATCAGCTCCTCCCCTGGCGCACGCAGCCGCATCCCCGCGCGTGTCCGAACTCCGGCCACCGCCTCGCTCGCCACCACCAACGCCCCAGCTCACCCCAGCTCCTCTCATGTGCTCCTCTAGATGCGCGCGAACTCAAGGAACTCGTAGAAACAAACGGCGAGGCAAATGGTTGCCCGTAGTTTGATTCCGATGAACATCCGCCGTCGGATGTGCTCGCCGGCGTCCAACTCAGGTGAGGTGATGTGGCGTCCTTAGCCTGAGCCTAATTACCGTGTTAGCCTCGCCCTGTGTCACAGACAGACCGGCCCCACCACTCCAATTAACCACGGGGTAACCCCTGTTTAGTTTTAACCTAACCCTGGTGGGCCCACGCGTCAGCTTTGACCAAGCTGACGTGGCTGTTGACTCGGTCCACATGTTTGTGACCCAGACAGCACTGTGTCACTGACCAGTGGACCTCACTGGTCAGGTTTGACCTAGACCGGGTCAGTTGGCCTGCTAACGTCACCATGACGCAATGCTAATGCAGTATTCGATTTCTGGATTTAAAATAATTCAGAAATTCCAGAAAATAGTATAAACTTCTAAAATTCATATAAATTCAACCGTAAGTCAGAACGGAATAATTTATATATGAAAAATGATCAGAAAAATCCAATCTATCCAACTGTACCATTTTCATGCATGTTTGAGCAAGTTAAATACACTGTTTAGGATGAAACCTGAATAGGACAACTTTGTTAATAGTTCTGGAGTTGGAATTTGGTGTAGTTTTGAATTCCACTTCAATCAAAATGACTTGTTGTTGCATTAGTCCAAATCACAGCATATTGCCATGTCATGATCATGCATCATATTGTTGCATTGCATTGATTGTGTTTCTTCTTTGTTTGTCGGTGTTTGTCCCCTCTTAGTAGACGTGTTCCGACGATGAGTTCGATGACACCAATGAAGAGATATTACTATCTTCGGAAGTGCCAGGCAAGAAAAACCCCCTTGTTCATTTCGATACAATCCCACTCTCTCGCTCCTGCTCTCTTTTACTGCATTAGGACAACAACATTTCAACGGTTACATGTTGCGGTAGCTGAACCCCTTTCCTCTGCATGACCTGTCATTTCCATAGTAAATAGATGAAACCCACTAGGATGAGTAGGAGTTGTTTGATCCCTAATGTGCCTACTCATTCATGCTTGTTGTCATGCCTGCTATTGCTTAGATTTGCGTCAGGTCTGATTCATCGGGGATGAATTGGAGGTGTCTGAACATGTCCTACTGTTGAGAGCTAAGTGTGTGAACACGATTTGGTAAGGGTAGGGGTGAGAGGCCATGTAGGAGTACATGGTGGGTTGTCTCATCGAAGCCGTCCTCAGGAACTGAGTTCTGTGTTTGTGATCCATGAACAGTTGCTACCACACATTGGGTTCCGGTAACTCGACCCCTCTCGACTTATTAATCAGTCTGATCTCTGTCCAGGAGTTGAAACTAGTTTCTAGTGTTTGTAGGTAGTGTTAGTAGTCTACCAAGTGGCACCCGGTATAGGTGGGCTTGGGACAGACTAGGTGAAGTGGCACGGTGTACCAAGTGGCACCTGGATGGTGGGCTTGGGAACCCTGCTCACATCATTTGGTGTCGTGAGTGACACCCCGGCCGGATCTCCTTGCGGATGGAACCCGAATAGGCGATAAACCTGGACTACAGACTTGCATGGTTAGTCAGGTCGTGGCCGACACCCTCGCTAGGCTTCCGCTTGAAGGTTGCCGAGATACATGACGTGTACATGGCGGTAAGTGGCGAGAGCGTTTGTGAAGAAGTACACCCCTACAGGGTTAATATGATCTATTTGAATAGCCGTGTCCACGGTAAAGGACTTCTGGGTTGCCTATACAGTTCATAGACAAGTGAAAGTGGATACTCTAAAATGCGCAAGATAAGCATGAGTGCTATGCATGGCCTTCTCGTAGGGAGACAGGAGCGGATCCATACTGGTGTATTGTTATGGTGAATATGTGGACTCGTGTGTGCCACCTCAAAAGAGTTACTTGCAGTCGTAGTTCAGGTTAGCCACTCAGTCAAAGCTGGCTTGCTGCAGTTAAACCCCACCATCCCTTTCGTTGATAATGATGCATATGTAGTTAGTTCTGATGTAAGTCTTGCTGGGTACATTTGTACTCATGTTTACCTATTTTATGTTTTTGCAGAGAGACTTCAGTCTGACTAGTAGTTCCGCGTGGACTTCGACGTTTAGCTTGTTACCCCAGCTATGATCTTGTGCCCTCGATAGGATCTGGTAGATAGTCGGGCTTCTCAGCCTTTTTAATTTGTAGATGTGTGTACTCAGACATGTTAAGCTTCCGCTTGTGCTTTGACTTGTATGCTCTGAATGTTGGGTCATGAGACCCATGTTTGTAATATCTCGCTCCTCGGAGCCTACTAAATAAAGTACTTGAGTTGTAGAGTCATGTTGTGATGCCATGTTGTATTTGCACATATCGAGCATATTGTGTGTATGTTATTGAAATGCTTGATATGTGTGGGATCTGACTATCTAGTTGTTTATCCTTGGTAGCCTCTCTTACCGGGAAATGTCTCCTAGTGCTTCCACTGAGCCCTGGTAGCTTGCTACTGCTCCGGAACACTTAGGCTGGACGGCATGTGTCCTTCTTCGTTCCTGTGTCTGTCCCTTCGGGCAAATGTCACGTGGTGTCTACCGAAGTCCTTTTAGCCTGCTACAACCCGGATTCTCCGGAGTCCTGTTAGCCCAGCTACTACAGCCCGGATTCACTCGCTGATGACTGACACATTCGTTGCTGGGTCATGTATGCATGTCCCTGTAAGTTAGTGCCACTTTGGGTTCATGACTAGCCATGTCAGCCCGGGTTCTTTGTCATATGGATGCTAGCGACACTATCATATACGTGTGCCAAAAGGCGCAAACGGTCCCGGGCATGGTAAGGCGACACCCGTGGGAATACCGTGCGTGAGGCTGCAAAGTGATATGAGGTGTTACATGCTAGACCGGTGTGGCATAGAATCGGGGTCCTGACATAGAGTGACAGAAGCTTAAACCCTAGTTTATGCGTTGCTTCGTAAGGGCTGATTTGGATCCATATGTTTCATGCTATAATTAGGTTTACCTTAATACTTCTTTTGTAATTGCGGATGCTTGCAATAGGGGTTAATCATAAGTGGGATGCTTGTCCAAGAAAGGGCAGTACCCAAGCACCGGTCCACCCACATATCAAATTATCAAAGTACCGAATGCGAATAATATGAGTGTGATGAAAACTAGCTTGATGATAATTCACATGTGTCCTCGGGAGCGCTTTTCTCACTATAAGAAATTGTCCAGGCTCGTCCTTTGCTACAAAAAGAATTGGGCCACCTTGCTGCACCTTATTTACTTTTATTGCTTGTTACCCGTTACAGATTATCTTATCACAAAACTATCTGTTACCTACTATTTCAGTGCTTGCAGAGAATACCTTACTGAAAACCGCTTGTCATTTCCTTCTGCTCCTAGTTGGGTTCGACACTCTTACTTATCGAAAGGACTACGATAGATCCCCTATACTTGTGGGTCATCACTACTCCACCAGGAAAGTGCAGGGCTTCAAGAACCAAAAGACACCACTCAAGCTCTGTTCGGACTCATAAGCCATGTTGTTGTTATATCCCCAAAAGGTTGCCTCTTAGCATCTTTGTTATTCTCATTAGCATCTCTATTTACAATAATGGTGTTGTCTGGAAAATTCACAATATAATGCACAACGGAATTAGTGCCACATGTTCATGCCACTAATTAAAAAAACACCCTTAAGAAAAACAATCAACTGAACCTTGAACGCAAGTAGGCCTAGATCTAGAAAACAATACATCATATTACTAATCAAAAGCAAGTAGAAATATCAAACTGAGAGGCAGAACTATTTGAAAACCAAAATTTAGGCCAAGTAAAACATAAACATCAAGGATTTTCTTGACGTCACGCGGGAGACGGCTGTAGGAAACATATAATTGCCCTCTGGGTAAACCCTGAACACTTTAAGTAGAGCAAATAAAAGATAAGTCCGAACATTGCTTTATTTAGTCACAAGTATAGCACAAGCTTACTTAATATGCTGGGCATAAGCATGACTACCATCAACATATAAGGATTTGACAAATGTGAGATACCGCAACCAATTTTAAACTTTGCACAACTTCATGAATATACTTAATGTCCTGACAGTACTATACCCGTTGCGCAAAGGCCTACTAATTCCGTGCATGCTTTGAAAAGAAAACCATGTATTAATTGTTTCAGTCATGGGCAAGTACAGTAGGTGACAAATGGAATAGCCTTTTAATCAAAAAATGTTTTTTGTTGAATTTATACCTCTCTATATCTATTTATTTTTCCTTTGGCGAATAGGATCTGCGAAAATGTACAGAAAAAATATTTACTTACTGCATTTTCCAGAAGACGGACATAGCAGAACTGTCTCAACAATGAACTGGCATCTAAACACTAGAAACTGAAGAACACTACAGCAGCACAAATCATCTTCATAGTAAGCAAAGCAATCTTAAATTAGACAAGGATACTGATATGCAAATTTGAGGTAGAAAATGTTCATTTTCCCAGGTACTAACTCGCAATTGGTCTACAAATAGGTTCAAGTAAGCAAGTAAGTAGTGACCACCTTAATTAGAAGGGTCTCCTCAGCCTGAGGCCATACAAGTAAGGTGGGGATCTCATGCTCCATGGGCCAGTCTGGTATCCTTCATTTGCATGTACTACTCTGGACCATGGGTCTCTTCCCTGTTCAGTTTTTGCACAACATCTCAGCAATTTGTAAGGCGATTTATAATTTCTCCACAACATACATTTTGTCCAGTCAAGAAGGTCTACAAAAAAAATCACGATAGCCGAGTGTTCCAGCTCAAAAAAGATATAAAGAAGTCATGGTATTCTTGCTTCAAAAACTATGGCTAGATCAATTCTAAATTTCAAATTTTAGTTTGTAGAAACAACTTAAGTGGCATGTTATTAGACATTCTGCACCAGAACAGAATCTAGACTAAATAAGAACTTACATAAGCACTGCACCTGTGAACACTCACTCTCTGGGACAAATGCAGACCAACTAAACTGAATATTCTACATCAGAACTGAATCTTGACTAATTAATAACTGCCATAAGCACTGGACTTTTAAACATTCGCTCTCTGGGAGAAATTGACAAGCAGGATGCATGACCACTTGCAACTGATGTGTGGCACTTAATTTGCATATATAAATTATTTCATCAAGGACGTAAGGGGTGAAGATGGAGAAAGCAAGGAACATAATACAGCAGCCTCAGAGAGCCCATTCTCACAGCCGTCCTGTACGGGAGCACTATTTAAAAGCACAATAAACAGAAGTAGAAGAATTTATTCTTCTGAATTAATACGGCCTGGGGCTGCTCTCTACAATGATGCCGCATCTACAATTACACAATTTTCAGAAATGCTTTGTATTATCATAGTGCATCATAAAAAATACGGGCTTTGCATTGACTTCACATGAGCACAAAATCCCTAGCATACATTTACCAAGATGTTAGATACTAATTCCCCTCCAAGCTGTATGAATCATTAGTATAAAATAAATACTATGTCAATAACTACAGATCCAATTATACGAAGTATATCCATGTTTTCAGAAAAACATATTACCCATTCTTTTGGTTGAAATGAATCTAAGAAAGCAACTTGTGTGTTCATTCTGAAACACCTAAAGCTTGACTCGACTACATTTGTACAGTAGCATTAAGAAATTGGAAAGGGTTCCATCAGTTACAGATTCACCCATGAAGGGCACAAAAACATCCTGAAGAAGTAAATCTAATACCATACAAAGTATGTTACAGTTTTTGAAATTTTTCTACCAGTGCATGATCAGCAAATCGACCGTCCTTCAGTTTTAATAAATCAATCTAATTTAATGGCAACACAACACCTTACAATCACCCAAAATTCCATGAATATGGACATATCACCACTATTGTGAAGTCGTAGATGGTAATGGCCATCGCGCAATGTGAGCCTCGGAGAGGAAGAGCAGGGTTTGGCAGAGCCAACCTTCACAGGTTGGCAGCAGACACACTTGTCATTGCTCACACGTGCGCTGCTCCCGCGCCCATCATCTTGGCTGCCACTCCCGCCACTAGCAAGATGCACATAGCACACTGGAACAAACAAAAAAATATGAGAGAAGTACTGAACAAACTTTGACAGTGAGAAAGAATCAAAGTGCTACAGCCAAATAAACTCCTCACTATCACCAGCAAGATTTAGTCTGAATTATGCATATCATTCCTTCAAAGCATTCATATACTCTGAGTTAATCAACAATAATCATGAAGCACACGTGTCTACCCATGTCGTAGGCCATCGACTCCAGTCCCCAATGGACTCCTTCAACAATGCAATGTCTTCCTGTAGCAATGCAAAATTCAGTAACAAAGACAACAAGCCTAGTGAGAGAGTCAATAGCAAAATAAACACTTTCAACCAATTCCCGAGAAACAGAGAGTACGCATAGGAACTTACCATTGATGTAACAATGCAATGCCATTTCATATTTGTAGCTGGTTGGTTTTAGAGGGATTCTGGTAAAAAATCTAAATTATTTAAGGTTGCCTCTTTCCAGAAATGAAATAGAAATGTAAATTCAGTACGCATGTGGATAAGAATAAAATGAAACTTCCTATCTGCATTAAAACATCAAGCTCCATACTGAAAAATTAACAGGTCACAACAAATCACTGGAAAGTAGCATTTCATAGAACTAGCTCTTTGCTCAGCTTATTTTTCCCACCTCTCTCAGTTTGAACTTCCTTATTGATTATTGTTGAATCCATTTTATAACAAAAAAAAAGAGTCACTCAAGGTAAACGTGAACTTTGATCCAAAACTATAAGAACAAGGAAAATGCCTTTTTACCTGTGTTTCTTACGATGGTTTCCCTTTACATATGTGTTGTTGTAGTTAGCTAGCCGCAGATGAAGCATCAAGAACACAAGTCATGATCAAATATTGCTTCCAGATGGAATTTCCTCAAACAAGTTATGTGCACGTGTTGTACTTTCCTGTTGAAAATATGAACAACAACAAACATGTCATCATTGTAATGAAATTGAAGGACGTCTATGAATTCGACATTCAAACTTCATAAGGGCATTACTAACTAATCTTCCTCCATATATCTGCAAGTATCCGTGAAGGAAAAAAACATCTCCAAGTTACGTTGATCTGATTCAAGCTCCATACAAATCCTAAACAAAATCAAATCAGGAGGTACCTGGCGCTTGATTTGATATGGACATGACGGCACCATTTGTGGAGAGAAGCACTTGGGGAGGTCAATGGCGAGCAAGGCCATGGCGGTAGTGACGACGCAGGACAAAGGCGCGCGGAGAGGAGAGGCCAGCACCGCTGCATTCCCTGCTTGGGAGCTGCTTGGGAGCCGGATGTCACGCGCTCCCGGCCACCCCATCGGGCCCCGTGTGGTGCTCCACTCTGCTCTGGCAGCGGCGGGATCAAGCCCTATGTGGATGTGCTCATCCGGCGACCCACATCTCCTGGCTTTGCACCCCCCTCGTCCACTTCTCTCCTCTATGCCCAGGCTCCTCCCACCGCTGCTGCTGTCTCTCTATCAGTGAGTAGGTGGAAGAGGAAGGCGAGGTTGAGGCGCCCTGTCCAGATCTTGGCCCTGAAGATTAAACACGAACAAAAAAGGTAAATCAACAGAAAGGAAATGGGAGGAGCAGATCCATGGAAGGAGGTCGGGCGGCTCACTGGGCACCATCTAGGGTCGTCTCCGCCACCGCCTCTACGCAGGCTCCTGGCCGGCCGATGACCAGGGCGTCGCGCCACCCCGCTTTTCCTTGGCTAGCTCATGCGTTTAGGCGCGGCCGTCGCTGGTGATGAGGTGGGTGTGACAAGGAGACGAGGAGGGGCTTGGGGCGGATCAGGAAGGGGGAGGTGGACAGATGCAGGAGGGCGCGACTAGGGTTCGTGGGGGTGGCGGCTGAGAAAGGGAGGACCGGAGGAGGGAGAGGTGCGGGCTGGCGGCTGTGGGGATTGGTGGGCCAATGGGCTTTCCAGGAGGCTCAACCAATTAGATCCTCACACCAACGAAGCCAGCCAATACATGACGACCCCACCGACAAAGAGGCCCACCGGTCATGCACATGGGAAAGAAATAACATGGTGAAACATGCAGTCAATATCCAATGGTGAAGGAGAGGCATGGTGGGAATTTTACCTCGATCTGACGGCCAGCGAAGGAACCGGTCGAGGGAGCCTTCTCCATGCGAGTTGGCTAGCCTCATTATTGTTTTAAATTAAGGCCTCCTTTTAATAGAGTATCATACCAAAGCATTAACACTTAGTGAATACATGAACTCCTCAAACTACGGTCATCACCGGGAGTGGGCCCGATTATTGTCACTTCGGGGTTGCCGGATCATAACACATAGTAGGTGACTATTGACTTGCAAGATAGGATCAAGAACTCACATATATTCATGAAAAAATAGGTCCAGATCTGAAATCATGTCACTCAAGCCCTAGTGACAAGCATTAAGCATAGCAAAGTCATAGCAACATCAATCTTAAAACATAATGGATAGTAGGGATCAAACCCCAACAAAACTAACTCGGTTACATGGTAAATCTCATCCAACCCATCACCGTCCAGCAAGCCTACGATGGGATTACTCACACACGGTGGTGAGCATCATGAAATTGGTGATGAAGGATGGTTGATGATGATGATGGCGATGGATTCCCCTCTCTGGAGCACCGAACGGACTCCAGATCAGCCCTCCCGAGGAAGAACAGGGCTTGGCGGCGGCTCCGTATCGTAAAACGCGATGAATCCTTCCCTCTGTTTTTTTCTCCCCGAAAGTGAATATATGGAGTTGGGGTTGAGGTCGGTGGAGTCCCAGGGGGCCCACAAGGCAGGGGCGCGCCCCTGGGGGGCCTGCACCCTCATGGACAGGGTGTGGGCCCCGTGACGTTGATTCTTTCGCCAATATTTTTTTATTAAATCCAAAATGTGTCTCCGTGGATTTTCAGGTCATTCCGAGATCTTTTATTTCTGCACAAAAATAACACCATGGCAATTCTGCTAAAAACATTGTCGGCCCGGTTTGTTCCATTCAAATCATGCAAGTTAGAGTCCAAAATAAGGGCAAAAGTATTTGGAAAAGTAGATACGTTGGAGACATATCAACTACCCCAAGCTTAAACCTTTGCTTGTCCTCAAGCAATTTAGTTGACAAACTGAAAGTGATAAATAAAAACTTTTACAAACTCCGTTTGATTTTGTTGTTGCAAATATGTAAAGCCAGCATTCATGTTTTCAACAAAGATTATGAACTAACCACATTCACAATAACATTAAGGTCTCATGTTTACTCATATCAATGGCATAATCAACTAGCGATTGATAATAATAAATCTCGGATAACAACACTTTCTCAAAACAATCATAATATGATATAACAAGATGATATCTCGCTAGCTCTTTCTGAGACCGCAAAACATAAATGCAGAGCACCCCTAAAGATCAAGGACTGACTAGACATTGTAATTTATGGGAAAAGAGATCCAGTCATAGTCATACTCAATGTAAACTAATAGCAATGCATGCAAATGATAGCGGTGCTCTCCAACTGGTGCTTTTTAATAAGAGGATGATGACTCAACATAAAAGTAAATAGATAGGCCCTTTGTAGAGGGAAGCAGGGATTTGCAGAGGTGCCAGAGCTCGAGTATTGAAACAGAGATAAATAATATTTTGAGCAGCATACTTTCTTTGTCAACATAACAACCAAAAGATCTCAATATCTTCCATGCTACATACATTATAGGCGGTTCCCAAACAGAATGGTAAAGTTTATACTCCCCCACCACCAACGAACATCAATACATGGCTGACCCGAAATAACGGGTGCCGTCCAACTAACAACAATCCTGGAGGAGTTTTGTTTGCAATTATTTCGATTTGATTTGAGCATGGGACTGGGCATCCCGGTTAACGGCCATTTTCTTGTGAATGATGAGAGGAGTCCACTCATCGTGAGAATAACCCACCTAGCATGGAAGATATAGACAACCCTAGTTGATACATGAGCTATTTGAGCATACAAAACAGAATTTCATTTGAAGGTTTAGAGTTTGACACATACAAATTTACTTGGAACGGAAGGTAAATACCGCATATAGTAAGGTATGGTGGACTCATAAGGAATAACTTTTTGGTTTATGGAAGTGGATGCACAAGTAGTATTCTCGCTTAGTACAAGTGAAGGCTAGAAAGAGACTGGGAAGCAACCAACTAGAGAGCGACAACAGTCATGAACATGCATTAAGATTAACCAACAATGAGTGCAAGCATGAGTAGGATATAAATCACCATGAATATAAATATCGTGGAGGCTATGTTGATTTTGTTTCAACTACATGCGTGTACAAGTGCCAAGTCAAGCCACTCGAATCATTCAAAGAAGGATACCACCCTATCATACCGCATCACAACCATTTTAATAGCATGTTGGCACACAAGGTAAACCATTATAGACTCCTAGCTTATTAAGCATGGCATGAGCAACTATAATCTCTAATTGTCATTG
This sequence comes from Triticum aestivum, assembly GCF_018294505.1. Taxonomy (NCBI): domain Eukaryota; kingdom Viridiplantae; phylum Streptophyta; class Magnoliopsida; order Poales; family Poaceae; genus Triticum; species Triticum aestivum. The sequence goes on from NC_057813.1 coordinate 277,009,369, forward strand.
CAAACATGTTTCATCCATAATAGGCTGAATCAGGAACAGTGGACTAATCATATTTACAAAAACAAGATAGGCCGAGTTCATACCAACTTCTCTCATCTCAATCAGTCCATCATATTTCGTCATTATTGCCTTTCACTTGCACGATCGAATGGTGTGGATAATGATAATAGTGCACGTACATTGGACTAAGTTGGAATCTGCAAGCATTTAGTACAAAGGAGAAGACAAGGTTATATGGGCTCTTGGTTAGATCAACAATAATGCATATTAGAGCCACTCAACGTATTCATAGTGGTCTTCTCCTCTCGACCCTCAAAGAAAAGAGAAGAAATAAAACTATTTACACGGGAAAGCTCCCAACAAGCAAAAGAAGGAAGAGAAATCTTTTTGGTTTTTTCTTTTAATTACTACTACAAGCATGGAAAGTAAACTAGCTAAAAGCTATAACTAATTTTTTTGGGTTTTTCTTAAGGTTTTTCAAACACACAAGAAGAAAGCAAGAGAAGGAAAATAAACTAGCATGGATAGTACAATGAAAAAGTATGAGCACCGACAACTAGCATGAGTGTATAAACATGAATGTAATGTCGGTGAGAGATACGTACTCCCCCAAGCTTAGGCTTTTGGCCTAAGTTGGTCTATGGCCACTGCTCGAAGCTACTCTCTCCGATGTACTGAGGAGGATCCTCCGGGCGCCACTGGTTAGCGATCTCCTCCGGATCCCATTGATAAACAAACTGTCTATATGGGTCAACTGGTGGCTCAGGCTCAGGCTTTGGGGCTGGTGTCATCCTCTAGTATGCATAAATGGCCTCGGGCAAAATGAGGTATGTGCCTGAAAGTATGTTAAACAAAGAGGGTGCAGGCAAGAAATAGTGTCACGGTGAGTTTTACCAAATATCAAATTATACTTAAGCATCTTCTTATTATTTTTAACGATAAACTCATGTGCTACCATACTCGTATAATACAGAAAAATAGTGGGTAGCAACTTGTGCTCTTTCTCATAATGCCTAATAGGTATCTCCAAATGTTCAGCAAGGCGTGAAGCAAATATACCACCAAAGATGGGGCCCTTTGTATAGTTTAGACTTAACCCTTTAGCAACAATAGCGCCTAAGCCGAAAGTTCTATCACGAAACAAAGCATGGTGCAAAATAAAAATATCAGGAGCACTGAGATTTTCACTGATCCCGAGACCAGTTAAGCATCTACTAGCAAATATCGCAAAGTAATGTAGAATAGGAAAATGTATACTAGTAATTCTTGCATCGGAAACCTTTCTTGTTTCCCCTACAGCAATTCTATCAATAAACTCACCCACATCACTACAATGTGGTTCCTCAATGCTGCCCACAAAGGGTATCTTGCAGACCCGACAAAAATCACGGAGTGACATCTCCTTAGCCTCATCATATAAGTGAAACTCCACTGAAGGTGGTGATTTCTTAGCATGGAAATAATTTTTTTTGCACGAAAGTATTATTGAGTAGGAGATATTGTTCGCACGGTCGTGGAGGAAGTCGGTGAGGCCTGCATTCTCAGCCAAGTAATAGAAATCATCATGAATTCCGGCGGCCCTCAAGAAGGCATCACAAGGCCATTCGCACGACCAGACTTCCCGGTGCAAGGAAGATTGAACTTGGGTTTTTTGTTCTCCTCATTCTGCTTATCCTTCAAGCTTCGGCTCAAAGAGCCCCTCAACAATCTTATCATTTTCTCTGAAAAATTTCTAAAAATTTTAGTGACTCAAAATAAAAGTGAACCAAACTCAACAAGATTGATTGCAACTACTCCCACAAGTGCCTAGAGGCTATATCATGCATTAAAACTACTTGGGACCATATAAATTTGACATGCAAGCTCAAGAACAGGGTCACCTTAGCAGCAAAAATTTGCAATGAATAAAGTACTAGAACAAAAACTAATTGGACCATTGGAGAGATCAAAAATGGCAGCAAGATGAGCTAGAACATGGGTTTGAGCTATGGGAGGATTTTTTCTGGAGGAAGACGAGGTGTGTGGGTGCTGGAATAAGTGCAGGGGGTCCACGTGGGGCCCACGAGGCAGGGGGCATGCTCCAGGCGGTGGGTGCGCCCTTTGCCCTCGTGGTGAAATGGTGGGCCCCCCTGGTGTGTTCTTAGTGCCAGAAATTCTTAAATATTCTACAAAAAATCATACTTCATTTTCAGGACATTTGGAGAACTTTTATTTTCGGGGTATTTTTATTGCATGGATAACTCAGAAAATAGACAGAAAATACTATTTTTGCTTTATTTAATCTAAATAACAGAAAGCAAAAAGTGGGTACAGAGAGTTGTGTTTTCTAACTTCATCCATCTCATGCTCATCAAAAGGAATCCACTAACAAGGTTGATAAAGTCTTGTTAACAAACTTCTTCCGAATCACATGAAACCGGAGAATTTTTTAATAACACTAGATTACCTCAACGGGGATATGCATGTCCCCAACAATAAGAATATCATATTTCTTTTTGACGGTAGGAAGAGGGAATTCAAAACCTCCAATAATAATTGTTGAAATTTTTCCAATAGAATTGATACTATGAACTTGAGGTTATTTCCTCGGAAAGTGTACCATATGCTCATTACCATTAACATGAAAAGTGGCATTGCCTTTGTTGCAATCAATAACAGCCCCTACAGTATTTAGAAAAGGTCTACCAAGGATAATCGACATGCAATCGTCCTTGGGAATATCAAGAATAACAAAGTCCGTTAAAATAGTAACATTTGCAACCACAACAGGCACATCCTCACAAATATCGACGGGTATAGCGGTTCATTTATCAGCCATCTGCAAAGAGATTTCAGTAGGTGTCAACTTATTCAAATCAAGTCTATGATATAAAGAAAGAGGCATAACACTAACACCGGCTCCAAGATCACATAAAGCAGTTTTAACATAGTTTCTTTTAAGGGAGCATGGTATAGTTGGTACTCCTGGATCTCCTAGTTTCTTTGGTATTCCACCCTTAAAAGTATAATTAGCAAGCATGGTGGAAATTTCAGCTTCCGGTACCTTTCTTTTATTTGTAACAATATCTTTCATGTACTTAGCATAAGGGTTCATTTTAAGCATATCAACCAAACGCATACGCAAGAAGATAGGTCTAATCATTTCAGCAAAGCGCTCAAAATCCTCATCATCCTTTTTCTTGGATGGCTTATGAGGAAAAGGCATGGGTTTCTGAACCCATGGTTCTCTTTCCTTATGTGCTTCCTAGAAACGAAGTCTCTCTTATCATAATGTTGATTCTTTGATTGTGGGTTATCAAGATCAACAACATGTTCAATTTCTACATCATTGTTATTACTAGGTTGATCATCAACATGAACATCATCATTAACATTATCACTAGGTTCATGTCACTACCAGATTGGGTTTCAACATCAGAAATAGAAATATCATTGGGGTTCTCAGGTGTGTCTATAATAGGTTCACTAGAAGCATGCAAAGTCCTATCATTTTTCCATTTCTTTTTCTTATAAGGACTAGGTGCATCATCATTAGTTCTCTGAGAATCTTGCTCAACTCTCTTAGGATGGCCCTTAGGATACAAAGGTTCCTGAGTCATTCTACCACCTCTAGTCATAACTCTAACAACATTATCATTTTTCTTATTGTTTAGTTCATTGAGCAAATCATCATGTGCTTTAAGCACTTGTTCTACTTGAGTGGTAACCATGGATGCATGTTTACTAATAGGTTTAAGGTCACTTTTAACTCTTGACATATAATCACTCAAGTGTTCAATCATATAAGCATTACGTTTCAATTGTCTACCAACATAAGCATTGAAGTTTTCTTGTTTAACAACAAAATTATCAAACTCATCCAAGCATTGGCTAACAGACTTATAACGAGGGATATCACCTTCAGCAAACCTATAGAGAGAATTTACTTTTACTACCTATGTCGGGTTATCAAGACCATGTATTTGTTTGATAGGTGGTAAATTCTTAACATCTTCAGATATAATACCTTTTTCTTTCATAGATTTCTTTGCCTCTTGCATATCTTCAGGACTGAGAAACAGAATACCCCTTTTCTTCCGAGTTAGCTTAGGAGTTGGTTTAGGAAGTGTCCAATCATTATCATTACTCAATGTATTATTCAATAGCAACTCAGCTTGCTCAACAGTTCTTTCCCTGAAAACACAACCAGCACAACTATCCAGGTGGTCTCTGGAAGCATCGGTTAGTCCATTATAAAATATATCAAGTATTTCATTTTTCTTGAGAGGATGATTAGGAAAAGCATTAAGTAATTGGAGAAGCCTCCCCCAAGCTTGTGGGAGACTCTCTTCTTCAATTTGCACAAAATTATATATTTCCCTTAAGGCAGCTTGTTTCTTATGGCCGGGGAAATATTTTGTAGAGAAGTAATAAATCATATCCTGGGGACTACACACACAACCAGGAGCAAGAGAATTAAACCATATCTTAGCGTCACCCTTTAATGAGAAAGGAAACAATTTAAGGATATAGTAATAACGGATTTTTTCCTCATGAGTAAATAGGGTGGGTATACCATTCAATTTAGTAAGGTGTGCCACAACAGTTTCAGATTCATAGCCATAAAAACTATCAGATTCAACCAAAGTAACCAACTCAGGATCGACAGAGAAACATTAATCCTTATCAGAAATACAGATAGGTGAAGTAGCAAAACCAGGGTCATATTTCATTCTAGCTTTCAGATACTTTTCTTTCAGCTTAGCTAACAGTTTCTTAAGATCATATCTATCTTTGCAAGCAAAAAGGTCTCTAGAAGTTTCTTCATCCATAACATAACCCTCAGGCTTAGGCAATTCATATCTAGGGGGAGAATCTTCATCATCACTTTCATCAATATTATCAGTTTCAATAATTTCATTCTCTCTAACGCTAGCAAGTTGTTCATCAAGAAATTTACCTAATGGCACTGTATTACCAAGCATAGAATATCAGGACCCCGATTCTATGCCACACTGATCTAGCATGTAACACCTCATCACTTTGCGGCCTCACGCACGGTATTTCCACGGGTGTCGCCTTACCATGCCCGGGACCGTTTGCGCCTTTTGGCACACGTATATGATAGTGTCGCTAGAATCCATATGACAAAGAACCCAGGGTGACATGGCTAGTCGTGAACCCAAAGTGGCACTAACTTACAGGGACAGGCATACATGACCCAACAACGAACGTGTCGGTCATCAGCGAGTGAATCCGGGCTGTAGCAGCTAGGCTAGCAGGACTCCGGAGGATCCGGGCTGTAGCAGGCTAACAGGACTCCGGTAGACACCGCGTGACATTTCCGTGAAGGGACAGACATAGGAATGAAGAAGGACACATGCCGGCCAGCCTAAGTGTTCCGGAGCAGTAGCAAGCTACCAGGGCTCAGTGGAAGCACTAGGAGACATTTCCTAGTAAGAGAGGCTACCAAGGATAAACAACTAGATAGTCAGATCCCACACATAGCAATACACATTACACGTAACATGCAAGTATGTGTTGTACAACATGGCATGACAACATATCTCAACAACTCGTATAGATAAGGCTCAAAGAGCCATCATATCATGTATTACAAATAGGGGTCACATAACCCAACATTCAGAGCGCACAAGCAACAAGCGGAAGCATTACATGTGTGAGTACAGACATCTACAAATGAAAAAGGCTGAAGAGCATGACTATCTACAACATCCTATCAAGATCGTAGCTGAGGTACAAGCTACTTGTTGAAGTCCACGGAAACTAGTAAGACCGAAGTCTCCGCTGCAAAAACATAAATAAAGCAACATGAGTACAAAGGTACTCAGCAAGACTTACGTCAGATCCTATCATACATGCATTTGTATCAAGAAGGTAATGTGGGGTTCAGTTGCAGCAAGCTAGCTATGACTCAGTGGTTATCCTGTTCTACGACTACGAGAAACTTCTTTGAGGTGAGATGGCGCACACGAGTCCACTAATCACCACACAATACACTACTATGGATTCATCCCCGTATCCCTTACGGGAAGGCCATCCATAGAAACACTTGTCTTGAGCATTTTAGAGTATCCATTTCAAGTTGTCTATGTACCATATAAGTATCCAAGTCTCCATAACCGAGGACGCGGCTATTCGAATAGATGATGTTAACCCTGCAGGGGTGTACTTCTTCACACACGCTCTCGCCACTTACCGCCATGTACACGTCATGTATCTTGGCAACCTTCAAGGGGAAGTTTGGCGAGGGTGTCGGCCACGACCTGACTAACCACACAAGACTCTAGTCCAGGTTTATCGCCTATTCGGGTTCCATACGCAAGGAGATCCGGCCGGGGTGTCGCTCACGGCCCCAAACGATGTGAGCAGGGTTCCCAAGCCCACCATCCGGGTGCCACTTGGTACACCGTGCCACCTATGCCTAGTCTGTCCCAAGCCCACCCTGTCGGGTGCCACTTGGTAGAAAAATAGCACTACCTACAAACACCAGAAACTAGTTGCGACTCCTGGACAGAGATCAAGTCGGTTAATAAGGCGAGCGAGTCAATTAAGGATCCCAATGTGTGGTAGTATCGAGTCATTGGACAACATACATAGAACTCAGTGCTTAAGGACGATTCCAGTGAGACAACCCACCATGTACTCATACATGGCCTCTCACCGCTACCTTTACCAAATCATGTTCACACACTTCACTCTCAGCATCAGAACATAGAACATTGCACTCCAATTCATTCCCAATGAATCAGACCTGACACACTCTAAGCAATAGCAGGCATGGCATGGTAGGAACACAATAATGGCTTCAATCAACTCCTACACATGCTAGTGGGTTTCAACTATTTACTATGGCAATGACAGGTCATGCAGAGGAATGGGTTCAACTACCGCAGCACAAAGTACCAATTGAATCATTGTTGTCCTAATGCAATAACTGAGAGCTGGAGCGAGAGAGTAGGATTGTATCGGAATGAACAAGGGGGTTTGCTTGCCTGGTAGATCAACAGGGGGGCACTGCTCCTTAGACAGGTACTCTGGAGCACTCTCCGGAGCAGGACCTATCGAGAAGGAATGGTGTCGGCAATCAATACACAAGCATATGCAACAATATGATGCATGAACATGGCATTAATATGTGGTATTGTTTGAGCTAATGCAACTAGCATTCATTTGGTTGAAATCCATTTGAACCAAAGATTCAAATGCATCTCCAAAGTAAGCTCTTATATATGCCATTTATATGTTTTCACTTATACAGTAGGTATAAGTTGGTTTGTCATGCATGAAACTGGTGCAGGTGGATAGATTGAATTTTTTCTGATAATTTTTCATATATAACTTATTTCAATCTGAGCTACGGTTGAATTTCTATGAATTTTTGAAGTTTATATCATTTTCTGGAATTTCATGATTTAATTTAAATCCCGAAAATGAATAACTGTGTCAGCACTACGTCATGCTTGCGTCAGCAAGTCAACAGCACTGACTGGGGTCAAACTTGACGTGCGGGTCCACACGTCAGTGACACAAGGTCAAACGGGGGGGGGGGGGTTATTTCCTTAATTAAAAGATTATGGGGCACTGGGGCCCACATGCCAGTGTCAGGGGTTAGTTAGGCAGTGATTAGTATTAAGCTAATCACCTGGCCGACGGGGCCCACTCGTCAGGCCGGCGAGGTCGTCGCCGGTGACCACAGAACACGGCGGAGTACGCATTGGGGGCCACGGGGGCGGCGCCTGAGAGCACCGGGGCGTAGCCCGTGCTCTCCCGCATCCAGGGGAGCAGACGGGAAGCCGCGGGAGCGCCGGAGCTCGCCGAAGTGGAGCTCGCAATGGCGGCCGGAGCACGAGCCCGCTTGGACGTTGTGGCTTGCAAATGAGCGGGGAGAAGAGCTAGCGGGGCACTACGTGCATGTGCGAGTGTGTTGGACAGGTCATTCTGACCAAAAGGCCGCCAGAGCATCACCGGCGATGAGCTCGGGCAGCGGCGGGTTTCTGTAACCGAAGAATCGGCGACTACGGTGAGCCATCGAGGCGGAGGAGAGGGGGTTCGGTCCGTGAGCTCACAGCAGAGACGACGGGATGGTCAGCATGCTCAGGGGAGGCCTAGAGGCGACGGGACGGCGACGGCAATCTCAGCCGGCTGTGGTGAAGAAGGCAACGACGACGGCTTCACGGGGCGTCCGACGGCACGTGGCTTGGCGGAGAGGTGGCAGACGACGTTGCGGAGCTCGCACGCATGACGGGCGGTCGAGGGGATGGCGGGGAGCGCGGGCAGCAAACGGCGGCGACCGGCGCATTCGGTCGCGAGAGAGAAAGCGAGGGAGAGGAGGGGAGAGGACTGGGGAAGAGTGGGAGGGTCCGGGGGGCACGTGGCGACATGCGGGGCATCCAAGGCGACGGAGGGGAGGATAGGCAAGCATGAGGCGGTGGCGCGGCTGCGGCATGCCGGCCACACAGCTGCTTTGGGCAAGGGGGAGGAAGACAACAGAGGGGCTAGTGGGCTAGGCCGCTGCTGGGCTGGCCACTTGGGCCGCCAGGTGGCTGCACAGGTGAGTTGGCCCAGGTAGGTTTTTTCTATTTTTGTTTTCTTTTCTATTTTTCTGACATTTGTTCGATTTAATAAAAATACTAAACCATTTATTTTTCTTATGCCAATTTTTTTAGGGGCTAGTGGTATTATTCCAGAGCTCCTCAACAACTGGCATAATTTTTGGACAATATTTTATATATATAACAATATATATCCAAAGCAAATAATTACTGCATTAATTCCATATGCCCAAAATAAATACTTATGAGATCCTAAAAATATTGGTTTGATTTTTATCTCCGTCCAATATTTTCAGAGAGCAATATGAGCATTTTCTTGGACCTTTTTGGAGCAATTTTTATCTGGGTCATTTCCAGAAATGATTCTGAGGGTTTCACAAATCCCCATTTCAAATTTAAATGGAATTTAGACATGATGCACACATGACTAGCTAGTCTAGGTCATATCAGAACTAGGAATGTGACAACTCACCCCCACTTGAAAGAATCTTGTCCCGAGATTTAGGGGTCGACGGAAAGAAAGCAGGGTACTCCAGTCGAAGACGATCTTCTCGCTCCCAGGTAGCTTCTCTCTCGGAATGATGAGATCACTGAACCTTGAGGAACTTGATGTTCTGACATCGGGTAACACGCTCTACTTGATCAAGAATGCGAACCGGGTACTCTCGATATGTGAGGTTATCTTGGAGATCAAGCGTTTCATGGTCCACTCCGCGGATAGGATCCGAGAAGCAACGCCTGAGTTGAGAGATGTGGAAGACATCATGCACACTGGAAAGATGTGGGGGTAGTTCCAACTGGTAGGCAACCTCTCCTCATTTGGCGAGAATGCAAAAAGGACCAATGTAACGAGGGGCCAACTTGCCCTTGATACCGAAACGATGGGTACCCTCCAAAGGAGTAACCCGAAGGTAAGTTTTGTCGCCAACTTCATAAGTCATATCCTTATGATGACGATCATACTGGCTCTTTTGATGAGACTGGGCTGTTTTCAAGTTCTCACGAATGATGCGAACTTGCTCTTCTGCCTCCTGGATCATGTCCGGTCCAAAGAATTGTCTTTCACCGGTTTCTGACCAGTTCAAAGGTGTTCGACATCTTCGTCCATAGAGAATCTCAAAAGGAGCTTTCTTGAGACTGGATTGATAGCTATTGTTATAAGCAAACTCAGTGAAAGGTAGACATTTCTCCCAATCCATACCGAATTAGATAACGCAAGCTCTAAGCATGTATTTGAGAATTTGATTGACCCGTTCCACCTGACCACTTGATTGAGGGTGGAAAGCGGTACTGAAGGAAAGATGGGTTCCCATGGCAGTCTGGAAGCTCTCCCAGAAATGAGAAGTGAAAAAACCGCCACGGTCTGAATTGATCTCTAGTGGAACACCATGAAGTGACACTATTCGAGAAATATATAAGTCAGCGAGCTAACTAGTAGTGATACTCTCTCGAACAGGTAGGAAGTGCGCCACTTTGGAGAGACGATCAATGACTACGAAGATAGCATTATTCCCTCTCTTGGTCCTGGGAAAGCCGATGATGAAGTCCATACCAACTTTATCCCATTTCCATTCAGAAATAGCTAAAGGCTGAAGGGTGCCAGCAGGTCTCTGATGCCCTACCTTAACGCGATGACAAACGTCACAGTTAGCAATAAACTGAGCAATTTCTCTCTTCATCCTAGTCCACCAGAACCTCTGGCGTAGGTCCTGATACATCTTAGTGCTACCGGGATGAATTGTGAGAAGAGATTCATGAGCCTCCTTAAGGACCAGTTGCCAAAGATGTTGCTTCTTGGGAACCACCAGACGGTTCTCGAAGAAAACAACACCTTGATCATCAACAGAGAAACTACCAGCAGCTCCCTTCTTAACGTTATCCTTGATTCAAGTAATACCCGTATCATACTGCTGGCTAGTTATGATCTGATCCTGAAGAGTAGGTTTCGCCACCAAGGTAGAAAGGAATCCTTGAGGAGCAATGTGAAGATTAAGCTTACAGAATTCCTCATGGAGAAGTGGTTGGCCCTGCTGCAACATGAGATTGTTGCAATAGGATTTACGACTTAGCACATCAGCCATGACATTGGCTTTGCCTGGGGTGTAGGTAATTCCTAGAGCATAATCTGAGATCACCTCCAACCAACGTCTTTGCCTAAGGTTCAAATCTGGCTGGGTGAAGATATACTTGAGACTCTGGTGATCGGTGTAGATCTCGCAATGTTTACCAAGAAGGTAATGTCGCCAGGTCTTGAATGCATAGACTACGGCTGCAAGCTCTAGATCATGTGGAGGATAATTCTCCTCATGTGGATGCAACTGTCGAGATGCATATGCAGTCACATGACGGTCTTGCATAAGAATGCAGCCTAGTCCCTGTCGTGAGGCGTCGCAGTTGTCACGCCCAATATGCGATACTATCCTAAAGAGACTCGAAGGTCCCACCAAGGATAGAACCGCATATTGAAACGCTTTGCAAGGTGGATATCATTACATCAACATTACATAATAGATGGGGATACATACAAGAGGCATACAATGCCACACAAATACAACATCAATACATCATACATAAGATCAACATCCGAACTACGGATGAAACACAAACAGAAACTCAAAGGACATCCACCTTGCTAGCCCAGGCTGCCGACCTGGAACCTATCCCTGATCGAAGAAGCAGAATAAGAACTCCAAACAAGCAAACATCGCTCTCGCGTCATGATCATCGCAAAACCTATTGTTGTAGTAATCTGTGAGCCACGAGGACTCAGCAATCCCATTATCATGGGTATCAAGACTAGCAAAGCTTAAAGGGAAAGGAAGTGGTAAAGTGGTGAGGTTGCAGCAGCGACTAAGAATATATGGTGGCTAACATACGCAAATAAGAGCGAGAAGAGAAGCAAAGGAACGGTCGTGAAGCTAGCAATGATCAAGAAGTGATCCTGAACTCCTACTTACGTCAAACATAACCCAAAGACCGTGTTCACTTCCCGGACTCCACCAAGAAGAGACCATCACGGCTTCACACGCGGTTGATGCGTTTTAATTCGTATCTGGTGTCAAGTTATCTACAACCGGACATTAACAATTCCCATCTGCCTATAACCGCAGGCACGGCTTTCGAAAGTTTATACCCTGCAGGGGTGTCCCAACTTAGCCCATGATAAGCTCTCGCGATCAACGAAGGATATACCTTCTCCCAGGAACACCCGATCAGACTCGGAATCCCGGTTTACAAGACATTTTGACAATGGTAAAACAAGACCAGCAAGACCGCCCGATGCGCCGACAATCCCGATAGGAGCTGCACATATCTCGTTCTCAGGGCAACACCGGATGAGACAGGCTACGAGTAAAACCAGACCTCGAGTTTCCCCGAGGGGGCCCCACAGGCAGCTCGGTTCGGACCAACACTTAGACAAGCACTGGCCCGGTGGGGGCTAAAATAAAGATGACCCTCGGGCTCCAGAAACCCAAGGGAAAAAGGGCTAGGTGAGGCAAATGGTAAAAACAAGGTTGGGCATTGCTGGAGGAGTTTTATTCAAGAACTGTCAAGGGGGTCCCATAAATCACCCAACCGCGTAAGGAACGCAAAATCCGGGAACATAACACCGGTATGACGGAAACTAGGGCGGCAAGAGTGGAAGAAAACACCAGGCATAAGGCCGAGTCTTCCACCCTTTACCAAGTATATAGATGCATTAATTAAATAAGAGATATAGTGATATCCCAACATAATCCTGTCCATCATGGAGCAATCTTCAACTTTACCTGCAACTAACAATGCTATAAGAGGGGTTGAGCAAAGCGGTAACATAGCCAAGCAACGGTTTGCTAGGAAGGGTAAAAAGGTTAGAGGCTGACATGGCAAATAGGGAGGCTTGAAGAGCAAGTGATAGGTAGCGCAACATAGTGATAGAACGAAGCAACTAGCATATCAATGATAGTAGTGAGATCCAGGGTAGCGGTCATCTTGCCTGAAATCCCGCAAGGAAGAAGAACGAGTCCATGAAGAAGACGAATGGTAGTAGTCGAACGAATCCTCACAATCACAACATTACCGGAACTAAGAAGCAACACCGGAAAGAAACAAACAACATGGTAAATGCACAAGCATAAACATGGCATGATGCACAAACAAGTATGATGCATGTCCGGTTTAAATAAGGCATGGCATGGCAAAGTGCAACAAACAACACTACAATTTAAGTGGAGCTCAATATGCAACGAGTTGCATATTGACGAAACACCACATTCGAGTTATTTAGTTCGCTCTCGTTTAGGTACACAACAATATTAAATGTTGTTAAACATGGGAAGAGGTGGAACATAAGGAATCTAACTATTTAGGCAAGTTTAAATGAGGCCGAAACAACAAACAACAATTCCGGGAAAATCCTCATGTCCATATTCTAGTTTTGGCACTGTTCTGCCCTAAACACAATTTTAGAGTTGTTAAACAGTAAAACAAAGTGCAGCAAGTTAATCTATGCATTTTTCCACCCCATTTACATATAAAGTTTATTTAAAACGGAGCTACGGTTATTTAGTTATGAAATAAATCATTTTAACATGGCATTTGAGCAAATTTAAACAAACAGCAATTTAAACATTTTAAACATGGATGAAAGCAGCAAATTATTAATCTACACAAAATTCTAAGCATTTTACATATATAAATCATTTTAATTCGATGCACGGTTGTGGAGTTATTAAATGTATGAACATGGAGGGGTTTTCTGTAGAATAGTTAAACACTGGAATAATGCTAAATTCGCAGAATCTGAAAAAAACATTACACGGGCCGAAACTACTAGGACTGGGCTGCTCACTTTGAGCCTTGAGGCCGGTCGTTTTGGAGAGGTGGAAGGGGGGCGCTGGGCCTGCTTGCTGGAGGCCCACGCGGCCGCTGAAGCTGGGCCAGGGGCGCTGGGATGAGGCAGCACATGTAGCAGGACGACGCGTCCACAGCGCGGGCGAGTGGGCGGTCAGTGCGGGGCGGGGCACTCGTCTACGATACAGAGGAAGCAGGGGCGCGGCGGCACGGCTGGACATCGGCAAGGCAGCAGCAGAGGGCGGGACTGGCCGGCAATGAGGAACTGCGATGAGGATCCGGCGCGGGCTCGGGTTCCAGTGGCCGGATCCGGAGGGGTCGGCGAGGTTGGAGCTCCATGGGGTTTGAGGACTTGGTGTACATGGGCGGAGGCGACGGCGCAGTTCGGGCGGCGGAGCTCGTCGCGGAGGGGCGGCATGGCAGTCCGTGGTGGTTGGAGACGAGGCGAGGTGGAGGAGCACTCGGGCGCTCGGGCGCTGCTGCTGCTCCAGGCGGCAGCCATGGTTCCCTGCGAGGAACAACGGATGGGGGAGGCGCTGTGAGAGAGAGTTCAGGCAGGAGGAAGAGAAGAGATGGGGCTGCGAGGGGGGGGTTCCTGCTAGAGGTGGTCGTCGGCGATGATGAGGGACTCGATCGGGAGCTCCTCTCCCGTTCTACATCGAGGAGGCTGTGGCGAGAAGGTGGCCTCGATCCGATCTGGATCGAGCGCTGCAGGAGGCTCAGGCGCGCTGGTGCTCGTCGGATCTTCATCTGGCGGCCACAGATGGATGGGTGGGAGGCTGGATCGGGGCCGGGTTTGGTTGGCTGGGTGGGGATCGAGAGGTGGCGTCTGGTTGGTGGTGGAGGAAAACGAGGAGAGGGCTGGTCCGGCGGCGGTGAAGGGACAGATCCCCTAGGGATTAGGGTTAGGCAGTATATATAGCAAGGATTTGATCTGGGGCTAATCGGACCCTCCGATTAAAATCAAACGGTCGAGATAAATAGGCTAGGAAGGTCCAATTAAGAAAAATGGAGATGTTTTCGGGATATTTGGGGATGATCTGAATCCAACGGTAACGATAGAGCGGGCCGGGTTTGGGGAAGTTTCGGACACGCGCGCGAGGGGTTTGCCGGATGTGCAGAGAGGGGTTAGGCGGACGAGGTCAAGTGTGTGGTTGGACTGAGAATGGTCAAAGAAGACAAACGGTTTGACGACATGCTACGGAGACAAGGAGAGAGGCGGCAACTACGAACGGTTATGAGTTTTAAAAACAATGACGACAACGAGTGTCGATGCAATGCGGATGATGCCATGATGAATGCAACAAACAAAACAAATCACACGACGAAACTCGGAGTAGTTGGAAGTCTTCTGGAGCGTCGGTCTCGGGGCATTACAACACTCCACCACTACAAGAGGATCTCGTCCCGAGATCTAGGATGGCACCAGAGAGAAACGGAAGAGGAAGAGAAGAGGTAAAACTAAGTTGCTTCTTCGGCAAACGAGTGAAACCACGAACCTTGAGAGGTTGAACAAATTGAAAGAAACAAAACAACAGAGATGACCAAGATTACAAACAGTCCGTTAGAAAAGAGGAACAAGGAACATTACGAGAACTTGAAGGTTGCAAAGACATGAATGACGAGCACAATGGACAAGAAGGAATTGAAACCACTCTGGTTGAAACGAGATAAGAATGAATAAGAATGATATAATTTTGACAGCACTCCGACTGTAAATGGAAGAAATTGAACATGAACTTGACACGATGAGAGGATACTTGATGAAATCAACAACACACTACCTCCCGAACTATTGAAAAAATGGCACAGGGGGTAAGAAGGATTTCAGACAGCACTCAGGTTGGAAAGAGAGGCAAAACTTGACAAGCTGAAAGAACTCGAATGAAAACACGACACGCCGGTTAAATGGATAAGCATGAAAAGAACATGACCTTCACAATCCGACATGATGAGTGAAAAGAGCAACATTACAATGCCTCCGGAAGAAAGAATAGAAGATAGATCATTGGAATAACAGATGGAGGATAAAATGCCAACTTCTGCCACAAATGAGCTTGGAAAGCACCCTTGCAAAGAAGAACTGAACGGCGTTGTTGGAAAATCAAGAACGAAAAGCACAAGCTTGTTGTGGGCTTATGGCAAACATCTCAAAATGATGAGGTGACAACCTGCCACTAACGAAAAACAATTGCTTGTTTGAGATCAACGAAGGGATGAAAACTGCTTTTGCCGAGAGGATAGGAGAAAACTTGGATCATTGATAAGCACCACAATAGCAACATTCCTTAGGGAAGGCTTTAGGTGAAATATGACACAAGATAACTCCAATGGAGGGATTAATAGGTTGGAACGATCTCCTGAACGAAGAGAAAATGATGGATTTAAAATATCCCATTCTTGACAACTTGAATCACGAAGGGAGATTGTCAAGAGTGACATAACACCACCTCAAAAGATATTGTAGAAGGAATTGCACTTCGAAATGCAAGAAGAAAAATACTTGAACGCCTCAAAACAAAACATGTGTTTAGCACCATGTTTATTTTAGAGTATAGCTTAGCAGGTCATAACTTTGAGAGAAATCTTGAAGAACAATTGAAGAATGAAAGGAATCCTTGATGAACCACCATGTAGAGCCTCCATGAAGAACTTCGATAATAAAAGGATGATAAAAAGAAAGAGAAGTTGAAAACACAAGGTGAAGCCTTGCGATGATTTTTTGATGGAGCTACGAAATGAGTAAACTTTGAACTCCGGACAAGAAAGATGAGTAACTTGGAACTGAGAATTACTTCCTGATGAACAAACTCCGGAAGAAGGAATTAATCACTTGGATGAAACAAGAATAAGAATTACGTCATGCCTATCCTTCACCATTTTAAATTGATGACAAGCAACGGATTTGGCATACTACTTATTCCCATTGAAAAAGGATTAAGAAAGATATAGCGCAAACTTGAGAAGGTATAGATGGAACCACCGGTGGGATTTGGAAACAACGAATGAATTGATATGAATTGGTATGATAACGAAGGAAGTGAAATCTTGAATGAACCACCATGTAGAATTGAAAATGAAAATAGCAAAGGCACAATTCACCGGAAAGAATGAAGATACTTGAGGGGATTTAGATACAAGTGAACGAAGATATCATGACCTTATTAGATAATACTTGAATGATGCACCGGTAGAATATGGAGAAGGACAGCTAAAAGCTGAGAATGAATAAGCCCGAAATGATGGCCTTCGTAGGAATAAAATGGAAAGAACTCACAAAATGCTTTGGGTGGGTGAAAAGAATTCTCACAATCGAAAACAATTATGAGGATGGCATGAAGCTAGAACCATGAATCTTCAAGAGAATGGACCAAGATTTAGAGGAAACACTTCTTCAGTCTTCACATGTTGAGAATGATGACGAGAACCACCCTGAATTTTTGGAGATACTCCTGGAGAATTAAAAGAGGAAAGGTTGAGCCAAAGATGAAAAGAATTTGAAAACGACCTTGGAGAAGGCATGTGACTGATGAAAATTCATTCTTACGTCAAACTTGGAAATGAATTTGAGAATCGCTCCTGATAATTCGAAGAGTCAGGTAAGATCCTGGGAAAAGACCTGTGGGTTAGGGCCCACTCAAAAGAAAACACAGTTGGAAAATGATTTTAAAGAGAAATTGCACCGGTTGAATTAAATGGCTTGAATGAGATAACAATCTCCAAATAGCTTGAACGGATTAAGAATGGAAACACCAATCTTCTGAGATATCTTCAACACTCCGGAACAAATGAATATCAAGAGGTGAGCAATTAAGAGGTGCATCGACATGAGAAAGCATTAGGAACGAGGAAAGGAATATGATCAACACTGAAAGCTTGAAATGGATCCACCGGAAAAGAATACGAGAATGAAGAATGATGAACTTGAAACTGTTGAGCATCTTCATGGGAAATCACCGGATAAGAACACTGAAAGGAAAGAATGAAGAGACTTCCCACAAACAAAAGGATACATGATTAAGAAATCTGAGTCCTTGAAGAAAAGGGGGTGGGAGGGCGGGAAAACAAAGGCAACTTGGGGACGGACAAAACAGATACCGTTGAGAACACTTATAATTGATCTCGCAAATATTGAAATGATTGGATCCACTTGAAGAGAAGCACGCCGGTTGGAAAGAATTGACATGACAATCTCGATGATCAAAAGGATTAGTACTCCCATAGAAATATGAGAACACCGCTTGAAAGGTATGGATTCGACACTTGACATTGAAGCAACTCGAATACCACAAATAAAACAAAACAAAGGATTTGGCTTGCAGAATAAGCCGGAACAAATACATATGATAGAGATTTACCCGATCCCATATCATGCATCTGTCGGAAAGATATTCTAGGAGCTACTTGAATTACCACCTATAAACTCCCGAAATTTTCTGGTTATGCAATCTGGTGTTGGGGATACAAGGGAAGCAATATATCTCACACAAACTAACAATACCTACATCCAGCTGTATCCATCCATCAACACATAACCAAGAAACCTTCGGAAATCGTGTACCTCAACCTTCGAAAAGCATCCGTTATACGAGTTATGGCAATACTCCCGAACTCCCCAGTACTGGGTGACGTCGAGGTTATCTCACCAACAACTGCATAAAAGAGATTTTCGATGTCGGCAAAACTCAGGTATTCCAGAACTGCAACGATAAAATTGTGACGACAACACCTCGGAGCTCAACTCCCCGGGTCAATGCCACATAATAGACAGGAGGCACCAAGAACAATGTTCTCGTCACAAAACCATCGGAACGATTCCAAGATACCCGCGTGATCCTAAAAAAAATTAGTGAAATTTTAGGAGAGGAAAGTCAAAACATCTACGTCAGGAGACCTCACCAGAGCGACGAAGGGACTGAGGAGTAAAAAGAATCCTACTCTCTGATATATATAATCCTAAGACTCAAAATAGTTTTCTTCTAGACTCAACAACGTCCAACAATCAAGGGGGCTCCTATGGTCGGTCGAGGCTCTGATTACCAACTTGTCACGCCCAATATGCGATACTATCCTAAAGAGACTCGAAGGTCCCACCAAGGATAGAACCGCATATTGAAACGCTTTGCAAGGTGGATATCATTACATCAACATTACATAATAGATGGGGATACATACAAGAGGCATACAATGCCACACGAATACAACATCAATACATCATACATAAGATCAACATCCGAACTACGGATGAAACACAAATAGAAACTCAAACGACATCCACCCTGCTAGCCCAGGCTGCCGACCTGGAACCTATCCCCTGGTCGAAGAAGAAGCAGAAGAAGAACTCCAAACAAGCAAACATCGCTCTCGCATCATGATCATCGCAAAACCTGTACCTGCAACTATTGTTGTAGTAATTTGTGAGCCACGAGGACTCAGCAATCCCATTATCATGGGTATCAAGACTAGCAAAGCTTAAAGGGAAAGGAAGCGGTAAAGTGGTGAGGTTGCAGCAGCGACTAAGCATATATGGTGGCTAACATACGCAAATAAGAGCGAGAAGAGAAGCAAAGGAACGGTCGTGAAGCTAGCAATGATCAAGAAGTGATCCTGAACTCCTACTTACGTCAAACATAACCCAAAGACCGTGTTCACTTCCCGGACTCCGCCGAGAAGATACCATCACGGCTACACACGCGGTTGATGCATTTTAATTCGTATCTGGTGTCAAGTTATCTACAACTGGACATTAACAAATTCCCATATGCCTATAACCACAGGCACGGCTTTCGAAAGTTTATACCCTGCAGGGGTGTCCCAACTTAGCCCATGATAAGCTCTTGCGATCAACGAAGGATATACCTTCTCCCAGGAAGACCCGATTAGACTCGGAATCTCGGTTTACAAGACATTTCGACAATGGTAAAACAAGACCAGCAAGACCGCCCGATGCACCGACAATCCCGATAGGAGCTGCACATATCTCGTTCTTAGGGCAACACCGGATGAGACAGGCTACGAGTAAAACCAGACCTCGAGTTTCCCCGAGGGGGCCCCGCAGGCGGCTTGGTTCGGACCAACACTTAGACAAGCACTGGCCCGGGGGGGGGGGGGGTTAAATAAAGATGACCCTCAGGCTCCAGAAACCCAAGGGAAAAAGGGCTAGGTGAGGCAAATGGTAAAACCAAGGTTGGGCCTTGCTCGAGGAGTTTTATTCAAGAACTGTCAAGGGGGTCCCATAAATCACCCAACCGCGTAAGGAACGCAAAATCCGAGAACATAACACCGGTATGACGGAAACTAGGGCGGCAAGAGTGGAACAAAACACTAGGCATAAGACCGAGTCTTCCACCCTTTACCAAGTATATAGATGCATTAATTAAATAAGAGATATAGTGATATCCCAACATAATCCTGTCCATCACGGAGCAATCTTCAACTTTACCTGCAACTAACAATGCTATAAGAGGGGTTGAGCAAAGCGGTAACATAGCCAAGCAACGGTTTGCTAGGAAGGGTAAAAAGGTTAGAGGCTGACATGGCAAATAGGGAGGCTTGAAGAGCAAGTGATAGGTAGCGCAACATAGCGATAGAACGAAGCAACTAGCATATCAATGATAGTAGTGAGATCCAGGGTAGCGGTCATCTTGCCTGAAATCCCGCAAGGAAGAAGAACGAGTCCATGAAGAAGACGAACGGTAGTAGTCGAACGAATCCTCACAATCGCAACATTACCGGAACTAAGAAGCAACACCGAAAAGAAACAAACAACATGGTAAATGCACAAGCATAAACATGGCATGATGCACAAACAAGTATGATGCATGTCCGATTTAAATGAGGCATGGCATGGCAAAGTACAACAAACAACACTACAATTTAAGTGGAGCTCAATATGCAACGAGTTGCATATTGATGAAACACCACATTCGAGTTATTTAGTTCGCTCTCGTTTAGGTACACAACAATATTAAATGTTGTTAAACATGGGAAGAGGTGGAACATAAGGAATCTAACTATTTAGGCAAGTTTAAATGAGGCCGAAACAACAAACAACAATTCCGGGAAAATCCTCATGTCCATATTCTAGTTTTGGCACTGTTCTGCCCTAAACACAATTTTAGAGTTGTTAAACAGTAAAACAAAGTGCAGCAAGTTAATCTATGCATTTTTCCACCCCATTTACATATAAAGTTTATTTAAAACGGAGCTACGGTTATTTAGTTATGAAATAAATCATTTTAACATGGCATTTGAGCAAATTTAAACAAACAACAATTTAAACATGGATGAAAGCAGCAAATTATTAATCTACACAAAATTCTAAGCATTTTACATATATAAATCATTTTAATCCGATGCATGGTTGTGGAGTTATTAAATGTATGAACATGGAGGGGTTTTCTGTAGAATAGTTAAACACTGGAATAATGCTAAATTCGCAGAATCTGAAAAAAAAACATTACACGGGCCGAAACTACTAGGACTGGGCTGCTCACTTTGAGCCTTAAGGCCGGTCGGTTTGGAGAGGTGGAAGGGGGGCGCTGGGCCTGCTTGCTGGAGGCCCACGTGGCCGCTGAAGCTGGGCCAGGGGCGCTGGGATGAGGCAGCACATGTAGCAGGACGACGCGTCCACAGCGCGGGCGAGCGAGCGGTCAGCGCGGGGCGGGGCACTCGTCTACGATACAGAGGAAGCAGGGGCGCGGCGGCACAGCTGGACATCGGCAAGGCAGCAGCAGAGGGCGGGACTGGCCGGCAATGAGGAACTGCGATGAGGATCCGGCGCGGGCTCGGGTTCCAGTGGCCGGATCCGGAGGGGTCGGCGAGGTTGGATCTCCATGGGGCTTGAGGACTTGGTGTACATGGGCGGAGGCGACGGCGCAGTTTGGGCGGCGGAGCTCGTCGCGGAGGGGCGGCGCGGCAGTCCGTGGTGGTTGGAGACGAGGCGAGGTGGAGGAGCACTCGGGCGCTCGGGCGCTGCTGCTGCTCCAGGCGGCAGCCATGGTTCCCTGCGAGGAACAACGGATGAGGGAGGCGCTGTGAGAGAGAGTTCAGGCAGGAGGAAGAGAAGAGATGGGGCTGCGAGGGGGGGGGTCCTGCTAGAGGTGGTCGTTGGCTATGACGAGGGACTCGATCGGGAGCTCCTCTCCCGTTCCAGATCGAGGAAGGCTGTGGCGAGAAGGTGGCCTCGATCCGATCTGGATCGAGCGCTGCAGGAGGCTCGGGCGCGCTGGTGCTCGTCGGATCTCCATCTGGCGTTCACAGATGGATGGGTGGGAGGCTGGATCGGGGCCGAGTTTGGTTGGCTGGGTGGGGATCGAGAGGTGGCGTCTAGTTGGTGGTGGAGGAAAACAAGGAGAGGGCTGGTCCGGCGGCGGTGAAGGGACAGATCCCCTAGGGATTAGGGTTAGGCAGTATATATAGCAAGGATTTGATCTGGGGCTAATTGGACCCTCCGATTAAAATCAAACGATCGAGATAAATAGGCTAGGAAGGTCCAATTAAGAAAAATGGAGATGTTTTCGGGATATTTGGGGATGATCTGAATCCAACGGTAACGACAGAGCGGGTCGGGTTCGGGGAAGTTTCGGACGCGTGCACAAGGGGTTTGCCGGATGTGCAGAGAGGGGTTAGGCAGACGAGGTCAAGTGTGTGATTGGACTGAGAATGGTCAAAGAAGACAAACGGTTTGACGACATGCTACGGAGACAAGGAGAGAGGCGGCAACTACGAACGGTTATGAGTTTTAAAAACAATGACGACAACGAGTGCCGATGCAATGCGGATGATGCCATGATGAATGCAACAAACAAAACAAATCACACGATGAAACTCGGAGTAGTTGGAAGTCTTCTGGAGCGTCGGTCTCGGGGCGTTACAGCAGTAGATAACAAAGTCTTTAGTGAAATCCGGTGGCACGGGTATGGGAGCAGAAGTCAGGCATCTTTTCAGTTCCTGAAAACTGTACTCACACTGTGGGGATCACTCAAACTTTTTATCCTTCTTGAGAAGTTCTGTGAGGAGTTTGGCTACTTTGGAGAAGTTTTCAACAAAGCGGCGACAATAGCTAGCTAGATCAAGGAAACTCCTAACTTGTTTAACGATTTCAGGTGGAGTCCAATGAAGAACGGCCTTAACTCTCTCGAGATTGACAGCAATGCCCTTACTAGAGATTACGTGGCCTAGGTAGGTCACTTCTGGCAACCAAAATTCACACTTGGAGAACTTGGCATAAAGGCGGTGCTCTTTGAGTTTTTCTAACACAAGTCTAAGATGTTCGGCATGCTCTTCCTCGTTCTTACAGTAAATAAGAATATCATCAAGATAAACCATGACGAACTTATCTAAGTACTCCATGAAGATCGAGTTCATCAAGCGGGAGAATGTAGCTGGAGCATTGGTTAGACCGAAGGACATGATGGTGTACTCGTACTGGCCATAATGAGTGACAAAAGCCGTCTTAGGAATGTCCCCATTTCTGATCTTGATATGGTGGTCGCCTAACCTCAAATCCATCTTGGAAAAGACCGGGGATCCAGCGAGCTGATCATACAGATCATTGGTCATGAGGAGCAGATACTTGTTCTTTATCGTGACCAAATTAATAGGACAATAATCTACAACCATCCGATCGTACCATCCTTGTTCTTGACAAAGAGGACGGGGCAAGCCCAAGGAGAAGAACTAGGATGGATGAAACCCTTTTGCAAGGACTCATCAAGTTGTTTCTTAAGCTCGACTAGTTCTAAGGGTGCCATTTTGTAAGGTCTCCTAGAGATTGGAGCGGTTCCTGGGATAAGATCTATGACGAACTCTACATCTCTGTCAGGTGGAACACCTAGCAGTTCCTCTGGAAAGACATCCGGAAAGTCACGGACTACCGGGATATCTTCAAGCTCTGGAAGAGGGCTGGCATTAAGAGAATAGAGCTGACGCCGTGCAACTCTAGCGGAGACAGTGACTATCTTGCCAGATGGGTGTGTAAGATGAACAAACCTGGTGTAACAATCAATCTTGGCATAATGAGCTTTCATCCAGTCCATACCCAAGATGATGTTAATATGTGTAGACTTGAGGGCTATTAGTGATGCAAGGAATATAAGTCTGTCAACAAGGATCTCGTTACCATGGCTTACACTAGAGGTTTGCCATTTGGATTCAGGAGTTTGAATGACCAGTGGAGAGGGCATATCACAAAATGACAGGTTGTGCAAGTTAGCATAGATTTCAGAAATGAAGGAATGAGATGCTCCAGTATCGAATAGAACCGACGCTGGATGACAATTGACAAGGAGTGTACCAAGAACGACATCCGGATCATCATGAGTGTCTTTAGCTGAGACATGATGCACACGTCCATGTTTAGTGTGAGCTGGCTTGGCATTGATCGTCTTGCTTGATGGTTTAACACAGCCAACAGTCTTCTAGGCCTGGGGTGGAACATAACTAGTCTGAGAGCAATCACGTGCATAGTGTCCTGGCTTCCCGCATGTGAAGCAAGTCCCTGAGGTTGGACGTGGACCCGCACTAACAAGCGGTCTACCAGTAGGCCTGGGTGGAGCATACGACTGAGCTGGGGGAGGCGCCACATAAGATGGCCTCGGTGAATATCCAGAAGGAAGAGCGGAGTTCGGAACCCAAATCCAGCGCTTCTGAGAACCAGAACCGGAAGAAGTTCCCAAATCACGGGTGTGCTTACAAGACTCCTCGTAAGTGAGCTGAGTTGTCTCTGCATTAATGGCCTTGTTCACAAGGGCTTGGAATGTATCACAATGATGCACGTGGAGATCACGACGCAACTTGGGGTTGAGACCCTTCTGGAACCTAGCCTGCTTCTTGGCGTCCATGGACACCTCTTCTGAAGCATAGCGGGCAAGGTTCTCAAACTCTCTACTGTAAGCATCAACAACCATCTCACTCTGGGTGAAACTACAGAACTCTTCTCTCTTGTGATTGATGAGGGCCTGAGGAATGTGATGCTCGCGAAAAGCCTCAGTGAAATCTCTCCAGGTAGGAATCTGGCCAGCTGGAAGCATAGCCTCATAGTTCTGCCACCAAAGACTAGCAGGACCTTCCAGGTGGTATGTAGCATAGGTGACCTTATCATCTTCAGCTACGTTCGCGGAACGCGGCTTATGAGTGATGCTACGGAGCCAGTCATCTGCATCGAGTGGCTCAATGGAATGATGAAACGTGGGTGGGTGCAAGCGAATGACGTCATGAATGGTCACAGATCCTTTGAACTGATGTGCGGTGTTATCCTCGATACGTGCCAACAAGCAGTTAGACTCATGCTTGTTTCTCTCCATCTCTAACATGAACTCTGCCAATGAAGGCTGGCCGGGAGGATCCTCATCCCTACCATCTCCGTGGTTCTGGCTACGAGCAACAAAACTTCGTTTAACTAATGACATCCTGAGAAACGAAACCAAGGATGGAATCAACATCAACTATAGGCTATAGAATGTAGGACAAGGAAATTAGTATCTCTCGAACTCCTAGGGCAATTCCGGCAGCATAACGACAGTAGAATGCTCAAAATGGGACATCCTGCTAAAAATGGGGTAGTACAATAACTCAACATCACCACTCAAGGTTTTGAGATAATACTGAACAAGCTACACCGGAAGTACTTGAAATTGGGATATGACTCTCATCAACCAATCCTATCGGACTACAGAGTAGTAACACGTGATCCTGATAGACGGAAGAGAAAGCCTAGTTCCTTAACCCCGTAGGAAATATACGATGACTCATATCAGAAGGCCATGAGGTATAAGGAGTAAAAAGAGCTTACGTTCCTTCCCACAATCAATTCCCTTACATAACTAAAGAATTTCTAGACTCAACTTCGACCAGTTTGGCTTGGTAATCCTACAAGCAGTCAGGCTCTGATACCAAAGCTGTCAGGACCCTGATTCTATGCCACACCGATCTAGCATGTAACACGTCATCACTTTGTGGCCTCACGCACGGTATTCCCACGGGTGTCGCCTTACCATGCCCGGGACCGTTTGCGCCTTTTGGCACACATATATGATAGTGTCACTAGCATACATATGACAAAGAACCCGGGCTGACATGGCTAGTCGTGAACCCAAAGTGGCACTAACTTACAGGGACAGGCATACATGACCCAGCAACGAACGTGTCGGTCATCAGCGAGTGAATATGGGCTGTAGCAGCTGGGCTACCAGGACTCCGGAGGATCCGGGCTGTAGCAGGCTAACATGACTCCGGTAGACACCACACGACATTTCCTCAAACGGACAGATACGGGAACAAAGAAGGACACATGTCGGCCAGCCTAAGTGTTCCGGAGCAGTAGCAAGCTACCAGGGCTCAGTGGAAGCACTAGGAGACATTTCCCGGTAAGAGAGGCTACTAAGGATAAACAACTAGATAGTCAGATCCCACACGTAGCAATACATATTACACGTACGCATAACATGCAAGTATGTGTTGTACAACATGGCATCACAACATAACTCAACAACTCATATAGATAAGGCTCAAAGAGCCATCATAGCATGTATTACAAACAGGGGTCACATGACCCAACATTCGGAGCACACAAGCAACAAGCGGAAGCGTTACATGTCTGAGTACAGACATCTACAAATGAAAAAGGCTGAAGAGCCTGACTATCTACAACATCCTATCAAGATCATAGCCGAGGTACAAGCTATGTCGAAGTCCAGGAAACTAGTAAGACCGAAGTCTCCACTGAAAAACGTAAATAAAGCAACATGAGTACAAAGGTACTCAGCAAGACTTACATCAGATCCTATCATACACGCATTTGTATCAAGAAGGTAATGTGGGGTTCAGTTGCAGCAAGCCAACTTTGACTCAGTGGCTATCTTGTTCTACGACTATGATAAACTTCTTTGAGGTGAGATGGCGCACACGAGTCCACTAATCACCACACAATACACTACTATGGATTCATCCCCGTATCCCTTACGAGAAGGCCATCCATAGCACTCACACTTGTCTTGAGCATTTTAGAGTATCCATTTCAAGTTGTCTATGTACCATATAAGTATCCAAGTATCCATAACCGAGGACGCGGCTATTCGAATAGATCATGTTAACCCTGCAGGGGTGTACTTCTTTACACATGCTCTCGCCACTTACCGCCATGTACACGTCATGTATCTCGGCAACCTTCAAGCAGAAGCCTGGCGATGGTGTCGGCCATGACCTGACTAACCACACAAGACTCTAGTCCAGGTTTATCGCCTATTCGGGTTCCATCCGCAAGGAGATCCGGCCGGGGTGTCGCTCATGACCCCAAACAATGTGAGCAGGGTTCCCAGGACCACCATCTGGGTGCCACTTGGTACACCGTGCCACCTGTGCCTAGTCTGTCCCAAGCCCACCCTGCCGGGTGCCACTCAGTAGAAAAATAGCACTACCTACAAACACCAGAAACTAGTTGCGACTCCTGGACAGAGATCAAGTCGGTTAATAAGTCGAGAGAGTCAATTAAGGATCCCAATGTGTGGTAGTATCGAGTCATTGGACAACATACATAGAACTCAGTGCTTAAGGACGGTTCCAGTGAGACAACCCACCATGTACTCCTACATGGCCTCTCACAGCTACCTTTACCAAATCGTGTTCACACACTTCACTCTCAGCATCAGAACATAGAACATTGCACTCCAATTCATTCCCAATGAATCAGACCTGACACACTCTAAGCAATAGCAGGCATGGCATGGTTGGAATACAACAATGGCTTCAATCAACTCCTACACATGCTAGTGGGTTTCAACTATTTACTTTGGCAATGACAGGTCATGCAGAGGAATGGGTTCAACTACCGCAGCACAAAGTAGCAATTGAATTGTTGTTGTGCTAATGCAATAACTGAGAGCAGGAGCGAGAGAGTAGGATTGTATCGGAATGAACAAGGGGGTTTGCTTGCCTGGTAAATCAACAAGGGGCATTGCTCCTTAGACAGGTACTCTGGAGCACTCTCCGGAGCAGGACCTATCGAGAAGGAACGGTGTCGGCAATCAATACACAAGCATATGCAACAATATGATGCATGAACATGGCATGAATATGTGATGTTGTTTTAGCTAATGCAACTAGCATTCATTTGGTTGAAATCCATTTGAACCAAAGATTCAAATGCATATCCAAAGTAAGCTCTTATATATGTCATTTATATGTTTTCACTTATACAATAGATATAAGTTGGTTTGTCATGCATGAAACTGGTGCAGATGGATAGATTGATTTTTTTCTGATAATTTTTCATATATAACTTATTTCAATCAGAGCTACGGTTGAATTTCTATGAATTTTTGAAGTTTATATCATTTTCTGGAATTTCCTGATTTAATTTTAATCCAGAAAATGAATAACTGTGTCAGCACTGCGTAATGATTGCGTCAGCAAGTCAACAACGCTGACTGGGGTCAAACCTGACATGTGGGGTCCACATGTCAGTGACACAAGGTTAAATGGGGGGGGGGGTTATTTGCTTAATTAAAAGATTATGGGGCACTAGGGCCCACATGCCAGTGTCAGGGGTTATTTAGGTGGTGATTAGAATTAAGCTAATCACCTGGCCGACAGGGCCCACCCATCAGGCCGGCGACCATAGAACACGGCGGAGTCCATGTTGGGGGCCACGGGGGCGGCGTCTGAGAGCACCGGGGCATAGCCCGTGCTCTCCCGCATCCAGGGGAGTAGACGGGAAGCCGCAGGGGCGCTGGAGCTCGCCGGAGCGGAGCTCGCGGCGGCGGCCGGAGCTCGAGTCCACTCGGATTTAACGCTGCGGCTTGCAAACGAGCGGGGAGAAGAGCTAGAGGGGCACTACGTGCATGTGCAAGTGTGTTGGACAGGTCATTGTGACCGAAAGGCCACCGGAGCATCACCGGTAATGAGCTCGGGCGGCGGCGGGTTTCTGTAACCAAATAATCAGCGACTACGGTGAGCCGTCGAGGCGGAGGAGAGGGGGGCTCGGTCCGTGAGCCCACAGCGGAGACGACGGGATGGTCAGCGTGCTCGGGGGAGGCCTGGAACCGACGGGACGGCGACGGCGATCTTGGCCGGCTGTGGTGAAGAAGGCGACGGTGGAGGCTTCACGGGGCGTCCGACGACACGCGGCTTGGCGGAGAGGTGGCAGACGACGTGGCAGAGCTCGCACGCATGACGGGCGGTCGAGGGGACGGCGGGGAGCATGGGCAGCGAATGAAGGCGACCGGCGCGTTCGGCCATGAGAGAGAAAATGAGGGAGAGGACTAGGGGAGAGTGAGAGGGTCCGGGGGGCGTGTGGCGACGTGCGGGGCATCCAGGGCGACGGAGGGGAGGACAGGCAGACAGGAGGCAGTGGCGCGGCTGCGGCATGCCTACCACACAGCTGCTTTGGGCAAGGGGGAGGAAGACGACAGAGGGGCCCGTGGGCTGGGCTGCTGCTGGGCTGGCCACTTGGGCCGCCAGGTGGCTGCACAGGTGAGTTGACCCAGTTAGTTTTTTTTTCATTTTTGTTTTCTTTTCTATTTTTCTGACATTTGTTTGATTTAATAAAAACAGTAAACCATTTATTTTTCTTATGCCAATTTTTGTAGGGGCTAGTGGTATTATTCCAGAGGTCCTCAACAACTGGCATAATTTTTGGACAATATTATATATATATATATAACAATATATATCCAAAGCAAATAATTACTGCATTAATTCCAAATGCCCAAAATAAATACTTATGAGCTCCTAAAAATATTGGTTTGATTTTTATCTCTGTCCAATATTTTCAGAGAGCAATATGAGCATTTTCTTGGACCTTTTTGGAGCAATTTTTATCTGGGTCATTTCCAGAAATGATTCCGAGGGTTTCACAAATCCCCATTTCAAATTTAAATGGAATTTAAACATGATGCACACATGCCTAGCTAGTCTAGGTCATAGCAGAACTAGGGATGTGACATAGAAGTAGTTTCATCATAAGCATCATGCATAGCAGAAGTGGCATGATCAAAAACATGCGACATATCATAATCAGTAGCAGGTGTAGGTGTCGCAAATTTACTCATAACAGAAAGTGAATCAAGTTCAGAGCTAGATGGCAGTTCCTTACCTCCCCTCATAGTTGAGGGAAAAATCTTGGTTCTTTCATCTTTCAAGTTCCTCATAGTGATCAACAGATATAAATCCCAAGTGACTCAAAGAATAGAGCTATGCTCCCCGGCAACGGTGCCAGAAAATAGTCTTGATAACCCACAAGTATAGGGGATCGCAATTGTTTTCGAGGGTTGAGTATTCAACCCAAATTTATTGATTCGACACAAGGGGAGCCAAAGAATATTCTCAAGTATTAGCAGTTGAGTTGTCAATTTCAACCACACCTGAAAGACTTAATATCTGCGGCAAAGTATTTAGTAGCAAAGTAGTATGGATGTAATGGTGAAGGTTGCAAAGGTAACAGTAGCAGTTTTGTAGTAATCGTAACAGTGGCAACGGAGAAGTAACTAAGCAAAGATCAATATGTGAAAAGCTCGTAGGAAATCGACCAGTGATGGATAATTATGTCGGATGTGATTCCTCATGCAACAGTTATAACATAGGGTGACAGAGAACTAGCTCCAATTCATCAATATAATGTAGGCATGTATTCTGAATATAGTCATACATGCTTATGGAAAACAACTTGCATGTCATCTTTTGTCCTACCATCCTGTGGCAGCGGGGTCCTATTGGAAACTAAGGGATATTAAGGCCTCCTTTTAATAGAGTACAAGACCAAAGCATTAACACTTAGTGAATACATGAACTCGTCAAACTACGTTCATCACCGGGAGTGGTCCCGATTATTGTCACTTCGGGGTTGCCGGATCATAACACATAGTAGGTGATTATTGACTTGCAAGATAGGATCAAGAACTCACATATATTCATGAAAACATAATAGGTTTAGATCTGAAATCATGGCACTCAGGCCCTAGTGACAAGCATTAAGCATAGCAAAGTCATAGCAACATCAATCTTAGAACATAATGGATACTAGGGATCAAACCCTAACAAAACTAACTTGATTACATGGTAAATCTCATCCAACCCATCACCGTCCAGCAAGCCTACGATGGGATTACTCATGCACGTCGCTGAGCATCATGAAATTGGTGATGGAGGATGGTTGATGATGATGATGGCGACGGATTACCCTCTCCGGAGCACCGAATGGACTCCAGATCAGCCTCCCGAGGAAGAACAGGGCTTGGCGGCAGCTCCGTATCATAAAAAACGATGAATCCTTCGCTCTGATTTTTTTCTCCCCGAAAGTGAATATATGCAGTTGGGGAGGTCGGTGGAGTCCCAGGGGCCCCACGAGGCAGGGGCGCGCCCTAGGGGGGCGCCCTGCACCCTCGTGGACAGGGTGTGGGCCCCCTAACGCTGATTCTTTCGCCAATATTTTTTTATTAATTCCAGAACGTGTCTCCGTGGATTTTCAGGTCATTCCGAGAAATTTTATTTCTGCACAAAAATAGCACCATGGCAATTCTGCTGAAAACAGCGTTAGTCTGGGTTAGTTCCATTCAAATTATGCAAGTTAGAGTCCAACACCAGGGCAAAAGTGTTTGGAAAAGTAGTATGTTGGAGACGTATCAGCCAACATAGTCTTGCTTAGATCTAGTGAAGAGGGTGAGAGACTGTGAATATAGTAAACCCTAGCAAAGGAACGCTAAGCCTCCAGGGTGTGTATATATGTAGTGCGGTGAGAGTGTGGAGAGTGCAAACCCTAGTGAACAAGTGCTGAGGCTCCAACTTATATAGTACTTGTATAGTACTCGTGTATACTACAAATATATAGTGGACTGGTTTTCTTTTTCTCTCCATAACAATCGTTTTAAATTGTGTAAGTACGAAACGAAACTCTTTATTTAATGTACCAATGAAGAAAACTACTTACGATCAACTAATGATCCACACGGCCTGGCCGTACTTCCTGTCCTTCACATCCGGTACACTACCCTCCGTTAAGTGAACAACCACACATGCGCCAAATTATCGGAATGGTGTGAGAGTGTGTACAAATAAAGAATTTTAATTTCAATTATCGGAAAGGTTTGAGAGTATGTACAATTTGCACTCTCTCAATAATTATGGTTTATTGTGTTCGGCCTAAACTTGGTCAAATTTTACAAGGCTTGACTTCAGTCAAATCTAATATGCAGAGTAAATAAAAATGGAGGGCTACTACGTCCATGTGAGTTTTTAGTCCACACCATATTTTTAATCAAAGTCTGACCACATATTTAGTTAATAGCTGGACAAATAAAATTACAGGGGAGCTGAAGACAAAGTTGTAAGAAGGCTTAGAAATCAATACAAAACTTATGCTCTTCGTACCAACGTCGATGCTTCTTTGAGGAAACATTTTGTTCATAGCCAATTGTGTGATAAAATTGCACCAACGTGAAAGATGACTGCGTCTCAAAGGCAACTAAGGTGAACTAATGAAGGATATCATCTTTGTGGGTAACAAGCAAAGAGCACTGATGAAAGAAAGCTTGTTTTTCGTCAAAAATCGATCATCTTCACTAGCCGATGCAACCATGCTTCACAACCATGAGCATCGATAGGTCATCATGGTGATGCATCATCGACATCAAGTTTGGGTGAGGTACCAATGAAGTTCGAAAAATCCTCACTGTGGTCTGTTTCTTCTCGTTAATCACGCTCAAGGAAGGAAGAATCATATGGCAGAGGACAGTGAGGCAGAACAACAATGGCCATCCAATTTTGTGTAGTTCCACTAAAAGTGAGGAAGACATGCCCGGGTATGGAGATACGCATCGCTGTTTGCAAAAATATAAAAAGGAATATAGTGTTGTTACTTTGTTTTGACAGTGGTACAAGATTAACAGTGACATCTCAATTGTCAATAAAAATTAATGAAAAGTACACCAACAAATAGAAGCATCATGATTATCTTGATGGGAACTAAACCAGGATACCCGAGAAAAAAGCAGGACAGGAGCATTTATCAATGCCTCTGGATTGACATCAGCATTACTTAAAAGGGACATCACTTTACCATGGGCATTGCTTCATTTAAGAGTGATAGTATTAGATTAGCAGTAGCAATAGGAGCATATGGACAATGACTGCACAACCACCATATACTTTTTGTCGAAAAAACATGTATACCTCCACCGAGGCATAAACCAGGAAAACTTTTCGAGTGCCTTTCCTCTATAATAGTAAACAATAGGTTATGTTGGACCAGCCGACGAACCCTAGCTACTGTACATGGGGAGCTGGGGAGTAGTGGCATAGAAGAAAACCTGCATGCAACGACCTGGGGAGCTGGACTAGTACATTGAAGCATGAAATCCAAAAGAAGTTATACCTCAGGTGGGCGAGATGTCGCTTAGGCAGGCAGGCAGGATCTGCCCACACGACGGCAACAAACAAGGGCGCGGAGGACCTTCGTCCGTGACAGGGCCAGCTTAGAGAGGACGGTGCGCCTCGGCTTCCTCCATGGCCGATGGCCACAACGTCAATGCTGCACCTCCTCACCTCCCGCAGCAGACGGGATTCGGCCGTATCAGTGACCACCGATGAGGAGAGAGATAGAGTGGACATTGTCATCTTGTTTAGATATGGAGAGGATGAGAGAGCAAGACGCGAGAAACCCTATAAAACAAGATGCTATATATATACAATGGAGTAAAAAAAATCTCTCCATAGCAGTGGTTTTAAATAGAATACACGCATTCCCAGAAAAAAGAAACGAAAACTGGCAGGAAAATCTTTTTTAACATACAAAGAAAGAAAACACGGCCCACTTCTAGGCCACAGTTTGTATCGCTCACGTATGGTCCTCGTCCTTCCATTATTAAGTGAACATATTAAAGGGTCAAATTATTACGTGCGTAAGCTGCCTCTTCTTGTACAAATGTACCCCATCGTGTACTCGTAGCTATCTCGGAGGCAGAGTGAGTGCGTGTACATTTCTTCTTGTACGTCGTACTCTATTTATCTCACTTCATATTGTTTTCCACTCCTATGATATTCCTATCCTAGGAACCAAAGGAGGCGGTAGTAAGTTTGTGTGTGTGTAGGCAGAATGAGACATCAATGGTGCGTACGAGTAGTCGTGAGAGTCGTCACACACACACACACATAGACATAGACATGCATATCCGTGTTTACGTAAAATTCCATCTCCATCTCCATCTCCAATCATATTTGTCCAACTAGCACATTATTTATGTTATTAATTATATGCGCAACAATATTTACATACATCATCTCTTTTTTGCGGGCGTCCCGACTGCTACCGTGCCCGCTCTTGACCAACCAGAACCCTCTTCATCACCCGCACGTGCTTCCTGCCCGAAACAGTCAGTGCCGCATTCATGCCTGGCCAGAGCGGATGTGACCTCTCACTAGCATCGGCATTGAAGCAGCACGACAGCCAAGAGAGCATCGCCCGTGCCGCTTCCCGGTGCACGTGACTACTCCGCATTCAAAGGTCGCCACGACCGGCCACAACATCCATGTAAAAACTTCTTGGGAGTCCATGCTACATCTAACTGTCCTCCCCCTCCTCGTCAAACTCTTCCAGTAGTGTTAGTACTCCATGGCGTGATCCATCGACAAGCAGGCGAGAAAGTTATCGTATACTCAGTTTCCTGTGAGTGGCATGCCGAGCGACCGTGTGGGGTGGAGCCATGGAGGAGGGTGAGATACGAACGCGATAGACGTGATTTAAAGGTTGGTTTTCCTCGATGGCGCGATCCAACGAAATGAAACGTTGGTTTCTCTCTGTTTCCATTTTTCTCCGGAAAAACGGAAACTTTCCACTCCATTTTCATTCCTACTCCAAGGTTGCCCCATTACAACATTCTATCAAAACAAAGGAAAACTAACATGCATGCTGATGCATCTCAACGGTTCACAGTTCAGAGCCAATATTTACTTCACAACTAAAGACAAAAGTTGTGAAAGTGTGTAAAAAAAGACTACTGATGGGGTCACTATGACATAAACCCTGAACCCCAAACATGATTTAATTTCCTGGCTAGGTAGA
Organism: Triticum aestivum; assembly: GCF_018294505.1. Classification (NCBI taxonomy): domain Eukaryota; kingdom Viridiplantae; phylum Streptophyta; class Magnoliopsida; order Poales; family Poaceae; genus Triticum; species Triticum aestivum. The sequence continues at coordinate 277,043,809 of NC_057813.1, forward strand.
ACCTGTTGAAGGAAAGACGGTTGGCACACTCGGATCATATGATGCTTTTGTGCAGTTTCACTAAAATCGAGCTAAGCATCCCTGCTGGCAAAGATATTGAAGAAGTCTGATTAGAATAATAGTATTGGGACTAGTTCATGAGACATAAACTCATCACTAATAGAAGCTGGTAGAAGTAGAGAAAGATCCACATGGAGATGGAGCTACGTGGGAGTTGCGGCAGTGAAGCAAGCCGGATCCAGAAGGAAGTTGTACCTGGGACGTCGGGTTGTAGCTAGAAGGGCGGTTGGGAGGCGCCTTCAGCCCATACTGTGGGGACCCACGATCGGGATGCACCAATAGTGGGTTTTCTCCCTCGCCGTTGTCGACTGTGTCTATGCAGAACATCGTCCCCTTCCCACAGCCGCGGGATCAGGCGAGATCTGTGACCAGCGGTGTGGCCACCATCATTCTATGCTTGTGAAGAGAGCAACCCAAGCAAGCAGGCTTGTATCTTAGGCTCCTACTAGTGTATATATAGTGGAGCGGTTTTATTTTTCTCTCCGTATCAACCATTTTATATTGCATACATGTCATTGAAGAGTGAAATTATGGTTGCTTCTTCCGACTAACGTACTATGATTTGACTGCTCTTGAGTGGCCCCTACAGGTACTCCCCCTACGTGTATGACCGTTCCTGAGTCTCACTTGTACTTATCTCTATTTTCTTGCATGACACATAGATAGGATGTGTATAGAGGAATTTTATGTCTAGATGTTGTTACGTAGTACTACTAGTACCTAGTCCCTTCTTCTGGTTCACTACTAGTACTCCCTCCGTCCTAGCTTATTGGTCCCCTTTGTACTCAATTCCTGGGCTCGTTTTCCTCAAGAAATTGTCTTTACCAACGTATTAATATCGGGAATGCATATGTGAACAACGAATGATTAAACCTTGCATGCAACATTTTGACAAAGCATTGACTTATGAACATGTGAATGTGAGGGACTACAACCTCGTGCATGCATGTGTCGGCATTCTGGATATGGGGGTACCGGACTTGCCTGCCTGCGGCCCACCGCGTGGCCCCATCGACGGCCTGGTACGGCCCAACTTCAGCATCAACGACTCAAGACCCTCACGATGGGCCAAGCCTCGCGAGGCGGACGACACCAAGACCCCCCAGGGAATGGGCCTCCTCAGGCGGAGAGTTCTATGCAAGGTGCACCTCATGAGGCTCGGCTGACATGAGCCATGATGACCAAGGCTAGGCGGGCGCCAGCGGGCGTAGAGCGCCAGTTTCCTCTTCGGTGCAAGGGAGGCAAGCTGCAGGCGCGGAGTCCCAAGGAATCAACCAAAGGTTTCCATTCTGGTGCAACAAGACCAAGACCGCCAGGACGGCAGGATGGAGGACATCACCGAGCCCAGTGCAGCGTCACGACTAGAGGCTTTTCGTAGGTGAAGACCAATTTAGTCAGGATATGATGCACTACTTGTCCCCTTTCAAATCTGGCCGTTGTGGGATCCCTTCCCGCCAACATTTGGGAAGAGGACCAAGGCCACTATAAATAGGACTTAGCCACCACCATAGAGAGGGGGATCCATTCTCAACCGACCACCTTACCAGCTCTCTGGATCTCAAGAACACCTCACCTCCGGAGGCCAGTTCGTCCACTGTACTAGTTCATCCTCAGCCCTTCGGGGTAATCCACCAAAATACTGGAGTATGGTATTACACCGCAAGGTGGCCCGAACCAGGATAAGCTGTTGTGTCTCTTTGTCTCTTTGAGCCCGACGCGCTAGGCTTAGGAGGATTGTGAGTAGGCAGGCTGGGTAGGTTGAGATCTCCGCACGCACCCTAGAGTTCGAACCTTTCAAGGGTTTGCGTAACCTGTAATCCGACATTTTGCATGCCAAGTAGGGGTGCGTCGGATCCTCTCTTCCGTTGCTCGATCCACCGCCACTCCGACACCTCCATGGCTGACGCACGCCGGGGGCGCGCCGATCGCTGGGCCGTGATTGACGCTCGCGTTGCTCAGACGGCTCCGGCGGGCGATGGTTGTGCTCATCGTGCTCCATCTCCGGTGGCCAAGACCGCCACGAGCCCTGCCAGCCACGAGCAGCAAGCTTCTCCACTGCACCCTTCGGTGCGCCACGACGGGCGCATCGCCACTCCGTCACTGACCCCGGCAGCTTCATCCTCCCACGCGTGTCACGGCCCGGCGAACACGCAGGCTGCTCTACTCATGGCGCGAGAGCTCCTCTATTACCGCCCGGTCGATGACTTCTACGAGGAGTGGCTCGAGCGGATCGCTGAGCTCGTTAGCGGCTCGGGGCTCTGTTGCACCAGCCCGCTCACTGCCTCAGCAGCCGCCTGCCACGGGTGACGCGGCTCACGGGGACCTCCACCACCTCTAGCCCAGGGCGTCATCATCGAGCCAAGGCGTGTGGTACCACAGCGCGACCCGCCGTGCCAGGCACCTGCACAGGAAGAGGTGAGCTGCCAGGTGGTGCAGCGGCCTCAAGGAGAAGCACGCGAGCTTCCGGCGCCCCCACATCAAGCCCGTGTGCCGCCACAGGAGGTGGCGGTGCGCGAGCACCATGACCAAGCTCCACCTCCTCGACAGGCCCCCGTGGCCACAACAGGATGTCGCACATTCACCTCAGAGCTTCGCAACATCATCTGGCCGAGCAAGTTCAAACCTGACCTGCCTCCACGCTATGACGGCACCGCCGACCCTGCTGAGTTCCTGCAGCTCTACAAGCTGAGCATCGAGGCGGCCGGCAGCGACGAGAAGATCATGGCGAACTAGTTCCCCATGGCCCTCAAGGATGGCGCGCGCTCCCGGCTCCTGAATCTCATCGTAGGGTCGGTCTCTTCCTAGGAGGAGATGCGCGTCTGCTTCATCGCCAACTTCAAGGGCACTCGTGACTGCCTGCCGGCCACGGGTGACCTACGATGCATCAAGCAGCAGCCAAGAGAGACCCTGCAGAAGTACATCCAGTGCTTCAACAACGTTCGCCTGAAGATCCCCAAGGTGTTGGACGAGGCCATCATTTCAGCGTTCACTGATGGCGTCCGCGACGTCAAGATGAAGGAGGAGCTCACAATCCACGAGGACCTCTGCACAGCCCTAGAGATGTTCAATATGGCAAACAAGTGTGCGAGGGCTGAGGAGGGGCACCTATCCCTCCTCGATCTCCCCGATGCTGAACCAGAAGACAAGAAGGCCAAGGCCAAGGAGGTGAAGCGCAAGGGGCTGGCCGTGCTCACGGTCGACCCAGAATTGAACCGTGGCAACAACCATCCCGAGTCATCCAAAAGCAACCAACTATTCTGCGTCTTCCACAATGTCCACAGCCACAACACCAACGACTGCCAGGAGCTCGGGCCCCTCTGTTGTCAGTGTTCTGGATATGGGGGCATCCAGACTTGACTACCAACGGCCCACTTCGTGACTCCATCGACGGTCCGGTACGGCCCAGCTTCAGCATCAACGACTCAAGACCCTCGCGAGGGGCCAAGCCTCGCAAGGTGGACGACACCAAGACCCTCGAGGGGATCGGCCTCCTCAGGCTGGCTCTCGAGGGGCGGAGAGTTCTATGCAAGGTGCACCTCATGAGGCTCGACTAACGTGAGCCATGACGACCAAGGCCAGGCGGGCGCCAGGCGGGCGCAGAGCGCCAGTTTCCTCTTCGGCACAAGGGAGGCAAGATGCAGGCACGGAGTCCCGAGGAATCAACCAAAGGTTTCCATTCTGGTGCAACAAGACCAGGACCGCCAGGACGGCAGGACGAAGGTCATCACCGAGCCCACCGCAGCGTCACGACCAGAGGCTTTTCGTAGGCGAAGACCACTTTAGTCAGGATATGATGCACTACTTGTCCTCTTTCAAATTTGGCCATTGTGGGATCCCTTCCCGCCAACATTTGGGAAGAGGGCCAAGGCCGCTATAAATAGGACTTAGCCACCACCATAGAGGGGCATCTGATCCGGTCCGATCGGATCCACTCTCACCCGACCACCTTGCCATCTCTCTCGAGCTCAAGAACACCTCACCTCCTGAGGCCAGTTCATCCATTGTACTAGTTCATCCTCGGCCCTTCGAGGCAATCCACCAAAAACATTGGAGTAGGGTATTACACCGCAAGGTGGCCCGAACCAGGATAAACTACTCTGTCTCTTTGTCTCTTTGAGCCCGACGCACTAGGCTTAGGAGGATTACGAGTAGGCAGGCCGGGTAGGTTGAGATCTCCGCACGCACCCCAGAGTTTGAACCTTTAAAGGGTTTGCAGAACCCGTAATTCGACATTTGGAACACCAGGTAGGGGTGCGTCGGATCCTCTCTCCCGTCGCTCGTCCACGGCCACTCCGACACCTCCATGGCTGACGCACGTTGGGCTCGCGCCAAGCGCCGGGCCGCAGTTGCCGCTCGCGTTGCTCAGATGGCTCCGGCGGGTGATGGTTGCGTTCGTCGTGCTCCGTCTCCGGTGGCCAACAGTGCCACGGGCCCTACCGACCACGAGCAGCAAGCTTCTTCGCTGCACCCTTCGGTGCACCGCAAAGGGCGCACCGCCACTCCGTCACTGACCCGGGCAGCTTCATCCTCCCACGTGCGTCACGGCCCGGCGAACGTGCAGGCTGCTCTGCTCATGGCGCGGGAGCTCCTCCGCTACCGCCCGGTCGACGACTTCTACGAGGAGTGGCTCGAGCGGATCGCTGAGCTTGTCAGCGCGGCTGGGGGCTCTACTGCACCAGCCTGCTCCCTACCTCAGCAGCAGCCTGTCACGCACGACGTGGCTCACGGTGCACCTCCACCACCTCCAGCCCAGGGTGTCATCATCGAGCCAAGGCGTGTGTCACATCCCTAGTCTGGTATGACCTAGGCTAGCTAGCCATTTGTGCACCATATTTAAATTTCATTTAAATTTGAAATGAGGATTGGTGGAACCCTCAGAATCATTTTTGAAAATGACCCAAATAAAAATTTCTCCAAAAGGGTTCAAGAAAATGCTCATGTTGCCCTCTGAAAATATTGGACAGAGATAAAAATCAAAACAATATTTTTAGGAGCTCATGGACATTTTATTTTGGTCATTTGGATTAATTCGATAAATATTTGCATTGGAAATATATTTCTATATATATGAAATATGGCCCAAAAATTATGCCAATTATAAAAGAGCTCTGGAATAATATATCCAGCTCCTGCAAAAATTGGCATAATAAAATTAAATGATTTAATATATTTATTAAATCAAAACAAATGTCAGAAAAATTAGAAAAACAGAAATAAAAGGAAGGAGGGACTTACCTGGGCCTCCCCTCCCCTGTGCGGCCCAGTTGGCCGGCCCAGCCGACTGGCTAGCGCCAGTCGTCCCCCTCCTCGCGCCAGGAGGCCACGGGCGTGTGCCCGACGCTCGCCGGCACGCGCGCGCGCCACCTCCCCCCCCTGCTGGCCACCTCCTGCTTCCTTCTCTCGCCCTCGATGCCCCGGACGTCGCCACGCAGCTGCCCCGCACCGCTCTCCCTCTCCCTCGCCCTCCTCCTCTCCCCCTGCTCTCTCTCCCTCTCACCCGAGAACCACCGTCGCCGCCGACGGGCATCTCCGTAGCCACCGGTCTCCCCTCACCTCCCCGACCCGCCCAGGAGCTCCGCTTCGTCGCCAGCTACCTCCTCGCCGAGCCAAGCAAGCCGGAGTGCCCCGAGGAGCCACCATCGCCATCGTCTTCCTCCTCGGGCTCCGCCGTCCGCCGCCGTCGATTCGCCGTCACCAGGCTTTCCCCGACCCCGCTGTGCTGCTCTGCGTGATCGCGGTGAGCTCCGCCGCCGTTCCCCTCTCTTCTCCCTCCCGTTCCCGTGCCGTAGCACCGCTCCCCACCACGGCCGAAGCCTCTCGCCGCCGTCCATGTCGCCGCCGCCGTCTCGGCCCGCCTCCGCCCAAACCAAGCCTCCCTTCGCGCTCCTGGTGCCACGAGGGTGCCACCGGGCCCCTCAGGTGGCCTCCCCGTGCCCCGCAGCCCGATCCCGCTCGCGCCCGAACTCCGGCCGCCGCTCCGAGCCTTGCTCCGGCGAGCTCCGGCCGTCCCCGCTCCTTCCACTTACCTTATCAGATGCGCGAGAGCCCGGGCTACGCCCCGGTGCTCTCAGACGCCGTCCCCGTGGCCTGTGGCGCGGACTCCGCCGCGTCCAGAGGTCGCCGGCGACGAGCCCCCGTCGCCTGAGTCCTGCCAGGTGGGGCCGGCCCGTCAGGTGATTAGCTTAGTGCTAATCACCGTTAACTAACCCCCCTGACACTGACAGTGGGCCCGACCCCCCCCCCTAACCATTTAATTAAATTAAAATAACCCCTGTTAACCCCCTGTCACTGACGTGTGGGTCCCACACGTCAGGTTTGACCTGGACAGCCGCGTTGACCGCTGATGCAATGATGACGTCATGCTGACGCAGTATATAAATTCTGGATTTAATTAAATCAGGAAAATTCCAGAAATTGTTTTAAACTTCAAAAATTCATAGAAATTCAACCGTAGCTCAGATTGAAATAATTTATATATGAAAAATTATCAGAAAAATGCAATCTTTCCATCTGTACTAGTTTCATGCATGACAAACCAACCTATACATGCTGAATATGAGAAAACACATTATGGCATATATAAGAGACCTAATTTAGAAATGCATTTGAACCTTGGTTCAAATGGACTTCAAACCAATTGGACACTAGTTGCATTAGCTCAACAGCATCACATCTACATGCCATGTTCATGCATCATATTGTTGCATATGATTGTGTATTGATTGCCGGCACCGTTCCTTCTCGATAGGTCCTGCTCCGGAGACGTTCCAGAGTACCTGTCTGTGAAGCAGTGCCTTCCTTGTTGATTTACCAGGCAAGCAACCCCCTTGTTCATTTCGATAAAACCCTACTCTCTCGCTCCTGCTCTCAGTTATTGCATTAGGACAACAACGATTCATCTGCTACTTTGTGCTGCGGTAGTTGAACCCATTCCTCTGCATGACCTATCATTGCCACAGTAAATAGTTGAAACCCACTAGCATGTGTAGGAGTTGATTGAAGCCACTGATGTGTTCCTACCATGCTATGCCTGCTATTGCTTAGAGTGTGTCAGGTCTGATTCATTGGGAATGAATTGGAGTGTTACGATATGTTCTGATGCTGAGAGTGAAGTGTGTGAACACGATTTGGTAAAGGTAGCGGTGAGAGGCCATGTAGGAGTACATGGTGGGTTGTCTCGCTGGAACCGTCCTTAAGCACTGAGTTCTATGTATGTTGTCCAATGACTCGATACTACCACACATTGGGATCCTTAATTGACTCTCTCGGCTTATTAACCAACTTGATCTCTGTCCAGGAGTCGCAACTAGTTTCTGGTGTTTGTAGGTAGTGCTATTTTTCTACCAAGTGGCACCCGGCAGGGTGGGCTTGGGATAGACTAGGCACACGTGGCACGGTGTACCGAGTGGCACCCGGTTGGTGGGCTCGGAAACCCTGCTCACATCGTTTGGGGCCGTGAGCGACACCCCGGCCGGATCTCCTTGCGGATGGAACCCGAATAGGCGATAAACCTGGACTAGAGTCTTGTGTGGTTAGTCAGGTCATGGCCGACACCCTCGCCAGGCTTCCGCTTGAAGGTTGCCGAGATACATGACGTGTACATGGCGGTAAGTGGCGAGAGCGTGTGTGAAGAAGTACACCCCTGCAGGGTTAACATGATCTATTCGAATAGCCGGGTCCGCGGTTATGGACTTCTTGGATGCTTACATGGTACATAGACAACTTGAAGTGGATACTCTAAAATGCTCAAGACAAGTGTGAGTGCTATGGATGGCCTTCTCGTAGGGAAGACGGGGATGAATCCATAGTAGTGTATTGTGTGGTGATTAGTGGACTCGTGTACGTTGTTTCACCTCCAGAGTTTCTGGTAGTCGTAGAACAGGATAGCCACAGAGTCAAAGCTGGCTTGCTGCAACTAAACCCCACATTATCTCTTGATACAGATGCATGTATGATAGGATCTGATGTAAGTCTTGCTGAGTACCCTTGTACTCATGTTGCTTTATTTATGTTTTTGCAGCGGAGACTTCGGTCTTACTAGTGTTCTCGTGGACTTCGACTAGTAGCTAGTACCTCAGCTACGATCTTGATCGGATGTTGTAGATAGTCAGGCTCTTCAGCCTTTTTCATTTGTAGATGTCTGTACCCAGACATGTAATGCTTCCGCTTGTTGCTTGTATGCTCTGTATGACGGGTCTTGTGACCCCTGTTTGCAATAAATGCTATGATGGCTCTTCTGAGCCTTTATCTATATAATTGTTGAGTTATGCTGTGATGCCATGTTGTACAACACATACTTGCATGTTATGCGTACGTGTAATGTGTAGTGCTATGTGTGGGATCTGACTATCTAGTTGTTTATCTTTAGTAGCCTCTCTTACCGGGAAATGTCTCCTAGTGTTACCGCTGAGCCATGGTAGCTTGCTACTGCTCTGGAACACTTAGGCTGGCCGGCATGTGTCCTTCTTCGTTCCTGTGTCTGTCCCTTCGGGGAAATGTCACGCTTTGAGTACCGGAGTCCTGTTAGCCCGCTACAGCCCGGTTTACCGGAGTCCTGCTAGCCCAGTGCTACAGCTCGGACCCACTTGCTGATGACCGACACGTTCGAAGCTGGGTCATGGATGCCTGTCCCTGTAAGTCTGTGCCACTTTGGGTTTACGACTAGTCATGTCAGCCCGGGCTCTTTATCATATGGATGCTAGCGACACCATCATATACGTGTGCCAAAATGCGCAAACGGTCCCGGGCAAAGGTAAGACGGCACCCGTGGGGATACCGTGCGTGAGGCCACAAAGTGATATGAGGTGTTACATGCTAGATCGATGTGGCATCGAGTCGGGGTCCTGACAGCTTTGGTATCAGAGCTTGACTGCCTGTAGGTTTACCAAGCCAAACTGGTCGAAGTTGAGTCTAGAAAATCTTTAGTTATGTAAGGGAATTGATTGTGGGAAGGAACGTAAGGCTCTTTTTACTCCTTTACCTCATGACCTTCTGATCTGAGTCGTCCTATCTTTCCCACGGGGTTAAGGAACTAGGCTTTCTCTTCCGTCTATCAGGATCACGTGTTACTACTCCGTAGTCCCATAGGACTGGTTGATCAGAGCCATACCCCAGTTTTGAGTATTTCCGGTGTAGTCTGTTTAGTACTCTCCCAGAACCTTGAGTGGTGTTGTTGAGTTGTTGTACCACCCCATTTTTAGCAGGATGTCTCATTCTGAGCATTTTACTGCCGTTATGCTGCCGGAATTGCCCTAGGAGTTCGAGTGATACTAACTCCTTGTCCTACATTCTACAGTCCATAGTTGATGCTGATGCCGTCCTTGGTTCGTTTCTCAGGATGTCATCGGCTAAGCGAAGTTCTGTTGCTCGTAGCCAGAACCATGGATATGGTAGGGATGAGGATCCTCCTGACCAGCCTTCGTTGTCAGAGCTCATGCTAGAGATGGAGAGGAACAAGCGTGAGTCTAATCGTTTGTTGGCACGTATCGAGGAGAATACCGCACATCAGTTCAAGGGATCGGTGACCATTCATGATTTCATTCGCTTGCACCCACCTACTTTTCATCATTCCATCGAGCCACTCGATGCAGATGACTGGCTCCGTAGCATTACCCATAAGCTGCGTTCTGCGAACGTAGCTGAAGATGACAAAGTCACCTATGTCACATACCACCTGGAAGGTCCTGCTAGTCTTTGGTGGCAGAACTATGAGGCTATGCTTCCAGCTGGCCAGATTCCTACCTGGAAGGATTTCACTGAGGCTTTTCGCGAGCATCACATTCCCCAGGCCCTCATTGATCGCAAGAGAGAAGAATTCTGTAGTTTCACCCAGAGTAAGATGGCTGTTGATGCTTATAGCAGAGAATTCGAGAACCTTGCCCGCTATGCCACAGAAGAAGTGTCCACGGACGCCAAGAAGCAAGCTAGGTTCCGGAAGGGTCTCAACCCCAAGTTGCGTCGTGATCTCCACCTGCATCATTGTGATACATTCCAAGCCCTTGTGAACAAGGCCATCAATGCAGAGACAGCTCAACTCACTTACGAGGAGTCTCGTAAGCACACCCGTGATTTGGGATCTTCCTCCGGTTCTAGTTCCCAGAAGCGCCGGATTTGGGTTCCAAACTCCGCTCTTCCCTCCGGTTATACACCGAGGTCATCTCATGTGGTGCCTTCTCCAACTCCGTCGTATGTTCCACCCAGGCCTACTGGTAGACCGTTTGTCAGTGCGGGTCCCCGTCCAACCTCAGGGACTTGCTTCACATGCGGGAGGCCAGGACACTATGCACGTGACTGCTCTCAGACTAGTTATGCTCCACCCCAACCCGAGAAGACTGTTGGCTGTATTAAGCCATCACGCAAGATGATCAGTGTCAAGTCAGCCCCTACTGAACGTGGACGTGTGCATCACGTCTCAGCTAAAGACGCTCATGATGATCCAGATGTCGTTCTTAGTACACTCCTTGTCAATTGTCACCCAGCATCAGTTCTATTTGATACTGGAGCATCTCACTCCTTCATTTCTGAAAGCTATGCTAACTTGCACAACCTGTCATTTTGTGAAATGCCAACTCCGCTAGTTATCCAAACTCCTGGATCCAAATGGCAAACCTCTAGTGTAAGCCATGGTAACGAAATCCTTGTTGACAGACTTGTATTCCTTGCATCACTTGTAGCCCTCAAGTCCTCAGATATTAACATCATCTTGGGTATGGACTGGATGACAGCTCATCATGCCAAGATTGATTGTTACACAAGATCTGTTCAGCTTACACACCCATCTGGCAAGATAGTCACCGTCTCCACTAGAGTTGCAAAGCGTCAGCTCTATTCTCTTAATGCCAGCCCTCTTCCAGACCTTGAAGATATCCCGGTAGTCCGTGACTTTCCGGATGTCTTTCCAGAGGAACTGCCAGGTGTTCCACCTGACAGAGATGTAGAGTTCGTCATAGATCTTATCCCAGGAACAGCTCCAATCTCCCGGAGACCTTACAAGATGGCACCCTTAGAGCTAGCCGAGCTTAAGAAACAACTCGATGAGTCCTTGCAAAAGGGTTTCATCCGTCCTAGTTCTTCTCCTTGGGCTTGCCCCGTCCTCTTCGTCAAGAAGAAAGACGGTACGGACCGGATGGTTGTAGATTATCGTCCCGTTAATTTGGTCACGATAAAGAACAAGTATCCGCTTCCCAGGATCAACGACCTGTATGATCAGCTCGCTGGATCCTCAGTCTTCTCCAAGATGGATTTAAGGCTAGGCTACCATCAAATCAAGATCAGAAACGGGGACATTCCCAAGACAGCTTTTGTCACTCGTTATGGCCAGTACGAGTACACCGTCATGTCCTTTGGTCTAACCAACGCCCCAGCCACATTCTCCCGTTTGATGAACTCGATCTTCATGGAGTACTTAGATAAGTTCGTCGTGGTTTACCTCGATGATATTCTTATTTACTCGAAGAACGAGGAAGAGCATGCCGAACATCTTAGACTTGTTTTAGAAAAACTCAGAGAGCACCGCCTTTATGCCAAGTTCTCCAAGTGTGAATTTTGGTTGCCAGAAGTGACCTACCTAGGCCACGTAATCTCTGGTAAGGGCATTGCTGTCAATCCCGAGAGAGTTCAAGCCGTTCTCGATTGGACTCCACCTGAGACCGTGAAACAAGTTAGGAGTTTCCTTGGTCTAGCCAGCTATTGTCGCCGCTTTGTTGAAAACTTCTCCAAAGTAGCCAAACCCCTCACGGAACTTCTCAAGAAAGATAAAAAGTTCGAGTGGTCCCCACAGTGTGAGTACAGTTTTCAGGAACTGAAAAGACGCCTGACTTCTGCTCCCATACTTGTGCCACCGGATTTCACTAAAGACTTTATTATCTACTGTGACGCCTCACGACAGGGACTAGGTTGCATTCTTATGCAGGATCGTCATGTGATTGCCTATGCATCTCGACAGTTGCATCCACATGAGGAGAATTATCCTACACATGATCTAGAGCTTGCAGCCATAGTCTATGCACTCAAAACTTGGCGACATTACCTCCTTGGTAAACGTTGCGACATTACCTCAAGTATATCTTCACCCAACCGGATCTGAACCTTAGGCAAAGACGTTGGTTGGAGTTGATCACAGATTATGATCTAGGGATTACCTACACCCCAGGCAAGGCCAATGTCATGGCTGATGCTCTAAGCCGTAAATCCTATTGCAACAATCTCATGTTGCAGCAAGGCCAACCACTTCTCCATGAGGAATTCTGTAAGCTTAACCTTCACATTGCTCCTCACGGATTCCTTTCTACCTTGGTGGCGAAACCTACCCTTGAGGATCAGATCATAACTAGCCAGCAATATGATACGGGTATTTCTCGTATCAAGGATAACGTTAAGAAGGGAGTTGCTGGTAGTTTCTCTGTTGATGATCGTGGTGTTGTTTTCTTTGAGAATCGCTTGGTGGTTCCCAAGAAGCAACATCTTCGGCAATTGATTCTTAAGGAGGCGCATGAATCCCCTCTCACGGTTCATCCCGGTAGTACTAAGATGTATCAGGACCTACGCCAGAGGTTCTGGTGGACTAGGATGAAGAGAGAAATCGCAGAGTTCATTGCTAAATGTGACATTTGTCGTCGCGTTAAGGCAGAGCATCAAAGACCTGCTGGCACCCTTCAGCCTTTGGCTATTCCTGAATGGAAATGGGATAAAGTTGGTATGGACTTCATCACCGGCTTTCCCAGGACCAAGAGAGGGAATAACGCTATCTTTGTAGTCATTGATCGTCTCTCCAAAGTGGCTCACTTCCTTCCTGTTCGAGAGAGTATCACTGCTAGTCAGCTTGCTGACTTATACATTTCTCGAATAGTGTCACTTCATGGTGTTCCACTAGAGATCAATTCAGACCGTGGCAGTCTTTTCACTTCTCATTTCTGGGAGAGCTTTCCAAACTGCCATGGGAACCCATCTTTCCTTCAGTACCGCTTTCCACCCTCAGTCGAGTGGTCAGGTGGAACGGGTTAATCAAATTCTCGAAGACATGCTCAGAGCTTGCGTTATCTCATTCGGTATGGATTGGGAGAAATGTCTTCCTTTCGCCGAGTTTGCCTATAACAATAGCTACCAATCCAGCCTCAAGCAAGCTCCTTTTGAGGTTCTCTATGGACGAAGATGTCGAACACCTTTGAACTGGTCAGAAACCGGTGAAAGACAATTCTTTGGACCGGATATGATCCAGGAGGCAGAAGAGCAAGTTCGCATCATTCGTGAGAATTTGAAAACAGCCCAGTCTCGTCAGAAAAGTCAGTACGATCGTCATCATAAGGATATGACTTATGAAATTGGCGACCAAGCTTACCTTCGGGTTACTCCTTTGAAGGGTACCCATCGTTTCGGTATCAAGGGCAAGTTGGCTCCTCGTTACATTGGTCCTTTTCGCATTCTCGCTAAACGAGGAGAGGTTGCCTACCAGTTGGAACTACCCCCACATCTTTCTCGAGTTCATGATGTCTTCCACGTCTCTCAACTCAGGCGTTGCTTCTCGGATACTATCCGCGGAGTGGACCACGAAACGCTTGATCTCCACGATAACCTCACATACCGAGAGTACCCGGTTCGCATTCTTGATCAAGCAGAGCGTGTTACTCCACGTCAGAACGTCAAGTTTCTCAAAGTTCAGTGGTCTCATCATTCCGAGAGAGAGGCTACTTGGGAGCGAGAAGATCGTCTTCGACTGGAGTACCCCGCTTTCTTTCCGTCGACCCCTGAATCTCGGGACGAGATTCTGTCAAGTGGGGGCGAGTTGTCACATCCCTAGTCTGGTATGACCTAGGCTAGCTAGCCATTTGTGCACCATATTTAAATTTCATTTAAATTTGAAATGAGGATTGGTGGAACCCTCAGAATCATTTTTGAAAATGACCCAAATAAAAATTTCTCCAAAAGGGTTCAAGAAAATGCTCATGTTGCCCTCTGAAAATATTGGACAGAGATAAAAATCAAAACAATATTTTTAGGAGCTCATGGACATTTTATTTTGGTCATTTGGATTAATTCGATAAATATTTGCATTGGAAATATATTTCTATATATATGAAATATGGCCCAAAAATTATGCCAATTATAAAAGAGCTCTGGAATAATATATCCAGCTCCTGCAAAAATTGGCATAATAAAATTAAATGATTTAATATATTTATTAAATCAAAACAAATGTCAGAAAAATTAGAAAAACAGAAATAAAAGGAAGGAGGGACTTACCTGGGCCTCCCCTCCCCTGTGCGGCCCAGTTGGCCGGCCCAGCCGACTGGCTAGCGCCAGTCGTCCCCCTCCTCGCGCCAGGAGGCCACGGGCGTGTGCCCGACGCTCGCGGGCACGCGCGCGCGCCACCTCCCCCCCTGCTGGCCACCTCCTGCTTCCTTCTCTCGCCCTCGATGCCCCGGACGTCGCCACGCAGCTGCCCCGCACCGCTCTCCCTCTCCCTCGCCCTCCTCCTCTCCCCCTGCTCTCTCTCCCTCTCACCCGAGAACCACCGTCGCCGCCGACGGGCATCTCCGTAGCCACCGGTCTCCCCTCACCTCCCCGACCCGCCCAGGAGCTCCGCTTCGTCGCCAGCTACCTCCTCGCCGAGCCAAGCAAGCCGGAGTGCCCCGAGGAGCCACCATCGCCATCGTCTCCCTCCTCGGGCTCCGCCGTCCGCCGCCGTCGATTCGCCGTCACCAGGCTTTCCTCGACCCCGCTGTGCTGCTCTGCGTGATCGCGGTGAGCTCCGCCGCCGTTCCCCTCTCTTCTCCCTCCCGTTCCCGTGCCGTAGTGCCGCTCCCCACCACGGCCGAAGCCTCTCACCGCCGTCCATGTCGCCGCCGCCGTCTCGGCCCGCCTCCGCCCAAACCAAGCCTCCCTTCGCGCTCCTGGTGCCACGAGGGTGCCGCCGGGCCCCTCAGGTGGCCTCCCCGTGCCCCGCAGCCCGATCCCGCTCGCGCCCGAACTCCGGCCGCCGCTCCGAGCCTTGCTCCGGCGAGCTCCGGCCGTCCCCGCTCCTTCCACTTACCTTATCAGATGCGCGAGAGCCCGGGCTACGCCCCGATGCTCTCAGACGCCGTCCCCGTGGCCTGTGGCGCGGACTCCGCCGCGTCCAGAGGTCGCCGGCGACGAGCCCCCGTCGCCTGAGTCCTGCCAGGTGGGGCCGGCCCGTCAGGTGATTAGCTTAGTGCTAATCACCGTTAACTAACCCCCCTGACACTGACAGTGGGCCCGACCCCCCCCTAACCATTTAATTAAATTAAAATAACCCCTGTTAACCCCCTGTCACTGACGTGTGGGTCCCACACGTCAGGTTTGACCTGGACAGCCGCGTTGACCGCTGATGCAATGATGACGTCATGCTGACGCAGTATATAAATTCTGGATTTAATTAAATCAGGAAAATTCCAGAAATTGTTTTAAACTTCAAAAATTCATAGAAATTCAACCGTAGCTCAGATTGAAATAATTTATATATGAAAAATTATCAGAAAAATGCAATCTTTCCATCTGTACTAGTTTCATGCATGACAAACCAACCTATACATGCTGAATATGAGAAAACACATTATGGCATATATAAGAGACCTAATTTAGAAATGCATTTGAACCTTGGTTCAAATGGACTTCAAACCAATTGGACACTAGTTGCATTAGCTCAACAGCATCACATCTACATGCCATGTTCATGCATCATATTGTTGCATATGATTGTGTATTGATTGCCGGCACCGTTCCTTCTCGATAGGTCCTGCTCCGGAGACGTTCCAGAGTACCTGTCTGTGAAGCAGTGCCTTCCTTGTTGATTTACCAGGCAAGCAACCCCCTTGTTCATTTCGATAAAACCCTACTCTCTCGCTCCTGCTCTCAGTTATTGCATTAGGACAACAACGATTCATCTGCTACTTTGTGCTGCGGTAGTTGAACCCATTCCTCTGCATGACCTATCATTGCCACAGTAAATAGTTGAAACCCACTAGCATGTGTAGGAGTTGATTGAAGCCACTGATGTGTTCCTACCATGCTATGCCTGCTATTGCTTAGAGTGTGTCAGGTCTGATTCATTGGGAATGAATTGGAGTGTTACGATATGTTCTGATGCTGAGAGTGAAGTGTGTGAACACGATTTGGTAAAGGTAGCGGTGAGAGGCCATGTAGGAGTACATGGTGGGTTGTCTCGCTGGAACCGTCCTTAAGCACTGAGTTCTATGTATGTTGTCCAATGACTCGATACTACCACACATTGGGATCCTTAATTGACTCTCTCGGCTTATTAACCAACTTGATCTCTGTCCAGGAGTCGCAACTAGTTTCTGGTGTTTGTAGGTAGTGCTATTTTTCTACCAAGTGGCACCCGGCAGGGTGGGCTTGGGATAGACTAGGCACACGTGGCACGGTGTACCGAGTGGCACCCGGTTGGTGGGCTCGGAAACCCTGCTCACATCGTTTGGGGCCGTGAGCGACACCCCGGCCGGATCTCCTTGCGGATGGAACCCGAATAGGCGATAAACCTGGACTAGAGTCTTGTGTGGTTAGTCAGGTCATGGCCGACACCCTCGCCAGGCTTCCGCTTGAAGGTTGCCGAGATACATGACGTGTACATGGCGGTAAGTGGCGAGAGCGTGTGTGAAGAAGTACACCCCTGCAGGGTTAACATGATCTATTCGAATAGCCGGGTCCGCGGTTATGGACTTCTTGGATGCTTACATGGTACATAGACAACTTGAAGTGGATACTCTAAAATGCTCAAGACAAGTGTGAGTGCTATGGATGGCCTTCTCGTAGGAAGACGGGGATGAGTCCATAGTAGTGTATTGTGTGGTGATTAGTGGACTCGTGTACGTTGTTTCACCTCCAGAGTTTCTGGTAGTCGTAGAACAGGATAGCCACAGAGTCAAAGCCGGCTTGCTGCAACTAAACCCCACATTATCTCTTGATACAGATGCATGTATGATAGGATCTGATGTAAGTCTTGCTGAGTACCCTTGTACTCATGTTGCTTTATTTATGTTTTTGCAGCGGAGACTTCGGTCTTACTAGTGTTCTCGTGGACTTCGACTAGTAGCTAGTACCTCAGCTATGATCTTGATCGGATGTTGTAGATAGTCAGGCTCTTCAGCCTTTTTCATTTGTAGATGTCTGTACCCAGACATGTAATGCTTCCGCTTGTTGCTTGTATGCTCTGTATGACGGGTCTTGTGACCCCTGTTTGCAATAAATGCTATGATGGCTCTTCTGAGCCTTTGTCTATATAATTGTTGAGTTATGCTGTGATGCCATGTTGTACAGCACATACTTGCATGTTATGCGTACGTGTAATGTGTAGTGCTATGTGTGGGATCTGACTATCTAGTTGTTTATCTTTAGTAGCCTCTCTTACCGGGAAATGTCTCCTAGTGTTACCGCTGAGCCATGGTAGCTTGCTACTGCTCTGGAACACTTAGGCTGGCCGGCATGTGTCCTTCTTCGTTCCTGTGTCTGTCCCTTCGGGGAAATGTCACGCTTTGAGTACCGGAGTCCTGTTAGCCCGCTACAGCCCGGTTTACCGGAGTCCTGCTAGCCCAGTGCTACAGCCCGGACCCACTTGCTGATGACCGACACGTTCGAAGCTGGGTCATGGATGCCTGTCCCTGTAAGTCTGTGCCACTTTGGGTTTACGACTAGTCATGTCAGCCCGGGCTCTTTATCATATGGATGCTAGCGACACCATCATATACGTGTGCCAAAATGCGCAAACGGTCCCGGGCAAAGGTAAGACGGCACCCGTGGGGATACCGTGCGTGAGGCCACAAAGTGATATGAGGTGTTACATGCTAGATCGATGTGGCATCGAGTCGGGGTCCTGACAGCGTGAGGCACCACGGCGTGACCCTCCATGCCAGGCACCTGCGCGTGAAGAGGTGAGCTGCCAGGTGGTGCAATGGCCTCAAGGAGAAGCATGAATGCTTCCAGTGCCCCCATGTCAAGCCCGCGTGCCGCCACAGGAGGTGGCGGCGCGTGAGCACCAGGACCAAACTCCACCTGCTCGACAGGCCCCCATGGCCAGAGCAGGATGTCGCGTGTTCACCTCAGAGCTTCACAACGTCATCTGGTCGAGCAAGTTCGAACCTGACCTGCCTCCATGCTAGGACGGCACCGCTGACCCCACCGAGTTCCTGCAGCTCTATGAGCTGAGCATCGAGGCGGCTAGCGGCGACGAGAAGATCATGGCGAACTAGTTCCCCATGGCCCTCAAGAATGGCACGCGCTCCTGGCTCTTGAATCTCCCCGTAGGATCGGTGTCTTCCTAGGAGGAGATGCGCGGCCGCTTGATCGCCAACTTCTCGGGCACTCGCGACCGCCGGCCGGCCGCGGTGACCTGCGACACATCAAGCAGCATCCAGGAGAGACCCTGTAGAAGTACATCCAGCACTTCAGCATCGTTCACCTCAAGATTCCCAAGGTGTCAGATGAGGCCATCATTTCAGTGTTCACTAATGGTGTCTGTGACGTCAAGATGAAGGAGGAGCTCACCATCCACGAGGACCTCTACACATCCCTGGAGATGTTCAACATGGTGAACAAGTGTGCAAGGCTGAGGAGGGGCGCCTCTCCCTCCTCGAGCTCCCTGATGCTGAACCAGAAGACAAGAAGGCCAAGGCTAAGATGTGAAGCGCAAGGGGCCAGCTGTGCTCGCGGCGGAGCCAAAGACGAAGCGCGGCTGCGACCATCCCGAGTCATCCAAGAGCAACTGACCATCCTGCGTCTTCCACAACGTCCACAACCACAACACCAACGACTGCCAGGGGCTCAGGGCCCTCCGTGATGGGCGCCTCGGTCGACGCCCCGAGTGCAACGATCGAGGCTACGACCACGGAGGTGGACGAGGTGGAGGATGCTATGACGGACGCAATCATCCTTGGGAGGACCGTTGGCAGGGTGAACCTCGCGAGGGCACTTGGAGGGAGCAACCTCGCGAGGATCGGCCTCAGGGCAATGCCGGCCTCCCTCCACTGCCTCCACCACCAAGAAGTTCGCACGCGAGGTGAGAGCGGCGCTCCCCAAGCCTAAAGCAACTCGCCCGCTCAGGTGGTCCAAATGCGCCATCACCTTTAGCTCCTCACATCAGCTTAAGGGCGCGGCCACTGCCGGCGCGCTCCCCATGTTGTGCTCGCCTGTCATCAGCAACATAGTCGTCACCAAGACTCTCATCGATGGTGGAGCAGGGCTCAACGTTCTCTCTGTTCAAACGTTCAACAGGTTCCAAGTGTCGTACTGCCAGCTTCAGCCTACCAAGCCATTCTCAGGAGTGACCAATGGTTCCACACACCCGATAAGGCAGGTCTGCCTCCCTGTCACCTTCGGCAAACGCAACAACTACCACACCGAGCTCATCGACTTCGATGTCGCCGACATTCGCCTGCCGTACAACACTATCCTAGGGTACCCAGCACTAGCCAAGTTCATGGCAGCAATGCACCACGGCTACAACGTTCTCAAGATGCCTGGAAGCAGCGGCATCATCATGGTCGCTTGTCAGGAAAATGACACAGTATGCTCCCTCGAGCACGCCTACCAGGCTGCAGCAGTCGAGAACCCTAAAGATGAGGGCGGTGTCCTACCTCCTAAGGTTGCCCCCAAGACGAAGAACCTGCAGCTGGGTCAGGGATCTCACAAGGAAGCATCACCCGATGGCACCGCGCTGAGCCTTGCATCCCCGGACGGGGCGCCTTCACCTATCGCATAGGAAGACGCGCCCGGCGCCCCTCTCAGGCTGGGCTCGGGGGCTTTCCTCTGGAAATCCTCGGACCTAGCCAGTCTCACAAGGGAGGCGCTCGGGCACCATGTGGAGGCGTGCTTCAGCACACATTTCTCAGGAGAAGGCGTCAGGCAGAAGGCGCCAGGCATTCAGGAGTTCATCAGCGAGGCAATCGAGGAGATTCAATAGGCAAGGGTTTTGCAAGGCGGTCACCGCCTACCGCGAGGCGCGGCTCATTGCCCTGGAGAGGATAAGGAGTTCCGCGTCTACATCGACATCCCAGGGCTCAACAGGGCCGCATCTTGGAAGCTCTTTTGGCCGTCTCGTGTTGGCCGATGCGAGGGTCCGCCTCACAGCTACGTTCGCATGCCCTTCGACCTGCCGAGCGCGGCTGTGGTGTTTCGGCGCTGCATGTGGGACGCCCTGGAGGCTCGCGAGGCCAGGCACCAGGCGACCCTGGCTGAGATGGAGGTGCATCTTCAGGATCCTCCTGGGCCTCCTGGGCCTCCCGAGGCTCGGGGCCAAGGCGGCTCATGAGAGACGACTCCAGCAGCGCGCGTCTTCTACTACCCCGACATCTCTTCAGCGACGGTACCAGGTGACATCTCTCTAGTTCGTTCAGTTTGGGGGCACCCCATGGGCTGCATCATTCCCAAGCCGTGTGGGTTCGTCCCCGCGGCGTGTATTGTTTTGCATTCACCAGAGTTGTCTAACCATCTTTCATGAGCTTATCTATAATCATCACTTCGCGGCCTTGAGCCTTAACCACCTCGCGGTCTCCCGACTTTTGCTGGCTTGTCCCTCACTCGCCTCGATGTATGGCTACACATGTCGGCACGACGCTTGTGCTCAGGTCCTTCCCTGCAACACTGACAAACCCAAGGACCGAGCTCTGGCTCACGACCCGCCTCGCGCAAGCCACCTCACCAGGTCATCGGTGCCTTCGTCTTTCGCCAGGGGACCTGGGGCTGACAGTCCAATCCGCAGGGGTTCTTGACCTCTCAAGTGATCTAACATGTCAGTTCGCCTGAAGATGGTTCACGAGCCGGTTAAGACGATCGCTTCTTCGCCTTGTGAGTCGCTTGCACGTTAAAGGGGGGGTCCCGAGCACCGCGCCTTGGGAGCTCCTACTGGCTCTCCAGCCCTCACCCCTGGCCTTGACAATAGCATCATGACCTGGCATACCAGCGGAGTAGGGTATTACACTGCAAGGTGGCCTGAACCAGCATAAACTATTGTGTCTCTTTGTCTCTTTGAGCCCGACGCGCTAGGCTTAGGAGGATTGCGAGTAGGTAGGCTGGGTAGGTTGAGATCTCCACACGCACCCTAGAGTTTGAACCTTTCAAGGATTTGCGGAACCCGTAATCCAACAACATGCAACAGTCAGACGTACACATGGACGCAAAAACACGCGTGATGCCCTAATGCTTGCATGTCCGAGCACAGGATGGAACACACAGTCACAATCAAGTGCTCAACCTACACGTGCATGCACAAACATACTCAGCCGGGGTGCGCTAGTGATGGTATAAACACCGGGAAATGTACATATTGAGCACGGTGAGTGTTTTATGAAGTCCACTGACGTTTTACAAATATATAGTGACAAACAGTGTATTTATCTCGTTTCAAATTAAGCCATATTAATGGGAAAGGAGGCAATATGGACTAGCATTACTTTGTTGTGTCCGTTAACTTGCCAAACGAGAAGAAGCTTGCAGGACGGGAGAAGCTTGTGCGCGGTGGCTCGCAGGACAAGGAGAAACTTTTGACTAATGCAAGCTCTCCCTCGCTCAGGCGGTGGACGTGCAACAGTTAATTCGGTGTTAGATTTCCAGAAGCATACATTGTACTAGTACCATTATTGTTCGACTTCCCGAAGAGGCGAACAGCCAAGCGCAAAGTTTACTACTAGTACTACTATACAGGTATGTACTTCTAGGAACCGGATGGTGGAGCATTCGCACTCTTATTTTATTTTAATATATGATAAAGCAATCTTCAACACATTTGGCTCTCTTCGAGGGTTCTTGCTTGTGATAATGGAAGTTGATAGCATGGAACACTCGCCACAATTCTCGCTTAATTCTGGCTCCTATCCTGTTAGAAATAAGAGCGCTCGTTAATATTTTCTCTTCTTTTTGTTATTCAGCGTGTAAACAGGCCAGCAAACCTTGCGGCGCATCTTTGTGCGAACCGTGCTTGCTGTACTTTGAATGTGACTGAGAGCTGGCTTGATGAAACACCACGCTTCCCTCTTTTTTGCGGGGTACCTCGCTTCCTAGTGACCAGTCTCTTGGCTGATCGTCCTAAGAATGCTTATATATATGAATAAAGCTCTCTCATTTACCCGCAAAAAACATTAAGCCATATTAAGCGGAAAGGAGGGAGTATGGACTAGCACTACTTTTATGTGTGTCCCGTCAATTCGCAGAACGAGGAGAAGCTTGCAGGACAAGGTGAAGCTCGCTTACGCCCTATCCGTCTTCCTCAATCCTGGTGGCTCATAGGACGAGAGAAGCTTTTGACTAATGCCACCTACCCTTGCCTAGGCGGTGGACGTGCAACAGTTCATTCGGTGTTAGATTGCCAGAGGCATACATTGTAGTACCATCATTGTTTGACTTCACGAAGAGGCGAAGAGACAAGCACAAGGTTTAGTAGTACGAGTAGTACTACTACTAGTATACAGGTACTAGGTACCGCATCGTGGAGCATCTGTACTCTTATTTTATTTTAATCTCTAATAAAGTACACATTTATTCGGGCGAAGTGCGGAAAACGGCACCCAATAGTACTATTAAAAAACATCAAACATGTAATGATGATATCGATCAACCATGCTCGAATATATCTTGGCCTTGTGCAAGCCCGTCTATGTGTTCTTGCTCCTTTCTCTCAAGGAATGGTGGGTTAGCCATTTTGCCGTCAATTGAGATCGGTTTGCTCACACTCTAGTCCCACATGTCAGTGATATGTCAAGAGAAAGTGTGTTGACTGATTGGACATACGCGTACTTGGTTTTGCACCTTCATACTACTACTCCCTCTGTCACTATTTAAAGGGAGCGCTTCATTCTCATGCATTTCTCTCCATGCATTTCCACCACCAGAGAGATTTTAGACGCGTGTACGCGGAGTGGAGTATGTGCATGCATGTGTGTACCCGGGGTGGAAGCACTGCATGCATGTGTGTACGCATTATTTCCTCTAGTAATAGACGTCGTGCTATAACCACCAATGCTATTTTTCAGGCTGATCGCTAGTCGACTTGGTCACAGAGATTGTTGAAGTGCACTCTATAAACAGTGACGGAGGGAGTAGTACGAGTGGATTCTAAGAAGAGTGTATTGATGGTTGCTTCTTCCAAGCAACTTATAGTGGGAAAGGTGGGGCATATGATTTGACTGCTCGTTACTCACTATTAGTGCGGCGCAACGACCAGGCTGAGTCTCCCATGCGGTTGTGCACTACTCCCTCCATTCTTAAATATTTGTCTTTCTAGAGATTTCAACGAGTGACTACATACGAAGCAAAATGAGTTAATCTCCACTCTAAAATATGTCCATTTGAAATTTCTAAAAAGACAAATATTTAGGAACAAAGGGAGTTTAATTTTGTGCATGCCACAAGGACCCGGATGCTGAAGAGGCTTCTGGCAATGCTATCAAGCTTCCAGGATTTGTTTACATAATTGACGTACTATACAAATAATTTTCCAACAACATGAAATTGTACAATCCTCCGAGCTTTCAGCTTTTGTTTCGTGTCTCTTGCCATGTCGCGACCGGTTTTCCGGGTATTAAATTCCAGAAAATGGCCGTTGTGCTCACCAGCCCCAGGATAACTGTTAGCTGATGAGGCACTAACTTGATACAGAAATCCAAAGCAAAATACAACATATGTAGTACAAGACCATTCTGGCCTATGAGTACAACAAATGGTTTCTAGTGGTTGATGGCGGGAGCGGGTTGTGAATCGTCAGTGTCTATGGGACTCCATTTCCCAACAGCTGACTAGGTTAACTCCTATCTTCGCGAGGCTGCTATCACCATTGCTTAGGTTCCGAGGCTGCCATCACGGTCGTTCCTCTCCGTGCAAGAAATCTGGCCAAGACAATAGCCAGGGACAAGCCAGTGAGTACTTTGAATGTACTCGCAAACATTATGAACACGGGTATAATATAAAAACGAGGGTTCTGAAATATTTTATGCTCACGACGTCAGACACAAAAGATAATAAAAATACTGATGCACGCAAGCATGTTATTTATGAATGTGCAATAACATAGTAGTATTAAAATTATGAAATAAATAACAAGCATGCCACAGTCGGGCATCTTAGCGACACCACATAAAGGGCTTTGAAAGAAATGCCGCAGTCGGGCGTCTCAGCGACACCACATAAAGGGCTTTAAAAGAAATGCCACAGTCGGGCGTCTTAGCGACACCACATAAAGGGCTTTAAAAGAAATGCCACAGTCGGGTGTCTTAGCGACACCACATAAAGGGCTTTAAAAGAAATGCCACAGTCGGGCGTCTTAGCGACACCACATAAAGGGCTTTAAAAGAAATGCCACAGTCGGGCGTCTTAGCGACACCATATAAAGGGCTTTAACAGAATCAATCATAGTGAATATCCCGGAGGTAGAACCATCCCAGGGATATTCGATAATACCAAAAATATCACGGGTTAGTTCACAACGAAAATAATAATCATAATTATCACAAGTCACAAGTCGTGATTCCAGTTCTGGTTTAACAGTTTCACCTCCGAAGACCGACACTAAGACCGACACTTGACCCATCCCAGACTGTAGTCCTTAACCATGGACACGGCTATTCGAATAGGTTTAATCTCTGCAGAGGGTGTACTCTTTACCCACGAGTAATGGATTCCTTTAGTCCATCGGGACTAATTCCGTCTACGGTTTTTTAAATGAAAACGCACCTGACTTGCACACACCAGCTTAACTCACCGGTGTCTGGAATCACCCACGACACTCGTTAAGCAAAACTCTAAGTGGGGAGGCTACAACCTCGATTAGCATGGGATCACAAAATTTATACCACGCGCAAAACCGGGGAAGCTACCCCCTCAGCTACAACCGAAAACACCCATGCCCCCTGACCGGATGACTGGCTTTAATCCATGGCCGTGGTACCCTCATCCCGGCCCCTCTGTACGGTGTGTGCTAGAAAGGGGTTGACAAATTACTGAACCATACTCTACTTGTTGTAGAGACGAGTGGTAGTACGAAACAAGTATGGGGGTTACTGGAACAAGACTCGATCTACGGTCGACTCAGGAGGTTTATAATTTTCCCTGCATGACATGCATAACAAAAATATTTCAAGCAACAGAATCACCGCTCACTATACCTCACTATGCCATACCGGACATAACCGTCCCGACGGAGATCGGCGACAACTCATGCCTACCCAAGGCAGAGGTTTTCCTGGATTCCTTCCGGCATGCATGCAAGGCACATGAGGATGATTATCATCACAAGTGTGTTCATTTCCAACATCATGGAAATCACTAATATGCATTCATGCATATGATCATATCACATGAAATAACAAGTTCTCCTAAATGAGGTGGTGTTATAAACGTGTCAACAAACACACCAAAAATATTATGCCGGGGTTCAGAATGCTTGCCTTCAATGTGTGGAAAGGCAAGGTGCACTCCAAAACTTTTGAAAGTTTTCTTCTCTCTCTCCAAAGTCCTATTTTAAATGAATTTGAATTAACACACAAATTCAAAAACAGCACAAAAAGTTGTTTGAAATTTTTTCAAATAAATCTTAAAATAAACTAGGTTAAATTTGAGAGAGGTAGGAAAAAGAATCAATTCATTTGGAGTTGTATTTAAAAAGTTATAGCCAGTCAAAGTTTAGTCAAAAATCTGGTTTTAGAATAAAACAAAAAAGAAAACGATTTGAATATACACGTACACGTCGAAAGCGTATTTTGGATTTACGCTTCCACTTACTCCAGCATGGACAGTGCGCGTGTCACTGACAGTGGGCCCGCCTGGCCCACTGGTCAGGTTTGACCAGTCTATCTCTCCCTCCTCTTCCTCTGCCCGAACGGAGGCGAGGCAACGGCGATCATCGCCGGCGAACGGCGGCTCCCCGCGGGCTCCAGAGGGTCGGGATGGATCCGCAAGACCGGGGCGGTTCCTCCGGTGGTCGAGGGAGTGATGGGGATGGAGGGAGTCGTCGGTGACGAGCTTCGCGGCGGCCGGCGGCGGCGGGAGTAAAGTGGTTTTGGGGCTGTGGTGGTTCCCGATCAAAATCGAGCAGGGGGAAGGGTTCACGGGAGGAAGAGAAAGCTTCTGGTGGAGAGAGTGGAGAGGGGGAGGCCCTGGTGGCGCCGGAATGGCCGGGGCAGTGGCGGCGACTGCGGTTGCCGGAGATGGGGAAGGAGACCTCCCCGAGTCGATTGGCTGCCAATGGGGGTCCTAGGGAGATGGCTTGGGACTGCCTGCGTGCGGGGATGAGCTCGGGGCTCCTTGTATAGGCG
The DNA here is from genome assembly GCF_018294505.1 of Triticum aestivum. Taxonomy (NCBI): domain Eukaryota; kingdom Viridiplantae; phylum Streptophyta; class Magnoliopsida; order Poales; family Poaceae; genus Triticum; species Triticum aestivum. Next base: position 277,070,136 of record NC_057813.1, read on the forward strand.
ATCGGAGTCGGTTCAGCGGCGGCCGCGGATAAGGTTGCCGGCGACCGTCTTTCTGTAGCTTGGGCGATGTGGCGGCGACGAGCGCTAGGGGACACGCTTGCGGATGAGCTCGCACTGCTCTGGGAGGCAGGTGGCAAGCGCTGGCGGCTTGGGCGGCACCGACCTGGCCGAGACGCGCTGCGGACGCCGGCGTGCCGCCAAGAGCTCTGACGGCGGTGCTGTAGGCTGCCAGGGCGGCTTGGCGCGTTGCGGTGAGAAGGGGAGCGCGTGGCGTGGCGCTACAGAGCGGGCAAGAACCAGGGGCGCGACGTGTCGGCTCGGGCGCGGCACGTGCAATACGCGTGCTCTGCTCGCGCCCAGAGCACGCATGGAACGTGCTCGACGAAATGCCGGGGCATGCTAGGGGTCTCGGGTGAGGTTGGCAAGCAACAGAACTAGATTAGTGATAGAGGGAAGATCAAGGGACAAGGTGGTTTGGTCAGGAGACCAAGTTCACAATGTAGACTTGAAATCATGCCAAATCTGGCTATGCACTCAGGGTGTTTGTCAAAATGCCAAGGGCATCTAGGCAAAACTTGGGGTGGCCAAAGTCTCAAGATCAGTGTCTCTTTGGATGGAAGAGAGGGTGGTGAGGTTAGTTTGTGAAAAGCACAAACTTGCTAGTGCAAGTTTTGCAGAACTTCAATTCTAGACAGGAGGTGAATGGCATCATTTCATGAACCAAAAATGATCCAATGGGTGCATGCTCCTGGATTTAGGGGTTTAGCATGGAGGACTACAAGTAGGAGAAAGCTCATGGGTAAAGGAGCAACTTAAGAAGTAGTTGCTGTACAAATCCTCAAGTTGGACCAATATGGAAAAGAGGATGATTCACTCAAATTTTTCAAATAACATTACTGTTTTTTTTTGCATAAAGTGGAATCATATGCTGCTACTAACATCCCATAATTTTGGTGGAAGCTAGAAATAAATATTTAAATGAGTTGCAGTGCAAAATTGTCCTCTGGACCAGATTTGAAAACTTGGTGTAGAACTCAAAATATTTCATGAATAAAAGATATTTTTGCATAAAAGTGATTTTAAAACATCACCTGACATCTCCAAAATTTTGTTGAAATTTTAAGTGAATTTATCAAATGGTTGTAGTTCAAATATGGCCATATAATCTTGGAAAACCATTTTTCAAGAAAATAAAGATCAAGCAAATTAATTATGTAATTAGTTCTACTAATAAAAGAAAAGTTTTTCTTGAGAGGTTAAACAAGTCCAACAACATATTTGAAAAGTTTTCTTTTTGGGGAAAACTCCATAATAACAAGAGAGAAAAATGGTCCAAAAATCAAAAGGGAGCCCAGAAAATAAAAAATTTAATTTCCTGGCAAAATTTTAATTAACAAAACAAGGTTAAAATTTTGGGGTGTCACATGCCATCCATGATCTTTCGGAAAAAAATAAAAAACTAACTTTCCTTGCTAATGCATCTCAATGATCAGCACATCAGAGCTAGTATTTACACCACAACTGAAGACAAGGTTGTGAGAAGGTGTTAAATTAAAATTGATCCATGCTTTCATTGGCAGCAACTTCCCCCCGGCTCTGTCTAAATCAACAACGCATGTTGGGAAAAAAGTAGCTGTCAGGAGCATGCAACATTCCGATCATTTTGTGCAGTTCCACTAAAATAGAGCTGAGCATCCCTGTTCCAAAGATATTAAGTGTGAGGACTATTGATGAAACAATAAAACACAAATAGAAGCCGGTCACCTTTGCAGTCTCTCTTAAGACTAACTAGTTGGAGAATATTAGGCTCGAAGTTGGATGAGGAGGATAGAGAAAAACCAATCTCCCTTTGTGCAGTCGCACTGAAATGTGGAGATGTTGCCCGTGTGACATTTTAGTACAACTGCACAAAACACTCTTAAGAAAAAAATGATTTGTGCAGTTCACCAAAAGGTCACAATAACAACGAGGTGAAATGGATAGCCCTATTTAAAAAAAGAGGTAGAAAGGAAACAATTATTGGTCAATAACAGTTGATGACACATACGACGACAAAAAAGAAGCATATTCCTTATCTAAAGGAAGATAACAACACAGTTGTGTTTATCTAAAACGTTGTGAGGACGAGATTGAAATATGGAAAGTACGCTGGACAAGCTAAATTTTGGGCAAAGAACTAGGAAAGATCCACATGCAAGATTTTCCACGTGCAGTGACATGGGAAGATGGGCAGTGGAGCAAGACCGGAGGGGGTACATGGGGGTCATCGGGATGTAACTAGGAGAGGGGCGGTGGGCGGGATTTTGCCATACTATGGTAGCGAGCAAGTGGCACAGGCCCTACCGCGCTGGAGCTTGGTCAGAGAGAACGGCGGGTACCGCAGATCGGACATGTTGCCTCAGCACCGTCGAATGGAGAAACGATGCACATCCTCCATTTCCGCTGGCAGACGGGATGCAGCCGGATTAGTGACCAATGGTGAGAGAAAGAGAGGCCACCACCGCCCTGTGTAAGATACTCTGAAGAGAGACAAACCCCGGCAGGCAGGATCCATTGTATATAGTGGAGCGGACTACCTTTTTCTCCATAAAAATTGTTTTATATTCTATGTATGTGCCATTGAGCAATATAACTTTATTTCAAAATAACGCGCCAACGCATCAAGTTGAACTTTGTTTCGTGCACATGTGGTCACGACCTCTATAGGTAAACAACCGCTACACGCGCTCAAATTAGCACGTGGGCAGCCATTTCATACAGAAATGAGCTCCATCGTGCACCCGCGCAGGTGTGTCTGGGCATGAAACGTGAGTACGTGCACCTATTCTCTTCGTGTATGTACACCACCTACGTGGGTTCGTCTGAGAGAGATACAAGCGTAGAGAGATATAGTGTGTAGGTTCATGAGTGGTTTTTTGGGGGGGCGTGAGAGATAGACAGGGAATATGTGTCGATGATATTTCAATCAAAAAATGTAACATATGCAATGTGTGTGAAACAAAGGCCTGGATATATCATATATATAGAGGGATCGGTACACAAGAAGAGAGTGGAGGTATCATCGGCGTGAGGTATCCGTAGAATCAAAGAGAGGGATGATGTGTGCGTGTGTGCGCGCGCGATCGATAAAGAGTGCCATTGAATTTGTGTGTGCCCACGTCAAATATATAGGTAGGCTGGCCTACTGGAATGTGAGAGGGGACATGTGCAGTTTGTCTCTGTGGCATGGATACCTACCTACAGCGCTCGACTATCGGTGTGGGGGGGGGGGGCAGAGACCGAACTATAGAGATACAATGGCTGGTATGTGTGTGGAGGAGGAGACAGATCTACCTTATGTATTGAGGGAGATCGATCAGCATCCATGCATATGTGTAGGCGAGGAATAAGGTTGGGAGAGAGATAGAACTAGAGTGTCAGAGGGGTTGGTGGTGGAGTTGCTTCTCACAAATGGTGGGAGAGGCTTGCTAGACAGACGGAGGGCATGGCTGCAATATCAATAAGAGAGGGGATGCCTGCCTGTGTGTGCACGTGCGTGTGAGAGAGGGGTCAGGAGGCATGCACGAATGATGAGGGGGGACAATATGGTTGTGGTACGCAGACGTAACTACATAGGAAGATCATTCATCCTTTGTCGGAGAAAGGAGAGATGTAATTTGTGAGGTACACCGATCGATGCGTGGGGGAAAATAGTTAAAGTTGACCTAGGTATATGTAGGGAGATCGATCGGTATACATGCATGTATGTGTTAGAAGCAAATAAGGCCTAGAGAGAAGGATAGAGAGAGAGGGATGCAACTAGGAGCTGGGGCGAGAGGCATACTATATCGAGGGGGGAGGAGTGTGCGAGTACGAGATCGATGAGAAGAGGGGCGGGAGTGAGGCATGGAGGGTGAGAAGAGAAGAGGCAAAGCTTGTGTTTGTGGTAGGCACACCTGGCTAGAGAGGAATATCGATCGGTGTGTGCCGAAAAGAAGGAGCTGGGGGGCCTAGACACACCGTGGGTGAATGACCTAAAGTGAAAAGACGAATTTGCGCGATGGAGCTAGAGAATGATGAGGGAGGGTGAGAGGGAGGCGGGCGTGTGCATGCACGAGAGAAAGTTAGTGCTAGCTACAAAGATAAGAGGATTGTGTGGTTGTAGAAGACGAATAGAGATCATAATTGATCATAAAAGTGAATTCAGATATTTGAAGAATTTACCATAGTTTTTTAAACCGACGCATGCGTGAATAAATATAACGGTGAGACGCACGGTGTGATTATGAACATGATATACTACATATAATATATTATATATAAAAATATATAGTTGGAGATGATGGTGTTCCTGCCATCCTGCAATATAGGCCGTTTGATTTATATCTGATGGATAGGAAGAAAACTATGTCAATTGTGAAAAAAGATACCCACACCCCTCTCCACATTTGCAAATCAGGCCTTCCCTTGTTCATCCTTTTCTCCCACAAGATAAACTACTCATATAAATGCATCCTAATGTTCTCTACAATGCATGGGCATCTTGCTAGTACTACATATAATATACAGAACATTGATTATAATTTGTGATAATGTGTGGCTTTTGCAGCTCAGGGCTAAATACTTGTCATAATGTAGGGGGCGGGGCTCTATACTTTGTGTGATAAACACGGTGTACTTATGAAACATGGTTTAGATTATGAAGATCTAGTTAGTACATCAAATGTATTATTATTCAGAATCAACATCAAGTGTATACAAAAATTTGAATTCAAGTTCATATAATACACATAGTTCATATCTATCTCTATAGTAATCATGTGGTGTGTTGTTAAGATAATACACGGATGATGATTTAAGTTGGCAACAATCATGAATGTAGATTCTTATTCAAATAGAGAAACGAATTCAAATTTAGTTTGAATTGCAGCGGTAGTATAGACATTTGGAATGCACTAAAATGTTGGTATGAGTAGGTTACATGCATTATACAGCCATCAAAAAAATTTAATTGGACGTAACATGGATTCATAGATTTGAATAGCATTTGTAAAGTGAAATGGGACAAGACTCTCTCTTTGTGTGGTGTGAATATTTTTATTATTTTCATTTTTTTCGTTGAGGGAAGTGCGAATTGATTTGGTATGTACAATATTACATGTTAGGCTTGTCCCAAAAATTCGACCCGCGCTTTGTTATATCCCAAAAATTTAGATATCGTGCTCCCAAAACTCGTGCCTTCACAACCCGCGCCTTGCTATCCTGAAATTACAACGCACGCAAAAACTCCCTCCAGCTGCCAAATTCTGGCGAAATCCCCCTTCTAACCTTGAGCCGAAAGGGCCGCTAGTTGAAATTGGTGGGGGTACTTTTGTAACACATCCTACATTTTGGACAAACGCGTCCCTAAGTCATGGTTCCCCCCTCCCATTGCCTCCTTTTCGCCATTGGAAATCCTAGGCCGCCATAACCTCTCTACTCCAGCCGCGAAACCCCACCGTCCGTTGTCCACCACCTCACCGCTGCCCAGCCGGAGCCTCTTCCCAGATGACGTTGTCCACCGCAACAGCTCGACGTCCCTCATCCACCTCCCCAGATGAGGATTCGTCGTCGATCTCATCGTCCTGCCGGTCCAGCCACCCCATCCTCCACCTCCAAGGAGCAGCTCCGACGACTGCCTCGTCTATCGCGGCTGCTCCATCCCCACAGCGCCGCCTTAACCTGTTCCACCAAAACTGCAACATCCTCACCGACTCCTCAGACGAAGCCGAGGCCTACTCAGCGCCACCAAAGAGGTTGTACACTCATCGCATCACACCTTCTCCTTAACTCTACCTCCAGGCGCCGAGATGCTCCGTCCCGCACCCCCATGGCACAGCTACCCCGAAGCCGGCGCCGTAGGCGACATCTCCATGGTGTCTCTCCCCCAGTGTGAGGCCCCCTTCGGCGGTGGCGTCCATACTAGCCGGATCTGCTGCTGCTGCTCCGGCTCTTGCTCGCTCGCACTGCTGCTACTACTCTGGCTCTCGCTCGCGCTGCTGCTTTGCTCTCCCACTCGCTCATGCTGCTACTCTGCTCTTGCTCTCGCTCGCGCTACTGATGCTGGTACATGGGCTACTGCAGCTCCATGACTTGCTTCTCTGGCTCTAGTTCGTGCTACTCCTCCAGGCGCTGCTGCTCTAGCTGCTATCTGCTACTGTGTTCCACATCGATCGCCTGCTGATTTAGATCATTGTTTCTCTACTACTAGTGCTCGAGCGGCCTAAACTACATGTGAAGTGCCTCTGTGCTACCAGTGCGTTTAGTTTCGATAGTAACATTTAGATTCCACAGTAAATTTCGGTTTCGACAGTTAAGTCTAGAGTCAACAGTTTTTACCTCATCTGTATTAGTCAGGTGTTTTTTGGTGATGTAAATTTTTACATCTATCACTTTTTGGTAATGTATTTTACATCATATATTGGAGATGATATTAGAATCCCACTTGAGATTAACAATGTCAATCTTGTGCTGCTTCAGCCTCGACGTCTTACGGCTCGCCGGAGCTGCTCCAACGACGGAACCATCCATCACAATAGAGCAATGCCCTGGGCGCTGTCTACAGATTCCTTAGATCTTCCTCCACACCTCCGACAGCCATCTCTGCCTCAACTTCTTCAGCGACCAACCCAATGATGCCGAGGTCGACACGGCCATGACAAAGAGGTTGTGCACTTGTCGCATCACTTATTACTCTACATTTGTGTCGATCCATTAGGGCTATTTTGGTTCAAAGGAAAAACAAAAGGAAAAGCATAGCAATAGGAAATTTTCCTATGGCACTCTACTATTCAATTATAAATGTTGAAAGGAATGGAGCAAAACATCCACTTGGACCTAATTTTAAAAATCCTATGCATGAAAAAACAAGACCAAGTGCATTAGTGGCAAAATAAAATTCTAACCGTACACGCCTTCATATGGTTTCACTTTAACTTGGCCATGTTTCTTTGCATTCTGTCAGCATTCTGGAACCAGGGTTCCCAAACTTGCTTGCCTGCAGCGCACGTCATGGCTCCCTCGACGGCTTTGTACGGCCCGTCTTCAGCAGCGACAACTCAAGACCCTCGCGAGGGGCCAGGCCTTGCTAGGCGGACGACACCAAGACCTCCTGAAGGAGCGGCTTCCCCAGACGGCCTCTTGAGGAGCGGAGATTTCTATGCAAGCACTCACCTCATGAGGCTAAGGTCACGCCAGCCATGATGACCAAGGCCAGGCACGCGCCAGTGGGCGCAGAGCGGCATGTTTCCTCTTTGGTGCTAAGGAGGCAAGCGCACGCGCAGAGTCCCAAGGAATCAACCAAAGGTTACCATTTGCGTTCAACAAGACCACGACCGCTAGAACTGCGGGATGGATGTCATCATCGTGCCCACCATTATGTCACGACCAGAAGCTTTGCAGGCGAAGACCACATTTTATCAGGATAAGATGTACTACTTATTCCCTTCAAAATCGGCCATTGTGGGATCCCTTCCAGCGTTAGTTTTGATGGAAGAGGACCGAAGCCTTTATAAGTATAGGCTTGCCACCACCATAGGAGGGATCGAACCCCCGGAGGTCGAATCCCGTGAGCTCATTCCACCCATAGAGTAGACCTCGCGAGGTTGTTCGTCCTTGTACTAGTTCATCCTCAGCCCCCACGAGGCTAATCCACCATAAAGTAGGAGTAGGCTTTTACACCGCAAGGTGGCCCGAACCTGGATAAACTATTGCGTCCATTTCCTTTCCTGTTCATCGAGCAAGGCCGTGAGAGAAGCGAGATGGCTGGCTGGAGAGGTTGAGTTCTTCTCAGACGCCCCAGAGTTCGAACCTTTCTGGGTCTGCGGAGCCTGGAATCTGACTTTTGGCGCGCCAGGTAGGGGTGTGTCGAAAGATTTCTTCCTCGCCTGTTGTGCCTCCCACCTCTCTCACCGTCTTGCTTCCATGGAGGCCGACATCCCACTTCGAGGGCAGTCGAGCGCATTCGAGGGCGCCATGGTTCACCAGGCTTTCTCCCCCGCCTTGCGGCGGGTGCGATGGTCGTTGAAGTTTAGAACAGGGTTACCGCCGCGATGCGATGGCGTGGCGGACCCCGCAGAGTTCATCCAGATGTACATGGATGCCATCAAGGAGGCTGGCGGTGACGACAAGGCCATGGCAAATTGGTTCCTTATGGCTCTCGCAGGTATGCGGCGTGCTTGGTTCCTCGGTCTACCGGAGTCTTCGGTGGCTTCTTGGGAAGAGCTATGTGGCCTATTCATCGAGCGCTTCGCGGCGTCAGCGTCCCATGCCGCCACGACCATTCTTGGCAGGTCACAAGTGCCAACCTCGAAACTGCCACGTCAAGCAGTTCTTCCGCCTGGTGGGGTCGTCCCAATCTCCCCGAGGGGGCCCTCCTGGTAGGGCGGCGCCCAAGGCTGATCTCACCTTCATCTCCAGGGAACACCCCAAGATTACGGCCGGTGCCGGCGCACTTCCCATGCTCTGTACCCCCACCATCTGCAACGTAGCAGTCACCAAGACCCTCATCGACGGTGCCGCTGGCCTCAACATCCTCTCCGTGGAGGCATTCGACTTGCTCCACGTGCCTCATGGCCGGCTCCTCCCCACCAAGACTTTCTCCGGAGTGGTCGACGGCTCCACCTGCCCTTTGGGGCAGATTCGCCTCCCTGTCACCTTCGGAACGCGCAGCAACTACCGCACCGAGCTCATCGACTTTGACGTCGCGCGCATCAGGCTCCCGTACAATGCCATCCTCAGGTACCCGGCCCTCGCCAAGTTCATGGCAGCGACTCATCCCGGCTACAACATCATGAAGATGCCGGGAAGCAGCGGTGTCCTCACCATGGCGGGAGACGCTGGGGATGCACCAACGACCCTTAGGCTCACTTTTAAGGCTGTGGCGGCCGCGCGACCAAGCGCGGGGAGCGCTCCGGAGGGCCCAGGGGATGCCCCAGCAAAGAAGAAGCAATTGTTCTCTCAATATTGGGCCGAGACAAAGCAAGTGCCGGTCGATGATGACGGGGGGTCGCGTGCTACCTTCACCATAGGCACCGGCCTCCTCTGAGATTAGGAGGAGGCGTTGGTCGGCTTCCTCTGTCCAAACAAGGTTGTATTTGCATGGCAAGCGACGGACCTGGTATGCGTCCTGCGGGGGGTGATCGAGCACCACCTCATGGAGAAGTAGACGTTCATCGTCTAGGAGACCCACAAGCTGCAGGAGGCCGGCGTTATCCGGGAGGTGTGGCACCCGGAGTGGTTGGCAAAACCGGTTATCGTACCCAGGAAGGGCAGCAAGGAGCACATGTGTGTTGACTTCACGAGCCAGAACAAAGCTTGTCCTAAGGATGCTTTCCCTCTTCCGTGCATTGACCAGATTGTCGACTCCATCGCCGAATGCGATCTGCGGTGCTTCTTGGACGCCTTCTCAGGCTATCATCAATTCAAGATGGCAGTGGAGGACGTATATAAGACGACCTTCTTGACCCCGTGCGGGGTGTACTGCTCACCTGCATGCCATTTGGGTTGCACAATGCCGGAGCAACCTTCTAGCGGCTGATGCACATCACCTTGGGCAAGCAGCTCGGGAGGAACGCCGAGGTTTACATCGACAATATAGTGGTCAAGTCCCGGGAGCCAAAAACCCATATTGAAGATCTGTAGAAGACGTTCGCCAACCCGCGCAAGGTGAAGTTGAGGCTCAACCCGGAGAAGTGCGTGTTTGGCGTCCCGTCAGGCAAGCTATTGGGGTTCCTGGTGTCACACAGAGGGATTGAGGCCAACCCAGAAAAGCTTAAGGCGATAGAAAGGATGAGCCTGCCACAAACTCTCAAGGAAATGCAAAAGCTGGCGGGCTGCGTGACCTCGCTTGGGCGCTTCATGTCCAAGCTAGGCAAGCACGCCCTCCCATTCTTCAAGCTGATGAAGAGGAAGGGGCCGTTTGAATGGATTCCAGAGGACGATGCGGCTTACCAAGACCTCAAGAAGTACCTCACTAGCCCGCCGGTGATGGTAGCACCTCGCCCTCTTGAACACCCGGTGTTTTACCCGGCAGCCACGCCTCATTCAGCTAGCACAACGCTTGTGGCGGTCCGCGAAGAGCATGCAGCCAAGGGTGTGCGACGCGGTGCCACGCACCCGTCCAAGGCACTTCGACCTTAGGATGGCACGCTAGAGGCCTCAGCCATACCATCAGGAGATGGGTCTCCTGAAGTTGGCACCCCTGAGGCAACCATGGCCCTCCCAGAGGACAAGGCTCCTGAGGCTCCTCTGCCTCAGGAGGAGCAGGACCCAGCGGACGCTTCCTCCCTCGTCGAGCATCCCGTCTACTTCGTGAGCACTGTGTTGTGCGACGCACGGGCGCATTACCCCATGCCATAGAAGCTCCTCCTTGCACTCCTCATCACCTCCAGGAAGCTGTGTCACTATTTCGAAGGCCACCCAATCAAGGTTGTCTCAGCCTACCCTTGGAGAGAGTGCTCCGGAGCCCCAACGCCACCGGAAGGGTCGCCGAATGAAATATTGAGTTGCAGGTGTTCCAGCTGGAGTTCAGCACCACTAGAGTCATCAAGGGCGCGACCCTCGCTGACTTTGTGGTTGAGTGGACGGATGCACCCAGCCAAGAAGTAGGTGAGGACCGCTCTCTCACCCCGGGAGACGAGGCACCTGACGGCTGGCTCATGTACTTTGACGATGTGTTTGCGTGCCAGGGCGCGGGGGCTAGAGCCGTGCTCATCTCGCCTACCCAAGACAAGCTCTACTACGCCGTGCAACTCTGCTTCTAGTGTAGTGAGAAGGTCTCCAACAACATTGTCTAGTTCAAAGGCCTGATCGTCGGGCTCAAGGTTGCGGCTGCTCTAGGTGTTAGGCGCCTCACCATTAGGGGCGACTCCCAGCTCCTCGTCAACTTCTCCAACAAGGAGGACACGCTAAAGGACGAGCACATGGAAGCATACCTGGAGGAGGTACGCAAAATTTAGAAGCAATTCTTAGGCTTGGAATTGTAGCACGTACCACGCGGCATGAACGAGGAGGCAGACGACATCGCCAAGAGGGCGTCCCGGTGACTCCCCAAGGAGCCTGGTTTCTTCGAGGAGCGTCTCTTCAGGCCATCAGCAGTTCCCCCCATTGCTGGGCCGGCGCTAACTCGGGAAGAGCTGCCCACGGCACCCACCACGGGCGCCCCAGCCTGTGGCCCGGCCTCAGGGGCCCGTTTGCTCCTCGCACTCGAGCCTCGGGAGGGGTGCTGGACCGAGGAATTCAAGGCGTACCTACTTCAGGGCACCTTGCCGGAGAAGGAAGAAGATGCGGAGCGGGTGGCCCACCAGGCCACCGCATATTACATCCAGGAGGGCAATCTCTACCGAAGGCGCCTGATGATGTCTCCCTACGATGCATGTCCAAGGAGCAGGGGTGCGAGCTGCTGGCCGACATACACGATGGGGATTGCAGGCATCACTCCTCACCGCACACCCTTGTGGGCAAGGCGTTCCGCAAAGGATTATACTGGACCGTAGCGCTCAACGACACCGCTGAATTGGTAAGATCCTGAAGCCTGCCAATTCCATGCTAAGCAGATCCACCAACCCGCTCAGGGCCTCCAGACCATCCCGCTCTCGTGGCCGTTTGCGGTCTGGGGGTTGGACTTCTTGGCCAGTTTCCTCGAGCGCCCGGGGGCTACCGCTACCTTTACATCGCCATCGACAAGTTCACTAAGTGGGCGGAGGTGGAAGCCGTCCGCACCATCCCGGCCAGCTCTATGGTCAAGTTCATCAAGGGCCTCGTGAGCCGCTTTGGGGTGCCCAACTGCAACATCACTGACAATGGCTCCCAGTTCACGAGCAACCTCTTTAAAACATACAGTGCTAACCTTGGGATGCAGATATGCTACGCTTTGGTGGCGCACCCGCGGAGCAATGGCCAGGCCGAGCGCGCCAACGCAGAGGTCTTGAGGGGCCTCAAGGCAAGGAGCTTCAAGAAAAAGCTCGAGGCCTACAACAGGGGCTGGCTCGATGAACTCCTGCCCGTGTTGTGGTCCATCCGCACCACTGCGACCAAGCCCACGGGCAAGACCCCGTTCTTCCTTGTCTACGGAGCCGAGGTGGTCCTCCCTCATGAGGACAAGCATCGCTCCTCGCCGGTCCTGGTACTCGACAAGGCGCATCAGGACGCCTCACGGAGGATGGACCTTGTGCTAGGGGAGGAATGCCACCGCCAAGCCTTGCTCCGAGCTGCGAGGTACTAGCAGACGCTGCGGTGGTACCACTGCAGCAACATCCGTTCTAGGACCCTCAAGGTGGGTGACCTCATCCTGAGGCGGGTGCTCTCCAGGGAAGGGCTTCAGAAGCTCTCCCCCATGTGGGAGGGCCCGTTCGGGATCGCCCGTGTCTCCAGGCATGGCGCCGCGCGCCTACAGACGCAGGACGGGATCCCAATCCAGAACGCCCAAAACATCCAGCACCTCCAGAAGTTCTACCCGTAAATAAGGCCCGTGCTTGTGAAGGTCTCCGCTCGTGACACTCTCACGTAATAATGAGTTGGGGTTGTACACGCCCCGGAGTCTCCTGAGCGTCGCCCTTGGGCCTCATGGGGACTCCCATCCACATCATATTGGCAGCACTTCGCTCCGCGCTGGTGAGAAGCCTAGCATAGGTGCCAGACGCGGCTATTCTTTTGCTTGCTTTCTGTATCTCGTTTGCAACTTCTTGAATGAAATTTGGAGTTTTGGCGTCTGTTTTTTAGGGTTGGTAATTTTTCTTCTCCTTGCCTCATTCGTTCTCTTAGGCCTTGCCTCGGGGGGAGTGGCAGTTTCCCATCGCTCATCCTCGTGCGTCCCGTGCATGGGGGCTGGGCAGGTACGTGCGCTTCGGGCTTGCCGGCGAACACACCTCGCCAAAGCCTCAACCCCTGGCCTTGTGGCATATTCGTCCTCGCGCGACGCTCTCAAACGAGCTTGCAGGCACTGCGCCTCTAGGGCTTTCTAGTCCTACAGCCGCAAGGGCACCCTTGAGGCCTGGCGACCCTGGGTCACCTCTCGGCAAGGCGCGCTCCCGCGACATGGAAGTTCACCGCAGGAACCCTAAACTAAGTTATCCCAGTCACAATTGACGACAACATGAATATCAGGAGGCAGCATAGAAACAATAACATAATGGCGCAAGCGCCATAGTCCATTACACGCCCTAGTAGGGCCTTCTACTTCTTTTTTCTTGCAGCAGGAAGAAAGGAACAAAAGAAAGTACACAACGATGGCAGCTCCTGAGGCCCGGCCCTAGCGGTGCTCAGGCTCACCCAGAGTCCTCCTCCCGCTTCACCGGGGCGTGGCGGTGATGCAGCTCGTCTCCCCTCCTGGTTCGAGCTCGGCGATGCGGTGGATCGTCGAGGTCGCCAACACTGGAGCTTTTCACGGAGGAAAAGCCACCGTTGCTGGAGGTGGCATGACTGTCGCCAAGGGTGAGTTCATCACTGGCGACAACACCGCCCCCGTCCGCTGTCGTCAACACCGTCGTCATCGCGGTCACTCTCCGGGCAGCACCCTACGCGTGGGCCATCCTCCCCGAATATCCTCACGTAGAGGGTCACGATGCCATCATACCTGAAGTGGAGGGTGCACCTCCCGTGCTGGTCCCGCACGCGGGCAAACGACTGCCACCCGCGGTTCAGGAACACATTGCCAGTGGCCGCGACCTCGGTCTCCACCCACGAGGCCTTGCTGCAATAGCTGTTGGCCTAAAGCCAAAGACCACAGCCCCCCCCCCCCAGCCGGCGGCTGATACGTCTCCAACCTATCTACTTTTCCAAACACTTTTGCCCTTGTTTTGGACTCTAACTTGCATGATTTGAATGAAACTAACCCGGACTGACATTGTTTTCAGCAGAACTGCCATGATGTTGTTTATTGTGCAGAAAACAAAAGTTCTCGGAATGACCTGAAAATCCACGGAGATAAGTTTTGGAAAATATAAAAACTACTGGCGAAAGAATCAAGGCCAGGGGGCCCACACCCTGTCCACGAGGGTGGGGGCGCGCCCTCCACCTGGGCGCGCCCCCTGTCTCGTGGGCCCCATGAGGCTCCACCGACCTCAACTCCAACTCCATATATTCCGTTTCATGGAGAAAAAAATCAGAGAGAAAGTTTCATCGCGTTTTACGATATGGAGCCGCCGCCAAGCCCTAATCTCTATCGGGAGGGCTGATCTGGAGTCCGTTCGGCGCTCCGGAGAGGGGGATTCGTCGCAGTCGTCATCATCAACCATCCTCCATCACCAATTTCATGATGCTCACCGCCGTGCGTGAGTAATTGCATCGTAGGCTTGCTGGACGGTGATGGGTTGGATGAGATTTACCATGTAATCAAGTTAGTTTTGTTAGGGTTTGATCCCTAGTTTCCACTATGTTCTGAGATTGATGTTGCTATGACTTTGTTATGCTTAATTCTTGTCACTAGGGCCCGAGTGCCATGATTTCAGATCTGAACCTATTATGTTTTCATGAATATATGTGTGTTCTTGATCCTATCTTGCAAGTCTATAGTCACCTATTATGTGTTATGGTCCGACAACCCCGAAGTGACAATAATCGGGATACTTCTCGGTGATGACTGTAGTTTGAGGAGTTCATGTATTCACTGTGTGTTAATGCTTTGGTCCTGTACTCTATTAAAAGGAGGCCTTAATATCCCTTAGTTTCCACTAGGACCCCGCTGCCACGGGAGGGTAGGACGAAAGATGGCATGCAAGTTCTTTTCCATAAGCACGTATGACTATATTCGGAATACATGCCTACATTACATTGATGAACTGGAGCTAGTTCTATGTCACCCTATGTTATAGCTATTACATGAGGAATCGCATCCGACATAATTATCCATCACTGATCCAATGCCTACGAGCTTTTCACATATTGTGTTTCGCTTATTTACTTTTTCGTTGCTACTGTTACAATTCCTACCAAACTATTATCTTTACTTTTGCCACTGTTACCATTACTATCATACTACTTTGCTACTAAATACTTTTCTGCAGATACTAAGTTATCCAGGTGTGGTTGAATTTACAACTCAACTGCTAATACTCAAGAATATTCTTTGGCTCCCCTTGTGTCGAATCAATAAATTTGGGTTGAATACTCTACCCTCGAATACTTGTGGGTTATCAACACTAATTTCTGGCGCCGTTGCCGGGGAGCATAGCTCTATTCTTTGAGTCACTTGGGATTTATATCTGTTAAGCACTATGAGGAACTTGAAAGACGAAAGAACCAAGATTTTGCCCTCAACTACGAGGGGAGGTAAGGAACTGCCATCTAGCTCTGCACTAGATTCCGCTTCTGTTATTAGTAAGTTGCGACACCTAAACCTGCTACCGCTATGAATTCTGATATGTCGCATGTTATTGATGATGTCACTTCTACTATGCATGATACTTATGATGAAACTACTTCTGTGCATGATACTACTTTGCCATTAGGTGAATTTCTTGATGAACAACTTGCTAGGGTTAGAGAGAATGAAATTATTGAAGATGCTATTATTGATGATAGTGATGATGAAAGTTCTCCCCCTGATTATGAATTACCTATTGTTCCTGAGGGTTATGTTATGAATGAGGAAGCTGCTAGAGCTATTTTTGCTTGCAAAGATAGATATGATCTTAAGAAATTATTAGCTAAATTGAAGCAACAATCTCTTAATGCTAGAATGAAACCTGACCCTGCTTTTGCTACTTCACCTATCTGTGTTACTGATAAGGATTATGAATTCTCTGGTGATCCTGAAATAATTGCTTTGGTTGAATCTGATCCTTTTTATGGCCTTGAATCTGAAACTGTTGTGGCACATCTTACCAAGTTGAATGATATAGCCACCCTATTTACTAATGATGAGAAGTCTCGCTATTATTATATCCTTAAGATATTTCCGTTCTCATTAAAGGGTAATGCTAAGACTTGGTTTAATTCTCTTGATCCTGGTTGTGTGCGTAGTCCCGAGGATATGATTTATTACTTCTCTGCTAAATATTTCCCTGCTCATAAGAAACAAGCAGCCTTGCGGGGAATATATAATTTTGTGCAAATCAAAGAAGAGAGTCTCCCACAAGCTTGGGGGAGGCTTCTCCGATTACTTAATGCTTTGCCTGATCGTCCTCTTAAGAAAAATGAAATACTTGATATCTTTTATAATGGACTAACCGATGCGTCCAAGGACTACTTGGATAGTTGTGCTGGTTGTGTTTTCAGGGAAAGAACAGTCGACCAAGCTGAATTACTATTGAATAATATGTTAACTAATGAAAATAATTGGACTCTTCCTAAGCCAATTCCTGAGGCAATTCCTGAACCAATTGAGCCAACTCCTGAGCCTATTCCTAAACCCACTCCGAAGAAGAGATGTGTTCTATTTCTCAGTCCTGAAGATATGCAAGAGGCAAAGAAATCAATGAAAGAAAAAGGTATTAAAGCTGAAGATTTTAAGAATTTACCACCTATTGAAGAAATACATGGTCTTAATATACCGCCTGTTGAATAAACACATTGTCTTGATAACCCGACACAGGTAGTAAAGGTAAATTCTCTCTATAGATATGATAAAGTTGAAATTCCCTCTACTAAATTTCATAGCCCATGCTTAGATGAATTTGATGACTTTATGGCTAGACAAGAGAGTTTTAATGCTTATGTTGGTATAGAATTAAAGAATAATGTTTTCGAGATAGGACGCTTGAGTGATTATATGGCTAGAGTTAAAGGTGAACTTAAACTCATTAGCAAATATGCTTCTATGGTTGCCACTCAAGCTGAGCAAGTACTTAAAGCTCAAAATGAATTGCTCGATGAGTTAAATAATAAACATGACTTTGCTGTTAGAGTGGCTACTAGAACTGGTAGAATGACTCAGGAACCTTTGTATCCTGAAGGCCACCCTAAGAGAATCGAGCAGGATTCTCAGAGAAATTATTTGGAGGCACCTAGTTCTTCTAAAAATAAGAAAAAGAAAAATGATAGGACTTTGCATGCTTCTAGTGAACCTATTGTAGACACACCTGAGAACCCCAATGATGTTTCTATTTCTGATGCTGAAATAGAATCAGGTGATGAACATGAACCTAGAGATAATGTTAATGGTAATGTTCATGTTGATGCTCAACCTAGCAAAAATAATGAAGTAGAGATTGAACCTATTGTTGATCTTGATAACCCACAATCAAAGAATCAACGTTATGATAAGAGAGATTTTGTTGCTAGGAAGCACGGTAGAGAAAGAGAACCATGGGTTCAGAAACCCATGCCCTTTCCTCCTAAACCATCCAAGACAAAGGATGATGAGGATTTTGAGCGCTTTGCTGAAATGATTAGACCTATCTTCTTACGTATGTGCTTGACTGATATGCTTAAAGTAAATCCTTATGCTAAGTATATGAAGGATATCATGACAAATAAAAGGAAGATACTGGAAGCTGAAATTTCCACCATGCTCCATTAAAAGAAATTATGTTAAAACTGCTTTATGTGATCTTGGAGCCGATGTTAGTGTTATGCCTCTCTCTTTATATCGTAGACTTGAATTGAATAAGTTGACACCTACTGAAATATCTTTGCAAATGGCTGATAAATCAACTGCTATACCTGTCGGCATTTGTGACGATGTGCCTGTTGTGGTTGCAAATGTCACTATCTTAACGGACTTTTTTATTCTTGATATTCCCAAGGACGATAGTATCTCGATTATCCTTGGTAGACCCTTTTTGAATACTGCAGGGGCTGTTATTGATTGCAACAAAGGCAATGTCACTTTTCATGTTAATGGTAATGAGCATACGGTACACTTTCCGAGGAAACAAGCTCAAGTTCATAGCATCAATTCTATTGGAAAAATTCCAACTATCATTATTGGAGATTTTGAATTTCCTCTTCCTACTGTCAAGAAAAAATATGATATTCTTATTGTTGGGGAGTTTCATATCCCCATTGAGATAACTTAGTGTTATTCGAAATTTCTCCGTTTCCGTGTTATTCAGAATGAGTTTATTAACAAGACTTGATCAACCATGTTGGTGGATTCATTTTGATGATCATGAGATGGATGAAACTAGAAGGCACAACCTTCTGTACCCTCTTTTTACTTTCTGTTATTTAAAATAAATAGAGCAAAAATAGTATTATCTGTCTGTTTTCTGAATTATCCATGCAATAAAAAAATATCCCGAAAATAAAAGTGCTCCAAATGCCCTGCAAATTTAGTATGATTTTTTATGGAATATTTGAGGATTTTAGGCACTGAAAACACTGTAGGGGGGCAAGCACCAGGCCACGAGGGTGGAGGGCGCGCCCCCCTCCACTTATTCCTGCACCCACACACTCCATCTTCTTCCCAAAAAAAATCCCCATCCAGTTCAAGCACGAGTTCTAGCTCATTTTGCTGCAATTTTCGATCTCCTTGCTCAAAGCTCCATTCACAAAACTGCTTTGGGAGATTGTTGCTTGGTATGTGACTCCTCCATTGGTCCAATTAGTTTTTGTTCTAGTGCTTTATTCATTGCAATTTTTTGCTGCATAGGTGACCCTGTTCTTGAGCTTGCATGTCAAATTTATGAGGTCCCAAGTAATTCTAATGCATGATATAGGCTCTAGGCACTTGTAGGAGTAGTTGCTACCAATCTTGTTTAGTTTTATTCACTTTTAATTTGAAGTTACTAAAATTTCAGAAATTTTTCAGAAAAAGAAATATGTCTAGGAGAATGTATCAAGGTGGTTCCTCAATAAAGAAAGGACCCAGGCTTGCTATGCGTGAGCAAGACGATGAACTACCAAGGGACGCAGAAGTGCGAGCTTGTGAGTGGCCATCAGATGATTTTATGGTCAATGTAGGCTTTAAGGATGAATTTGATGCATATGTCCGTAATGCCGATCTTGAGGACTTCTTACAAGATAAGTGTCCTCAGTACTATCAATTGACTGATTCATTTGTGAGAAGGTTTAAATATAAATGTTCACGTAATTCTCAGAGTGTCCTGTTTGATATTTATGATAAATCTTATACCATGGACTTAGAGGATTTTACAACTGCTTGCAAACTTTCGTAGTGGGGCAATGTTAATGAACCCCACAAATCCGAGTTTAGAGACTTTCTAGCTAGTATTACTGTGGGAGAATCTAGGGATATAGCACAAGCTACCATAGGGAGCATTCATTTTCCTGCTATATATTATTTTGCTCTCTTCATTGGTAGATGCATTAACGATAAATATGAAGCATGTCATATGTGTGTCCCTGATCTTTGTGTCCTCAAGAGCGCTGTATTAGGTAATAAAGATTACAACTTGGGGGCAATAGTTGCACGTAGATTGCATAATAATGGTAGGGCTGGAGATTTATTTGGAGGAATTTATGCGACCCATGTGGCTAATTATCTTGGTATAGCCCCACGAGAGGGGGATATGATGTTGCCTCCTGCTTATTTAGATTAGGTTGTGATGGTCAAACATCATTTTCTTTTGAGGAATGAACAATTCCTCCAGTATCGACTAATCTTTGACAGACATAGCTCTGTCCATGTTACTCTCCCTGCTCCTTTCCTTTTTGATTACCAGGCAAAAGGAAGATATGTTGTTACCAGGGAGGAGGCAGCTGAACACGAGTGGAGAGCGGAGGCGGCTCGCCAACATGCCGCAGCTCAGGAGGCATTTGCTGCTCCATCTCAGTACGACCCCAGTTATAACTACAGATATCAGCCAGGCTACCCTTGGCATTAGACCAACTTAGGCCAAAATCCTAAGCTTGGGGGAGTACGTATTTCACACCGACTTTACATTCATGTTCACCACACTATTCTGGTCGTCGGTGCTCATACTCTTTCATTGTATTATCCATGTTAGTTTAATTTTCTTTTTCTCGCCTTCTTCTTGTGTGTTTGATAAACCTTAAGAAAAACCAAAAAAAAATTAGTTAGTTTAATTTCCATGCTTGTAGTAGAAATTAAAATGAAAACCCAAAAAGATTTCTCGTTCTTCTTCTTACTTGTTGGGAGCTTTCCCGTGTAAATAGTTTTATTTTCTTTTCTTTCCTTCGGGGGTCGAGAGTAGAATACCATATTGAAAATGTTTAGTGGCTCTCATATGCATGATTGTTTATTTAACTTAGAGCACATATTACTTTGTCTTCTCTCTTGAATTGAATGCTTGCAGATTCCAGCTTAGTCCAATGCACGTGCACTATTATTATTATACACATCGTTTGGTCGTGCAAGTGAAAGGCAATAATGACGATATATGATAGACTGATTGAGATGAGAAAAGCTGGTATGAACTCGACCTCTCTTGTTTTTGTAAATATGATGAGTTCATCGTTCCTGATTCAGCTTATTATGAAGTAAACATATTTGCAATGACATTTAGAGATTATAGTTGATTGTGCCATGCTTGATTAGCTAGGCATGGCTTGTGAACTATGTGCCGTTGTCGGTGATGATCCTGTTGGGCACCCCAAAACGACACACTAGTCCCTTGAAGAACTTGATGGCTGACTGCGCTGTCACCTTCCTCACTGCTTCCACCTCTGGCCACTTTGTGAACTTGTCGATTACGACGTACAAGTACTCAAAGCCCCCGACAGCACGGGGGAAAGGGCCCAATATGTCGAGCCCCCAGACCGAGAAGGGCCAGGAGAGAAGGATAGTTTGAACGACTTGAGCTGGTTGATGGAGTTTCTTCGAATGGAACTGGCACGCTTCACAATTGGTTACTAGTGGTGCCGCATCTTGGAGGGCGGTGGGCCAGAAGAAACCTTGTCGGAAAGCCTTGCCGGCAAGGGCCCTCGACCCTATGTGGGAGCCACATATGCCTCCATGTATCTCTACCAACAGCTTTAGTCCTTCCTCCCGGGAGATGCACTTCAATTTCACCCCATTCGGTCTTTTTCTGTACAATAGTGTCACGCCCAATATGCGATACTATCCCAAAGAGACTCGAAGGTCCCACCAAGGATAGAACCGCATATTGAAACGCTTTTGCAAGGTGGATATCATTACATCAACATTACATAATAGATGGGGATACATACAAAAGGCATACAATGCCACACGAATACAACATCATCACAATACATAAGAGCATCATCCGACTACGGATGAAACACAAACAGAAAATCAAACGACATCCACCCTGCTAGCCCAGGCTGCCGACCTGGAACCTATCCCCTGATCGAAGAAGAAGCAGAAGAAGAACTCAACGCAAGCAAGCATCGCTCTTGCGTCATGATCATCGCATAACCTGTACCTGCAACTGTTGTTGTAGTAATCTGTGAGCCACGAGGACTCAGCAATCCCATTACCATGGGTATCAAGACTAGCAAAGCTTAATAGGAAAGGAAGGGGTAAAGTGGTGAGGCTGCAGCAGCGACTGAGCATATATGGTGGATAACATACGCAAATAAGAGCGAGAAGAGAGCAAGTGGAACAGTCGCGAAGCTAGCAATGATCAAGAAGTGATCCTGAACTCCTACTTACGTCAAACATAACCCAGAAATCGTGTTCACTTCCCGGACTCCACCGAAAAGAGACCATCACGGCTACACACACGGTTGATGCGTTTTAATTCGGATCTGGTGTCAAGTTATCTACAACCGGACATTAACAAATTCCCATCTGCCTATAACCGTAGGCACGGCTTTCGAAAGATTATACCCTGCAGGGGTGTCCCAACTTAGCCCATGATAAGCTCTCGCGATCAACGAAGGATATACCTTCTCCCAGGAAGACCCGATCAGACTCGGAATCCCGGTTTACTAGACATTTCGACAATGGTAAAACAAGACCAGCAAGACCGCCCGATGCACCGACAATCCCGATAGGAGCTGCACATATCTCGTTCTCAGGGCAACACTGGATGAACACTACGTACAACTAAAAACCAACCCTCAAGTTTCCCCGAGGTGGCGCTGCAAGTGGCTCTGGTTCGGACCAACACTTAGACAAGCACTGGCCCGAGGGGGCTATAATAAAGATGACCCTCGAGAGAGCGACTCCCAAGGGAAAAGTAGGTGGTGGTGAGGCAAATGGTAAAACCAATGTTGGGCCTTGCTGGATGAGTTTTATTCAAAGCGAACTGTCAAGGGGGTCCCATAAATCACCCGACCGCGTAAGGAACGCAAAATCCGGGAACATAACACCGGTATGACGGAAACAAGGGCAGCAAGAGTGGAACAAAGCACCAGGCAAAAGGCCGAGTCTTCCACCCTTTACCAAGTATATAGATGCATTAATAATATAAGAGATATTGTGATATCCCAACCAAAAACCTGTCCACCATGGAGCAATCTTCAACTTCACCTGCAACTAGCAACGCTATAAGAGGGGCTAAGCAAAACGGTAACATAGCCAAACAACGGTTTGCATAGGAAAGGTGTCAAAGGTTAGAGGTTCATGGCAATTTGGGATGGCTTGATAAACAGGTGATAGGTAGCGCAGCAAAGTGATAGAACGAAGCAACTAGCATAGCAATGATAGTAGTGAGATCCAGGGTAGCGGTCATCTTGCCTGAAATCCCGCTAGGAAGAAGAACGAGTCCATGAAGAAGACGAACGGATGAAGCCGAACCAAGCGTAGACGAACGAATCCTCACGATCGCAATGAAATAGGAACTATCAAAAAGAAGCACACAACAAGGCAAGTTTAAATGAGGCCGGGAACAACATATAACAATTCCGGTAAGTCCTCATATGCATACTTCGAAATTGGTCCAGATCTGAATAAACCTTATGTTCAAGTTGATAAACAGCAAGTTAAGATGCACAAAGATGATCTACACGAAATTCTAGTCAAGTTACATATAAGGTTTATTTAATTCGGAGCTACGGCCTAGAAGATATGAGCAAAACAAGTTAAACATGGCATTGATGCAAAATGCATACAAACATCAATCAAACACCTCAAAACATGGATGCAACATGATAATATGAAACTACATGCAAAAGTAAGCAAGTTTCATATAGAGAACACTCAAAACGGAGCAATGGTGCAACACACACACATTAAACAAGTCATAACAACAATCTGTCCAAAACAGCAACTAGGCATATTGCAAGCATCAAAACAATAAGCTACAGCATCTCAACATGAAAACAAAAGGCATGGGCATGATGTACAGGTAAATCATAACAAAACATGAACACTGAGCTATCTCCAGAAATCACTAGAACATGCTCAAACACACATGGTAAGATTGCAAGTAATAACAATTTCAGACTTTGCAGAAAATAACATCAGGTTGCAATGTTCAGAGCTATCAAACAACATGTTATAGGAACTTATCATGGCAAACAAAGGCATGGCATGAATCTAGTAAATGCATAGATCAAAAGTCCCTTACTGACCATGAGCCAAAAAGGATCAGAAAATATAATGGCACCCATGTAAACATTTAAAGTTATGTTACAGATTCAAACATGGCAGGAACAGAATTATGAAGGCATGTAAATGAGCTTGTACCACTCACCACAGAGCAATATATAGCATGGCAAGGCAACCAACAGTAAGAAGGCATGTTTGTGAAACTAAGCATGGCAAGAGCAAGTTCATAGCATGCACGGATCAACTACAACAACCTTGGAAAAATTGAATAATATGTAAACAATCTGCCAGGAAACATTTTGAAGCAAAAGTAGAGCACGAAAATGACATGCTAGACTACTCCATAATTGCAACCAAGGGCATGAATGGATAGAGGAAAACCATATGTTCAAAACATCCTTACTGAAGTATCTCAAAATATGCATGGATCTCTCTGTAGCATCAAGTTTACATGGCATCAAAATAACAGCAGAACAGGGACTAAAATCAGCAACATCACGATGCCTAGTTTGCTTGCTTGTGATAGTCACCACATTGATCACAAAAATACATGGTAAGCACCTCTGTAAATAAGACATAGCATAGATCAAAACACATGTAGACATCAACCTCATAGGATGCACACATCAAACATGGCAAAAATGACAAATGAGCAACTTATAACAGTTTCAGCAGATTAACATCATGAAGCACTCTTAGAACGAAGATTCAGGCATCAAGATGACCTCAAATGAATATGATGCAATGGAATGAAATGATGTACTCGTTGAGGCAAACAATTTGACATATTACACGCACGAAACGGAGCTACATGCACAGAGATACGATGCGAAGAACATGGCATGAAAATACTAGAATCTGGGGACTTGGTGGATTTTTCGGGGTCAACCTCGGGTCCGCACGGATTTCGAGGCACGGCGGCTCGCCGGAATTGGACGCGGTGGTGGCCGGAGTTGTCGGGGAAGGGGACGCTGGGCCGCGGGGGGAGCTGGATCTGGTCGCTCCACGAACGGATCTGGCCGGAGTCGGCGAGGACGGCGAGGGTCGCGGGACGACGGAGCTCCGGCGGCGCGGGAAGAGACGGCAGGGAGCCGGGCGCGGGGCCGGCCGGAGGAACTGCGCGGCGGAGGAGCTTGGCGCGGGCCGGCCGGAGCTGCGGGCGCGGCGGCGCTCGGAGGCGCCTGCGGAGGCGGCGCAGATGCCGAGATCCGGCGAAGGCAGCGGCAGCGCAGCCCTCCGGTGGCCGGCGGCGAGGTCACCGGAGGCGGCGGCGGCGGCGAGCGGGCGCGAGGCGGCGGGGAGCCTCGGGCGCGGGGCCGAGCGGCGGCGGGGTCGCGGGCTCGCGCGGGCCAGCCACGGCCCCGGGTGGGCCGGCGGCGCGGGGCGGCGGCGGCTGCCACGTGGCGCGCTGGGATTCGTCCGGTGGCGCGGGCGGACGTGTCCGGCCGTCCAGATTTTGTCCGGCGGCGCGAGGGGAGCGGGGAGACTAGGGTTTCGGGGGATTTTTGGGAGAGATGCACATATATATAGGTAGAGGGAGCTAGGAGAGTCCAAATGAGGAGCGGTTTTCGCCCACACGATCGTGATCAAACGGCCAAGAGCATGGAGGGGAGTTAGATGGGTTTTGGGCCAGTTTGGAAGGGTGTTGGGCTGCAAAGAGAAGGAGGCTTTTGCGGTTACCCGGTTAACCGTTGGAGTATCCAACGGACTGCAAATGGCACGAAACTTGACAGGCGGTCTACCGGTGGTATACCAAGGCCACTTGGCAAGCCTCGGGCCATTCCGAGAATGTTTAACACCCTCACACGAAAACAAGGTCTGAGAGGGGCGACGGGCGCGCGCGAGAGGTCCGGACTCCGAACGGACAACAGAGAGAACCGGGAGAACCCGAACGGATGCAAGTTTTGAAAAACATGCAGATGATGACATGGCAAAATGCAACACGCAAGCAAATGACATGGCAACGATGGCGAATAACTGGCAGACACCTGGCGCATAGGATCCGGGGCATTACAACACTCCTCCACTAACAAGAGATCTCGTCCCGAGATCTTAGGACCGAGATGGAAGGGAAAAGGGATGAGGTGAAGCAAGAATTGAAGAGAAGGATCATAGAATCGAGAGCACTCGAGAAGAAGAGAGGAACGATGAGAATGACGAGAATCAAATGCTCATGGAATCAGATAGACTATGAAAGCACTCCGGTTAGAACGAGATAAGAAACGAATAAGACTGAAAGGATTTAGGCAGCACTCCGGCTGAAACATGGAGGAATAGAACATGAGCTTCACAAGATGGGATGGCACTTGACGAGATGAACAACGCAAAGCCTCCGAAAGAATTAAAAGAATGAAATGAACTTAGAAGGAAGGATTGAATGGAGTTGTTGAGAGGATCAACAATGAAAGAATAAGCTTGTTGTGGTCTTATGGATAACATCTCAGAAATTATGAGGTGATAACCGACCTCGAGCGGAAAAGATTAAATAACTGGGAAGAAAGAAGAAATGCAAAACTCCATTTCAAAAGAAAACAGAGAGTTAATTGCACTTCGAGATGCGAGAAGAAAAGATATTTGAACTCCACCAACATAATCTTGATGAACTCTTGAAAGAATGAATTAAATCATAAAGAACCACCATGAAGAACTCCGGTGACAAAAGGATGATGAGATAAAATGAAGGATGAAAGAATAAGATGAGCATTGCGATGATTTAGATGGAGGTTCTGACGAAATGACCGAGGAAAATTTGAACTCCAGAAAAGAAAAGATGAAGGCACTTGGAACTAGAATTTATTCCTCACGAACAAACTCCGAAGGAAGGGATTAATCACTTTGAGAAATAAGAATAAGATTTATTGTATGCTTATCCTTCATCAAATTCAATTGATGACAAGCAATGGATTTGGCACACTACTTATTCCCGATAGAAAGGATTAAGAGGGATATAGCACAAAACTTGAGAAAGTCTTCATGAACCACCGGTAGGATTGAAAGAACGAATGGATTGAAATGATAATCAAGGAAAAGAATCTTGAACGAACCACCATAAGAATTTGGAAATGACTGATGAAAGAGAAGGAATCGCCGGGAAGAATTAGAAAATGAATGAAGATACTTGAGGGGATTTAGATACATGAGATCCAAGAGATCATGAACTGGTTAAAGAACTCTTTAACGAAGCATCGGGATAAATAGAGAACTATAACTGGAATGATGGCCTCCGGTGAAAAGAAATGGAAAACAACTCCTGACATACTCCGGATAGGTAAGAAAGAGTATCTGACAAACTGAAATAATTCGAGAGGATGATATGAAAACTCTTATTCGATCTTCAAAGCTGAGAAAGACGACAAGAAACACCACCAAAATTATTGAGGTACTCCGGGAGAATGAAAACCAGAGAGGTTGAGCCAACAATGAAAATGAATTTGAAAGCGATCTTGGAGAAGAAATGTGACTGATGGGATCCATTCTTACGTCACAACTTGAAAAGAATTTAAGAATAACTCCGGGAAATTAGAAGAGTCAGGTAAGATCCTGGAAAAAGACCTGTGGGTTATGGGCCCACTAAAAGAAACACCGTTGAAAAGGATTGTTGAAGAGGTAGATGATGCACCGGAATGATTGAAATATTTGAATGAGGTGACAACCTCGAATTAATTCAAACACAGACGAATCTCCTGAGATGTCTTCCGAACTCCAGAAGGATAAACTGGCGAGAGTCGAACGAGCAAGGAAAAACACTTGATCCAAGGAAAAGAATGTGATCAACCCGAAAAACATGAATTGAGTCCACAGGAGATGAAGAATGTCCACCGAGACGAGAATTCACCGGTTGAAACAATTGACGAAAGACTGAAGAGGCTCCACACAAGTGAAATTGATGCTCGAAACAAACTCAAACTCCGGGAAGAAGAGGGTGGGAGGGCGGGAAAACAAAATCATCTTGGAAGGGGAAACGACGAATATCTTGAAGAGAAAACACCGATTTAAATCATTGAGGAAAGAAAGCAAAGATTTCGCACGAGTAGGATGGATACTCGATTACGGACTCCGGTTTCAAGAAGAAAAGGGGTGGGCGGGTGGGAAAAGAAAACAACTGAGGATTAACTTGGCAAAGAAGAAAAGGCTCGAGTCAACTTGACGAGAAATGCACCGGATGAAAAGAGCTGAGAACCAACGATCGGAAAACCAACTGCGTGATCCTAAAGAAAATTTTGAAGGGGAAGAGGAGTAATTCAAACACCTACGTCAAGATTCCTTACCAGAGCGACGAAGGGGCTGAGGAGTAAAAAGAATTCCTACTCTCCGATATAACTAGACTCCGAAAACAGTTTTGTTCTAGACTTAACAACGGCCAAACTACACGATCAATCAAGGGGGCTCCTAGGGTCGGTCGAGGCTCTGATACCAACTTGTCACGCCCAATATGCGATACTATCCCAAAGAGACTCGAAGGTCCCACCAAGGATAGAACCGCATATTGAAACGCTTTTGCAAGGTGGATATCATTACATCAACATTACATAATAGATGGGGATACTTACAAAAGGCATACAATGCCACACGAATACAACATCATCACAATACATAAGAGCATCATCCGACTACGGATGAAACACAAACATAAACTCGAACGACATCCACCCTGCTAGCCCAGGCTGCCGACCTGGAACCTATCCCCTGATCGAAGAAGAAGCAGAAGAAGAACTCAACGCAAGCAAGCATCGCTCTCGCGTCATGATCATTGCATAACCTGTACCTGCAACTGTTGTTGTAGTAATCTGTGAGCCACGAGGACTCAGCAATCCCATTACCATGGGTATCAAGACTAGCAAAGCTTAATAGGAAAGGAAGGGGTAAAGTGTTGAGGCTGCAGCAGCGACTAAGCATATATGGTGGCTAACATACGCAAATAAGAGCGAGAAGAGAGCAAGCGGAACGGTCGTGAAGCTAGCAATGATCAAGAAGTGATCCTGAACTCCTACTTACGTCAAACATAACCCAGAAACCGTGTTCACTTCCCGGACTCCACCGAAAAGAGACCATCACGGCTACACACACGGTTGATGCGTTTTAATTCGGATCTGGTGTCAAGTTATCTACAACCGGACGTTAACAAATTCCCATCTGCCTATAACCGCAGGCACGGCTTTCGAAAGATTATACCCTGCAGGGGTGTCCCAACTTAGCCCATGATAAGCTCTCGCGATCAACGAAGGATATACCGTCTCCCAGGAAGACCCGATCAGACTCGGAATCCCGGTTTACAAGACATTTCGACAATGGTAAAACAAGACCAGCAAGACCACCCGATGCGCCGACAATCCCGATAGGAGCTGCACATATCTCGTTCTCAGGGCAACACCGGATGAACACTACGTACAACTAACAACCAACCCTCAAGTTTCCCCGAGGTGGCGCTGCAAGTGGCTCTGGTTAAGACCAACACTTAGACAAGCACTGGCCCGAGGGGGCTATAATAAAGATGACCGTCGAGAGAGCGACTCCCAAGGGAAAAGTAGGTGGTGGTGAGGCAAATGGTAAAACCAATGTTGGGCCTTGCTGGAGGAGTTTTATTCAAAGCGAACTATCGAGGGGGTCCCATAAATCACCCGACCGCGTAAGGAACGCAAAATCCGGGAACATAACATCGGTATGACGGGAACTAGGGCGACAAGAGTGGAACAAAGCACCAGGAAAAAGGCTGAGTCTTCCACCCTTTACCAAGTATATAGATGCATTAATAATATAAGAGATATTGTGATATCCCAACCAAAAACCTGTCCACCATGGAGCAATCTTCAACTTCACCTGCAACTAGCAACGCTATAAGAGGGGCTGAGCAAAACGGTAACATAGCCAAACAACGGTTTGCATAGGAAATGTGTCAAAGGTTAGAGGTTCATGGAAATTTGGGATGGCTTGATAAACAGGTGATAGGTAGCGCAGCAAAGTGATAGAACGAAGCAACTAGCATAGCAATGATAGTAGTGAGATCCAGGGTAGCGGTCATCTTGCCTGAAATCCCGCTAGGAAGAAGAACGAGTCCATGAAGAAGACGAACGGATGAAGCCAAACCAAGCATAGATGAACGAATCCTCACGATCGCAACGAAATAGGAACTATCAAAAAGAAGCACACAACAAGGCAAGTTTAAATGAGGCCGGGAACAACATATAACAATTCCGGTAAGTCCTCATATGCATACTTCGAAATTGGTCCAGATCTAAATAAACCTTATGTTCAAGTTGTTAAACAGCAAGTTAAGATGCACAAAGATGATCTACATGAAATTCTAGTCAAGTTACATATAAGGTTCATTTAATTCGAAGCTACGACATAGAAGATATGAGCAAAACAAGTTAAACATGGCATTGATGCAAAATGCATACAAACATCAAGCAAACACCTCAAAACATGGATGCAACATGATAATATGAAACTACATGCAAAAGTAAGCAAGTTTCATATAGAGCACACTCAAAACGGAGCAACGGTGCAACACACACACATTAAACAAGTCATAACAACAATCTGTCCAAAACAGCAACTAGGCATATTGCAAGCATCAAAACAATAAGCTACAGCATCTCAACATGAAAACAAAAGGCATGGGCATGATGTACAGGTAAATCATAACAAAACATGAACACTGAGCTATCTCCAGAAATCACTAGAACATGCTCAAACACACATGGTAAGATTGCAAGTAATAACAATTTCAGACTTCGCAGAAAATAACATCAGGTCGCAATGTTCAGAGCTATCAAACAACATGTTACAGGAACTTATCATGGCAAACAAAGGCATGGCATGAATCTACTAAATGCATAGATCAAAAGTCCCTTACTTACCATGAGCCAAAAAGGATCAGAAAATATAATGGCACCCATGTAAACATGGCAAGTTATATTACAGATTCAAACATGGCAGGAACAGAATTATAAAGGCATGTAAATGAGCTTGTACCACTCACCATAGAGCAATATATAGCATGGCAAGGCAACCAACAGTAAGAAGGCATGTTTGTGAAGCTAAGCATGGCAAGAGCAAGTTCATAGCATGCACGGATCAACTACAACAACCTTGGCAAAATTGAATAACATGTAAACAATCTGCCAGCAAACATTTTGAAGCAAAAGTAGAGCACGAAAATGACATGCTAGACTACTCCATAATTGCAACCAAGGGCATTAATGGATAGAGAATAACCATATGTTCAAAACATCCTTACTGAAGTATCTCGAAATATGCATGGATCTCTCTGTAGCATCAAGTTTATATGGCATCAAAATAACAGCAGAACAGGGACTAAAATCAGCAACATCACGATGCCTAGTTTGCATGCTTGTGCTAGTCACCACATTGATCACAAAAATACATGGTAACCACCTCTGTAAAGAAGACATAGCATAGATCAAAACACATGTAGACATCAACCTCATAGGATGCACACATCAAACATGGCAAAAATGACAAATGAGCAAGTTATAACAGTTTCAGCAGATTAACATCATGAAGCACTCTTACAACAAAGATTAAGGCATCAAGATGACCTCAAATGAATATGATGCAATGGAATGAAATGATATACTCGTTGAGACAAACAATTTGACATATTACACGCACGAAACGGAGCTACATGAACAGAGATACAATGCGAAGAACATGGCATGAAAATACTGGAATCTGGGGACTTAGTGGATTTTTCGGGGTCAACCTCGGGTCGGCACGGATTTTGAGGCACGGCGGCTCACCGGAGTTGGACGCGGTGGTGGACGGAGTTGTCGGGGAAGGGGATGCTGGGCCGCGGGGGAGCTGGATCCGGTCGCTCCTCGACCGGATCTGGCCGGAGTCGGCGAGGACAGCGAGGGTCGCGGGACGGCGGAGCTCCGGCGGCGCGGGAAGAGACGGCAGGGAGCCGGGCGCGGGGCCGGCCGGAGCTGCGGGCGCGGCGGCGCTCGGGAGGCGCCTGCGGAGGCAGCGCGGATGCCGAGATCCGACGGAGGCAGCGGCGGCGCAGCCCTCCGGTGGCCGGCGGCGAGGTCACCGGAGGCGGCGGCGGCGGCGAGCGGGCGCGAGGCGGCGGGGAGCCTCGGGCACGGGGCCGAGCGGCGGCGGGGTCGCGGGCTCGCGCGGGCCAGCCACGGGCCCGGGCGGGGCGGCGGCGCGGGGCGGCGGCGGCTGCCACGTGGTGCGCTGGGATTCGTTCGGTGGCGCGGGCGGACGTGTCCGGCCGTCCGGATTTTGTCCGGCGGCGCGAGGGGAGCGGGGAGACTAGGGTTTCGGGGGATTTTTGGGAGAGATGCACATATATATAGGTAGAGGAACTAGGAGAGTCCAAATGAGGAGCGGTTTTCGCCCACACGATCGTGATCGAACAACCGAGAGCATGGAGGGGAGTTAGATGGGTTTTGGGCCAGTTTGGAAGGGTGTTGGGCTGCAAAGAGAAGGAGGCTTTTGCGGTTACCCGGTTAACCGTTTGAGTATCCAACGGACTCCAAATGGCACGAAACTTGACAGGCGGTCTACCGGTGGTATACCAAGGCCACTTGGCAAGCCTCGGGCCATTCCGAGAATGTTTAACACCCTCACATGAAAACAAGGTCTGAGAGGGGCGACGGGCGCGCGCGAGAGGTCCGGACTCCGAACGGACAAGGGAGAGAGCCGGGAGAACCCGAACGGATGCAAGTTTTGAAAAACATGCAGATGATGACATGGCAAAATGCAACACGCAAGCAAATGACATGGCAACGATGGCGAATAACTGGCAGACACCTGGCGCATCGGATCCGGGGTGTTACAAATACGTTATCAACGAATTGGTACAGAGCAGACCGGCGGGCTACTCTTTCCGCCTCTTCCTGCTCCTCAGGAAGCTCTCCTTTTTTAAGGAATCGGACGGTGTGCTGCGCCCATGCCGGAGCCTATGGCTCGACGACAAGGACCAAAGGTATCTCTTCTACCACGGGAGCGGCCGCCTCCACGGCCATCACTTGAGGTCCTGCCGGAGTCGGCTGTCCCGCAGAAGGATCGGCATCCATGGCAACATCTTCGCCGGCGGCTCCGGGGAGCTCGGTGGGGAAGTACTTGTCGAAGCCTAGCTTCCTCCGCTTGTTCTGCCCGGTCGACGGCTCAACGGATGGTTGACTTAACTGAAGCACAAAAGTACCTGGTTCCACAGGTAGCTTGAGGGCAACGCGCTTTGACAGGTAGTCGGTGATGTCGTTCTCCGTCCGAGGGACATGCTCCACTTGTATACTGTCAAAGCGCTCCTCCATCTTCCTCACCTCATCTACGTAAGCTTCCATCAACGGGCTTTGATAATCTTTGTGGACCTGCCTGACGACGAGTTGCGAGTCGCCCCTAACGATGAGCTTTTTAACTCCGAGGTCCGCCGCGATCCTGAGACCGGCAAGCAAACCCTCGTACTCGGCGGTGTTGTTGGTTGACATCTCCCGGGGAAAGTGCATTTGGATGATGTACTTGAGGTGCTCTCCGGTGGGTGCGACAAGCAGCACACCGGCACTGGCGCCTTGCAGCAAAAAGGCCCCATCAAAGTACATGATCCAGTTGCCGCTTGTTTCCTCGCCGGGGAGAGTAGTCTCCTGTACCTCTTCGTCAGCGTCGAGGTACATTCTGCAACAAACTCCGCCAAGACTCTGCTCTGGATCGTCGAGGTACTTTCAAACTTTAGACCAAAACATGACGGCTCTAGGGCCCATTCCACGATCCTTCCTGTTGCATCAGGGTTATGCAGTATCCATTGCAAAGGAAGGCGGGTAACCACGGTGATCTCGTGCACTTGGAAGTAGTGGTGCAGCTTCCTTGAAGCCATAAGGAGGCCAAAGAGCAGCTTTTGCACACCTGAGTACCTCGACCTAGCCCCCTGCAAGAGGGAGCTGACGAAGTAAGCTGGGTGTTGTACCATTTTCTTCTTCTGTGCCTCTTCACCCGGTCTCGTGGGTCCTATCACGCTGGCGTCAGCCTCTGCCGGGGAATCAGCCTTGCCGGGATCGAGCCCTGCCGGAGAGGGTTCCGGCTTGCCATCTGTTGACTTTGCCGCTGTCGCTGCCTTCTCATCGACCTCTCTCTGCGCCACTAGTGCGGCGCTAACCACCTAATTAGTTGCCACTAGATAAAGCAGCAACGGTTCTTGTGGTTTGGGCGCAACCAGCACCGGGGTAGAGGAGCGGTATTTCTTCAAATCTTGCAGCGCTGCCTCGGCCTCTAGGGTCCACTCCACTGGCCCTGCCTTCTTCAAGATCTTGAAAAAAGGAAGGGCACGCTCCGTGGACTTGGAGATGAACCGGCTCATGGCAGCAACGCAGCCAGTGAGCCGACGCACGTCCCTGATCCATTTGGGTGCATCAATCTGCTCGATGGCCTTGATCTTATCTGGGTTTGCTTCAATCCCACGCTAGGACACAAAGAACCTGAGAAGATTGCAAGAAGGGACGCCGAAGACACACTTCTCAGGGTTCAATTTGAGGTTGATCTTGCATAGATTTGCAAATGTTTCTTCCAGATCTTGCACAAGGGTTGCTTTGTCCTTGTTTTTTACCACTATGTCATCCATATAAGCTTCCATATTTCTATGCAGTTGGGGCTCAAAACCAATTTGGACCGCCCTTGCAAAGGTTGAGCCAGCACTCTTCAAACCGAAAGGCATCCGTAAAAAGCAATACATACCACATGGGGTGATGAACGTTGTCTTCTCCTCGTCCTCTTTCGTCATGAAGATCTGGTGGTATCCCGAGTAGGCGTCGAGGAATGATAAAAGGTCACACCCGGCCGTGGAGTCAACAATCTGGTCAATGCGCGGTAACGGGAAGGGATCCTTTGGACAAGCCTTAACTGCTTCCCGATAGAGTTGGTTGGCGCAGATCAGCGCATCTTTCTTGTCGGAGGGGCCGGTGATGATGTTCATCGGCCCGGGCATCTTCAGCATGTTGTAGGCGTAGTGTGAAGCCGCCATGAACTTGGCTAGTGCCGGGCGGCCGAGGATCCTGTTGTAAGGCAAGGGGATCTCGGCTACATCAAAAACAATCCTTTTCTGTCCTGTGGTTCAGCTCGCCTCCGAATGTCACGGGCAGCATGACCTTTCCCTTTGGCTGGCCCCTCCCTGGGTTAACCCCTTGGAACGTGCCCGTCTCCTCGAGGTCTTCACCGGGGATCTGCAGCCTTTTGACCACAACAGGCGAGATCAAGTTCAGGCCGGGCCCGCTGTCAACCAACATCTTTGTCACCTTGAGGTTGTGGATTGTTGGTGAAACCAACAACGGCAAGCACCCGACTGCAGTAGTGCGGTTAGGGTGGTCCTCGGTGTCGAAGATGATGGGCGTGTTGGACCATTTCAGCGGCTTCCGTGTGTCCAACGATGGCTAAACCGCCGTGATCTCACGCGCCCACTGCTTGAGTTGGCGGTGGGATGTATGTAGCGAGGGCCACCATCGATGCACATGGCCTCTGTGGCTTTCTGAAACTCGTGGTCGCCGGACTCATCGTCCTCGTCATGATCATCGTCTTCCTGCTTCTTGTCGCAGCCTTGAGCGGGCCTCTCCTACTGATTATCCTTGCCGCGGCGGCCTCCTTGGCCGCCACGTTTCTTGTCGGATCCCTCGGCACCATCTGGGCCTTTCTCCTTCTCCCGCCGCTCATACTCAGCTTTCTGCTTCTCGGCGAGCACCTCTACCTGCCGACAGTTTTGGAGGTCATGGCCCTTGGTGCGGTGGATCTTGCAATACTACTTGTCGGAGCCCCCTGGCTTATCGGCAGCCGCCAAGGCCCGACAAGCGGCACACCCGGCAACCTCCTTGCCGGGGTCACTTGCCTTGGGTTTCTTGGTGGCGCCGGTATCGTCGGATCCCTTGACGGCAAGCACGGTCTTTCTCCTGTGCTTCCTGTTACGGCGTCGGCCCTTCTTCGCCGGGGTGGCGGTATCATCCGTGGAGTCGGTTTCCGCACCCGCGTCTTCGCCGGGGTACTTCCTTCCCTCTTCAGTGCGAGCGCACCGATCGGCCAGAACATAAAGTTCGGCCACATCTCTGACCTTGTTCATCGCCAACTCTTCACGCATCTTACGATTGCGCACATTCTGATGGAATGCACTGATCACGGCGGCAGGATGAACGTCGGGGATGTTGTACTGCACTCCGCTGAACCTTTGGATGTACTTGCGCAAGTTCTCCCCTTCCTTCTGGGGGATGATGTGTAAATCACTCGCCTGGTGACCTCCGGTAAAGGCGCCAACAAACTCATGGCACAGATCCGCCCAAGAAGAGATGGAATCCACCGGCAAGTGCATCAACCATGACATAACATTAGGCTTGAGTGCCAACGGGAAATAGTTGGCAAGCACCTTATCATCGCGGGTCCCAGCAGCTTGCACCGTGATGGTGTAGATGCTGAGGAACTCTGACGGGTGAGTCTTGCCGTTGTACTTCTCGCCAATATCAGGCTTGAACGTATGGTGGGAGGGCAACTAGAACTGCCGCAGCTAATGGGCGAAAGCCGGACAACCCACCTCATAGGGTAGGCCACCGTAGCCTCCGGGCGCTGGGTGGTCCGTAGTGGGCCCTGCCCGCCTGTCCGACTAGTGGCGCACGTCACGTCGGCGCTCGATGGTAGTTCAAGCGTCCTCATGAACCCGCTCCCGAAGGACTTGACGCTGATCGCGGTTGGTTCGCGGGTCGGACGATGCAATGTATCATCACGAGCATCGTCGCGATGGACCGACGCCCGGGGTGGCCGGGATGGAGGAGGGGAGTCCACCGTGGCCGCATCGCCTTCGACACGGCCTTCGCTGGCGCGCGGTGGCCCGGCGGAGCGACGGCCTACAGGTCCCGCCGGCCGCAACTCATCGTTGTTGGTGATGCCGACGAGGCTCCGGACGGTGGCCCTCCATTCGTCGAGCTTCTCCGCGGCGGGAGGAAAATCGAGGAGCAGCTGCGCGCGTGCTAGGGCTTCCGCTGGCGTGGGTGGTGGCTAAAGCTGGGTGGACCGCGATGCGCCTCGACTTCTAACCACGTTAGAAGGAGCTGCGTCACGGCCCCGCAGCCGTTCGCCACCTCCGTCAGCACCTCGGCGTCCATGCTGGCCCTCCTCATCATGTGATGGGCGCACAGGACTCTTCCCTGGGCGGCGCGCAGGGTCACCGGCAGGGTGACGCCGCTCATCACGCACAATCTGAGAAGAGCGCGCCGTGGGCGCCGACGTTAGTGTCTTGGAGGCCGTCATACCGCCGTCTGGCGGGATGGCGGCGCCCCTGGAGGGCCCCGCGCTGCCTGCGGGGGGGGGGGCAACTCCATCTCTGGAGCCTGTGACTGGTGGCTCGTCGCCTGGCACATGAACGACGCCACTCGCCAGGCCCGGACCGCCAGGGCGATGTGGATGTTCGCGGGCCACGCCATGGGTTCTCTCCGGGACTGGCAAGCTACTGGTCCGCGCCGGTACTGGCAACCCAGTCCCGGACAAACCGATTGTCGTGGTCGTCTTCTTCTTCGGAGCCATGGCGATGAAGAACAGCTAGGTTAACTGCTAGACCAGATTCTCACAATTACGCGTCCCCTACCTGGCGCGCCAAAGATGTCGGTGGGAAACGAAACCTATGGGATCACTGAAATCCCTACTGCGGTTGCA
Organism: Triticum aestivum; assembly: GCF_018294505.1. Classification (NCBI taxonomy): domain Eukaryota; kingdom Viridiplantae; phylum Streptophyta; class Magnoliopsida; order Poales; family Poaceae; genus Triticum; species Triticum aestivum. The sequence goes on from NC_057813.1 coordinate 277,107,121, forward strand.
GGGCGCGGGAATCATGAGAAGAGCAGGACTAGCAGACAGCACAAAGGGGATTTACCCAGGTTCGGGCCGCAAAGATGCGTAAAACCCTACGATCCTGCTTTGGTGGATGTATTTAGTGTTCGGGAGCTCTTGAACTAGCTCTGGGTGCTGGTAGGTTCAAAAGAGCCGAATCCTTCTCCAGTGCGCCATGGGCCTCCTTTTATAGGCGAAAGGGGCTGCCACAGTGGCACACAGGAGGTGGAAAGTGCTACAGCGTTGTGAGCTTATCACTGGTATTACAGGACAAAGTGCATTTAATGCGAGGCTTAGGTGTCCCTCACTTTATCGGGGATGGGAGCGGGGCCCGTCCCATCCGTCGCCGCTCATCCTTGCTTCAACACACGCCCTGGCTAGCGATGCATGCGGTGCCATGTAGGCAGGTAGGCAGCTGAGGTGGTGCGGTGGTGGAGCTTCCACGAAGATCTGCATGCCGCCATGCAGGTGCCTGCCCAATTGGTTGGGCTGGCAGCTGCATGCGAACAACGGCGGGGAGTTGATCGGTGCGGGCCTGGCAGTGGCCCCGCGGTTGCCTCTGGCGAGGGTCTTGTCGGGTGGCCCGGTGCTACCTCTTGAGCACTGCGTTGGATTTCCCCGAAGAGGAGAGGATGATGCAGCAAAGTAGCGTAAGTATTTCCCTCAGTTTTTGAGAACCAAGGTATCAATCCAGTAGGAGACCACGCACAAGTCTCTCGTACCTACACAAAACGATAGCTCCTCACAACCAACGCGATTAGGGGTTGTCAATCCCTTCACGTTCACTTACGAGAGTGAGATCTGATAGGGATGATAAATAATATTTTTGGTATTTTTGATATATAGATGCAAAGTGAAAAGTAAAAGGCAAAGTAAAAACAAAGCAAGTAATAAAGTAATGGGGATTGATATGATGAGAATAGACCCGGGGGCCATAGGTTTCACTAGTGGCTTCTCTCAAGAGCATAGATATTCTACGGTGGGTGAACAAATTACTGTTGAGCAATTGACAGAATTGAGCATAGTTATGAGTATATCTAGGTATGATCATGTATATAGGCATCACATCCGAGACAAGTAGATCGAAACGATTCTGCATCTACTACTATTACTCCACTCATCGACCGCTATCCAGCATGCATCTAGAGTATTAAGTTAAAAACAGAGTAATGCCTTAAGCAAGATGACATGATGTAGAGGGATAAATTCATGCAATATGATAAAAACCCCATCTTGTTATCCTCAATGGCAACAATACAATACGTGCCTTGCTGCCCCTTCTGTCACTGGGAAAGGACACCGCAAGATTGAACCCAAAGCTAAGCACTTCTCCCATTGCAAGAACTACCAATCTAGTTGGCCAAACCAAAAGGATAATTCGAAGAGACTTGCAAAGATAACTCAATCATACATAAAAGAATTCAGAGAAGATTCAAATATTGTTCACAGATAAACTGGATCATAAACCCACAATTCATCGGTCTCAACAAACACACCACAAAAGAAGATTACATCGAATAGATCTCCATGAGAGAGGGGGAGAACATTGTATTGAGATCCAAAAAGAGAGAAGAAGCCATCTAGCTACTAGATATGGACCCGAAGGTCTGAAGCTACTCACACTTCATCGGAGGGGCTATGGTGTTGATGTAAAAGCCCTCCGTGGTGGATGCCCCCTCCGGTGGAGCTCCGGAACAGGCCCCAAGATGGGATCTCGTGGATACAGAAGGTTGTGGCGGTGGAATTAGGTTTTTGGCTCCTGTTCTGATTGTTTGGGGATACGTAGGTATATATAGGAGGAAGGAGTATGTCGGTGGAGCAGCAGGGGGCCCATGAGGTAGGGGGCGCGCCCTAGGGGGGGGGGCGCCCCCCACCCTCGTGACCGCCTCTTTTGTTCCTTGGAGAAGGGTCCAAATCTCCTGGATCACGTTCAGTGAGAAAATCACGTTCCCAAAGGTTTCATTCCGTTTGGACTCCGTTTGATATTCCGTTTCTTCGAAACACTGAAATAGGCAAAAAAAACAGCAATTCTGGGCTAGGCCTCCGTTAATAGGTTAGTCCCAAAAATAATATAAAAGTGGAAAATAAAGCCCAATATAGTCCAAAACAGTAGATAAAGTAGCATGGAGCAATAAAAAATTATAGATACGTTGGAGACGTATCACCCGGCAAGGGTCTTGCCGGGTGGCCTGGCAAGGGTCTTGCTGTGGCGCGCTGGCGTCCCCAACAAGGATCTTGCCAGGGGTCTTGTGGGTTTCTTTGGTAAGGATCTTGGTGAGGATTGTTACCCTCCAATCATCATCCTATCTTGAGCATTCTATGTCTTCACAAAGATCTGCATGCCACCACGGAGGTGCCTCCCGAGCCCTGCCCCAATGTGTTTGTCTAGCGTTGGTGGGCTCAAAGGTGGCTCGCTCAGCTGGTGTGGGCGAGCTGCCCCGGCAAGGGTCTTGTCAGGGCTGCTTAGACCACCCCGGCAAGGGTCCTTGCCGGGGAAACCTACTTTGTCCATCCGATCTTTGTGGCCTTAGTCTTTGTCGTTGCTTTGTTTGTCTCGTGCCTTTGGCTTCTCTCCGGCTTCCCGTTCCTGCCCTGTTATGTGTGGCCGTGGCGGGTGGCTCTGACTGCCCGTGCACAAGTAAAGGGGTCAAAATTAGAGCCCCTACTTTTGTACACCGACACTTGGGTACATATAATCCTCTACAAAAATGAAGTGCAGGATGTCTTTAGATGCTTTGCCAACCGTGCCATGATGAACTATGGCATCAAGATCAAGCATATCAGAAGTGACAACGGGACAGAGTTCAAGAACACCAGCCTCGACCTTTATCTGGATACTTTGGGCATCACTCATGAGTTCTCTGCTCCGTACACACCTCAGCAGAATGGCATCATGGAGCGCAAGAACAGAACCCTTATCGAGATGGCTCGAACGATGCTTGATGAGTACAAGACTCCAAGGAAGTTCTGGCCTGAAGCCATTGATACTGCATGCCACATCATCAACCGTGTTTATCTTCACAAGCTTCTGCGGAAGACATCCTATGAACTCCTAACTGGTAAGAAGCCAAATGTCAGTTACTTCAGAGTATTTGGTGCAAGGTGCTGGATCAAGGATCCACATCACACTTCAAAATTTGCACCGAAAGCACATGAAGGTTTTATGTTTGCTTATGCAAAGGATTCGCATCCTACAGAGTCTTCAACCTCTTTCACTATAAAGTGGTTGAAACTGTGGATGTGCGGTTCGATGAGACCAACGGCTCACAAAGAGAGCACCTGCCAAATGTGCTAGATGAAGTACCTCCCAGTGAATCAATCAAGCAAATGGGAACTGGAGAGATCATACCTTCCGATGCTCAGACTGAAGAGGAACTTATCATTTCTGCACCTAATCAACCTGAAGACAATGCTCAGCCTAAAGACAACCCTCCAAATGATGACATTGATCAGCAAGATCAAAATCTTCGTCCAGTTCATCCTCGTGTTGCAAATGAAGTACATATTGAGAAGATAATAGATAGCATCAATGCACCTGGTCCACTCACTTCTTCAAGAGCAACACATCTAGCAAATCTCTGTGGGCACTTTGCATTCGTCTCAATCTTTGAACCCAAGAAAGTTGTTGAAGCCTTCATGGAACCTGAATGGATTCAAGCTATGCAAGAAGAGCTTCAATAGTTCAAGTTGAACAATGTGTGGGAATTGGTCAAGCGTCCTGATCCTCGTAAGCACAATATCATTGGCACCAAATGGATATATCGCAACAAGCAAGATGAGCATGGTCAAGTTGTCAGAAACAAGGCTCGTCTCGTTACTCAAGGATATACTCAAGTTGAAGGGATTGACTTCGATGAAACATTTGCTCCGGTGGCTAGGCTTGAAGCCATTTGCATACTGCTAGCCTATGCAAATCATCACAACATCCTTTTGTATCAAATGGATGTGAAGAGTGCCTTTCCCAATGGAAAGATTGAAGAATAAGTATATGTTGCACAACCTCCTGGCTTTGAAGATCCAAAACATCCTGATATGGCATACAAGCTCAACAAGGCATTGTATGGCCTCAAACAGGCCCCTCGTGTGTGGTATGACACACTCAAAGACTTCTTGAAGAGCAAAGGCTTCAAACTTGGTTCACTAGATCCTACACTCTTCACGAAGACATATGATGGTGAACTGTTTGTGTGCCAAATCTATGTGGATGACATTATCTTCGGCTGCACTGACAAGAAATACACTGATGAGTTTGGTCGCATGATGCAAGAGCAATATTAGATGTCCATGATGGGCGAGCTAAAGTTCTTCCTGGGTCTCCAAATCCGTCAGCAACGCAACGGCATCTTCATATCTCAAGAAAAACACCTCAAAGATTGCCTAAAGAAGTTTGGAATGCAAGACTGCAAAGGATACACGACGCCAATGCCAACCAAAAGTCATCCGAGTCCCGACGCCGATGGTAAAGAGTTCGATCAAAAGGTATACCACTCCATGATTGGTTCTTTACTTTATTTATGTGCATCTAGGCCAGATATAATGCTTAGTGTTTGCATGTGTGCCCGATTCCAAGCGGCACCAAAGGAATCGCATCACTTGGCTGTGAAGCGAATTCTTCGATATTTGGCTTACACCCCAACACTAGGATTATGGTATCCAAAGGGCTCAGAGTTTGATCTAGTTGGATTCTCAGATGCTGATTATGCTGGTGACAAGGTTGATCGCAAGTCCACATCAGGCACATGTCACTTTCTGGGACGATCACTTGTCTGTTGGTCTTCAAAGAAGTAGAACTGTGTATCTCTCTCCACTACTGAATCTGAATACATTGTTGTTGGATCTTGCTGTGCTCAGCTTCTCTAGATGAAGAAAACTCTCAAGGACTATGGTGTTCACCTGAAGCATGTGCCACTCTACTACGACAATGAAAGCGCCATGAAGATTGGCAACAACCCAGTTCAGCACTCCAGGACAAAGCACATTGAAATTCGTCATCACTTTCTCAAAGATCATGTCATGAAGGAAGATATTGATATCATTCACGTCAACACTGAAGAGCAATTGGCGGATATCTTCACAAAGCCCTTGGATGAGAAAAGGTTTTGCAAGTTGCGGTGTGAGCTAAATATCTTGGAATCCTCAAATGGCCTGTGATTGGACACACATCCTAACACTTATGAATATTGATGACTTAGATGTGCAACACATGAAGTAATGTATATCTTCAATCAATGAACACATACACTCTAAGTGTGAATACATTAATGCGGAATTCAACTTCGGAGCGCCACGATAATTGTGCGTCGTGTCTGGGTCTAATACTTCCTATACGATGGGTAACGCCACCACCAAACTTTTGTTTGAAGTGTTTTTCTTGGCGTTATAATTGCAAAGTCTTTGCATTTGATTTGTCTTCATCTTTGACTTAAGTTCGTGATTATCTTCACCTTGTTGATTTGGTCTTATACTAGGATATATACATATTTGTGTTCTGTCCTCTACAACATTCACTTATAGCTATGACTTCTTGCTTGAATCTTTTGATCTAAGTGAATGTGATCGGACCCTCACCTCTTCTATGCTTCTACCTCAAATTCAATCTGTCCAAGTCATATGCATTCTATTGAAACCGTTGAATGTCTTCTCTGCGTCCTTGTCAGCAGAAGATACAGAGACAAGAATCATATCTGTTTTTAATCGTATATCCGTATTGCTTGAAACCCGGAGAAGCCGGAACGACCACCCCAACAGTCCAGGCATGCGTGGGAAAATGGAACAACTTCCAATGTGTTGCATGTTTGCTACGTGCCCTTCAGATGTGAACCACCAGGGGCACCTACGTAATTGCGATGTGCCGTCCCTTTCCTTATAAATACACATCACATCACGGTCAAAATCCTTCTCCCACCTCGCCACCTCGCACAAACCCTAGCGCCACCGCTAGCTCTCGACGATGCCGACGATGAAGCGCTTAGCTGCCGCAACCTCAATGACGCTGTCCTCACGCCAGCCGCGGACCTCGTCTTCTCCGCTGCCACCGTAAGTGTCTTCCATTGCCAAGTTAGGGCACGGGAGATTGAACTGTTGGCCTCCTACTCCATTCTGTCTAGCAGATCTTCGTGTGGTAATTAAAACTCACTTTTTACTATCTTTTTGATCTGATGGACTCATCGTTCTTCACCAAAAGCGGTTTCTATGTCTATCTGATGAATCTATCCTGTTCTGCATCTCATATCATGCTTAGTATATTCACTTATGCTTCACAACAAGTTAGATTCCTCACTTGTACCTATTCTTGGATTCGTACAAATCTGGAACCAACTCTCACCAAATAAGTGAATGTCTTCGCGCTATGAGGTCAATGTCTTCAAACTGATTTATCGTCAAAAATCTTCTGAGAATGCATATGACCTCTTCCCCTTCCCTCGCATCTCTAATGCTGTCACAGGTACATGTTCGTGGGAGAATCCCTTGGTTCTCATAGTCTGCATTCATTTGCAGAATTCTTACAATGTCACATCAATTCACCTAAAGCTAGTTCTTGTCTGACCAGCAGACGGAAGCCCTTGCAAGTTCTGAAGCCATTCACTTTAAGCTTCATGGCAACAGATAAGTCAGCTAGAAAGGGCGGCAGACAGCGCCGCAGAAATACATCCAAAGATTTGCCACCAGATCTGCATGAAATGTACAAGACAGACCCTAAAGAAACGTATGGTGAACGCAAAACTCGAATCCAATGGATTCGAAGATATTGGGCTGAAGAATGGTTTAAGTACGGATTTGTCACTGGTGAGTATGCTGAGAAGAATGCCATCAGCCCTGGGGAGATATATTATACAAAAATATTCAACCCCAGTCCCTGTCTGAAGCTATTGATCAAGGCTTCTATCCGTGCATGGTTCACGGACCACAGCCAGAGAATGCTAGCCCATTGTCGGTGTCAAAAACGGCGGATCTCGGGTAGGGGGTCCCGAACTGTGCGTCTAGGCGGATGGTAACATGAGACAAGGGACACGATGTTTTTACCTAGGTTCGGGCCCTCTCGGTGGAGGTAAAACCCTACTCCTGCTTGATTAATGTTGATGATATGGGTAGTATAAGAGTTCATCTACCACGAGATCAGAGAGTCTAAACCCTAGAATCTAGCCTATGGTATGATTGTTGTTCGTCCTATGGACTAAAACTCTCCGGTTTATATAGACACCGGAGAGGGCTAGGGTTACACAGAGTCGGTTACAATGGGAGGAGATCTTCATATCGTATCGCCAAGCTTGTCTTCCACACCAAGGAAAGTCCCATACGGACACGGGACGAGGTCTTCAATCTTGTATCTTCATAGTCCGGGAGTCCGGCCAAAGGTCATAGTCCGGCCATCCGGACACCCCCTAATCCAGGACTCCCTTAGTAGCCCCTGAACCAGGCTTCAATGACGACGAGTCCGGCGTGAAAATTGTCTTCGGCATTGGAAGGCGGGTTCCTACTTCATAGAAGATGTTGAACACAAGGATAGTGTCCGGCTCTGCAAAAATAAGTTCCACATACCGCCGTAGAGAGAATAATTTCTGTACAAATCTAATCTGCTGACGTATTCCGCAGCGCGACATCACGCCACGGCCAAGCCTTTATTCGAATCGTTTTATTGTTCCACCTCCGCGCGTTTAGCGAGGCGGTTTCCTTGGCATGTCTTGTCAAAGCAGAGATCGTGTCCCCTTATTCCGGGATTCTCATCAATACGGGTGTGGGTAACCCAACCACGCCATTAACCGCGGCACTTGGGGGATAAGCGAGTTTTATTAGGCCGGTGGGGGCTCGTAGTTTCGGCCGCCCATATAAGGGGATAAGATTCTACCCTTTCCATTTACGCCTTCTTCCTCCTTTGTCTATCCGTCCTTGCACACTCGAGCTCCAACGCCCAAGCCCGCACTTCCCACCTCAACCTTCTCCAATCATGTCCGGAGCGGAAGGTAGATGGATGGCCTCGTCCGTCACGGAGGGGCAAATCAAAAAGTTGAGGGAGGCCGGATACCTGTCTGACGACATCGCGCACCGGCTTCCAGATGCGGGGCAACTCATCCCCACCCCCAGGCCCCATGAGAGGGTTGTTTTTCTCCCCCATTTCCTCCGCGGACTGGGATTTCCTCTTCACCCGTTCATCCGGCGGCTCATGTTCTACTACGGCCTGGACTTCCATGATCTGGCCCCGAACTTCGTCCTGAACATCTCGGCGTTTATCGTCGTATGCGAGGCCTTCCTCTGCATCCAGCCCCACTTCGGCTTATGGCTGAAGACTTTTAATGTCAAGCCAAAAGTAGTGGGAGGCCGCCAAGCGGAGTGCGGAGGTGCCATGGTGGGCCGGATGGCCAACATCCTATGGCTCGAGGGCTCCTTTGTGGAGACAATTAAAGCGTGGCAATCGGGGTGGTTCTACATCACCGAGCCACGCGACCCCAAATGGGCGGCGGCCCCCGAATTTTGATCCGGCTTTCCCACACGGCTCACCTCCTGGAAAGAGACGGGCCTAACATGGGGAGATTCGGAAGAGCTAACCGGACTCCAAACCTGCATCCAAAAGCTGGTGAACAAGAATCTCAAGCTTGTCAACGTAGTCCAGGTCATGCTTATCCGTCGAATCCTCCCATGCCAACAACGGGCCTTCAAATTGTGGGAGTTCGATCCGGCACAGCACCAAGCCTTGAGCGGGCTCTTCGACACCACGTACAAGGATGCCTGGAAGGTGCTGTTCAAGGGCGCCGAGGCTCCCGCATCCACTACCGAAGATCGCGGATTCAGCTCGCGGCGTCGGGCCAATGAGGTAAGCTATTATACCCTTTACGGGACTCTTGTCTTTCACAGTCTGACTCTATGCGGGATCTAAACTCCCCTACCTTTGACAGGACTGGCTGAAAAAGTCCGGGCAGGTTATCTATCTGGCTCCCTTACCAGAAGACCCAGCGGACGCCCGATTGACAGGGCTGCTGGTTCCGGCACCTCACGTGGTGTCGGAGAAGAAGGCCAAGAAGAAGACCACGGGGACTCGAAAGAGATCACGGCGCTCGGTGGTGTCGGATTCATCGCCCGACAACCCCGAAGCACCCTCCGCCTCTAAAGACGAGGAGGAGGAAGGCGAAGCCTCTCCCCCTCCAACAGGGGGAGGAAAGAAAAGAAAGGCTGCCCCAACTGGGGAGGCCGGAGGGTCCAAGAAGGGGAAGACCCTTCTACCAGACTACGCCTCCGATGCCGAAGACGGCAGGGAGGAATGGCCATCCAGGGTCAAGCCCCTGGCAAAATCGTAAGTGTCCGATTAACCGAATGACTTACGGCGCTCCTCTATTATTCGGTAATTTCTAACGCCGAATTTAATTATGCACTCCGCCCAGAGCTCAGCTCGGCGATTCGTCGAGCGGCTCCCTGAATTTGTCTGATGTGAACAGCGCTTCACTTCCGACGGCCTCCTCCCCTCTCCCTGCGGACGATGCCGAGGTGGGGTCCCGAAGGGGAACGAACCAGGAGGAGGTGGTCCTGGAGGCGCCTCAAGGCGACCTCCCGGACTCCAGGCCCAAAGGGGGTAAAGCTCTAGAGGGATCTAAGTCCGGCCCCGGGCCGGACACTGCTCCGGAACCACCAACGGTTCCAGAGTCCGACAGGCGGCGCCTTCATAAGAAGGGCAAGCCTACGACACCGGCGACCTCCGTCCATCCGGAGGCGCCGGACAATTTGCTGGAGGTGCTTAACAGCGCCTCCATCAATGAGGAACACCGCACTGTTATGAGTGCGGTGATTCAGAAGGTTCAGTCTACCAAGAGCGGGCTGACAGAAGCCTGTACAAGTCTGTTAACAGGCTTTGAGGTATGTGTTCAAAACATATAAAAATGTTACCGCATAGACAGTAGCCCCTGATGCTCGGTTCGGTGTTCAGAAAGAAAAGTCGAGCTGAGGATCTAAAAAGATATACGTAGGAGTCTAACATAAATGTGTCAATATGGGAATGTAGGCTGCGCTGTTGACCTCTGTCGCACTGACTATGGAGGTCAATGCATTGAAGGAGAGCCTCGATCGGTCCGAGAACGAGCTCGGCCGTGCCAAGAAGCAGCTCGAGGACAAGGAGGGTACGTAGTACCGCATTTAAGTGTATATAGAAATACTTGGTTGCAAATAATGACAGGACCAACGTAAATGTTGCAGGGGCCACGACCGAGGTGGCGACCCTGAAGGAGGCGGTCTCCAAGGCCGAAAACAGTGCGACTTTGGAGCGCACCGAGCGAGAGAAACAGGAGGTGTGGGTGGTGGAGCTGCAGCAAGACCTCCAGGCTCTTGTGGAAAAACACGAGAGTTTGGAGCGTGACTCGAAGACTCGAGAGTCCGAGCTCGCCTTGGCTCTTGAGAGTGCCAAAACTGCTAAGGCCGAAGCCCAGAAGGCCCTCCAGGAGATCGAGGCGATGAAGAAGATAGTGGCGGGTAAGGCATTCTTTGTGCAAAGCAAGAATATAAAAGTAAATTATCTGTTACTTACCCGGATCCAGAGCTCTCCAGGAGCATTCGCCGATCTGCCCCGTAGTGTGTCTGATGTTGCTGCGTTCTACCGAACCGAGGAGGGGAGCTCGACGGAAAAGGTTTTCTGGTCTTAGTATGCTGAGGCCGAACATTCGGTGCCCCTGAGCGACCAGCTGAAGCAGATGGTCGAGCTCCACAAGGTGGCCGAACAGGCCATGAAGGGCCTCATAGTTCGGCTGTGGCCTGGAGAGGCCATGCCTGGGAGCTACTTCGGTCTGGTGCGGCGGCTGGTGGACGTGTGTCCATGGATTGAAGTCATCAAGCGCTCCATCTATATTGAAGGTGCCCGTCGGGCCCTTGCCCGTGCTAAAGTGCACTGGGGCAAGTTGGACGTGGAGAAGCTTTTGACGGACGCGCCACCGCCGGGCAAGGAGTATCGCACGCCCGAGATGTATTATAAGGGCGTCCTGAAGGGTGCCCGCCTTATAGCGGATGAGTGCTCCAAATATGTAATTTTTGAGTAGACTCGCATTTGTTATCATGTACGCTGAAAACTTTGTTCATGTGCGTTAAGCAACGCTTGTTAATTTAAAATATTACCTTTTGTGCGGCCGTTTATCAAATCTGAGAGATGCAAGTCGTCGGCTTCTACCCCCATGCCACGAGTGCTGGGGTGTTCGGGATAAACCTGTGCGCTCTTGTTCCCATTCTTGGGTCCATCTAGGGAGGCGCTCAGCACAACGAACCAGGCCGTCGGACTTATAATGCTTTATCAATCTCACTTAGCCATAGAATTCTATAATTTTAAATTTCGGCGAAGCCCCTAGTATTCGGAAGACCAAGTTCGGGGCGCTATCCACGCCTAGGCCAGATAAATCCGGCTCCTCGCTCTAATCGGCATAAGTCTTTAAGGACTCAAAAAAACCTCGCGAACAGCGACCGGTCTCTCGCACTATCATGACGGTCAGTTTTAGCTTTCTCTACTGAGGTGTTAACCCAGCTCAACTGGGGCACAATCGCAGTAGTTCTCCCAGCGCTACCTTAGCCAACATTGCGGAACGTAAGGTACCAAAACATGGGAGCCGGGCAAACCCAACTATTGACCCAAGACATGATTCAGAGCCGATGCATATAGTGCTATAAGTTCGGGGTGCCGCACTCAGGAGAGTGTTCGGTCTTCTCACACCATGTTATGGGGTACTTAAGCCCCTGGTGTATTGGCCGTACCGAAGTGTACGGTTGCGCAATGTCATGACTGAACATATATGTATAAAAATAGATGAATACAATAATAAATAAGAGCTATGTCTTGTTTATTAAAAAGGGCTGCTATGAAAGCAGAACGATACAAATAGTGTGATAAGCAAGAGATGGGATTATTTGACATGTCCCCCTCCAGGGGCAAGCTGCGGGTCTTTAAGTAAAAACAGGTATTTAACTCGTTATAGAGACCACCTGGACATTCGACGCAGCTTGTTCTCGCCCTGGCTGTTGCATCGTGTGTTCGGCGAGTGTATTGTCGGGCAGGCCTTCCGGATAGTTGGGTCCTGAAAGTGTAAAACTAAAAAAAGAAAATGGCCGAATAGGGAGCCCCTAAGTGCGGTTGAGCCGCATTCTAGGTGTGCCATAGTTGTGCCCCTCCCCTTATGCCCATGGTATTTCAAAGCGTAATTATGTACACGTGGTACCAATATCACCATCTGGCAAGGGCTGGGGTTGGGGCCGCACTGCTATGCTTGCTCGGATCGTGCCAGCCGGCTCTGTTGTAGGTTGCTTCGGGCGCGCTTGACATTGTCCGGACATTTAATGCCCGGATCGGAGAGTTGCCTTGAGAGGCTGCTCTGTACTTCCGCCGCCAGGGCCGCTGTGTGCTCCTCCGTTCGGAGAGAGCCTTCGGTATTTCCATTTACCGTGATGACTCCGCGAGGGCCTGGCATCTTCAGCTTGAGATATGCGTAGTGCGGCACCGCATTGAATTTTGCAAATGCGGTTCGTCCGAGGAGGGCGTGATAGCCACTGCGGAATGGGACTATGTCGAAGATTAACTCTTCGCTTCGGAAATTATCCGGGGATCCGAAGACCACTTCGAGTGTAACCGGGCCTGTACAGCTGGCTTCTACACCTGGTATGACACCTTTAAAGGTTGTCTTTGTCGGTTTAATCCTTGAGGGATCTATACCCATTTTTCGCACTGTATCCTGATAAAGCAGGTTCAGGCTGCTGCCGCCGTCCATGAGGACTCTAGTGAGGTGAAATCCGTCAATGATTGGGTCTAGGACCAATGCGGCGAATCCGCCGTGACGGATGCTAGTGGGGTGGTCCCTTCGATCAAAAGTGATCGGGCAGGAGGACCATGGGTTGAACTTTGGGGCGACTGGCTCCAACGCATAGACGTCCTTGAGAGCACGCTTCCGCTCCCTTTTGGGGATGTGGGTTGCGTATATCATGTTCACCGTCCGCACTTGCGGGGGGAATCCCTTCTGTCCTTTGTTGTTCGGCGGCCGGGGCTCCTCCTCGTCATCGCTACGCAGCCCCTTGTCTCTGGTTTCGGCACTTAACTTGCCTGCCTGCTTGAACACCCAACAATCCCTGTTGGTGTGGTTGGCTGGTTGTTCGGGGGTGCCGTGTATCTGGCACGAGCGATCGAGTATCCGGTCTAAGTTGGATGGGCCCGGAGGGTTTCTTTTGAATGGCTTCTTCCGCTGACCTGGTTTAGAGCCTCTGAATCCGGCATTGACTGCCGTATCCTCAGCATTGTCGTCGTTAATGTGGCGCTTGTGCTTGTTGCGACGTGACCTTCCATTGTTGTCCTTGGTATCCGAATTGCCAAGGCTCTTGGTTATGTTATTGCTACGAGCTAGCCAGCTGTCTTCGCCCGCGCAAAAGCGGGTCATGAGTGTCGTGAGGGCTGCCATAGATTTCGGCTTTTCCTGTCCTAGGTGCCGGGCAAGCCATTCGTCTCGGATGTTGTGCCTGAAGGCTGCAAGGGCCTCGGCGTCCGGACAGTCGACTATTTGATTTTTCTTGGTTAGGAACCGTGTCCAGAATTGTCTGGCCGATTCCTCTGGCTGCTGGATTATGTGGCTTAGGTCATCGGCGTCTGGGGGTCGCACATAGGTGCCTTGGAAGTTGTCAAGGAATGCGGATTCCAGGCCCTCCCAGCAACTAATTGACTCTGCTGACAAGCTGTTAAGCCAATGTCGAGCTGGTCCTTTAAGCTTGAGCGGGAGGTATTTGATGGCGTGTAGATCATCACCACGGGCCATGTGGATATGAAGGAGATAATCCTCGATCCATACCGCGGGATCAGTTATGCCATCGTATGATTCGATGTTTACGGGTTTAAAACCCTCAGGGGTTTGATGATCCATTACTTTGTCTGTGAAGCATAGTGGGTGTGCGGCGCCCCTGTACTGGCCTATATCGCGACGTAGCTCGGATGAGCTTTGTCTGTTGTATTCGGCCTGGCCGTATTTATCATATCCGACGTGACGGTTATCGTCACGTGATGTGGGGCGCCCACGCGATCCGTAGATCGATCTTGTTTGCCTTGCCTTGTCCGCCAATATGTCTCGCAGGTCTGTTGCGTTTCCCCGTGCTCTGGTATTTTTAGAGCGACGCCGGGGTGCGGCTTGGATTGAGGGCCGAAGGGCCTCTCTGTCGCGTCCACGGGGTGGCCGATCGGGCGCATCATACGCTGGTGATGTAGGTTTGGTTGCTTCCTCCTCTAGCTGGGGTAGCAGCCTGCGCTTTGGGTAACTCTTGGAGGGGCGTTCGAGTTTATACTCTTCGGCCGCCAGGACTTCAGTCCATCTATCGGCTAGCAGATCTTGGTCAGCTCTAAGCTGCTGCTGTTTTTTCAGGCTGCTCGCTGTGGCCATAACCCTGCGTTTGAAACACTCTTGTTCGACGGGATCCTCTGGCACGACGAATTTGTCATCGTCGAGGCTTGCCTCGTCTTCGGAGGGAGGCATATAATTGTCGTCCTCGACCTCCTTGTCTGCCACTCTCTCATGAGGGCTGGCTCCTTCGTCCTCCCGCGCTGAATCCTGCCGGAGGGGGTTGTCTTCGGCACTGTCCGGGGTGTTGACGTCTCCGGTGCCGGATTCACCGTTCTTGCTATGGCGGTATTTAGAGCGGCGCCGCTGACGTCGGTGCTTAGGTTGCTTCTTGGAGGGGTCATCATCTGCTTTTTCATCGCCATCCCCTGCATTGGGGGTGTCCACCATGTATATGTCATATGACGAGGTGGCCTTCCAATGCCCTATAGGTGTTGGTTCTTGGTCGTCTCCATCATCGGCGTCCATACCGTCGATGTCTTCGGAGTCGAAGTCGAGCATGTCGGTTAGATCGTCGACAGTGGCTACAAAGTGGGTGGTGGGTGGGTTTCGAATTTCATCGTCGTCTGCATCCCAACCCTGCTGACCACAGTCCGGCCAGGGCTCTCCTGACAAAGAGAGAGACTTTAACGATTCCAGGATATCGCCAAAGGGCGAGTGCTGAAAGACGTCCGCGGCGGTGAACTCCATGATCGGAGCCCAATCGGGTCCGATTGGAGGTGGTGCGGAAGATTCGGAGTCCGGAACGGAGTCCGGCACCTTGGAGTCACGGGCCTTGCAAAGGACTAGGCTGGTATTTGGCTCTATCGCCGTAGAGATTGCGGAGCCTGGGGCGGCGTCCAACCGTCTGTCCCCGGCTAGCGCAGTTGGCTCCGAGCTAATGGTCGGAGCGGACACCTGAGCGGCACTCTGGGTGCTGTCCGGCGGCAGAGCTAGATCATGCCCATCGAGACAGCGCAGCATGCTCGGCCGTGGCTCGAATCCGTCGAAGATCAAGTCCCCGCGGATGTCGGCCGTGTAGTTTAAGCTTCCAAACGTGACCTGATGGCCAGGGGCGTAGCTTTCGATCTGCTCCAGATGGCCAAGCGAGTTGGCGCCACAGTGTGAAGCCGCCGAATACGAAGATCTATCCGGGGAGAAAAGTCTCACCCTGGACCGCGTCGTGGTTGACGATCGAAGAAGCCATCGGGCCTAAAGGTGACGACACAGAGGAACTCTCAATGAAAGCACCAATGTCGGTGTCAAAACCGGCGGATCTCGGGTAGGGGGGTCCCGAACTGTGCGTCTAGGCGGATGGTAACAGGAGACAAGGGACACGATGTTTTTACCCAGGTTCGGGCCCTCTCGGTGGAGGTAAAACCCTACTCCTGCTTGATTAATATTGATGATATGGGTAGTACAAGAGTTGATCTACCACGAGATCAGAGAGGCTAAACCCTAGAATCTAGCCTATGGTATGATTGTTGTTCGTCCTACGGACTAAAACTCTCCGGTTTATATAGACACCGGAGAGGCTAGGGTTACACAGAGTCGGTTACAATGGGAGGAGATCTTCATATCGTATCGCCAAGCTTGTCTTCCACGCCAAGGAAAGTCCCATTCGGACACGGGATGAGGTCTTCAATCTTGTATCTTCATAGTCCGGGAGTCCGGCCAAAGGTCATAGTCCGGCCATCCGGACACCCCCTAATCCAGGACTCCCTCACCCATCTTCTCTGCTATGGTGTCGAGAAGACAATCTGTTCAAGCGCAACTTCAAGTTTGCCAAAGATTCTGCTATGAAGAAAAAGAAGGCATTTGGACTTGACTTCAACCCCGGTCCATCTGCTCCTCGGGATTGTAAGTGCATCTAGTGCCACCCCTAGTTGGTTTTGGAGTATTGACGACAAACCTGGTTTAGGGACTAATGTGTTTGTGAGAATTGCAGGATAACATGGGTAGTAGTCCCTCCTTCATTCGGTTTACCTACCAGAGATGACCCCTAAAAATGTCTGAAGACATTGAAGACAATGGTGTCTGTGAAGATATTCACATTGAAGTCTATGACACGAGAAGACATTGAGTGAAGACTATGGAGCGCGAAGACTTAGTTGTTTCGTTGTTTCCTTTTCTTCTTTGTTGAGTCATAGGAACCACCACACTGCTAAGTGGGGTCCAAGTGAACAAAGTCAGAGTGACTGAAGTGATGCTCAACCCAATCCTATGTCTTCGAGCAAAGACAATGAGAGCAAATCTTATCCTGTAACGGATAAGTCAGCTTTACTTGTAGCCCAAGTCAAGCTGCCGCGTGTGTTTGGAATCTGACCGTTGCAACACGTGTCGGTTCCTTAGTGACCCAGGGTCATTTCGGACATATCCGGTCGGATTGCCTAGTGGCTATAAATAGCCCACCCCCTACACCATAAATTGGTGGCTGCTCAGAGTTAGTACACGGCTTTTGTCGTTTGAGAGCAACCCACCGCCGAAACTTTCGAGAGAAAATCCTTGTGAGGACAAAGCCCAAACCACCCAGAGCCCAAAGAGTGTTTGGCATCACTGAAGTCTTTCTGTCCGCGTGATCTGAAGACTTGTTACACTCGAGGACTGTGAATCCTCCAGCCGGTTAGGCCTCACATTCTGAGCATCCAAGAGCCATTGTGGATTGCCGGTGAATGAAGTCTGTGAAGGTTCGGAAGTCTACCTTGAAGACTTACCAGAGTGATTGGGCGGGGACTAGGTGTCCTTAGCTCAAGGGGAATAAGGTGAAGACGTGGTCTTCTGAGTTGAATCTCCGCCTACCTAACCAGACGTACATTTGTCACAGCAACTGGAACTGGTCGAACAAATCCCTGTCCTTCTGAAGCCACTGGTTCTATCTCTTACCTCTCTTACTTACAGTTTGTCTTTGTGAAGTCATTGCCTGCTTGCATTATCTGTTTGACTTCACTGTGTGACTATCTGTTCTGATTGGCTTCATACTATCTTCCATCCTAATCTTTACTACCTAGTTGTTGTTAGTCATCGTGCTTTCACTATATTGGATACTTGACTATGGCTTGTCTAGTGTAGTCTACCTTCCGCTGCATTCGAATAGTGTTGTTTATATTGTTTGTCTTCGAAACTCCCATGTTTTGAAGACTTTCATAAAAATTGCCTATTCACCCCCCCCCCTAGTCGGTAACTAGCCCTTTCAATTGGTATCAGAGCAAGGTACTCCCTTGTTCTGTGTGATTCGGTTTAACCACCTAGAGTTTAGCGATGTCGACTGCAGGGATAATCAAAGTCTCCGCTGCGTGCCCCATCTTCGATGGCACTGAATATCCCTACTGGAAGAATAGGATGCGCATGCATCTTGAAGCCATTGATGTCGATCTATGGTATGTCGTCAAGAACGGCGTTCCCAAGACGGGTGAAGGCGTCACCCCTACGGATGTGAAGAAGTTCATTCAACAGGACTCTACTGCCAAGAACATCATCTGTGGTCACCTTACCAAAGGACAGTATGGCCGTGTGAGTGCTTTGGAAACGTCGAAGCTAGTCTGGGACTGGCTCTCCAAGGTCAATGAAGGCGTCTGAACTCAGCGAGATCAACGTATCAGCACTCTCCGCAACCTCTTCAACCAATTCAAGAGACACGACAACGAGAATGTCCAGCTCACATTGGATCGCCTCACTGATATCACAAATGAGCTCGAAGCACTCGGTGCTACTGAGATCACGAAGCATGAGATAGTGAAGACACTATTGAGATCTCTTGATAGCTCATTTGACACCTTAGCCCTGATGATACAAGAACGCCCTGATTTCAAGACTCTCGATCCATCTGCATACTTGAGAGGCTCAACACACATGAGTACCAGCTATCTGAGAAACGAGATATCTATGGCCCTAACTATGGCCGTACTCGAGCTTTGAAGGCAAAGGCTGCTGCTTCCTCATCTGAAGAAGAATCTGACTACAGTTCTGGTGATCCTGAAGACATTGGAAAGGAGCTTGCTATGCTTGTGAAGAAGTTCTAGAAATTCACCAAGAAGAAAGGCTTTAGAAAGTCTTCATGCTCCAGCTCAAGGAATGATGAAGCTTCTACCTCTGATCACAAGAAGAGAACCTGTCACAAGTGCAAGAAGCCTGGTCACTACATCTCTGAGTGTCCACAGTGGGACAATGAGAAGAAGAAGAAGAAGAGCAAATAATATGATTCTGATGACAAGAAAAAGAAGAAATCCTCAAAGTATTCTTCCAGATCTTCATCACACAAGAAGAGCTCATCCGGCAAGGCCCGTGTTTTTGTTGGCAAGGAAATGGATTCAGGGGAGGAGTCAGCTTCAGAGGAGGCGGAGGTGGAGCTGAGGGGGAGTCTGACTCGGGTGTTGCAAGTCTGGCTCTAGCAACTGCCTACGTCGCCAAGTCTGTCGGTGTTCTGGGAACGGGGGTCCCCAGACTTGCCTACCTGTGGCGTGGCTCAAGTGGGGGCCCGGCACAATCCAGCTTCATTAGCTCAAGCTCAAGACCCTCGCGAGGGGCCAAGCCTCGCGGGGCGGACGACATGAAGCTTCCTCAGGAGCAGCCTCATCAGGCAGGCTCGCGAGGAGGCGGAGAGATCAAGGCAAGGGCACCTCGCGAGGAGCCCATGACGCAAGCCATGACGATCGAGACCAGGCGGGCGCTGGCCTGCGCGGTGTCCTTGTTTCCCCTTCGGTGCAAAGGGGGCAAGCACAGGCTAAGGCATCAGGCAAAGGTTACAGTTTCGGTGCAACAAGACCAAGACCAGCAGAACGGCAGGATGGAAGTCATCGTGGAGCCCAGGACGGCGTCACCGCCAGAGCCTTTGGCAGTCGAAGACCAACTTTAGTCAGGATAAGTGTACTAGATGTTCCCCTTCAAAATGGCCGATTGTTGGCGCCCTTCCCGCTCATTATTTGGGAAGAGGCCCACGGCCTCCCTCTATAAATAGAGCTAGCCACCACATGGCAAAGGGGGACGGACAGATCGATCAGAGAAAGAGAGAGAGAGAGAGAGAGAGAGAGAGAGAGAGAAAGAGAGAGAGAGAGAGAGAGAGAGAGAGGGAGGGAGGGAGAGAGAGAGAAGCGATTGAACTCACCCAAGCAGTTCATCTCACCAGCTCAAGAACAGCCCCTCGCGAGGCTATTCTCCCTTTGTATTGTTCATCATCAGCCCCTGAGGCAATCCACCAGACCACACACTGGAGGAGGGTATTACACCACAATGGTGGCATGAACCAGTATAAACCTCGTGTCCCTTGTATGTTCTTCTTTCTAGCCTAGATTCCTTGCGAGGCTTCGAGACGCGAGTTGGTAGGGGAAAGATCTTCGTGCGCACCCAAGAGTTCGAACCTCAAGGGTCTGCCAGAACCCGAAATCCGACATTTGGCGCGCCAGGTAGGGGTGCGCCGGAGTCTTTCTTCCACTGTTCGTGTGTGATCTTCCGTCGTATCCATGGCTGACACTCACCGGGCTCGCGCCGAGCGTCGTGCTGCTCTCACCACCCGCGTCGCCCAGACAGCGCCCGTCGGCGGTCGCACCGTCGTTCCCCGTTGCTTGCCGCCAACGCTGCCACCAGCCCGATGGGGAACGAGCAGCGGGCCTCATCCCTGCATCCTTCGGTGCAGCGGGAAGGCCGCACCACCACCCCGTCGCTGACTGCAGCCGGTTCGTCATCCCACGCCCATCGTGCCCCCACGGACACGCACACTGCGCTGCTCCTGGCGCGTGAGCTCCTGCACTACCGTCCCATCGACGACCTCTACGAGGACTGGCTCGCCCGCATCACCGAGCTCGTCAGCGCCGTAGGGGGCTCTCCTTCGCCATCTCTCTCACTGCCTCGCCCTCCATCCTGCGAAGGAGGCGAGGATCAGGAGGGGCCTCCGCCACCTCCTCCCCAAGAAGGCGCCCTGGCTCCAAAGCGTGTGGCCCCAGGACGAGACCCTCCATGTCCGGCGCCTGCGCGGCAAGAAAGGAGTTGCCAAGAAATCCCTCATCCCCAAGAAGGTGCCCGCGTGCTCCCAGCACCGGTGCACCAAGATCGCATCCCTGCACCACCACGTCAAGACCCCGCGCTACTCCAAGCGGCGGCGCGTGGGAATTTCCAGGAGCGAGCCCAGCACCAGCAAAGGGCTCCGGTGGCCACCGCAGGCTGCCGCACCTTCACCCCCGAGCTACGCAGTGTCGCATGCCCAGGCAAGTTCAAGCCTGACCTGCCCCCTCGCTACGACGGCACTGCAGACCCCACGGAGTTCCTACAGCTCTATGAGCTGGGCATCGAAGCCGCCAACAGGGACGAAAAGGTCATGGCGAATTGGTTTCCCATGGCGCTCAAGGACGGTGCCCGCACCTGGCTCCTGAACCTGGCTCCTGGCACAATCTCCTCCTGGGACGAGATGCGCACTCGCTTCATCGCCAACTTCCAAGGCACTCGCGACCGGCCTCCGGCCATGAGTGACCTGCGCCGCATCAAGCAACAGCCAGGAAAGACCCTGCAGAAGTACATCCAGTGCTTTAACAATGTTCGCCTCAAGATCCCCAAGGTGACTGAGGAAGCCATCATCTCAGCCTTCTCCGATGGCGTGCGTGACATCAAGATGAAAGAGGAGCTAGCAATCCATGAAGACATGTGCACATCCCTGGAGCTGTTCAACTTGGCGACCAAGTGCACTAAGGCTGAGGAAGGGCGCCTCTCCCTCCTCGAGCTACCGGCTGCCGATCCAGAAGAGAAGAAGCCCAAGGTCAAGGACGTGAAGTGTAAGGGAGCTGTTGTGCTCGCAGTAGAGCTAGACACCAAGCAAGGCAGCGATCAACCTGAGTCATCCAAGGGTAGCCGGTACTGCGTGTACCACGACCTCCACACCCACAATACCAACGAATGCCAAGACCTCGGGGCCGTGCGAGATGGGCGTATCGGCCGACGCCCCGAGCGCAATGACCGGGGCTATGGCCGAGGAGGAGGAAGATGTGGAGGACGATGGGAAGACCGTGGCCCTCACCAAGGATGGCGTGACCGACCTCGCGAGGATCGTTGGCAGGACCAGCCTCGCGAGGGAGGTTGGAGGGATCAGCCCCGTGAGGATCGCCCGCATAGCAACGCATGCCTCCCTCCTCTGCCACCACCGCCAAGGAGGAATGAGGACTAGCATCAGGACGAGGGGGCTGGGGGCTTCCAGAAGCCGCACACAATCGCTTGCATCCTGGGCGGCGGCCAAGCCGTAGCCTCACAGCGCATCTTCAACCAGTTCACTCGCGAGGTGAATGCAGTCCTCCCCAAGCTTGAGGCCACGCGCCCTCTCAGGTGGTCTGCATGCACTATCACGTTTAGCTCAGCGGATCAGCTCAAGTGCGCAGCAACAGCCGGAGTCCTCCTGATGCTTTGCTCCCCAGTCATCAGCAATGTGCAAGTCACCAGGACCCTCATCGATGGCGGAGCAGGACTCAACGTCCTATCCATCGAGACATTCAACAATCTCCAAGTGCCATATGATTAGCTTCAGCCGACCAAGCCTTTCTCAGGAGTCACTGATGGTTCCACTGTTCCGATAGGGCAAGTTCGCCTTCCTGTCACCTTTGGGCAGCGCAACAACTACCTACCGAGCTCATTGATTTCGACGTTGCCCACATTCGCCTGCCATATAATGCCATCCTCGGGTACCCAGCCCTGGCCAAGTTCATGGCAGTGACTCACCATGGCTACAATGTCCTCAAGATGCCAGGGAGCGGTGGAGTCATCACTGTACCTTGTGAGGGAAGGGATGTAGTGTGTTCTCTTGAGCGTGCCTTCCAAGCCGCGGCAATCGAAGACCCAGATCACAGGAGCAGAAGACTTCCCGAGGCGGTCCCCAAGAAGAAGAAGACTTCACCTGGCCCAAACCCTCAGGAGGTAGGCACCTCTGGAGGCGTTGCGTCAGGATCCGCGCCCGTTCAGGGGGCGCCACCCTCTGTCGCATAGGAAGGCGCGCTCGGCGCCCTCCTCGGGCAGGGCTCGAGGGCTCTTTCTTGGAGAGCCACCGACTTTGCCAAGGTCACGAGGGAGGTGCTCAGGCACCACTTGGAGGCGTGCTTCAAAGCACGTTTCCCTCAGGAAGGTATGAGGCAAGGAGGGCCAAACCCTCAGGAGTTCATCGGGAGAAACATTCAAGAGCTATGGGAGTCAAGAGTCATGCGCGGCAGCCGCCGTTTGCCCGCCGTAGCCCCCCATCCAGGCGAGGATGGTGGACTGCGTGTTTGCATCGACGTACCAGGGCTCAACCGAGCCGCGTCTCAGGAGCGCCTCTGGCCTTCATGCGTGGGGCGTTGCAAAGGTCCACCTCACAGCTACGTTCGCATGCCTTTCGGCCTGCCGAACGCGGCCGCTGCTCACCAGTGCCTGATGAGGAGCATCCTGGAGGCTCAGGAGGTCAGGCGTTGCGCGGTCCTGGCAGAGGTGGAGATGGTCCTCGAAGATCCACCTGTGCCCCCGGAGCCTCCCGAGGCTCCTGGTCCCGGGAGCTCATGAGGGTCGACCTCCTCACCACGCGTCGTCCGCTACTTTAGCATCACTTCATCTCCAACGATATCAGGTGACATCTTTCAAAGTTCCATTTTTAGCTGGGAGCGCCCACAGGGCTGCATCATTCCCAGGTCGCGTGGGTCCATCCCTGTGGCATGTATCCGTTTTGCTTATGCTCTTTACCTACCTTGTTGGGGCGCCCCTCGGGCTGCATTATCCCCAAGCCGCTTGGGCCTGTCCCAGTGGCGTTTGCTTTTTCCGCATCTATCTGAAATGGATTTGCTCCTTCATGCTTAACATGCTTGACCTAATCGCCTACTTGATTGACACCTACTTGGAGCCGCTCGCTCTGGCACGGCACTTGCATACAGGTCCGTCCCTGCAACACCGAAAAATTTGAGTGGCCGAGCTCTGGCCACGGCAGCCCCACAAGGCGCCACCTCACCAGGCCCTCAGTGCCCCAATCACTCCCTCGGAGCGACCAATGGTTGGCTGGCAACCGTAACAACAGACTTTGTTTCCCCTCATGATTGGTATGCAGGACCCACTCCAGAAGCAACACTGGGGACGTCGCGAGCTTTCTCTCCTTCTCTCCGGCATGATCCTCTTGCACGTTAAAAGGGGGGCGCCTGAGCATCGCGGCTCATGGGCTCTTATTGGCTCTCCAGCCCTCACCCCCTGGCCTTGACCCACGGCATCGCGACCTGTCATACCATCGGTGGCTGAGCTCGCTCGAGGGCCGGGACCTGAGGACATAGAGCATGAAGGAAAGTGCAGGGGAGAGGGAAGGAGCTCACGAGGACCTAACCCAGCAACACCTCAGCTGCCGCCACGCAGGCTCAGCGCTTCGCCGAAAACCACTCCAAACCTACAAGATAAGTCACGCAAAACTGAACTGACTCAGTGCTAAACCCTCGCACAGTGCAGCTCTATCACGACAACGTTACCTACCTTTCTTGCCCAGTGGAGGCTGCTTGAGCGCTAAAGGGGACCTCCTGAGCATCGCAGCTCAGGGGCTCTTACTGGACCTTGGGCCGCTCACCTCCTGGCCTTGACCATGGCATCGCGACCTAGCATACCAGCGACGGCTGAAGCTTGCCTGGGGACCGGGACCTGTCAGTGTAGAGCACCAAGCCCTTGTGAGGAAAGAAAGGGGGAGCCGAGCCGGGACAGGACAAGCATCTCGCATCGATTCATAATAAGGATATAATATTAACAAAAGACATGGCCAGCGCCTTACATACCCCCGCGGGGTGGTACTTCGATTCCTCGCAGGCAACAAAAGGTGCTAAGGAGCGATAACTACACGCGCCTCTGCAGGAGATGCCATCATCAACAGTGGGCCATCAGGCGCCGGCGCCAACCCCATCCAGATCAGCAGCGCCAACGGCCTGATGCAGCCGCCCTACTTCGGGCGCGACACGAGCTCAGAGGCTCGTAGTTGTTGTCGCTTGTCTCCGGAGTCGCGTGGATCTTGGAGGAGTCGTTGGACCCTCCGGCTCCTCCGCTGCTGCCTGAGGAGCTGCCGGTGAAGCGGTTGGCGGGCCTGGTCCTTGCCATGATGATGCTCCGACCACCTTCCTTGGGCAGCATTCCAGCCAGCGTCCTTCCGCATCGAAGACCTTGAAGAACATCAAGGAGGCGCCATCGTATTCGAGATGGATTGCGAGGGTGCCCCCTGTCCGGCAGACCCAGGCGATCTCACCCCAGTCGCGGGTCAGGAAGACCTTGCTCGGGGCAACAACCTCGACCTCTGCCCCGGTCACAGGGGTGTTGCAGTCGGCATGCAGCAGCCAGAGCTCCCGAGGCCCCCTCGGCGGGATCTTGAAGGCGAAGGAGGAAGGAAGGTGAATCCAAGATCGAGGAGGCATGGCGGCGTGAAGCACAAGCTCGCGAGAGGAGCCCTCGGCGTGGACCCCAGGAGGAACGACGCGCACCACCGTAACTCGCCGGCGTCAGCAGCGGCACCATCGGTGCCGCTCGACGCCTTCTTCTCCAGGGCCCTCGATGCGGGCGTACAAGGGCAGAGGGAACCCAGGCGGCGGCCGCTCGTACCAGGGCCTCGACGCCTCTTGCCGAGCACCCTCATCTCGGCGGTAGAGGACTAGCCGCTTCTTCAGCGGAAGCGGGTCGGGACCCTCTCGGGGGGGCTTTCCCTTCTCTTCTGCAGAAAACCGGCGGATTGGTGCCATCGGCGTAAGGTGGAGCAAGGGCGAGGAAGAAGAAGAAAAGGAGTAGCAGGAAGGGATGGACTGGAAGGGCTCGCGTCATTCCGTACTTATAGCCGGAGAAGGCCAACCGTCGGCCACCACGATCGCAGGTAATAATGACCCATTTTTGCATGCAGGGACTTGTCAAGTCATGCAGTTGCCGAGGCGTCGTGGGGAAGCGGAGACGCCCATGTCCAGTCAATCGCCACGCGGCGCTCAAGGCAACAGGCTATTGGGGCCCGCGGCGCTTTGCACTTGCCCCTTCACTTCTCTGCTAAGCCAAGTCCAGGCGCGCCTTGGGCCTGGGGGCTACTGTCGGCGTTCTGGGAACGGGGGTCCCCAGATTTGCCTGCCTGCGGCATGGCTCAAGTGGGGGCCCAGCACAGCCCAGCTTCATCAGCTCAAGCTGGAGACCCTCGCGAGGGGCCAAGCCTCGTGGGGCGGACGACAGGAAGCTTCCTCAGGAGCAGCCTCATCAGGCAGGCTCGCGAGGAGGCGGAGAGATCAAGGCAAGGGCACCTCGCGAGGAGCCCGTGACGCAAGCCATGACGATCGAGACCAGGCGGGCGCCAGGCGGGCACCGGCCTGCGCAGTGTCCTTGTTTCCCCTTCGGTGCAAAGGGGGCAAGCACAGGCCAAGGCATCAGGCAAAGGTTACCGTTTTGGTGCAACAAGACCAAGACCAGCAGAACGGCAGGATGGAAGTCATCATGGAGCCCAGGACGGCATCACCGCCAGAGTCTTTGGCAGTCGAAGACCAACTTTAGTCAGGATAAGTGTAGTAGATGTTCCCCTTCAAAATGGCCAATTGTTGGCGCCCTTCCCGCTCATTATTTGGGAAGAGGCCCAGGGCCTCCCTCTATAAATAGAGCTAGCCACCACAGGGCAAAGGGGGGCGGATGGATCGATCAGAGAGAGAGAGAGAGAGAGAGAGAGAAGCGATTGAACTCACCCAAGCAGTTCATCGCACTAGCTCAAGAACAGCCCCTCGCGAGGTTGTTCTCCCTTTATATTGTTCATCATCAGCCCCTGAGGCAATCCACCACACCACACACTGGAGTAGGGTATTACACCACAATGGTGGCATGAACCAGTATAAACCTCGTGTCCCTTGTGTGTTCTTCTTTCTATCCTAGATTCCTTGCGAGGCTTCGAGACGCGAGTTGGTAGGGGAAAGATCTTCGTGCGCACTCCAGAGTTTGAACCAAAGGGTCTGCCGGAACCCGAAATCCGACAAAGACCATCTTTAACACGGAAGACAATGGCTCTGTCACCAACACTGATGATAATGTCGAGGATGACTCGCCTCCCTCCTACTGCTTCATGGCACGCGGTGCCAAGGTAAAATCACGTGATGCTTACTTTCAAACATCCAGTGAAGATGACTCTGATGGTGAATCCAAACCTAGTTACAAAACACTTGCTAAAATTGCAACTGAACAACAGAAAGCTATGGAACATACTCAAAAACTGTTAGACAAAAGCGATGACCTGTTGGACGCGGAAATGACCAAGTCTTAGTCCTTAATTGAAGACATAAAAAATCTTCATATTAAGTACCAGGAACTTGAAGGTCGACATGAATCGCTCACAAACTCTCATGAAAAGCTTTCCTATGATTATCTTCAAAGGAAGCAGGAACTTGAGAAATTGAGATCGGATCATGAAGATCTTCAAAAGGAAAATGAGTCACTTCGCGCCCAACAGATCAGTCCCGCTCAGGAAGGATTTGAACCAACATGCCTAAAATGCATTGAGCATGATAACGCTGCTTCTATTGCTGAATGTTCTACCGCTGCTACTGTTGCAATATCTTCAACTGCTGACGTGGTAACTAACCCCTCTGCTGAGGATACCACTACTATTGCTGATGAGAATGCCAGGTTGAAGACACTGCTTGAGACATGGATGTACAAAATTCTCAAAGGGCATCAGACACTGTGTGATGTCCTCAAAAAGCATATTCTGAACCGAAACCCTAGGAAAGAGGGTGTTGGGTTCGAGAGGAAAATGAATGTTGATGGGTCGTACTGGAAGCCTGAGCAGTACCCCAAAACCACATGGGTTGCTGCAAAGGAACCTCCAGTTGACCCATCCACCTTATCTGGTTTCACTTGTGCTAACCCCATTATTATTGATGAATCCTTTGATGCAAACTATAAATTGTTTAAGAATCAGAATGGTGAAGTGTTTGCCAGGTATATTGGTACTAACTGCAGGAATGGGCCACCTTTGAAGAAGATATGGGTTCCCAAAAGTTGTCTTGAGAATCTTCCTGTGAATGTCATCATGACATCACCCGTGAAGAAGACAAACCCCATACCAAAGGCTTCATATGGTCCAAAAGCTTCATACAGACTGAGGACTCATCAGAGTCACCCTAACATCAATGATTTGCAGGGAAATCATACTCAGACCCAGAGCTCCCGAGGCCCCCTCGGCGGGATCTTGAAGGCGAAGGAGGAAGGAAGGTGAATCCAAGATCGAGGAGGCATGGCGGCGTGAAGCACAAGCTCGCGAGAGGAGTCCTCGGCGTGGACCCCAGGAGGAACGACGCGCACCACCGTAACTCGCCGGCGTCAGCAGCGGCACCGTCGGTGCCGCTCGACGCCTTCTTCTCCAGGGCCCTCGATGCGGGCGTACAAGGGCAGAGGGAACCCAGGCGGCGGCCGCTTGTACCAGGGCCTCGACGCCTCTTGCCGAGCACCCTCATCTCGGCGGTAGAGGACTAGCCGCTTCTTCAGCGGAAGCGGGTCGGGACCCTCTCGGGGGGGCTTTCCCTTCTCTTCTGCAGAAAACCGGCGGATTGGTGCCATCGGTGTAAGGTGGAGCAAGGGCGAGGAAGAAGAAGAAAAGGAGTAGCAGGAAGGGATGGACTGGAAGGGCTCGCGTCATTCCGTACTTATAGCCGGAGAAGGCCAACCGTCGGCCACCACGATCGCAGGTAATAATGACCCATTTTTGCATGCAGGGACTTGTCAAGTCATGCGGTTGCCGAGGCGTCGTGGGGAAGCGGAGACGCCCATGTCCAGTCAATCGCCACGCGGCGCTCAAGGCAACAGGCTATTGGGGCCCGCGGCGCTTTGCACTTGCCCCTTCGCTTCTCTGCTAAGCCAAGTCCAGGCGCGCCTTGGGCCTGGGGGCTACTGTCGGCGTTCTGGGAACGGGGGTCCCCAGACTTGCCAGCCTGCGGCATGGCTCAAGTGGGGGCCCAGCACAGCCCAGCTTCATCAGCTCAAGCTGGAGACCCTCGCGAGGGGCCAAGCCTCGCGGGGCGGACGACAGGAAGCTTCCTCAGGAGCAGCCTCATCAGGCAGGCTCGCGAGGAGGCGGAGAGATCAAGGCAAGGGCACCTCGCGAGGAGCCCGTGACGCAAGCCATGACGATCGAGACCAGGCGGGCGCCAGGCGGGCACCGGCCTGCGCAGTGTCCTTGTTTCCCCTTCGGTGCAAAGGGGGCAAGCACAGGCCAAGGCATCAGGCAAAGGTTACCGTTTTGGTGCAACAAGACCAAGACCAGCAGAACGGCAGGATGGAAGTCATCATGGAGCCCAGGACGGCATCACCGCCAGAGTCTTTGGCAGTCGAAGACCAACTTTAGTCAAGATAAGTGTAGTAGATGTTCCCCTTCAAAATGGCCAATTGTTGGCGCCCTTCCCGCTCATTATTTGGGAAGAGGCCCAGGGCCTCCCTCTATAAATAGAGCTAGCCACCACAGGGCAAAGGGGGACGGATGGATCGATCAGAGAGAGAGAGAGAGAGAGAGAAGCGATTGAACTCACCCAAGCAGTTCATCGCACTAGCTCAAGAACAGCCCCTCGCGAGGTTGTTCTCCCTTTATATTGTTCATCATCAGCCCCTGAGGCAATCCACCACACCACACACTGGAGTAGGGTATTACACCACAATGGTGGCATGAACCAGTATAAACCTCGTGTCCCTTGTGTGTTCTTCTTTCTATCCTAGATTCCTTGCGAGGCTTCGAGACGCGAGTTGGTAGGGGAAAGATCTTCGTGCGCACTCCAGAGTTTGAACCAAAGGGTCTGCCGGAACCCGAAATCCGACAAAGACCATCTTTAACACGGAAGACAATGGCTCTGTCACCAACACTGATGATAATGTCGAGGATGACTCGCCTCCCTCCTACTGCTTCATGGCACGCGGTGCCAAGGTAAAATCACGTGATGCTTACTTTCAAACATCCAGTGAAGATGACTCTGATGGTGAATCCAAACCTAGTTACAAAACACTTGCTAAAATTGCAACTGAACAACAGAAAGCTATGGAACATACTCAAAAACTGTTAGACAAAAGCGATGACCTGTTGGACGCGGAAATGACCAAGTCTTAGTCCTTAATTGAAGACATAAAAAATCTTCATATTAAGTACCAGGAACTTGAAGGTCGACATGAATCGCTCACAAACTCTCATGAAAAGCTTTCCTATGATTATCTTCAAAGGAAGCAGGAACTTGAGAAATTGAGATCGGATCATGAAGATCTTCAAAAGGAAAATGAGTCACTTCGCGCCCAACAGATCAGTCCCGCTCAGGAAGGATTTGAACCAACATGCCTAAAATGCATTGAGCATGATAACGCTGCTTCTATTGCTGAATGTTCTACCGCTGCTACTGTTGCAATATCTTCAACTGCTGACGTGGTAACTAACCCCTCTGCTGAGGATACCACTACTATTGCTGATGAGAATGCCAGGTTGAAGACACTGCTTGAGACAGGGATGTACAAAATTCTCAAAGGGCATCAGACACTGTGTGATGTCCTCAAAAAGCATATTCTGAACCGAAACCCTAGGAAAGAGGGTGTTGGGTTCGAGAGGAAAATGAATGTTGATGGGTCGTACTGGAAGCCTGAGCAGTACCCCAAAACCACATGGGTTGCTGCAAAGGAACCTCCAGTTGACCCATCCACCTTATCTGGTTTCACTTGTGCTAACCCCATTATTATTGATGAATCCTTTGATGCAAACTATAAATTGTTTAAGAATCAGAATGGTGAAGTGTTTGCCAGGTATATTGGTACTAACTGCAGGAATGGGCCACCTTTGAAGAAGATATGGGTTCCCAAAAGTTGTCTTGAGAATCTTCCTGTGAATGTCATCATGACATCACCCGTGAAGAAGACAAACCCCATACCAAAGGCTTCATATGGTCCAAAAGCTTCATACAGACTGAGGACTCATCAGAGTCACCCTAACATCAATGATTTGCAGGGAAATCATACTCAGACCCAGAGCTCCCGAGGCCCCCTCGGCGGGATCTTGAAGGCGAAGGAGGAAGGAAGGTGAATCCAAGATCGAGGAGGCATGGCGGCGTGAAGCACAAGCTCGCGAGAGGAGTCCTCGGCATGGACCCCAGGAGGAACGACGCGCACCACCGTAACTCGCCGGCGTCAGCAGCGGCACCGTCGGTGCCGCTCGACGCCTTCTTCTCCAGGGCCCTCGATGCGGGCGTACAAGGGCAGAGGGAACCCAGGCGGCGGCCGCTTGTACCAGGGCCTCGACGCCTCTTGCCGAGCACCCTCATCTCGGCGGTAGAGGACTAGCCGCTTCTTCAGCGGAAGCGGGTCGGGACCCTCTCGGGGGGGCTTTCCCTTCTCTTCTGCAGAAAACCGGCGGATTGGTGCCATCGGCGTAAGGTGGAGCAAGGGCGAGGAAGAAGAAGAAAAGGAGTAGCAGGAAGGGATGGACTGGAAGGGCTCGTGTCATTCCGTACTTATAGCCGGAGAAGGCCAACCGTCGGCCACCACGATCGCAGGTAATAATGACCCATTTTTGCATGCAGGGACTTGTCAATTCATGCGGTTGCCGAGGCGTCGTGGGGAAGCGGAGACGCCCATGTCCAGTCAATCGCCACGCGGCGCTCAAGGCAACAGGCTATTGGGGCCCGCGGCGCTTTGCACTTGCCCCTTCGCTTCTCTGCTAAGCCAAGTCCAGGCGCGCCTTGGGCCTGGGGGCTACTGTCGGCGTTCTGGGAACGGGGGTCCCCAGACTTGCCTGCCTGCGGCATGGCTCAAGTGGGGGCCCAGCACAGCCCAGCTTCATCAGCTCAAGCTGGAGACCCTCGCGAGGGGCCAAGCCTCGCGGGGCGGACGACAGGAAGCTTCCTCAGGAGCAGCCTCATCAGGCAGGCTCGCGAGGAGGCGGAGAGATCAAGGCAAGGGCACCTCGCGAGGAGCCCGTGACGCAAGCCATGACGATCGAGACCAGGCTGGCGCCAGGCGGGCACCGGCCTGCGCAGTGTCCTTGTTTCCCCTTCGGTGCAAAGGGGGCAAGCACAGGCCAAGGCATCAGGCAAAGGTTACCGTTTTGGTGCAACAAGACCAAGACCAGCAGAACGGCAGGATGGAAGTCATCATGGAGCCCAGGACGGCATCACCGCCAGAGTCTTTGGCAGTCGAAGACCAACTTTAGTCAAGATAAGTGTAGTAGATGTTCCCCTTCAAAATGGCCAATTGTTGGCGCCCTTCCCGCTCATTATTTGGGAAGAGGCCCAGGGCCTCCCTCTATAAATAGAGCTAGCCACCACAGGGCAAAGGGGGACGGATGGATCGATCAGAGAGAGAGAGAGAGAGAGAGAGAAGCGATTGAACTCACCCAAGCAGTTCATCGCACTAGCTCAAGAACAGCCCCTCGCGAGGTTGTTCTCCCTTTATATTGTTCATCATCAGCCCCTGAGGCAATCCACCACACCACACACTGGAGTAGGGTATTACACCACAATGGTGGCATGAACCAGTATAAACCTCGTGTCCCTTGTGTGTTCTTCTTTCTATCCTAGATTCCTTGCGAGGCTTCGTGACGCGAGTTGGTAGGGGAAAGATCTTCGTGCGCACTCCAGAGTTTGAACCAAAGGGTCTGCCGGAACCCGAAATCCGACAAAGACCATCTTTAACACGGAAGACAATGGCTCTGTCACCAACACTGATGATAATGTCGAGGATGACTCGCCTCCCTCCTACTGCTTCATGGCACGCGGTGCCAAGGTAAAATCACGTGATGCTTACTTTCAAACATCCAGTGAAGATGACTCTGATGGTGAATCCAAACCTAGTTACAAAACACTTGCTAAAATTGCAACTGAACAACAGAAAGCTATGGAACATACTCAAAAACTGTTAGACAAAAGCGATGACCTGTTGGACGCGGAAATGACCAAGTCTTAGTCCTTAATTGAAGACATAAAAAATCTTCATATTAAGTACCAGGAACTTGAAGGTCGACATGAATCGCTCACAAACTCTCATGAAAAGCTTTCCTATGATTATCTTCAAAGGAAGCAGGAACTTGAGAAATTGAGATCGGATCATGAAGATCTTCAAAAGGAAAATGAGTCACTTCGCGCCCAACAGATCAGTCCCGCTCAGGAAGGATTTGAACCAACATGCCTAAAATGCATTGAGCATGATAACGCTGCTTCTATTGCTGAATGTTCTACCGCTGCTACTGTTGCAATATCTTCAACTGCTGACGTGGTAACTAACCCCTCTGCTGAGGATACCACTACTATTGCTGATGAGAATGCCAGGTTGAAGACACTGCTTGAGACAGGGATGTACAAAATTCTCAAAGGGCATCAGACACTGTGTGATGTCCTCAAAAAGCATATTCTGAACCGAAACCCTAGGAAAGAGGGTGTTGGGTTCGAGAGGAAAATGAATGTTGATGGGTCGTACTGGAAGCCTGAGCAGTACCCCAAAACCACATGGGTTGCTACAAAGGAACCTCCAGTTGACCCATCCACCTTATCTGGTTTCACTTGTGCTAACCCCATTATTATTGATGAATCCTTTGATGCAAACTATAAATTGTTTAAGAATCAGAATGGTGAAGTGTTTGCCAGGTATATTGGTACTAACTGCAGGAATGGGCCACCTTTGAAGAAGATATGGGTTCCCAAAAGTTGTCTTGAGAATCTTCCTGTGAATGTCATCATGACATCACCCGTGAAGAAGACAAACCCCATACCAAAGGCTTCATATGGTCCAAAAGCTTCATACAGACTGAGGACTCATCAGAGTCACCCTAACATCAATGATTTGCAGGGAAATCATACTCAGACCCAGAGCTCCCGAGGCCCCCTCGGCGGGATCTTGAAGGCGAAGGAGGAAGGAAGGTGAATCCAAGATCGAGGAGGCATGGCGGCGTGAAGCACAAGCTCGCGAGAGGAGTCCTCGGCATGGACCCCAGGAGGAACGACGCGCACCACCGTAACTCGCCGGCGTCAGCAGCGGCACCGTCGGTGCCGCTCGACGCCTTCTTCTCCAGGGCCCTCGATGCGGGCGTACAAGGGCAGAGGGAACCCAGGCGGCGGCCGCTTGTACCAGGGCCTCGACGCCTCTTGCCGAGCACCCTCATCTCGGCGGTAGAGGACTAGCCGCTTCTTCAGCGGAAGCGGGTCGGGACCCTCTCGGGGGGGCTTTCCCTTCTCTTCTGCAGAAAACCGGCGGATTGGTGCCATCGGCGTAAGGTGGAGCAAGGGCGAGGAAGAAGAAGAAAAGGAGTAGCAGGAAGGGATGGACTGGAAGGGCTCGCGTCATTCCGTACTTATAGCCGGAGAAGGCCAACCGTCGGCCACCACGATCGCAGGTAATAATGACCCATTTTTGCATGCAGGGACTTGTCAAGTCATGCGGTTGCCGAGGCGTCGTGGGGAAGTGGAGACGCCCATGTCCAGTCAATCGCCACGCGGCGCTCAAGGCAACAGGCTATTGGGGCCCGCGGCGCTTTGCACTTGCCCCTTCGCTTCTCTGCTAAGCCAAGTCCAGGCGCGCCTTGGGCCTGGGGGCTACTGTCGGCGTTCTGGGAACGGGGGTCCCCAGACTTGCCTGCCTGCGGCATGGCTCAAGTGGGGGCCCAGCACAGCCCAGCTTCATCAGCTCAAGCTGGAGACCCTCGCGAGGGGCCAAGCCTCGCGGGGCGGACGACAGGAAGCTTCCTCAGGAGCAGCCTCATCAGGCAGGCTCACGAGGAGGCGGAGAGATCAAGGCAAGGGCACCTCGCGAGGAGCCCGTGACGCAAGCCATGACGATCGAGACCAGGCGGGCGCCAGGCGGGCACCGGCCTGCGCAGTGTCCTTGTTTCCCCTTCGGTGCAAAGGGGGCAAGCACAGGCCAAGGCATCAGGCAAAGGTTACCGTTTTGGTGCAACAAGACCAAGACCAGCAGAACGGCAGGATGGAAGTCATCATGGAGCCCAGGACGGCATCACCGCCAGAGTCTTTGGCAGTCGAAGACCAACTTTAGTCAGGATAAGTGTAGTAGATGTTCCCCTTCAAAATGGCCAATTGTTGGCGCCCTTCCCGCTCATTATTTGGGAAGAGGCCCAGGGCCTCCCTCTATAAATAGAGCTAGCCACCACAGGGCAAAGGGGGACGGATGGATAGATCAGAGAGAGAGAGAGAGAGAGAGAGAGAGAGAAGCGATTGAACTCACCCAAGCAGTTCATCGCACTAGCTCAAGAACAGCCCCTCGCGAGGTTGTTCTCCCTTTATATTGTTCATCATCAGCCCCTGAGGCAATCCACCACACCACACACTGGAGTAGGGTATTACACCACAATGGTGGCATGAACCAGTATAAACCTCGTGTCCCTTGTGTGTTCTTCTTTCTATCCTAGATTCCTTGCGAGGCTTCGAGACGCGAGTTGGTAGGGGAAAGATCTTCGTGCGCACTCCAGAGTTTGAACCAAAGGGTCTGCCGGAACCCGAAATCCGACAAAGACCATCTTTAACACGGAAGACAATGGCTCTGTCACCAACACTGATGATAAAGTCGAGGATGACTCGCCTCCCTCCTACTGCTTCATGGCACGCGGTGCCAAGGTAAAATCACGTGATGCTTACTTTCAAACATCCAGTGAAGATGACTCTGATGGTGAATCCAAACCTAGTTACAAAACACTTGCTAAAATTGCAACTGAACAACAGAAAGCTATGGAACATACTCAAAAACTGTTAGACAAAAGCGATGACCTGTTGGACGCGGAAATGACCAAGTCTTAGTCCTTAATTGAAGACATAAAAAATCTTCATATTAAGTACCAGGAACTTGAAGGTCGACATGAATCGCTCACAAACTCTCATGAAAAGCTTTCCTATGATTATCTTCAAAGGAAGCAGGAACTTGAGAAATTGAGATCGGATCATGAAGATCTTCAAAAGGAAAATGAGTCACTTCGCGCCCAACAGATCAGTCCCGCTCAGGAAGGATTTGAACCAACATGCCTAAAATGCATTGAGCATGATAACGCTGCTTCTATTGCTGAATGTTCTACCGCTGCTACTATTGCAATATCTTCAACTGCTGACGTGGTAACTAACCCCTCTGCTGAGGATACCACTACTATTGCTGATGAGAATGCCAGGTTGAAGACACTGCTTGAGACAGGGATGTACAAAATTCTCAAAGGGCATCAGACACTGTGTGATGTCCTCAAAAAGCATATTCTGAACCGAAACCCTAGGAAAGAGGGTGTTGGGTTCGAGAGGAAAATGAATGTTGATGGGTCGTACTGGAAGCCTGAGCAGTACCCCAAAACCACATGGGTTGCTGCAAAGGAACCTCCAGTTGACCCATCCACCTTATCTGGTTTCACTTGTGCTAACCCCATTATTATTGATGAATCCTTTGATGCAAACTATAAATTGTTTAAGAATCAGAATGGTGAAGTGTTTGCCAGGTATATTGGTACTAACTGCAGGAATGGGCCACCTTTGAAGAAGATATGGGTTCCCAAAAGTTGTCTTGAGAATCTTCATGTGAATGTCATCATGACATCACCCGTGAAGAAGACAAACCCCATACCAAAGGCTTCATATGGTCCAAAAGCTTCATACAGACTGAGGACTCATCAGAGTCACCCTAACATCAATGATTTGCAGGGAAATCATACTCAGACCCATGAATATGAGCGTGTTTCTTCAAACCGCTATGTTCATAGAACAAAGAATTTTTCTGCTTATTCCTATGAGTATTATTCAGCTCCTGCAAGGCTATTTACTAGGGATCCAAAGCCAAAATTTTCAGATGCTGCACTTAGACTCATTGCTTCTAAGCCACCCCTAAAAATGTGGGTGGTTAAGAAAACTTAACTCTCTTTTACAGGGTAAGGTCTCCAGCCGGAAATCAAAGGCGTCCAAAACTTATGCTGGGGACCTTAAACATCTTGTGGGGCACAAGATAAAATGCCCAAATGGTCTCACTATGTATTTCGTTCCAGGATTCCTTTATACTCACCCTATCTATCCTAACCAAGATCTGAATTTTCATGTTCCACTTGTTCGTCAAATGTTTATGCTTCACAACTCGCTTGGTGAAGCCTATCCCCCAAACTGCACTGTAGGCTACGACACCTCATACTTTAGAATGGATTATGGACAGTGGATGCACTACCACATGACGGGTGATCGAAGTCTTCTGATGGATTCAACGCTACGTCCATTAGACAAAAGTCACATCACATTTGCTGATACCGGTAAAGTCAAAGTATTGGGTCTAGGCAAAGTTGCAATATCAAGGGATCAGCACATGGATAAAGTGATGCTTGTTGAATCCCTTGGTTTCAACTTAATGTCTGTCTCAATGCTTTGTGACTTGAACATGATTGTGCTATTTGGAAAATATTGATGCCTTGTACTAATGGAATCTGACAAGTCTCTAGTCTCTGAAGGGTATCGGAAAGACGATCTCTATATGGTAGATTTCTCAGCAGGACCACAGATGGC
The DNA here is from genome assembly GCF_018294505.1 of Triticum aestivum. Classification (NCBI taxonomy): domain Eukaryota; kingdom Viridiplantae; phylum Streptophyta; class Magnoliopsida; order Poales; family Poaceae; genus Triticum; species Triticum aestivum. The sequence continues at coordinate 277,143,884 of NC_057813.1, forward strand.
CGTATGTCTTCTAGCAAAGGCTTCGGAATGCTGGCTCTGGCATCGAAGGCTAGGGCATGCTGGCATGAAGAATTTGCACACTCTCGCGAAGAAGAAGCATGTCATGGGCATCGAAGGTGCCAAGTTCAAGAAGGACCATCTATGTGGCGCCTGCGAAGCTGGAAAGATGACTAGGGCCAAGCATCCCTCGAAGACAATCATGACTACATCTCAACCCTTCGAGCTGCTTCACATGGATCTATTCGGCCCTACTCACTACTCTACTCTCAATGCTACTGCCTGCCTCTATGGCTTCGTAATTGTTGATGATTACTCTAGATATACTTGGGTGCACATAATTCTCTACAAGACTGAAGTGAAGGATGTCTTCAGATGATTTGCCAATCATGCCATGACAAATTATGGCGTCAAGATCAAGCACATCAGAAGTGACAATGGCACTGAGTTCAAGAACACTGGTCTCGACCTCTATCTGGATACACTTGGCATCACACATGAGCTCTCTGCTCCTTATACACCTCATCAGAATGGCATCGCCGAGCGCAAGAACAGAACTCTCATTGAGATGGCCCGAACGATGCTTGATGAGTACAAGACTCCATGGAAGTTCTGGCCTGAAGCCATTGACACTGCTTGCCACATCATCAACCGAGTTTATCTTCACAAGCTTCTGAAGAAAACATCCTATGAGCTCCTAACTGGTAAGAAGCCAAATGTCAGCTACTTCAGAGTATTTGGTGCTAGGTGCTGGATCAAGGATCCACATCACACTTCAAAATTTGCACCGAAAGCACATGAAGGTTTTATGCTTGGTTATGGAAAAGGATTCGCACTCCTACAGAGTCTTCAACCTCTTTCACTATAAAGTGGTTGAGACTGTAGATGTGCGGTTCGATGAAACTAACGGCTCGCAAAGAGAGCACCTGCCAAATGTGCTAGATGAAGTACCTCCAAGTGAATCTATCAAGCAGTTGGGAATTGGAGATATCATACCCTCTAAGAATCAATCTGAAGAGGAACTTGTCATTTCTGCACCTAATCAACCTAAAGACAATGCTCTGCCTGAAGACAATCCCCCAAATGATGACATTGATTAGCATGAGCAAAATCTTCGTCCTGCTCATCCTCGAGTTGCAAATGAAGTTCAGATTGAGAAGATAATTGACAGCTTGAATGCACCTGGTCCACTCACTCATTCTAAAGCAACCCAAAGAGCAACACAGCTGACCAACTTCTATGGACATTTTGCATTTGTCTCAATCTGAACCTAAAAAAGTTGATGAAGCCTTCATGGAACCTGAATGGATTCAAGCTATGCAAGAAGAGCTTCAACAGTTCGAGCTGAATAATGTGTGGGAATTGGTCAAGCATCCTGATCCTCGGAAGCACAATATCATTGGCACCAAATGGATATATCGCAACAAGCAAGATGAGCATGGTCAAGTGGTCAGAAACAAGGCTCGTCTTGTTGCACAAGGTTACACTAAAGTGGAAAGAATTTACTTCGATGAAACATTTGCTCTGGTGGCAAGACTTGAAGCCATTTGCATACTGCTAGCCTATGCAAATCATCACAACATTCTCCTGTATGAAATGGATGTGAAAAGTGCTTTTCTCAATGGAAAGATAGAAGAAGAAGTATATGTCGCACAACCTCCAGGTTTTGAAGATCCAAAACATCCTGACATGGTATACAAGCTCAACAAGGCACTATATGGCCTCAAACAAGCCCCTCGTGCTTGGTATGACACGCTCAAAGACTTCCTGAAGAGCAAAGGCTTCAAAACTGGTTCACTAGATCCTACACTCTTCACGAAGACATATGATGGTGAACTATTTGTGTGTCAAATCTATGTGGATGACATTATCTTCGGCTACACTAACAAGAAATACAGTGATGAATTTGGTCACATGATGCAAGAGCAATATCAAATGTCCATGATGGGTGAGCTGAAGTTCTTTCTAGGTCTTCAAATCCGTCAGCAATGCAATGGCATATTCATATCACAAGAAAAATATCTCAAAGATTGCCTGAAGAAGTTTGGAATGCAAGATTGCAAAGGATACACGACGCCAATGCCAACCAAAAGTCATCTGGGTCCTGACGACAATGGTAAAGAGTTCGATCAAAAGGTATATCGCTCCATGATTGGCTCTTTGCTTTACTTATGTGCATCTAGGCCAGATATAATGCTTAGTGTTTGCATGTGTTCCCGATTCCAAGCGGCACCAAAGGAATCACACACTTAGCTGTGAAGCGAATTCTTCGATATTTGGCTTACACCCCAACACTAGGATTATGGTATCCAAAGGGCTTAGAGTTTGATCTAGTTGGATTCTCATATGCTGATTATGCTGGTGACAAGGTTGATCGCAAGTCCACATCAGGCACATTTCATTTTCTGGGACGATCACTTGTCTGTTGCTCTTCAAAGAAGCAGAACTGTGTATCTCTCTCTACTGCTGAATCTGAATACATTGCTGCTGGATCTTGCTGTGCTCAACTTCTCTGGATGAAGCAAACTCTCAAGGACTATGGAATCCATCTGAAGAATGTGCCTCTTTACTGCGATAATGAGAGTGCTATCAAGATTGCAAATAACCCATTTCAGCACTCGAAGACAAAGCACATTGAAATTCGTCATCACTTTCTCATAGATCATGTTATGAAGGAAGATATTGATATCATTCACGTCAAGACAGAAGAAGAGTTGGCCGATATCTTCACAAAGCCCTTGGATGAGAAAATATTTTGCAAGTTGCGGTGTGAGCTAAATATCTTGGAATCCTCAAATGTCATGTGAATGGACACACATCCTAACACTTATGCATTTTGATGACTTAGATGTGCAACACACAAAGTAATGTATATATTCAATCAATGAAGACATGCACTCTAAGTGTGAATACATTGATGCGGAATTTGACTTCGAAGCACCACGATAATTGTGCGTCGTGTCTGGGTCTAATACTTCCTATACGGTGGGTAACGCCACCACCAAATTTTTGTTTGAAGTGTTTCTCTTGGCGTTATGCTTGCATCGTTTTCATATGTGATTCATATTCATCCTTGGCTTATACTCAAGTTTATCCTCAATTGGTTGAATTGGACTAGTACTATATATATCTGTGTTCTGTCCTCTACAGCATTCACTTATAGCTTTGGCTTCGTGTTGAATCTTTTGAACTAAGTGAATGTGATCGGACCCTAACCTATCTATGCTTCTACCTCAACTCTATCTATCCAAGTCATATGCATTCTATTGAAAACTATCGATTGTCTTCACTGAGACCCTGTCAGCTGAGGTCAATCTGACACATTTATATCTGTTTTTAATGCTTTATCCTATCTGCCGGAAACCCAGAGAATTCGGAACGACCACCCCGACAATCCAGGCATGCATGGGAACATGGAACAACTCCCAAGGTGTTGCATGCTTGCCACGCGTCCGTTGTCATTTGCTTGCGTGTTGCATTTTGCCATGACATCATCTGCATTTCATCTACATGTTTTTCAAAAACTTGCATCCATTCGGGTTCCCCTGGTTCTCTCTGTTGTCTGTTTTGCAATCCGACACTCCTATGTCCTCCGGCGTTCCCCTTTTGTCTCCTGTTATGAGCGGGTGTTAAACTTTCTCGAAATGGCCCGAGGTTTGCCAAGCGGCCTTGGTACACCACCGGTAGACCGCCTGTCAAGTTTCGTCCCATTTGGAGTCTGTTTGATACTCCAACGGTTAACCGGGTAACCGTAAAAGCCCTCTTTGTGTTGCAGCCCAACACCCCTCCAAAGTGGCCCAAAACCCATCCTAACCCCCTCCATGCCCTTGGTCGTTCGATCACGATTGCGTGGCCGAAAACCGTACCCCATTTGGAGTCTCCTAGCTCCCTCTACCTATATATTAGCCCTCCTCGTCCAAATTCGCAGCCCAAACCCTAAAATCCTCCCTCCGCGCCGTCGCACATGTCCACCGACGGCCGGACACGTCCAACCGCCGCCACTCCGCGCATCCTGCGCCGACACCTATCCCTCCCCGTCCCGCGCACCGCCATGGCCCGCCAGGCCCGCAAAGGGCCCGCGTGAGCCCGGCAGCCCCCGTCGCCTGAGGCGCCCTGGGCCCGAGCGCCTCCCTGCCTCCCATCGCCGGTGCCGCTCGCCGGTGCGCCCGCACCTCCGCCGCCGTCCTCCGGCGCCCGCCGCCTTCGCCTCCTCTGCCGACGCCCGATGCCTCCGCCGCGGGACTGCAGGCGCCCCGTGCCCCGCGCCCTGCGCCCAGCCTCCTCGCCGCCCCGCCTCGGCTCCGCCGCCCCGGCCGCCCCCGACCGGCGCCGCCCCGGCCGCCGACGACCCCGTGCCGTCCCCGCGCGCCTCGCCCTCGCCCGGATCCGGCTAGGCGCCACCGGATCCACCCTCTCCTACCCCGCTGGCCACCTCCTCCCGCATCTTCGGCGAGCTCCTCCGGCCACCTCGATCCACGCGCACGCCAGATCTGGAAACCCTAAGGTTGAACCCGAAAATTTCCCAAGTCCCTGAGTTTTTCAACTTTCTGGTGCTCTGTTCATCATGCCATATCTCTTTGCATACTGCTCCGTTTTGTGCGTGCTATATATCAAAATGTTCATCAGGATATGCTCTACATATCATTCCATTGTGTCATGTTCATTTGAGTTCATCTTGATGCCCGAATCATCGTTGCAAGAGTGCTATATGATGTTAACCTGCTGAAACTGTTATAACTTGCTGTTTTGTCTTTTTCGTTGCATTTTGTGTGTGCATCCTATGAGCTTGATGTCTACATGAGTTTTGAGCTACATCATGTCATCGTTACAGGAGTGCTTGTCTTGTACTTTTGTGAGTCTTGTAGTGAGTGCATGAAGCTTGTTAAGTAGGGTACTTGCTGTTGCTATTTTGCTAGACAGATTCTGCTATATCATGATGCTATGTTAACCTGCTGCTACAAGTCATTCTATGCATAATCTGGAGATGTTCACAAAGGATGTTTTGTTATAAATGTCATTCTCTATCCATCTATGCCCATGGTTGCATTTATAGCCTGCTGTAGCCTGTTGTAATCTTGCTCTAAATGTTGCTAAATAATGTTGTTGTCAGCCTGTTAACATTAAGTTCAGTGTTGCCATGGTTGTTGTTAGTGATCCAAGCATGCTATGAACTTGCTCTTGCCATGCTTAGCTTCACAAACATGTCATCTTACTGTTGGTCACCTTTTCATGCCATGTATTGCTCTGTGGTGAGTGGTACAAGCTCACCAACATGCCTACTTATTGTTGTTCCTGCCATGTATGAATCTGTCATATCATTTGCCATGTTTGCATGGATGCTACCATATTTTCAGTTGATCTTTGGAATTAGTTCAGTAAGGGAGTTTTGTTCTTTGTCTTTAGTAATAGCATGCCATGCCTTTGTTTGCCATGATAAGTTCCAGTAACATGTTGTTTGATAGCTCTAAACATTGCAACCTGATGTTATTTCTGCTAAGTCTGAAACTGTTATTATTTGCAACCTTGCCATGTCCTTTTGAGCATGTTGTAGTGGTTTTTGGAGATAGCTCAGTGTTCATGTTTTGTCATGCTTTACCTGTACTTAATGCCCATGCCTTTTGTTCTTACGTTGAGGTGCTTTAGCATATTGTTTTGATGCTTGCAAGATGCCTAGTTGCTATTTTGGACAGCTTGTCCTTTAAACTTGTATGGTGTGTATGTGTTGAACCGTTGCTCCGTTTTGAGTGTGCTCTATATGAAACTTGCTTGATTTTGCATGTAGTTTCATATTATCATGTTGCATCCTTGTTTTGAGGTGTTTGCTTGATGTTTGTGTGCATCTTGCATCAATGTCAGGTTTAACTTGTTTTGCTCATATCTTCTAGGCCGTAGCTCAGAACCTAATGAACTTTATATGTAACTTGACTAGAATCTCGTGTAGATCATCTTGGTGCATCTTAACTTGCTGTTTAACAACTTGAACATAAGGTTTATTCAGTTCTGGACCATTTTCTAAATTTGCATATGAGGACTTACCGTTATTGTTATATGTTGTTTCCGGCCTCATTTAAACTTGCCTTGATGTGTTCTTCTTGTTTGCATCATCTCTTGCCATGAGTAGCTTCATGTAGTCTTGTCTTGCATCATACTTGGTTGAGCATCTTGTCATGGCCATGTGTGGTGTGTTTACCATGTTGTGTGCTTCTTCTTGATAGTTCCCGTTTCGTTGCGGTCGTGAGGATTCGTTCGTCTTTGTGGCGTCATCTTCTTCATGGACTCGTTCTTCTTCCTAGCGGGATTTCAGGCAAGATGACTGCTACCCTGGATCTCACTACTATCATTGCTATGCTAGTTGCTTCGTTCTATCGCTTTGTTGCGCTTTCTATCACTTGTTCTTCAAGCCTCCCAAATTGCCATGAACCTCTAACCTTTGTCACCCTTCCTAGCAAACCGTTGTTTGGCTATGTTGCCGCTTTTGCTCAGCCCCTCTTATAGCGTTGTTGGTTGCAGGTGAAGTTGAAGATTCCTCCATGGTGGACAGGATTATGTTGGGATATCACAATATCTCTTATATTATTAATGCATCTATATACTTGGTAAAGGGTGGAAGGCTCGGCCTTATGACTGGTGTTTTGTTCCACTCTTGCCGCCCTAGTTTCCGTCATATCGGTATTATGTTCCTGGATTTTGCGTCCCTAACGCGGTTGGGTGATTTATGGGACCCCCTTGATAGTTCGCCTTGAATAAAACTCCTCCAGCAAGGCCCAACCTTGGTTTTACCATTTGCCTCACCACCACCTACTTTTCCCTTGGGAGTAATTAACCCAAGGGTCATCTTCATTTTAGAACCCCCCGGGCTAGTGCTTCTCTAAGTGCTGGTCCGAACCGAGTAGACTGCGGGGCCACCTTGGGGAAACTTGAGGGATGGTTTTACTCGTAGGATGTCTCATCCGGTGTTGCCCTGAGAACGAGATATCTGCAGCTCCTATCGGGATTGTCGGCACATCGGGCGGCTTTGCTGGTCTTGTTTTACCATTATCGAAATGTCTTGTAACCGGGATTTCGAGACTGATCGGGTCTTCCTGGGAGAAGGAATATCCTTCGTTGATCGCGAGAGCTTATCATGGGCTAAGTTGGGACACCCCTGCAGGGTATAAACTTTCGAGAGCCGTGCCCGTGGTTATGTGGCAGATGGGAATTTGTTAATGTCCGTTTGTAGATAACTTGACACCAGATCCGAATTAAAACGCATCAACCGCGTGTGTAGCCGTGATGGTCTTTTCGGCGGAGTACGGGAAGTGAACACGGTTTTGGGTTATGTTTGACGTAAGTAGGAGTTCAGGATCACCTCTTGATCATTGCTAGCTTCACGACCGTTCCGCTTGCTCTCTTCTCGCTCTTATTTGCGTATGTTAGCCACCATACTTGCTTAGACGCTGCTGCAACCTCACCTTTTTACCCCTTCCTTTCCCATTAAGCTTTGCTAGTCTTGATACCCATGGTAATGGGATTGCTGAGTCCTCGTGGCTCACAGATTACTACAACAACAGTTGCAGGTACAGGTTGTGCGATGATCATGATGCGAGAGCGATGTTTGCTTATTTTGGAGATCTTCTTCTGCTTCTTCTTCGATCAGGGGATAGGTTCCAGGTCGGCAGCCTGGGCTAGCAGGGTGGATGTTGTTTGAGTTTCTGTTTGAGTTTCATTCGTAGTCGGATGGTGCTCTTATGTAAGATGATGTTGTATTCGTGTGGCATTATATGCCTTTTGTATGTATCCCCAACTATTATGTAATGTTGATGTAATGATGTCCACCTTGCAAAAGCGTATCAATATGCGGTTCTATCCTTGGTGGGACCTTTGAGTCTCTTTAGGATAGTATTGCATATTGGGCGTGACAAGTTGGTATCAGAGCCTCGACTGACCATAGGAGCCCCCTTGTTTGATCGAGTAGTTTGGCCGTTGTTGAGTCTAGAAGAAAACTGTTTTCGGAGTCTAGTTATATCGGAGAGTAGGAATTCTTTTTACTCCTCAGTCCCTTCGTCGCTCTAGTGAGGAATCTTGACGTAGGTGTTTTGAATTACTCCTCTTCCTTTTCAAACTTTCTTTAGGATCACGCAGTTGGTTTTTGGTCGTTGGTTCTCAGCTCTTTTCATCCGGTGCTTTTCTCGTCAAGTTGACTCAGGCCTCTTCTTCTTTGCCAAGTTCAATCCTCAGTTGTTTTCCCACCCGCCCTCCCCTTTTTCTCCTCGGAGCCGGAGTTTGTAATCGAGTATCCATCCTACTCGTGCAAAGCCTTTGCTTCTTTCAACCGCTGTTTTCTCTTCAATTTGTTCGTCGATTTTTCCCTTCCAAGTTGCCTTTGTTTTCCCGCCCTCCCACCCTCTTATTCTCGGAGCCTGAGTCTCTTTCGAACATCAATTTCATTCGTACGGAGTCTCTTCAGTCTTCCCTCAATTATTCCAACAGGTGAATTCTTGTCTCGTTTGACATTCTTCATCTTTTTTTCCGGTGCACTCAATTCAAGTTTTTCTCGGTGTTGATCATATTCTTTTCCTCGGCTCAAATGTTTTCCCCTTGCTTGTTCTCCTCTCGCCAGTTTACCTTTTTGGAGTGCTCAAGACATCTCAAGAGATTCATCTGTGTTTGAATTAATTCGAGGGTATCACCTCATTCAAATATTTTAATTGTTCCGGTGCATCATCTATCTGTTCAACATCCCTTTCAACGGTGTTTTCTTTTAGTGGGCCCTAACCCACAGGTCTTTTCCTAGGATCTTACCTGACTCTTCTAATTCCCCCGGAGTTATTCTCAATTCTTTTCAAGTGTGATGTAAGAATGGATCACATCAGTCACATGCCTTCTCCAAGATTGATTTCAAATCATTTCATTGTTGCCTCAACCTCTTCGCTTTTCGTTCCCCAGAGTGTCTTAACAATTTTGGTGGCGTTTCTCATCGTCATTTGAAGATAGAAGAAGAGTTTTCCCTCTAAATCTTGCCCGTTCTCCCAGAGTTTCGTGGTTCTAGCTTCATGTTATCCTCTCAAATTATTCCTTTTGTCAGATATTCCTTTTCTTACCCATCCGGAGTATGTCAGAATTTGTTTTCCCATTTCTTTTCACTGGAGGCCATCATTCCAGAAGAATTCTTCGTCCTCACATTTCAGCTACCGTTATCCAATTATCCCGGTGCTTCGTTCAAGTGTTCTTTAATCAGCTCATGGTCTCTTCGTTCTTTTGCATCTAAATCCCCTCTAGCATATTGGTTCTTCTAATTCTTCCCGGTGATTCATTCTCTTTCGTCAGTCATTTTGAGTTCTTACGGTGGTTCGTTCAAGATTCTTTTTCTTTGATTATCATATTAATTCATTCGTTCTTTCCAATCCTACCGGTGGCTCATGAAGACCTTCTCAAGTTTGTGATATGTCACTTCTCAATCCTTTTCAAGAAGAATAAGTAGTATGTAAAATCCATTGCTTGTCATCAATTTAATTTGATGAAGGATAAGCATACAATAAATCTTATTCTTATTTCATCCAAGTGAGTAATCCCTTTTCTTCGGAGTTTGTTCTTGATGAGTAAATTCTAGTTCCAAGTGTTTCATCTTTTCTTTCAGGGAGTTCAAAGCTTCCTCGGCCATCTCGTCGGAACCTCCATCTAAATCGTCGCAAGGCTTTCATCTAATATCTTTCATCCCTCAATTTTATCTCGTCATCCTTTTGTTACCGGAGTTCTTCACGATGGTCCATCGGTATTTAATTCATTCTTCAAGAGTTCATCAAGATTCTAATCGAAGGAGCTCAAGTATCCTTCTTCTTGCTTCTCGAAGTGTAATTAATTCTCCGTATTCTTTTGAAGTGGAGTTTTGCATTTCTTCGTTCTTCTCAGCTATCCAATCATTTCCGTTTGTGGCCGGTTATCACCTTATGATTTTGAGATGTTATCCATAAGTCCACAACAAGCAATTCTTTTCGTTGTTGATTTTCTCAACAACTCCGTTCAATCCTTTTTCCTGAGGTTGCTTTCTATTTCTTTCGTGGCACAAGTTGTCATTTTCTTCTCCGTTCTTTTCATTCAACTCTTTCAATTCTTTCTGGAGGTTTGGTGTCATGTCTTCATCAAGTATCATTCCATCCTCTCAAGCTCGTGTTCTATTCCTCCATGTTTCAGCCGGAGTGCTGCCTAAATCCTTTCAGTCTTATTCATTTCTAATCTCGTTCTAACCAGAGTGGTTTCAGAGTCTATCTGATTCCGTGAGTTTTCGATTCTCGTCATTTTTGTCGTTCCCCTCTTCTTCTCGAGTTCTCTCGATTCTTCGCTTCTTATTTTGCGTTCTTATTTCACCTCATCTTTTTTTTCACTTTCATCTCAGTCCTAAGATCTCGGGACGAGATCTCTTGTTAGTGGAGGAGTGTTGTAACGCCCCAGATCCGATGCGCCAGGTGTCTTCCAGTTATTCGCCATAGTTGCCATGTCATTTGCTTGCGTGTTGCATTTTGCCATGACATCATCTGCATTTCATCTACATGTTTTTCAAAAACTTGCATCCATTCGGGTTCCCCCGGTTCTCTCCGTTGTCCGTTTTGCAATCCAACACTCCTATGTCCTCCGGCGTTCCCCTTTTGTCTCCTCTTGTGAGCGAGTGTTAAACTTTCTCGGAATGGCCTGAGGTTTGCCAAGCGGCCTTGGTACACCACCGGTAGACCACTTGTCAAGTTTCGTGCCACTTGGAGTCCGTTTGATACTCCAATGGTTAACCGGGTAACCGTAAAAGCCCTCTTTGTGTTGCAGCCCAACACCCCTCCAAAGTGGCCCAAAACCCATCCTAACCCCCTCCATGCCCTTGGTCGTTTGATCACGATCGCGTGGCCGAAAACCGCAGCCCATTTGGAGTCTCCTAGCTCCATCTACCTATATATTAGCCCTCCTCGTCCAAATTCGCAGCCCAAACCCTAAAATGCTCCCTCCGTGCCGCCGGACATGTCCGCCGACGGCCGGACACGTCCAACCGCCACCACTCCGTGAATCCTGCGCTGCCACCTGTCCCTCCCCATCCCGCGCGCCGCCGCGGCCCGCCAGGCCCGCCACGGGCCCGCGCAAGCCCGGCAGCCCCTGTCGCCCGAGGCGCCCTGGGCCCGCCTCTCATCGCCGGCGCCGCCCGCCGGCGCGCCCACGCCTTCACCTCCTCCGCCGATGCCCGTCGCCTCCGCCACGGGACTGTAGGCGCCCCGTACCCCACGCCCTGCGCCCGGCCTCCCCGCCGCCCCGGCCGCCGCCGACCCCGCCCCGTCCCTGCGCGCCTCGCCCTCGCCCGGATCCGGCAAGGCGCCGCCGGATCCGCCCTCTCCGACCCCGTCGGCCACCTCCTCCCGCATCTTCAGCGAGCTCCTCCGGCCACCTCGATCCACGCGCTCGCCAGATCTGGAAACCCTAAGGTTGAACCCGAAAATATCCCAAGTCCCTGAGTTTTTCAACTTTCTGGTGCTCTGTTCATCATGCCATATCTCTTTGCATACTGCTCCGTTTTGTGCGTGCTATATATCAAAATGTTCATCAGGATATGCTCTACATATCATTCCATTGTGTCATGTTCATTTGAGTTCATCTTGATGCCCGAATCATCGTTGCAAGAGTGCTATATGATGTTAACCTGCTGAAACTGTTATAACTTGATGTTTTGTCTTTTTCGTTGCATTTTGTGTGTGCATCCTATGAGCTTAATGTCTACATGAGTTTTGAGCTACATCATGTCATCGTTACAGGAGTGCTTGTCTTGTATTTTTGTGAGTCTTGTAGTGAGTGCATCAAGCTTGTTAAGTAGGGTACTTGTTGCTGTTTTGCTAGATAGATTCTGCTATATCATGATGCTATGTTAACCTGCTGCTACAAGTCATTCTATGCATAATCTGGAGATGTTCACAAAGGATGTTTTGTTATAAATGTCATTCTCTATCCATCTATGCCTCTGGTTGCATTTATAGCATGCTGTAGCCTGTTGTAATCTTGCTCTAAATGTTGCTAAATAATGTTGTTGTCAGCCTGTTAACATTAAGTTCAGTGTTGCCATGATTGTTGTTAGTGATCCAAGCATGCTATGAACTTGCTCTTGCCATGCTTAGCTACACAAACATGTCATCTTACTGTTGGTCATCTTGTCATGCCATGTATTGCTCTGTGGTGAGTGGTACAAGCTCACCAACATGCCTACTTATTGTTGTTCCTGCCATGTATGAATCTGTCATATCATTTGCCATGTTTGCATGGATGCTACCATATTTTCTGTTGATCTTTGGAATTAGTTCAGTAAGGGAGTTTTGTTCTTTGTCTTTAGTAATAGCATGCCATGCCTTTGTTTGCCATGATAAGTTCCAGTAACATGTTGTTTGATAGCTCTAAACATTGCAACCTGATGTTATTTCTGCTAAGTCTGAAACTGTTATTATTTGCAACCTTGCCATGTCCTTTTGAGCATGTTGTAGTGGTTTCTGGAGATAGCTCAGTGTTCATGTTTTGTCATGCTTTACCTGCACTTAATGCCCATGCCTTTTGTTCTTATGTTGAGGTGCTTTAGCATATTGTTTTGATGCTTGCAAGATGCCTAGTTGCTGTTTTGGACAGCTTGTCCTTTAAACTTGTATGGTGTGTATGTGTTGAACCGTTGCTCCGTTTTGAGTGTGCTCTATATGAAACTTGCTTGATTTTGCATGTAGTTTCATATTATCATGTTGCATCCTTGTTTTGAGGTGTTTGCTTGATGTTTGTGTGCATCTTGCATCAATGTCAGGTTTAACTTGTTTTGCTCATATCTTCTAGGCCGTAGCTCAGAATCTAATGAACTTTATATGTAACTTGACTAGAATCTCGTGTAGATCATCTTGGTGCATCTTAACTTGCTGTTTAACAACTTGAACATAAGGTTTATTCAGTTCTGGACCATTTTCTAAATTTGCATATGAGGACTTACCGTAATTGTTATATGTTGTTTCCGGCCTCATTTAAACTTGCCTTGATACGTTGTTCTTGTTTGCATCATCTCTTGCCATGAGTAGATTCATGTAGTCTTGTCTTGCATCATACTTGGTTGAGCATCTTGTCATGTCCATGTGTGGTGTGTTTACCATGTTGTGTGCTTCTTCTTGATAGTTCCCGTTTCGTTGCGATCGTGAGGATTCGTTCGTCTTCGTGGCGTCATCTTCTTCATGGACTCGTTCTTCTTCCTAGCGGGATTTCAGGCAAGATGACTGCTACCCTGGATCTCACTACTATCATTGCTATGCTAGTTGCTTCGTTCTATCACTTTGCTGCGCTTCCTATCACTTGTTCTTCAAGCCTCCCAAATTGCCATGAACCTCTAACCTTTGTCACCCTTCCTAGCAAACCGTTGTTTGGCTATGTTGCCGCATTTGCTCAGCCCCTCTTATAGCGTTGTTAGTTGCAGGTGAAGTTGAAGATTGCTCCATGGTGGACAGGATTATGTTGGGATATCACAATATCTCTTATATTATTAATGCATCTATATACTTGGTAAAGGGTGGAAGGCTCGGCCTTATGCCTGGTGTTTTGTTCCACTCTTGTCGCCCTAGTTTCCGTCATATCGGTATTATGTTCCCGGATTTTGCATCCCTAACGTGGTTGGGTGATTTATGGGACCCCCTTGACAGTTCGCCTTGAATAAAACTCCTCCAGCAAGGCCCAACCTTGGTTTTACCATTTGCCTCACCACCACCTACTTTTCCCTTGGGAGTAATTAACCCAAGGGTCATCTTTATTTTAGCCCCCCCCCCCCGGGCCAGTGCTTCTCTAAGTGCTGGTCCGAACCGAGTAGACTGCGGGGCCACCTCGGGGAAACTTGAGGGATGGTTTTACTCGTAGGATGTCTCATCCGGTGTTACCCTGAGAACGAGATATCTGCAGCTCCTATCGGGATTGTCGGCACATCGGGCGGCTTTGCTGGTCTTGTTTTACCATTATCGAAATGTCTTGTAACCGGGATTCCGAGACTGATCGGGTCTTCCTGGGAGAAGGAATATCCTTTGTTGATCGCGAGAGCTTATCATGGGCTAAGTTGGGACACCCATGCAGGGTATAAACTTTTGAGAGCCGTGCCCGTGGTTATGTGGCATATGGGAATTTGTTAATGTCCGGTTGTAGATAACTTGACACCAGATCCAAACTAAAACGCATCAACCGCGTGTGTAGCCGTGATGGTATCCTTTCGGCGGAGTCCGGGAAGTGAACAAGGTTTTGGGTTATGTTTGACGTAAGTAGGAGTTCAGGATCACCTCTTGATCATTGCTAGCTTCACGACCGTTCTGCTTGCTCTCTTCTCGCTCTTATTTGCGTATGTTAGCCACCATACTTGCTTAGATGCTGCTGCAACCTCACCACTTTACCCCTTCCTTTCCCATTAAGCTTTGCTAGTCTTGATACCCATGGTAATGGAATTGCTGAGTCCTCGTGGCTCACAGATTACTACAACAACAGTTGTAGGTACAGGTTGTGCGATGATCATGATGTGAGAGCGATGTTTTCTTATTTTGGAGATCTTCTTCTGCTTCTTCTTCGATCAGGGGATAGGTTCCAGGTCGGCAGCCTGGGCTAGCAGGGTGGATGTTGTTTGAGTTTCTGTTTGAGTTTCATTCGTAGTCGGATGGTGCTCTTATGTAAGATGATGTTGTATTCGTGTGGCATTGTATGCCTTTTGTATGTATCCCCAACTATTATGTAATGTTGATGTAATGATATCCACCTTGCAAAAGCGTATCAATATGCGGTTCTATCCTTGGTGGGACCTTCGAGTCTCTTTAGGATAGTATCGCATATTGGGCGTGACAAGTTGGTATCGGAGCCTCGACTGACCATAGGAGCCCCCTTGTTTGATCGAGTAGTTTGGCCGTTGTTGAGTCTAGAAGAAAACTGTTTTCGGAGTCTAGTTATATCGGAGAGTAGGAATTCTTTTTACTCCTCAGTCCCTTCGTCGCTCTAGTGAGAAATCTTGACGTATGTGCTTTGAATTACTCCTCTTCCTTTTCAAACTTTCTAAAGCCATTGATTTGTCTTTAGATGAAGAATTTGGCAATGATGCCCTTGAGCAGCTGATCAAGAGCAAGCAAGAGGCGGAGATCTTCAATGATCTACCCCTCTTCGATGTGAATATCCTGCACACTTTCATTGATGAATGGTTCGACAATCAAGATCTCAGCTTTGATGATCTTCAACTCACCATTGGCATCAGCGTCTCCTTTCAAGGCGCCATTGCTCCTGAGCTGGCTCTAGCTCAACGAATCGTTGAATTGAAGCACAAGATTGATTTTGAAAAGGAACAGTTCAAGAAGCATGTAGCCAAGCTGAGTGTGGCTGATGTCCAAAAATTCAAGGTGATGCTCAATGACCTCAAGGAGGCATTTCGCAAGAAACATGAGGAAGCCAAAGGCTCAAGAGAGCGCATGAAAACTCTTGCTGCTAAGTGTGTTCACACTTACAACAAAGCTGAAAAGCGCAAGGCTCTTGGGCGTCCTGGCATTGACCCCAAGATGGCTGCCAAGCACAAGAAGAAGCACAATGTGGCCCAGACTGAAGCTCCACAGCGGGAAGAACCTCACATTGTCTTCCCTGCCAGCATGACAGGCTCGAAGCCTAAGGTCTCCACTGTGGCTTCAAATCAGCAGAAAACCAAGGCAGCTGAAGCCGAAGCCAGAAAACGCAAAACCCAAGAACACCACAAATGATGCACCACCCCTCAAGAAGAGGAAGACCAAGAAGAGAGATCGGGCTGCTCCCAAAGATCCCCTTGTTATTGAACCCATTGCTTTTTCTCCCCCTCCATCTGAAAATCAAGAGCGTCGATTGATTGTTCATGAGCCTGCTTCCACAGAGGCTTCTGAAGCTCAAGAGGTTCCAGTCGTTGACCCCATCACGACTGAAGACATTGGTCCCCAAGACAATGTAGAAGATGATGAAGTCCTTCCTCAGATCCAGTGCCACACGGTATCATCGCATGTTCGCACGAACAACGAAACCATTAGTATTGGTCATCCTCTGATGCCAATCTCACAAGATGCCTCATGGGCTGATCGCCCCCAACCAGCAACCCCAGTTCAAGACTCACCAAGTACACCCCGTCCTTCACCACCGCAAGGCCCCAGTCCAATTGTCAATGACGACAATTACATGGAGACCACACCATCCCCGAAAGCGTCGCCCGTGTACCAATGGCTTCGCAAAGGCCAGAAGCCATCGGTCTCCATGACAACCATCACAGAAGAGGATTCACACCAATCCAGCTCAGTGGCACGTCAAGTGTTTCCTGAAGACAATCCTTCTGTGATGGTTCCTGCGTCCGAAGCTAATGCTTCTGAAGAGATTCCAGCTGCATCAGCCAAAGAAAGACAAGAAGAGCTTGTTATTACTCCCCCTACCAATCAAGAAGTTGTTCTCGAGGAGAACATATCTGTGCCCGACCCTCCGGCTCCTCAAGTGGAGGTTGAGAATACTGAGGCTGCCACCAACATCGTTACTGAAGCCAATGACATTGTCATGACTGAAGACAATGTGGCGCCTCAAGTTAACAATGTGAATGAAGCCAATGTTGCACCTGCAACAAATGTGCAGCCTGAAGCCTCTGCAAATGCCACTGCTCCTGTTCCGCCTCCAAGGCCCCACACAATTGAGCATGCATTTTACCAAGGCGAGCTTGTTCCTGTCAGATGGCCCATTCTGATTCCTCCGCCTGCTCCTGGTCCTCAATTTGACTATCATGTGGAGCACAGGCCTCAGGTTCAGAAGCCAAAACCAAGGCTGCCAAGGTTCCTAGGCACTGTATCGGCACCAGGCTCATTCAATGTTGACTGCTTCATTGCACACAACACCTTCTTCGATTCTGGCAAGAACCCATATTCCAAGCCAAGAATCTCATCAGATCGGTTCTAGAGCTACCAGCAGCGCAGCTACTACTCCTACATTCTATACAACCAGGAGCGCATATTTCCTCATATGCGTCTGGACACTGAAGCCATTGCTGGTTTGCCCTGCCTTGAAGAAGCCCTAGACTGTTTTCGTGATGCTGGTCTTCTGGAGTTTGTCACTAACAAGGAACATTGGAATGAAGAGCTTCTCCTGCAATTCTATGCAACCCTCCACATTCGCGGCTACAACAAGGATACCACGACATGGGTCCTTGAGTGGATGACAGGCAATGTTCATCATGAAGCCAAAGCCTTTGATCTCATTGAGCTTGCCGGCCTCTCCACTCCAGGCAAACTGTATGAACCTGGTTGTCAGCTTCACCGTGATGCATTGGAGAGTATCTTTCAGAAGCCTGAACCCAACATGAGCCAGATGCTCAGTATGATGAAGCCACTGCCCCCGGATGGTGAGTATCCCAAGGAATTCCTTGTTGAAGACCTAGAGTACCTACCCCGTACTATCTATCATATCATTCGGCGAACTCTTTGGCCGATCAAGGGTCATTCCTAATCAGCAAAGCTTGAAGGTGCTATGAAGACATTCGTCTTCTACATTCTGAATGGCAAAAGCTTCAACACTCAAGATTTCTTCATTCGCCAGTTTGCTGCATCTGGGTCTGACATTTTTGGTCTGAAGTTCTATGCTCCTTGGATCATGCGTCTGATCAAGCTCCACTCTGCAATTGACTATCAGCCCTCTGCTCGTAATCATCTCATATTTTTACCAGAGGTTGATATGTCCATTGAAGCTATTTATCCAGAGCCTACCAAGGAAGCCTTATATCTTCACAATATAGATCGTCAGAGCTTTTCCCAGCATGTTGAAGGTGTTCAGGTTGCTTCTCGTGTTTATCCACTGGCCGGCAACACCCGCCGTGCATGTACTGAAGCCACAGAAAGCACCATTGCTCCAAGAACTCGCAAACGCTCCCATGTGCTCAATGACGTGAGCTTCTTGTGGCTTTGCATCAGAAGCAAGATAAGCATCATTACTGTTACTCACCAAGAACGCCTTTGTCGCTCACGAAACCTGTCGGAGGACTTGGAAGGGATTGACACTGCTCAGTGCTGAAGCTGATCTTCAAGATGATGGCTTCAACGAAAGATTCAAGTTTGACTCCATTCCTCCCCGGAATGTTGTTTTACGTCGAACCCTGTCTCATAAAGATTCAGAGTACTCTTCGTCCGCAGCCGCAGTAAATGCCGGACTTATTGATGAAGCCGATGATGCTACTTCACCACCACCGACATCAGCGTGTGTCAACACTGCATTGAGTTCTTCTGCACCACCAAACCTCAACGACGACCCTGCTGCTTCACCTACTCCTCATGGGAACGAGTAGAGCCTATGTCTTCAAACCTTTTTGGTCCTTACTGACAAAAGGGGGAGAAGCATAGGTTGATAGTCTTCAAGCGGGTCCTGATGGGTGGTTGCTATACTTTTGCCTAGTGCTTACAACTCTCGTTTTGCTACATTTGGTTCTTTGAGTTGTAACACTTAAACTTGATGGTTGTCTGCTACTTTTTTTGCTATTCTGTGTGATGCGACGATAAATTCCGCATATGCCATGATAAATTCCGCATAAACTCATTTCGCAGACATCCATTTTTCATTGTGCATGTCATTATTCCCGTATATCTGTTCATGCATGATGTATTGTCTTCATATAGTGAAGAGGATCTCCACAAGTACAATCTGCCATGTGCATTTGCATTCCAACGCAAAACATTTGTATGCACATCTTCAAGGGGAGCCTTTTTGCCATCTATGAAGACAACATCTTAATCCTTACAATTTCACATACTTTTATCCCCGTTGAAAACTTCAACCAGTTTGTCATCAATCACCAAAAAGGGGGAGATTATAAGTGCATCTAGTGCCACCCCTAGTTGGTTTTGGAGTATTGACGACAAACCTGGTTGAGGGACTAATGTGTTTGTGAGAATTGCAGGATAACACAGGTAGTAGTCCCTCCTTGATTCGATTTACCTACCGGAGATGACCCCTAAAAATGTGTGAAGACATTGAAGACAATGGTGTCTGTGAAGATATTCACATTGACATCTATGACACGAGAAGACATTGAGTGAAGACTATGGAGCGCGAAGACTTAGTTGTTTCGTTGTTTCCTTTTCTTCTTTGTTGAGTCATAGGAACCACCGCACTGCTAAGTGGGGTCCAAGTGAACAAAGTCAGAGTGACTGAAGTGATGCTCAACCAAATCATATGTCTTTGAGCGAAGACAATGAGAGCAAATCTTATCCTGTAACGGATAAGTCAGCTTTACTTGTAGCCCAAGTAAAGCTGTCGCATGTGTTTGAAATCTGACCGTTGCGACACGTGTCAGTTCCTTAGTGACCCAGGGTCATTTCGGACATATCCGGTCGGGTTGCCCAATGGCTATAAATATCCCACCCCCTACACCATAAATTGGTGGCTGCTCAGAGTTAGTACACGGCTTTTGTCGTTTGAGAGCAACCCACCGCTGAAGCTTTTGAGAGAGAATCATTGTGAGGACAAAGCCCAAACCACCCAGAGCCCAAAGAGTGTTTGGCATCACTAAAGTCTTTCTGTCTGCATGGTCTGAAGACTTGTTACACTTGAGGACTCTGAATCCTCTAGCCAGTTAGGCGTCGCATTCTGAGCATCCAAGAGCCATTGTGGATTGCCAGTGAACGAAGTTTGTGAAGGTTCGGTAGTCTACCTTGAAGACTTACCAGAGTGATTGGGCGGGGACTAGGTGTCCTTAGCACAAGGGGAATAAGGTGAAGACGCAGTGTTCTGAGTTGAATCTCAGCCTCCCTAACCAGACGTATAGTTGTCACAGCAACTGGAACTGGTCGAACAAATCCCTGTCCTTCTGAAGCCATTGGTTCTATCTCTTACCTCTCTTACTTATAGTTTGTCTTTGTGAAGTCATTGCCTGCTTGCATTATCTGCTTGACTTCACTGTGTGACTATCTGTTCTGATTGACTTCATACTATCTTCCATCCTGATCTTTACTACCTAGCTGTTGTTAGTCATCATGCTTTCACTATATTGAATACTTGACTATGGCTTGTCTAGTGTAGTCTACCTTCCGATGCATTTGAATAGTGTTGTTTATATTGTTTGTCTTCGAAACTCCCATGTTTTGAAGACTTTCATAAAATCGCCTATTCACCCCCCCCCCTCTAGTCGATAACTAGCCCTTTCAGGGATGATGGCACCCTTGAAGCAAATGAAAACAGAATCGGCCCCTTCTATGACCTCGAAGGCCTCATCACTCACATTGCAGTCCAAGGTGCTAATGTGGATCACTCAGCTGATGACGCAGATTCTGATGAACTGCCAGCTCCTCCTAAGCCACAGAAGCAGAAGAAAACTAAGGTTTCAAAACCCTCTGCTGAACCAAAAGCTTCACATGTGAAGCCACTGACCACTGCTCCTCCTGCACCAAGTACTAATTCTGAAGATCTATCTCGAGTCTCCAAGAAGAAAGAGAAGCCCCAGAAGAAAATTGTCAGGAGTTCTGATCAAGCACTAACCCCAGCTGTCGTGCTACGAGGCAAGAATGAAGCTATTAATCTGTCAACTAACGATGAGTGTGGTGATGATGCCCTTGAGCAGCTAATTAAGAGCAAACAAGAGGTGGAGATCTTCAACGATCTGCCCCTTTTTGATGTGGGCATTGAGGGAGTCCTGGATTAGGGGGTGTCCGGATGGCCGGACTATAGCCTTTGGTCGGACTCCTGGACTATGAAGATACAAGATTGAAGACTTCGTCCCGTGTCCGGATGGGACTTTCCTTGGCGTGGAAGGCAAGCTTGGCGATACGGATATGTAGATCTCCTACCATTGTAACCGACTCTGTGTAACCCTAACCCTCTTTGGTGCCTATATAAACCGGAGGGTTTTAGTCCGTAGGACGAACAACAATCATACCATAGGCTAGCTTTTAGGGTTTAGCCTCTCTGATCTCGTGGTAGATCTACTCTTGTACTACCCATATCATCAATATCAATCAAGCAGGAGTAGGGTTTTACCTCCATCGAGAGGGCCCGAACCTGGGTAAAAACATCGTGTCCCTTGTCTCATGTTACCATCCGCCTAGACGCATAGTTCGGGACAACCTACCCGAGATTCACCGGTTTTGACACCGACATTGGTGCTTTCATTGAGAGTTCCTCTCTGTCGTCATCTTTAGGCCCGATGGCTCCTTCGATCATCAACAACGATGCGGTCCAGGGTGAGATTTTTCTCCCCGGACAGATCTTCGTATTCGGCGTCTTTGCACTGCGGGCCAATTCGCTTGGCCATCTGGAGCAGATTGAAAGCTACGCCCCTGGCCATCAGGTCAGATTTGGAAGTTTGAACTACATGGCTAACGCCCGCGGAGACTTGATCTTCGACGGGTTTGAGCCACAGCCAAGCGCGCCGCACTGTCACGATGGGCATGATCTAGCTCTACCGCCGAACAGTGCCCTGGAGGCCGCACCAGTGTCTGCTCCGACCCTTAGCTCGGAGCCGACTACGCCGATCGAGGACGGGTGGCTGGACACCACCTCGGGGGCTGCGATCTCTACGACGATTGAGCCGAACACCAACCCTGTCCTTTGCGAAGCTTGTGACTCTAAGGTGCCGGACTCCTCTCTGGACTCTGAACCTTCCGCGCTCCTGCCAATCGAATCTAACTGGGCGCCAATCATGGAGCTCACCGCCGCGGACATCTTTCAGCACCCGCCCTTTGGCGACGTCCTGAATTTACTAAAGTCTCTCTCTTTATCAGGAGAGCCCTGGCTGGATTACGGTCAGCAAGGTTGGGATGCGGACGACGAAGAAATTCAAAGCCCACCCGCCAGCCACTTCATAGCCACTGTTGAAAGTTTAAACGATGTGCTCGATTTCGACTCCGAAGACATCGACAGTATGGACGACGATGTAGGAGATAAGAATGAACCAGCACCTATAAGGCACTGGACAGCCACCTCATCTCACGATGTATACATGGTGGACACACCTAAAGTAAGCAACAACGAGGAACAACGGGACGCCACGGGGGATCATTCCTTCAAAAAGCAGTCAAAACGGCGACGTAAGCGCCGCTCAAAATCCCGCCTCGACAAAGACAGCAGCCATACAGACCCAGCCATAGAGCAGGGCGAACCGGTGGACGACGAGCATGCTATTGAGCAACCGTCCAAACAGGACAATATGGATAAACAATCCGTCCCTGGCGAAGATAACAGTCCAGGCGATCTCACGCCAGACAAGTTGCCAGAGCAGAAGAACCTCCACAAAAGGCTCGCCGCCACTTCACGTAGCCTGAAAAAGCAGAAGCGGAAGCTCAAAACAGCGGAAGATGCGCTCAGAATCAGATGGAGCAAAGTACTCAACACCGCAGACAAATACGGCGACAATCGCCGAACAAAGAGCTACCCGAAGCGAAAACTACTGCCCGAATTTGATGAGGAGGCCGTAGAGCCCCCGCAATCAAAGAACAAGGAGACCACCCGGTCGGATAGACGACCCCATGGCAAACATAGAGCGGCAAACTGCGCCGCACACAAGCCGGCACGCGATCCGCACACGGATTCGCATCAAAAAGATGGCCCAGTTAGATCTATCTACGGGCCAAGAAAGCAAGCTCTAGTAAGCAACACAACACGTCAAGTATCCGAATATTACGGTACACCTAAATATAGGGGTGCTGCACATCCCCTATGTTTCACCGATGAGGTTCTCGATTATGAATTTCCAGCGGGATTCAAGCCCGTAAACATAGAGGCATACGACGGAACAACAGACCCTGGGGTCTGGATTGAGGATTACATCCTCCACATACACATGGCTAGAGGAGATGACCTCCATGCCATAAAATACTTACCCCTCAAGCTCAAAGGGCCAGCCCAGCATTGGCTCAAAAGCCTCCCCGAAAACACCATTGGAAGTTGGGAAGAACCCGAGGATGCTTTCCAGGAAAAATTTCAAGGGACCTATGTCCGACCTCCAGATGCAGACGATTTAAGTCACATAACTCAACAACCCGGAGAGTCAGCCCGAAAATTCTAGAACAGATTCCTTACTAAAAAGAACCAAATAGTCGACTGTCCGGATGCCGAAGCCTTAGCAGCTTTCAGACACAACGTCCGAGACGAATGGCTTGCCAGACACCTCGGCCAAGAAAAGCCAAGAACAATGGCCGCATTAACAAGCCTCATGACCCACTTTTGCGCAGGAGAAGATAGCTGGCTGGCAAGATGCAGTACCAGTGACCCAAGTACACCCGAAGTCAGGGATGGAAACGGGAAACCGCGACGCAGCAGGGACCAGCGCCGGACCAAGGGAAACAGCCCGAAGAGCACGGCAGTCAACACCGGATTCAAAATCTCACGGCAGGATCATAAAAAATTTCCCCTTAAGGATAACAAGGACGAGCTATCTAACTTAAACAAAATCTTGGACAAGATATGCCAAATCCACAGTACTCCCGGGAAGCCTGCAAACCATACCCGCAGAGAATGTTGGGTCTTCAAGCAGTCCGGCAAACTCAACACCGAACACAAGGGGCTCGACACACCAAGCGAGGATGATGACGAACCCCACAAGCAGAGCACCGGACAACAAAAGAATTTCCCACACGAAATCAAATCAGGAAACTCACTTTACGTGACAAAAGGGAAAAACAGAACGGTGCCCATAGATATACGCGCCATACGGCCTATCCCAGAGGAGTCCCACCACTGGTTGTCAAAACCAATCACCTTCGACCATCAGGATTACTCTAGAAGTATCTGGACTGCAGGATGGACTGCCTTGATATTAGATCCAATAATCGACAGACTCCAATTTACACAAGTCCTAATGGACGGCGGCAGTGATCTAAACCTGCTATATCAGGACACAATCCGCAAAATGGGGATAGACCCAACCAAAATTCGCCATAGCAACACTTCCTTTCAAGGGGTAGTGCCAGGCCCATATGCCCATTGTATGGGCTCTCTACTGCTAGAAATTGTGTTCGGCTCACCCGACAACTTCCGCCGCGAAAAGTTAACCTTCCACCTCGCCCCATTTACAAGTGGCTACCAAGCACTACTGGGACACGAAGCTTTTGCCCGCTTTAACGCAATACCGCATTATGCATCCCTTACACTTAAAATGCCCGGTCCGCGAGGCATCATCTCCTTAAAGGGAAATATCGAGTGTTCCTCGAGCATGGAAGATTGTGTGACTGCCTTGACAGCCACACACCAAACCGGCTTCACTAATCAAAGCACCTAAATAGGTCGTCCACACCCCGGACACGGTTAGACGAGTCCGGTGTAAACATACAAGGGCTTACTAGCCGCATACCCCCGCACTAGGGGCTCCGCGCATGTACAACAAGAGACATTAAAGCTCAATTTTATTCATTTTTTGAATTGTACTTTGTTTATTTAGTATAATGTACATTTTCGCATGATCTTTTTCAACTAAGTTCCTCTCTTTTACAGATGAACACCGTGCTACACCCGCCCAGGATATGGCACAACGGAGACACAGGCGCAGACGTGCAGTAGGGACCCGTTGGAAGGATTCTTTTCAGATTAAGACCCTGCGTAAACCTTTTTTACTGTCTCTTGTTGATACACATCCCCCGGTTTCTTGCTATAACCGAGGAGGAGGCTGGCGTTTTGGCATGGGCCACGTCAGAATTTTGCATGTACCTGGACACCAGGGGCTTATTACCAAGGGCGTTGTTCGGCCCGTTTTCATAAAGACTGGATACGTTAGGGAGTGTTCGGCGTCTCGAGTTAGGCCTTATATGCATCAGCTCCGAATCATGTCTTGGGTCAAATGTTGGGTTTGCCCGGCTCCTGTGTTTTGCTGCCTTACGTTCCGCTCTATCGGCTAATGCGGCACCAGGAGAACTACTGCGATTGTGCCCCGGTTCGTCCAGGCGAGCACCTCAGTAGAGAAAGCCGAAAACTGACTGTCATGATATAGCGTGAGACTGGTCAACCACTCGATGACCCGCCGGAATCTATAGGATTCCTCCGCATTGACGAAGGGTCGTTTCCCGGTCAGGCACATACGCGCCCCGAATTCGGGTGAGCGCGGTGCCCCTAGGGGCTATATAGTAGCCCCACTGTCAAACTCCTATGGCTAAGTGAAAGTGATAAAGCATTATAGTCCGGTTGCCTAGTTTGCTATGCTACCACCTCCTTTATAGGACCAAGACGTTGGATCAAGTGTGAAAATGCACCTTTTGCAAACACCCCCGCATTATATGCGTGGGGGCTGAAGTCGAAGACTGCCATCTTTCAGGTTATATACACATATACATTAACGGCCGCACAGGAGGTATGTTAATTCTTGAAGGCACAAGTATAAAAAGCTTTTATATTTCATCGGAACATTGTTTCACAATAATACATGTTATTCGAACATAATATCCTTCGAGCACTGCGTCTCTATTAAACGAGCGCCCAGCAGAACTTCCTGAAAATATTGCTCGACATGTACTCGGCTTCCGTCCGAATCTGGGGATGCAACATCGGTGGCCTTCATCTCTGCCCAGTATGTCTTGACACGGGCAAGAGCCATCCGCGCACCCTTTATGCATGCCGACCTCCTCATTGCATTGATATGCGGCACCGCACCAAGGAACTGCTGCACTAAGCCAAAATAACTCTTCGGCTCGGGCCTTTTCGGCCACAAAAGACTCACGACATCCTTCATCGCAAGTCCGGATAACCTATTCAGCTCCGCCCATTCAGCCAAGTGATCGGTTGATGGAAGAGGGCGCTCTGGATTATGGAACTACGACCAAAAAACCTTTTCCATTTCGTGATCCTTTTGATCTCGGAAGTGTTCGGCCGCGTCTGCGGCACTTGCCGCCAAGTCCAGATAAGCATCCTCCGAACTCCACAGCCGGTCCAACTGAGCATATTTAGGATCCGTGAACTTCCTCCGCAGCAGGAAGGGCTTTCCAGCCGCGATATCTCCGGCCTGACGCAGCTCCTCCTTCATAGCTCTCAATGCAGAGCGAGCATCCTTGGCCTCGGTAGTGGCCTTCTTCAGGCCCTCTTGTACCGCTCGATCTTCTTTTTCAAGAAGCTTGCGGCGGTCGGCAGCATTCTTCAACTCCACGGCCATCTCAGCCATTTCCTTCTTGCTTCGGCAGTGAGCAGCCTGTTCGGCTTTTAGCTCTTCGGCCGCCTTTAAGGCAGCCGCGTCACTCTTTCTGGCCTGCTCCTTGGCTCGGGCGAGCTCCGCCTGCAGGTTCTCCATGGCAGCAGCACCATCTGCGTCAAGCATACTTGTTGTAAGGCACGGGCATCAAGCTCCCTTACCAGGTGTCTGCTGGAAATTGCATACCTTGTGACTTGTCAAGTCGCCTATTGACAAGCGCGATGTCGACATCTGCCACATCAAGTTGACGCTTTAGTTTGGCAAATTCATCAGTCCGGCTAGCCACCGGACCCTTCGCCACCTGCATAGGAAGGGCGACACATTATACCTAGGATTATGATGCTCAGCGTGTTGTCATTTTTGACAACACACCGAGCCTCAGGGGCTACTATCTACACATGGCGCATTTTATATGCGGAACTGTCAGAAGGTACATCATTTTGCGTACCTCAAAACATGTCAGTAAACTTCTGACAGCTTCATGCAATCCGCTCTCAGCGGATGAAATCCTTTCAATCACCGTACCCATTAACGCACAGTGATCTTCTGAGATAGATGCTCGCCCGAGCAGATCCTTCAGCTCCTCCGACCGTGCACCAGGTGGTTCCGGACTCGTCCGATGGCCTTTTTCAAAGGCCGGACGCGAAGGGCTTTGAGGGGAAATATGACTGCCTTCTGGCCCCGCCGGACTCGGAGAAACCCTCTGCGACGACACCTCAGGGTCGCCCGCCTCGCACGACGGTACGGCAGGGGGAGGCGTTTCGCTCTCTATCATCTCCGGACGAAGATCCCCCGAAGATGAGCTCTGCTGAGAAGGGCTGAGATCCGAACTACAAGGTAAAACTCTGGTTATCTTCATCAGAAATAGGGCAGGGATATCCTTTATTTTAATTAAAAAAACTCCCCTTTTTACTTACGGCTCGGTGGAGGGCTGATCCCCTTGGGGGCATAATGCGGCCGAGGCATCTCTCGGCGCAGGACCCTCTGACAAAGATTTCTTCCCCCGCTTTGAGATCATGGTCTCCGGGTCTTCAGAGGCGGTCCTCTTCTTCCCTTGGACGGAGGGATTCTCGATCCCTCCTTTCCTGGCAGCCTCCTTTGCGGAGGCGGTAGCTTCCTTGTTCCCCCCTTCACCTTCTTCCGAAGGCGCAACCTCCAGCATCCTGGTTAACATGGGATCCGGCGTGGTCTCAGGGAGGGGGGCTGGACACCTGATTAACTTTGCTTTCGCTATCCACTCCTGTTCAAGGGACAACTCTTTTAAAGGGAAAGTTTGTGATAAATATGGGATAGCGTGTCCGGGTACAGGGCTACTTACTTGAGTATCCGGGCGATTGCAGCTCAGACCTGCGTCCTCGGTCAAGTCCGGACACATCTCTTGTGATCCGAAGAAAAGCTTGTACATCTCCACGGGCGTCGCGCCCATAAAATGTTGGAGAGCTCGTGGTCCCTCCAGTTAAATTCCCACAAGCGGAGGGGGCGACATCTGCAGGGCAGGACGCGACGAATCAGCATGACCTGCACTACTACGACCAGAGTGATCTCTCTCTCTAGGGGGTCTCGAATGTGGCCCTGCAACAAGGGCACGTCCTTGGACGGCCCGCGGTCCAGTCCTTTATTGACCCATGACGCCAGCCGCGGTGGAGGACCAGAGCGAAAGGCAGGTGGCGTCACCCATTTGGTGCCCCTGGGAGCTGTGATATAAAACCACTCTTGTTGCCATAAGCTGAGCTCCTCTTGAAAAGAGCCCTCGGGCCATGGAGCATCAGCATTCTTGCTTATAACAGCCCCTCCGCACTCTGCCTGTTGCCCCTTGATCATCTTCGGCTCCACTTTGAAGGTCTTGAGCCACAATCCGAAGTGAGGGGTAATACGAAGGAAGGCTTCGCACACGACAATGAACGATGAGATGTGGAGGATGGACTCCGGATCCAAGTCGTGAAATTCCAACCCATAGTAAAACATGATCCCCCTCACGAAGGGGTCCGTCGGGAAACTTAGCCCCCGAAGGAAGTGAGACGCGAACACCACGCTTTCACCAGGCTTGGGAGTGGGAATAACCTGCCCTTGGGCAGGCAGCCTAAGCGAAATTTCGCCGGTTAGATACCTTGCATCTCTTAGCTTTAGCACGTCTTCTTCCGTAACAGAAGAAGGCATCCACCGGCCTTGTAGGTCAGAGCTGGACATCATCGAAGGTCCGAAGCGCCTATATCTGGAGCTTTGGGTGTTGGAACTCGAGGCGAGGGGTGGATTCGATTGAGATTGAAAGAAAAGAGCGGAGCCTTGGTCTCTTTATAAAGAGGTTGAATACCAAGAGCCTTCCCCGTGACCGTTCGGGGCTCGCCTTTGATAGAGGAGACGTGCCAACGGGCACGACTGGGTTACCCACGCCCGTATTAATGGGAATCCCGGAATAAGGGGACACGATCTCTGCTTTGACAAGACGTGCCAAGGAAACCGCCTCGCTAAATGCGCTGAGGTGGGACAGTAAAAACGATTCGAATAAAGGCTTGGCCGTGGTGTGATGTCACGCCACGGAATACGTCAGCAGATTGAATTTGTGTAAATATTATTCTCTCTACGGTGGTATGTGGAACTTATTTTGCAGAGCCGGACACTATCCTTGTGTTCAAAAACTTCAATGAAGTATTCGGAGGAGGAACCCGCCTTGCAATGCCGAAGACAATATGCGCGCCGGACTCATCGTCATTGAAGCCTGGTTCAGGGGCTACTGAGGGAGTCCTGGATTAGGGGGTGTCCGGATGGCCGGACTATCGCCTTTGGCCGGACTCCTGGACTATGAAGATACAAGATTGTAGACTTCGTCCCGTGTCCGGATGGGACTTTCCTTGGCGTGGAAGGCAAGCTTGGCGATACAGATATGTAGATCTCCTACCATTGTAACCGACTCTGTGTAACCCTAACCCTCTTCGATGCCTATATAAACCGGAGGGTTTTAGTCCGTAGGACGAACAACAATCATACCATAGGCTAGCTTCTAGGGTTTAGCCTCTCTGATCTCGTGGTAGATCTACTCTTGTACTACCCATATCATCAATATCAATCAAGCAGGAGTAGGGTTTTACCTCCATCGAGAGGGCCCGAACCTGGGTAAAAACATCGTGTCCCTTGTCTCCTGTTACCATCCGCCTAGACGCACAGTTCGGGACCCCCTACCCGAGATCCGCCGGTTTTGACACCGACAAGCATCCTGAACAATTTAATTGATGAGTGGTTTGACAACCCAAGCCTCAGTTTTGATGATCTTCAGCTCCCAATTGACATCAGCGTCGCCTTCCAAGGCGCCATTGCTCCTGAACTGGCTCTGGCTCAGAAAATTGTTGAACTGAAGAACAAAATTGACTATGAGAAAGCCCAGTTCAAGAAGCACATGGCCGAGCTCAGTGTGGCTGATGTTCAAAACTTCAAGCTGATGTTGCATGACCTCAAGGAGGCATTTCACAAGAAATGTGAAGAGGCCAAAGGTTCACGCGAGCGTATGAAAAACCTCGCTGCCAAATGTGTTCAAGCTTACAATGAAGCTGAAAAGCGCAAGGCACTTGGGCGTCCTGGCATAGACCCCAAGATGGCTGCCAAAAAGAAGATGCCTATTGTGGCACAAGCTGAAGCATCAGGGTGGGAAGCACCTCGCATTGTCTTCCCTGCCAGCATAACAGGCTCGAAGTGTTGGAAATATGCCCTAGAGGCAATAATAAAATGGTTATTATTATATTTCCTTGTTCATGATAATTGTCTATTGTTCATGCTATAATTGTGTTATCCGGAAATCGTAATACATGTGTTAATATATAGACCACAACACGTCCTTAGTGAGCCTCTAGTTGACTAGATCGTTGATCAACAGATAGTCATGGTTTCCTAACTACGGACATTGGATGTCACTGATAACGGGATCACATCATTAGGAGAATGATGTGATGGACAAGACCCAATCCTAAGCATAGCACAAGATCGTGTAGTTCGTTTTGCTAGAGATTTTCCAAATGTCAAGTATCATTTCCTTAGACCATGAGATTGTGCAACTCCCGGATACCGTAGGAATGCTTTGGGTGTGCCAAACGTCACAACGTAACTGGGTGACTATAAAGGTGCACTATGGGTATCTCCAAAAGTGTCTGTTGGGTTGGCACGAATCGAGACTGGGATTTGTCACTCCGTATGACGGAGAGGTATCTCTGGGCCCACTCGATAATGCATCATCATGATGAGCTCAATGTGACCAAGTGTCTAGTCATGGGATCATGCATTATGGTACGAGTAAAGTGACTTGCCGATAACGAGATTAAATGAGGTATTGGGATACCGACGATCGAATCTCGGGCAAGTAACGTACCGGTTGACAAAGGGAATTGTATACGGGATTGATTGGATCCTTGACATCATGGTTCATCCGATGAGATCATCGAGGAGCATGTGGGAGCCAACATGGGTATCCATATCCCACTATTGGTTATTGGCCGGAGAGTCATCTCGGTCATGTCTGCATGTCTCCCGAACCCGTAGGGTCTACACACTTAAGGTTCGGTGATGCTAGGGTTGTAGAGATAATAGTATGCAGTAACCCGAAAGTTGTTCGGAGTCCCGGATGAGACCCCGGACGTCACGAGGAGTTCCGGAATGGTCCGGAGGTGAAGAATTAGATAGAGGAAGTCCAGTTTCGGCCATCGGGAATGTTTCGGGGGTCACCGGTATTGTACTGGGACCACCAGAAGGGTCCCGGGGGTCCACCGGGTGGGGCCACCTATCCCGCAGGGCCCCATGGGCTCAAGTGGGAGGGGAACCAGCCCCAGGTGGGCTGGTGCGCCCCCCTTGGGGCCCCCTTGCGCCTAGGGTTGGAAACCCTAGGGGTGGGGGCGCCTCACTTGCCTTGGGGGGCAAGCCACCCCTTTGGCCGCCCCCCCCCCCCCTTGAGATTGAATCTCCAAGGGGGGCGGCGCCCCCCCTGGCCCCTATATAAAGAGGGGGGGAGGGAGGGCAGCGGCACCCTAGCCCCTGGCGCCTCCCTCTCCCTCCCGTGACACCTCTCCTTCTCGCTGTGCTTGGCGAAGCCCTGCCGAGATCGCTGCTGCATACACCACCACGCCATCGTGCTGCTGGATCTCCATCAACCTCTCCTTCCCCCTTGTTGGATCAAGAAGGAGGAGACGTCTTCCCAACCGTACATGTGTTGAACGCGGAGGTGCCGTCCGTTCGGCGCTAGGATCTCCGGTGATTTGGATCACGACGAGTACGACTCCCTCAACCCCGTTCTCTTGAATGCTTCCGCGCGCGATCTACAAGGGTATGTAGATGCACTCCTCACTCTCATTGCTAGATGACTCCATGGATTGATCTTGGTGAAGCATAGAATTTTTTTATTTTCTGCAACGTTACCCAACAGTGGCATCATGAGCTAGGTCTATGCGTAGTTTCTATGCACGAGTAGAACACAAACTTGTTGTGGGCGTAGATGTTGTCAATTTTCTTGCCACTGCTAGTCTTATCTTGCTTCGGCGGCATCGTGGGATGAAGCATCCCGGACCAACCTTACACGTACGCTAACGTGAGACAGGTTCCACCGACTGACATGCACTAGTTGCATAAGGTGGCTAGCGGGTGTCTGTCTCTCCCACTTTAGTTGGAACGGATTCGATGAAAAGGGTCCTTATGAAGGGTAAATAGAAATTGGCATATCACGTTATGGTTTTACGTAGGTAAGAAACGTTCTTGCTAGAAACCTATAGAAGCCACGTAAAAACATGCAACAACAATTAGAGGACGTCTAACTTGTTTTTGCAGCATATGCCTTGTGATGTGATATGGCCAAAAGGATGTAATGAATGAAATATATATGATGTATGAGATTGATCATGTTCTTGTAATAGGAATCATGACTTGCATGTCGATGAGTATGACAACCGGCAGGAGCCATAGGAGTTGTCTTTATTTTTTGTATGACCTGCGTGTCATTGAATAACGCCATGTAAATTACTTTACTTTATTGCTAAACGTGTTAGCCATAGAAGTAGAAGTAATCGTTGGCGTGACAACTTCATGAAGACACGATGATGGAGATCATGATGATGGAGATCATGGTGTCATGCCGGTGACGAAGATGATCATGGCGCCCCGAAGATGGAGATCAAAGGAGCAATATGATATTGGCCATATCATGTCACTATTTGATTGCATGTGATGTTTATCATGTTTTACATCTTATTTGCTTAGAATGACGGTAGCTTAAATAAGATGATCCCTCGCAATAATTTCAAGAAAGTGTTCTCCTTAACTGTGCACTGTTGCGAAGGTTCGTTGTTTCGAAGCAACACGTGATGATCGGGTGTGATAGATCCTAACGTTCGCATACAACAGGTGTAAGCCAGATTTACACACGCAATACACTAAGGTTGACTTGACGAGCCTAGCATGTACAGACATGGCCTCGGAACACAGAGGACCGAAAGGTCGAGCATGAGTCGTATAGAAGATACGATCAACATGAAGATGTTCACCCATGATGACTAGTCTGTCTCACGTGATGATCGGACACGGCCTAGTTTACTCGGATCATGTTTCACTTAGATGACTAGAGGGATGTCTGTCTGAGTGCGAGTTCATTGAATAATTTGATTAGATGAACATAATTATCATGAACTTAGTCTAAAATCTTTACAATATGTCTTGTAGATCAAATGGCCCACGCTAATGTTGCCCTCAACTTCAACGTGTTCCTAGAGAAAACCAAGCTGAAAGATGATGGCAGCAACTATACGGACTGGGTCTGGAACCTGAGGATCATCCTCATAGCTGCAAAGAAAAATTATGTCCTAGAAGCACCGCTAGGTGAAGCACCCATCCTAGAGAACCAAGACGTTATGAACGTTTGGCAGTCTCGTGCTGATGATTACTCCCTCATTCAGTGTGGCATGCTTTACAGCTTAGAACCGGGGCTCCAAAAGCGTTTTGAGCAACACAGAGCATATGAGATGTTCGAAGAGCTGAAGATGGTTTTCCAAGCTCATGCCCGGGTCGAGAGATATGAAGTCTCCGACAAGTTCTTCATTTGTAAGATAGAGGAAAATAGTTCTGTCAGTGAGCACATACTCAAAATGTCTGGGTTGCACAACCGCTTGACTCAGCTGGGAGTTAATCTCCCAGATGACGCGGTTATTGACAGAATCCTTCAGTCGCTTCCACCGAGCTACAAGAGCTTTGTGATGAACTTCAATATGCAGGGGATGGAAAAGACCATTCCTGAGGTATATTAAATGTTGAAATCAGCGGAGGTAGAGATCAAAAAGGAACATCAAGTGTTGATGGTGAATAAAACCACTAAGTTCAAGAAAGGCAAGGGTAAGAAGAACTTCAAGAAGGACGGCAAGGGAGTTTCCGCGCCCGGTAAGCCAGTTGCCGGGAAGAAGTCAAAGAATGGACCCAAGTCTGAGATTGAGTGCTTTTATTGCAAGGGAAGTGGTTACTGGAAGCGGAGCTGCCCCAAGTACTTAGCGGACAAGAAGGCCGGCAACACCAAAGGTATATGTGATATACATGTTATTGATGTGTACCTCACCAGCACTCGTAGTAGCTCCTGCGTATTTGATACCGGTGCGGTTGCTCATATTTGTAACTCAAAGCAGGAGCTGCAGAATAAGCGGAGACTGGTGAAGGACGAGGTGACGATGCGCGTCGGGAATGGTTCCAAGGTCGATGTGATCGCCGTCAGCACGCTACCTCTACATTTACCTATGGGATTAGTTTTAAACCTCAATAATTGTTATTTAGTGCTAGCTTTGAGCATGAACATTGTATCTGGATCTCGTTTAATACGAGATGGCTACTCATTTAAATCCGAGAATAATGGTTGTTCTATTTATATGAGAGATATGTTTTATGGTCATGCCCCGCTGGTCAATGGTTTATTCTTAATGAATCTCGAACGTGATGTTACACATATTCATAGTGTGAATACCAAAAGATGTAAGGTTGATAACGATAGTCCCACATACTTGTGGCACTGCCGCCTTGGTCACATTGGTGTCAAGCGCATGAAGAAGCTCCATGCTGATGGACTTTTAGAGTCTCTAGATTATGAATCATTTGACACATGCGAACCATGCCTCATGGGCAAAATGACCAAGACTCCGTTCTCCGGAACAATGGAGCGAGCAAACAACTTATTGGAAATCATACATACTGATGTGTGCGGTCCAATGAGCGTTGAGGCTCGCGGAGGCTATCGTTATGTTCTCACTCTCACTGATGACTTGAGTAGATATGGGTATGTCTACTTAATGAAACACAAGTCTGAGACCTTTGAAAAGTTCAAGGAATTTCAGAATGAGGTAGAGAATCAACGTGACCGAAAGATAAAGTTCTTACGATCAGATCGTGGGGGGAATATTTAAGTCACGAATTTGGTACGCACTTAAGGAAATCTGGAATCATTTCACAACTCACGCCGCCTGGAACACCTCAGCGTAACGGTGTGTCCGAACGTCGTAATCGCACTCTATTGGATATGGTGTGAGCTATGATGTCACTCACCATCCATTGAGACGACACCGTATGAAATATGGTTTGGGAAGAAACCTAAGCTGTCGTTTCTAAAAGTTTGGGGATGCGATGCTTATGTCAAGAAACTTCAACCTGAAAAGCTCAAACCCAAGTCGGAAAAATGCGTCTTCATAGGATACCCTAAGAAAACCATTGGGTATACCTTCTACCTAAGATCCGAGGGCAAGATCTTTGTTGCCAAGAACGGGTCCTTTCTGGAGAAAGAGTTTCTCTCGAAAGAAGTAAGTGGGAGGAAAGTGGAACTTGATGAAGTACTACCTCTTGAAAGTAGCGCAGCTCAGGAAGATGTTCCTGTGGTGCCTGCACTGACTAGAGAGGAGACTAATGATGATGATCAAGGTACTTCGGATCAAGTTACTACTGAACTTCGTAGGTCCACGAGGACACATTCCACACCAGAGTGGTATGGCAACCCTGTCCTGGAAATCATGTTGTTAGACAACGGTGAACCTTCGAACTATGAAGAAGCAATGACGGGCCTAGATTCCAACAAATGGCTTGAAGCCATGCAATCTGAGATAGGATCCATGTATGAAAACAAAGTATGGACTTCAACAGACTTGCCCGATGATCGGCGAACGATAGAAAACAAATGGATCTTTAAGAAGAAGACGGACGCAGATGGTAATGTTACCATCTATAAAGCTCGACTTGTCACTAAGGGTTATCGACAAGTTCAAGGGGTTGACTACGATGAGACTTACTCACTGTAGCGAAGCTGAAGTCCGTCCGAATCATGTTAGCAATTGCCGCATACTATGATTATGAGATATGGCAAATGGACGTCAAAATGTCATTCCTTAACGGCCATCTTAAGGAAGAACTATATATGATGCAGCCAGAGGGTTTTGTCGATCCTAAGAATGCTAACAAGGTATGCAAGCTCCAGCGCTCCATCTATGGGCTGGTGCAAGCATCTCGGAGTTGGAACATTTGCTTTAATGAAATGATCAAAGTGTTTGGGTTTATGCAGACTTATGGAGAAGTATGTGTTTACAAGAAAGTGAGTGGGAGCTCTGTAGCATTTCTCATATTATATGTGGATGACATACTTTTGATGGGAAATGATATAGAACTTTTGGACAGCATTAAGGCCTACTTGAATAAGTGTTTTTCAATGAAGGACCTTGGAGAAGTTGCTTACATATTAGGCATCAAGATCTATAGAGATAGATCGAGACGCCTCATAGGTCTTTCACAAAGCACATACCTTGATAAGATATTGAAGAAGTTCAATATGGATCAGTCCAAGAAGGGGTTCTTGCCTGTGTTGCAAGGTGTGAAATTGAGCTCAGCTCAATGCCCGACCACGGCAGAATATAGAGAAAAGATGAGTGTCGTCCCCTATGCCTCAGCCATAGGGTCTATCATGTATGCCATGACCTGTACCAGACCTGATGTAAACCTTGCCGTAAGTTTGGTAGGAAGGTACCAAAGTAATCCCGGCATGGAACACTGGACAGCGGTCAAGAACATCCTAAAGTACCTGAAAAGGACTAAGGATATGTTTCTCGTATATGGAGGTGACGAAGAGCTCGTCGTAAAGGGTTACGTCGACGCTAGCTTCGACACAGATCTGGATGACTCTAAGTCACAAACCAGATACATGTATATTTTGAATGGTGGGGCAGTAAGCTGGTGCAGTTGCAAGCAAAGCGTGGTGGCGGGATCTACATGTGAAGCGGAGTACATGGCAGCCTCGGAGGCAGCGCATGAAGCAATATGGGTGAAGGAGTTCATTACCGACCTAGGAGTCATACCCAATGCGTCGGGGCCGATCACACTCTTCTGTGACAACACTGGAGCTATTGCACTTTCCAAGGAGCCCAGGTTTCACAAGAAGACTAGGCACATCAAGCGTCGCTTCAACTCCATTCGTGAAAATGTTCATGATGGAGACATAGATATTTGTAAAGTACATACAGACCTGAATGTAGCAGATCCGTTGACTAAACCTCTCCCTAGAGCAAAACATGATCAACACCAGAACTCTATGGGTGTTCGATTCATCACAATGTAACTAGATTATTGACTCTAGTGCAAGTAGGAGACTGTTGGAAATATGCCCTAGAGGCAATAATAAAATGGTTATTATTATATTTCCTTGTTCATGATAATTGTCTATTGTTCATGCTATAATTGTGTTATCCGGAAATCGTAATACATGTGTGAATATATAGACCACAACACGTCCCTAGTGAGCCTCTAGTTGACTAGCTCGTTGATCAACAGATAGTCATGGTTTCCTGACTATGGACATTGGATGTCATTGATAACGGGATCACATCATTAGGAGAATGATGTGTGGACAAGACCCAATCCTAAGCATAGCACAAGATCGTGTAGTTCATTTTGCTAGAGCTTTTCCAAATGTCAAGTATCATTTCCTTAGACCATGAGATTGTGCAACTCCCGGATACTGTAGGAATGCTTTGGGTGTGCCAAACATCACAACGTAACTGGGTGACTATAAAGGTGCACTATGGGTATCTCCGAAAGTGTCTGTTGGGTTGGCACGAATCGAGACTGGGATTTGTCACTCCGCATGACGGAGAGGTATCTCTGGACCCACTCGATAATGCATCATCATGATGAGCTCAATGTGACCAAGTGTCTAGTCATGGGATCATGCATTACGGTACGAGTAAAGTGACTTGCCGGTAACGAGATTAAATGAGGTATTGGGATACCGACGATCGAATCTCGGGCAAGTAACGTACCAATTGACAAAGGGAATTGTATACGGGGTTACTTGAATCCTCGACATCGTGGTTCATTCCATGAGATCATCATGGAACATGTGGGAGCCAACATGGGTATCCAGATCCCGTTGTTGGTTATTCGCCGGAGAGTCGTCTCGGTCATGTCTGCATGTCTCCCGAACCCGTAGGGTCTACACACTTAAGGTTCTGTGACGCTAGGGTTGTAGAGATAATAGTATACGGTAACCCGAAAGTTGTTCGGAGTCCCGGATGAGATCCCGGACGTCATGAGGAGTTCCGGAATGGTCCGGAGGTGAAGAATTATATAGAGGAAGTCCAGTTTCGGCCATCGGGAATGTTTCGGGGGTCACCGGTATTGTACTGAGACCGCTGGAAGGGTCCCAGGGGTCCACCGGGTGGGGCCACCTATCCCGGAGGGCCCCATGGGCTGAAGTGGGAGGGGAACCAGCCCCAAGTGGGCTGGTGCGCCCCCCCTTGGGCCCCCTGTGCCTAGGGTTGGAAACCCTAGGTGTGGGGGGAGCCTCAGTTGCCTTGGGGGGCAAGCCACCCCTTTGGCCGCCGCCCCCCCTTGAGATTGGATCTCCAAGGGGGGCGGCGCCCCCCTGGCCCCGATATAAAGAGGGGGGAGGGAGGGCAGCCGCACCCTAGCCCCTGGCGCCTCCCTCTCCCTCCCGTGACACCTCTCCCTCTCGCTGTGCTTGGCGAAGCCCTGCCGAGATCGCTGCTGCATCCACCACCACGCCGTCGTGTTGCTGGATCTCCATCAACCTCTCCTTCCCCCTTGCTGGATCAAGAAGGAGGAGACGTCTTCCCAACCGTACGTGTGTTGAACGCGGAGGTGCCGTCCGTTTGGCGCTAGGATCTCCGGTGATTTGGATCACGACGAGTATGACTCCCTCAACCCCGTTCTCTTGAACGCTTCCATGCGCGATCTACAAGGGTATGTAGATGCACTCCTCTCTCTCGTTGCTAGATGACTCCATAGATTGATCTTGGTGAAGCGTAGAATTTTTTTATTTTCTGCAACGTTACCCAACACGAAGCCTAAGGTCCCCACGGCGGCTTCGGAACTGAAGAAAACAAGGGTGGCTGAAGCCGAAGCCAGAAAGTGCAAGTCCAAGAACACCACTAACGATGCTCCACCGACCAAGAAGAGAAAGACAAAGAAGAAAGATTCGGATGCTCCCACAGAGCCCCTTGTTGTCGAGCCCATCTCTTTTGCTCGTCCGGCATCCCAAAACCAAGAGCGTCAGATAATAGTTCATGAGCTTGCTTCCACAGAGGCTCCTGAAGCTGAAGAAGTTCCAGCTGTTAATTCCATCACAGCTAAAGACATTGGTCCCCAAGACAATGTAAATGATGATGAAGTCCTTCCTCAGATCGAGCACCAAATGGTATCATCGCCTGTTCTCACGAACAACGAGCTCATCAGCATTGGTCGTCCTTTGACGCCAATCACTCAGGATGCTTCATGGGCTGATCACCCACAACAAGACACCCCAAGTCAAGTATCTCCAAGTACTCCCCCACCTCAACTCACCACTCTGGTGCTTGATGATGACGACTATGTGGTCCAGCCAACTCCCTCCAAAAGCGTCGCCCGCATTTCGCAGGCCTCACAAAGGACCAAGGCCACAAGTCGCTCCATCGAGCATTCCAGAAGGAGAAGTGCGAGACAACTCAGTTGCATGACAAGTGTTTCCTAAAGCCACTCCCATTGTGAATGTCTCTGAATCTGAAGCCAAAGCTACTGAAGATACACCGGCTGCATTAGCCGCAGAACCACAAGAAACCCGTGAAGAAGAAGAAGAACATGTTGCCACACCCCCTACCAACCAAGAAGATGTTCTTGAGGAGAATGTGTCGAACCCTCCAACTCCTCAAGTGGAGGCTGAAAATACTGAGGCGGCCACAAACAACACTACTGAAGCTAATGAGTTTGTCATGGCTGAAGCTAATGTGGCGCCTACAGTAAATATGGTGTCTGAAGCCAATGATACACCTGCCACCAATGTGCAGTCTGAATACCTTGTCAATGCTTTTGCTCCTATACCGCCACCAAGGCCTCACACCATTGAGAAAGCATTTTATCAAGGCGAGCTTGTCACTATTCGTTGGCCCATTCTGGTTCCTCCACCTACTGCCGGGCCACAATTTGATTATCATGTGGAGCACAAGCCTCGGATCCAGAAGCCAAAACCGAGGCTGCCAAAGTGTCCAGGTACCGCATCTGCGCCAGGATCATTCAACGCTAATGGCTTCATAGCACACAACACCTTCTTTGATAGCACCAAGAACCCATATTCCAAGCCAAGAATATCATCTGATCGGTTCTGGAGTTATCAACAGCGCAGTTACTATTCATGCATACTATACAATCAGGGGCGCATCTTTCCCCATATGCGTCTAGACTGCGAAGCCATTGCGGGCCTGCCTTGCTTAGAAGAAGCCCTCGACTGTTTCAGAGATGCAGGTCTTCTACAGTTTGTGACTGATAAAGAAAATTGGAATGAAGAACTTCTACTGCAATTCTATGCAACTATTCACATTCGTGGCTACAACAGGGATCCGAAGACATGGGTCCTTGAGTGGATGACATGCAATGTACATCATGAAGCCAAAGCTCTTGACATCATTGAGATTACTGGCCTGCCCACTCCAGGTGAACTCTATGAGCCTGGTTGTCAGCTTCACCGCAATGCTTTGGAGAGCATCTTTCTGAAGCC
Source organism: Triticum aestivum (assembly GCF_018294505.1). Lineage (NCBI taxonomy): Eukaryota > Viridiplantae > Streptophyta > Magnoliopsida > Poales > Poaceae > Triticum > Triticum aestivum. Next base: position 277,184,026 of record NC_057813.1, read on the forward strand.
TGAGCCCAATGTGAGCCAAATGCTGAGCATGATGAAGCCACTGCCACAAGATGCTGAATATCTAAAGGAATTCTTTGTTGACAACCTAGAATATCTGCCCGGGACAATCTATCATATTATAAGGCAAACTGTATGGTCCGTCAAAGGACATTCTTCTTCAGCAAAGCTTGAAGGCTCAATGAAGACATCAGTTTTCTATATACTCAATGGCATCAGCTTCAATGCTTAAGACTTCTTCATTAGGCAATTGGCTGCATCTGGCTCTGATTTATTTAGTCTGAAGTTTTATGCTCCATGGGTTATGCGCCTCATCAAGCTTCATTCTGCTGTCAACTATCAGCCGTCTACGCACAACCATCTGATATTGTTGCCAGAGGTTGATATGTCTGTCGAAGCCATATACCCAGAGCCTGCCAAGGAGCCAATTTATCTTCACAACACCAATCACCAAAGCTTCACTCAGCCCATTGAAGGAGCTCTTGATGCAACTCATGTTTATCCTCTGGCTAGACGTACACGTGCACCTCATCGTGCCTATACTGAAGCCACTGAAAGAACAATTGCTCAAAGGCCTCGGAAGAGATCTCGTGCTCTCAATGACCGAGAGCTTCTCGTCGCCCTGCATCAAAAACAGGATAAGCATCATAACTAGCTAAAGCGTCAGATGCAAAGCCTCTTGGTGGATGTTAATCGCATTCGAAATCTTGCCACCAAGAATGTGTTTGTCGCTCATGAAACCTGTCGGGGGTCATGGAAGAGTCCGACATTGCTCAGTGCTGAAGCTGATCTTCAAGACGATGGCTTCACAGAGAGATTCAAGTTTGATACCACTCCTCCCAGGAATGTTGTCTTGCGTCGGACTCCATCGCTCGAAGATTCTGAGTTCTCCTCCTCCGCGGCAACTGTTAATGCTAGAGTCATTGATGATGACGATGATGCTACTTCACCACCTCCAACTTCGACACGTATCGACACTGCACCAAGTTTGTCTGCACCACCGAACCTCAACGTCGACCCTGCTGCTTCACCTACTCCTCATGGGAACGAGTAGAGGCTCTATGTCTTCAAACCTTTTTGGTCCTTACTGACAAAAGGGGGAGAAGCATATGAGTTGATAGTCTTCAAGCGGGTCCATATGGGTGGTTGCTATACTTTTTCCAAGTGCTTACAACTCTCGCTTTTGAAACATTTGGTTCTTTGAGTTGTAACACTTAAACTTGATGGTCGTCTGCTACTTTTTCTGCTATTCTGTGATGCGACGATAAATTTCGCATGTGCGATGATAAATCCCGCATGAAGTCATCTTGCAGACGTCCATTTTTCATTATGCATGTCATTATCCTAGTTATATCTTTTCATGCATGATGTATTGTCTTCATAAGTTGAAGATGATCTCCACAAGTACAACCTTCCATGTGCATTTGCATTCCAAAGCAAAACCTTTATATGCACATCTTCAGGGGGAGCCTTTTACCACTTACGAAGACAATATCTTAATCCTTTACATTTTCACATACTTTTATCCCCGTTGAAAACTTCAACCAGTTTGTCATCAATCACCAAAAAGGGGGAGATTGTAAGTGCGTCTAGTGCCACCCCTAGTTTGTTTTGGAGTATTGATGACAAACCTAGTTGAGGGACTAATGTGTTTGTGAGAATTGCAGGATAACACAGGTAGTAGTCCCTCAACCTACCGGAGATGACCCCTAAAAATGTGTGAAGACATTCAAGACAATGGTGGTCTGTGAAGGTATTCACACTGAAGTCTATGACATGAGAAGACATCGCATGAAGACTATGGAGCGCGAAGACTTAGTTGTTTTGTTGTTTCCTTTTTCTTCTTTGTTGAGTCATAGGAACCACCGCACTGTTAAGTGGGGTCCAAGTGAACAAAGTTAGAGTGACTAAAGTGATGCTCAACCAAATCCTATGTCTTCGAGCGAAGACAGTGAGTGCAAATCTTATCGAGAGTCGGATAAGTCAGCTTTACTTGTAGCCCAAGTCAAGCTGCCGCGTGTGTCTGAAATCTGACCGTTGGAACACATGTAGTTCCTTAGTGACCCAGGGTCATTTCGGACAAATCAGGTCGGGTTGCCTAGTGGCTATAAATAGCCCACCCCCTACACCATAAATTGGTGGCTGCTCAGAGTTAGTGCACGGCTTTTGTCGTTTGAGAGCAACCCACCTCCGAACCCTTTGAGAGAGAATCCTTGCGAGGACAAAGCCCAAACCACCCAGAGCCCAAAGAGTGTTTGGCATCACTGAAGTCTTTCTGTCCGCGTGATCTGAAGACTTGTTACACTTGAGGACTATGAATCCTCCAGCCGGTTAGGCGTCGCGTTCTGAGCATCCAAGAGTCATTATGGATTGTCGGTGAACGAAGTCTGTGAAGGTTTGGAAGTCTACCTTGAAGACTTACCAGAGTGATTGGGCGAGGACTAAGTGTCCTTAGCTCAAGGGGAATAAGGTGAAGATGCGGTCTTCTGAGTTAAATCTCAGTCTCCCTAACCAGACGTACAGTTGTCACAGCAACTGGAACTGGTCGAACAAATCGCTGTCCTCTCTAAGCTACTGGTTCTATCTCTTACTTCTCTTTACTTACAGTTTGTCTTCGTGAAGTCGTTGCCTGCTTGCATTATCTGTTTGACTTCACCGAGTGACTACTTGTTCGGATTGGCTTCATACTATCTTCCATCTTGATCCTTACTACCTAGCTGCTAATAGTCTTCTTGCCTTCACTTCATTGAATACTCGACTATGGTTTGCCTAGTGTAGTCTACCTTCCGCTGCATATAAATAGGGTCATTTCTACTGTTTGTCTTCGAAACTCCAATGTTTTGAAGACTTTCATAAAAATCGCCTATTCACCCCCTCTCCCTCTAGTCGATATCCAGCTCTTTCACCTCCACTTGGAGAAGACTACCATCATCAAGACCTCATCTCCTAGGAGTGGGAAGAACTCTGTCATTGTATCTTTCCTTTGATTGTGTTTGTGACTTGTGGATCTTGTGTTGCTATTCTAGTGGATGTGTAATTTGGTATTGTTGGAGTGAATTCCTCTTTGTGTTCTTGGTGTTCTTCCTCTTTTCCCCTCCAAGTGTAAAAGATCCATCTTAGGGTTTCACCCTACAACACACTGGGTCGGAATGTGTCCTATTCATCGGGAGCCAAGCCACTGGGTCGGAACGCATCCTGTTCATCGGGAGCCAACCGGCTTGGACGGAACAGCCAGAACAGGGTCTGGCGTACCACAAAATGGAGGAACACGGCCTTCTGTCCGACCGCATACGGTCGAAACGGGGTCCTGTTCATTGGGAAGGGTCTGGCGTACTGCAGAACGGAGGCAACGGACTTGTGTTCGAGGTCCTACGGTTGAAATGTGGTGTTGTTGATCGGGAGGGGTGTGGCGTACCACAAAACGGAGGAAACGAACTTGTGTTGGAGCGCCTACGATCAAAACAGGGTCCTATTCATCAGGAGGGGTGTGGCGTACTGCAAAACGGGACTCCACGGGCTACTTTTCATCCACCGTCGACTTCCTCCAGCCTCCACCTTCTACTATTCATCCACCGTCGACTAAGTCCTGCCTCCACCAGCTATTGTTCATCCATGGGGTCCTGTTCATCCAGCCTCCATCGGCTACTATTCAACCAGCCCTCCATGGGGTCCTGTTCATCTAGCCTCCATCGGCTATTGTTCAACCAGCCCTCCGCGGGGTCATGTTCATCCAGCCTCCACCGGCTCCTGTTCAACCAACCCTCCACGGGGTCATGTTCAACCAGCCCTCCACGGGGTCCCTCCATCGTCTACTGTTCATCCACCCCCACCTCCTCGATCGGGGTCCTGTTCATCCAGCAGCAATGGCCTCTGCTACCACGGGATCCTGTTCATCCAACCCCCACCGGGACTGTCCATCAAGAGGCAGCTTCGATCGGCTTCAGTTAGCAGCAGTAGCGAAGGAATCACTCGGGTTCAGTTAACAGCCAAGGGATCGACCGAGGTTCAGTAACGTAGCTAGTGCAATTGCTCAGGTTCAGTTAGAGCCCAACACCTCGCTCGAGTTCAGTTAGAGCCTAATGCCTCACATACACACGCGTACGTGTACGAGAGAAACACACAAACCTTCGTGCATCGCTCGGCCCCGACCACCCACCGTAACTGGGAACTCCCTGACATTTTCCTCGCCCTTGCTTCTACCATGATTTTTTCCGTCATGGACGGCCCAAAGAATGTCATGCAGGTGCGTCCCCAGCCCGCCCAGGACGAAAAGCCCATTTTATGTCATGATTTTTTGTCATAGAAGTAGGAGCCCACCACATCTATGATGATACGCGCTTTTGTCACAATTATCGTCATAGAAGTGTCATAAGCATGATAGATTTTTTTTCGTTCGGGCCAAAATGTCATGGATGTGTCATTTTTTTTGTAGTGCATCCACCCAAGATAAAGGTTCAGAAATTTTAATTGGTGACTAATACTATGATAAAAATAATAATAAACTCAGTATTCTAAATCAAAATCATGATATGCCTATAATACGCTCACCCCGGGTGCTTGTAGCTCTTTAGTTTTAGAGATTTTCACTAATTGAGGCTCCGCTATTGAATTTAAACAATGAACATCATTTAGCTTAGATGTACGTAAAACAAAAACGAGCAAAGGAAGGTTTTCCTGGAAGAATAATATAGACAACAAACTAAGAGAGTGAGCCATCGAGTAATGCTTCCATCCTATAATAAGCAGACAACCCGAGAAGAGAAAAGAAACCTGCCTACATGTCCATTGATGAACATTCTCCACGCCATTGTATTTCATCGGGATAGATGTTACTCCATTTGTAAAGAAATATAAGAGCATTGAGATCACTACACTGGTACGCGTCGGTTGTATATGTACGGTTTTAAACCCCTTTCCACGACGGCATTTGGAACCGTCGCCAAGTGAGTGTGGGCGATAGGGGGGTCCTTCCCACACGACCCAGAAACTGTTGGGGATATGCCCTCCTAGCAACACTCTCGGCAAAATGAGGTCGTGTGTGACCGGCGAGCGAGCAAATACGGTTATACGTACAGTAGTGCTAAAAAATACAATTATATAGGCGAAATCGTTTCCGGTCGTAAGTACATCCCACATAGTCAGCCCCTGCTAAACCTTTCCGTTCATATGTACATCCCACACAATCGCTCCAAGGAAAACGTTTCTGTTTGTAGGTACATCACACACAATTTTCCCTGTTAAATCGTTTGTGACAGCGTTGACATCGCACACAATATTAACAATTTTATCGTTTGCATTATTGAATGCATCACACACGGTGCGTAGAAGAAACTATGTGGCAAAGGTTGTCCATCACACACAGTTTTTATGTGGTAAACGTTTGCGGAAGGTGGCCTAACGCAAACAGTTTGGAAGAGAATGTCGTGTGTGATTGTTCATCGATCCAACATGGTTTATTTCGAGAAACTATGTGCGTTGCTTTAGGTCATCGCCCACGGTATTTTCTCAATAACCGTTTGCAATAGCAAAAACCAATTAGCAAGCTAATTGCCCTATTATTAATAATTCATTTATTAATCTAATTGACATTCATATTAAACACATAATATATTTCATTCCCATATTAAGGAAGCAGGATTTCATAATTGAAATACATTAGAGTACAACATAATATAGCTTCAGCACTCAGCTGCCCCATTACACAACTGCACCAGCACCAAGTTTCACATGCAACATCTAGAACCTTTCAAAATTAGCTTCATAGACGGTACATAGACAGATGCATCACATCTAGAAAATTGCTGAAGCGGAAGGCGAATATTGAGCCTTCATTCATGTTGAAGGTCTTTGCAACTTTAGACCGGTGCCTATGGATGATTGACCGTCCATCCTTCGTCCTCTTCAGGAACACTTCAATATTGAACCATGGGTGTTGTATGAAAACTTTCCTCGCCTCCTGACCATAGAGGTGGTTTGAGAGGTAATCATCAGTGAACTGCTTTGGAAAGGCCTGAAAACAAGGATGTGCATAAATATCTTCTCTATATCGGAAATGGGGCAAAGGAATAAAAAAGGCAAGGTATAATAGTTAGTACCATCTTTGTAAACCTCAATGCTTCCCATTGTTTCCCTACAACAATTTAACATCGCATTGCAGAAATGAACCAAACAGTTAACTAAACACCACAACAAATGAACCAAACGTTAACTAAGCACCACATTGCACAATATAATATACTCCTAATAGAAGATCAGACGGTTAACCAAACCAAGCATGCTTAACAACTTAGAAATATAGCAATTGTATTTGTTTCTCATGTATTTAGTACAGCCAAATTTGATTTATTTCTCACATGGTATACAATAACATAATGCACACATAACAATTGAATATCGCATTGCAGAATTGAACCAAATAGTTAACTAAACACCACAACAAATGAACCATACGTTAACTGAGCACCACATTGCACAATATAACATACTCCTAATAGAAGATCAGATAGTTAACCAAACCAAGCATGCTTGACAACTTGGAAAATTGCACCCTAAAGAATTGAACATCACATTTGCAGAATTGAACCAAACAGTTAACTGAACACCACATTGCCCGACATATAAAACATATACACTAGAGCAGAAGATTGCACGGTAAAAGTAGATAGCACAATTCACTAGAATTTGTTAAGGAGAGGCAGTAGCTAGCAAACTGAACATGGGTCCTTATAGTGAGCTAATAAGACAAGCTACTCATTGTCGGAGATATCAATGATGATTGGCTCCTTGGACATGGAAGAGTGCGAGGCCTCCGCATCGTGGGTGCCCTCATTGTAGTGGTGAGTTGCCTGAGCCGCTCCGGGCACCAACCTTATGTCTCTCGAGATGAGGTAAGCACGTGCATGCTAAGAAAACACCTCGTAGTCTTCGTCGAAGGCACCGACGATGGCCTCAAGAAAATGCCACGAAATATCGTTTAAAGCAGCCAATCACGCTGCGGCGTCGGGGTGCGAGGCGTCGACGGTGACCTCGACAGCGAGGTGCTCTTCCAAGATCTGGGGGTCGGCACGAATGGCAGCCATCGCGACCTCATCCACTCATGCGGCCGCGATTTTCCTCTCTGCTGCCAAATGCTCCTTGAGATCCTGGCTATACTGCATGCACCATGGCTTAGGGTGGCGCTTATTTGGTGGAGGGGTCAGTGATTTGGGTGGAAGGTGTCACGCTCGCGCTGGCGGTCGGGGCATGTGGGATGTGGAAGGAGGAGTAGGATGGGGGTCGGGTGTACCACCTGCCTGGATAGGCGAGGCCGAGCAGCGTGAAGGAGGGGCGCCAGCGAGGAGGCGGCGCTGCAAGGAAGGAGTGAAGGTTTCAACTTGGAATGGAAGGCGGAAATAGGGGAAATGTGGCTTTTGGTAAGGGGGAGGGGCGGGGAGGTAGATATTTCCGCGGAAGCCAAAAATTTGGAATCGCTTCAGCGAAAAAATTGGCGCGCAAAGTGTCATCAGACATGGTCCCTTATTCAAACTGTGTACGATATGTGAACATCACAAATGATTCAGATAGCTTAACCTGTGTATGATGAGTTTGAACATCAAACAATTTAGTTACAATTTTCCTATAGCCGACGCACCTTCTCGCGTAAGCCGTAGGTGTACTATACACTGACGGTGCTCCAGGATATTTTGTACTGCATATCACACGGTTGGTGATAATAAACTGTGTGGGATCTACTTGATTTTTCATGTTGATTTGAATTACATAATGGTGTTTGAATTGCTAGAACTTCTATCTGTAGTGAACATGCAACTATAGGTGTGCCGTCATAAAATTTGGAATTATTCAGGGTTCATTTGGACATATTTATACGGTAACTTGGTTTTCTAGGCATTTCATATGCACAATTCAAAATTAAACCGCATGCACATGCTCTGATGCAATAAAATAGGTTGTAAAATGATATATGTGTCCATGGGTTGATGCTTACGTCCCATTCAAAAAATGGGGATGAATTTCAAACACCACAGCATTGTGGCTCTGCGGCAAACATTGAGGTGCTTGCTTTTGTAATTCTAGTAAATACAAAACTCGTCTGAAATTCATGAACCTAGGAATCCTATCATGGAACGGCATCAAGATGCTGGGGTAAAAATATTGTCCCATTTGGGCCAGGTTATGGTATAAGCTTCTCGCAAACCAGAGCTTCTCTCACAACGAGCATGATGGTTTCATTAGGGAACCTTTCACCTTTCTGGACGAAACGATATTCGTTGCCTCTTCTCGATTTCAATTTTTTTCCTAGTGTCAACATAGAACAACAAGAGTGTTGTGTCAATTTTTGGGATTTTTTGGGGTTCGCTTAGACATTTTTATACATTAACTGAGTTTTCTATGCATTCATGTGCATAATTCAAATTTGAACTACATGCACATGCTCTAATGCATATAAATTAGTTGAAAATTCAAATCTGTGTCCTTGGTTGCATGCTTATTAGGTCCCATGCAAGAAATGGGAACGAATGTTAACACCCTGCCACCGTCACTCGGCCGCAAACATTGAGATACCTAGTTTTTAAATTCTAGTAGATCCAAAGCTCGTCTGAAATTCATGAAACTTGGCATGCTGTCATGGAGCGGCATCAACATGTCGTGGTAAATTTTATGTCCCATTTGGGGCAGGTTTGGGGATATGCTTCTCACAAACCAAAGCTTCTCACAGCAAGCCCGATGGTTTCGGTAGGGAATGTTTCACCTTTCTGGACGAAACGGTATCCATTGCCTCTTCTCGATTTCAATTTTTTTCCTACTGTCAACATAGAACAACAGGAGTATTGTGTCAATTTTTAGGATTTTGGGGGGTTCACTTAGACATTTTTATACATTAACTGAGTTTCTATGCATTCATGTGCATAATTCAAATGTGAACTACAGGCACATGCTCTAATGCATATAAATTGGTTGAAAATTCAAATCTGTGTCCTTGGTTGCATGCTTAATTAGGTCCCATGCAAGAAATGGGAATGAATGTCAAACACCCTGCCACCGTCACTTGGCTGCAAACATTGCGATACCTGGTTTTTAAATTCTAGTAAATACAAAACTCGTCTGAAATTCATGAAACTTGGCATGCTATCATGGAGCGGCTTCAACATGTCATGGTAATTTTTTTTGTCCCATTTGGGGCAGGTTTGGGGATATGCTTCTCACAAATAAGAGCTTCTTACAACAAGCCTGATGATTTCGGTAGGGAACATCCCACCTTTGGGGATGAAACGATATCCGCCGCCTCTTATCGCTTTCAAAAAAATTCTAGTGTCAACATAGAACAACACGAGTGTTGTGTCAATTTTTGGGACTTCGGGGTTCGTTTGGACATTTTTATGCATTAACTGAGTTTTCTATGCATTCATGTGCATAATTCAAATTTGAACTACAGTCACATGCTCTACTGCATATAAATTGGTTGAAAATTCAAATATGTGTCCTTGGTTGCATGCTTAGGTCCCATGCAGGAAATGGGAACGGATGCCAAACACCCTGCCACCATCACTCGGCCGCAGACATTGAGATTCCTTATTTTTAAATTCTAGTAAATTCAAAACTCGTCTGAAATTCATGAAACTTGGCATGCTATCATGGAGCGGCATTAACATGCCGTGGTAATATTTTTGTCCCATTTGGGACAGGTTTGGAGATATACTTCTCACAAACCATAGCTTCTCACAACAAGCCTGATGGTTTCGGTAGGGAACGTCCCACCTTTGGGGACGAAACGATCTCCACTGCCTTTTATTGCTTTCAAAAAATTTCTAGTGTCAACAGAGAAAAACAGGAGTGTTGTGTCAATTTTTGGGATTTTCGGGGTTCGTTTGGACATTTTTATGAGTTTTCAATGCATTTATGTGCATAATTCAAATTTCAACTACATGCACATGCTCGAGTGCATATAAATTAGTTGGAAAATCAAATATGTGTCCTTGGGTGCATGCTTAGGTCCCATGCAAGAAATGAGAATGAATTTCAAACACCAGGGCACCGTTGATTACCGGCAAAACATTGAGATACTTTGTTTTAAAATTCTAGTAAATCCAAAACTCGTCTGAAATTCATGAAACTTGGCATGCTATCATGGAATGGCACCCGACATGCTGTGGTGTTTTTGGTGTCCATTTTGAGAGAAGGCGCACTCGAATAACAGCCAACAAAGGCATTTTGAAACAAATAGCTGCCACTTTAATATCTCAAACGTTTGTATAATTAAAATCGTGTTCGCTCTGTTAACCATTTACGTGACGCCACGTGTCTTGGTTTTAATGGCTATAGGAGGTGTCGTGCGGACAGCTGCTTGACTGAACGGGAGGCGTGTGAGCGCAGTCCGGTGCGCGGGCTCACCGAGAGGCTCACTGGGAAGCGTGCGAGCTATTCAACGCAGGATTGTGCATCTCTTCAACGCAAATGGTTGAGATTGAATACGGTATGCAAATTAAAGCCAGACTTTGACGCTAAGCCAAGAGACACTCAGATTTGTCAAAATATGTAGCTAAAAAACACTAGCACTATCTAATTTTTGCAGCTAAAATCACTACCACTATCTAATTCATGCGCGTGTTCGCTATGCACTCACCATACGGGGCGTGCTAGTAGCTGTTTGAAATGACGGTATGCGTGCCAGCAGTCCGCCGTGTAGGCTCATCGGGAAGCGAGCCAACCCTTTGACCGCCGCCCACCTTGCTCCCACTCCTCCATATTAATGGCACGTCCGCCTCGCTCCATGAAATGATGGTATAGGAATGCCACAAGTCCGCCGCGCAGGCTCACCGAGAAGCAAGACATCCTTTGACCGCCACCTGCCTCGCTCCCACTAGTCTGTATTAATGGCGTGCCCAAGCGGCCACACCCCCCATCCTCATGACACACACAATCCTATCTCTCCGCCCGCATCCTCGACGCCTCTCTCAGTCCTCAAAGTGCACCGGAGCACGACGTGAATATGGAGACAGAGGTTTCCGTCGCCGCCGACGAGGTGGAGAACGAGGCTACCAACAAGCGGAGGCGGGTTGAGAAAGAACCACAAGCGACTCGAGCAGGCCTAGACTTCATCATCAACCTCCCCGATGATATGTTGAGAGTCATCATATCCCTCCTTCCAATCAAATATGGGGCGAGGACAGACGCCCTTTCACGGTGGTGGCGCCCCCTATGGCTCCTCACCCCTGTCAACCTCCTCGGCGCCCACGAGCTCTGCCATGGCTATCGTAAAAGCTTGGATGCGTTCTCCCAGATCCTCGACAGTCACCATGGCCCAATCAGAGGCCTCATCACGGGCAAGTTCCGTTCCAATGGCAAGGATGAAGCCAAGCTTGATGAGTGGTTTTCCGATCCCCCGCCATAGATCAGCTCGAGAAGCTCAGTTTTTATTATGGGCATATGCGCTCGCTGCCAACGACCGCGCTCCGCTTCGCGCCCATGCCGCGCCTCGCCAAGTTCATGAACTGCCATCCCCCCTTAATGACGCACTCGCTCTTTTTCTACCACGACTGAAGCACCTCGAGCTCGTCGTCGTCCGCATCCCAAAGGATGACATGGAGCACCTGCTCCGGGGCTGTACTACACTCGAGTTCCTTCATCTTCAGGCGATGACTTGGTCGAGTACCTTCCACATCACCTCCAGGACTCTATGGACTATTTATGTGTGTTGCTGGTGCTGCAATGAGGGATCACAAAAGGTCGACCACAATATGGTCATTGAGGACACACCTTCACTTGAGAGATTACTTGTAGTTGATCAACAAGGTCCAACAAGAATCAATGTCATTTCTGCGCCGAAATTGACAGTGGTGGGCTACTCGTCTATCAAATAGTACTACTTTCAGGTACAACATTTGCCTTATACCTCTCTTTCTTGATATCAACATTATTTCGAGTTTTGAAGATGTATATTCGCCTGTCATCCAACATAGCTTCACCCAGATTCTGGGCACAGTTAAGGTCTTGGCACTAGAATCTGTCGGCCCCAACCTGGACCAAGTTGTCAGTTGCCTGAGATGCTTTCCGTGCCCGAAGAAGTTATATATCGAGGTGATGTTCCTTTCCTGTTAAATGTTAACCATAAGGGAGTTCAATTTTTTGCACCTTTTCCCAAGTTTACAATGACAATGTACTACGATTTATGAAGGAATTTTGGAGGATTTCAGGACATACACCCGCACCACATATTGATTGCTCGATTCATATGGTTACAATCCACAAGCATTTCTCCTTTGGATTCATCTGTACTAGTTTTCTTAAGGAACTTTTCATCCAATCCAACCTCTTGTGAAGAAGGCTACATGTTTCTAGATTGTAATCAAATGCCCATGTTAATCATGTCAGATCAAAGATTGCACGTTGGTGCATTTTACAAATTCTGCAAACCAAATAGGCGTATGGTAATGTTCAAAACTGCATGTAGGCACTAACACGTTCTCTTCTTTTGCAGATAATAATAGTCCCAGAGGTGGATAATGTTTATAACGACAATCACATCGAATGCATGGATCTGCATCTCTCAAATATTACTTTGAACTCCTACTGAGGGACCTTACCGGAGATTACACTCGCCAGGTTCTTTCTTGCCAGAGCAAAGGTGCTGAGGGTACTAAGGTTGAACACGCATTTAATTAGGAAAGATGAATGGTATGTTGATCAGAGCCGACAGGTACTGCAGAATGGAAGAGGCTCCAAAAAAGCTAAACTTCATTTTGGAAGAGCATATGACAGAGCAATTGAAAGTCATTGTGTCAAACCCATACACGACTTGTCAGCGGCTGATCCCTTTGCAGAAATGTTGATGTTTGCAATGTTTGAATTTGGGCGTTGTAATCTTTGAATTTGAACCTTGAAATATTTATGGTATTTTTTATATAACGTAATTGGGTGTTTAATTTGGTATTGCAATCATGTCATGTTATAAGTATATATATATGTTGTTCTTCTGTACGCAGAGCATAGATGTTCTGCAGACAGAGCATGTCACAACACACACGGACCGCACTAGGTAACCCGTCAATGATGAATTCATCAATCGCAAATAGTTCTTCCGAGTGAACCGTATGCTATACATCGGACACGCCTTCGCCTGGCAGCCCATTTCGTTTGTTCACCCTCATCACAAACAGTTAATTGAACTAAACCGTATGCCCTGAATCGCACACGCAACAAAAATATGAACTGTGTTTGATGCATCCGTCATCGCAAATGTTTTGCACCTTTTTTGTCGGTTCTTTTACACCATCGTCTGCGATTAATGCATCGCACACAGTTTCGTGAAAGGGTCTCTGATCGTAGTGTCGTGTTAGCAGCATCCTGCAGTAGTGCTACTTGTTTGCCATTCAAACTACTCTTACCGTTCTACAAAGAAAATTGCAATTAATGCAAGTAAAGATAGAAATATCAACAATGCATACAAACATTCAAGGGTAATAAAAGAAGAGAAACATGAACTACCTACAAACGAGACTTGATTCTCCCGTTACTATTTGTCATTTGGATGAACTCATTTGCTATCAGAGTTGATGATGCATGGAGTTGTTGATTCAAGGGTACTTGTAGGATCAACCAATATAAAACAAAGGGCATATGATAGACCACATATCTGGAAAAAAAAATTGAATGCTCTATTGCGGATTGGCCGATTAGAGCAATAGGAATTTAAGTATTGAACAAAAAATATCCCAGAATACTGAAATCTGATAAGCAAAAGGTAGGTCCATAGATGCTAAGTTTGGCAAACATGCCTAAGACATAACACCAAATTACCCTACCTGGTAACGCAATAAGCAAAGCAACTTATGCTCCTCTGTTCACAAAAAATTTAAACCCAAGTTCAGAAATAATCAGAAACTAAGTTGCATCTCTACCAACTTCAGATGCCTCTGATAGTTGTGACTTATGACTATGACCAGTCTGTGTTTTGATAAAATATGCAAGCCATATGATTACAACCAAAAAGATGGACACAAACTTGTGATCTTTCTTGTGCGTTAATCAAAATAGATTTATACTGATAGTAGAAAGAGATCTTTTTTATAAAACTAAACTTCAAATGTTTTTTGGGATTGAAAGACAAAGGGAACTAAAACGGAAAACTTCAGGAAAATAACTGAGGACATTCCAATTAGTTGACATTATACTGCAATCTAGTGTTGATGCTCCCTTTGTTGAACCATGAAACAAAAAGATTGTTGCTCTCTCCAAGCAACACTATCTTTAAAATTATGTTCATATAGACATATTGTACATAGTACAATGCATTTTGGATTAGTTTTGTCCAGGTTGAGTGTAGGGACAAAAGGTAGCATAAAAACTGAGTAGAAGAGATATAGTTGTGCAATCATTTTCTATAACAATGATTGTTAGTGTAGGATCAAAAGTATGTCTAGAGGGGGGGGGGTGATTAGACTACTTGACCAAATAAAAACTTAACCTTTTCCCAATTTTAGTTCTTGGTAGTTTTTAGCACTTTAGCACAAGTCAAGCAATCTCAATACAATTCAAGCAAGCATGCAAAGAGTATATGGGCAGCGGAAAGTAAAGCATGCAACTTGCAAGAAAATAAACAGGGGGAGTTTGGAGGGAGCAAACGCAATGTTGACACGGAGATTTTTGGCGTGTTTCCGATAGGTGGTGCTATTGTACATCCACGTTGATGGAGACTTCAACCCACTAAGGGTAACGGTTGCGCGAGTCCACGGAGGGCTCCACCCACGAAGGGTCCACGAAGAAGCAACCTTGTCTATCCCATCATGGTCATCACCCACGAAGGACTTGCCTCACTAGGGTAGATGTTCACGAAGTAGGCGATCTCCTTGCCCTTACAAACTCCTTGGTTCAACTCCATAATCTTGACGGAGGCTCCCAAGTGACACCTAACCAATCCAGGAGACACCACTCTCCAAAAGGTAATAGATGGTGTGTTGTTGATGAACCCCTTGCTCTTGTGCTTCAAATGATAGTCTCCCCAACACTCAACTCTCTCTCACAGATTTGGCTATGGTGAAAAGATGATTTGAGTGGAAAGCAACTTGGAAAAGGCTAGAGATCAAGATTCATATGGTAGGATTGGAATATCTTGGTCTCAACACATGAGTAGGTGGTCCTCTCTCAGAAAATGAGTAGTGGAAGTGTAGGTATGTTCTGATGGCTCTCCTCACGAATGAGGAATGGGTGGAGGGGTATATATAGCCTCCACACAAAATCTAACCGTTACACACAGATTCCTAAACTTGGTGGGACCGAATCAGCAAACTTGGTTAGACCGATCCAGGCAAAAATGTGAACATTAGAGTTTTCGGTGGGACCGATATAGTCAACTCGGTGGGACCGATATGCTAGGGTTAGGGCATAACGTAATCTCAGTGTGACCGATCACATAAACTCGGTGACCGATTTCAGCAATAGGTACACAGAGGGTTGGTCAGGAAAACTCGGTGGGACCAATTCGCTCACTTCGGTGGGACCAAAGTGTTACAAAAAGGAAGCAAGGAGTTTGCAATGCAGACTCGGTGGGACCGATTTGCTCATTTCGGTGAGACCGAAATGTTACAAAAAGGAAACAGAGAGTTTGCAATCCCATCTCGGTGAGACCGAGATCCCTATCGGTGAGAACGAAGTAGCTAGGGTTTGTGGCAGTGGCTATGTCAAATGAAACTCGGTGGCACCGGATAGATCAAATCGGTGGGGCCGAATTTGACTTTTAGGTTTAGGACATATGTGGAAATGAGAAAGTGGTTGAGGGTTTTGGAGCATATCACTAAGCATTTTGAGCAAGTAAGCCATTAAGCAACACCTCATCCCCTTTTAATAGTATTGGCTTTCCTATGTACTGAATGTGATCTTGGATCACTAAAATGAAAATGTAGAGTCTTGAGCTTGTTGCCAATATATGTCCTTTGCATTTTGAGGGGTCCACATCTCTAGTCCATGCCATGCCAATCATTGAACTTTTTGAAATGATCATCTTGAAATAGCATTAGTTCAATGAACTATATGTTGTTAAGAATTACCAAACCACCCAGGGATTAGTTGCACTTTCAGTTAGTCATCTTGTTCTTCACAAAATTCTTCTATTGGATACTTCTATCCCTCTTCTCACAGATTGTGGTGTTCAAATAAGTTGTTATATAGGTTACCGCAGTTCGGTCTTTTCCCTCCGGTGAATATCACATTATCTGTGGTCCATATACCCCTAGAAAACACAATGACATCAGTTAATGGCATACACATGTTAAAAAAAGTGCGAGTATATTTTCACTAACAATACACACAACAACACCAAAATCAGAAGAAAATGGAATTAAGAATATGGCAAGTGAACTTGGCACCCGATAAATTTGACAGGCCAATATATGACCACGGGACTCAAATTTACATAAATGAACTACAACACGCAGAATAACACATGAATATTCAGGCCTTAGTCCTATCTTACCGGTTGATAGCCAGATCACCGGCATAGACCATAGCCAAGATTACACACCTATGCATTATACCACACATCCCGCGCCAGATCTGATCTCTACAACACGGAACCCCAAACGTGTGAGCAAATCGGGCCAAGAGAAAAAAGAATACACACTGAAATGGAAGGGGACCGGGAGACAGGACACAAACCTGGAGGTGGATGCCCATGTGCAGTGGTAGCGCCGCCGCTGGCTGTGGCGCCTTCCCTCACCATCTACTTCTCTAGGCCTCATACATGAAGGAAAGAGAGTGGAGCAGGGTCGGGGTTGCTCCTTCCCCTTGTCTCCGCCCTCCCTCATCTTCTCCGCAGACATCACTGCTGATGCGCTGCTACACACAGAGGAAGAGAGAGCAGCAGCAGCGAGGGCACAACGAGGAGGTAAATATGGGTGACAGACTTCCTTCACCATCCCCACAACTTCAACCCATCGTGATTGGAATTGCTCTTCTCCAGCATGGATCCACCGTCTATGTGCGCCTATAGTGGTGGAGGGGGCGTAGCAGGCAGCGGCGATGCTCCTAGTGAAGGAAATATGCCCTAGAGGCAATAATAAAGTTATTATTTATTTCCTTATACCATGATAAATGTTTATTATTCATGCTAGAATTGTATTAACCAGAAACATAATACATGTGTGAATACATAGACAAACATAGTGTCACTAGTATGCCTCTACTTGACTAGCTCATTGATCAAAGATGGTTGTGTTTCCTAACCATAGACATGAGTTGTCATTTGATTAACGAGATCACATCATTAGGAGAATGATGTGATTGACTTGACCCATTCCGTTAGTTTAGCACTTGATCGTTTAGTATGTTGCTATTGCTTTCTTCATGACTTATACATGTTGCTACAACTATGAGATTATGCAACTCCCGTTTACCAGAGGAACACTTTGTGTGCTACCAAACATCACAACGCAACTGGGTGATTATAAAGGAGTTCTACAGGTGTCTCCGAAGGTACATGTTGAGCTGGCATATTTCGAGATTAGGATTTGTCACTCCGATTGTCGGAGAGGTATCTCTGGGCCCTCTCGGTAATGCACATCACTATAAGCCTTGCAAGCAATGTAGCTAATGCGTTAGTTACGGAATGATGCATTACGTAACGAGTAAAGAGACTGGCCGGTAACGAGATTGAACTAGGTATTAAGATACCGACGATCGAATCTCGGGCAAGTAACATACCGATGACAAAGGGAACAACGTATGTTGTTATGCGGTTTGACCGATAAAGATCTTCGTAGAATATGTAGGAGCCAATATGAGCATCCATATTCCGCTATTGGTTATTGACCGGAGACATGTCTCGGTCATGTCTACATAGTTCTCGAACCCGTAGGGTCCGCACGCTTAAAGTTAGATGACAGTTATATTATGAGTTTATGTGTTTTGATGTACCGAAGATAGTTCGGAGTCCCGAATGTGGTCACGAACATGACGAGGAGTCTCAAAATGGTCGAGACATGAAAATTAATATATTGGACGACTATATTCGGACACCGAAATGGTTCCGGGGGTTATCGGATGTATACCGGAGTACCGGGGGGTTACCGTAACCCCCCGGGGGGATAATGGGCCTCATGGGCCCAAAGTGGAGCAGAGGAGGGGCGACCAGGGCAAGCCGCGCGCCCCCTCCCCCTTTAGTTCGAATAGGACAAGGAGGGGGGGCGGCGCCCCCTTTCCTTCCTCCTCTCTCCCCTTCCTTCCCCTCTCCTACTTAGACAAGGAAAGGAGGGAGTCCTACTCCCGGTGGGAGTAGGACTCCTCCCTGGCACGCCCTCCCTTGGCCGGCCCCCCTGGTCCTTTATATACGGGGGCAGGGGGGCACCTCTAGACATAACAATTGATCTTTGAGATCTATTAGTCGTGTGCGGTGCCCCCCTCCACCATATTCCACCTCGATAATATCGTAGCGGTGCTTAGGCGAAGCACTCATCGGTAGAACATCATCATCGTCACCACGTCGTCGTGCTGACGAAACTCTCCCTCGAAGCTCGGCTGGATCGGAGTTCGAGGGACGTCATCGAGCTGAAGTGTGCTGAACTCGGAGGTGTCGTGCGTTCGGTACTTGATCGGTCGGATCGTGAAGACGTACGACTACATCAACCGCGGTGTGCTAACGCTTCCGCTTACGGTCTATAAGGGTACGTGGACACACTCTCCCCTCTCGTTGCTATGCATCACCATCATCTTGCGTGTGCGTAGGATTTTTTTTGAAATTACTATGTTCCTCAACACCTAGGGTGGAGGCCATGGCGACGAGTAAGGAGCGAGGATGACGGAGGGAAAGTGGACATCGAAGGGAAAGGGGCTAGGGTTGCGCGACGACTAGTGTGGAATAGGTCGACTGGAAGAGAGGGTTGAATTGGTGCGAGCGCGCGGAGCGGATTGGGATAATCATTCGGCACGCGAAAACGGGCAACCCAGCCAACCAGCCGCCTCGCGAGCCCACTCTTCATTGAACAATGATAATAACCGTGAGGTGAAAATCAGTTTTGATCGATGTGAAGATCTAACAGCTCAGACACACTAGAAGTCAGATCCGACGGCCAACGAAGCACCAATCCACGAAGCCCCCTGAAAACAAGTTGGTTAGCAGCCTTATAGATTTAAAATAAATGGCAATATATTAGCAGTTGGCCGTATTATTAACCGTGCCGGGTTGCAGATGCTGCGGGCCCATCTGACTGCGGATACGCGCACGCGAACACAGGGAGCACACGGTACCTTGTGGGGAACCCATTCCTTTCTTGTCTTCCAGGTACCCCGCCGTTAAACTTGCCCCGTGGCCCACTTTTTTCACCTGCCCCCTTCCCGAAGGCGTGGTATTATTCTTCGAGTGCCAAGGTGGAAACGGATGCCGCTACCTTCTCCTTCTCTTCCTCCCTCCCCCTGGTTGCTGCCGTCTCTCCGTCACTTCCAAAGACCAAAACAAAACAAAACCCTGACCGGACGAAAGGGGATTTTTCTTTTGGATTGGAAATCTCCGAGCCCTAATTTCCGACCGATTTGCTCGGGCAAGTGCACAATCGGGCCGCGGATCCATCGTTTGGAGTGGTGGTGGGGGGCGGGTTCGAGATCTATGCGCCTGAGGGGGCTGGGCAGGGAGAGGGGTGGGCTGAGAGGGAGCGATGGCAATGGCGGAGGCGGCAGGGTCGTCGACGGCGGCCACCGCGGTGACGGTGGTGCTGTTTATCGTGGTGCTAGTGGTGGCGCTACTGCTGCGGCAGAGCCTGCGGCGCGCCGCGGAGCGAAGGGAGGAGGTGCGGCGCCTAGCGCGCCTCGCGGCGGAGGAATCCGAGCTGGCGGAGCGGGAGTCGGTGCTCGCCTACTGCTCCGAGCTGTTCCCTGGCGTGCTGCACGCGGCGGATGTGCCGGAGGCGCCGATGTGGGCACCGCAGGAGGTGGTTTCACCGCAGGAGGAAGAGGAGGAGGTCGTGGAGGCGCCAGCGCCGCCACCGGCCGCAGCTGGGGTCTGCGCGGTGTGCTTCAGGTCGACCACGTTTAGGTGCAAACAGTGCAAGGCCGTCAAGTACTGGTGAGTTGGCTCAAACCCTGTTCCTAATCCCCTTTACAATTTGTGTAGTCTCAGCGGGTGATTTGGAATCGAGGGAAGATAGTCTACAATTTGTTAAATCCAGAGTGGAAATGCGCTGTATTTTCTAGAAATTTGGGTGTCAGTAACAATTTTATAGGCTAGTAGATCGACAAGATTTGGATTTTGTCGAATTTGTGTGTGGACAAGATAACTGATTGCCAGGTGAGCTAGGGCGATTTGTGATCACCCATTTAGCATGTCTCTAGGAACTCTGGGTTGATAAAGTTCATCTGGAAGGAAGGCCAGTATAGGATCCTAATGGCTCAGTTATGCTGTCATCATTGCTGGCGCCTCTCCTTGTAAACTTGAACATTTGTTTTTTATCCCTGACTTAAAGATACCTTCCAGTTGGTTCCAGACAATTAATATTAGTATGCTGCCCTTTTTGTTAACCAACATAGGCCACAGAACCTGTCTTAGGCTATTAACCATCCTAGAGATTCACATGCTTCTAGATGAACACTTATTTTTTGAATGTCACAATGTCCTGTTGTCATGGACCTTTCTTTGATTGATATGTTGGGAGATTTGTCCTATGACATAGCCAGAATGTCCCCAAGGGTGAAGCACCGGTGGACGTATTCTTAGATAATGTGGAGCAAAATAAGATGCACATTTGACTCAGTGCATGAGGCTCGATTGATTGGTTCTTTGCATGAGCGCCTGTCCTTTCTCTGCTCGTACAGAAAGGATGCCAATCCTGGGTATGTAGATTTCAACAAGGCCAACACCTTTCTCCCCGTGTTAATCTCTTTTGCTTACCTCGGCATGTGGGTTAGATCAATCAGCCGATGATAATGCTATTTGTTCATATTCATGTTGAGTTCTTAGTGTTTTTGAGAAGAAGATTCATTATTTATCATTCATGTGCAATTGATATCACTGGAAGAAACAAGCCATTGTTGCAAAGACTACTCGTTTTATTTATTGTTTCTGTGCTATTGACAGAAACTAGCCTAAAAAACACGTTTAACCATTATGTGCTGATATGTCATATACAGAATTTTCTATTGGGTTGCAACTTGAGAGTGGAAAAACAGGAAATTGACAATCACTATACTTGTAGTTATAATGTCAGCACACCTTATTGCATTACCACCACATTCATTTCATACAAACAAGCAAATAATGTCTTTATTTCTTCCATGCAACCTGTTACCTGTCTCGATTGAAACAAATAATGAAGACCTGAGGTGCATGCAGCTAAACAAAATTTTGTTAGAACTGCTAGCTCTAGCCATGATACCAATTGTTAGAATCACTAGCTTCTCTAGCTCTCACCTTGGACTCTCTCTAAAGAGATGTGCTTCACACACACAAAGAGCTACTACTAGCGGGAAGGTTTATTAGATATCTCAATTGCCACAAGCTTACCTATTACATATGGGGTGCCTCTCCTTATATAGAGGCTGTAGGGACAGTGATACAGTGACCGTCCTGCTACAGTAACCAACATTGCGGCGGTACAGCTCATAGCTAGTTCATCTACTGCACAACTCATACCCAAGTAGATGACAACTTATATATAGTTAGGATAACTATTGAGTGATGACATATGCCATGCCATCATATTCTTCTTGGCTAAGGTTTCATGGTGTCCCTCAACATCCAACCCAATTTGGCTTCTTCCTTCTAATGCATGCATATCTTTGGTATATATATGACAAGATTAGTCCTAACAAAGGTTCCATATGTTATGTGCATACTGACATTACATAACCTTATTTCTTAATTATACTCCCTCCGTTTGGGTTTATAGGGCTGGATCTTCAGTACCAAGGCACTAACTCGTCTTATAATTGAGTAATGCTTCGACATCCTCTCCAAAGCCTCCGTGCGTTCTCTCTCTGCCAGCCTGCGCCCAATGAAATAGCATGCATGCACAGCTGCCGCAGCCTATTTCTCTCACCTGCCTGCATGCGTTCTCTAACCTCCTTGTATGAACCAATGAATAGCGTGCATGCAGCAGCCTAGTTCTCTCCCTTGCTTGCATGCGCAGCACAATTAAACGCCTGGTCTAACAAATCTGGACGGAGCATGCTGGCCAGCCGGCCTTTTAAACCCGGACGCGCGCGCGGGGGGGGGGGGGGGGGGTTTACCATCTGGCTATGTAATTTGTATTGTCATAAAAAATACCCTTGTGTCCTAAAATTGAATGCGGTTTACTCTACATTCAAGGATTAGATGTATAAGAGTCGCGAGTGCCTATACATACGGTGTTTGGTGGTGAGTAAATGCACCAGCCGACAAGTGATGCTACAATATGCTTTGCACTCAATGTTTTGTGAGCAGCTGTATGGCTGTCAAAGAATTATCTAGAAAGTGCCTCTGTTGACCATATTAGCTCTGTTGGCCGTTTTAGCCCCTATGATAGACGTTTTACTAATCCATTTTTGTTGGGAATAGAAGGATGACTGGTACACCACTGTGCACTTTTAATTTGCTTTCCTAAACCTGAGAACTTCGGTTGTCCAACTGCAGTTGCTATTGGCTGAATTTAGGCATGGCTGGTTACTTTTCCGATGGTATTCTTAGTATTTTTCATCCTGTTCTGAGCATTTTTTATGCACATGTCTTTTTTTGTGAACTTAACAGTATGTTGATATGGACAAATTGACACTTGACTGATTTCCTTTGATTCATTACCAGTGGAACATTTGAATAAGAATCCTAAATGGATATACATGCACATGACTTGGTCTGCTGAATGAAATGTGATGCCTATCTCAGTAAAACCAAGTAATGTTGCATATTGTACATGAATAGTAAACATGCTATGTGTCGAAAATCCTAAACTGCGGTTCAATATTGTGCGTGGTGTACAAAAATTGAACTGTGTTACTTGTTCAACCTTGTGACACCTTCCCCTTTGCAGCTCATTCAAATGCCAGATATCCCACTGGAGAAAAGGTCACAAAGATGAATGCCATCCACCAAGTGCTAATGCTAAGCCAGATGATGGAGCTGCAATTTTGGTTGCAAAGGAAGGAAATGTTGAACACCGAAGAGCTTCTGAAGAGAATGTAGTGGCTGGTGTACAACCAGTGGCTGAAATTAGTGTACCGGTTGTGGCTGAGTCTGAAACTTCTGGCACAAACCATGTTGTGAAGAGCTCAAATGATAAAAGGAAAGATACGCCTTTTGAAGAGGTATCTGCTACCACAGAGATCCCTGAAAAGGGCAATTCTGACAATGTGGTCAAACTTGGTCAAGTTACCCCTCAAGTAGCATCCTTTGACAGTAAAAGGGCAGAATCAAATACCAAATCTACCAATTTTGTTGGAAATAGTTCTTACGTGAAGGACCTAGATGATATATTGGTTCATAAATCTCAAGCTTCTGCACCAAAGATGAGTGGCCTTACCAGTTCCATCCATGAAGATATATATGTTCATTGCAAGGACCATGGTAACGCTGAGGATGCTGATGTTAGTAAGGATTGCTCTCGGATTAATCATATTAGAAAACCTGCAGATAGGAGCTATTCCCAAATGGCTGCAACTGCCGTACCAGCACCCAAAAGTTCTAGGACTTTTCTTCGCGTGGAAGTTGAACCGTGCAAAATAAAAGCTACTGGTGAAAAAAAGTCTGAAGGCTTGAAATTAGTAACGCCAGTATTAGCTGTTGATAGGGTTTCTTCTATCCATGATGGCCGGTCTGTAGCACCTAATCCATCAAAAAGGGCTGATAATCCAACAGATAGAGGAGGTTCAGCAGCAAATAACCTTGCGACATCTTTGAAGAAAATTGTCAGGCAACAAACAACACCAAAAGTTGTGAGGCATTATCCTTCAGAGTTGGTAAATATAACTGAATGGCTCTGTAGTTAGTAATTTATTTTCTTTTATTTGCTACTAAAATCTGCTTTTCAGACACTTTTCCCATATGATGTTTTCATCAAGCTCTACGACAAGGTTGAATTGCGCCCTTTTGGTCTTCATAACCTTGGCAACAGGTAAACATTGAATTACTGTTTCTGGAATGTAACAGTTGGGAGATTAACTGCATGCTTTGTATTTCTGTGAAGTTTGTTGCATAATTTTTTTGTGTAGGCATCTCTAGCTTTTAATCTGTTTGCAACTTAGTTTTTACTTCTGTTGGAGTCTGGTTGACATGAGTAGATCTTATCTGGTTTGTTTCCCTAGGGCCAATCGTTAATTTAATAATCCGTTGCTAAAGATGGACTTATTTCCCACCCACAACAATATATGAAGTGATCAGACAAATATGCTCCAGCATGCTCTGATAGTATTTAATGGAATGATAGTGTTGATCTACTACTTTTTTGTCATGCTGTTGATAGACTTACCTACCAGTACATGGAACTTTAGGCCTCCTTTTTTTCACAGGATAGGAATATCATAGGAATAGGAAAATCATAGGAAGTGAGATGACATATATCTCAATTCCTATAGGGAAAGAGATGTCATTTGATGCATAGGATAGGAATCTTTCAATTGAGTCTAGGCTAATGTTTCTTTTCCTTTGAAATGCGAAGGATTGGTTCCTATCCTACATAGGAATAGGAATCCATTCCTACAAACCGAACGGAGGGAGTATTTCCTACAAAATTCCTATCCTTTATAATTCCTACAAAATTCCTGTAAACCAAAGGAGGTCTTATGTTAAACAAGATGTTGTCGCATTAGTGAGATATTTTGCGTAAGTTGTTATGTCCCCCCCCCCCCCCCCCCCTGTCTTAACATGTTTTTCTTCTTATTTTTCTCTTGCAGCTGCTATGCAAATGTTGTTCTTCAGTGCTTGATGTTTACTCGACCACTTACAACGTATCTTCTGGGAGGGCTTCATTCGAAAAATTGTAAGTGCCTACTAAGTTTCTTATGCCATTCTTTTTCTCCATATTGCACTTGTTTGAGTAACTGCATAGTATCTTGTGTTTTCTAGGTTCCAAAAAGGCATGGTGTTTCATGTGTGAATTTGAAAGACTTATTGTGGAGGGCAAGCAGGGCAAGACTGCTTTATCACCAACTGGGATACTGTCCCATTTGCACGAGATTGGAAGTAGCTTTGGTCCTGGTAAACAAGAAGATGCTCACGAATTCCTTCGGTAAGAAAGCGATCATTACATTTTTTTCATCTATGTTGATTATTTACAGTTGACACTTTCAGAAACTTAAGCTGGAGTTTACAGAGAAGCTATGAATATTTATGTGTCAAGTTTTTCAATATAAGGTTTCCACAATAATTTGGTTCTTAAGTTGAATCTGCCAATGTTATACTTCAAATGACCAATTATGACGTGTTAGTGGATGGTAAATTTACTGACATGCTCTGCGTGACACTTTACTAATGGTGGATGAGCTATTTTGCAATCACAGAAGTTGAATGAGGAGAGGTGTACCAGCATCTCGTCTCTGCGTGTCGTAGGTTGTGGCGATGCTCTACTCCAGACATTGACCAACCCTCATCTTCTATTCACTTACACAAGCTGCGCCTTATGGGCCTAAGTGGTGATGGGCCAGGCCCATACCGGTTCAACACTCACTCCTCAAGATGGGTGGTAGATATCTATCAACTCTGTGTTGTCACATGCAAGTTACAGTCCTTTGTTCCCAGTCCCTTTATCAAGCAATATGCAATTAGCTGCCCAGCGCTGACACAACTGTTTGTTTCTTGCTTCTCCATGACACCAAATTTCTTCCCACAAACACACAATAGCCTGAAGTTGATCTTCTATCATCTGGATCATTCTCATCAGTAGCAAGAGATTCATTTTCAGGATTACCTTAATCAGTAGAGGCTCAGTGAGCAAAGTCTCCATAGGCAGCATCATCTACTTCTCTGCCCTTTGACGTCCCATTGTCCCCTTGAACTGCCATGTGTGCCCTCTGACCACCTGAGTATCCTGAATACCCACTTCTGCCTCTCGCAGTCCTCCCACTTCCCCATCTGCTATTTCCCCTGCCTCTGCCACGATTTGGACGGTTGAACTTCAGGTGGCCTTTCTCCCCACAGGTAAAACAGTCCCTGCTCTCTTTCCACTCCCTGCGCTCAGTGACGGTAAACGTCGAGGCCAGCACAACTCAAGAGATAGCCGCACCTCCTCTTGGGCCATTGCTGCAATAGCCCCATCAATAATAGGCAGGGAAGTTTGATGCAACAGGTAGGCCTTCCTGCCATCAAAGCAACCTTTGAGCCCCTCCAAAAGTTGCAGCACATGCCTGCATGCCATTCACTTGTGCCCTGACTCGATGCTTGGCTGCATAGTTCCAGAGGATCACAATTATCCTGGTCTGCCTACAATGCCTGTATCTCTGCCACATATGCCATCACTGCCATGTCACATTGACGTAGACGACGAATCTTCCCATCAGTTTGAGATATGAGGATGACATTGCCCTTGTCGGAGTACTGGGTGGGCAAAATCTTCCATATCTCAGCAGTACTGGGTGGACAAAATCTTCCATATCTCAGCAGCCTGTTGATAGCCCATCCATGGAGTGTCCAATAGGGGGTACTACCGAGTTCAACAGCCACCCAATAAGCAGAGAGTTGACGACCTTTCACTTCTTTCCCTCCGGACTAGCCTCGCCGCTTGGTTCTTCAATAGTACCCAACAAGTTTCCATCCAACTCCTTGCTCCACAGCCAACATTGCCCTTCGAGACCAGTTCAGATAATTAGTAACCCTCTCTAGCTTGATGTCAGTGGGCAACAGCTCGATCTTCCGAACCACTTCCTGTCGAGGAACGATGGCCCTAAAATTCAAGCCCCCCTCCTTGGAAGTGAGGAACAGTGTGAGCTTCTCGATAGCCTCAGCAAGGCCTTTCGGATTACTCATCTTCCCGACTAGCTGCACACAGTAACAACGTCCCCCTTCTCTCCCCCTGGCGAGTAGCTGTGTGCAGCAGCTATCACTTCCAGCAGAAGCAGCAGCAATTCAGCCCTCAGCAGTTCCAGCCTCCTCCCTCCCCAATCAGCGCACAAGTCTCCAGTAGCAGCAGTACATAGCAGTACGACCTCTGTCTTTCTCTGACCAAGCCGTGCCATCGCCACGTCTCCCGCGCAGCCCCGCCACGCAGCTCGCGCGCCACCTCCGCATCTTCCGCGCTCGCATGCAGCTGCTTGCGGAGATCCCCGCCAGTCGCCGCACAGCCGCGAGACGAGTCTCTACCGCTGAGATGAACCCCGCCGCTGCCTAGGGCTGTCAGGCCTAGGCGTTGCTGGCGTCTGATACCATGTTGAATGAGGAGAGGTGTACCAGCAGCTCGTTTCTGTGTCTAAGTGGTGATGGGCCAGGCCCAAACCGGTTCAACTATAGATTATGTCGACGTCCTTTTAGGGCTCAGTTTGTGAGGCAACAGTGTGGCATACTAGATTAGTTTGGCAATCTTTGTTCAACTGCGCTACTAAAATTTTCAATTAATTTATCTTTTCCTGTTAAACCGAAGGTTAGTTGAAGTCAACACTTTGTATAGTTGTTTGGAATTCATTGTTCAAACCAGGTGCTGGTTGACATTCTTATCAATGAAATATTCTTTGTGTCAAGTAGAAAACCTGATAGGACAGTTACCTAACAATGGCTTTTTCAGTATGTTTAGTTTTGGGGAATGACCTTGTCGAAAGTAAAATACTCCCTCCGTCCCATAATGTAAGACGTTTTTTGACACTACACTAGAGTAAAAAAACGTCTTACATTATGGGACGGAGGGAGTAGTTAATTACTTTTGGCAACTCCTTTCTCCAAGAGTTTTTCTTAATGGCACCACATTAACTGACATGTTTACAGGCACTCAATTGATGCTATGCAATCTGTATGCATCAAGGAAGCCAGAAAAGGTGGCGCTCATTGTTTAGCAGAAGAAACCACACTTGTACAACTAATATTTGGGGGCTATCTGAGATCTAAGGTTCAGCTTAGATTTTATTATTTTTGTATATTCAGTTACCTGAGAACACCCTGTGTCTTATTGATTATTTTACTCTGTTTCTTTCATAGATAAAATGCACAAGGTGTCATATTAGTTCTGAGCAATACGAGCGTATGTTAGATCTTACTGTTGAAATAGATGGTGACATCAGTTCACTCGAGGAAGCACTTCAGCGGTTTACATCTACAGAAGTCTTGGATGGAGATAATAGATACCAGTGCAGCAGGTAATGCCACTTCGGATCTTTAGCCTTCTGTACTGTTCATCCTGTGACCTTTTATCCACCGATCAGAGTCCTTGAGCTATCACTGAAACTATACCAAGCCGGGAGTTGAATTGAGGGTCGAAATACTTTGCCACATCATCTAATCAGGAATTTTATGGAGAAATAGAATCATTACCGCACAGCAGACTTGAACAACAGAAACATAATTGAAAGGGAAATAAAATAAATGGTAGGTATATTTTAAAGTTTGAGAGTGCTAGCCAAGAGTAGGAAAAAAAAGCTGTACATTGCAAGATAACAAAATGGCATGACAATACCAGTTTTTATTTGTACTATAAACATGGTATGGATTTCTCCTGTGGAAAATGTTGGTCGTGTGATTTTATGCCTTTTGCTATGTTGTTTTCTTCTATTATGACTACCTAAGATGGTGTGTGGGGCCATGACATTTGGATGGTTTTCAATGTAGACTGCTTGAGTGCTCTGAATTGTATCAGGCTGTTGTTTTACTCAAAGTTTGAGTGGGTAATTGCTCAATGGATTGGATTGTGAGTTATGAACCAGATATGTTGATATGTTTAAAGCTTCAAACGAAGCATGTAAATATGACAGTATGAAATATTGTAAATTTTCGAGAGAATCTTTTTCCTTCTTGCTGTTGCCTTCTACTGCTAGTTGCTGATTTGAGAATTATACAATATTGCAATTGGAGGATCAATACTTAAGAAATTAGCATGTTACCTTCTTATACCTTAGTGTTGACAATATACCAACTTCCTTTAGGGCCGGCTGAAATAATAAGGTAGGTTGTATAACTCTGATTGGAAACATTGTTCACTTCAATGTTTCTAGAAGTCAGATGTTGTAGCTTATTTTATTCAATTCATTATACTATATAATGAATTATGCAAGGATTGAAATTGTTGCTTCTCTTTAGTCTTGCTTTCTTTTCTCCTAATGCTATTACTCTTAACTTGAACCTGTATGTCAGATGCAATTCCTATGAGCGTGCTAAGAAGAAGTTGACAATATCGGAAGCCCCCAATGTCCTGACTATTGCATTGAAAAGATACCAGGTACCATATAAAATACCATCTTATTGAGGGCTAGACGCCAAACACACTTGCATAGCTCTCTTTTGTGTTGACATTTGAATCGTTGTATTTGGCCTTTTTCTGGAGTTCAATTGTTTTAGTTTTGATCAGGTCTTGCAAATTGAGTTCCTCTAATTTTGTCCCCCCCCCCCTTCTTATTTGTACAGTCTGGCAAGTTTGGGAAGATCAGCAAAGCCATCAGATTCCCAGAGACCCTGAACTTATCTTGCTACATGAACTCAACTGATGACAATTCTCCTGTTTACAGCCTATATGGAATGGTTGTCCATCATGATGTCATGAATGCTGCCTTTTCTGGTCATTACGTATGTTATGTCAAGGACACACATGGGAAGTGGTACAAGATAGATGACAGTCAGGTATACTTGCTCTTTCTGGACATATCAAGACGGGGTTATGCCTGTCTGGACGTTAACAATTTTTGAAATCATTTTTTTGGTAAACATATTTCCATATTTAGTATCTGTTTGTTTTGAATAAACGAGACTGCCGGTGCGGATTTTTGGGACATAGTTCTAGGCGCACCTTATATAACATTTTAATTTTAAAAATTATAAAAAAATCAAACAATTCTGAAACTTTTTTGTGGCTAACTTGGTCGAGTGTTCTACTCATGTATGAAGTTTCGCGAAGAAATGGCTTCGGTACTTATGGGAGAAAAAACACAAAATTGCAATTTCAAAAAACTTGAATAGTAACTTTTATATAGAACCAAGTTTATCCTTTTTCCGCACAGAAGACCACGGAAGTCATCTCTTTGCGAAACTTTACACGTGAATATAACATTATACCATATCCATTACAAAAAAGAACTGGAATTGTTTGACCTTTTTTATATTTTTAAACTTTTTTTTCAATTAGGCTGCGCCTAGACCCAGGTTCCATTTGGTACTTTTTTTTGCCTTATGGGAATAGCAATCAGATTACACCTCTTATCCTAGTGATCGTAGTGTATATTCTTGTAATGCAATAGTGAAAACAAATTATTTGGCTTCAACAGTGACTGCGCCGGTATCGGTGTTGCTTCGGAGTAATCAGATAGCGATCCTGTATTCTGAATAGCTGGTCTTTGCTGTGCGCAGGTCAAACCTGTATCTCTGGAAAATGTAATGTCGAAGTGTGCATATATGCTGCTCTACGCAAGGTGAACACCACCATTCCTCTTCTTTTTTTAGAGATACCAGGAATTTCATGCGCCTTCCCATCAGATTTCTTACCAGTACATTCTGAATCCTCCATTAACCATATCAGGTGTTCACCAAGGGCGCCAAACTCTGTACGACATGCTATGATGGTTAACGACCCATCATATGCGAAGAAGGCCAAGCATAAGCCAAACTTGGAGCAGACACCATTGCAACGGGGTTCCTTGAACAGACACCAAGGTGGTGAGTTGCATAGTGATCACATTACAGATAACCTCACCCGCAGATTTGATGAATTTGGGGACGCACCATATCCAGCGGCAGAATCACCAAGCCCAAGTGAGAGCTCATCGTTGTTCAGCAACTCTGATGCTGGGTCACACAGCACAGTGAGCACAGATAGCAGCGAAAGCACAAGGAACTCAACCAGCACTGATGACTATGAACAGTACTTTTTTGGGAGCTCAGATCAAATGTATCTGGGAGGCCCTAGAGGGGCACATGAGGAAATCGGCTATATGAGCTATTCTCGGTCGAGATCTGCCTTGGGCACCAGCTCATCAGGCCAGGAGGTGGATGAAGAGAGGTCTGTGGAGCAAAGGTTTGAGGTTAGTAGAGGGGGTTGGCTTGAGGGTGGTGAAAGCTCACCCTTGTCGTACACTGACCAAAGTAAGCACCACTTGTTAACAGAACAACATAGGCAGTTTGGTGGTAGTGAGCATGACCCTGGAGAAGCCAGGGGCAGTGTCTTGTTGAGAAGATCGGCTAGAGAAAAGACCGCCCAAACATTTTATTGATGTGGAGGGTTGGGTTGAATAATGTAGCTTCTGTCATTACCTCGTTGCAGTGGAAATATGAAAATGGGCAATTCGTAGAGCGGTTTTCCAGAAATGCAAAGCAGTTTAGTTCTTGTTCTTTGATATCGTCTTTGTAGCAGTTTCTCAGATTACAGTGCGCACACCTGATGAGTGATGACACTGGCTAAATTGATCTGCTGACTTCAGTCGGGCAGATGGATGAATCTGGTCTCCGTGGTAGGCGGCTAGCCAGCAAATTTAGCCACCTGAAATCTGCACCACGAAATACTCTTTGAGCCTTTTTTTGAAACAAAACATCGCCTTGGAAATAACAGTTACATTGTTAATAAGAAAAGTTGCAATATCATTCATAGGTTCCTCAAAACAATCTAGTCACAGAAAATTTAGCTAATCTAGCAATTTTATTTGCTTCCCTATTACAATCAAAACTAATACGTGAAAAATCGCACGCCATAAAATAACAATCATCAAAAACTGTTGTCGACACTCCCGCTGAATGTCCTCCGTTCTTCATTATGTCAACTACTTCCATATCGTCGGTGCTAACAACAAGAAATTACATCTTAGAGTCAACGCTTCTATTGTTAAAGACATCTGCACACCAATTCATCCCCCAGTTCCCGCCATAAAATAACAATCATGTCGACACTCCCGCTGAATGTCCTCCGTTCTTCATTATGTCAACTACTTCCATATTGTCGGTGCTAACAACAAGAGATTACATCTTAGAGTCAACGCTTCTATTGTTAAAGACATCTGCACACCAATTCATCCCCCAGTTCCCGCCAGTAATGAACTTTTCTTTGTCATCTCTAATGTCAGCCCCAGCTGTACCTCTAAGCATGTCCTGATCAAAAGAAGCATCGACATTCAATTTCACAAAACCCTTGGGAGGTCTTACCCATCCCCCTGTTCTGATTGTTGCCCTTGAGGAGTGAGCTTAACATAATTTGCCACTATAGCACAGTCTCCCATCAAGGTTTGGTAAGCATATCGGGACTTTTCCCTGATGAACTAGCGACTGTTTATTCCACAATAAATACCAGGCTGTTATAGCAATCAATTGATGTGCATTCTGGGTGCCTACTGTAGATAGCTCTTTCTCTGGCATAAGAAGTAAAAACTCAAGAACTGCCTCTCCCGCACGATCGATAACACAAGCTTTACTGATGGCCTCATGCAATCCCAGCTTTCTCCAAACTTCTTTCGCCTTCTGACATAGAAACAACACGTGTATTGTATCTTCTGGTCCATTCGAACATGATGGGCAAATGAAAGAAATTTTCATATGTCTATTAGCAAGTGTAACACGATATGGGAGTGTTCCGTGCAAGGTATACGCCATATGAAAAATCTTCACCTTTGTTGGACAAAATAATTTTCAAACCTTTCTTCAAATAGGATTAACATTTGTTTTCCCCATACCATTGTGTAGTTCAATTTCCTCCCATGTTGTTTGTTCCATTCCTCTAAGTAAGCTGGCCGAACCGTGAAACACCCATTCTTTGTGTAATTCCAAGCAATGAAATCCGTCATATTATGCAGAGAGAGGGGGATCACTAGCACCCTTTAAGCATCAACTGGCCACAATGTTTGTCTTACTAAATTATCATCCCAAAAATTGGTGACCGGATTGATAAGGTCAACAACTTGCAACTTTTGATAGCCGGTGCCCTCTTCTAGGCTATTTTTAAAATAATACACATTTTTTTAGTAAATTTGAGAAATATTACACCGTTTTGATTCTTTTCAAAAATAATACAGCTTCAGCTTGTGCGAAGCCGATTGGCTTCTGTCGGCCATGGGGAAGACAATAAGGCCCAGTCGGCCACGGCTAAGCCGATTAGTGGGTGGGCCACCCGACGCACGGTCAGTTGGCCCAGGCCTGCATGCAGTCGGCCACGGCAAAGCCGATAAGTGGCTATATGCATGCAAATGTGTACGTTTACAAAGCCAGGTAGTGCAAATGTAGTTGCAAGCGGAGTCGCTCACGTACACTAGCAAGTTTCAAGCTGATTGCTTGTCATTGCACCCAAGATGACACTGCACACTAGTAAGAGCAACTCGGCGTCCGCTCGACCGCCCGCTCGGTGTCCAACCTGTTTAACATTTGGATCGGCAGTACGTCCAACGTGCTGATCCATATTTGTCGGCGTGGCCGGCCGGGCGTCCTTTTTCAACAAATATGCACAAATTTTGCATTATTTGACAAGCAGACATATAAAAAATAGCATAGTTTCACAACCAAATAAAGCATAGTTTTACAACCAAATGGGATGGGAGGTAGGGGCGGAAAGCTCCGATGCCCGTGCGGCGAGTGGTGGTGGCGGCGGCGAGGTGACGACGTTGGGGGGAGGTGTGTTGGCACCGGCTGCTAGCAGAGGCACCGACAAATGGGCAGCGGCAGACAAACAAAAAATGAACGCGCGTCCGTTTGGGTCGGTGCGTTGGACCGACTTTTCTGTTCGCCATGACCCAAACATGGACAAAATGGGTCGGCGTATTGGAGTTGCTATAATATATTGCAAACTGGACCACTCAGCTGACTTGGGACTCCCATCCAAGCATACGTACAGATAGCGTTGGTTGATCTTGATTAGTACTAAATCATTGATGGCGAGTGTTGTCGCGTCCATCCATTATTCTAATAGAATGATAGTCATTTTCACTCATACATATATAGGCATGAAATATGTATGTTTATTTTATCGATCCTAGAAGGACATG
Organism: Triticum aestivum; assembly: GCF_018294505.1. Lineage (NCBI taxonomy): Eukaryota > Viridiplantae > Streptophyta > Magnoliopsida > Poales > Poaceae > Triticum > Triticum aestivum. Next base: position 277,218,049 of record NC_057813.1, read on the forward strand.
CTACTTATTTCCATAAGTGGCTATTTCTCCATGTTCATACCAGGGTTGTGTGTACCAGCAAATCTAAAACAAAATATTGGAAATCAGAAGTATTTCAGATTACAATGAAGAAAAACCATGTTCCCCCAATCATGGTACAACCAATCCATGATTTATAGCATACGAAAACATGTCTACATATACAAGAACACATCATTTATGTGCACACCAAACAAAAAATACAAATCAAAACACATAAATAGACAAAACCAGAACCCTAAGTATGTGGCACTCACCAAAGCTCCATGAGTAGATATCAAGGTCTTATGAATTGTACTACTATTTTTTTGGGTGGTGTAGAAAGTCCTTGTCATTTTCATTGCAGAATGGAGGGAGTACTATAACATTTCATGGACCATGCTCTGCTTTCTTCTGGTTTGCAATTGCATTGTGTCTTAAGGTGTACTTGCTCATATTTGAGGTTGAAGAATTCCATATGATTTGCAATAAGAAAAGTTTTCTTAATCTCAATATCCAATGTGAGTAGGTTAATGTAAAACAAGGTCAAGTTGTGTTACATGCTAAACAACTTACAATTTCTTGCATGGAAGTATAAAAAAAGTGATTAATAGTAAGGTAGATCAATCGAGGAAATAACTAAATGGGTAGTCTCCTGAAAAAAGCACATATAATTACTCCCTATTAAGTAACAACAGGGTGTATATTGATGATGCAAACAACAACACTACCCAAGGAGGGGGTTTCCTAATATAAGTAAGAGAACACCATCTATCAATTCAGAATCGGAAATTGAGTACGATTATGGAACTGTCCTTACTATATCTTTTAACTTGCAAACATACAACCTATGTGTCAAATATAAAATTGCCTAAATTGTTTAATTCTTCGTGCATGTGCATGCACGTATATGTGTCCGTGCTAATTATGATACATCCCACATGCTAGCGGTGGAGCAATATTAGGCACCTGCTTTAAAACACATAAGAATATATTGAGATATAGTTGGCAACAAAGATAAATGACCGCCAACATAGTCAGGTTGCTTCACTTCTTCCAAAAGAACTTTACTCAATTTTATAATTGAGAGATATCTAAAGTAAATGGTGAAGAAGATCGCAACCCAGCCACTTGATGCTACGTAAAAACTCGAGTATCTTTTGATAAAAAAGTATTAGCTTCTAATGTGTAAGCTCCCCTCTGACCAGAATCTAGGTGGCCTCAACAACCCAACGAAAATGTGCAAGCTGAAAATAAGCTCAAAAACACCTAATATGGTGGCATTTATGCAATAAATACCAACTTGTTTATATATATATATATATATATATATATATATATATATATATATATATATATATATATATATATATATATATATATATATATATAGTCTATTAGTGACCCTGGGTGAGGAATAATATTCTTCACCCGGATCAATCGACCGAGCGAAACGTTAGTCAATTTAATTTAGATCGATGGAACAGTTACCCGGTCGCCCACCTCCCCCGGGTGTTAAAAAAAAGAGCCCACTCCCCCGGTCCGTTCCTCTCTCCCTCTCCCTCCCAATCTCCCATCTCGTCATTGCGGAGGCAGCGACAGCGGCAGCGACGTCACCGGAGGGACGACCCGGCGGCGAGGACTACCTCTATGGCGAGCGGAGTACTTCCTTTCCTCTCTCATGCGGTAGGGATTCAGAGGCGCCGTGGGTGGTGTAAGATCCGGGCGAGCTCGGCAGCGACAATGGCCTTCTCCGGCGTCCCTCTCCACCGGCGGCTGTATTATCGCCAGTAAGACCCCCCCATCCTCCTCAACTTCCCCTATCCTCTTCCATGAATTTTGAATTTCTAGGTTTAGGGTTATTGTTTTTTGGGAGCGGTGCAGGGGAAGAGGAAGAAAGACCAAGAAATGAAAGGATAGAAAAATGAGGAGCTCAGGTGATGGAGGTAATGCTGGAGACGGGCTCCTGGCTGTGGGATCAGAGGTGTAGATCATAGCGGAGGAGATGAGCCATGTGGATGGCATAGAAGAGGGGAGCTCAAGGCTGCGGAGACGAAGGAACAACAGTAGAGTATCAGGCGCTTCGATCTAGCTGAGATCTTTTTTTGTTTGTCACGGTACATGTGAATCCTCTCTTTGGTTTTTCTTTTGTCTAAATTTACTAATTTCCATCCTGTAGCAATAAATGATTGTTATGACTTAATTGAATGTTAGTAATGATGTACATAAAGAATCAACCTGTACCTAGCTGACAATGCTAATTCTTGTGTTAATTGAAATTTCCACATACGTACGAGCAATATTTCTTAATTAAAGAATATTCACTTTACGAGGATTTTTGTTCTGTGCTATTCTTAAGATAAGATTTGAATTGATGATGCTAACTTTATGTTTTATGAATTTATTAGGCAAACGAGGAATTGGAATTCTGCCAAGAAATCTAGGAGTGGAACAATATGTATGCAAGGGACTTGGAGACGAGGCAATGGTGCGCTGGCGAGAACACTATTGTTCTGATGCATTAGGATTGGGGTTCGGCTGCTCTTCAGTTTGTTATATCAAGGTTTGTTGCATCAGTCACTTCAGGAGATTGTCATGTACGCCAGGAAATTAGCTTGATTCAAAGATAGTACAATCAGGCATAGCTGTTGGCGTAGCTAGCTGGACTATGCAGTTACCTAATTGGAATTCACGACTAGTGTTTTCGGCAGTTCCAACAAATCAAAGATTTTGTATAAAGCAAACAAATTTTCCTATTAGCAAACATTAACTGTGTTAGTTGCATAAGAACAGGACAAGGTGACTGTTCTATTTTGGAGTTTGTTAAGCCATCTACAAAAAATGAATAACCCGATTTAGATTAAGGAGTGTTTACTAGTTGTGTGCTCATATAAGTAAATGGTTTAGGTGTACGTGAATCTTTAAATTGTTCTTTTCTAGGACAATTTCTAAGACTGTTTTCCTTTTACCCAAAGGTTTTGAAGCTTTGGGAGCCTGCGGCCGGTTCGACGGGTGACATCAGCAAGCGCCGGCCAGCCTCGGCACAGCTGCGGGTGGTTATATGGTGGGCGGAGTACACGAGTGGGTTCCGATGTCAGGGTACGGTGGCAAGCTAAATCCTGAGTCCAGCTAGGCTTTTTTTTCGTTCAGATTTTGTTACTGTTTTCCATTCGGGATTTCATGGTGAGCAAACCTAGTATTTGCAGTTGTTTGTTTCAGAAATTCATGTCCTGACATCAAATTTCGTTTGTAAGGTAAATCCTGCCAACAAGTCGATGCTATGGGCTTACTAGTTCTCTTAGTTTTTCTATTCTAATTTTGTATGTAATTTAGATGAATACTGTCTATTTAATTCAGGGATACGTTCAACATGCTTGTGAGGTACAGATTTTGTAGGTCCAGTTGTAAGTGTTTGCTTGATTTGTCGCTCAAGTTTCATGTTCTAATGATGCTCCTTGACTTCAATACAATGTTGGCATGTAGGATGACCATCTATGCAACTTATCATGCACAAATTAAAAAAAGCTTGGCTCATCTTCTGCATGTCTTCAAGGAATAATTTCTGATGTATAACGAGATAATGATTTTTTCTTTTTATTTCTTATCATGCGGCTAGTTGCTACAAAAAATTAACACATACATCGCCACTTATCATTAAAACAAAATCATATCTGCCAAGTTTCTACATTCCGTCGAAGCTTGCAGATTTACATCTATTTTGGTACATTATTAAAACAAATCGTAACCATGGATTCTATATGGAAGATCGAAATATCATTTTTACATTAGGTTCATGTACTCTCAAGGAATCGACTTTGTTCATCTTCAACCCATTTTCCTATCTTGCAAAGCTATCCATTCAAGTATGGTCAATTTCTACTCTGTGACTTAATACATTTGTAACACTGGCATCGTGCCATTGACATGCCCTTTTTTCGCCCCATTTAATATTGATTCATCTACATGGTTATATGCATGTTTTTGCATACATAACTTATCCAGTCCGCTATTGATCATTTTCATTTTTCATCCCAGCAGTACGCCGATAGCCTATCCAGTCTGCTATTGATCATTTCCATTTTTCATCCCGGCAGTATGCCGATATCTATAATCGAGCCAATAGTTCCAAAACATTGCTTCACAATTACTCGGCAGTATTTGTCTATTTGGGCAGCACATAGCTGGCTTCGGTGGGTGGCATGTCATGTCCATTCTCAATTGAAGTTGCTCTGAAAATATCGAACTCTGCCATGAAATAGAAAAGATAGAACTTTCCTTCACATCGTTGATTTTTCTTAGTCTTCCTTTTGTGAAGCTGTGTAGCATTCTTCCTTTTACTAGCTGTAATTTCGTCTTGTGTTGCAATACATGGATCTGTTAATTTATCCATCCTAATTATTTAATGTTGAATTCCAATATCTGGTGAGTGGGATATGTACTAACAAGTTATTTTGCAGATAACCACCGTCCATAGCTCTCATGTGAATGTGGCAAGGCCACAAAACAAGTTTTCCATCGCCAGATATCCAACAGATCAACTGGTGTTATGGATGCTTCTTAAAGATATTTTTTTGTCATTTCAAACATCAAACACCAACTATTCACAATGGAGACAGGAAACGTGTAGCTTCTCATGTCAACTAAGTGAGCCTGCCAATTGTGGCAATGGAAGGAGGTGGCATGTCGCCTCATTCATGAGGCTGTTAGTTTCATAACAGACATTTTCCAGTTGCATATCTTTTGTAAAGTGTTCAGACTGTTTTTTTTAGCAAAGAAATAAAATTTCTAAGACTTTATCTAATTTTACTTTTTTTCCGATTGTAATACTGAATCAGTTTGTCACAGTTGTTTTCCCTTCTTAATAGTCTTGCAGTTTTTAAAACAATCCAATTTTGCTAGAGACTAGATGTAATTAGCGAAAGATACGTACAATATACGCACACATCCTATGGGTAAAAAAGTCAGAAACGCCTCTACTGCTCATTCCATAATATTAGTTGCAACCATGCACGACCTAAAAAAGTGACCTGCATGTCGTAAGTTTACCTCCCTTTTTTTTACGGAATGGAAGCTAATTCTTTTTTTGACATGTAATTCTACCTCAAATGCTTTTGTTCCTTACCTTTTCAGTAGTGGCCGTGGGAGATGGACTGGGGTGCTACCCGTCACCCTGGGTGAGGAATCACTCTAGGTGAGGAATTCTTATTCCTCACCCCAGTCCACCCCTACGCCACACTAATCCAAAACATGCGAAGTAAACTTACGTCATTGGACAAGAAAGCAGACCCGCAAGAAGTACCGTGAGGTAATTTTATGGGGAGGAGGTGGCGAACCAGACCAGCGCCCACCACAGCCAACGCAAAAGCGTCAATGTAAATTTACCTCACACAGTTACAGTCATGGATCAGCACGCTTGCCTTGACTCCACGATGTGCCTCCAGCCGTCGATGCACGTAGGGCAGATAGGTTATGCCCATGCACTTACGGAATGCACTGATTACAAAGATAAACACCTTTTCCAAAATGACAGCTAGCTTGGACTTACAAAGCTAGAAACGTAGTTTACGTCCATGGGTTAGGAAGTTCATCTTACGAAAAACTGGACCCGCTTATGTTAGTACTCCCTTCGTCCGGAAATACTTGTCATCAAAATCAATAAAAGGAGATGCATCTAGACGTATTTTAGTTCTAGATACATCTCATTTTATCCATTTTGATGATAAGTATTTTCGGACGGAGGAAGTATATACTACTATTAAATTTCAGGTCTGCTCAATACACATAGAGACGGTGTTCCTGATATTGGGTGTATTTTATACCAGGTCTCCTACTAACATACCAGGTCTCTTTGCAAAATAAAAGACCCACCTCGCCTTGTAAAAAAAAGATATCCCTTGTTATTGGTAGTTCAATAAGACAGTCGAAAGCTAGTAGAATATTCTTCTCCAAGGGGCAACAACTTGTTGAGATGGAATAAGTGTTACTAATAAATATGGCAAAATCAAAGTTAATGCCAACAAGTTTCTTGTCAAAAAATTCATATCAAAGGGATGCATGTTGCGCGGTTATAGCGGTTATAGTGGCAATACACATGAGTGGCTCCATTCTCAATGCTAAAATGCATTCAGTTGATAAGGATTCCCCAAAAGTCGGGGCAATATGTGAAATTACATCAGTGTACTTGCAAACAGACAGATCAGGCACATTGTAATTTTGCTAATGCAGAGACCTTCAGCTCTGATCCTGAAGTTAATATTCTTCATCTTCTCCCTAACAATGTAGTTATGCCCAACCTTTCCGGTCACACACACACACACACACACACACACACACACACACACACACATGGATCAGGGACTGATTACATGCCACAATTACAACATGAGCACGAGCTTCAGCAAACAAACAGGGCGAAAGACAGAAAATGTGTTGACTGCATAACCTGTAAAGAAGACATTTGTACTACAGTAATGTCCCTACGATCTACGTACATACTAAAAATATAGCAAACATCCTGGCAATTGGATTATAAAACAGAACAACGAAGACACTGGAGTATATACTGCCAATCATACTCAATTATCAACGAAATCGAGCCAACTAATTTAGAAGGGCAAAAAAGGATTTGATTATGGTAACCAACCCGAACATAGGTAATGGTGGCTCCCTGGCATGCCATTTATACGGCCCTCTCCATCTGCAAGGGAGAACGACGAGACAACCACCAAGAAAGTCAAAGTGTGACTGGGATATGGAGGATACTTCTTCCCAGAAACCATATGATAGGTACCAGACACAATAAATAAATGGAAAAAAATAGAAGCTACTATTCAACAAAAAAAATCTCGGCCTAACTTCTGTGATAACAAGTTCAGTTTGAATGTGAAATTTTAGCCGACGACAGTAAGAAACATTAATATGAACAGCTGAGGAACATATCCCTCCAGAAATGTCATCAAATAAGATTACTAAAATGATTATCACAGTTACAGTTATGTCACCTGGTCTGCCCTACCTGAAGTCATTATCTGAGGCTACAAGGAGATGGTTGCAGGAGGCACTTAGATAAAGACAATGTCTTCCTCTCCGACCAACACGGAATCCGCTGCCTTCAGTCCGTCCTCGTTTTGCCATTGTTCTTCCTACCATGCACCGATTATCCACGACAGGCCTGACAATCGACGAATCAGCTGGAGCACCACACAAAAGTACATCTGATTCATCAGGAAGCTACTTTTCTGTTTGAGAAAACCATGTGATAAAATCATAAACATGTTAACTCACTTGTACTGGTGCTCACACATAGGACATGATAACTATCACATATAAATCTCCAAAACTAGCAACAACTTTCTCCAGCGTCTATTGCCAAAATCGAAGCTTCTCTTCTAGATCGTGCAATAAATGCAACTAAAATATAAAGAGTAATTTGCGCTGATTGAAGTGCACACGTACCATAGTATAAAATCAATTGTAGCCTCCTGCTCCACTTGTGCCGCTATCTATAAATCGAATAAACCTCCAAGTAAGCAATTCAACAAGCACGGCATGAGCACAAAACAGAAATGGATATATAGTTCAGTAATTCTACGAATTAATCAAATAGTGGAATCCTAATCATATATTTTAAATACAAATAGATCAAACAAATAAGGACATTGCTGGAGTTATAGGAGGTTAAAAAAGAAATGATAGGATGAGAAATCAGGGCTCACCTGAAGCAACAGAGGTGAAAGCTGCAGACCAAGAAAGGATGCCCCTGCCTCTGATGAATAAATAGGCAGTTTTTCGATTAAATTAGTCCATGAATAAATCATGAGCATGACATGAACAGCATTGATAACACACTGATTACGATCTAACAGAGCATGTACTACGCACATAGTAGAAACATCTACGCATATCGCTAGTACTGCTACAACAGAAAGAAACACGAGAGGGATAAGCGATGTATACCCTCCAATCGTCCACGCGGCGGCGGTGACGGTGGCAGCAGCCGCGGCATCCTCGGCGGCCTTCTTGTCAGCCTCGGCCTTCTCAGCGGCGGCACGGTCGGCGTCGGTCGACATGGTGATGGCGAAGGTGATGCGGACGTAGATGAACAGAAGCGAGCAGTCGCGTAGTCGCTACCCAAAAACCTAATCGCTCCTCTCTCGTACAGGATCCGGAGAGGCGGGGTTTCGGAGGCCTGCTCTCCCGTCAACCGTGTACGCAGTGAACGGGATGGAGTCACCGGCGGCAGCAGCAGCAGAGGAAGGACGTGGGCGTGGAGGCGGAGATGGAGATGCGTTCTGTTTCGCGGCGGCTAGGGTTGGCAGCGCCCCATATATATATGTGCGGCCGCGCGTGGAGAGACGTGGGCTGAACCCACGTCCAAGTCGGTAGCCCACGATCCGACGTCTCAGATCGTGGCCCTACCTGTCAAAGACTCTTCGTTCCTGACCGGCAAAAAGAAGCGCATAGGAGTGAGCTCGGCTCGGCTCAATCCCGCAACCCGCGGCGCGTCGTGACGAGGCGTGGCGTGGCGAGGCGAGCGGAGGAGGAGTGCGCGAGGGCTTCTTTTCTTCTCAAGCTCCAATAGCATGAGGGAGAGAATCCCTTATAAACCACTCCAACTCGACGAGGCGTGGCGTGGCGAGGCGAGCAGAGGAGGAGGAGTGCGCGAGGGCTTCTTTTCTTCTCAAGCTCCAATAGCATGAGGGAGAGAATCCCTTATAAACCACTCCAACTCTTCTTCCACTAGCATGGTGGGACTAAACTTCCCACCACCTTGTCATGCCACCTACATGGGCCCTTAGAGATTAAATCTGAAATTGTCATATGGACTCTAGGCCCATCTCATATTTCAACAATCCCCTACCAGATCTCAGGGGCCCACTTTGTCCTTTGTTCCAAACGTTGTTTTGATATACCAGCATCTCAGTGGAGACCGATTAAGGTTGAGCTCCACCTAGACCAAGTAGTTACACTCCTTCACAACTGAACAATGGACTATGCCTTGAATTGTCGGTTTGGCGTCAAGAAGTTTCACCACAAGTCTCACTGATATGAGACTGCCGAAGGCCGACCCCTCGGATGGAGTATATTAGTCACACTCCTGGCCTGTTCATGAGCTTGCTAGAGATCACCCCAATCTCATAGACTGTGACCAACAGTCGGGCTCATATAGGTGTGTTCCTTCAAAGATCGCTCTGTAGGATAGCATCTTGCTTATACATATAAGCCTTGGAACACATTAAGACAGTAGTCATCCTTCCATACAGTTTCCGAGAGTATTGCATCTCCAACGGAGTGGGTTAGTAAAGTTACTCTCCTCAGTTCACCACTGGCTTGTTTTCCCAGGTCCTACTTCACGGGATCTCCGATCACATAGGTTGGGTTACTACCATGGCAACTCATGTGGGTCTCATACCCATCTCCCTCGATGCACTATCTATCACAACACGCGATAGCCCTTTTGTAAAGGGATCTGCCAGATTCTTAGCCATATGGACATACTCCAACGCTATCACTCCGGAGTTTCTTAATTTTCTGACAGCTTTTAATCTCATTCTTATGTGTTTGTTGGACTTCATGTTGTCCTTTGAACTCTTCACCTTGGTGATGACAGTCTGATTGTCACAGTTCATAAGGATAGCCGGAACCGGTTTATCAACCAATGGCAAGTCCATCAAAAGATCACGAAGCCATCCTGCTTCGACACCAGATGTGTCTAATGCTGTTAATTCTGCTTCCATTGTCGATCTCGTTAAGATCGTTTGCTTGCAAGACTTCCAGGAAACAGCGCCACCTCCAAGAGTAAACATATACCCAGTCATCTCATCAGCATCAGAGATCCAATTCGCATCACTATACCCTTCAAGTACCGACGGGTATCCGGTATAGTGAAGTCCGTAGTTTATAGTACCTTTCAGATAGCGCATAACTCTCTCAATAGCATGCCAATGTACATCACCCGGATTGGAAACAAACCGGCTTAGTTTGCTCACAGCAAACGCGATGTCAGGCCTCATTGCGCTTGCTAGGTACATGAGCGAACCAATGATTTGAGAGTATCTCAGTTGATCCTTAGCTGTGCCTTCGAACTTTCGAACCAACACACTAGGATCATATGGTGTTTGAGATGGTTTGCAGTCCGAATATCCAAAACGGCTCAACACCTTCTCAACATAATGGGATTGCAGAAGTGTGATCCCACCCTCATTATCTCTCAGTAGCTTGATGTTCAAGATAACATCAGCCACACCAAGGTCCTTCATCTCAAAGTTCTGAGACAGAAACGACTTAACCTCCTCAATGACTTTGAGGTTGGTTCCGAATATCAGTATGTCATCAACATACAGGCACAGTATGACTCCTTCGCCCCCACCATGGTGATAGTATACACATTTGTCAGCTTCATTAACAACGAAGCCAACAGATGTCAGAGTTGTATTAAACTTGTCATGCCATTGCTTAGGTGCTTGCTTCAGGCCATATGAAGATTTCAGCAACCTACACACCTTTCTGTCCTGACCATCTATCACAAAGCCATCTGGCTATTGCATGTAGATTTCCTCGTTTAGCTCTTCATTCAAAAAAGCCGTCTTAACATCCATCTGGTGGACGAGAAGACCGTGCGAGGCCGCCAACGAGAGTAATACTCGAATGGTGGTCAGTCTAGCCACAAGTGAATAAGTATCGAAGAAATCTTCCTCTTCTTTCTGGTCATAGCTCTTGGCCATAAGTCTAGCCTTGTACTTTTCAATCGTACCATCGGGCCTAAGCTTCTTTTTGAACACCCACTTACATCCCAATGGTTTGCAACCATAGGGATGCTCAGTGATCTCCAATGTCCCGTTAGCCATGATGGAATCCATCTCGCTACGGACCGCATCCTTCCAGTAGTCAGCTTCTGGAGAGGCATACGCTTCTGAAATAGAAGTAGGAGTATCATCCACGAGGTACACGAAGAAATCATCACCAAAGGTCTTTGCAGTCCTTTGTTTCTTGCCCCTACCAAGGGTTTCCTCGTCATCCTCCTCAGGATTCCCATCATGTGTTCGTTCATAATATTCCATAGGAATGGCAGGCTCAGGAGTCTCCTCAGATTCCTGTCTAGAAGTGCTTTGTACATCTCTCATGGGGAAAATGTCCTCAAAGAATGTAGCATCCTTAGACTCCATAATTGTACCAACCTTCATGTCAGGTACCTCATATTTCACTACTAGAAATCTATAGCCAACACTATTCATAGCGTAGCCCAAATTAACGCAGTCCACAGTCTTTGGTCCAAGCTTACGCTTTTTGGGGATCGACACATTAACTTTCGCCAAGCAGCCCCAAGTACGTAAGTACGAGAGTGTTGTCCTTCTCTTGGTCCACTTCTCATAAGGAGTGATCTCGTTATCCTTTGTCGGAACTTTATTCAGGACATGACATGATGTCATTCTAGCCTCCCCCCACCATGCCTTGGATAAACCCGACGTATCTAACATGGCGTTAACCAAAGTTAGAGTACGGTTTTTTCGCTCGGCAACACCGTTTGGCTGGGGTGAGTAGGGAGGCGTCCTCTCATGAATAATACCGTGTTCCGCACAGAAGGCATCAAACTCTTTCGAGAAGTACTCTCCACCACGATCCGACCGGACTCGTTTAATTTTCTTTTCGAGTTAATTCTCAACTTCGGCCTTATAGATTTAAAGTAGTGTAGAGCCTCATCTTTGGTATTTAACAGGTACACATAGCAATATCTAGTGGAATCATCTATCAAAGTCATGAAATATTTCTTTCCACCTTTAGTCAACACACCATTCATCTCACAAAGATCAAAATGCATGAGTTCAAGTGGCGCCAAGTGTCTCTTCTCTGCTGCCTTGTGAGGCTTGCGAGGTTGCAATCAGCTTATCTCCAATCACGCTCAAAACCGCCCCGAGGAACTCGACAGTGGCCTCCTTGAATGCCTTCTCCTGTTCAGGAGCGATCGTTCCTGTGGGAGTCACACCGGCGACCCAGAACACGTTCATGGCCGTGAGCCATAAGGTGGTCTTGGTCTGCCAACGCTTAAAGTATGTCCCCGTAAACGGGGACGGTTTCAGTGCAGCAGCAAAACCAGAATTCGAAAAACTCCTACACACATTAGGTTTTTGGATTGATGAATAAATAGGCAGTTTTCGATTAAATTAATCCATGAATAAATCATGAGCATGACATGAACATCATTGATAACACACTGATTACGATCTAACAAAGCATGTACTACGCACATAGTAGAAACATCTACGCATATCGCTAGTACTGCTAGAACAGAAAGAAACACGAGAGGGATAAGCAATGTATACCCTCCAATCGGCCACGCGGCAGCGGTGACGGTGGCAGCAGCCGCGGCATCCTCGGCGGCCTTCTTGTCGGCCTCGGCCTTCTCAGTGGCGGCACGGTCGGCGTCGGTCGACATGGTGATGACGAAGGTGATGCGGACGTAGATGAACAGAAGCGAGCAGTCACGTAGTCGCTACCCAAAAACCTAATCGCCCCTCTCTCGTACAGGATCCGGAGAGGCGGGGTTTCGGAGGCCTGCTCTCCCGTCAACCGTGTACGCGGTGAACGGGATGGAGTCGCCGGCGGCAGCAGCAGCAGAGGAAGGACGTGGGCGTGGAGGCGGAGATGGAGATGCGTTCTGTTTCGCGGCGGCTAGGGTTGGCAGCGCCCCATATATATATGTGCGGCCGCGCGTGGAGAGACGTGGGCTGAACCCACGTCCAAGTCGGTAGCCCACGATCCGACGTCTCAGATCGTGGCCCTACCTGTCAAAGACTCTCCGTTCCTGACCGGCAAAAAGAAGCGCATAGGAGTGAGCTCGGCTCGGCTCAATCCCGCAACCCGCGGCGCGTCGTGACGAGGCGTGGCGTGGCGAGGCGAGCGGAGGAGGAGTGCGCGAGGGCTTCTTTTCTTCTCAAGCTCCAATAGCATGAGGGAGAGAATCCCTTATAAACCACTCCAATTCTTCTTCCACTAGCATGGTGGGACTAAACTTCCCACCACCTTGTCATGCCACCCACCACCTTATCATGCCACCTACATGGACCCTTAGAGATTAAATCTGAAATTGTCATATGGGCTCTAGGCCCATCTCATATTTCAACAGCCTCTCCCGGCAAGGAGCATGCCTTCGTGAGGCGCCGACCTCAAATCTGTCGCTGGAATCTCCTGCCTTTATTGGTTAGCTATCTAAGTACAAATTCCCAAAAGAATATAGTCATATAAAGGAGATTACTTTCCGATAGTCACAGGCAAAATACAGCCATGACACACCCATTATACGTGTGCATCCACCTGTTGGAGTGATAATCACTACAAGGAAGTAGGAAATAACCAAATAGTTAATTAGGCTTCTGTAACCAATCGCAAGAAACAAATATGTGTGCACCATGTTGCTGATTCGCTGAATAAAAAGCGCACTTGATCAATACCAGTACAAGAATAAATATGCAAACAAACTAATCTGAAAAAATGGGAGTCAAATTAAAGATGCAATTGATGGGAAGACCCCAGGGATATTTGTGGAGATGGATAATTGGCTCTTGTAGGTATTCTATCAAACAGGTTGTGAGCAAACCAGTCTGCTACAGATTCAAATAAATTATGGAGGGAGCAGACGTGCTAGATTGATTTCTATAAATATGCAATGACATATGAGTGATGGCAGGGCTATCTCACTTTCGAAAAGGGATCTGAATCCCGACTCGCCTGGCTCTAAATTAGCTTCGTACAGAATCCCTGATTTGTTGGAACTACCAAAGACACTAGTTCTGAATTACAATCAGATAGCTGCATAGCCCAGCTAGCTAGACTAGGAGGTATGCCTGCTCATACTATCTTCAGGTGAAGCTAATTTCGTGGCGCACATGACTATCTCCTGAAGCGGATGATGCAACCAACTTCGCACTAATAAACTGAAGAACAATAAAACCACACTCCTAACCAATTGGAGTACAAATGGTTCTTGTTTTGCCTCAGGCCACCTGAGCAACTCATCTAGAGCCTATTTGGCAATAATGGGAAGAGGGATATGACTTTAGAGGAGGGAATTAGTAGTGTATTGGGCAAGGAATTAGTTTTTACTCCCAATCCTTTGCTTGGTTTCTTTTGGGAATTACTAGCAGGAAGTGAAGGATAAGGATTTCGTCGCTTTTTTTGATTATTAGTGGGCCAGAACAACAACTGAATTGCGAAATTGACCAGTAGTATGTGTGTTCCGCATCAATCAACGATACTGATAAACTAGCTGTCGGATCAAGTATATCGTGTGCAGTGAAGTGTTGCCTGCATGCGTCTGATTTATTGTTATATGTGTTTGCTCCTGAAGAGATAGTCCAAGATCTGAGGCAACAGTTATAAGGCTATGGCCATCGGCCGGCAACATCGAGGCAATAAAGTGAGGCTACTGAAGCATATCCAGCCATGGATGCCAGCCTATGGGATCTTGATCTACACGAGCAGTCAGGCATAATAAAGCAATCAATGGTGAAGTTGTAGTGAGAATCAATCATAGCTCCCGTAAAATAGAATCAAATTGAAAGGGCTGGATCCTGAAGCAAAATCATTTGGGGGCATCTAACGAAAAGCGACGAAGTACCTCTTCACGCAGCAGCCACGACGCGCTGCCCGCCCGACCATAACCAGCTCGTCGACTAGACGAGGACGCCCCCAACCCCTGAGTCGCGGACTGCGCCCGACTGTGGCCAGGTGTTCGTTGCTAGCGAGGCGTCGTCCACCACACCGGGCTTGAGAGAACGGCGCTGGAGTCCAAGCTCCCGCCGGGCCCACTCATACCGCTGGCGGACGATGGCCGCCGCTCGCCTAGCCCCAAACCGCTCGCCGCCGCTGTTCGTCCCTGGGATCATTTTTTTTGTTGATTCGGCTGGTAGTGGGCGTGATCCAAACCGCACGACCAAGCAAAAAAAAGCAAAAGGAGGAACCGTCATAAAGAAAAGGTAAAATTACACCACCCCACGGTCCGACGGAGGAATCGGCTATCCAGCTCGATCGACGGACCAGGGTGAAGAATAATTCTTCATCCTGGGTTATAATAGATGGGTTATTAATAGGGTTTCTCTCTCTCTCTCTCTCTATATATATATATATATATAGGAAAATCCATCCTACCATCCGGTGGTAGTTACCCCACATGTCTCATATACTAGGATGTGGTACTATATATACTATTTTATTATTTTAAATATATTCGTATACTATATCTAAGATATTTCAAAACAAGTTACATAAAAAAAATGCATATGAGCCCATAGTTTTTGTTATATTTGTGAAATACGTACATATTTGTACGTAAAAAAGAGCATACACAAAAAATGATACATACTACCTAAAAATTTGTATATATACTATCTAATCGTTGTTATATACTATATACTACACGTACATACTCTCCGTTTCGACAGATACTACATACAACATACAAAACGCAAGTGGTGGTAACTACCACTGCTTCTAAAATGAATCAAACAGATGATTATGTTACATAGATAACAAAATGAAACATTTGTTTCTAAAATTCTTGCTCATCCATTATTATGAAAAAAGAAAGTCTTCTTGTAAAGCCAATATTTAAGCTCAAGACGACTCAAGATTACCAACAAATAGTCCATATTTCATAATCTTTTTTGCAGTAGAAGCTTTGGTGTTAATTTCAGCCGAAATTATACTATATATGATCTGATGTGAGCTTATTATCACCAGAAGAATCTATTATGAAGCTACGCCGCTCGCTGAAACTTCATCGCTCCGGTGACTCTTCGGGCTGTGGGGTAGCCTTCTGTGGTGACAGATCTGTCCATTCGCCTCTTTCTTCCTCCTAGCGCTATGCCAACAAGGAGGTAGTGACTCTTCGGGTTGTAGGGCAGCCTTGTACAATGCAATTTCGGTAGTCATTTTCCATTTCAGTTGGAAAATGCAGTCGGATATTTGGGGTACTATAAGTGATTAAGGGGTGGTAACTCATATTACAAGGGGAAACATTGCACAGAGTTCCATTACGATTAATGGGTGGCTTCAAGATTTCTTGTGGTCACAGGCATCGCAAGTCATTCAGTCTTATGGTTCTTCATTATCTGCATATGGTCTTTTTTTCTTAGGTGCTCATTTTGTCTGGGCATTCAGTTTAATGTTTTTATTCAGCGGCCGTGGTTATTAGCAAGAACTCATGTATGGCCTAGAGCCATAGCAACTGCGTTGCCCCAAGTGGCTCGTCCCCGACAACAGTGAGGTGGAATCTACATAGACTCAAGGACCCGGTCATGTTTTTGTCTCAGTTTGAGATCCTTTCTGTAAAAGTCCAAGGACTTGTTATGCATTTTTCTTGTTTCTTTAGGGCCTGGAGTCATGTTTCTGATAATGATAATAAAGATTCGGGATCCCTCCCTCCGACAAAAAAACTCTGGTAATAGCTCGTCTAAATAAATAATCATGTTTTTCACTTGTATACTCTACACGTGATCTTACGTCAATCCTCCACATAGATATAAAATCACAGCCATTGGATATTCAATCATCAATTCTATTATTTCTCTGAACCTTTTTATTCTTTTTCTTTCACTGGCTCTACAGAGAATAGCTAGGTCACAGCAACCAGATTGCTATATGACATACCATCACTATACTAAAAAAATATAGGTGGTACATTACCACTACATCTACAATCCATATGATAAGCAATAGTGGCCCGTAGCTCGTACCAAGTGCAGTATCCATATTAGAAGGTTCATCACACTTTCCTGCTCCATCCTCGCTACAGTTGAGTATTACAATATGCGTGGCAAAGTACAGACCTACAACCTTATTTCGAATAGGCATAAGAGGGAGAATATATACCCTCCAGGAGTGTCACCTCGTTGATGGTTCCAATAAATTGATATCCTTGTTTGACTACTTCTGTAAGAAATATAGACTCTGTTTGGCAGCTCTCCGCTCCGCAACTCCGCGCTCAGAGTTGGATGACTGCAGAAGATAATGTTCCAATAAATTGGTATCCAGATTTGACTACTTCTATAAGAAACTTAATACATGTAGTGTGTACAACTTGAAGAAACATGTGTTATCTCATTCCAACAAATACTGGAGGACTAATAGACATAGCGCTAGGCTAGTTGAAGTGGTTTATGAAAAGGAAAATCGTGATATTACGAATTGAAGTTGTCCAAAGAGAAATATCAGTTTAATTGGACAATTTGACACAGAGTTACAATACTGGAGAAACTGGGATTTGCAAAGTCATTTTGAACTAAATAATATAGCAAAAATAAGTACAGAACTGGTACAATTAGAAATACAGGGAAATCTACACATTATGTAAAATGCTAAAATAAGTACAGAATTGGTACAATTAGAAATACAGAAAAATCTACACATTATGTAAAATGCTAATATAAGTACAGAATTGGTACAATTAGAAATAGCAGACTTGTGACGCACTAATCAGATTATCCTGATTAAGCTTGGACTTGTCGCAGGATACACAAGCATCAAGATGATGGATGGATAATATACAACATCTAGTTTGATAATGCACTTGTTCTTGGAGTAACCTGCAACAAAGCAACCATTCATTTCCATCTTCTGTTAAATTTGAGACAACAGCTTGCTCTGCTGCAGGTACTGATACAGTATAGGATTAAGATTCTCTATGTTTCTTTCTTGTCTAAAAATAGAAAGGAATAAGAAAAAATATATCCTGATAAATGCTATTGACAAAATTCTGTGAAGTCCTAGCTCGTGCAAACTAACGACGATGTTTCCCTACCACCATGAAAGAGGAAGATAAATTAGGAACGTAAATAATCATTTTGCGTAGCCTGTGACTATACTCAAATATATTATCACAGAACACGAAAAGCCAGAGATGTTGTGTAAATTAAAGTGATCAAGAAATAAATTATAAACAAATTAGGACCATCAACTTTTCCACCGGAAGAGTTCATCTCTTATCACCTCTTTGTCCACCAGAACCTGCTTTGTCCTGGAAAATCCACAACAATGAATCAAATATTTCATCTAGAAACAAAAATCAAGAACAATTTTTGAATTAATTAAGCTCATCAACATCTCTGTTTACTTTACTTAAATCATTCGAACTGATGCTAGATTTGTTAATACAACATAGTAGTAGTAAATATGGCTTGACTTTCTCTAAACTGTAGATGTTTTACCCACCTAGTGCATCTCTGAAGCGCTCAATGCAGGGGAAATCTTCTGCTGGAAGATGATGTTGCCTTTGCACTTGTTCCAACAGATTACTATTAGTCGAACACTAAAATTAGAACTGAAGTTTGTAAAAGCAAAAGAGCCCGTGCGTTGCACCCGAAGACATCCGTGCTTCATTGCAGAGAAAACACCAGACTCCTAGTCCTCCTCATGCGTCAGCAGGTCGGGCAGGCCGAGTCTGGAAATCGCAAGCTCCTCCTCGTCCCCGAAAATCATGAGCTGCTCTTCGTCCCTTGGAACTCATCACCGGTGTAGCATCTACACTCCATGGGTCATGGTCCGCGGCTCCCAATCTGTAGGAAGAAAGGTGAGCATGGTGAGCTCGCCATGTACTTTAAGCGGCTCCACTCTTCACATCATGTCAAGAAATGTCATTGTCGATTGGGGGAAATTCATTAGAATCTCGGCCATCTCATTTCCTCTTTCAGCCACATCCCACATAAACCAAAGCTTCAGAATTAGAGTACTGCATGGATTTTTAAACTCAGTAGACTGTGTAGAGATGCTACGATGAGAACAGAGCAGCAAGGTGATCACCTTAGAAAGTTCCTGACTAATGTCAGTTTTTCCATAACCAAAAGCACCAGGAATAGCACCATGTTCCTCCTAAAACTAAGGGGAGCAGTGCATCATGCACACGCTGGAACCATTTCAACATATGAGACTGAGATTTAATGGCTCCGGAAGGAAACGATAAAACTGTTATGAAGTGAGCCCATATTCCATCGGGCCAACAGGCCAGCACATATACATGAAGGGAAATAAGCAAAGAAGCCCCTATACAATATGATAACTACACACACAGCACAACCCTGTTCTAACACCCCCCCTCAAACTCAAGGGGGATCTTGGACATCGAGTTTGGACAGGAAAAAGCTGTGTTGGGACCGTGTCTGAGCTTTCGTCAGAAAATCAGCAAGCTGAAGCTCCGAGGGCACATACTGAGGGGCGACAATTCTGTCTTGCACCTGAGAACGAGTGTAGGAGGCATCAACACCGATGTGCTTGGTGAGCTCATGCTTAACAGGATCACGGGCAATGCTGAGTGCCCCAGTGCTGTCGGAGAGCAGAGGGGTCGGTGTAGCAGTGGAAACACCAAAATCCTGAAGAAGCCATCGTAGCCAAGTAATTTCTGCAGTCACGGACGCCATAGCTCGCAGCTCAGCCTCAGCACTGGAGCGAGATACAGCATTCTGCTTCTTGGTCTTCCAGGCAATCAGGGAGGAGCCAAGAAAAACACAATAGGCAGAGAGAGAGCGGCGATCAGTGGGATCGCTGGCCCAGGTAGCATCACAGTAGGCCTGAAGCTGAAGAGAGCTGGAGCGAGGGAAGAATAAGCGACGAGTCACGGTACCACGAAGGTAACGAAGAACACGAAGAAGGTGACTGTAGTGAAGTTGAGTGGGAGCAGAGACAAACTGACTTAGAATGTGCACAGCATAAGAAATGTCAGGACGAGTGATGCCTAGATAGACAAGGCTCCCAACAAGATGGCGGTAGCGTGTGGGATCTGCAAGGGGTTCACCCTCACCAGGACGAAGATGGAGACCAAACTCCATAGGAGTGTCAACCGTGCGCTGATCAGTGAGGCAGGCACGAGTGAGAAGATCTTGGATGTACTTCTCTTGAGAGAGATAAATACCCTCAGGGGAAGAAATGATCTCAAGTCCAAGAAAGTAGCGAAGAGAACCCAAATCAGTCATCAAGAATTGCTCATGTAGACGTTTCTTCACAAAATCAATGAATTGGTGGTCAGCCCCTGTGATAATCATGTCATCAACATAGAGTAGTAAAAGGGTGCGACCGCGAGGAGAAGTGTGAATAAACAGAGCAGGATCATGAACACTAGCAGAGAACCCGATCCTTGTGATGACGGCGGAGAAACGCTCAAACCAGGTACGAGGAGCTTGTTTCAGCCCGTAAAGAGCGCGCCGAAGGCGATAGACAGTGCCATCAGAGACAGTATAGCCAGGAGGCGGCTGCATATAGACCACTTCCCGCAGCTCACCATTCAAGAAGGCATTCTTGACATCTAATTGAGAGATGGACCACTGCCGAACAGCAGCAACAGCCAAAAGAGTGCGAACAGTGGTCATGTGAGCAACAGGAGCAAAAGTCTCATCATAGTCACGACCATACTCCTGCTGGAAGCCACGCGCAACAAGACGAGCTTTGTAGCGCACGAGAGAACCATCTGAATGTGTCTTAACCTTGTAGACCCATTTGCAAGTGATGGGTCTAACGCCTGTAGGCAGGGGTACAAGGTCCCAAGTGCCTGTGCGCTCAAGAGCATGAATTTCCTCTGCCATAGCATGCCGCCATTCAGAATGAGCAGCAGCCTCACGATACGTAGACGGCTCAACAAGAGTGGTAGCAGCAGCAACATAGTACGCAGGAGGCTGGAGAGTGGCGATCACGCAGATTATACCGAGGAGCAGGAGGGGTAGGTGGTTCTGAAGGAATGGGACCCAACAGGGAAGGAGTGGAAGTGGAAGTGGGCGCATCCGAGGGAGAGGGGTGCCGAGCACGACGGGAGTAGACAAAAGGAAGCGGAGAGAGAGGGGAAGTGGAAGGTGGCGCATCAGAGGGAGAAGGGTGTTGAGCACGACGGGAGTAGGTAAAAGGAAAAGGAGAGAGAGTGGATGGCTCAACCCGAGTAGGAGAGTCAGGAATAGAAACCTCATCCTGTGTAAGCTGAAGCTCATGAGCAGACACAGGTGAAAGGCTAGGAGTGGACCTACCAGGTGACGATAAAGGTGAAGAATTAGGTAGAGTCAAAAAAGAGAGAGGCTCGACTAACGACTCGGTTGTGGCAGTAGAAGAATGACGAGGGTAGAAGGAGCGAGACTCATCAAAAGTGACATCTTTGGAGATTCTCAGTCTTCGAGCAATAGGGTCCCAGCAACGGTAACCTTTGTGCTCCAAACTGTAGCCAAGGAAAACACATTCAACAGATTGAGCAGTCAATTTGGTGCGTTCATGAGGGTGGAGAAGAACAAAACAGGCACAACCAAACAGGCGTAGACCACTATAATCAGCTGGACCATCACCTAGATGATCAACTGGTATCCCTCCCTGAAGAGCAACAGAAGGCTGAATATTAATGAGATAAACAGCGGTAGAGACAGCCTCAACCCAAAAGTGCGGGGGAACAACAAAAGATAAAAGAAGAGCCCGAGCAGTCTCAAGGACGTGACGATGTTTGCGTTCAGCCACCCCATTTTGAGCGTGTGCACCAGGACAGGAATACTGAGGAAGGGTACCATGTTCAGCAAGGAAACCACGAAGCGCACGAGATAAGTACTCGCCAGCCGAATCAGCACGAAAAACTCGAACAGAGGAATCATACTGAGTGCGAACCATGGTAGCAAACGACTTGTAAATTTGAAGCACTTGACTACAAGATGACATAAAGTAGATCCAAGTGTGGCGAGAAAAATCATCAATGAAAATTATATAATATTTGTGACCCCCTTTCGAAACAAAGGGGGCAGGACCCCATACATCAGAGTGAACAAGTTCAAAAGGTCGTTGAGAAACAGAATTACTAGAGGGATATGGAAGTTGTATCTGCTTGCCAAGCTTACAACCCATACAAGTTAGTGAACTATCACCAGATACAGACCCTAGAACACCACTCCTAACCAAAGAAGACAAGCGGGAGCCACAAATGTGACCCAATCGATGATGCCACTGAGCGAAGGATGTGGTGGAGGTGGCAGCTGAAGCAAAAGGGGTGGTGATGTCCGACTGGCTAGAGGACGCAGCGGAAGGAAGGCGCAGCCAATCGAGCTCCCAAAGGCGCTGAGAGTCATGGCGCCGAGGACCGATCCCAACCAGAGTCCCCGTACGACGATCCTGAACACAACAAGAGTCAGAATCCAGAATAACACGACAACCCAAGTCAGTAAGTTGACCAGCAGATAGAAGTTGCATAGTCAGTTTAGGAACATGAGAAACGGCAGGGACATGAAAAGAAGACGTGGAAAGAGTCCCTCTTGCGGCAACAGAAAGAGAAGTGCCATCTGCAGTCTGAACTGTAAGAGGAGAAGGCACGGAATTGACAGCACAAAGATGATCTCTGTGTGGTGTCATGTGGAAGGAGGCCCCAGAATCAAGAATCCAGGGCAAAGATGTACCTGACGAAGAGTGCGGTGGTGGACCAGACGTCTGACCAGCAGAACCAGCAGAACCTGAGGATGGTGCAGAAGCAGTAAGGCGGCGCAGCAAGGTGAGCATCTCCTAGTGAACCTTCTCAAGGGAGCCCTCACGAGAATTAGAGGAGCCTCCCGAGTCCTTTTGAGGACGGCCACCACGGCGACCCTGTTTCCTCCTCTTGATGCACTCCGTGATCATGTGACCATCCTGCTTGCAGTAGTTGCAGAAAGCACTAGTGGAGGTTGCTGCCACCTGTGTAGAAGAGGGCACACCAGGCAGCGGTGGTGGAACGCGGGCAGCCAGGACTGCTGAAGAGGATGGCAATAAGCCCGTGCTCCGTAGGCGCACCTCCTCAGATCGCACCTCAGCAAGGGCCTCCAGAGTAGAGAGCCGAGGATGGCGTGCCAATAGCTGAGCACGACTCTGCTCGAACTCCGGCCGGAGGCGAGTGAGGAAGTCGTAGAGGCGACGAACCTCCAACTTAGCTTGTTGCCGCACACAACACTGACATCTGCGACAAACATCAGCTCCCAGAGAGTCCAATTGGCGCCACACCGCCGACATCTCCTTGTAGAAATCATCCACAGTAGCATCTCCCTGTTGTAGTTGTTGCTCTTGACGAACAACAGAGAGATACATGGCATCCCCTGTAGACTCATAGCGATGGCGAAGGTGCTCCCACATCTGATATGCAGTGGTAAGGGCCACCACATCCATGGTGAGATCAACATCCATGCTGTTCACCAAGATAGAAGAGGCTCGAGCATCATCATTTGTCCATTGCTTGTATAAGTGGAGTTGATTCTGATACTCTTCAGTGGCCTCTTCAAAAGCATCTAGCATCTCACGTTGCTTGGTTTCATCGGCATCAACAGGGAAGGCCAACTCAGCTGGAGGAGTGGGCAGCAGGGGACAAGGCAGAGCACCAGAGAGGTGCTCCCAGACCAGCTGGCCCCTCATGTGAAGCTTCATGTGCTGCACCCAGTCCCTGTAGTTCTGTCCGTTGAAGATAACAGGACATCGTGGGACTGGGACAGCACCGGTGGTGGTGGAGGGCGCCATTGCAGCAGAGCAGCAACAGCAGCTCGTTGAAGACCAGCAGCAGCAGGAGGCACAGCTTGATGGCAGCAGCAGACCAGGAGGAGAAGAGCAGCAGCAGCCGCACTTTGAAGAGCAGCAGCAGCAGCTCGTTGAAGAAGAGCAGCAGCAGCAGCAGAGAAGAGGAGCAGCAGCAGCAGCAGCTCGTTGAAGAGCAGCAGCAGCACGTTGAGGCGGCGGCGCCGGCCGGGAAGGACGGCGGCAGCAGCGGCCTGGAACGGCGGCGGCCTGGACCAGCAGGCGGCAGCAGCTACCAGGAAGAAGAGGGGAGAGGCTCGATGAAGAGAGGAGCGGCGGCCGGCGGCGGCGGCGGCGGCGACGACCAGAGGCGGCGGCGGCGGCTGGGGAACCTAACCCTAGCTCTTATACCATGTTATGAAGTGAGCCCATATTCCATCGGGCCAACAGGCCAGCACATATACATGAAGGGAAATAAGCAAAGAAGCCCCTATACAATATGATAACTACACACACAGCACAACCCTGTTCTAACAAAAACAACATCTGGAAATTTTGGTCATGTAGGAGGAGAAACCATGATAAATAAAAACACACGTTTTATTATGGAAATTGAAGCTCAAGATAATTCGTAGACAGCCTGTCCTGTAAGAAGAGGTGCATCCGCAGCAGGTCTCTATGTACGCACATGCCATGTCTGCAGCTCAATAAGTTCCATGCATTAAGCTAGTAATTTAGTCCTTACAAAAGTCAAACAAATTAACTTTCTTACCTGAAGCATAGTAAATTCTTTTTGGATGCCCTGAAATTCCAACTCTAGTATTGTATCTTGCATACATAACAACAACAGTTTTTCAAATAAAAGCAAGCAATGGTAGAAAACATGGGCTGAAGCATAGTAAGTTCTTTTTGGATGCCCTGAAATTCCAACTCTAGTACTATATCCTGCATACAACTCTAGTACTGTATCATGCGTACATAACAACAACAGTTTTTCAAATAAAGTTAAGCAGTGGTAGAAAACATGGAATCAGATAAAAAATGTCAACCTGTAGCTGCCTGTTAAAAAAAACATGTAGGCTGTATTGACCAACTGAAGCTTTGTAAATTACTTTCCCATGAAACCAGGCGCAAGGGCGACATGGTGGTTCATCCAATTATTCTGAAAGACAATTGTCACAGAGTCAGAAAATATTGGCATGTGCACATAGGTTAATAATGACAATCTGACTTATTTTTGGAAATTTCAAAAGCTCACACTTTGAATATCTTAAACAAGTGAGTGCAGATGCAGCAAGGTGCACAAAATCAGCTCTTGTGACCTTTGTTCTGTCTATGTATGCGATAAAAAAATACTGACGGTACCTCATGAAAAACAGAAAATTATGCAATGTTGTACAATGTAGGTTAAGAGTGATGTTTGTACGTGGTGATTATTTCCTGGACATTATGTCCCATAATGTATACATGAGTCTGGTTTTCAGATGACAAATGATATAATCACATTTTTAATAGCTCAAATATATCTATAGGAAACCCTACAAAAAACAATAATCATATCGTACTAAGTTTACAAAATTGGTTCAAAAGATAGTATGGTAAGAACTGCTTATAGGATTTATTTTACGTGGTTTATGACTTGAAGCACGCAATAAAAACTCCATACATTTTCTTCAAGCAGCAATTCAACAAACGTTTGGTGCGTGCTCCTTTTATCATGAAACCATAACTGGACATGTAGTAAAAGTCCCCTAGTAATCAAATTTCTAAACTGCACATCATGTAACTTCAATGAGTATGTAACTGTAAAAAAAATCCTATTTTGTAGAAGACAAATCTGAAGATTCGATTTGCAGGCTTAAATGTTGGAGCTGCAGGTAAGAATCAGCAAGCTCGCTCTTCTCCCTTGCTTGCACGCAAGAGAGCACGGCCTGCCCAGCAGAGCTGAGAGCGCACACTCTCCAAACCAGAGGGGCAGAAGTAAGGCAGCATGGTGCCAGACGGGAGTTGCGCTGTAGAACGAGGTGAAGGAGACTGACCTTGGGCTGGTGGTGCGGGTGCAGCAGCAGCATCTGCGGCTTCAGGGCACTCCACCAGGCTCCGTAGCAACGGGAGGGCTGCCGTCGTGCGCCTAGCCGTTGACGCCACCGTCGTCTTGAGGGTGGTCCTAGAAGACGAGCGGCTCGCACCTGTAACAGGATTCGCGCCGCCGCACCGGATCCCTCCGTCTCCCGCGCCCGTCCGCCGTCGCCCACGCCCGTCCGCCGTCGCCCGGCTCCGGCGAGCTCTCCTAGGTCGCCGCACCGCTCCTCCTTTGTCCCTTCTTCTCTCCCTCACCTCCTTGTCTCCTCTCTTGTAACACCCCACCCATGGGCTGTCACCCTATACTTCGTAACTGGGCCTGGGCTACGAGATGGGCCGTTCATTGGAGGTCAGTTTCCACACGGCACAGGCTACATATGCAATCGAGAGAGCACGGGTAAAGGCAGCTAATGAATGAATCGTCTTCAACCTTCTCGTCCTCTGCTCTTGTTCCTCACCTCCCTGCTATCTGTATCTCCCCCTTGTTGCTGATTCTCACCTCAAATCTCTTCTCTTGTATTCGAAATCGGTACTGATTTGATTGCTCACCCCATGTATGTGCTTGGGTCGTGACATCTCTGCCCAAGAGCCGTGGACGCCATGGATCCGCCCGGGAAGCCGCGCTTCGGCCTTCCTCGTCGTCACCGGCGATCCCTGCCGCGCCGCCCGCCTCCGGATCCGCCTTCCTAGCCCCTGCCGCGCGCGGATCCGGCCCCTGCAATCTTCATCTACCGCCCCCGTTCTGCATCGCGCCGTCGCGTCGACATCTGGACCGCGGGTTGAATATACCAAATTACAGGGCCTTTTTTGTAAAACCAAAACATTTTCCTAAATTAGTTACTTAAAAACGGACTGCGGGTTAATTTCTCAGAAACGGGAGGACTTTTTGCAAAAAGCCTGATAGTAGCAAACCCTTCGTGGGCTTGCACCTGTTAGTAGCGAACCAACGACGGAGAAAACAAATGGAGCGTTCAAATTGTTGTGCATGCCGCTACTTTAGCTTTTGTGAGACGGTAAGCATCCAACAACTTGCTACTAGAATCAAGGAACCGTGCATGTAGTACTTACTTTTCAAACATTAGAAAATATGAGGATTATTCACTGGACAGAGTTTCAGACCAGTAGTATATTTTATACAAGGAGAAAAGTTAAGCAGCGTAAATATGATTGATACAGTATATATGTCATGTCTCCGAGAGAACTGGTAGTATGTATATATACCCATGTAGTATCCAGGATGTATACTATAATCTTGAAAGATATGCAAACAATGCAGTATCCCGTTTGTGTAATGTACGATATTTCAAAGAGTATATATTAGACGATTTTTGAAGGGTATAAACTGCAGAAAAAAGGATATATATTACATTTTTTGCGGGGGTATATACTATAGGGGTATATGCTGCATCATTTTTCAAGGAGTATATACTGCATGGTATTCGTAATGGGTATATAATGCATTTTTAATGGGTATATGCCACATTTTTTTTGAACATCAGTACAGACACAAACGCTCATATACACGCGCACACTCACCCTTATGAACGCACACCCTATCCCTATGAGCACCTCCGAAAGACTGAGCCGGCATATCATCTTGAAATTTACAAAATCACCGTAGGCACCTCGTCGTCGACCGGAACGTCTCCTCCCACTGAATGCGCATCGCCGGAAATCCTGAAATAAATTCAGGAATAAATGCGAGCACCAGGATTTGAACCCTGATGGGCTGAGGATACCACAGTCCCTCTAACCATCCAACCACAGGTTGGTTCAGGGTATATACCACTTCAGAAAGAGTATATATGACAACAGAAGTGATAAATTTAACTGTCAGGTATATACTTCCTAATGAACGACTACCGGTCCATCCAAAATAAACATGGATACAGAGAAAAATTACTTAGAGAAATGAGTCAACGCACAGGTATTACATATCCTTCATTAAAGATGGTAGTACATTCCCTTTGACCACACATGGTAACAGAGGAAAATATACTACTACAAAACTCTTGAGTAATTCTCTTTTTTTTACAGAGAGAAGTGATTTTCTCTTTGATCGCCCATATGATCCATATGTTAGCTGCTGCTTCCATTGACCATATTGTGATACCCTCTTGATCAATCCATGTGATCAACAAAGAGAACAGTTTTTCAGAGTTGAAGAACACTTTCACCGTGGAATGGTCTGAAGCGAAACAAAGAAATCATTATTATGTTGAATAAGTATAAGCTTGCAGTACTCCAGATAGATATGTGTGTAGGGCAATACTATTATTGGTCAATGTTATACAGTTTCTACTCATTATGGTTTACCAGAATCTGGAATTAAATTCATAGTAACCGTAAACTGAAGAAAAAACCCCATTCTGAATGTAGATTATTTGCCTGTGGGCATATGGGCATAGAATGCATCGTCATGTTCGATTGACCCGATAAAAAATACAAGAGAAAGATTTGCCTACATGTATGACGAGGTACGACCCTATCATGCCACATACTACATCTGACATGCACGAGAATTGTTGCCATGAAACAAATCGATCAGGTACCTAGCATGTGATTGATGGGCTTCAAAAAACAGCTCCATGTGATTGGAGAACATGGAGCAGGCTTCAACATCGACCGAAAAGAACAAGGCTCTGCTGAACTGATCAGTGCATCGTCGATCTTATTCATCCATGGTCGCCGTCCCGAAAACAAACCTGGTCAGTCACGTCTCCGCCGTTGGCCAGTGAGAATATGGCCGTGCCGAGCGAGCTTCTCTTGGAAGCCGACGTATCCGCCAATCCGTGCGAGCTCGCCGCCGCATCTAGACGCCAGTGAAAAAGGCGAGAGATGGATAAGCGATCAAATAGATAAGGTGGTCCCGTGGAAACATAAAAACACCAGAAAAATCGAATCAAAGACCACGACTTCGGTTGAGTTTTTTAGCCCATTGTTTCTTTTTCTATAATAGAAAATCTGATCAGATAGCACGAGGGAACGAGCAAGCGAGCGACACGTGCGTAGGAGTATGTACTCATGGGAGTACTAACCCATTTTCCTATATATATATTTATTTTTCATTTAAAAGCATCACAACAAGGCAACCGACGCGAGATAAAAGAGCCTTAATCACCATTTTACCCTCATCTATTATTTTACACGAGATATTCTCACAAGCCAGTAAAATAAGCAACCTCAAACTGAACTGAAATGATGTAGGAAAATCTCACATTCATCTGTATGTACCAGGGGTTATGGGCGTGGCAGCAGACTATGCAAGTAGAGGCAATAATGATGACAGTATCCTGCGCTCCGGCTCATAGCCTCTGCCTTCCGCAATTCATGTATCCCCTCATTGATTATTGTATGACTCGATTCAACATATGAAGATACATGTAGTTTGAATGAGAAACACTCATGGATCCCCTCATCGATTGCTTTTTTTTAATCAGAAACACATGCAGTAATTAGTACCCTTGAATCAACTAAGCAACGAAATGTGTACCAGAATAATTTATTGGTAGTCAAAATATCTTAGAGATGACTAAAAATGAAATCCTAATGATATATTTGCAGGACACATAGTTCGTCTTGATTGGGATCATGCCACTTCGGAGCAGAATTAAGCATTTCAACTTTCCTGTCATGACAAGATAGTAAACAAGCAATAATAGCAATAAAATGGCCTATAAAATGAAAAAAATACAAATGATCCAGTGGAAACAATTAAATCAGACTTCATAGCATAGGGGGTGGAGATGATCAAACAATGTATAGATTGGTTGCTGCAAAGGAAACATATAATCAACAACTTTGCAATCAATAAAAATTGCAAAACAGTTACACATCTAACTTATAAAGGATGAAGGGGTAGCTAGGCACGACGAAGGTGGCCACGTCGCCTTTAAATCGCGAATGCCACCGCGTGTTATTTTCGTGCCCCGCTGAGGGCATTTTAGTCATTTCGCATCCGGGCGTATAAAAGGCAGCCTCCCCCGTGGAGAAGACCTAGCCGCCGCCTCCCATCCCACTCGCCTCCCCCTTCTCGTCGCCCTCCTCTCTCTCTCTCTCTCTCTCTCTCTCTCTCTCTCGCTAACCCCTCTCTCTCCCGATCGCATCGGCCGGTTCCGGCGCGTCTCCCCCGCGACCCCAGCCTCCTCTCCTGCTGCCGCCGCCGGAGAAGCTCGCCGCCGATGCCGGTGACCTAGCCCGCGCGTCTCCCCCTCGACCTCCGCCTCCTCTCCTGCCGCCGCCGCCGTCGGAGAAGCTCGCCTCCGTGCCCACAAGCCTCGGATTCGGCGGGATCTGGGACGAGGAGGGGTGGATGAGACGGGGGAGGAGGAGGAGGAGAGTGTGGGATGAAGGAATATCCCCGCCGCCTCCTCTGCTCCTGCCTCCGCAAGTCGAGGGGGATGGGCCTGCTCGGGCTCATCTCCAAGAGCCCCTCGCCGACGCGCCGCCTGCTGTCGCCGACGCCCGTGCCCGCCGACGGGGGCGGCCGAGCGGGTGAGATCCCGCTGATCCGGTGGCGGAAGGGCAAGATGATCGGCTCCGGCGCGTTCGGGCAGGTCTACCTCGGGATGGACCTGGACACCGGCGAGCTCCTCGCAGTAAAGCAAGTGCCGAGATTTCACGATTTGGTGATCCGGTTTGTACTGTCTGGAGACCTGGAGTCATTCGTCAGACTAACTCCTCTCCCTTGTTTGATTTTTGGTTCCAGGTTTTGAACGGGAGCACCAACGCGACCCGGGAGAAGGCCCAAGTGAGTATCACTTCTCTGACCGATTTGGTTACCAATTTAGTTGTTGAGGCTTTCCTTCATGTGAGGTGATTTGTGGCTTTTGTTTCTACGATTAGGCGCATATAAGAGAACTTGAGGAAGAAGTGAAGCTCCTCAAGAACCTTTCGCACCCCAATATTGTGGTTAGTAGATGAAAGATCGATTACATTTTAGATACTCTATACTTGACTGCTAGACTGCAGTTGTTTGATCTACTTCCTGTGATTTGAGAAGAGGTACCTCGGGACTGTCCGTGAGGAAGACACACTGAATATCTTGCTGGAGTTTGTTCCTGGAGGGTCTATCCAGTCGCTTCTTGGAAAACTCGGTTCATTCCCGGAGGCAGTAATTAACCATCAATCATGCGGTTTTCTGTGATTTGACTCGCAGAAGAGAAATTGATTCGTTGCGTATTTTGATCAGGTCATTAGGAAGTATACTAGGCAGATTTTGCAAGGGTTGGAATATCTGCATAGCAATGCAATAATACATAGAGACATTAAGGTAAAAACTCTGAAGCCTTAATATACTAGAATCTTTGTGTCATTGATTGTTTGGTTGTGCTAATTATCTTGGTGATCATGGGATTGTTTTACAGGGTGCAAACATTCTTGTTGATAACAAAGGCTGCATTAAGCTTGCCGATTTCGGGGCATCTAAGCAAGTTGCCAAGTTGGTAAGGTTGATGTTCAATATGCTGTTAAGGTCGAGTATAATAGCTTGGAAGAAATAAAACCTTCATGTGCTTGTCAAGTGATCAAAACAATAGTTTACAACAGAATAGCAAATGCTAAACCTTTCCTGTCTAATTATGCCATCAGATTAAGGATTCTTATTTATTGATCTTGACTACCTGTGTGCATGAAACATGAAAGTGTGAGTTTGGTTCCAAGCAAGCTCATGGTAAAGTGCTCTGCAGGTATTTGCATTATAGTTCCTGCATAATCTCTTGGTAATGAAGCGTTGTCCGGGGCGCTATCTGGAATACCATCTCTTTCTAATGAATTTATGTGTTAGTTGTTGCCTTCTTTCATTAGATGGTTCAAATAATAATACAAACGTATGGATTTTTGTAAACTGGTATATGATTCAATATTATATATTTTGTAAACTGGTATATGGTTACCAGAGTCACCTTGCATAATTTTTTAAAGGAAGAGTCAACGCAGTCCTGAACTTGCACTAATATATTGTGATGCTCCTACTTTTTGCAGAACAATGCAGCAATGATAAGAACTAGAATTAGACTGCATTGCATATATGTATAGGTTACCACTTCTTTGCTATAATTATTTGCCATGTAAAAGCCAATTCACATGTCAAAATATGCTTTGGAGATCAGTTTCTTACAATTTGTAATAGTGAAACTCTTGCTTCTTTGCCCATAATAGAAAATACACCAATTTTTTTATCACCTTAACTTGTCGATGGCATACCATCCTATCAAAAACCCTCAATAATGTCTAAGTCTTTTTTTACCAGCTCTGAGATATTACATAGTGATGTTCCACAATTAAGATTATTACTGTGAAAAAGAACTAACCTCATGTACTTTGGTACAGCCTTCACATAAGAAGCTGTACACTAGAGGGAAGAACATGATGTGTGTGTCTGTGTGTGTGCGCGCGTGTGCGTGTGCGTGTGTGTGGGGGGGGGGGGGGGAACCCCTGGGCATGCATTCTTCACTTGAACAGATTCAATAATTTATCCCAGTACTCTCTTTGTATTTTTGTCTTTGAGGGAATCTAAGATTTGATGTAAATCGGTTTTCCCTTTCATTTCTTCGTAAGAATTATTTTCTGTGCTATAATTATTTAATGTGGTGCATCTCTTCTAATAATCTTAGCCGACCTGGTTCACTTGTTTTGATTCGATTGTTCCATGGAATCCCAGGGTCTGATGAAGCAAGGTGCAGGACACCTCAGGTACCCTGATCCGACCTCACCACACTCCTCGAGCCAGCCCCTCACGATTCTTACAATGTTATTTCTTCTCTTTCTCTAGAACCGCCTATGTTTGTGACAGTACACTGGGGCTCAAGCGACAATGAGCATGTTGGTGCTTTGAGTGTTTTTCCTTGCGATGTTCCGCTTGTTCTTGTTTCTTAATTTTAGTCAGCTTACTTTGGTAAGCTCCTCTTATGGCAGGTGGGAGGATCGTTCAGCTGACCAAGTGCAGTATGACGGTGATCTCTGAACAGTTGCAAGGAGGCTAATAACATGTTAGCTCCTCTTAATATCTTGGTTGATGCCATCTGTCAGATTTAGCCCACCGAGTCCCTATTTTGCATTTACTTTGCTTCTCTAAAGTTCTCTTCGTGCTGCAAGGAAGATGCGGGGGTTAGTTGCATTCCTGCTGCCTTGCTTGAGATGAATCCATTTGGTTCCTTTGCCTTTCAATTCTGTAACACACCATCGTATCTATTGGTAGGTGTCATTCTGCTTCTCCTTGCATGTCTATTTGTGCGCTTGGGTTGCAGATCAGGTTACTGACACATGGATCGTACAGTTATTCTATTACTCAGGGCCCACCCTGGTGGTCACTATATCTCTGGGTTAAGCAAGTTGAGCAGGTTATGCAAGCTACTATGTAAAATGCGCACGCATCACTGCCTAAAAAAAAGGTCCAGACAGCAACGACAAGTGCTTACTATGCTCCATTAAAGCAGCTAAGAAGATAATTTAGTTTGGGTGAATTTATTAGTTTATTAATTAGCTTGAAGAAGAAAAATATTTCAGAACAGTGTGGTCATAGAGTTATGTTCAGTTTGGTGCTTTGGGTCATTCTGGATAAGTGATTGGGTAGCGGTTGCTGTTTACTGGCAAGGGATGGATTGGTGCAAGTGAGTTTATGAAAGCCTACTGGAACTGTTCGTGGAAGTAGTTGTATGAACATGTTGTGTGCAACTGAACTGATCTGATTGGTTATCTTTGGAAATCTTCACCTGATGTGTTGTGCATTGGTCTGCATTTATATTACTGTTGTATTTTTATTTGTCTCTTTTATGATAGTTTAAGGTGAAAACAGAGTATTTATAATTGTGACATGGACTACAGACTTTTCCTAAGTTTTTAGGTGTGATGGTGGTAGTGTGACCACGAATTTATATGTCTGGATTAAGTTGATAGGCCCGCTGTGTTTTAGGCGTGGTGTTCTTCCTTCAATAAATTGGCAGATGCTTGCTTCTGTTAATTAAATCTTCAGTCTTAGGAGGTACTGCCCTGTGCTTGAATGCAGTTGTCTTTGTTTAGACAGCAGCCGAGCCCAGTCAACAATTATTAGTAGTAGTTACGAGATAAGGCAGAGGAGGCATATAGGGCCAGCCGTCGTATATGCAATGCATGAAAGTCGTTGTTGATTCCATTCAAGTAACGAATAAATAGTAGTTGCTAATTCTATTCATAGTGATTACAACTATAGGTAAATGTATGCTTCTAACTTTCATATGCATGCTTCCCAGTGTACATACGTGCGAGTTCATCTTCGCCCTAGATGCCCGTGGCTTCTCTCTTTTGGTGCAGTTTACAAATAGAATGCTAAGGCAAGTTTAATTTCTAATGTGCATGTAAATCCTTGAGATTTTTGGTGTTTATGAAGATCCAATAAACAGAGAGTTGAATGATATGAAAGGGGAAATAGATAGGAGAGTGAAAATTGTGTGGCTGCAGTGCTGATGAATTTTAGGATCTGAAGCTACTACTTATGGATACCAATATTACATTAGCATTGGTGTTTAGATCTGCTTGTTTTTACCTCTTTGTCTATAAGCTCTATAGGGAAACGTTTATTCTCTGTTTGGACTTTGATTTCTGAATTTGGTTCCTTGCTGAAGAAATAGCTGAAGCTTTGCTTTCTTAAAAAAAAGTAAAGCTTTGCTGCTGCACACTATTTTCTTGCCTTTCTTGAAGATGATTATACAGATTAGTTGCCAGTTTTACCTCTCTACGATTTCTGCCTCGGTTGCCAGGTTATCTCATATGAAGCCATGAACTGAACCTAGCATTAACTAGAAATCTAAACCATTGTATATGAAGATACTATCTGAGTACGTACTTGCATGTTCTTTAGATCTACTACATATGATTTATTACGTATAAATATGCCATGTAAGTATGTACTTTTAGATCATTATTGCTCGCACATAAAATGGTTCCAGTATTTGGTTTGATTTTGTTTTTATGTGTGCACAGATCCTGTCATGGAGATGGTTGACATTAGGGACAAGTTCATACTCATGTTCATTAAGCTGTAGCTTCCACCACCAGTTTTTCTGCTGCAAAGTTGGACAGAGGTTTGCAGTTACAATCAAGTTCCGTACCAGCATGCGGCATTGGTGACATGACGCCAAAGCAATGTCACTATCGTGGATTTTTGGTATATATCTATTTCCATAGAAGATGCATGTATGTTGGAGCGGCTCGAGTTATCAGATGCATGGAGACTGTGCGTGGCAATGTTCTCAAGGACTATAGTTACAACGAACTGAAACAAACAAAGGAAAGAGGACCGTATCTAATTGGTTTGTGAAGAGAGAAAGAAAAGGAGATCAAAGAACATAATTCAAAGATCACAGAGCTTAGCAAAGGCTTTGCGACGGTGTATGCTCAACCAGTTCTACAAACGGCAATGACCTTGGCAAAACTGCTGCTTTGTTTCAACACAACAAATTTGTCGATGTGCAAAATGAACTTGCTCATCTTGACCAATTGATGACTCTATGCAGCTGATTTGAAACACAGGGTTTTATCCGTTTTAAAGAGAGTGTGCTTCCATAGCCTATGTATCTTTGAAAAATGCAGATGCTACCCGCTACAACAGCCTGCTTTAAATGACCAGCGATAAATGCAACGATTTAAGTGCCTATTATTCATGCGCCTCTCTTGTCCCGTTGATGAACTTTGAACTATACACTATCCATCTATATATCTATGTATTTGTTACTATAGCGATGGCACAAGTAAATTAAACCATCTGTTGAGTTCTTCACTCCATGCTATGTTAGATCCATGTGATATATCTATGCCAACTGCGTTCGCTCCTTATTGGTTAACGCAAATATTTTCTTATGTTCGTGGCCAATATAGATAAGAAATTCCCATTTATATTGCTCTGTATATGATCGTTAATTAATATACACTATTTGTAATACAATCCACATTCCATTAACTTCCATCTACATCTCCTACTTACTCACTACTATACTTGGCTATCCCTCGGGCCGGGCCAGGCTTCGGTCCGGGCCAACCAAAGCCCGACGCAAAAAACCCAGGCCCGGCTGTCGGGCCGGGCCAACCAAAGCCTGATGCAAAAAACCCAAGCCTGAGCTCGGCCTGGCCCGGCTGTCGGGCCTGAGCCTGGCCCATCACGCTAAAAGCCCGTCGGGGCTCTTCCTTAAACGGCGAAAATAGCCCGGCCGGTGCTTCGGGCACAAAACCTAGGCCCGAGCCCAGCCCGTGGACAAGGTTGGCTCGGGCCAGGTCGGGCTTTTTTGGGCCGGGTCGGGTCGGGCCGACCGGGCTGGGCTGCCCATGACCAGGACTACTCACTACCATCATCGCTTCTAATTCGCTTCTTGCGCCATTGGCGCAACCAGGTCATCTAGTATCCATAACACACGCTGCCTTCCATCAACAGCAAGAACAGAAGAGCAAGATCTAAGGTTGCTGCAAAGGAAACATATAATCAACAACTTTGCAATCAATAAAAATTGCAAAACAGTTACACATATCCATAACACACGCTGCCTTCCATCAACAGCAAGAACAGAAGAGCAAGATCTAAGAGAAAAAAACGCATATGGGTTGAGGTGGTGGGGCGCTCACCTTGTTGCTGCTGGCTTGTGTAGATGGGCGAAGGTAAAAGCTGGAGGCTTAGGAGGAGAATATCGGGGGATAAGGTCATAGAGATCAATCAATCCTGACCAAGCAGCGCTGCCTTCATGGAGAACCCAGCAGCGGAGGCGCCGTCCACCGGCTCAATCAATCACATTCGTGATTGAACTTCATGGTTGTTGACCGCCACACCCCATCGGGCCGCGCCGCTGGAGTCCGTGCCCAATCCGGCCGTGTCGCTCGCGTTCGTGCGACCGAACGGACCATCAAGGCGCTGTCCACATTGTCCGTGCACAACCAGCGCAGCCGCTGTTGCAATCCGATACCCCACGTCGGTCAACCATGATCCGGCGGCGCAAGCGAAAGAGACCAGGTCGCGACCATCTTTTGTTTTGGACGCCGCTAACTGCCACACGTGTGGGCGTTAAGGAATCTACCCACACGTTCTGTGTGGTGCCTAAGAGGACCATCCCATATGTCTGTGTGTGGGCAAAACAACTAGCGCCCACACGTCTTTTTTTTTCTTCCGGTCCCTCTTACACGCGTGCGTGTGGGCGAAATAGATAATGCCCACACGCCCGGTACATCAGGCTTGTATCTCGTGGTCCCGCACGCCCCACGTGACACTTTACCGCGCGCCCCGCAGTTGCCACGGGGCGGACCCTCGTTCATGTTTGTTTAAGTGCAGTTGCCATGTCGCTGAACTACGGTTGCCATGTCGGACAACTACAGTTGCCATGTTTGCTCAACTGCAGTTGCCATCTCAGGTCAAAGTTCCAGATTGCCATTTTTTGGACAACTACAGCTATTGCCATGTGTGGTCTGGTCTACTGCAGTTGCCATGATTTTAAAACTTTAGGAGTTGCCACCTACTAACACTAGGCAGTTGCCATGTAGCGCTACAAAAAGAAAGGCATGGCAAAAAATATGTTCGGGTAAAAGACAGAGTTGCCATGTGCTCACAAGCACACTAGGGCAGTTGCCATTTTAAAAAAAAAAAGTTGCCATCTGCTTACGTGCACGCTAGGGCAGTTTGCCATGTACCATGCCAAACATATGGCAACTGACATGTTTGGGTAAAAAAAAAGAGAGTTGACATCTGCTTGCAATCACACTAGGGCAGTTGCCATGTACACTGCCAAACGCATGGCAACTGATAGCTTAGGTGTGGGAGAGGAGGCGGACGTGTGGGCGAGGTGGCAAACTGCCCACACACCAGCCCTTGTGCATGACTGAAACTGGTGTGTGGGCAAACTACTAAACGCCCACACACCGGCCCTCCTGTGTGGTAAAACGGATGTGTGGGCGACCTCTCTGACACACCACACACGAGTTGTCCTAAGTGGCATACAAAAGCAGCTAATTCATGCCAAGATTCGTGCAGAAGTTACTGAACGGTGATGGAGGCGTGTGGGTGAGTTGGCTAACGCCTACACGTGTGGGCGTTAACATTTCCGTTTGTTTTAGTGTTCTACGCTTGCGTTGCGTTCAACGGAATGCTAATAGAGGCCCGGTAGGCCCAATTGAATCTCAGACGGCCCGAGAAGGCTAGCGCAGCCGGTCGCGCAATTTCGCATGTACGCGAGATTTTGGTGGGGTTAAGAGCAAATCGCATGGCTAAGAAAGGCTAAAAGTGACGATCCAATAGTTAGAAGTGTTAATGGTCTAAAAGGGCTAGGAAAGCGCTCAGTCATAATGTATTTAAATAGCTAGCTAGTGCACGTAACAAATGCATGCATGTGCGTTTGAACAACACGACACGTAAGATTTGCATGCACATAGACACTTAGCGGCTTCACCGAAGCCGATAGACCGGCGTCACCATGGCCGACTGCATGCGGACTGGCCAACTAGCTATGCGTCGGGTGGCCTAGCCACTAATCGGCTTAGCCGTGGCCGACTGGGCCCTACTCGGCTTTTGTGCAGGCCGACTGGGCCTTATCGGCTTCCCACACGCCGAAGCTGTATTAGTTTTGAAAAAAATCGAAACGGTGTAATATTTATCAAATTTATTAAAGAAGTGCATTGTTTTAAAAATATTAGCCTCTTCTAGGAGTAATACTTTTCCTATTTGCACAGTTCGGGATCCATGCATCTTTCCAAATATCAATATTTAGTCCATTTCCAACTCTCCAAATATAATCATTTTTGAGAGAATTAACTCCCGCCATAATGCTTTGCCAAGTAAAAGAGGAACCCTTTTTTAAACTTGCATTCATTAGGTCGCCATCCGGGGAATATTTGGTTCTCAAGATGGTGGCACATAGAGAATCAGGGTTATCAAGAAGGCGCTACGCTTGTTTGGCTAACAAGGCCAAATTAAAATAGTGTATATCTCGGAATCCCATTCCACCTTGATCTTTTGGTACACACATTTTCTACCACGCCATCCAATGCATTCTCTTTTGATTGTCTTTGTCACCCCACCAGAAATGTGACATCGCGTCAATGATTCCTTTGCAATTTTTTTAGGAATTTTAAAGACGAACATGACATAAGTTGGGATTGCTTGTACAACCGATTTGAGTAAGATTTCCTTTCCTCCTGCTGGTAGCAGTTTTTCTTTCCATCCACTAATCTTCTTAATAATCCAATCAATTAAGAATTGGAAAAAGTCGCTTTTGTCCATACCCAAATTTGCAGGCAAACCCAAATATTTGTCATTAAGGGCTTTAGTCATAATATTTAATATTCAGAATAATACAAATTTGTGCCTTGTTTTCCACTTTTGTGTTGGGGCTAAAAAATATATTAGATTTTCCAACACCCATCATTTGCCCTGAGGCCGCATAATAGGCCTCTAAAACTGATTTTAGTGCCTCCGCGTTCTCAAGTTAGCATGTATAAGGATCAAAGAGTCATCCGCAAAGAGGAGGTTTGAAATTGATGGTGCATCTCAGATAACTTTAATTTCAGAAATAGTACCACTCTCCTCTGCATTAGCTAAGAGGGCAGTCAAGCCCTCCTTACACAACAAAAATAAGTATAGGGAGAGAGGGCCCCCTGCCTTAATCCTTTAGAAGGTTTGAAACTTTCAGTTTCTTCCCTATTAAAACGAACCCGGTATTCCACACAGGAAAGACACAACATAATCAAATTCACCCATTCTTGCCGAAACCCCAGTCTCAGCATAATTTCCTTTTAAAAAGGCCACTTCACTCGGTCATATGCTTTGTGCATGTCTAGTTTGATTGCACACAGACCCTCTTTACCAGTCCTTTTTTTCTTTATCTTATGGAAACATTCGTAAGCCACTAAAATATTACCCATAATCATTCTTGCAGGAACAAAAGCACTTTGGGTAGGGCTGATTATATCTGATAGGATTGTCTTTAGACGGGCAACAATCATTTTTGAAATAACCTTATACACCACATTGCATAAGCTGATCGGTCTAAATTGAGTTACCTTTTCTGGAGAGTTGACTTTTGGGACCATTACAATCGCCGTATCCTTCCAACCATTAGGTATAGAGCAAGTATTCACCGCCCAGAGGACCTCACCAGTTAGATCATCCCCCAATATAGACCAGAATCTTTTGTAAAATATGGCATGTAAGCCATCAGGACCTGGTGCCTTTAAATTACCGATATAAAAAGGGCTTTTCGGACCTCCTCTGCTGTGTATGGGGCGAGCAGAACACTATTCATTTCCTCTGTAACTTTTCTTTTGACAAGAGAGAGAATCTCCTGGTTTGGTTGGTTAACTTCTAAGGTAAAAAGGTTAGAAAAATATCCCATAATGTGATTCTTCATCTTCGTGTCTTTTACCCAAGCACCATTATCATCAAGCAATTTTTTATCTGATTTCTCTTCTTTCTAGCCATTGTTGTATTATGGAAAAAAGAGGTGTTGCAGTCACCATGCAAAAGCCAGTTTGCTCGACCCCGTTGTAACCAGTATATCTCCTCTTGTCCCAACATATTTTCAGTAAGGACAAGAGTCTCCTTTTGACACGCAAGGGAGTCCGCATTTATAGGTCCCCTCCGTAGATTTTCTAACTCTTTTTTAGTTTGTTAATTCTTTTTTTTGGTCCCTTTAAAAAATCACGATCCCACATTTGTAAATCTGCATGCACCGCTCATGTTCAGTCAGCTAGAGACGGCCTATGCCCAACATCTTCGCCTTATCCCATGATGTACGTATGATTTCCATAACCGTCTCTTCTTTAAGCCATCTAGCTTCAAATTGTTTCACTCGACTCTTTGGGCGATTAAAAATATTATCATCAAAATATTCTGTGTCTAGAGGACGATGATCCGAGTGTACATGCTCTTCGTTTATGACCACAGCCCGAGGAAATTTATTTGCCCAATCCACATTACGAACCGCTCGATCCAATCTTTCCCTGATTTCACGTCTCCTCCATGTGAAAAGATAACCTATACATCCCATATCATCCAGGCCACACTCTCCCAAACAATTACGAAACTCTCTCATCATTGCATTTGGTCTCGCATTCCCCCCTCTTTTTCCGACGAGAGTAATATTTCGTTAATGTCTCCCAAAACCACCTAGGGGTGGTCACCCTTATTATGCAAGTTACTTATATCATTCTACGACAAAGCGCGATCATTCCAGTTCAGATGGCTATAAAAACCCGTAAACCGCCACTGTCAACATTCTCATTCATAAATAGAACATCAATAAAATTACTCGACTCATAAATCAAAACAACTGTATTCATCTCATGATAAAACAAGGCAAGGCCACCAGTCCGGCCATCACTCTCAAATACAAACACTGAATCAAAATATAAAACACGACGAAGCTCATCGGCTTTACATTTATTTAAATGAGACTCTGAAAGGAAAATTAACTCTACCTTAGTGCGCCCTTGCATATCCAAGAGCTCGCCAATTGCCATGGGTGAGAGCATGCCACAACAGTTCTATCCTATTATCTTCATTTGCCCCAGCATGCCTCCTCCTCAGAGGCCGCCGATGCACCATCATCTCCAACCGTTCCTTCTCTGTTGCCCATATGCCTCATCTTTCTCCTCAATCTCCTTAGCTACGTGTGTAATAACCCCATTCCCATCTCTCACAGTTTCCACTCTACCCGTACACACTCTCTTAGAAGATACATTTATATCGCCATACAGAATGCGCTCGTAACTATCCATCGTTTTCTCAACGGAGAAGTCTAGCTCACTGCCCGTTGCTGGAGCTTCATATAGACTCCCTTTTTACATATGATATTCTTTCGCGCTTCCTCGGAGTTCCCAATTCATCCTCCCTTTTTTCCTTTCTTCCCTTTTCTTTTGGTTTGCCCTGCATGAAGTTCTTTCTAGCATTGAATATAAAAGCAGGGCACTCAGTAGCATTTGAAGCAGCAAGTCTTGCAGCAACAACCCCCGAAAGGGCCTCCAACACACCAGGCTTGAATAGAAGTTGATCCCGCTGATCACCAAATAGCAGGACCCCCTGGCCCTCCTGGCCAGCAGGGTTTGATTGGTTACCATCAGCACCAGCACACATGTTTGGGGAGTCTACAGCTCCAAACTAATCGGGTCCTGGCCCTTGGCCAGGCAACACAACCTTTAGGGAAGCTCCCCTCGCCACCAGCCCCCAGCCCTCCCGGCCTTGGCTAGCAGGGAGTACAGGGGTGTCCTGTACTGCCTCCTGGTCCACCTAACTAGGGCCAGCACCCCGCTGGGAGTGCAAGGGAGCCATTGTGGCCCGACCCTCCTGGCCGAACTCCAGCCCTCTCCAGGAGGGAGTCCTCCTTACCGCCAGTCCTTGGCCCTTGCTATGTCTTGAGCTTGCGTTGGTTTTCCTTGAAGAGGAAAGGGTGATGCAGCAGTAGTAGCGTAAGTATTTCTCTCAGTTTTTGAGAACCAAGGTATCAATCCAGTAGGAGGCTCCTCAAAAGTCCCACACACCTACACAAACAAACAAAGAACTCGCAACCAACGCAATAAAGGGGTTGTCAATCCCTTCACAGCCACTTGCGAAAGTGAGATCTGATAGAGATAGTATGATAAGATAAATATATTTTTGGCATTTTATAATATAGATTGGAAAAGTAAAGATGCAAATAAAAGTAGATTGAAAGCTTATATGATAAAAGATAGACCTGGGGGCCATAGGTTTCACTAGTGGCTTCTCTCAAGATAGCATAAGTATTACGGCGGGTGAACAAATTACTGTCGAGCAATTGATAGAAAAGTGAATAATTATGAGATTATCTAGGCATGATCATGTATATAGGCATCATGTCCGTGACAAGTAGACTGACTCCTGCCTGCATCTACTACTATTACTCCACACATAGACCGCTACCCAACATGCATCTAGAGTATTAAGTTCATAAGAATAGAGTAACACATTAAGAAAGATGACATGATGTAGAGGGATAAACTCAAGCAATATGATATAAACCCCATCTTTTTATCCTCGATGGCAACAATACAATACGTGCCTTGCAACCCCTGCTGTCACTGGGTAAGGACACCGCAAGATTGAATCCAAAGCTAAGCACTTCTCCCATGGCAAGAAAGATCAATCTAGTAGGCCAAGCCAAACTGATAATTCGAAGAGACTTGCAAAGATAACTCAATCATACATAAAAGAATTCATAGGAGATTCAAATATTTCTCATAGATAAACTTGATCATAAACCCACAATTCATCGGTTCTCGACAAAGACACTGCAAAAAGAGTTACATCGAATAGATCTCCAAGATGATTAAGGAGAACATGGTATTGAGATCCAAAAAGAGAGAAGAAGCCATCTAGCTAATAACTATGGACCCGAAGGTCTGTGGTAAACTACTCACAACTCATCGAAGGGGCTATGGTGTTGATGTAGAAGCCATCCGTGGTCGATTCCCCCTCCGGTGGAGCGCCGACAAAGTTTCCAAGATGAGATCTCGTGGATACAGAAGGTTACGGCGGTGGAAATTATTTTTCGTTGGCTCCTGCTACGTCTTGAGCTTGCGTTGGTTTTCCTTGAAGAGGAAAGGGTGATGCAGCAATATTAGCGTAAGTATTTCCCTCAGTTTTTGAGAACCAAGGTATCAATCCAGTAGGAGGCTCCTCAAAAGTCCCACACACCTACACAAACAAATAAAGAACTCGCAACCAACGCAATAAAGGGGTTGTCAATCCCTTCACGGCCACTTGCGAAAGTGAGATCTGATAGAGATAGTATGATAAGATAAATATATTTTTGGTATTTTATAATATAGATTTGAAAAGTAAAGATGCAAATAAAAGTAGATTGAAAGCTTATATGATACTCCCTCCTTTCAAAAATACTTGTCATCAAAGTGGATAAAAAAGATGTATCTAGAACTAAAATACGTCTAGATACATCCCTTTTATCCATTTTGATGACAAGTATTTCCGGACGGAGGGAGTAAAAGATAGACCCGGGGGCCATAGGTTTCACTAGTGGCTTCTCTCAAGATAGCATAAGTATTGTCGTGGGTGAACAAATTGCTGTCAAGCAATTGATAGAAAAGCGAATAATTATGAGATTATCTAGGCATGATCATGTATATAGGCATCACGTCCGTGACAAGTAGACCGACTCCTACCTGCATCTACTACTATTACTCCACATATCAACCGCTATCCAGCATGCATCTAGAGTATGAAGTTCATAAGAACAGAGTAACACATTAAGAAAGATGACATGATGTAGATGGATAAACTCAAG
The DNA here is from genome assembly GCF_018294505.1 of Triticum aestivum. Taxonomy (NCBI): domain Eukaryota; kingdom Viridiplantae; phylum Streptophyta; class Magnoliopsida; order Poales; family Poaceae; genus Triticum; species Triticum aestivum. The sequence goes on from NC_057813.1 coordinate 277,261,860, forward strand.
CAATATGATATAAACCCCATCTTTTTATCCTCGATGGCAACAATACAATACGTGCCTTGCAACCCCTGCTGTCACTGGGTAAGGGACACCGCAAGATTGAACCCAAAGCTAAGCACTTCTCCCATGGCAAGAAAGATCAATCTAGTAGGCCAAAGCAAACTGATAATTCGAAGAGACTTGCAAAGATAACTCAATCATACATAAAAGAATTCAGAGGTGATTCAAATATTTCTCATAGATAAACTTGATCATAAACCCACAATTCATCGGATCTCGACAAACACACCGCAAAAAGAGTTACATCGAATAGATCTCCACAAGAGAGGGGGAGAACATGGTATTGAGATCCAAAAAGAGAGAAGAAGCCATCTAGCTAATAACTATGGACCCGAAGGTCTGTGGTAAACTACTCACAACTCATCGAAAGGGCTATGGTATTGATGTAGAAGCCCTCCATGGTCGATTCCCTCTCCGGCGGAGCGCCGACAAAGGCTCCAAGATGGGATCTCATGGATACAGAAGGTTACGGTGGGGAAAATTGTTTTTCGTTGGCTCCCTTGATGTCTACTACACAACCTTCTTCTTGTAGACGTTGTTGGGCCTGCAAGTGCACATGTTTGTAGGACAGTAGCAAATTTCCCTCAAGTGGATGACCTAAGGTTTATCAATCCGTGGGAGGCGTAGGATGAAGATGGTCTCTCTCAAACAACCGTGCAACCAAATAACAAAGAGTCTCTTGTGTCCCCAACACACCCAATACAATGGTAAATTGTATAGGTGCACTAGTTCGGCGAAGAGATGGTGATACAAGTGCAATATGGATGGTAGATATGAGTATCTGTAATCTAAAAATATAAAAACAGCAAGGTAACTAATGATAAAAGTGAGCGTAAACGGTATTGCAATGATAGGAAACAAGACATAGGGTTCATACTTTCACTAGTGCAAGTTCTCTCAACAATAATAACATAGATAGATCATATAACAATCCCTCAACATGCAACAAAGAGTCACTCCAAATCCACTAATAGCGGAGAACAAATAGAGAGATTATGGTAGGGTACGAAACCACCTCAAAGTTATTCTTTCGGATCGATCTATTCAAGAGTTCGTACTAGAATAACACCTTAAGACACAAATCAACCAAAACCCTAATGTCACCTAGATACTCCATTGTCACATCAAGTATCCGTGGGCATGATTATACGATATGCATCACACAATCTCAGATTCATCTATTCAACCAACACAAAGTACTTCAAAGAGTGCCCCAAAGTTTCTACCGGAAAGTCAAGACGAAAACGTGTGCCAACCCCTATGCATAGGTTCATGGGTGGAACCCGCAAGTTGGTCACCAAAACATACATCAAGTGGCACGTTATATCCCATTGTCACCATAGATAAGCACGGCAAGACATACATCAAGTGTTCTCAAATCCTTAAAGACTCAATCCTATAAGATAATTTCAAGAGGAAAACTCAATTCATCACAAGAGAGTAGAGGGGGAGAAACATCATAAGATCCAACTATAATAGCAAAGCTCGTGATACATCAACATCGTGCCATAGAGAGAACACGAGAGAGAGAGAGAGAGATCAAACACATAGCTACTGGTACATACCCTCAGCCCCGAGGGTGAACTACTCCCTCCTCGTCATGGATAGCGCCGGGATGATGAAGATGGCCACCGGTGATGGATTCCCCCTCTGGCAGGGTGCCGAAATGGGCTCCCGAGAGGTTTTTGGTGGCTACAGAGGCTTGCGGCGGCGGAACTCCCGATCTATCTTCTGTTTTGATGTATTTAGGGTACGTAGGCTTATATAGGCGAAAGAAGTCGGTCGGGGGAGCCTCGAGGGGCCCACGAGAGGGTAGGGCGCGCCCCTGTCTTGTGGCTTCCTCGATGCTCCCTTTACTTCAACTCCAAGTCTCCTGGGTCATAATCTTCCCAAAAATCACGCTGCCGAAGGTTTCATTCCGTTTGGACTCCGTTTGATATTCCTTTTCTTCGAAATACTGAAACAGGCAATAAAACAGCAATATGGGCTGGGCCTTCGGTTAATAGGTTAGTCCCGAAAGTAATATAAAAGTGTATAATAAAGCCCGTAATCATTCAAAGCAGATAATAAAATAGCATGAATGCTTCATAAATTATAGATATGTTGGAGACATATCAGCATCCCCAAGCTTAATTCCTACTCGTCCTTGAGTAGGTAAATGATAAAGAAAGAATTTATGAAGTGTGAATGCTAGAAGGTGCACAAGTTTGATCAATGATAATTTCAATCACCTTTTCTAGCATGAATATATGTCATAACAATAGTTCATCTCATAAAACTTCTCAAGATCAAGTAACAAGCTATTCACATGTTAATGCATAGACCATAAACTTTCTTGAAAACTAGCAAACTTCACATACTCAACTATCATATAGTCTTCCACAATTGCTAACACACACGCAATACTAATGGTTATGGAGTTTTAATCTGACACTGAGAAAGATACGGGCTTATAGTGTTGCCTCCCAACGTACTCACCTTTGGGTGATGTCAATAATAATAGTTCATGCTAACTTACATCCAATTAGATATATATATCAGGATCTTCCCAACACAAGGTGCTTGCCAAAGGATAAAATGAAAAAGGGAAAGGTGAAGATCACCTTGACTCTTGCATAAAAGTAAAAGATAGGCCCTTCGCAGAGGGAAGCAGGGATTTGCAGAGGTGCCAGAGCTTGATTTTGAAATAGAGATAAATAATTTTGAGAGGTATGATCTCATTGTCAACATAACAACCAAGAGTTCCCAATATCTTCCATACTACATACATTATAGGCGGTTCCCAAACAGAATGGTAAAAGTTTTTACTCCCCTCCACCAACAATCATCAATCCATGGCTTGGCCGAAACAACGGGTGCCTCCAACTAACATCAAACCTGGGGGAATTTTGTTTGCAATTATTTTCGATTTGATTTTGATCTTTTGATCATGGGACTGGGCATCCCGGTTACCAGACATTTTCTCATGAATGATGAGCGGAGTCCACTCATCTTGAGAATAACCCACCTAGCATGGAAGATACTGACAGCCCCTAGTCGCTACATGAGCGATTCGGGCATACAAAACAAATTATTATTTAAAGGTTTAGAGTTTGGCACATGCAAATTTACTTGGAACGGCAGGTAAATACCGCAAATAGGTAGGTATGGTGGACACTCATGGCAAAAACTGGGTTTAAGGAATTTGGAAGCACAAGTAGTATCTCTACTTGGTGCAAGGAATCTGGCTAGCATGAAGGGGAAAGGCAAACTCAACATGTTTGAATGATCCATGACAATATACTTTAATTGAGATGTGCGAAAACATAACCCATTACATTGTCTTCCTTGTCTAACATCAACTCTTTAGCATGTCATACTTAATGAGTGCTCACAATTATAAAAGATGTCTAGGATAGTATATTTATATGTGAAATCTCAATATAATGCTTGCTAACCTTCAATAAATTTACAACCTCTACTTTTTAGATGTGAAGTCATTACTCCCCATGGGATAATCAAATGAAACATATATAATTTCAGATTTATGACATTAAACTCATTCAACCATTTACCCATAGGATATAAGTGAAGCACACGAGTAAATGACAAACTACTCCAAAAAGATATAAGCGAAGATCAAATGAGTAGCTAAATAATTATGTAACTATGCGAAGACTCTCTCTCATTAAAGAATTTTAGATCTTGGTACTGTATTCAAACAGCAAGCAAAACAAAATAAAATGACATTGCAAGGATAGCACAACTCATGTGAAGAAGCAAAAACTTAGGCTCAACCGATACTAACCGATAATTGTTGAAGAAAAAAGGTGGGATGCCTACCGGGGCATCCCCAAGGTTAGATGCTTGAGACTTCTTGAAATATTATCTTGGGGTGCCTTGGGCATCCCCAAATTTGAACTTTTGTGTCTCCTTAATTCCTCTCATATCATGGTTTCTCTTTTTATCAAAAGCTTCATCCACAACAAACTCAACAAGAACTCGTGAGATAGGTTAGTATAAACTAATGCAAAACCTTATCATTATCTACTGTAACAAATCACTAAAATTATTATTCAACATTGCGCACTAATGTCTCTGCATATTTAATACTCCTATCCTCAAATAGAATCATTAAACGAGCAAACATATGCAAACAATGCAAACATAACAGCAATCTGCCAAAACAGTACAGTCTGTAAAGAATGCAAGAGTATCAATACTTCCCTAACTACAAAAATTATGAGAGAAAATTCCCACTGTAGTAAATTTATCAGATATCATTATTCAAAAGGTTTCATCATTATACCATTCTCTGACTTTTCTAAAGAATTTTTGCAACAGCGGTAAACTTTCTGTTTTCAAACAACAACATGTATACTAGCAAAATAAGCAGGGTAAAGGCTATCCTTGACATTTTTATTGAAACTAAAGATGAAAAACATTATTATAAATAACAGAAAGCAAATACTAACAAAATAAAATGACACTCCAAGCAAAACACATATCATGTGGTGAATAAAAAAATAGCTCCAAGTAAAGTTACCGATGAACGAAGACGAAAGAGGGGATGCCATCTGGGGCATCCCCAAGCTTAGGATCTTGGTTGTCCTTGAATATTACCTTGGGGTGCCTTGGGCATCCCCAAGCTTAGGCTCTTGCCACTCCTTATTCCATAGTCCATCGAATCCTTACCCAAAACTTGAAAACTTCACAACACAAAACTCAACAGAAAACTCGTAAGCTCCGTTAGTATAAGAAAATAGAACCACCACTTAGGTACTGTAATGAACTCATTCTAAATTCATATTGGTGTAATATCTACTGTATTCTAACTTCTCTATGGTTCATACCACTTAATACTGGCCATAGATGCATCAAAATAGGCAAACAACACACGAAGAACAGAATCTGTCAAAAATAGAACATTCTGTAGTAATCTGTATCAAACGTATACTTATGGAACTCCAAAAATTCTACCAAATTAGGAAGTCCTAAGAAATTGGTGTACCAATGTAGAGCAAAAATAATCGGATCAGAAGCACGTCTCTGTGAATTAACAAAACTAATTTACCAGGTGCAAAAGTTTCTTATTTTCAGCAGGATCAACACAACTATCACCGTAAGCTATCCTAAAGGTCTTACTTGGCACTTTATTGAAACAAAAGCTATAAAATATGAATACTACAGTAGCATAATCATGTGGACACTCAAATACAGTAAGGGTAAATATTGGGTTGTCTCCCAACAAGCGCTTTTCTTTAATGCCTTTCTAGCTAGGCATGATGATGGCAATGATGCTCACATAAAAGATAAGAATTGAAACATAACGGGAGCATCATGAAGCATATGACTAGCACATTTAAGTCTAACCCACTTCCTATGCATAGGGATTTTGTGAGCAAACAATTTATGGGAACAAGAATCAACTAGCATAGGAAGGTAAAACAAGCATAGCTTCAAAACTTGAAGCACATAGAGAGGAAACTTGATATTATTGCAATTCCTACAAGCATATATTTCTCCCTCATAATAATGTTCAGTAGCATCATGAATGAATTCAACAATATAAGCAGCACCTAAAGCATTCTTTTCATGATCTACAAGCATAGAAAATTTACTACTCTCCACATAAGCAAATTTCTTCTCATGAATAGTAGTGGGAGCAAACTCAACAAAATAATCATCATGTGAGGCATAATCCAATTGAAAACTAAAATCATGATGACAAGTTTCATGGTTATCATTATTCCTAATAGCATAAAAGTCATCACAATAATCATCATAGATAGCAACTTTGTTCTCGTAATCAATTGGAACCTCTTCCGAAATAGTGGAATCATCACTAAATAAAGTTGACACTCTTCCAAATCCACTTTCATGTTCATCACAATAAGATTCAACATCCTACAAAATAGTGGGATCACTACTTCCTAAAGTTGACACTCTTCCAAACCCACTTTCATCAATATAATCATCATAAATAGGAGGCATGCTTTCATCATAATAAATTTGCTCATCAAAACTTGGGGGACAAAAAATATCATCTTCATCAAACATAGTCTCCCCAAGCTTGTGGCTTTGCATATCATTAGCATCATGGATATTCAAGGAATTCAAACTAACAACATTGCAATCATGCTCATCATACAAAGATTTAGTACCAAGAATTTTAATGCATTCTTCTTCTAGCACTTGAGCACAATTTTCCTTTCCATCATACTCACGTAAGATATTAAAAAGATGAAGCGTATGAGACAAACTTAACTCCATTTTTTGTAGTTTTCTTTTATAAACTAAACTAGTGATAAAACAAGAAACAAAAAAATTCGATTGCAAGATCTAAAGATATACCTTCAAGCACTCACCTCCCCGGCGCCAGAAAAAAACTCAGTTGACGGGGTGTGAGTGCCGCTTACCTAGTCTCCCCGGCAACGACGCCAGAAAAGATCTTGATGTCTACTGCACAACCTTAATCTTGTAGACATTGTTGGGCCTGCAAGTGCACAGGTTTGTAGGACAGTAGCAAATTTCTCTCAAGTGGATAACCTAAGGTTTATCAATCGTGGGAGGCGTAGGATGAAGATGGTCTCTCTCAAACAACCCTGCAACCAAATAACAAAGAGTCTCTTGTGTCCCCAACACACCCAATACAATGGTAAATTTTATAGGTGCACTAGTTCGGCGAAGAGATGGTGATACAAGTGCAATATGGATGGTAGATATGAGTATTTGTAATATGAAAATATAAAAACAGCAAGGTAACTAATGATAAAAGTGAGCGTAAACGGTATTGCAATGATAGGAAACAAGGCATAGGGTTCATACTTTCACTAGTGCAAGTTCTCTCAACAATAATAACATAGATAGATCATATAACAATCCCTCAACATGCAACAAAGAGTCACTCCAAAGCCACTAATAGCGGAGAACAAACGGAGAGATTATGGTAGGGTACGAAACCACCTCAAAGTTATTCTTTTGGCTCGATCTATTCAAGAGTTCGTACTAGAATAACACCTTAAGACACAAATCAACCAAAACCCTAATGTCACCTAGATACTCCATTGTCACATCAAGTATCCGTGGGCATGATTATACGATATGCATCACACAATCTCAGATTCATCTATTCAACCAACACAAAGTACTTCAAAGAGTGCCCCAAAGTTTCTACCGGAAAGTCAAGACGAAAACGTGTGCCAACCCCTATGCATAGGTTCATGGGCGGAACCCGCAAGTTGGTCACCAAAACATACATCAACTGGCACGTGATATCCCATTGTCACCACAGATAAGCACGGCAAGACATACATCAAGTGTTCTCAAATCCTTAAAGACTCAATCCGATAAGATAACTTCAAGAGGAAAACTCAATTCATCACAAGAGAGTAGAGGGGGAGAAACATCATAAGATCCAACTATAATAGCAAAGCTCGCGATACATCAAGATCGTGCCATAGAGAGAACACGAGAGAGAGAGAGATCAAACACATAGCTACTGGTACATACCCTTAGCCCTGAGGGTGAACTACTCCCTCCTTGTCATGGATAGCGCCGGGATGATGAAGATGGCCACCGGTGATGGATTCCCCTCCGGCAGGGTGGCGGAACGGGCTACCGAGAGGTTTTTGGTGGCTACAGAGGCTTGCGGCGGCGGAACTCCTGATCTATCTTCTGTTTTGATGTTTTAGGGTACGTAGGCTTATATAGGTGAAAGAAGTCGGTCGGGGGAGCCTCGAGGGGCCCACGAGAGGGTAGGTCGCGCCCGGGGGGGGGTGGGGTGGGCGCAACCCCTATCTTGTTGCTTCCTCGATGCTCCCTTTACTTCAACTCCAAGTCTCTTGGGTCATAATCTTCCCAAAAATCACGGTGCCGAAGGTTTCATTCCGTTTGGACTCCGTCTGATATTCCTTTTCTTCGAAATACTGAAACAGGCAATAAAACAGCAATATGGGCTGGGCCTCCAGTTAATATGTTAGTCCCAAAAGTAATATAAAAGTGTATAATAAATCTCGTAATCATTCAAAACAGATAATAAAATAGCATGAATGCTTCATAAATTATAGATACGCTGGAGACGTATCAATAGGAGACTCTCTATCATGAAGATCATGGTGCTACTTTGAAGCACAAGTGTGGTAAAAGGATAGTAGCATTGTCCCTTCTCTCTTTTTCTCTCATTTCTCTTTTTTTTCCTTTTTTTTCTCTTTTTTGGCCTCTTTTTCTTTTTCTTTTTGGCCTTTCTCTCTTTTTTTCTTTTTTCTTTTTGTAAAGTCCGAAGTCTCATCCCGACTTGTGGGGGAATCATAGTCTCCATCATCCTTTCCTCACTGGGACAATACTCTAATAATGAAGATCATCACACTTTTATTGATTTATAACTCAAGACTAGAACAAAATATGGCTCTATATGAATGCCTCCGGCGGTGTACCGGGATATGCAATGAATCAAGAGCGACATGTATGGAAATTATGAAGGTGGCCTTGCCACAAATACGGTGTCAACTACATGATCATGCAAAGAGCAATATGACAATGATGACGCGTGTCATATAAACGGAACGATGGAAAGTTGCATGGCAATATATCTCGGAATGGCTATGGAAATGCCATAATAGGTAGGTATGGTGGCTGTTTGAGGAAGGTATATGGTGGGTGTATGGTACCGACGAAAGTTTCGCGGCACAAGAGAGGCTAGCAATGGTGGAAGGGTGAGAGTGCGTATAATCCATGGACTCAACATTAGTAAAAAGAACTCATATACTTATTGCAAAAATTTACAAGTCATCAAAAACAAAGTATTAAGCACATGCTCCTAGGGGGATAGATTGGTAAGAAAAGACCATCGCTCATCCCCGACCGCCACTCATAAGGAAGACAATCAATAAATAAAATTGTGCTCCAACTTCATCACAAAGCGGTTCACCTTTCGTGCATGCTACGGGAATCACTAACTTCAACACAAGCCTTCTTTAAATTCATAATCACCTAACTAGCATGACTTTAATATCACTACCTCCATATCTCAAAACAATTATCAAGTATCAAATTGATCATAGCATCCAATTCACTTCCTATGATAGTTTTTATTATACCCAACTTGGATGCCTACCATTCTAGGACCAATTTTATAACCATAGCAAATGCCATGCTGTTCTAAAAGACTCTCAAAATAATATAAGTGAAGCATGAGAGACTAGCAATTTCTACAAAATTAAGCCACCGCCGTACTCTAAAAGATATAAGTGAAGCACTAGAGCAAAAACTATCTAGCTCAAAAGATATAAGTGAAGCACATAGAGTATTCTAATAAATTTCAATCAAGTGGGCTTCTCCCAAAAGGTGTGTACATCAAGGATGATTGTGGTAAACTAAAAAGCAAATACTAATATCATACACGACACTCCAAGCAAAACACATATCATGTGGCGAATAAAAATATAGCTCCAAGTAAAGTTACCAATGAACGAAGACGAAAGAGGGGATGCCTTCCGGGGGCATCCCCAAGCTTAGGCTTTTGGCTATTCTTGAATATCTTGGGGTGCCATGGGCATCCCCAAGCTTAGGCTTTTGCCACTCCTTATTCCATAGTCCATCAAATCTTTACCCAAAACTTGAAAACTTCACAACACAAAACTCAACAGGAAATCTCATAAGCTCCGTTAGTGAAAGAAAACAAAACCACCACATAAGGTACTGTAATGAACTCATTCTTTATTTATATTGGTGTTAAACCTAATGTATTCCAACTTCTCTATGGTTTATAAACTATTTTACTAGCCATAGATGCATCAAAATAAGCAAACAACACACGAAAGGCAGAATCTGTCAAAAACAGAACAGTCTGTAGAAATCTGTAACTAACGCAAACTTCTGGAACTCTAAAAATCCTACAAAAATATAAAGTCTTGGACAATTTGTATATTGATCAGAATCAAAAAGAATAAACGCAAAATCACGTTCCTGTGATTTAACAAAACTAAATTCGTGCGTGCAAAGTTTCTGTTTTTCAGCAGAATCAAATCAACTATCATCATAGGTTATCCTATAGGTTCTACTTGGCACAAACACTAATTAAAACATAAAAACACATCTAAACAGAAGGTAGATGCAAAATTTATTACTAAACAGAAACAAAAACAAAAAACACAAATAAAATTGGGTTGCCTCCCAACTAGCGCTATCGTTTAACGCCCCTAGCTAGGCATAAAAGCGAAGATAGATCTAAGTAGTGCCATAATAATAAGATAGATCTTGAAAACTCATCTCATATTCTCTATGTCAAGCAGCAAGTTTTCTTTGAGGCAAGCAAAAGTAATCAAAAGGGCTAAATTTAGCGGGACAAAAGTCCCCAAGATCAATCACAGGAGGAACGGGTTCCTCCTTTGGCCCTTCATAATGCACAACTAATTCATCATTATAGGCATTCTTTTGGCAAAATTTCGTGAGCCTATACTCAAGAGAGTATCCTATCTCATTATTTCGAAGAGCAAAATCATTATTAAGTTCGGAAATTCTATCAACTAGAACATTGGTAGGAACCTTTTTTGTAAGGTTTTCATTGAAAGCAACATAGTCCGAAGATTGAAAACGCCTAATTTCCTCTTGATCGAAGAGGACCGCCTCTATGGGAGGACGACCGGCGTCCACCCTATAGTGCGCAAAGATTTCTTTGGCCTCTCTTATTATAAATCTAAACTCATAAGCCAAAAAGATAGTAACATCGCACTTAACAGAAGAATGCTCAATATTAGAAAATTCTAGGAAAATTCTCTGTATGCAAGGATGCATAAGCATAAATTGTCTTTCAAGCTCAACTACAAGCATAGCGATAGAATCCGCAAGACAACTAGTTCTATGAAGAATAGAACCACCCATGGAAGGTAAAGCACCGGCACAAGTAAAGAAATCTTGGATAACACCTTTTCCAATAATGTTACCACTACCGATTCGAAACTTTTTAGTATGCAAGATAGGGGGTTCTTCAGCTGGAGCCTCAGAATTTTCCATGTTATCATTATTGTCCATATCGACGATAATCTCCCCAATTTCAGACATAACGGCAAACAAAAGCGAGGAAGGAGAAGAAGAAGGCTAACAAAAGAGAGAGAGGAAGATTGGGAAAGAGAGGGCGAATAAAACGGCAAGGGTGAAGTGGGGGAGAGGAAAACGAGAGGCAAATGGCAAATAATGTAAATGCGAGGAAGATGAGTTTGTGATGGATACTTGGTATGTCTTGACTTGAGCGAAGACCTCCCCGGCAACGGCGCCAAAAATCCTTCTTGCTATGTCTTCAGCTTGCGTTGGTTTTCCTTGAAGACGAAAGGGTGATGCAACAATAGTAGCGTAAGTATTTCCCTCAATTTTTGAGAACCAAGGTATCAATCCAGTAGGAGGCTCCTCAAAAGTCCCACGCACCTACACAAACAAACCAAGAACTCGCAACCAACGCAATAAAGGGGTTGTCAATCCCTTCATGGCCACTTGCGAAAGTGAGATCTGATAGAGATAGTGTGATAAGATAAATATATTTTTGGTATTTTATAATATAGATTGGAAAAGTAAAGATGCAAATAAAAGTAGATTGAAAGCTTATATGATAAAAGATAGACCCGGGGGCCATAGGTTTCACTAGTGGCTTCTCTCAAGATAGCATAAGTATTACGGTGGGTGAACCAATTACTGTCGAGCAATTGATAGAAAAGCGAATAATTATGAGATTATCTAGGCATGATCATGTATATAGGCATCACGTCCGTGACAAGTAGACCGACTCCTGCCTGCATCTACTACTATTACTCCACACATCGACCGCTATCCAGCATGCATCTAGAGTATTAAGTTCATAAGAACAGAGTAATGCATTAAGAAAGATGACATGATGTAGATGGATAAACTCAAGCAATATGATATAAACCCCATCTTTTTATCCTTGATGGCAACAATAAATGGGTAAGGACACTGCAAGATTGAACCCAAAGCTAAGCACTTCTCCCATGGCAAGAAAGATCAATCTAGTAGGCCAAACCAAAATGATAATTCGAGAAGACTTGCAAAGATAACTCAATCATACATAAAAGTATTCAGAGGAGATTCAAATATTTCTGATAGATAAACTTGATCATAAACCCACAATTCATCGGATCTCGACAAACACGCCGCAAAAAGAGTTACATCGAATAGATCTCCACAAGAGAGGGGGAGAACATGGTATTGAGATCCAAAAAGAGAGAAGAAGCCATCTAGCTAATAACTATGGACCCGAAGGTTGGTGGTAAACTACTCACAACTCATCGGAAGGGCTATGGTGTTGATGTAGAAGCCCTCCGTGGTCGGTTCCCCCTCCGGCGGAGCGCTGGTGAAGGCTCCAAGATGGGATTTCGCGGATACAGAAGGTTACGGCGGTGGAAATTGTTTTTTGTTGGCTCCTTGGATGTTTTCAGGGTACGTGGGTATATATAGGACGAAGAAGTAGGTCGGTGGCCGTCCGAGGGGCCCACGAGATAGGGGGGCGCGCCTAGGGGGGTGGGCGCGCCCTCCACCCTCGTGGCCTCCTCGACAGCTTCTTGGCTTGCACTCCAAGTCCTCTGGATCACGTTCGTTCCAAAAATCACGCTCCCGAAGGTTTCATTCCATTTGGACTCCGTTTGATATTCCTTTTCTTCGAAATACTGAAATAGGCAAAAAAACAGCAATACGGGCTGGGCCTCCGGTTAGTAGGTTAGTCCCAAAAATGATATAAATATGTAAAATAAAGCCCATAAACATCCAAAAGGGGTAATATAATAGCATGGAACAATAAAAAATTATAGATACGTTGGAGACGTGTCAGCTCCCTCGATGTTCTTGGGGTACGTGGGTATATATAGGAGGAAGAAGTAGGTCGGTGGCTGCCCAAGGGGCCCACGAGATAGGGGCGCGCCCTCCACCCTCATGGCCGCCTTGGCTGCCTCTTGGCTTGCACTCCAAGTCCTATGGATCACGTTTGTTCCAAAAATTACGCTCCCGAAGGTTTCATTCCATTTGGACTCCGTTTGATATTCCTTTTCTTCGAAATACTGAAATAGGCAAAAAACAGCAATACGGGCTGGGCCTCCGGTTAGTAGGTTAGTCCCAAAAATGATATAAATGTGTAAAGTAAAGCCCATAAACATCCAAAAAGGGTAATATAATAGCATGGAACAATCAAAAATTATAGATACGTTGGAGACGTATCAAGCATCCCCAAGCTTAATTCCTGCTCGTCCTCGAGTAGGTAAATGATAAAAACAGAATTTTTGATGTGGAATGCTACCTAGCATAATTCTCAATGTAATTTTCTTTATTGTTCCATGAATGTTCAGATCCAAATGATTCAAAATAAAAGTTCATATTGACATAAGAAATAGTAACACTTCAAGCATACTAATCAAAGCAATCATGTCTTCTCAAAATAACATGGCTAAAGAAAGTTCATCCCTACAAAGTCATATAGTTAGGCTATGTTTCATTTTCGTCACACAAAAATGTTCCCAAATTCTACACCCCCGATGACAAGCCAAGCAATTGTTTCGTACTTAAATAATCTTAAACCTTTTCAATTTTAACGCAATACATGAGCGTGAGCCATGGATATAGCACTATGGGTGGAATAGAATATGATGATGGGGATTGTGTGGAGAAGACAAAAAAGAGAAAGTCTCACATTGACGAGGATAATCAACGGGCTATGGAGATGCCCATCAATTGATGTCAACATGAGGAGTAGGGATTGCCATGCAACGGATGCACTAGAGCTATAAATGTATGAAAGCTCAACAAAAGAAAACTAGTGGGTGTGCATCCAACTTGCTTGCTCACGAAGACCTAGGGCATTTTGAGGAAGCCCATCATAGGAATATACAAGCCAAGTTCTATAATGAAAAATTCCCACTAGTATATGAAAGTGACAACATATGAGACTCTCTATATGAAGAACATGGTGCTACTTTGAAGCACAAGTGTGGAGAGAGATAGTAACATTGCCCCCTTTTTATTCATTTTCCTTTTTTGAGCCTTTTTTTTCTTTTGGCCTTTTTTGGCCTTTCTTTTTTTCCTTTTTGGGGACAATGCTCTAATAATGATGATCATCACACTTTTATTGATTTACAACACATGAATTACAACTCAAAACTAGAACAAGATATGACTCTATATGAATGCCTCCGGTGGTGTACCGGGATGGGCAATGAATTAAGAGTGACATGTATGAAAAATTATGCAAAGTGGCCTTGCCACAAATATGATGTCAACTACATGATCATGCAATGGCAATATGACAATAGTAATGCGTGTCATGATGATAAACAGAATGGTGGAAAGTTGCATGGCAATATATCTCAGAATGGCTATGGAAATGCCATAATAGGTAGGTACGGTGGCTGTTTCGAGGAAGATATAAGGAGGCTTATGTGTGATAGAGTGTATCATATCACGGGGTTTGGATGCACCAGCGAAGTTTGCACCAGCTCTCAAGGTGAGAAAGGGCAATGCACGGTACCGAAGAGGCTAGCAATGATGGAAAGGTAAAAGTGCGTATGATCCATGGACTCAACATTAGTCAAAAGAACTCATATACTTATTGCAAAAATCTACAAGTAATCAAAAACCAAGCACTACGTGCATGCTCCTAGAGGGATAGATTGGTAGGAAAAGACCATCGCTCGTCCCCGACCGCCACTCATAAGGATGCACAATCCAAGGACACCTCATGTTTCAAATTTGTTACACAACTTTGGCCATTCGTGCATGCTACATGACTTGCTAACTTCAACACAAGAATTCTTTAAATTCATAATCACCCAACTAGCATGACTTTAATATCACTACCTCCATATCTCAAAACAATTATCATGTATCAAATTGATCATAGCATCCAATTCACTTCCTATGATAGTTTTTATTATACCCAACTTGATTGCCTACCATTCTAGGACCAATTTTATAACCATAGCAAATACCATGTTGTTCTAAGAGACTCTCAAAATAATATAAGTGAAGCATTAGAGACTAGCAATTTCTACAAAATTAAGCCACCTCCGTGCTCTAAAAGATATAAGCGAAGCACTAGAGCAAAAACTATCTAGCTCAAAAGATATAAGTGAGGCACATAGAGTATTCTAATAAATTCCAATCAAGTGGGCTTATCCCAAAAGGTGTGTACAGAAAGGATGATTGTGGAAAACTAAAAAGAAAATACTAATATCATACAATACGCTCCAAGCAAAACACATATCATGTGGCGAATAAAAATATAGCTCCAAGTAAAGTTACTAATGAACAAAGACGAAAGAGGGGATGCCTTCCGGGGGGCATCCCCAAGCTTAGGCTTTTGGATATTCTTGAATATCTTGGGGTGCCATGGGCATCCCCAAGCTTGGTCTCTTGCCACTCCTTATTCCATAGTCCATCAAATCTTTACCCAAAACTTGAAAACTTCACAACACAAAACTCAACAGGAAATCTCATAAGCTCCGTTAGTGAAAGAAAGCAAAACCACCACATAAAGTACTGTAATGAACTCATTCTTTATTTATGTTGGTGTTAAACCTACTGTATTTCAAGTTTTCTATGGTTCATACCACTTAATAATAGCCATAGATGCATCAAAATAAGCAAACAACACACGAAAAACAGAATCTGTCAAAAACGAAACGGTTTGTAGCAATCTGTAACTAACGCAAACTTCTGGAACTCTATAAATCTTATCAAAATAGGAAGTCCTGGTAAATTTGTCTATTGATCTACATAAAAAAGAATCAATGAACAATCACTTTTCTGTGATTTAACAAAACTAATTTCGTGCGTGCAAAGTTTCTGTTTTTCAGCAGAATCAAATTAACTATCACCATAGGTCATCCTATAGGTTCTACTTGGCACAAACACTAATTAAAACATATAAACACATTTAAACAGAAGGTATATGAAAAATTTATTACTAAACAGAAACAAAAACAAAAAAACACAAATAAAATTGGGTTGCATCCCAACTAGCGCTATCGTTTAACGCCCCTAGCTAGGCATAAAAGCGAGGATAGATCTAAGTAGTGCCATCTTGGATTTTCATTTTTTTAGTGGAGTCATGCTTGAATCCGGGAGGTTCTTTACGTTTCCCTTCATACTAGGAAATTTTTAAATCTAAAGAATCCAACCGCTTATTGCAAAGGGTAATCAACATATTCATGAGGTGAAGATTTCCGATAACACTTCTAAGAGGCTCAAGAGACTTTTGTAATATTTTTGTTACTTCGCAAATCTTTCCAAACACTTGTGTTTCTTCTTGGGTAGGACGTGATCCCCCTTTTTGAGGTAGTGTTCCCACTATTCCCTCTATAATTTCATGCGCAATACTAGGATCACTTTCAATAAAATTCCCCTTGGCAATGCAATCCAAGAGTTGTCTATGCGACATATTTACCCCAACATAAAAATTACGAAGTAGAATTCTAAAATTCACCTCTAGTGCAATTGCGATAAGATTCCATCATCCTATACCAAGCATCTTTTAAGTTTTCTCCTTGCCTTTGCTTGAGGTGAAGAACTTCAAACTCGGGAGACATAGGAGCGGATAAGGAACTAGCCATAACGACGAGCAAACAAAAAGAGGCAAACGAAAAAGAGAGGAGAAGATTGGGAAAGAGAGGGCGAATAAAACAGCAAGGGTGAAGTGGGGGAGAGGAAGATGAGAGGAAAATCGCAAATAATGTAAATGCGAGGGAGATGAGTTTGTGATGGGTACTTGGTATGTCTTGACTTGAGCGAAGACCTCCCTGTCAACTGCACCAGAAATCCTGCTTGCTACGTCTTGAGCTTGCGTTGGTTTTCCTTGAAGAGGAAAGGGTGATGCAGCAATAGTACCGTAAGTATTTCCCTCAGTTTTTGAGAACCAAGGTATCAATCCAGTAGGAGGCTCCTCAAAAGTCCCACACACCTACACAAACAAACAAAGAACTTGCAACCAACGCAATAAAGGGGTTGTCAATCCCTTCATGACCACTTGCGAAAGTGAGATCTGATAGAGATAGTATGATAAGATAAATATATTTTTGGTATTTTATAATATAGATAGGAAAAGTAAAGATGCAAATAAAAGTAGATTAAAAGCTCATATAATAAAAGATAGACCCGGGGGCCATAGGTTTCACTAGTGGCTTATCTCAAGATAGCATAAGTATTACGGTGGGTGAACAAATTACTGTCGAGCAATTGATAGAAAAGCGAATAATTATGAGATTATCTAGGCATGATCATGTATATAGGCATCACGTTCGCGACAAGTAGACCGACTCCTGCCTGCATCTACTACTATTACTCCACACATCGATCGCTATCCAGCATGCATCTAGAGTATAAAGTTCATAAGAACAGAGTAACACATTAATAAAGATGACATGATGTAGAGGGATAAACTCATGCAATATGATATAAACCCCATCTTTTTATCCTCGATGGGAATAATACAATACGTGCCTTGCTACCCATATTGTCACTGGGTAAGGACACTGCAAGATTGAACCGAAAGATAAGCACTTCTCCCATTGCAAGAAAGAACAATCTAGTAGGCCAAACCAAACTGATAATTTGAAGAGACTTGCAAATATAACTCAATCATACATAAAAGAATTCAGAGGAGATTCAAATATTTCTCATAGATAAACTTGATCATAAACCCACAATACATCGAATCTCGACAAACACACCGCAAAAAGAGTTACATCAAATAGATCTCCAAGAAGATCGAGGAGAACTTTGTATTGGGATTCAAAGAGAGAGAAGAAGCCATCTAGCTAATAACTATGGACCCGAAGGTCTATGGTAAACTACTCACAACTCATCGGAGAGGCCTTGGAGATGATGTAGAGGCCCTCCATGGTCGATTCCCCCTCCAGCAGAGCACCAGCGAAGGCTCCAAGATGGGATCTCACGGATACATAAGGTTACGGTGGTGGAAATAGTTTTTCATTGGCTCATTTGATGTTCTCGAGGTACGCGGGTATATATAGGAGGAAGAAGTAGGTCGGTGGCCGCCCTAGGGGCCCATGAGATAGGGGGTGCTCCCAATAGGGGTGGGCGCACCCGCCACCCTCGTGGCCGCCTCGACCGCTTCTTGACTTGCACTCCAAGTCCTCTGGATCACGTTTGTTCCAAAAATCACGCTCCCGAAGGTTTCATTCCATTTGGACTCCGTTTGATATTCCTTTTCTTCGAAATACTGAAATAGGCAAAAAAACAGCAATACAGGCTGGGCCTCCGGTTAGTAGGTTAGTCCCAAAAATGATATAAATGTGTAAAGTAAAGCACATAAACATCCAAAAAGGGTAATATAATAGCATGGAACAATAAAAAATTATAGATACGTTGGAGACATATCAGCCCTCCTGGCGAAGGCTAGCATGGTCGTCCAGCTGTTCGGTCAGGTCCATCTGACCCGAGGAAGCTCAAGGGGGAGCCAGCAGAGAAGGCCTAGGATGCCGACCCTCCTGGCTGAGCGACGGTCCTTCCTGTACTGGTTCTCCAGCCGTCCGGATGGCCGACGTCGTGGACGATTCAACACCTTTCTTTTTTACACTGAGATCACTTACAACTTTTGTCACCTTGACACCACCATTCCATCAATGGCCCTGGGTGTGCAGTTGTTACTATATGCAGTGTACGCAAGAGCTCTTCTACTCGGTGTTTTACCTTTGCAGTAGGCCTCTACACCGAGACTTTTTTTTCCAAAAACTGCTACTCTACTCTCCTTTGGGATCCTATAGAACCTCTCAGACATGTACCGTACAATCCCACAACACTCACAATACGATGGCAATTTTTCGTATCGGACATCAAACTCGAGTTTTTCTTTGCTACCTAAGGGAGTGAATTCTACCCTACTTTTGATTGGTTCATGAAGCGGGATTTTCACTCGCACACGCAAATACTTCTCTACTACCATGTGGTTTTTGTTGGAAATATGCCCTAGAGGCAATAATAAAAGGATTATTATTATATTTCCTTGTTCATGATAATTGTCTTTTATTCATGCTATAATTGTATTATCCGGAAATCGTAATACACGTGTGAATACATAGACCATAATATGTCCCTAGTGAGCCTCTAGTTGACTAGCTCGTTGATCAACAGATAGTCATGGTTTCCTGACTATGGACATTAGATGTCGTTGATAATGGGATCACATCATTAGGAGAATGATGTGATGGACAAGACCCAATCCTAAGCATAGCACAAGATCGTGTAGTTCGTTTGCTAGAGATTTTCAAATGTCAAGTATCTTTTCCTTAGACCATGAGATCATGTAACTCCCAGATACCGTAGGAGTGCTTTGGGTGTACCAAACGTCACAACGTAACTGGGTGACTATAAAGGTGCACTACAGGTATCTCCAAAAGTGTCTGTTGGGTTGACATGGATCGAGACTGGGATTTGTCACTCCGTATGACAGAGAGGTATCTCTGGGCCCACTCGGTAATGCATCATCATAATGAGCTCAAAGTGACCAAGTGTCTTGTCACGGGATCATGCATTAAGGTACGAGTAAAGTGACTTGCCGGTAATGAGACTGAACGAGGTATTGGGATACCGACGATCGAGTCTCGGGCAAGTAACGTACCGATTGACAAAGGGAATTGTATACGGGGTTGATTGAATCCTCGACATCGTGGTTCATCCGATGAGATCATCGAGGAGCATGTGGGAGCCAACATGGGTATCCAGATCCCGCTGTTGGTTATTGACCGGAGAGCCATCTCGGTCATGTCTACGTGTCTCCCGAACCCGTAGGGTCTACACACTTAAGGTTCAGTGATGCTAGGGTTGTAGAGATATGAGTATGCAGCAAACCGAAAGTTGTTCGGAGTCCCGGATGAGATCCCGGATGTCACGAGGAGTTCCGGAATGGTCCGGAGGTAAAGAATTATATATAGGAAGTGCAGTTTCGGCCATCGGGAGAGTTTCGGGGGTCACCGGTATTGTACCGGGACCACCAGAAGGGTCCCGGGGGTCCACCAGGTGGGGCCACCTATCCCGGAGGGCCCCGTGGGCTGAAGTGGGGAGGGGACCAGCCCCTGGTGGGCTGGTGCGCCCCCCTTGGCCCCCCTGCGCCTAGGGTTGGAAACCCTAGGGTGGGGGGCGCCTCCACTTGCCTTGGGGGGCACTCCACCCCTCTGGCCGCCGCCCCCCTGGGAGATCTCATCTCTAGGGCCGGCGCCCCCCTAGGGGCCTATATAACGGAGGGGGGGGGGGAGGGAGGGAGGGCAGCCGCACCCTGAAGTCTTGGCGCCTCCCTCTCCCCTGCTACACCTCTCCCTCTCGCAGAAGCTCGGCGAAGCTCTGCCGAAACCCTGCTGCATCCACCACCACGCCGTCGTGCTGCTGGATCTTCATCAACCTCTCCTTCCCCCTTGCTGGATCAAGAAGGAGGAGACGTCACGCTGACCATACATGTGTTGAACGCGGAGGTGCCGTCCGTTTGGCGCTAGGATCTCCGGTGATTTGGATCATGACGAGTACGACTCCCTCAACCCCGTTCTCTTGAACGCTTCCGCTCGCGATCTACAAGGGTATGTAGATGCACTCCCCTCTCTCATTGCTAGATGAACTCATAGATGGATCTTGGTGAACGTAGGAATTTTTTTTATTTTATGCAACATTCCCCAACAGTGGTATCAGAGCTAGGTCTATGCGTAGTTCTCTATTGCACAAGTAGAACACAAATCTGTTGTGGGTGTAGATGTTGTCAACTTTCTTGCCGCTACCAGTCTTATTTTGCTTCAGCGGTATTGTGGGATGAAGCGGCCCGGACCGACCTTACACGTACGCTTACGTGAGACAGGTTCCCCGACTGACATGAACTAGTTGCATAAGGTGGCTAGCGGGTGTCTGTCTCTCCCACTTTAGTTGGAGCGGATTCGATGAAAAGGGTCCTTATGAAGGGTAAATAGAAGTTGACAAATCACGTTGTGGCTTTTTCGTAGGTAAGAAAACATTCTTGCTAGAACCCTGTTGCATCCACGTAAAAGATGCAACAACAATTAGAGGACGTCTAACTTGTTTTTGCAGCAATTGCCTTGTGATGTGATATGGCCAAAAGTTGTGATGAATGATGAATGATATATTGTGATGTATGAGATCATGTTCTTGTAATAGGAATCACGACTTGCATGTCGATGAGTATGACAACCGGTAGGAGCCATAGGAGTTGTCTTAATTATTGTATGACCTGCGTGTCAATGATTTAACGCCATGTAATTACTTTACTTTCTTGCTAAACCATTAGCCATAGTAGTAGAAGTAATAGTTGGCGAGCAACTTCATGGAGACACGATGATGGAGATCATGATGATGGAGATCATGGTGTCATGCCGGTGACGAAGATGATCATGGAGCCCCGAAGATGGAGATCAAAGGAGCTATATGATATTGGCCATATCATGTCACTACTATATAATTGCATGTGATGTTTATTATGTTTATGCATCTTGTTTACTTAGAACGATGGTAGTAAATAAGATGGTCCCTTATAACAATTTCAAGAAAGTGTTCTCCCTAACTGTGCGCCGTTGCTAAAGTTCGTCGTTTCGAAGCACTACATGATGTTCGGATGTGATAGATTCCTATGTTCACATACAACGGGTGTAAGACAGATTTACACATGCAAAAACACTTAGGTTAACTTGACGAGCCAAGCATGTACAGACATGGCCTCGGAACACAGAGACCGAAAGGTCAAACATGAGTCGTATGGAAGATACGATCAACATGGAGATGTTCACCGATGATGACTAGTCCGTCTCACGTGATGATCGGACACGACCTAGTCGACTCGGATCGTGTAACACTTAGATGACTAGAGGGATGTCAAATCTGAGTGGGAGTTCATTAAATAATTTGATTAGATGAACTTAATTATCATGAACTTAGTCTAAAGTCTTTGCAAAATATGTCTTGTAGATCAAATGGCCAATGCTCATGTCAACATGAACTTCAACGCGTTCCTAGACAAAACCAAGCTGAAAGATGATGGCAACAACTATATGGACTGGGTCCGGAACCTGAGGATCATCCTCATAGCTGCCAAGAAAGCATATGTCCTAGAAGGACCGCTAGGTGAAGCACCCATCCCAGAGAACCAAGACGTTATGAACACTTGGCAGTCACGTGCTGATGATTACTCCCTCGTTCAGTGCGGCATGCTTTAGAGCTTAGAACCGGGGCTCCAAAAGCGTTTTTAGCAACACGGAGCATATGAGATGTTCGAGGAGCTGAAAATGGTTTTCCAAGCTCATGCCCGGGTCGAGAGATATGAAGTCTCCGACAAGTTCCATAGTTGTAAGATGGAGGAAAATAGTTCTGTCAGTGAGCACATACTCAAAATGTCTGGGTTGCACAACCGCCTGTCCCAGCTGGACATTAACCTCCTGGACGAGGCGGTCATTGACAGAATCCTTCAGTCGCTCCCACCGAGCTACAAGAGCTTTGTGATGAACTACAATATGCAGGGGATGGTGAAAACTATTCCTGAAGTATTTTCAATGCTGAAGTCAGCAGAGGTAGAAATCAAGAAAGAACATCAAGTGTTGATGGTTAATAAAACCACCAAGTTTAAGAAGGGCAAGGGTAAGAAGAACTTCAAGAAGGACGGCAAGGATGTTGCCGCACCCGGTAAGCCAGTTGCCGGGAAGAAGTCAAAGAATGGACCCAAGCCTGAGACTGAGTGCTTTTATTGCAAAGGGAAGGGTCACTGGAAGCGGAACTGCCCCAAATACTTAGCGGACAAGAAGGCCGGCAACACTAAAGGTATATTTGATATACATGTAATTGATGTGTACGTTACTAGTACTCGTAGTAACTCTTGGGTATTTGATACCGGTGCCATTGCTCATATTTGTAACTCACAGCAGGAGCTACGGAATAAGCGGAGACTGGTGAAGGACGAGGTGACGATGCACGTCGGGAATGGTTCCAAGGTCGATGTGACCGCCGTCGGCACGCTGCCTCTACATTTACCCACGGGATTAGTTTTAAACCTCAATAATTGTTATTTAGTGCCAAGTTTGAGCATGAACATTGTATCTGGATCTCTTTTAATACGAGATGGCTACTCATTTAAATCCGAGAATAATGGTTGTTCTATTTATATGAGAGATATGTTTTATGGTCACGCCCCGATGGTCAATGGTTTATTCTTAATGAATCTCGAACGTAATGTTACACATATTCATAGTGTGAATACCAAAAGATGTAAAGTTGATAACGATAGTCCCACATACTTGTGGCACTGCCGCCTTGGTCACATTGGTGTCAAGCGCATGAAGAAGCTCCATGCTGATGGACTTTTGGAGTCTCTCGATTATGAATCATTTGACACATGCGAACCATGCCTCATGGGCAAAATGACCAAGACTCCGTTCTCCGGAACAATGGAGCGAGCAACCAACTTATTGGAAATCATACATACTGATGTGTGTGGTCCAATGAGCGTTGAGGCTCGCAGAGGATATCGTTGTGTTCTCACTCTCACTAATGACTTGAGTAGATATGGGTATGTCTACTTGATGAAACACAAGTCTGAGACCTTTGAAAAGTTCAAGGAATTTCAGAATGAGGTAGAGAATCAATGTGACCGAAAGATAAAATTCTTACGATCAGATCTTGGAGGAGAATATTTAAGTCACGAATTTGGTACGCACTTAAGGAAATGTGGAATCGTTTCACAACTCACGCTGCCTAGAACACCTCAGCGTAACGGTGTGTCCAAATGTCGTAATTGCACTCTATTGGATATGGTGCGATCTATGATGTCTCTTACCGATTTACCACTATCATTTTCGGGATACGCTCTAGAGACAGCTACATTCACTTTAAATAGGGCTCCGTCTAAATCCATTGAGACGACACCGTATGAATTATGGTTTGGGAAGAAACCTAAGCTGTCATTTCTAAAAGTTTGGGGATGCGATGCTTATGTCAAGAAACTTCAACCTAAAAAGCTCGAACCCAAGTCGAAAAAATGTGTCTTCATAGGATACCCTAAGGAAACCATTGGGTATACCTTCTACTTAAGATCCGAGGGCAAGATCTTTGTTGCCAAGAACGGATCCTTTCTGGAAAGAGAGTTTCTCTCGAAAGGAGTAAGTGGGAGGAAAGTAGAACTCGATGAATTACTACCGCTTGAACCGGAAAGTAGTGCGGCTCAGGAAAATGTTCCTGTGGTGCCTACACCGACTGGAGAGGAAATTAATGATGATGATCAAGGTACTTCGGATCAAGTTGCTACTGAACTTCGTAGGTCCACAAGGACACGTTCCACACCAGAGTGGTACGGCAACCCTGTCCTGGAAATCATGTTGTTAGACAACGGTGAACCTTCAAACTATGAAGAAGCGATGGCGAGCCCAGACTCCAACAAATGGCTTGATGCCATGCAATCCGAGATAGAATCCATGTATGAAAACAAAGTATGGACTTTGACAGACTTGCCCGATGATCGGCGAGCGATAGAAAACAAATGGATCTTTAAGAAGAAGACGGATGCGGATGGTAATGTTACCATCTATAAAGCTCGACTTGTCGCTAAGGGTTATCGACAAGTTCAAGGGGTTGACTACGATGAGACTTTCTCTCCCGTAGCGAAGCTGAAGTCCGTCCGAATCATGTTAGCAATTACCGCATACTATGATTATGAGATATGGCATATGGACGTCAAAACGGCATTCCTTAACGGACATCTTAAGGAAGAACTGTATATGATGCAGCCGGAGGGTTTTGTCGATCCTAAGAATGCTAACAAGGTATGCAAGCTCCAGCGATCCATTTATGGGCTGGTGCAAGCATCTCGGAGTTGGAACATTTGCTTTGATGAGATGATCAAAGCGTTTGGGTTTATGCAGACTTATGGAGAAGCCTGCGTTTACAAGAAAGTGAGTGGGAGCTCTGTTGCATTTCTCATATTATATGTAGATGACATACTTTTGATGGGAAATGATATAGAACTTTTGGACAACATTAAGGCCTACTTGAATAAGTGTTTTTCATTGAAGGACCTTGGAGAAGATGCTTACATATTAGGCATCAAGATCTATAGGGATAGATCGAGACGCCTCATAGGTCTTTCACAAAGCACATACCTTGATATGATATTGAAGAAGTTCAAAATGGATCAGTCCAAGAAAGGGTTCTTGCCTGTATTGCAAGGTGTGAAATTGAGCTCGGCTCAATGCCCGACCACGGCAGAAGATAAAGAAGAGATGAGTGTCATCCCCTATGCTTCAGCCATAGGATCTATTATGTATGCCATGCTGTGCACCAGACCTGATGTAAACCTTGCCGTAAGTTTGGTAGGAAGATACCAAAGTAATCCCGGTAAGGAACACTAGACAGCGGTCAAGAATATCCTGAAGTACCTGAAAAGGACAAAGGACATGTTTCTCGTTTATGGAGGTGACAAAGAGCTCGTCGTAAAGGGTTACGTCGATGCTAGCTTCGACACAGATCTGGATGACTCTAAGTCACAAACCGGATACGTGTATATGTTGAATCGTGGAGCAGTAAGCTGGTGCAGTTGCAAGCAGAGCGTCGTGGCGGGATCTACATGTGAAGCGGAGTACATGGCAGCCTCGGAGGCAGCGCATGAAGCAATATGGATGAAGGAGTTCATCACCGACCTAGGAGTCATACCTAATGCGTCGGGGCCAATCACTCTCTTCTGTGACAACACTGGAGCTATTGCCCTTGCCAAGGAGCCCAGATTTCACAAGAAGACAAGGCACATCAAGCGCCGTTTCAACTCCATCCGTGAAAATGTTCAAGATGGAGACATAGATATTTGCAAAGTACATACGGATCTGAATGTCGCAGATCCGTTGACTAAACCTCTTCCGCGAGCAAAACATGATCAACACCAGAACTCTATGGGTGTTCGATTCATCAGAATGTAACTAGATTATTGACTCTAGTGCAAGTGGGATACTATTGGAAATATGCCCTAGAGGCAATAATAAAAGGATTATTATTATATTTCCTTGTTCATGATAATTGTCTTTTATTCATGCTATAATTGTATTATCCGGAAATCGTAATAAACGTGTGAATACATAGACCATAATATGTACCTAGTGAGCCTCTAGTTGACTAGCTCGTTGATCAACAGATAGTCATGGTTTCCTGACTATGGACATTAGATGTTGTTGATAACGGGATCACATCATTAGGAGAATGATGTGATGGACAAGACCCAATCCTAAGCATAGCACAAGATCGTGTAGTTCGTTTGCTAGAGCTTTTCAAATGTCAAGTATCTTTTCCTTAGACCATGAGATCGTGTAACTCCCGGATACCGTAGGAGTGCTTTGGGTGTACCAAACGTCACAGCGTAACTGGGTGACTATAAAGGTGCTCTACAGGTATCTCCGAAAGTGTCTGTTGGGTTGACACGGATCGAGACTGGGATTTGTCACTCCGTATGACGGAGAGGTATCTCTGGGCCCACTCGGTAATGCATCATCATAATGAGCTCAAAGTGACCAAGTGTCTGGTCACGGGATCATGCATTACGGTACAAGTAAAGTTACTTGCCGGTAACGAGACTGAACGAGGTATTGGGATACCGACAATCGAGTCTCGGGCAAGTAACGTACCGATTGACAAAGGGAATTGTATACGGGGTTGATTGAATCCTCGACATCGTGGTTCATTCGATGAGATCATCGAGGAGCATGTGGGAGCCAACATGGGTATCCAGATCCCACTGTTGGTTATTGACCGGAGAGCCGTCTCGGTCATGTCTACGTGTCTCCTGAACCCATAGGGTCTACACACTTAAGGTTCGGTGACGCTAGGGTTGTAGAGATATGAGTATGCAGTAAACTGAAAGTTGTTCAGAGTCCCGGATGAGATCCCGGACATCACGAGGAGTTCCGGAATGGTCCGTAGGTAAAGAATTATATATAGGAAGTGCAGTTTCGGCCATCGGGAGAGTTTCGGGGGTCACCGGTATTGTACCGGGACCACCGGAAGGGTCCCGGGGGTTCACCGGGTGGGGCCACCTATCCCGGAGGGCCCCGTGGGCTGAAGTGGGGAGGGGACCAGCCCCTGGTGGGCTGGTGCGCCCCCCTTGGGCCCCACTGCGCCTAGGGTTGGAAACCCTAGGGTGGGGGGCGCCTCCACTTGCCTTGGGGGGCACTCTACCCCCTGGCCGCCGCCCCCCTTGGGAGATCTCATCTCCAGGGCCGGTGCCCCCCCTGGGGGCCTATATAAAGGAGGGGGGAGGGAGGGAAGCCACACCCTGAAGTCTTGGCGCCTCCCTCTCCTCTGCTACACCTCTCCCTCTCGCAGAAGCTCGGCGAAGCTCTGCCGGAACCCTGCTGCATCCACCACCACGCCGTCGTGCTGCTGGATCTTCATCAACCTCTCCTCCCCCCTTGCTGGATCAAGAAGGAGGAGACGTCACGCTGACCGTACGTGTGTTGAACGCGGAGGTGCCGTCCTTTAGGCGCTAGGATCTCTGGTGATTTGGATCATGATGAGTACGACTCCCTCATCCCGGTTCTCTTGAACGCTTCCGCTCGCGATCTACAAGGGTATGTAGATGCACTCCCCTCTCTCGTTGCTAGATGAACTCATAGATGGATCTTGGTGAACATAGGATTTTTTTATTTTATGCAACGTTCCCCAACAGTTTTGGTCTGAGCCATCGATCACTTCACCTATCTGGTCTCCTAGGGACAAGCCCATATCTTCGGTTTTAAGCTCAAACAGGAGGTCATGAACCTGTGACCATATAGCCATGGCTCCAAGGTCCACCTCCACCAGGTTACCCTTGCCGTCGAACTCGACGAAGATGATCCTGTCACGCTTATTGTGCCACGGCTAGGCCTTTAACACAAAGCGTCTATCCACGTCGGCAGAGAAGTTGAGGATGAATCTCTCGTCGTCACTGGCCACCACTGAATGGTGACCTCACCTTGCAACCTCCAAGCCGACTTGTTTGGCAGAAGGGATTTTCAAGCCCCTAGGGAGGTGGGGATTGGAGGGGGTTGGGTGAAAGGAAGGGTAATGTAGAGCATCCTAAGATCAGCCTCATGGACATAGTTTCGTCTTAAGGCACCACGTGGACCCATGACTAGAGCTCATGCAAGGGCTATCGAAACTGAGGTGAACTCGCTCCTCTATGAACTCCCACATTCCACATGTGAGACATGGCTACTACCTCAAGCGGAGACCTTGTGTGTGATCAAGTACTTGGAGAAAGGCCATGGAGAAGATATGACCAACAAACGTACCTTCATCACCCAAGACACCATGTAGATCCATGACTAAGCTCGTGCAAGGCCTATCAAAAACAAGGTCAACTCGCTCCTCTCTGAACTCCCACATTCCACATGCGAGACATGGATACTACCTCAAGCGGAGACCTTTTATGTCATCAGGTACTTGGAGAAAGGCCATGGAGCAAATACGGCCAACAGACAAGATGGCGACGACACCAAGTGCAAGACACAAGAGGAAGAGCTCCCAGCGAGCTACAACCACCGGACACCCGACGCCCTAGGGATCAGCTAGCCAGAAGGCCCAGCCAATGAACGCTACATCAGTCGGACGATCGACAAGTACCGGATGTCCGACACACTCCAGCGACCGTATGTCTGACAGCCTCCGGAAATCCGGCTTCACCAGTCTAGTACCAAAACACCGGAATACCGACGTCCTCCATACGACCGAGCCACCGGACGTCCGATGCTCTCCGGAAACCCGATGACACCTATCCTAAGTCGAATCACCGGAAGTTCGAGCCTTACACTACAAAAAATACACTTCCATGATGATACATGTTTGTCACAGTAGGTCGCGTTTTTTGTCATGCATGTACATCCATGACAAATTTATCACAGAATCAAGATAGTCATACTTGTGCTGTCGTAGAAGTGTTCCATGACATTACGAAAATTATCATCACGGAAGTGTCCACTTCCATGACGATAAATCGCGCGTCACAGAAGTGCTTTCATCAAGGGTGACCGACACATGGCATCCACCGTAACGGAACGCCGTTAAGCTATCGCGTCGGGTTTTGGATCCGATAACCCGTTAACAACCCCGACCAATGGGAAATTTCCACGTGTAAAATTCTTATTGGCCGGACAAAACACGTGTCAGCTCGTCAGTGGGTTAGATAGGCGCCTATGATATGTCGACACGTGCCACGGCTCACCACTGGCCCATTTAGCTTACAAAGCCGGCCCGTTTGACTTGGTCAAAAGTTAACGGGCTGGCCCATGAAGAGCCTATTAACGGTCTCTTCGCAAATAGCCCATTTTATGGCCCGTTAGGCACTAAAGGAAATCGGCCCAACAACGTCATGTGGCCAGTCGAATATAACACCAACCCATTTCACTTTCGGCCCATGTATGGCCCATGACGTCTTTCGACCCATATGAGGCCTTCGTATCTTTTGGCCCTTTATAGGCCCACGGTGACTCTAGCCCATAATGAACAGTAATTTTCTTTGTACCCGTTAACGGCCCGTGATTTACATGGGCCGTTTCCAGCCCGTGTTAGCTTTTGGCCTATTGATGGCCCATACGTTCTTGGGCTCCTTTTCGGCCCTCGATTACTTTCGGCCCATTACTGGCCTGTTCCCCTAATGGGCCAAATTCGGCCCATGGCAAGAGTCGGCCCGTTACTGGCATGTTCCCCAAATGGGCCAAATTCGGCCCATGGCAAGAGTCGGCCCGTTACTGGCCTGTTACCCTAATGGGCCAAATTCGGCCCATGGCAAGAGTCGGCCCGTTTCTGGCCAGCCCGTCCTATATTCTGGTCCATTAACGACCCGTTATGCCTGTGACAGAATTAAGCTTTTGCAGTCCTACGGCCTGTTAACGGCCCGTTACCGTGCTGGGCCGATACCAATTATGCCCGATTACGGCCCATGTAGACCCATTTATTTGACGGCCCTAGGCCCATTTATCGACGGCCCGAGGCCCACCGATTACAGGCCCATTTATCGACGGCCCGTAGGAGACCCATGGACCCTATGGCCCGTATATGGCCCATGGGTAGTTGCGGCCACTAGCAAACCAGGGAAAAAGAAGACTAGGAAATAAATAAGGCCCAAACTAACGCTAGGCTATTAAGGCAATTGCACAGATTACATCCACTCAGCATAAAAGATCGCCACCAGTGCAAATATAGGGAACACCCTACACTATACAAAAATGGCTTGCTATTTTCTTCAGCCGGTGGCTGCATGTTAAGAATAAATTTTGTATCGCACCAAAACAAATTACAACTATATAACAAAAGGAAGGTTGGCATAAAACTTAACAGTCTAGCAGATAAATGCACCACCAGAAGTTCAGAAGCTCGGTTCATTTGACCTGACTGTTACGTTTTCATGCTGTATTGTCCGATGGAACACCATAACCCTCGCCTTCATTCCCCTGGGCTCCTGAACAACATAGCAAATGTCTGATAGTCTGGTTTCAAAACCATGCATATCTTGACAACATTGAGCAATGTTTCTCCTTGTTTCACAAAGGGCCTCTGTTAGGGAATGGACTTGTGTCTGGAGCGCAGATAAAACATTGCTTTGAGCTTGCATATCTTGATCATGAGGCAGTTTGGATGATATTGCCTTAACAACCAACCCAGTATTACGCAGGAACGTGCTTTTGGCACTATTAGTGGACAGGTACTGACCCACTGCAGCAAGAGCTGACATTGCGGTTATAGTTGCCTCGCCACCTTCAGAAGGTGGCGGTTCCACCATTTTTTCCATAGCTCACTGAAAAGTTGAGGTTTTACATTAGTAGTACCAGAACAGAAGATATTAAGGAGTCAGCAAAACCAAACAAAATAGCTTTGGTCTATATACAGAACTTATTCTGGTGAACCCATGTAAAATATTAGTTGTATTTTATTACAAAGTACATAATAAAACCAGGTTCCAAACATATGACCATGTACCATTGCTAATGTATTGTCTATTTCTTCAGATTGTATTGAGGGCTAAGGATAAAGAGACGAAGTTTATAATACGGTAAGCATAGTATGACATCATTCATATCACAAAACAACTGAGAACAGACAAACAAGCAATTGTAATGTTGTGTGGGCAAGTCCAGCACGGAACTAGATTACGGGTCAAGATCAAAGGAACATCACTCCTCCCTTTTAAACCTTGTAAGGTGCAATGATATGCTAAGACAATTGTGTATAAAATTGAAAAGAGTAATAGACATTGGCTGCAAACCATGCAGTTCAAGGCACAAGTCATAGTAAGCAGTAGTTAAAAGGCATGAGGATTAAGGACTTACAACAGCGGCTTTGACTGGTGTAGTCATGCCCTTCTTCTTGCTGGTGTGACAGTCCTTGAAGATTTCCACAACATTTGGTTCAGGTACTTTTTGGTCCTTGCGGGCTTTCCTCTGCATTTCAAACAAGTCAATATAGATCTGATAATATGGTACAGCGAAAAGAGTGAAACATCAGCTAATTACAAGAGCCTCGTAGTGTGCAATATAGCTACGAGATCCTGTCGTTTGTTGGAATTTCACTTTCGTACGGTTGGCCTTGTTCTTTGAACAGTTCACCTACAAGAAGATAGATTTGTGTGGCACATGCGTCAATAGGACTTCAACATGTGATCTGATCACATATATATAATGTACCTGATACTTCGGATCAGACCAGTGTTTAACAAGGCCCCTCCAGTCTTCATCTGATATATTTTCCACTGGAGATGTTTGGGAAAGTTCACTGTTAGCCTTGCCTTCAAAGTGAGTTTTCCTCAAGTTATACCGATACTGTCACAGAGCAGACTTGAAAACATGGGTGCAAGCTTGTCTGGTTGCATCATCTTGGCTATCCAACTTGAACCTCATCTGTTGAAAATTATGGGAGTCTCATTATCACCAACCTAGAAAGTGTGGGACAGAGCAAGACGATATTACTAGTTTCCATACATAACCATACTTACATATAAATGGTCGAGGAAGGTGTTGAACTGGGTTTCGTCTTTGTCATTCCTGTACTGAATCCATGTTGGGAGGATACGTACATGACACCTAACGGCAACCGCTGCCTCTGATACTAACTTGGCTGACTCTGTAGCATCACGTGGCCTTTTTAAACCTACCTCAAAACGGATCTCCATTCTTCCTCCTCTAGATTTAGTTAACCTATTGAGCATTATCCCTGATGTTTGTTTCCTCTTGCGCCTAGGTGCTAGTCCAACAACAAACATAGGAAGTGTTAGTGTACATCAAACTGTGAGACTACATATAAAGAAGCATGCAACTGTAACTTGACTCCAGCAACTACCTTCTTGCTGTTGAAGCTCACAAGGTTCATCTGATATTGCCAACTCGTCTTGTGTCAAGAGTGCTTGGGAAGTAGTGTCAGGTGGCAAGGGAGCTTGGGAGCGTGCTGCTAGCTCAGTTGACGCACGAGTATGTCGTGCAGCTGGTAGTACTGTGGTAGGTGTTGCAAGAACTAGGGCCGTCTCTGCTTGTTTGGTGGCAGCTATTTGTTTCTGTTTGGCTTTTTTTGCAGTTCATGTAGCATGGGATGCCGTGTTTGTAGAATTTTCCGCTGGACTTTCACCTTCTATTGCACCATCAGTACTAGCAGAATCTGCAGGATTCATCCGCTTCTCATTCCCTGCCATTCTCTGTTTCTTCCTCTTTCTCTGTGCCATGTTAAGTCAAGCCGACAAGAAAAACGAATAAAATTTAGTTCTTCAGAACAAATTGATGCGTGATGCAGACGAATAAAACTTTGATGTTAGACAACCACATGATAGGAGGATGTAATATGTATGAAAAACAGGACGGAAGAGATAACCAGAACTATGATGTGTAAACTAAGAAGAAGACATTTCACCAAATTAGAAGCAATGCAATGGAAGGTAGACACCATATGAAAGATGCTACAAATATCGCTCTGCCAAGTTAACAATGTCTCAGCATAAATGGCATTTAAACAAATGTGAAGCAGTACAAGAAATAAATCATATGCAAGATGCAAACAACATCACACTACCATGTTAGAGGTCTCTCATCATTAGTGCCATTGCATATTCACAACATTGCATATTCACAACTTATGATGTGTAAACTAAGGAGAAGGCATTTCAACAAATTAGAAGCAATGAAATCTAGACACCACATGAAAGATGCAAATAATATCACTCTACCAAGTTAAAACTGTCTCATCATAAGTGCCATTTCAACAAATTAGTAGTACAAGCTAGAAAAGAATGTGAGATGTAACCTATATCACACTCCGAAGTCAAACATGTCTTATGATAAGTGATTGTTGCAGGTTACACAACAGTAGTAATTTTATGTAAGAACATGGTGTGATAGACAGATATTGTATGTTCTAGAAACATGAACACGTGTCTTATTCAAGTATAATGTGTAAAGTAAGCAGATGGAATTCAACAAAATTAGAAGCAATACAAGCTAGAAATCACGCATAACATGCAACCACATATAACAGTGCCAAGTTAGAGGGAGCACCAGTGATGCTACACTAGGGGAGACGTGCTCATCATAAACACATCTTTTTTGAGTGTCTATGCATGTGTTGTCTTGGAAATCATCTTGGGGGTGTGGAGGAGTAGAAACCGTAGAGGCCCTCTGTTTGGAAGGAGCACCTTTATCCGCTGCCTTGCTAACTTCCTTCTGCTTTATTGATTTTGAATTGTCAAGTAAAACCGACAAGAAAAAGCAATAAAATTCTCTCTTTAGAACTCATTCATGCATGATACTGACAATCACTACTTTGATGTAAGGCAAACACATGATACCAGGATGGAATATGTACGAAAAACAGGACGACAAATAAGAAGAAATGCAAGCTAGACACCACATGAAAGATGCAACCAATATGACTGCCAAGTTAAAAGCGTCCCATCATAAATGGAATTTCAACAAATTAGAAGCAGCGCATGTTATAAATCATATGAAAGATGCAACCAATATCGCACTGCATATACTAAAGGTGTCTCGTCATATTGATTGATGCGGGATACAAAAAAACCAATAGTTTTATGTAAGGACATGCTTAATAGACAGATGTACTATGTACTAAATACAGGAAGGCATGCCACATTAACAGGTATAATGTCACATTTACAGGAGTATAAGCTAAGCAGACTAGCACATGCAGTTTAACCAGATTGGAAGAATTACAATCTAGACACCATATGCAACATGCAACCACATATCATGCTGCCAAGTTAGAGCAAGCACCTGCAAATGCTAGTGTAGGGGAAATGTTGTAATCAACTATAGAGCTATGTTCACTATCTTCATCTAGCATTTTTGTTTCTTGAGAATCATGTCGGGATGCTAATGCTACATTCTTTAAATGAGGAGTAGTCCCCTTGCCTGCCTGCCTCATCATAAGTGATTGATGAGGGATCCACAAGAACATTAGTTTGATGTAAGAACATGGTTAATACACTGATGTACTAGTATGTACCAAAAACATAAAGGCATGTCATATTCAAAGGTATAATGTGTAAGCTAAGCAGATGCAATTTAACCAAATTGGAAGCAATACAAGCTAGACATCCGGCTGGAGTGGTGAACATGATCATCTAGGACCTAAGATCCTGGTGGGAGGCGGGCTGCTTCGCCACCATCGCGGATTTTTAGTTGGCTTCCAGGTGATGCTTGTCTTTGTTGGGCTTGTCACTGGCTCGACCAGTGCCCTGACTAGCTATTTATCTTCTGGTGCTCACAAGATGGTGGTTCATGTAAAAAATATCTTTCCTTATCTTAATAAAGACCGACTTCGGCCTTTCGAATACAAGCTAGACACCAACATGCAACCACATATGACACCGCGAAGATAAAGGAAGCACCTGGGATGGTGGTTCATTGCGAGCGAGGTCATCAACTACAGAGCTACATTTACCGTCTCCATCTGCTGACACTACACCCTTTATAGCGTTGTAACGTGTCTTGCCTACCCGTATACCAAGCTAGAGGGACTTCTATCTTTTCTTTGCTGCTTCTCTTTCGGCAGGAGAGTCTGAAATACCCTTGCATAAAAACACAATAGTGAGAGTATGGGTGAAGTGTGTGCAGAACTAGTGCACTGTAAAAGTAGCAAATAGCAGGTGGCTTAAAAATAAATGATAGGAGACATATGATAGCTCTACAACATTGCATGGCAAACAACATTAGATTCTACTCCATATGATTTTGTAATATATGAGCACAGGAAATGCAGGTACTCCTCTAGCACACCACCACATGTGGTCATATCTAAGATAACAGTCGACTAAAAATAAATAAGTCAGTCGATTTTTTTAATGAACCGTCCGATCTATAAGGAACGGGCAGATGGCCTTCGTCTACCTCCCGCCAGTCACTGTTGACGATCTTTCATGAACCGCCAGCGACCACCGGCCCAGACTCGTGCCTCCACCGCCCCGCCCTCCCATCGACCTCACACCACCGCCGTGCTTGGCAGCGCCCCCAAGCCATCCCTTTAATCCCGACCGACCTCCAGATCGGGCGCCAGTAGCTCTAGGCCGCAGACGCCCCTAATATAAACACCAAGGCGCTGCTTCCCCGGCGTAATAGTCATACTAGCGCCTGTTACGCCGGGGAATGCTTCCGTTAATTGGGAATCAACTAGCCAGAAATTGAAATTCAGGGGGGCGACGGACCTCTAGCTAAGGTGAAATAGTATATGAGGAGAAACCTTGTGCATCGTGAGTTACTAGGAACATCTAGTATCAAGAAGAAGCAGTCAACTAGTGTCTTCTATGGGATGAATATTGTGCAAGCAGAGACGTAAGATTTGCACAAATAAGGGAAGAGGAGTACCTTCTTCGGTTGCCGGTGTGGTCACCGCCACATGTCACGCCGATCTTCTTGTTTTTACCAGGGAAACCGATGTTCTGGAGGGTGCAGGCTTGGACGAACCCATGGCCAAATTGTTGACTGTGTTGCCGTGGCTGTATGTCGGCGGAGGGGAAGCAGATCTGAGGCGGCGAAGGACGGCGTAGCAGGAACAACTCCGGTGCGGTGGAGGGTGGCGAAGTTGGAGCGGCAGTGGTGAGGCATAGGACGGCGTGGTTGAACTGGCTCTGGTACGGACGACTCGGCCTTGGCTTCAACTACTAGCCATGGAGGGCGTTGCGGTTGAGGTTGCGCTGGACGACGATGTCGGGGTATCGGCTCCGGCGTGATGGAGGAGGGCGGCGGTTGATGGGTGGGATGGGGTGGCGGACGGAGGACGCCGGGGTATCGCGGCTGGTGGAGAGGTAGTTTTGGCGCCCACGGAGTACGAATGGGGAATCAGACGGGTGGGGGGGGGACCATGTTTCAGCCTGGGACACGCTTGTTTTTGGCTTTTTTGAACAGAAGATGGGACGCGCTTGTTTGAAATTTGGGGAAAGTACAAACTTTGCCCCCCTCTTAAATTTCAGACCTACTGCGGGTCGGGGGTAGGATGGTAATCCCAGGTGTCCCAAATAGTGGACGGGAGCGATTTCGGCCGCGTGATACGTCTCCGTCGTATCTACTTTTCCAAACACTTTTGCTTTTGCCCTTGTTTTGGACTCTAACTTGTATGATTTGAATGGAACTAACCCGGACTGACGCTGTTTTCAGCAGAACTGACATGGTGTTGTTTTTTGTGCAGAAAATAAAAATTCTCGGAATGTCCTGAAACTCCATGGAACACCTTAGAAAGAATAAAGAAAAATCCTCGCAAAAGATGAAGACCAGGGGGCC
Source organism: Triticum aestivum (assembly GCF_018294505.1). Lineage (NCBI taxonomy): Eukaryota > Viridiplantae > Streptophyta > Magnoliopsida > Poales > Poaceae > Triticum > Triticum aestivum. Next base: position 277,298,672 of record NC_057813.1, read on the forward strand.
CACACCCTGCTCACGAGGGTGGGGGGCACCCCCCTGGGCGCGCCGCCTACCTCGTGGCCCCCCTGGTGGCCCTCTGATGCCAACTCCAACTCCATATATTGGCTTTCGGGGAGAAACAATCATAGAGAAGAAATCATCGCGTTTTACGATACGGAGCCACCGCCAAGCCCTAATCTCTCTCGGGAGGGCTGATCTGGAGTCCGTTCGGGGCTCCGGAGAGGAGGATTCGTTGCCGTCGTCATCATCAACCATCCTCCATCACCAATTTCATGATGCTCACCGCCGTGCGTGAGTAATTGCATCGTAGGCTTGCTGGACGGTGATGGGTTGGATGAGATTTATCATGTAATCGAGTTAGTTTTGTTAGGGTTTGATCCCTAGTATCCATTATGTTCTGAGATTGATGTTGCTATGACTTTGCTATGCTTAATGCTTGTCACTAGGGCCCGAGTGCCATGATTTCAGATCTGAACCTATTATGTTTTCATGAATATATGTGTGTTCTAGATCCTATCTTGCAAGTCTATAGTCACCTACTACGTGTTATGATCCGGCAACCGTGAAGTGACAATAATCGGGACCACTCCCGGTGATGACCATAGTTTGAGGAGTTCATGTATTCACTATGTGCTAATGCTTTGTTCCAGTTCTCTATTAAAAGGAGGCCTTAATATCCCTTAGTTTCCAATAGGACCCCGCTACCACGGGAGGGTAGGACAAAAGATGTCATGCAAGTTCTTTTCCATAAGCACGTATGACTATATACGGAATACATGCCTACATTACATTGATGAACTGGAGCTAGTTCTGTGTCACCCTATATTATGACTTCTACATGATGAACCACATCTGGCATAATTATCCATCGCTAATCCGGTGCCTATGAGTTTTCCATATACCGGTTCTCGCTTATTTACTTTTCCGTTGCTACTGTTACAATCACTACAAAATACCAAAAACATTGCTTTTTACTGTATTTACTTTTGTTACCGTTACCACCACTATCATATTACTTTTCTACTAAACACTTTGCTACAGATACTAAGTTTCTAGGTGTGGTTGAATTGACAACTCAGCTGCTAATACTTGAGAATATTCTTTGGCTCCCCTTGTGTCAAATCAATAAATTTGGGTTGAATACTCTACCCTCGAAAACTGTTGCAATCCCCTATACTTGTGCGTCATCAAGACTATTTTCTGGCGCCGTTGCTGGGGAGCATAGCTCTATTCTTTGAGTCACTTGGGATTTATATCTGCTGGACACTATGAAGAACTTGAAAGATGATCGAACTACTATTTTGCCGTCAACTACGAGGGGAGGTAAGGGACTGCCATCTAGCCTTGCACTAGATTCTCCTTCTGTTATGAGTAAATTTGCGACACCTAAACCTACTGCTATTGATTCTGATATGTCGCATGTTATTGATGATGCCACTTCTGCTATGCATGATACTTATGATGAAACTACTTCTATGCTTGATACTACTGTGCCACTTGGTGAATTTCTTGATGAGCAAATCGCTAGGTCTAGAGAAAGAGAAATTATTGAACCTAAACACGATGATGTTAGTGATGATGAACCTATGCCTGCTATTCCTGAGGGTTATCTTTTTGATGCTGAATCTTCTGAAGCTATTCTTGCTTGCGAGGATAAACGTGAACGTAAGAGGTTGCTAGTTAAATGGAGTAAAGAATCTTTTAGAGGTAGAATGAGACCTGACCCTGCTTTTGCTACTTCACCTATCTGTGTTCCTGATCAGGACTATTATGATTTTTCTGTTGATCCAGATATAATTACTTTGGTTGAATCTGATCCTTTTTATGGCTATGAACCTGAAACTGTTGTGGCACATCTTACTAAGTTAAATGATATAGCTGCCCTATTTACAAATAATGAGAGATCGCGCTATCTTTATTTACTTAAGATCTTTCCTCCGTTCTCATTAAAGGGTGATGCTAAGATATGGTATAATTCTCTTGATCCTGGTTGTGTGCAAAGTCCCCAGGATATGATTTATTACTTCTCTGCTAAATATTTCCCCGCTCATAAGAAACAAGCTGCCTTGAGGGAAATATACAATTTTGTGCAAATTGAAGAAGAGAGTCTCCCACAAGCTTGGGGGAGGCTTCTCAAGTTACTTAATGCTTTGCCTGATCATCCTCTTAAGAAACCTGAAATATTTGATATCTTTTATAATTGACTAACTGATGCTTCCAGAGATTACCTGGATAGTTGTGCTAGTTCTCTTTTCAGGGAAAGAACACCGGATGACGCTGAACTTCTATTGAATAATACGTTGGCAAATGAAAATAATTGGGCACCTCCCGAGCTACCTCCTGAGCCAGTTCTTGTTCCAATTACTGAGCCTATTCCTAAACCAACTCCGAAGAAGAGAAGTGTTCTATTTCTCAGCCCTGAAGACATGCAAGAGGCAAAGAAATCTATGAAAGAAAAAAGTATTAAAGCTGAAGATGTTAAGAATTTACCTCCTATTGAAGAAATACATGGTCTTAATTTACCTCCTGTTGAAGAAGTATATGATCTCAATTACTTATTTAATGAAGAACCGCCCGATATCCCGACACATGTAGTAAAGGTAAATTCTCTCTATAGATATGATAAAGCTGAAGTCCCTCCTACTAAAATTGCTAGTCAGTGCTTGGATGAGTTTGATGACTTTATGTTTAAGCAAGATGACTTTAATGCTTATTTTGGTAGACAATTAAAATAGAATACCTTTATGATTAAACGCTTGGGTGATTATATGGCTGTTATTAGAGGTGACTTAAACTTGTTAGCAAACATGCTTCTATGGTTACCACTCAAGTAGAAGAAGTACTTAAAGCTCAGAAAGAAGTGCTTGATGAAATGAATAGTAAGAAAAATGATTATGCTGTTAGAGTGGCTACTAGAACTGGTAGAATGACTCAGGAACCTTTGTATCCTGAAGGCCACCCTAAGAGAATCGAGCAAGATTCTCAGAGAAACAATATTGATGTACCTAGTTCTTCTAAGAGGAAGAAAAATAAAAATGATAGGACTTTGCAAACTTCTAGTGAACCTATCGCTGAACCACCTGAGAATCCAAATGACATCTCTGTTTCTGATGCTGAAACACAATCAGGTGATGAACATGAACCTAGTGATAATGTTAATGATAATGTTCATGTTGATGCTCAACCTAGTAATGATAATGATGTAGAAGTTGAACCTGCTGTTGATCTTGATAACCCACAATCAAAGAATCAACGTTATGATAATAGAGACTTCGTTGCTAGGAAACATGGTAAAGAAAGGGAACCATGGGTTTAGAAACCCATGCCTTTTCCTTCGAAACCATCCAAGAAAAAGGATGATGAGGATTTTGAGCGCTTTGGTGAAATGATTAGACCCATCTTTTTGTGTATGCGATTAACTGATGTGCTCAAAACAAATCCTTATGCTAAGTATATGAAGGATATTATTACTAATAAAAGAAAGATACCTGAAGCTAAAATTTCCACCATGCTTGCTAATTATACTTTTAAGGGTGGAATACCAAAGAAACTTGGAGATCCCGGAGTACCTACTATACCATGCTCCATTAAAAGAAATTATGTTAAAACTGCTTTATGTGATCTTGGAGCCGGTGTTAGTGTCATGCCTCTCTCTTTATATCGTAGACTTGACTTGAATAAGTTGACACCTACTGAAATATCTTTGCAAATGGCTGATAAATCAATTGCTATACCTGTCGGTATCTGTGAGGATGTGCCTGTTGTGGTTGCAAACGTTACTATTTTAACGGACTTTGTTATTCTTGATATTCCCGAGGATGATAGTATGTCTATTATTCTTGGAAGACCTTTCCTTAATACTGCAGGGGCCGTTATTGATTGCACCAAAGGCAATGTCACTTTTCATGTTAATGGCAATGAGCACACGGTGCATTTTCCGAGGAAACAACCTCAAGTTTATAGTATCAACTCTATTGGAAAAGTTCCATCGATTATATTTGGAGGCTTTGAATTTCCTCTCCCTACTGTCAAGAAAAAGTATGATATTCTTATTGTTGGGGATTTTCATATCCCCGTTGAGGTAACTTAGTGTCATTCAAAATTTCTCCGGTTCCGGGATTATTCGGAATGAGTTTGTTAACAAGACTTGATCAACCTTGTTAGTGGGTTCATTTTGATGATCACGAGATGGATGAAACTAGAAGCACAACTTTCTGTACCCTCTTTATATTTTCTGTTATTTAGTAGAAATAAAGTAAAATAATATTTTTCTGTCTGTTTCCTGACTTACTCGTGCAATATAAAAATGTCCCGAAAATAAAAGTCCTCAGAATGCCATGCCAATTTAATATGATTTTTTCGGGAATATTTGAGAATTTGCTGTGCAAAAATTACCACGGGGGGAGCTGCCACCTGGCCGCGAGGGTGGAGGGCGCGCCTTACCCCCCTGGGCGCGCCCCCTGCCTCGTGGGGCCACGGTGGCCCTCCTCCACTTATTCCTGCACCCATATTCTTCCTTTGTCTCACACAAACACGAAAAACCAACTCACGCACGAGTTCCAGCCCCCGTTGCTGTGATTTTCGATCTCCTTGCTCAAAGCACCTCTTGCAAAACTGCTTGGGGAGATTGTTCCTTGGTATATGACTCCTCCATTGGTCCAATTAGTTTTTGTTCTCGTGCTTTATTCTTTGAAAATTGGTGCTGCATAGGTGACCATGTTCTTGAGCTTGCATGACAGATTTTTATGGTTCCAAGTAGTTCCAATGCTTTATATAGGCCCTAGGCACTTGTGGGAGTTGTTGCTATCAATCTTATTGAAGTTAGTTCACTTTTATTTGAAGTTACTAAAAGTTTCAGAAATTTTTCAGAGGAAACAATATGCTTAGGAGGATGTTCCAAGGTGGTCCTTCAAGGAAGCAAGGTCCCAGACTTGCAATACATGATGCTGACGAGGAACCACCAAGAGACGCTCCTGTGAGGCCCTGTGAATGTCCGTCGGAAAATTTTATGAATCAAGTGGGAATCAAAGAAGAATTTAGCGCATATTTGAGTAACGCCGGTCTTGAGGACTTGGAAGCTGACAAATGCCCCCATTATCATGATCTCACAAGTTCATTTGTGAGGAGGTTTGAGTTTTTAACTTTGCGAAATTCTCTTTCAGTCATGTTTGACCTTTATGATAAATCTTATACCATGGACTTAGAGGATTTTACTTCTGCTTGCAAACTTCCATCCCGGGATAATGTCAGGGATCCCCCTAAATCTGAATATAGAGACTTTCTTGCTAGAATAACTATGGGGGAATCTAGAGATATAATGCAAGCTACTATAGGGAGCATTCACTTTCCCGCTATACATTATTTTGCTCTCTTCATAGGTAGATGCATAAATGCTAAGGATGAAGCATGTCACATGTGTGTCCTTGATCTCAGTATTCTCCGGAGTGCTGTGTTAGGAGACCAATCTTATCATTTGGGAGCCATAGTAGCTCGTAGGTTGCATCAGAATAGACATAGTGGAGATTTCTTTGGAGGAATTTATGCAACCCGCTTAGCTAATTTTCTTGAGGTAGACATTCGTGAGGGTGACATGGAGTTACCCCCTTCTTATTTAGATTTTTATTCTATGGTTTCCCACCAGTTTGTTGAGAGGACTGAACCACCTCTCCAGTATCGACTAATCTTTGACAGACGTCATGTAGTCCATATTGCTCTTCCTGCTCCTGCTTTCTTTGATTCACAAGCAAAAAGAAGATATATTATTACCAGAGAGGAGGCAGATGAGTACGAAAGGAGAGTGGAGGCTGCTCGACTCCACGCTACAGCTCAGGCGGCGATAGCCGCTGCGTCACGGTACGACCGCAGTTTCACTTACGGGTACCCGCCAGGCCATCCCTGGCAATAGACCAACTTAGGCCAAAAGCCTAAGCTTGGGGGAGTATGTATTTCCCACCGACATTACATTTATGTTCACACACACACTCATTGCTAGATGTCAGTGCTCATACTCTTTCACTGTAATATCCATACTAGTTTAAATTTCTTTTTTCTGCTTTCTTCTTGTGTGTTTGATAAACTTTAAGAAAAACCAAAAAAATTAGTTACTTTACTTTTCATGCTTGTAGTAGAATTAAAAAGAAAACCTAAAAATATTTCCCGTTCTTCTTTTTACTTGTTGGGAGCTTTCCCGTGTAAATAGTTTTTATTTCTTTTCCTTTCTTTGGGGGGTCGAGAAGACCATATTGAAAATGCTTAGTGGCTCTTATATGCATGATTGTTTATTTAACTTAGAGCCCATATTACTTGTCTTCTCTCTTGAGTTGAATGCTTGCAGATTCTAGCTTAGTCCAATGCACGTGCACTCTTATTATTATACACACCGTTCGGTCGTGCAAGTGAAAGGCAATAATGATGATATATGATGGACTTATTGGGAAGAGAAAAGCTGGTATGAACTCGACCTCTCTTGTTTTTGTAAATATGATGATTCATCGTTCCTGATTCAGCTATTATGAAGTAAACATATTTGCAATGACATTTAGAGATTATAGTTGCTTGTGTCATGCTTGATTAGCTATGAGTTATAATGGTTCACCTTGCGTGCCAACATGCTATTAGAATGATTATGATGTGGTATGATGGGGTGGTATCCTCCTTTAAATGCATTGAGTGACTCGACTTGGCACATGTTCACGCATGTAGTTGAATCCAATCAACATAGCCTTCATGATATTTATGTTCATGGTGGATTATATCCTACTCATGCTTGTACTCGGTGTGAATTAATTTTAACGCATGTTTACAACTGTTGTCGCTCTCTCAGTTGGTCGCTTCCCAGTCTTTTGCTAGCCTTCACTTGTACTAAGCGAGAATACTGCTTGTGCATCCAAACTCCTTAAACCCCAAAGTTATTCCATATGAGTCCACTATACCTACCTATATGCGGTATTTACCTGCCGTTCCAAGTAAATTTGTATGTGCCAAACTCTAAACCTTCAAATAAACATTCTGTTTTGCATGCTCGATTAGCTCATATGTCAACTAGAGATGCCCTTATCTTCAGTGTTAGGCGGGTTATTCTCAAGAGGAGTGGACTCCGCTCCTCATTCACGAGAAAATGGCTGGTATCCGGGATGCCCAGTCCCATGCTTTATGGAAACTAAATCAAAATAACTGCAAACAAAACTCCCCTTGGGACCCGTTGAATGTTGGAGGCACTCGTTGTTTCGAGCAAGCCATGGATTGATGCTTGTGGATGAAGGGGAGTATAAACTTTACCATTCTGTTTGGGAACTGCCTATAATCTGTTTAGCATGGAAGATATCATCGTCTTTTAGTTGTTATGTTGACAATGAAAGTATGCCGCTCAAAATACAATTTATCTCTATTTCAAAACCGAGCTCTGGCACCTCTACAAATCCCTGCTTCCCTCTGCGAAGGGCCTATCCATTTACTTTTATGTTGACTCATCACCCTTCTTATTAAAAGCACCCACTGGAGAGCACACCGTCGTTTGCATTCATTATTATTGGTTTATATTGGGTATGACTTGACTGGATCTCTTTTACCATGAATTACAATGTTTAGTCAGTCCTTGATCTTTAAAGGTGCTCTGCATTTATGTTTTGCGGTCTCAGAAAGGGCTAGCGAGATACCATTTTGTTATATCATGTTATGATTATTTTGAGAAAGTGTTTTCACCCGAGTTTTATTATTATGGCTCGCTAGCTGAATATGCTATTGATATGAGTAATTGTGAGACCTACGTGTCATTGTGAGTATGGTTAATTCATAATAATTGCTGAGACTTGAATGCTGGCTTTTCATGTTAACAACAACAAGAGCAAACAGAGTTTGTAAAAGTTTTTCCTTTTCTCTTTCAGTTTGTCAACTGAATTGGTTGAGGACAAGCAAGGGTTTAAGCTTGGGGGAGTTGATACGTCTCCGTCGTATCTACTTTTCCAAACACTTTTGCCCTTGTTTTGGACTCTAACTTGTATGATTTGAATGGAACTAACCCGGACTGACGCTGTTTTCAGCAGAACTGCCATGGTGTTGTTTTTTGTGCAGAAAATAAAAATTCTCGGAATATCCTGAAACTCCACGGAACACCTTAGAAAGAATAAAGAAAAATCCTCGCAAAAGATGAAGACCAAGGGCCCCACACCCTGCTCACGAGGGTGGGGGGCGCCCCCTGGGCGCGCCCCCTACCTCGTGGGCCCCCTGGTGGCCCTCCGACGCCAACTCCAACTCCATATATTGGCTTTCGGGGAGAAAAAAATCAGAGAGAAGAAATCATCGCGTTTTGCGATACGGAGCCGCCGCCAAGCCCTAATCTCTCTCGGGAGGGCTGATCTGGAGTCCGTTCGGGGCTCTGGAGAGGGGGATTCGTCGCCGTCATCATCATCAACCATCCTCCATCACCAATTTCATGATGCTCACCGCCGTGCCTGAGTAATTGCATCATAGGCTTGCTGGACGGTGATGGGTTGGATGAGATTTATCATGTAATCGAGTTAGTTTTGTTAGGGTTTGATCCCTAGTATCCATTATGTTCTGAGATTGATGTTGCTATGACTTTGCTATGTTTAATGCTTGTCATTAGGGCCCGAGTGCCATGATTTCAGATCTGAACCTATTATGTTTTCATGAATATATGTGTGTTCTAGATCCTATCTTGCAAGTCTATAGTCACCTACTATGTGTTATGATCCGGCAACCCCGAAGTGACAATAATCGGGACCACTCCCGGTGATGACCATAGTTTGAGGAGTTCATGTATTCACTATGTGCTAATGCTTTGTTCCGGTTCTCTATTAAAAGGAGGCCTTAATATCCCTTAGTTTCCAATAGGACCCCGCTGCCATGGGAGGGTAGGACAAAAGATGTCATGCAAGTTCTTTTCCATAAGCACGTATGACTATATACGGAATACATGCCTACATTACATTGATGAACTGGAGCTAGTTCTGTGTCACCCTATGTTATGACTGCTACATGATGAACCACATCCGACAAATTATCCATCGCTAATCCGGTGCCTACGAGTTTTCCATATACTGGTTCTCGCTTATTTACTTTTCCGTTGCTACTGTTACAATCACTACAAAATACCAAAAACATTGCTTTTACTGTCTTTACTTTTGTTACCGTTACCACCACTATCATATTACTTTGCTACTAAACACTTTGCTGCAGATACTAAGTTTCCAGGTGTGGTTGAATTGACAACTCAGCTGCTAATACTTGAGAATATTCTTTGGCTCCCCTTGTGTCGAATCAATAAATTTGGGTTGAATACTCTACCCTCAAAAACTGTTGCAATCCCCTATACTTGTGGGTCATCACCGCGCGCATGTGTGCTTAGGCGGCCATTGTGTATGAATGTTTTTCGGAGGCGGTTGCGTGGCGTCTAGATGAAGCTACAAACCTACCCCGGTTTAGACCTTTGCACGTCGGGCCGGTAGGTTTCACAGGTCGGAGTTATTAGAAAAGTAATTTCCTTGTACTACCAAACATTGGTCTCACGCGGTTTCGGGCGAGTAGAGGCTCTTTTGGCGCTTCGTTCGAAATTTTGAAACACAAGCATTCACATTTAGAGTACTCTTGAACTATGAGGATTGACCTAAATAGACAACGTTATATTTGACATTGTATGTTTGAAAACCTCATTAAATTATCCGCTTCCTTTTGAATTTTGACACTTGAAAATCCTATAACTGATTATTTTGGAATGGAGGAGCTAAATTTGAATCTATTTTGTACACGACTACATATGCTATTATGTACAAAATCAGAGCAAAGATTGGTACCCCCATAGTTTAGGTATGGTTTACAAATGCCATGATATCAAATTCAAATAATTGAATGGACTTCATGTTGAATTCGATTTTTTTAAACCACCTTAGGTTGAATTCAAATGTATACTAGTTCATAGGTAGCTATTTATAAATTTTCATTGTGTAACTTTCGTATGTATAATGTGCTTTACACACACAACATGAACTATACTCACGTTTATATTCGATTGCTAAAGCGATGCATTGTCTGGAGTTCAAAATACTAACTATGTGGATCAATTGTGTCGAATAATAACATAGACATGCTCAAATTTGATAGAATCTAGATGTCTGATGGATCAATGACCGCTCCTTACGCGAATTGCAAATATCATGATCCCATCCTAATATTTGGATACAATTTATATCTTTAATCAATGTGTAGAGCAGTCTTTTACGTGTAGTTTCACTCTCCATCGGTGGTCTCTCACACATGCTCACACACTCGCTCCCGAGGTGTCTTTCTCGCACACATTCTCTAGATATAACCCTCCCTCCCTCTCGTAACCATTTACAACTGTTTTCACTAACCTTTATCACAAGCACTCTTCCTCTCGCAAACATACACACGCACAATCCTCATCGACCCTTTCTATATACATGGACCTGCCTACGTGTCTCATGTACGCACATTATCTTTACGCCTGTCTCTCACGCATTATCTCACACCTCTCTTCCTAATCAACTAGTATGATTCTAGCAGAGCATTCTGTAGGATGCCCCTTAAAGTTAGGTTGGATGAATAGTAATATCAGAGATAGAGGGGTTACCTTAGTCTAGAACCTAGGGTTACAAATCCTAGCCGGCTTTGTTAGTGGACACAGAGTCCTTCACAATTCTGCTATCTTTGTCTTGTACGACTAGTCATCCATGGGTCTTCCTAAATGTGTCATGGGCCGACCAATGTGGCGCAGGATGGAACCGAACAAAGGGCCTCACCTCGACCCACCGGACCTCACGCGGTGACACACCCTCCGCCCCCACGTCTCATTATCTTCTCACACCCACACATACCAACACAAACACCACACACATAGAAAAATTCTCCTGGTGCCTCTATTCCCCCCCTTGCATATACACACTCAAGGGAATGGAATATCTTGTCGTGACGTCATATTCGTCTCTCTCTCTCTAGACCACCCTCATTTCTCGTGCTATCTCTCCCCCTCCCCCTTCGGCCCCTCTATCCATGCCTCTCTCGAATACGTAATACACACACATACCTCTCTAGGCCCCGCCAAATGCATCAACTACACATTCACATATGTTACATCACGTACCCCATTGATCTAAAAAGTCCTCTCTTCACGTTTATTTCGCATACAACATTCCTTTTGAATAAAGTGTGGCCAAAAAATTATTTTAGAGTTTCTACATATATACAACATTACAAAGTTATATGGAGGAGTACGAACGCTAATTTGCATTGCATTGTGCCCATAATGATATTTATTCCGTACTGTGAATTTGTATATTTTTATACTATATACAAAGTTAGTCATAATAAAGAGATACGAAGAGCATCTCTCTCTCCATCGCATACCCCCCCTGTACGCCCCTTTCACGTATGCACACAAAACTATCTCCATGTCCTCTAAAAGTAAGCCCCCAGAAAATTCACGCGTGTTTCATCTTTCTCTCGCGATATATGCAATGACGATCATTGTATTTGAAGTGAAAGCACGATACATACATTGGACTTCATAATCCACTCATTACGGTCACCGTTTACGTTTAGTGGTTATTATACAGTCACGGGCTCACCGTACAACTTTGTATTTGCTCATGACATGACTAGTTGACCAGTTGAACGCTCCACGTGGCACCTGATCTAGTGTTGCATCACATTATCTCACTAACATCGTGCCCACCTGTCGACTTGTATCTACTCTACATCTACACTATTATAAAATACATAAAATACACTCTTATAAAAAACAGAGTTGGTGATGATGGTGTGCCTACCATCCTGCAGTATAGGCCGTCCGATTTATATCTGACGGATAGGAAAGAAACTATGGCAGTTTTGCAAAAAGGTACCCACACACCTCTCCACATTTGAAAATAAGGCCTTCCCTTGTTCATCCTTTTCTCTCACAAGATAAACAAGTCATACAAATGCATCTTGATGTTACGTGCAACGCACATGCATCTTGCTAGTAAGAATGAAAACAAACGACAAAAAATATTTTGACGGTGGTGCAAAGTCATGACCGCGGGCACAACGGACAAGGTGGCCTTGTATTGGTATGCTGAGCCGTCTGTTTTAACACACATGAGCTGGTGTGGTGATTATACACACACGCACGATGCACACGAACTCCATCCACGCAACAATCACACAAACACATGCACCCACGCACGCACGCACGCAACACTCACACATACACACGCAGCCACGCACGCACGCAACACTCACACGCACACACGCACGCATGCATGCACATACCAGTACACCACACGACCAACACACACTCTCACGCTCAAGTGCTCAACCTACACGTGCATGCGCACACATCAGGCCCTGACAGACACATACACAACCAGGTGATTCCCGCGCATGGGTTGGAGCCTTATCGCGCCTGCGTAAATTTGTGTTTATCTGACCTTTTCCCTATGCGAACTGACAGGTGGGACCCACAAGGAACATGGTCAATTTAACTAGTCAACATGGCGCCACGCAGACTATTTGGCCGGTCAACAGAGTTCAATCCGATGCTGAACTGTGAGCAAGTGACCGGATAATCACCGCAAAACGTATATAGTGACCGTAATCAGCTTATTCTGAAGTTCGGTGACCGTACTACGCTTTTCTCTCTGTAGGCCCTCCAAAACTACATCCCTACACGTTCTCGCATGTTACATCTAACAACTATGCAATACAACACTACTACTACACTCTAACACAATAAATCATATATGTTTTTAGTTTTACTAGATATCATATTGTTACTTATAATTATTCAGTTTGCATACATTAAAATTGCCTTTGAAATGTATGGCCAGTATTATCTACCGCGCGGGAAAAATCCCGCCCTTTCCTGTTTAATCGGGTTTGTATCAATGGATCGTGCGAAACAGCAAAACTATAGTACTATACAGTACAAGTGACAGTTCACTGGGCCGTCGTGTCGTCTACTCCTCCGTTATAAGAGTGGAGCGCTCGCTTTCATAAATATTCTAGCCCCTTTCGCCGACATGTGGGACATCAAGCTACCGGGTCCACGTGCCATACCGGAATACAGTGCAGAGCAGCCGGGGTGAAGCACCCCAGTCATGGCGCCGGCGTAGTAATGAGCAATGAGGCGTCAAATCACAAAGCTGCACCTTTCCCGCAGTTAAGTTGGACGGATGAAGTAATAATGCTAAAAAAGAAGTTGGAGGGACGAAGCAACCATCATTTCACTCGTTGCTGAATCCGCTTCTCCCTCATCTTCTTCAACTTAGCCACGTGTTGCTTCTGCCGTTGTTCTGCTTCATGTGGGACGTGGATCAGCTTGGTCGCTTCTCCCTCATCTTCTTCAACTTAACCACGTGTTGCTTCTGTCGTTGTTCTGCCTCATGTGGGACGTGGATCAGCTTGGTAAAGCACTGACACGTGGGACCGCATGTTAGCAAACCGCCAGGACAACGTCCTCCGAAAATAAGAAACCTCCCCCGCCATCCGCGCGGCAAAATCACCTCCTTTTTACTAATCTTTGATTCTATAATTTTTTAGATCAATATAATTGAGATTTGTATAGATAGCACACAGGAGCAAAACCAAGTGGTACGGTTAAGGGCATCCACAATGTGTAGCCAAATGTGAAAATAGCTTTTGGCATCGTGGGAACCATTGTGGACGGCGTTGCCAAAGCCAAAAAGATGGAACCGAAGCTCCCTGATTGATTGATTGAGGGAATAGAAAAATACAATGTCTCTCCTCTTTCTCCCATGCTTGGACGCATGTAGGAGTAGTACAGTATAGAGCACAGAGTCTACTCCCCTCTCCCTTCTATCATAAATCACAAAGCAGTGAGGCGTCAAATCACAAAGCACGGACGAAGCAACTATCATTTCACGCTTCGCTGACTCCGCTTCTCCATCGTCTTCTTCGAGAAACCATCTCACCGCACTAGTACTCCTAGTATTAGTACTAGTAAAGGACTTCCTGGATGCAAATAAGGCGGTTGTCTCGGCTTGCAGGCGGCAGTTGCGAACGACTTACCATGGTCTCCTTCAATGGTGTTCTCCGTCGAACGCACTTCACCAAACCACAAAAAAAAGTCGTCGACGTCACCGCAATGGGCAAGGAATTCAAATATAGTTACTACCTCCATTTTTTTGTACACAAGGCCAGTATATCAAAATTACAATTTGCAAAGGGCCACTAACACTAATCGAGGCAAAATTGATGGGTTTAGCAACCAAGGACATTAATATCCCCTGCATGCATGCGGAAGTGAGAAGGTCCGTTTGCATGGCACTGCATTAATCAAGCGATGAGGAGTGAGATGGTTAGCTCTTTGGTCTTTCGAGAAAAAAATACGCATTAATTGACACGTGAAACGAGGATTTGTATCGAAGGAAAACCCCGCCTTTATTTTTTAACACTAGTACTCCTAGTACGTAGTACCTCCGTCCTGGTTTATAGGTCCCTTTTATAGTTTGTGCCAAATTTTGACTAAAGATTTAACTAACAAAATGTTAATGCATGTCAAGAAAAATTATCTCATTGGATTCGTATTTGAACATAGTTTTGAAAAATATAATGTTTGGTGACATGCGTGAACATTTTCTTAGTTTAATCTATGGTCAAAATTTGGCACGAAATACAATGGGGCCCAATAAACCCGGACAGAGGTAGTACGTACTTATCCTGTTTGGGTCTAGGCCTTGCATTGCCAAACTTCGCCACACATTTTTGCCAAGCTTGCCTAAAGTTTTCAAAATGAGAAGGAGGTACACTTGCGCACGGCTATCGCGGTCGCACCGTACCCTCAGACGGTCGCTCCTACACGCCGTGGTCGCACCGCACCCTCACACTTTGCTCCTGCACGCCACAAACCCAACCAAGGGAATGCACCCTCATTGACACATGCTGTCGCATGTGAACAAACCAAACTCAGCCATCCTATCACTGACACATAATTTTCTTTCATAGAGTATGTTTATCCAACCGGAGTATCCATACGGCCCGTGCGATGGTCTGTTGGGGAAGAAGAAGAGGTGAGGAAGAAGGAAAGAAGGGTTAGGAGACGTAGGATATTCATCCAACCACCTGAAATGGTAGACTCAGGTGACTTGCAAAACAAATAGTATGTTTTTACATAGCAAAAGATCCATAATAATAAAAACAACAACATAAACAAAAACTATCACTGCTCGCGGAAAGAGATGGCCTCGTCGTCTTTGGCTGCCGGCGCGAACCAGCCGTCGCTGCCGACGTGTGTATTCGCATCGTGGTTGTCCTCGATCTCCAGCTACTCGTTCAAGTGGAGCGTGCGGGCGCTCTGTACGGACGAGAGCACATCCCGGTTCAAGTCGAGGACGTCCGGTTCCACCTGCAGGAGGGCCTCGATGGCAACGGCATCCGCGCGCTCCGCGTCAAGTCGAGCCTCCGCCGCCCGGTTCAAGTCCAGGACTTCCGGTTTCGCCTGCAGGAGGGCGTCGATGAGAGCGGCATCCGCGTGCTCCGCGTTGAGTCGAGCCTCTGCCGCCCGGTTCAAGTCCAGGACTTCCGGTTCCGCCCGCAGGAGGGCGTTGATGAGAGCGGCATCCGCGCCCTCTGCGTCGAGTCGAGCCTCTACCGCCCGGTTCATGTCCAGGACGCCCGGTTCCGCCTGCAGGAGGGCCTCGACGGCAGCGGCATCCGCGCGCTCCGCCTCAAGTTGAGCCTCCACCGCCTGGTTCACATCCACGACATTCGGTTCTGCCTGCAGGAGAGCCTCGATGGCAGCGGCATGCGCGCGCTCCGCGTCGAGTTGAGCCTCTGCCTCCCGGTCCTCCTTTAGTATCGCCATGTTGAACCGTGATGTCTACTACACAACCTTCTTCTTGTAGACGTTGTTGGGCCTGCAAGTGCACAGGTTTGTAGGACAGTAGATAATTTCCCTCAAGTGGATGACCTAAGGTTTATCTATCCGTGGGAGGCGTAGGATGAAGATGGTCTCTCTCAAGCAACCCGACAACCAAATAACAAAGAGTCTCTTGTGTCCCCAACACACCCAATACAATGGTAAATTGTATAGGTGCACTAGTTCGGCGAATAGATGGTGATACAAGTGCAAAATAGATAGTAGATATAGGTTTTTGTAATATGAAAATATAAAAACAGCAAGGTAACTAAAGGTAAAAGTGAGCGTAAACAGTATTGCAATGATAGGAAACAAGGCCTAGGGTTCATACTTTCACTAGTGCAAGTTCTCTCAACAATAATAACATAGATAGATAATATGACAAGCCCTCAACATGCAACAAAGAGTCACTCCAAAGCCACTAATAGCGGAGAACAAACGTAGAGATTATGGTAGGGTACGAAACCACCTCAAAGTTATCCTTTCTGTTCTATCTATTCAAGAGTTCGTAGTAAAATAACATAAAGCTATTCTTTCCGCTCGATCCATCATAGAGTTCATACTAGAATAACACCTTAAGACACAAATCAACCAAAACCCTAATGTCACCTAGATACTCCATTGTCACCTCAAGTATCCGTGGGCATGGTTATACGATGTGCATCACACAATCTCAGATTCATCCAACCAACATAAAAGTACTTCAAAGAGTGCCCCAAAGTTTCTATCGGAGAGTCAAGAACGTGTGCCAACCCCTATGCATAGGTTCCCAATGTCACGAAACCGGCAAGTTGATCACCAAAACATACATCAAGTGGCACATGATATCCCATTGTCACCATAGATAATCACGACAAGACATACATCAAGTGTTCTCATAAAAGACTCAATCCGATAAGATAACTTCAAAGGGGAAACTCAATTCATCACAAGAGAGTAGAGGGGGGAAACATCATAAGATCTAACTACAATAGCAAAGCTCGGGATACATCAAGATCGTGCCATAGAGGGAACACGAGAGAGAACACGAGAGAGAGAGATCAAACACATAGCTACTGGTACATACCCTCAGCCCCGAGGGTGAACTACTCCCTCCTCGTCATGGATAGCACCGGGATGATGAAGATGGCCACCGGTGATGGGATCCCCCTCCGGCAGGGTGCCGGAACGGGCTCCCGAGAGGTTTTTGGAGGCTACAGAGGCTTGCGGCGGCAGAACTCCTGATCTATCTTCTGTTCTGGAAGTTTTAGGGTATGTAGGTATATATGGGTGCAAGAAGTACGTTGGTGGACCGAAGGGAGGGGCACGAGGCAGGGGGCGCGGGGGGGGGGGGGGGGGGGGGTGGGCGCGCCCCCACCCTCATGGGCACCTCCCTTCTTCCCTGACATGCACTCCAAGTCCATCGGGTGGCTTTCCTTCCAAAAATAACTTCTCCAGTTGATTTCGTTCTATTTTGACTCCGTCTGATATTCCTTTTCCTCGAAACACTGAAATAGGTATAAAACAACAAATCTGGGCTGGGCCTCCGGTTAATAGGTTAGTCCCAAAAATAATATAAAAGTGGATAATAAAGCCCAATATTGCCTAAAACAGTAGATAAAGTAGCATGGAGCAATCAAAAATTATAGATACGTTAGAGACGTATCAAGCATCCCCAAGCTTAATTCCTGCTCGTCCTCGAGTAGGTAAATGATAAAAAAGAATTTTTGATGCGGAGTGATACTTTTTCATAATTTCAATGTAATTCTTCTTACTTGTGACATGAATATTCAGATCCGAAAGATTCAAGACAAAAGTTCATATTGACACAAAAATAATAATACTTCAAGCATACTAATCAAAGCAATCATGTCTTCTCAAAATAGCATGGCAAAAGAAAGTTCATCCCTACAAAATCATATGGTTAGGCTATGCTTCATTTTCGTCACACAAAGATGTTCCCAACTTCTATACCCCCGATGACAAGCCAAGCAATTGTTTCATACTCAAATAATCTCAAACTTTTTCAACTTTCACGCAATACACGAGCGCGAGCCATGGATATAGCACTATGGGTGGAATAGAATATGATGATGGGGATTGTGTGGAGAAGACAAAAAAAGGAGAAGGTCTCACATTGACGAGGCTAATCAATGGGCTGTGGAGATGCCCATCAATTGATGTCAACATGAGGTGTAGGGATTGCCATGCAACGGATGCACTAGAGCTATGAATGCTCAACAAAAGAAAACTAGTGGGTGTGCATCCAACTCGCTTGCTCATGAAGACCTAGGACATTTGAGGAAGCCCACCGTAGGAATATAAGCCAAGTTCTATAATGAAAAATTCCCTCTAGCATAAAAAGATAAGTTGTGAGACTCACTATATGAAGAACAAGGTGCTTCTTTGAAGAACAATATATGAGACTCACTACATGAAGAACAAGGTGCTACTTTGAAGCACAAGTGTGGAAAAGAGATAGTAGCATTGCCCTTTTTATTTTTTTTATTTTTTGGGCCTTTCTCTTTTTTTTGGCCTTTTTTGTTTGGGCAATGCTCTAATAATGATGATCATCACACTTCTATTTATTACAACATAAGGATTACAACTCGAAACTTAGGACAAGATATGACTCTATATGAATGCCTCCGGCGGTGTACCGGGATGGTGCAATGAATCAAGAGTGACATGTATAAGAAATAATGCATGGTGGCTTTGCCACAAATACGATGTCAACTACATGATCATGCAATGGCAATATGGCAAAAGTAATGTATGTCATGATGATGATGATGGAAGTTGCATGGCAATATATCTTGGAATGGCTATGGAAATGCCATGGTAGGTAGGTATGGTGGCTGTTTTGAGGAAGATATAGGGAGGTTTATGTGTGATAGAGCGTACCGTATCACGGGGTTTGGATGCACCGGCGAAGTTTGCACCAACTCTCAGAGTGAGAAAGGGCAATGCACGGTACCGAAGAGGCTAGCAAAGGCGGAAAGGTGAGAGTGCGTATAATCCATGGACTCAACATTAGTCAAAAGAACTCATATACTTATTGCAAAAATTTATAAGTCATCAAAAATCAAGTACTACGCGCATGCTCCTAGGGGGATAGATTGGTAGGAAAAGACCATCGCTCGTCCCCGACCGCCACTCATAAGGATGCACAAGCCAGGTACACATCATGTTTCAAATTTGTTACACAACTTTAACCATACGTGCATGCTATGGGACTTGCAAACTTCAACACAAGCATTTCTCAAATTCACAATTACTCAACTAGCACGACTTTGATATTATCACCTCCATATCTCAAAACAATTATCAAGCATCAAACTTATCTTAGTATTCAACTCACTCAAAAGAAAGTTTCACATATCTTGAATACCAAGTATATTAATATTAAGCAAATTACCATGCTATTAACAACTCTCAAAATAATCAAAGTGAAGCATGAGAGATCAATAGTTTCTTTAAAACAAATCCACCATCGTGCTCTAAAAGATATAAGTGAATTACTAGAGCAATAACAAAAACTACTCCGAAAGATATAAGTGAAGATCAATGAGTAGTCGAATAATTATGCAACTATGTGAAGACTCTCCCATTTAATAATTTCAGATCTTGATACTTTATTCAAACAGAAAGCAAAGCTAAAGAAAACTACGATGCAAGGATAGCACAACTCAGGTGAAGAAGCAAAAAATTTAGGTTCAACCGATACTAACCGACAGTTGTTGAAGAAGAAAGGTGGGATGCCAACGGGGGCATCCCCAAGCTTAGATGCTTGAGACTTCTTGAAATATTATCTTGGGGTGCCTTGGGCATCCCCAAGCTTGAGATTTTGTGTCTCCTTAATTCCTCTCATATCATGGTTTCTCTTTTTATCAAAAGCTTCATTCACAACAAACTCAGCAAGAACTCGTGAGATAGGTTAGTATAAACCAATGCAAAACCTTATCATTTTCCATTGTAACAAATCACTAAAATTATTATTCAACATTGCATACTAAATGCCTATGCATATTTAATACTCCTATCCTCAAATAGAATTATTAATCAAGCAAACATATGCAAACAATGCAAACATAACAGCAATCTGCCAAAACAGTACAGTCTGTAAAGAATGCAAGAGTCATCATACTTACCTAACTCCAAAAATTATGAACTAAAATTCGCACTGTAATAAATTTATCAGAGCTCAATATGCAAAAAGATTCAACATTATACCACTCTCTGACTTTTCTCGGGAATTTTTGCAACAGCGGTAAACTTTCTGTTTTCAAACAGCAACATGTATACTAGCAAAATAAGCATGGCAAAGGCTATCCTTGACTTCTTTATTGAAACTAAAGATGCAAAACATTATTATAAATAACAGCAAGCTAAAACTAACAAAAGTAAATGACGCTCCAAGCAAAACACATATCATGTGGTGAATAAAAATATAGCTCCAAGTAAAGTTACTGATGAACGAAGACGAAAGAGGGGATGCCTTCCGGGGCATCCCCAAGCTTAGGCTCTTGGTTGTCCTTGAATATCTTGGGGTTCCATGGGCATACCCAAGCTTAGGCTCTTTTCCACTCCTTATTCCATAGTCCATCGAATCTTTACCCAAAACTTGAAAACTTCACAACACAAAACTCAACAGAAAACTCGTAAGCTCTGTTAGTATAATAAAACCACCACTTAGGCACTGTAATGAACTCATTCTAAATTCATATTGGTGTAATATCTACTGTACTCCAACTCATCTATGGTTCATACCACTTAATACTACCCATAGATGCATCAAAATAAGCAAACAACACATACAAAACAGAATCTGTCAAAAATAGAACAGTCTGTAGTAATCCGTATCAAACGTATACTTATGGAACTCCAAATATCCTACCAAATTAGGAAGTCCTAAGAAATTTGTGTACCAATTCGGAGCAAGAAGAGTCAGAGCAGAAGAACATTTCTGTGAATTAACAAAACTAATGTACTGGGTGCAAAAGTTTCTGATTTTCAGCAGGATCAACACAACTATCACCGTAAGCTATCCTAAAGGTCTTACTTGGCACTTTATTGAAACAGAAGCTATAAAACATGATTACTACAGTAGCATAATCATGTGGACACACAGAAACAGTAAAGGTAAACATTGGATTGTCTCCCAACAAGCGCTTTTCTTTAATGGCTTTTAGCTAGGCATGATGATGACAATGATGCTCACATAAAAGATAAGAATTGAAACATAACAGGAGCATCATGAAGCATATGACTAGCACTTTTAAGTCTAACCCACTTCCTATACATAGGGATTTTGTGAGCAAACAACTTATGAGAACAATAATCAACAAGCATAGGAAGGTAACACAAGCATAGCTTCAAGAATTTAAGCACATAGAGAGGAAACTTGATATTATTGCAATTCCTACAAGCATATATTCCTCCCTCATAATAATTTTCAGTAGCATCATGAATGAATTCAACAATATAACCAGCACCTAAAGCATTCTTTTCATGATCTACTAGCATAGAAAATTTACTACTCTCCACATAAGCAAAATTCTTCTCATTCGGAATAGTGGGAGTATCATAAGAGACTTGAACACTGAAAATTGTTTCCACATTAAAAGAGTAATGTTCAGAGAAAGGGTAATCATAATCATGACAAGGTTTGTAAATATAATCATCACTACGTTTTATAGCATAAGTTTCATCACAATAATCATCATATGTAGCAACTTTGTTCTCATCATAATCGATTGAAACCTCTCCCAAGATAGTGGAATCACTAAATAAAGTTGACACTCTTCCAAATCCACTTTCATAAATATTATAAGATTCAACATCCTCCAATATTGTGGGATCACTACTTCCTAAAGTTGACACTCTTCCAAACCCACTTTCATCAATATAATCATCATAGGTAGGAGGCATGCTATCATCATAACAACTTTGCATATCAAAACTTGGGATGCTAAAAATATCATCTTCATTAAACATAGCATCCCCAAGCTTGGGACAAACATTAATTCCAGCAAATATATTCTCAAATATTTCATCCCAATCAAACATAGCTTCCCCAAGCTTGGGCCCTTCCATATCATAAGCATAATCACTCTCATCATTAAAAATATTGATAGCACCAATAGTATAGCAATTATCATCATCACAATAAGTAGTAGGAGCAACATCATTTGGGAGGGATACCTTTCTACCTTTGTTGCTCCTTCTTTTCTTTTTCTTCTTCACATTATGTGTGGGTTCAACCTTCCTCTTTGAGCTCCTTATTGATGAGATTGGTTGAATAGAAGGCTCCTCCTCGTTATCTGATTCATCATAAGAAATAATATGAGGAGATTGGGAAGTCTCTTACCTTTCATTAGTATTCTCTTCATCTTCTATTTGCTTTCTTTTCTTTATGTAATTGGCAATATAAGGATTTTCAATGCAATTCTCCGCACAATACATATAAATTTTCTCTAGATCAAAATGAAGAACTTTATCAAGGGCAAATTTTGGAATACCCTTGGTTATACGTTTCATTTCTTCATAACCCAAAAGAAGGCTAAGCTCTTTATGATGCTCAAGGGTAATCAAATTATCACAATATTTGGACACGACTTGATCATGAAACAAATAGCATTGGAGCTTTAAATGACCATGTTTATTGCAAAGTTCACAAGGGGTACTATAAATATTGAATCTTTTAGCACATTCATCTAGCTCTTCTTGCAACCATTTGGTTTCTAAGTACTTATGCCTCTTGCAATAAATATCTTCTCTATTTGGTGTGTTCATGCAAACATGCACTCCATAAAAGTTGACATGCTCATAAGAGATATTTTCATCATAACTAGTGCAATCATCATTAGCATCATGGATATTGAAAGAATTCGTACTAACAACATTGCAATCATGCTCATCATTCAAATATTTAGTGCCAAACAATTTAGAGATTTCTTCTTCTAGCACTTGAGCACAATTATCCTTTCCATCATACTCACGAAAGATATTAAAAATGTGAAGCGTATGAGACAACCTCAATTCCATTTTTTTGTAATTTTCTTTTATAGACTAACTAGTGCTAAAAAAAGAAACAAAAAGATTCGATTGCAAGATCTAAAGATATACTTTCAAGCACTCACCTCCCCGGCAACGACGCCAGAAAAGAGCTTAGTTGATGGGGTGTGAGTGAGTGCCCTTTTACCTAGCCTCCCCAGCAACGGCGCCAGAAAAGAGCTTCATGTCTACTACACAACCTTCTTCTTGTAGACGTTGTTGGGCCTGCAAGTGCACATGTTTGTAGGACAGTAGCAAATTTCCCTCAAGTGGATGACCTAAGGTTTATCAATCCATGGGAGGCGTAGGATGAAGATGGTCTCTCTCAAGCAACCCTGCAACCAAATAACAAAGAGTTTCTTGTGTCCCCAACACACCCAATACAATGGTAAATTGTATAGGTGCACTAGTTCGGCAAAGAGATGGTGATACAAGTGCAAAATATATAGTAGATATAGGTTTTTGTAATATGAAAATATAAAAACAGCAAGGTAACTAAAGGTAAAAGTGAGCGTAAACAGTATTGCAATGATAGGAAACAAGGCCTAGGGTTCATACTTTCACTAGTGCAAGTTCTCTCAACAATAATAACATAGATAGATAATATGACAAGCCCTCAATATGCAACAAAGAGTCACTCCAAAGCCACTAATAGCGGAGAACAAACGTAGGGATTATGGTAGGGTACGAAACCACCTCAAAGTTATCCTTTCTGTTCTATCTATTCAAGAGTTCGTAGTAAAATAACATAAAGCTATTCTTTCTGCTCGATCCATCATAGAGTTCATACTAGAATAACACCTTAAGACACAAATCAACCAAAACCCTAATGTTACCTAGATACTCCATTGTGACCTCAAGTATCCGTGGGCATGATTATACGATATGCATCACACAATCTCAGATTCATCCAACCAACATAAAAGTACTTCAAAGAGTGCCCCAAAGTTTCTATCGGAGAGTCAAGAACGTGTGCCAACCCCTATGCATAGGTTCCCAATGTCACAAAACCCGCAAGTTGATCACCAAAACATACATCAAGTGGCACATGATATCCCATTGTCACCACAGATGATCACGGCAAGACATACATCAAGTGTTCTCATAAAAGACTCAATCCGATAAGATAACTTCAAAGGGGAAACTCAATTCATCACAAGAGAGTAGAGGGGGAAAACATCATAAGATCCAACTACAATAGCAAAGCTTGGGATACATCAAGATCGTGCCATAGAGGGAACACGAGAGAGAACACGAGAGAGAGAGATCAAACACATAGCTACTGGTACATACCCTCAGCCCCGAGGGTGAACTACTCCCTCCTCGTCATGGATAGCGCCGGGATGATGAAGATGGCCACCAGTGATGGGATCCCCCTTTGGCAGGGTGCCCGAACGGGCTCCCGAGAGGTTTTTGGTGGCTACAGAGGCTTGCGGGGGCGGAACTCCCGATCTATCTTCTGTTCTGGAAGTTTTAGGGTATGTATATATGGGTGCAAGAAGTACGTCGGTGGACCGAAGGGGGGGCCATGAGGTAGGGGGGCGCGCCCAGGGGGGTGGGTGTGCCCCCCACCTTCGTGGGCACCTCCCTTCTTCCCTGACGTGCACTCCCAGTCCATCGGGTGGCTTTCCTTCCAAAAATAACTTCTCTAGTTGATTTCGTTCCGTTTTGACTCCCTCTGATATTCCTTTTCCTCGAAACACTGAAACAGGCATAAAACAGCAAATCTGGGCTGGGCCTCCGATTAATAGGTTAGTCCCAAAAATAATATAAAAGTGGATAATAAATCCCAATATTGCCAAAAACAGTAGATAAAGTAGCATGGAGCAATGAAAAATTATAGATACGTTGGAGACGTATCAAACCGCTGGTCCGCCTGCACCATGGGGGACTCGGACGGCGGCACGAAGTCGACGTCCATCGTCTTATACCCATCGGGGGCCTTCTGCGCCGCAACCTCCGCAGTGAACATTGGATCGGCTTCCTCCACCTCGTAGCTTGGCTCCAGAGAACTCGGGGATTGGTCCGCCGCAAAGCGAGCTTTGGAACGGAGGTCTGTGGCACCGACCGCCGCCACGATTTCTGCGCGGCGCTCCGGCGTCAGCATCTTGTAGTAAGTGATCTTGCGGCGCACCATGGCTTTCCGACAAACTAGGCGACGCTTGATGCGGGCTAGGGGATCAAAAGGTGGGGGAATGGGCTGGAGATTTGGTGTGGTTTTAGGGCAGTGGCTGGCGTAGGCCGACCAGCGAAGGTTCTAGTGTGAATAGTGGTTTCGGTGACGACCGGACAATCGGTTTTGACTGTACATCGCTCTTGTCGCGTTCGCATTGCAGCCCAGCACGCTGGATCCTCCACGTCGCTCACTGAATGGAACGCGCTTCGTCTTGCGTTTTCGCTCGCTTGTGGGACCGCAGTTGAGAGCAAACCGACGTCCCTCCCCCTTCCCCGCCCGCGTCATTTATTATACCACTACTCCCTCCGTTTTATGCGGAGTAAATAAAACAGAGGGAGTATACTACGGATGAGGATCCCCTGACGTGGCCGAACCCATTGAGTAACTGACATGCGGGGCCTAGCAAGCATGGGGTCCGCCAGTAAGTGACCGAAAGGGAGGGTAAGGCAGGGATACCTACGTCAGAGGATCCACTTCCACTATACTACTTTGACCAAATGTTAGAGTAATAATATATGAGCTGCAACTTACACACGTTAGAGTAATAATATATGACATGCAACTTACACAAAGCATACAGGGTCTAATGCGTTTTTCGAGGCTAACTTTGACCAAATATTAGAGTAATAATATATGACATGTGACTTACACAAAGCATATGGTCAATTTCGTATGTGAAAGGAGTTTCCAACGATATAATTTTCACATTATACATCTCATGTACTCCCTCCGTCTAGGTGTGTAAGTCATCTTACGAAAACCAAATAATCCCAAAACACATAGGCGCGGTGCATTAACTTCTACCTCATTTCTTGTTTCTTGACATATGAACCAATAAGAGATGAGGGTGTGCATGCTTTTAATGACCTGAGACTATCAAACATGACATGAAGTGGTTAGTTCATTGCATGCAATACTATTAATTAGTAAATAAACATTAATGTCTCTCGTTTTTCCCTCCTCCTTGGTCACGGTGCACAGCCTAAGATGACTTACTCACCTATGTGGAAGGAGTACTATTAATCTTGTCAATAGTCAAATTGGAAACCATCTCGAGTACAAATCTAGGAGTACGTACGAATCTAACAATATTGATTGGGCATTGTTGAATATTGATACCTTTTTTATCATAGTAGAGATACTTTGACTACACATAAAACTTATATGTAAGGTAGAAAGGATAGGAGGGAGTATATTGTACGTTCAAAAAACGAAACGAACATTGAATACCCTTTATATATGATTTGCGGATGCTATGATCACCGGTTCAAAATTTTGAATCCGCCTTAGGTATCACGTGCCCCCACTCGTTCCCTCTCGATTTCATCTCGAGGTCCGGAGATCTATTGAAAGAGGACTAGGGTGGGTACATGCGAATGATACTCGGTGGAATGTTCAAATGAGGCATGCGGGAGGATGGACTCGACTGTAGGGCAACATGATCGATGGAGAAGAGGGTTGGAGAGGAATGAGAAATAAGCAAATGCCACATGATTACACTTGAACGGCTCAAATAAACAATAAGTTGTCTCGCTTGGCCTACATAGTGAAAGGCCTAATGCGCAACACGGAGCACTGGCGCTCGAATATGGCCGGGAAAACAAGGAAACCGACATGTGGGGCACACCCGTCGGGACGATGTAGCGCAGACTAGTCCAATGGAGGAGCTGGCCCACGACCTCCTCGCCACCGACAACCGTTCATGTGGGTCTTTGGGGCCAACAACGGGGCGCAGCTCCAGCACCGCCTCTGGACACGGCGACCGCGGTAAGCGACACACTCATATCGTCGATAGACACGGTCGGTTTCAGTGTGCCGAGGGTGGCGTTTGTGTTGTGGCACGACCAACGGTATGTTTGGTTTGTGCCCAAGGTTGCCACATCAAAGCATTGGGTAGCCAAAATTTTGGTTGAGGTATTGGTTGCCCATGATTTGGCAGACATTGGCAAGAAAAATGAACTAGAGTTGGCTAGAGTTCATTGGCATGCCAAAGAAATGGCAACCATCCAAACAAAGACCAATCTTTGTGTCATGACCAAAATTTTGGTAAGGTGCACTTTGGCCACAATCCAAGCACACCCCAACACCCGGCTCGTCGCGGATGCACGGGGCGCCACGACGCGTCTGTGGAGTGGTGTAGCGCGGCCAACTGCATCCTCTGGACCTGAGACCATGCCGGGTCGTCTTGCTTTTTCAATGACATGCGGGGATCACATTTGAGCAAAGGGCATCTCCAACGTTGCCACGACCGCAGCTGACTACCATGGCACACCAAAGCCCTCGTCCCTCGCGCCATCGCGCGGTGCGTTCCCAGCCGGCGCCAGCTGCCCGCATTCATGTTGTCCGTTCGTATGTCATCGTTAAGAGGCTCGGTGCCCGAGGAACCAACTCCGGCGACTTAATGACGCACCCAGACGCTTGGCCTCACCGAAATGCGCTACTTAAAGCGGTAACGCCCAGCTAACCTCCACACCATAGCGCATCGTCCTCCTACCTGACACCACATCCGCCATGACCGCAAGTGCGAACGCTCTGCGGGAGAGCTTGTCTTCGAGGATGAAGCTCGAGGTCGCCGCCCTCGCTCAAGTCGCCTCTCACGACGCAATAGCGGTGTAGCCGGACGCGGACACGACTGCACAAGCGGTGGCTACGCTAGCGGCCGATGACGGGAGCACCGTCAGCCACGTGTCCTACTTGCCGCCATCCAATGTCCGGCACCGCCGAGGTCGGGGACTCCTCCGAGGATGAGTAGGGCATGGGAGGCGGCAGGGCATGGTGTGCCAACTGGCCGGTCCGTATCCCGTGTTCTACTCTTCCTCGCCGGAGACCGCACCTTCACTTCACGGGTCTTGAACCCCGCCCCCGTACATAGAGATCGCAGATGGAGGACGTCGGTCGCCGCCGTAGAATAGGTTTAGGGTCGGGTTTCTTTTATTTTTCTGTCTTATAAAAGTTCGAAATGTAATGAAAATCTGCCGTGTTTGCATTAATCTCGGCCGGTGTATATGAACTTTCACAATAATATACATATTGTAGGAGTACTAGTGCACAAAAGATCAAGATTGGGTGGGAGAAAAGGATGAACGAGAGAAAGCCTTATCTGGAAATGTGGAGAGGAGTGCGGGTAAATTGTCATAGTTTCCTTCCTATCCGTTAGATATAGATCGGACGGCCTATATTGCAGGATGACAGGCACACCATCATCACCAACTCTGCTTTTTATTGAACCGAGACAAATCTAAAAAACCCAACTAAGCCAACCTCCCAGCATATTGCGCGGGAAAAGACCCAGCCGCGCTGTTTTAGTCGGGATTACCGGATTACTAGTAGTAGTATCGATGGATCGCGTGAAGCAACATTTTTTTTGAGGAGGCGAAGCACCTAGTTTAAAAGGAAAAAAGGTGGTACACTCACAGCACTCCTGTCGCAGTCGCATTGCACCCCACACACGTTCGGTCCTGCACATGGCTCATGCAAACGGAACGCGCTTCGGCTTGCCTCTTCACTGACACGTGGGACTGCACTTGGAGAAACTGACCAGGCGCCAAACTCCCCTCGCCCACCGCGCGAAAATCCTCCCCCCCACAAAAATTCCCCCCAAATTCGATTCAACCGCCCTTCAGCCAAATATTCCCGAAACCCCCCTCCCCCCGTCCCCCCTCCACTCCATTCGCTCCGCCAAAGCTGCCCTCCCCGCCGCGCCGATACGTCGGCGCCGCGGTTCGTCGAGGGGACGCACGGCGATCCTCTCGCTCCCACAGTACACTCTCGTAGACTGCCGTCCTCTAGCCGCGCAGCCACCTCTGGCTACGTTCTTGTGGAGGAGCACGGCGGTCAGCGCCGCCACCGCTGGCGACGTTCGTGTGGAGACGCACGACGGTCAGCTTCTCCCACGGTACACGCATTCTAGACTAAGGCCCCATTCATGTCGGTGTAGCGCTGAATGTTAGCTGATAGACGCTGTTAATCTCACTGTTTGCCGAAGTAGTTTACTATCAATATGCTCTGCTTAAGAAGCTTCCTTGCCCTGTTCTACACTCAATCTGCTTAGCTGAGATGGCATGCCAAGGCCGATTAGTTGCTAAAATATCCTGCCATATATTTATTGTGACGTAGATTGCCATGGTCTAGTAGCCAATCTGTTAGGTGAAATAGCTCTACACCGTTTTATACTCGATCTTTGTTGCTGCGATGGCCTTCGATAGTTTGATGGCTGTGTGCTCGGGCTCATTGACTGCTGAAACAGCCTGCCATAATTTAGCACTCAAATCTGTTTGCTGAATTAGCTTTACATATATTTTGTTACTTAGATCTGCTCGTCCAAATATCTTTCCATAGATTTAGACATCGACCTAGGTATTTTTTTTCTGGACTTCATAAAAAAGCATATATGTTTTTCCTATAATATCTAGTAGAAGAACTAATTTGTATGTCTAACAGATGGACAGGACTTGGATAACTTCTGCTCGAAGATTCTCCGCTGCATATGTCTAGGGGGTTGAAAACTTCATGAACTTTATCAGAGCTGAGTACGGTGGTCCGAAATCAGATGTGCTCTGCCCGTGTAGCAGTTGTATGAATTCAGTTACAAGACCCCAGTCAACTGTGCAAAATCATCTACACTTGTATGGGATGTCGGTCACATATACTAGGTGGGTTCATCATGGTGAAGCTGTGAACGTCAATGTTATTGACTACATGGAAGCAGCAGATCACCATCTTGATCTGCCTAATGCTCAGGTGGAAGAGGAGGAGGAGGTGGTGGTAGCGGAGCCAGTGAGTTTGACCAACATTGAAACAATGCTACGAAATGCTCGTGCATTCTGTGAACTTTCACCTACAGAAGAAAAACGGTGGGCCCGCATGTTGGAACAATGCAACGTTGCTGTCACACCAGGAAATAAGCTGTCAGCATTCTCAGCTATGGTCACCTTTCTTCAGGTGAAGAGATCTGAGCGGATGACCAACAAATCATTCGATGCGATGTTGGCTACTTTCCGCAAATCTTTCCCACATGCGTCTGAGCTGCCACACACCTACAGTAAAATGAAGAATTTCCTTCGTGCAGTTGGAATTGGATATGATATGATCCATGTTTGTAAGAATAATTGTGTTCTATTCCGGAAGGATTATGCCAACTTAAGTGAATGCCCGAAATGCAAATCATCAAGATGGAAATATGGCGATGCTGTGAAGAGGGTTCCTCATAATGTTCTGAGACATTTTCCAATTACACCAAGATTGCAGAGGTTGTTTCATGATGCTAAAACAAGAGAGGATGTACTGTGGCATTCTAGGAACCAGGAGTACAGAGATTAGAATGTAATGAGCCATCCATCTCATGGTAGTGAGTGGAAAAGCTTCAATGATAAACACAAAGAGTTTGCTGCTGACCCGAGAAACATTAGACTTGGCTTAGCTTCAGATGGATTTAACCCATTTGGCCACCAGAGCGCCACATATAGCATGTGGCTAGTGCTTGTTATCCCTTACAACATGCCTCCAAATGTCTGCACCAAAGAATCAAACTACATGATGGCCTTGCTCATCCCAGGTCCAAAAAGTCCTGGAAAGGATTTTGATTTGTTCATGGAGCCTCTTGTGGAGGAACTTCAACAGCTATGGATGGGTGTTGTCACTCGAGACCTATATAGCAGCCCACCAGCTGATTTCTTTCTGCGTGCTATTGTAATTTGGTGCATCCATGATTATCCGGCTTTGGGCACTATGTCAGGGCGAACGACACATGGTTACAATGCATGTGTTCGCTATGACAGGAATCCGCTGTCATACGCAATACTTAGCAAGATCTGTTACATTGGACACCGCCGTTTCCTTGCCAAGGACAAGCCGCATCCTAGAAAATACCGAAGACATGTGTTCAATGCAAAGCATGAAAATTGTGATGCGCCAAACAGGCTCACCGCCGATGAGTTGCAAGTGGAATTAGAGAAGGTCAGGCATATTACACCAGGAAACCATCCTGGTAATGGTAGCGGGAAAAGGAAGCGTGGCACGGTAGAAGAGAGATTATTATTTACCCGCAGGTCCACTTTGTGGGACTTGGAGTATTGGAAAGATTTGGATCTATGGTATAATCTTGATGTGATACACATCGAGAAAAATATATGTGACAGCATTATCGGCACACTTCTTAACATTGAAGGCAAGACGAAAGATACCTTAAAATCTAGGATTGATTTGACACACCTGGGTATCAGAAAGGATTTGCAGGTGCAAGATGAAGGTAAACCACGGGATATGGCACCAGCTGTGTACGTCTTGGACAAGGTAAAAAGAAAAGAATTCTGCGAGGTCCTATCACGTGTGAGATTCCCACATGGATTTGCTTCCAACCCTGAAAGGAGAGTCAGTGCAGATGGAAACAAGGTACAAGGGTTGAAAACTCATGACTGCCACATCCTACTTCCAAGGGTTTTACCTGTTATCCTTAGAGGATTGGGCCGCCCTGACTTATACAGAGCAATTGCAGAATTGGGACAATTCTTCAGGGAACTCTGTAGTAGAAATATCAAGATAGATGCTTTGGAGCATCTTAGAGACAAGATACCAACTATCCTATGCGACCTTGAGAAGATATATCCTCCAGCCTTCTTTGATGTGATGGTGCATTTGGCTGTTCATCTACCTAATGAGGCACTACTTAGAGGTCCAGTACAGTATGGCTGGATGTACCCTATTGAAAGGCGGCTAGGAACTTTCAAGGGCTATGTTAGGAATAGAGCTAGACCCGAGGGTTCCATTGTAGAGGCCTACATTGCTACAGAAGCGTTGACATTCTGCTCAAAATACATTGAAACAGCTGATCATCTTAGCAAAGAGGTGGGTGAAGACAATCCCGGGCTCAATGTTTTCGATTATTCTATTCGAGTTTCAGGGAAGAGTCGACAAGAGGACAAACCTAAAGATTTGGACAAAATGGTTTGGTATGTGTTGAATAACTGTCCTGAGATACTACCTTATATCAAGTAAGTGCAGTACTACAGCTTATACATCGTAATCTACTAAACTTGCAGCACATTCTTATATATTTAGATGTTTGACGTGATCACTATGTTGTGCAGCATGTACAAAGAGGAGTTACTGCCGCAAAATCCAAGAAACATTGACAAACTGGTTATGGCAGGATTTGCGAAATGGTTCAAGAACCATGTAAGCTTTTGAAGTGCACTGTCAGTTTTTTTAATATATTGAGTACATAAGATGATCAGCTTGTCTATTTTCTAACCATAGGTTAAGAAGATGCGGGAGGATGGGCAGGCAGTTGATGATGCCCTTTACTCACTAGCAATCAGTCCTGATACTCGGGTAAGACATTATGAATCTTGCGTTGTTGGAGATGTGCGCTACAACACCCTTGCATGAGACGATGGCAGGAAGACACAAAATAGTGCCATCATGAGCACGAATACGTATGACAAAGAGACAACTGAAATGTATGCTAACATAACAGACATTGTTTAGTTGCAGTATATCTCCAGTTTCGAGGATCATCGGTGTGTGGTTCTGTTGTGCTGTCGTTGGTATAACCTGTTTTCCAGGATCGCAAAACCCAGAGCTGATGATTATTTCAAATCCATCAATGTCAAGGCGGCATACCAAACCAACGATCCTTTTATTTTGGCAAATCAAGCAACACAAATATTTTTCTTGGAAGACACATTTGCACGTAGCGATGACTGGAGAGTGTTGCAAAGGTTTGAGCAGAGGAATTTGTTTAATGAAGTTGCACAACAAGATGATGCTTACACTGCTCCTGATGTACAAGATAACACAGATGTTCCTAATATCTTTGAGAACCATCACGTCAATGACGCCGGTGAAAAGATTGCCTGTCGTGCTGTGGACATACAAGAGTTGATCAAGAAGAAGCCAACGTTCGAGGATGTTGAGGACGAAGAAGAAGATAACACCGTGGGGAATTACGATTCAGACTGATACACATGGCAAAGATGTTGATACTGCTGCTGCGGATGATGATTACATTGCTTTTGTCGTATTTGCCTGTCAGAAGACGTTTTTTATCTACTATGTGAAATTGTGTTTGCTATGACAACTGAAACCTGTTGAACATGTTGTTTAGTATTTTGCTGTGAGAACATCACTTGTTATGTATGCTGATTTGTGTTTGGTGATTGCATGACAACTAAAACATGATGACATTGTTGTTTAGTTGTACTCATATTTGGTTGTGAAACTTGAATTTGATGACATAGTTTGCTGTTGGACTGCAATTTGCTCAACGTCTTCGAATGAGAACAAAGCTGACCCGATAGGGCCTCTGCTATCTATTTATTTATATGAGCAAAAGGGGATACCCCCTGATTTCCGTTAATAGAAATCATTAGATGTTCACAACACTATGCCCAGCCTGCTACACAGGTTTCATTCATTACTAGTTTCAACAAAGTGCTCATGTCGTAGCCACTGAATACATCACGAGTGCTACATACACTGCAAATAAAGAGACAATCATCCTACAGAGCACATCGATTTTGCCCATTATCTTCACAAGCTCTTTCATCTCCTCATTGCCGTCAAGGTCGTCCAGCAGCTGTTGCTTGGCCATGATCAGAGGAACTGCGTCTTTAACCTTCTGCTCCTCATCTTCCTCTTCTGCCATTCCTTCAGTTACTTGTCCAGCACCCCAACCTGCTGGTATTGGGATTCCTCGGCTAACCAAATAATCTGCGTAGTTGCATTCCCCCACATCAGCAACTTCCCAGAAATACAAATCACACGAATCTTCCCTTTCCTGCACGAATCAAATTGGAAGATCATCAACCAAACTATTAAAAAAATCAGCAACTGAAAGCAACAGAACAACACTTAAACATATTATTACCCCATGATTCGGGCATTTGTAGAAGACTCGGCCAGGGTTGCGGATTGTGGTTGAGACGCGACGGATGACTCTGCGTGATTTGCAGCAGTGGCACCACACCAACGGCAGCGGGTTGCGATGAGCAATCAACTGTGGTGCGTGTGCTGGCGGGGGTGTGATGAGACCCACAGGCGATGGTACGGGTGGCGACTTGGTACATATCTGGTTGTTGCCTGCTGAAGAGCAGGTGGACGAGCAGCCAGCGGACATGGTTGCTGCGGCCAGAGCTTCTGATGCTAGGAAGAGTAAGTAGAGAAGAGGAGAAGCGAACATTGGATATGTCAGTTTCATTACTTGCAGAGTAGCATAGCACCATATATAGTCATAGTCTAGGTTTGGATACGAACCAGCTACAGGAGCATGTCTTTCTTTTTTCTAAAACTCGGCAACGTCTCTTTACTGGTACACTAGCTTGTTCTGTACGCCTTCCCAAGTCTTTGATTTTCTTTCCCTTTTTTTGCGAGGAAGGAAGGAGGACAAAATTGAGAGTTCCTCAGACTCGAACCCAAGACCTCTCGGTTGAAAACCAAGGGTGCTAGTCACTTATGTGGCGAACGTTCCCTGTGAGGAGGACGACAGACGAACGCATTTTCCTCGCAGTTTTCTTCCTATATATAAAAAAGTATGCTACTTGGTGTCCGCTTAGTCAAAAAACGATTGTGCCAACCTTGACCGTTTGATTGACATTCAGCGTCTGTCGCGTTTCTTCAGTCTCTTCTTCCTCGAGCCACCAAATCCAAACCAGCGCCGGCGGGACCGCCTACTCCCGTCTCCCACGGCTGGCTGTGATCTTCCCCGGCTCCTGTTCGTTCCCGTCCGAGGCCTCACCATTGTCCTCCATGCTCGCTGCGGCGCCGCCCTCCGGTGTTGTCAACATGGTCAACAACCGAGAGGAATAAGGAGATGACTGTACATGGTGAGGATGACAGTAGGGACCCAGCAGCGCGCGCAGTAATTTTGTTTTTTCAGGACGGAGAAGGGTATCAACTAGGTTGTGCGGGACCTGTGGCCCGTCTAGCCCAGGCTTTTATTTCATATGTTTAGCACATGACCAACCCAGTTTGTTTTTTTCCTTTCTGAAAAATGGCTAGCCAACTATTTTGTTTTTTGCAGAATAACCAACATAGGTCTACTTGCTTTTCTACGTCCTGCTGGGCCGGAAATCTTTCAAGACGAGGAGGGATGAATTTTGACAAGAAAATGGGCTATAAGTAATAAGAAATGGGCTATAAGTAATAAGAAATGGGCTATAAGTAATAATAAATGGGCTATAAGTAATAATAAATGGGCTGTAAAATGAAAAAAATACAGCAAACAGGCAATTAGTTCCCAAATACTATTTTCTTTCGGATTTTGATATTTTAAATTACATTGTTTTTGTGCGGGTAAAATTTCATTGAATTTAAATTAAGGTATATTTAGATTTAAAATTAATTTGAATCCGACTAGAAATTTCGGGCTGTATGCTGTTTGGGACAGATTTGGAGGCTGACTTGTGGGTCTACTAGGTTGACGTGTACTTTGGCTTTGTCAACTTAGTCCACAAACGATTCTAGCAGCAGTGACCGTTGGATGTTAATCCAACGGCCGTGCTGCTTCTTCAATATCTGATCTTCTTGCTCCAGCCGCCCAAACCAGCTCCGGTGGGACTGCCTGCTCCCGCCTCCCGTGGCCGGGTGTGCTGCCGCATAGGCCACACCGCCCCACCCTACTTCATTGCTGGCCAGACCATTCCTCTACTCACCCACACCTCCTGTTATTTTCCAGCGACGACAGCCGGACCAGTAAACCCTCGTACTCCCCACCGTGTGGGAAACCATTGCCGAGTCTTCCCCGGCTCCGTGTCGTTCCCTTCCTAGGCCTCGCCGTCGTCCACCGCCATGGTGCTCTCGGCGCAGCCTGGTCAACGTGGTCAATGAACGACATCCATCGGCCGTGGACTGTACGCACAAAATAATGATTCCTCCACCTGACAGCTGGGACCCACCGGAAGGGCCTCTGTATTTCGCGAAAAAACATTCCCCCTGCTGATATGTCGGACCCACCAACTATATCTTCACACGCAAGGAAGTGCCTCCTTATTACGACAAAAAAATGAATACCCACCCTGCTAGATGGGACCCACCATAGTGGGAGGATGACTTGTGGGCCAACTAAGTTGACGGGGACGGAGGGCTTTGTCAACTTAGTCAATATGAACGATTCTAGCTCCAGTGACCGTATGATGTCCATCCAACGGCCATAGTGCTTCTTCAACCTCTGGTCTTCTTGCTCCAGCCGCCCAAAGCAGCGCCGGTCGTGCCGCGTGCTCCTGCCTCTCGTGGCCGGCTGTGATGCCGCGGAGGCCTCACCGCCCCCTACTACTCCCACCGCTGGCCCAGGGTATCCCTCTACTCACCCACACCCCCTATTATTCTACGGCGATGGCAGCCTCACGTCGCAGCCGAACCAGTGAACCCTCGTACTCCTCTCCGCGCGGGCTACCACTACTGCATCTTCCCCGGCTCCGCGTCGTCCCCTTCCTAGGCCTCGCCGTCGTCCAGACCACCGCCCTGGTGCTCTCGGCGTGGTGTGGTCAACGTGGTTAACGACTGACTTCCATCAGAAGAGTACTATACATGGAGAGGTTGATAGCTGGGTCTAGGCGGCCGCAAGGAAGTGCCTCCTTATTACGCCCAAAATAATTATTCCTCCACCCGACAGCAGGGACCCACCGGACGGGCCACCTTATTTCGCGAAAAAAGTTTCCCCCCTGACTGCTGGGACCCATCGGACAGGCCAGCGTATTTCGCGAAAAAAACGTTCCCCACGCTGTCAGCTCGGACCCACCGGAAGTGCCTCCTTATTACGCACAAAAAAATGAATAATCCCCTTGCTAGCTGGGACCCACCATGGTGGGAGGCTGACTTGTGGGCCTACTAAGTTGATTGGGACGGGGGCCTTTGTCAACTTTAGTCAATATGAACGATTCTAGCTCCAGTGACTGTACAATGTCCATCCAACAGCCGTAGTGCTTCTTCAACCTCTGGTCTTCTTGCTCCAGCCGCCCAAAGCAGCGCCGGTCGTGCCGCATGCTCCTGCCTCCCGTGGCTGGCTGTGCTACCTCGGAGGCCTCACCGCCCCCTACTATTCCCACCGCTGGCCAGGCCCGGCGGTGACGACAGCCTCACACCGCAGCCGAACCAGTGAACCCTCGTACTCCTCTCCGCGCGGGCTTCCACTGCCGCGTCTTCCCCCGCTCCCCGTCGTCCCCTTCCTAGGCCTCGCCGTCGTCCATCGCCCTGGTGCTCTCGGCGCAGCGTGGTCAATGTGGTCAAGGAACGACTTCCATTGGACATGGACTGTACGTGGAGAGGCTGACAGCTGGGTCCACGGTCGCAGCAAGGAAGTGCCTCCTTATTACGCGGAAAATAATGATTCCTCCACCTGACAGCTGGGACCCACCGGACGGGCCACTGTATTTTGCGAAAAAACGTTTCCCCCTGACTGCTGGGACCCACCAGCTACATCTTCACACGCAAGGAAGTGTGTCCGGGAAAAAAACAAAACGATTCGCCCCCTGACCGCTGGGACCCACCAGTGACACCTTCGCACGCAAGGAAGTGCATCCGGGCAAAAAAAAAGATTCGCCCCCCCTGACTGCTGGGACCCACCAGCTACATCTTCGCACACAAGGAAGTGCGTCCGGGCAAAAAAAACCAAAACGATTCGACCCCCTGACTGCTGGGACCCACTAGCTACATCTTCGCACACAAGGAAGTGCCTGACAGTCGGGACCCACCTGGTCGAAGTGTACGTAGCGTTGTCATTCTGGTCATGAACGTGTACGTACATATATACTGGTGGATGTAGAGGCGCGCACGTGTCGTAGTAGAGGCGCGCACGTAGCATGTACACGTACGTACAACGGCGAGGGTGCAAGAAAGAAAATACGGCCACATACGTAAATACGGGCAGGGTCTCTAATGCCTATCGCACATACGTACATGGCTGGGTCGGAACAGAGAAACATCGTCGTCGTCGTGTTCATGGGGAGCCAACGGGCTGGGTCAGAACGGAATGCATGGTCGTGTTCATGGGAGGGCTTGGACAGAACATGCGATGGAAATGAGGCCTGGCGTACCGCACAACATAGGAAACGGCCTTGTGTTCGACCGGCCATGTTCGAAACGGGGTCCTGTTGATCAGGAGGGGCCTGGCGTACCGCAAAACGGAGGAAATGGACCTCCTACGGTCGAAACGGGGGTCCTGTTGATCGGGAGGGGTGTGGCGTACCGCAAAACGGACGAAACGGACTTGTTTTGGAGCGCTATGATCGAAACGGGGGTCCTGTTCATCGGGAGGGGTGTGGCGTACCGCAAAACAGACGAAACAGACTTGTGTTGGAGTGCTATGGTCGAAACGGGGGGGAGGGGTGTGGCGTACTGCAAAACAGGACTCCACGGGATACTGTTCATCTCCACCGTCGACCTCCTCCAGCCTCCATGGGCTACCGTCGACCTCCTCTAGCTTCCACGGGCTCCTGTTCATCCAGCCTCCACCGTGCGCTACTCCATCGGCTACTGTTCAACCACCCCTCCATGGGCACCCCTCTACCGTCTACTGTTCATCCAGCCCTCCACACCACGGGGTCCTGTTCAACCACCCCTCCACAGCCAGCCCTCCACCGTCTACTGTTCATCCAGCCCTCCACACCACGGGTTCCTGTTCATCCAGAGGCAACGCCACCGCTCACTATTCATCCAAACGCCCCTGCAACACTCACTGTTCATCCTAGAGGCAGCATCGATCGACTTCAGTTAGCAGCAGTAGCGAAGGAATCGCTCCATCGGGTTCAGTTAACAGCCATCGATCGATCTCTCGGGTTCAGTAACACGTAGCCTGCAGTGCAATCGCTCGGGTTCAGTTAGAGCCCAACGCCTCGCTGGGCTTCATTTAGAGCCAACGCATCGCACACACGCGCGTACGTACGAGAGAAACGCGCATCGCTCCGCCCCGACCTCCCACCATAACCGGCAACTCCCCGAAATTTTCCTTCCCCTTGCTTCTACCACGGTTTTTTCCGTCATGGACGGCCCAAATAATGTCATGCAGCTGCGTCTCTGACCCGCCCAGGATAAAAAGCCCATTTTCTGTCATGATTTTTTGTCATAGAAGTAGGAGCCCACCACATCTATGATGATACCGGGTTTTGTCACAATTATCGTCATAGAAGTGTCATATGTATGACAGAATTTTTTTTGTGTGGCCCAAAATGTCACAGATGTGTCTTTTTTTGTAGTGTTACCGGACGCCTGGTCCCTCACGAGCAACCAGATGACCGATAACCGTCAGACGTTCGACACCGCCTACGTGCAACCACTCGGGTTTAGACCCATGTATCCCCTCTCTCTCCCTAGACTATAAATACCCCTTCACTTGGACGAACTAGGATTAGCAAAGGATTAGCTCAGATTTGAGATAGAGCTTTGCTCATCCACTACCTACTCCCATGGAGTCCAAGGCCACCATGTGAGATGACCCCATAGTGGATTCAAGACCCCATCACAGGGAAGATCCTTTTGGATTCAAGACCTCGCTCCTTCAAGGATAGGGATGAACTAGTTACCCTTGTTACTTCCATGTGTTGAATTTGGATCCTCGTATCTCCTCTTTGTGTATGTCTATTTAGCATATGTGTGATTGGATCTTGTCTGTTTGAGTGTTCATCTTGTGTTCTTGTCTTGCTTGCTCTCTTTCCCCCTCCAAGTGTGAAAAGATCACCTATTAGTGCTGGTGTGTTAAACATGGGTGTTTATACCCTGACTATGCACAGATAGCTGCAACCTTCCTGGCAGCAAGGGCTTGTTGGAAGATGGCCTTTATAAACAATCAAGACTTGGTAATCAAAACCATGAAGAAGACCTCTAGCTTCCAGGCAGGTAATCGAGAAGTACTAAAAATGTACTGAAGATCAAGACTCAAGTTGCCAGCAAGCTACGAGCCGGCAGGCTTCGGGCCAACGACCTCAAGACCGGCAAGCTTTGTCCCATCGCTCCACTGCGGTAGTTGTTAGGGACTTGCCGACAGGTGTCGAGCGGGGAAGTGGTTTGATAGATCTTTTTAGGACACGTGGCAGCCCGCTGCCAAAGAATGACTTTATTGACACCGATCCAAGAGGCGTGGTGAAGGAATAAAAGGTAGCTGGGCGAGCGATACAGGTGGAGCCGGGCTCCCTTGCCGACATTCCTCCTCAGCGTGACACCTAATGGAGCATTAAATGCTCTTCTCCTAATCCATCAAAGTTAGGTACGATAGAACTGTAGCCACTATCTGTTATCTATATTTACCATTTTGCCACTGTGATATCCCCTATCATCTATAAAAGGAGGCCCATGGCAACCTTTACAAAGGTCAACACCCTGTTCAATTGCACCGTCTAGCTACACCTCCCGAGCATGTTACCAGCAAGGTTGCACTCTTTGTAACTTGGACATTTCCACTCATATAATCCACCAAAAGCAGGAGTAGGGTTTTATGCTTCACAAGTGGCCTAAACCTGGGTAAATATTATGTGTTGATGTGCTCTTTGTGTGTCGCATTCCCTTAGCTGAACCGCAAAGGGGACAAGATTGTCCAATAGATGGTCGTACGCTTACATATTTGGCGCGCCAGGCAGGGGGATCGTGTACGTGAATCTGCTCCAGCAGTGTAGGCGCCACCTTCATCATTCATGGCGCCCAAGAAGGCCAAGGGCGCGACTGCTACTGCACCTTCTGATGGAAATATGCCCTAGAGGAAATAATAAAGTTGTTATTATTATATTTCCTATTCATGATAAAGGTTTATTATTCATGCTAGAATTGTATTGATCGGAAACTTAAATACATGTGTGGATACATAAACAAATATCGTGTCCCTAGTGAGCCTCTACTAGACTAGCTCGTTGATCAAAGATGGTTAAGGTTTCCTAACCATGGAAATAAGTTGTCACTTGATAACAAGATCACATCATTAGAAGAATGATGTGATGGACAAGACACATCCGTTAGCTTAGCATATGATCGTTCAGTTTATTGCTACTGCTTTCTTAATGTCAAATACATATTCCTTCGACCATGAGATCATGCAACTCCCGGATACCGCAGGAATACCTTGTGTGCTATCAAATGTTACAATGTAACTGGGTGATCATAAAGATGCTCTACAAGTATCTCCGAAGGTGTCTATTGAATTGGCGTGGATCGAGACTGGGATTTGTCACTCCGTGTGTCGGAGAGATATCTCTGGGTCCTCTCGGTAATACACATCACAAGAAGCTTGCAAGAAAAGTGACTAAGGATTTAGTTACGAGATGATGTATTACGGAACGAGTAAAGAGACTTGCCAGTAATGAGATTGAACTAGGTATGGAGATACCAATGATCGAATCTCAGGCAAGTAACATACCAACAGACAAAGGGAACTACGTATGTTGTCATAAAGGTTTGACCGATAAAGATCTTCGTAGAATATGTAAGAACCAATATGGGCATCGGCATCTAGGTCCCGCTACTAGTTATTGACCAGAGAGGCGTCTCAGTCATGTCTACATCATTCTCGAAACCGTAGGGTCCGCACGCTTAACATTCATTGACGATATAGTATTATATGAGTTATGTGAGTTGGTGACCGAATGTTGTTTGGAGTCCTGGATGAGATCACAGACATGACGAGGAGCTCCGGAATGGTCTGGAGGTAAATATTGATATACAAGACGATGCTATTTGGTCACCAGAAAGGCTTCAGAATGTATCAGGTAGTCATTGCATCACCGAAAGGGGTTCTAGGAGGCCCCGGGGGTTTAATGGGCCAACCGGGCCAACGAGGGAGTGCACACCAGCCCACATGGGGCTGGTGCGCATCCGGGAGAGGGCTACCTCCTGCCTTTTCTCCCGCATGAGAAAAAGGAAAAGGAGGAGGGGGCGCCACCCCCTCCTGCCTTCTCCCAGGCGACAGAAAAGGAAGTGGGAGGGGGTGCCATAGGGTAGGCGCCCAAGGGGGCTGGCGTCCACCCTTGGGGCACACCCTGGATGCCCCTCCCCCACCTATATATATGAGAGGGAGGGGCGCCACACAACCCACGACAATAGACAAGCCATGTGTGGTGCCCCTCTCCCCGGTTTCATCCTCCGTCTAGTTTTTCTGCAGTGCATGACGAAGCCTCGCGGAACAAGTTCACCACCACCGTCATCTCACCGTTGTGCTGCTGGAACTCATCTACTACTTTGCCCGTCTTGTTGGATCAAGAAGGCGAGGACATCATCGAGATGAACGTGTGCTGAGCGCGGAGGTGCCATACGATCGGTACTTGATCGGTTGGATCATGAAGGTGTACGACTACATCAACTGCGTTGATAAATGCTTCCATTAAATGGTCTACGAGGGTACATAGACATACTCTCCGCTCTTGTAGCTATGCATCTCCATGGGTAGATCTTGCGTGTGCGTCGATTTGTTTTGTTTTCCATGCAATGTTCCCTAACAGTGGCATCGTGAGCCAGGACTATGCATAGATGATATGCACGAGTAGAACACAAACGAGTTGTGGGCGGTGAGGTTCATACTGCTTACCACCAACATCTTATTTTGATTCGATGGCATTGTGGGATGAAGCGGCCCGGACCAACCTTACATGTCCACACACATGAGATCGGTTCCACCAACTGACATGCAACTTGTTTTGCATAAAGGTGGCTGGTGTGTGTCTATTTCTCCTACTTTAGTTGAATCGAATTTGACTACTGTCGGTCCTTGAAGAATGTTAAAACAACAAACTTGATGATCACCATTGTGGTTTTGCGTAGGTAAGAACGGTTCTTGCTAGAAGCCCGTAGCAGCCACGTAAAACTTGCAAGAACAAAGTAGAGGATGTCTAACTTGTTTTTGCAGGGCATGTTGTGATCTGATATGGTCAAGATATGATGTGATATATGTTGATGTATGAGATGATCATGTTTTGTAATAAGTTCACGATTTGCATGTCGATGAGTTTGACAACCGACATGAGCCTTAGGGTTGTCTTTAATTATTATATGACCTGCGTGTCAATCACTAAGCGCCATGTAATTGCTTTACTTTATCGCTATGCATTAGCAATAGTTGTAGAAGAGATAGTTGGCGAGACGACCCCGATGCTACGATGGAGATCAAGGTGTCGAGCCGGTGACGATGGATATCATGCCGATGCTTTGGAGATGGAGATCAAAAGCACAAGATGATGGCCATATCATGTCACATATTTTTGCATGTGATGTTTATCCTTTACGCATCTTATTTTGCTTAGAACGACAGTAGCATTATAAGATGACCCCTTTACTTAATTTCAAGATAAAAGTGTTCTCCCTGAGTATGCACCGTTGCCAAAGTTCATCGTTTCGAAGCACCTCATGATGATCAGATGCGATAGACTCTACATTAACATACAACAGGCGTAAGACAGTTTTGCACATGAAGAATACTTGGGTTAAACTTGACGAGCCTAGCATGTACATACATGGTCTCGGAACACTAGAGACCGAAAGGTCGAACATGAGTCATATAGTAGATATGATCGACTTAGAGATGTTGACCATTGATGACTACCCCATCTCATGTGATGATCGGACATGGGTTAGTTGATTTCGATCATGTATCACTTAGATAACTTGAGGGATGTTAATTTAAGTGGGAGTTCATTAGTAATTTGATTAATTGAACTTAGTTTATCATGAATTTAATCTTAATAGTTTTTGCATATCTATGTTGTAGATCAATGGACCGTGCTACCGTTCCCTTGATTTTTAGTGCGTTCCTAGATAAAGCTAAGTTGAAATATGATGGTAGCAACTACACATATTGGGTCCGTAACTTGAGGATTATCCTCATTGCTGCACAAAAGAATTATGTCCTTGGTGCACTGCTAGGTGACAAACTAGCTGTAGGAGCTACTGCAGATGTTATGAATGTCTAGCAGGCTCGATCTGATGACTACTCAATAGTTTAGTGTGCCATGCTTTACGGCTTAGAACCGGGACTTTGAAGACGTTTTGAACGCCACGGAGCATATGCGATGTTCCAAGAGCTGAAGTTGATATTTCAAGCTAATGCCCAGGTTGAGAGATATGAAGTCCCCAACAAGTTCTTTAGTTGTAAGATGGAGGAGAACGGTTCTGTCAGTGAACACATACTCAGAATGTCTGTGTATCATAACTGTCATGGTTTTGTCACGACAGATGCCCTTGTCAAAGGACTTAGGTGTGGAGCCATGGCAACGTAGGTTAGCTCGAAGGGGTTGAACTAGACAAAGGACACAAAGGTTTACC
This sequence comes from Triticum aestivum, assembly GCF_018294505.1. Taxonomy (NCBI): domain Eukaryota; kingdom Viridiplantae; phylum Streptophyta; class Magnoliopsida; order Poales; family Poaceae; genus Triticum; species Triticum aestivum. The sequence continues at coordinate 277,343,002 of NC_057813.1, forward strand.
CAGGTTCGGCCCCTCACAACGAGGTAAAAGCCTACATCCCGCTTCTAGTTGTATTGCATGAGTTTTGATTACAAGGAAGGGATCACGCTTGACCTAGCTATAGATTAGTTGTTTCTTAAGTTAACCCGCCATCGGGCCTCACCTTTATATACACAGTTCGAGGCCCGGTGGCTTACAAGAGTCTGAGCCGGATCACACAACACGACCAACTCGGTTTCTAAGTCGCCTTGCCTCACCAGGCAAGTCAGCATCGGGCGACTGACACTTCTGCGTCTTGGTCCATCACCAGGCCCGCTTCTTAACCACGGTCTTCTTGCTTCGTCTTCTTCGGCCTTCTTCATATTAACTCGCCAATGGTGTAACCCAGTCCATCCTGGGTGGGTCACACCTTGGGGTTATATCCCCAACATTAGGTCCCAGATTGATTAGAACTTGTTCATGTCAATCTTCACTGCCTCATTCAGCGAGTCATCTTTAAAAGACTTAACCTTGAATAACACACTGTAACCTGCCATGATGTCACGCAAAATAAATTCATAAAAAACTCATGACATCACAACGGATCTTTGCATTAACTGGCCATCCAAAAATCGAGGCACATGCACTATTGAGATAATCATGCTGCCTCCTTGATTTCCGCCACACCATTTTACTTTTCCTTATAAATAGGGATGGGGCCCCCTGTTTTTCACTTTTACTCCTGCCCCTCTCCCTTCTTCTTCCTTGCATTGACTGCTGCTCCCGAAGCTCCGCCGCCCCAGTCATTCTTCTTCAGCAGCTCCATCCAGGACGCTTCATCGACCCGACTTTGACCAGAGATCGCGACGCCCCTCCGCTATTCATCAACATCACCAGGTACCTCATCTTTCCTTACTCCCAATCCACATTAGGTTACCCTAGTTCGTCGGTGTTCGCCCTGTTTATTTGTAGTTCATCCACCATGTTGCTTAATCCAATCCAAAAGCGATACTGAAGTCATACGGTGATAGCTTTGGCATCTATTTTTAATCATAGATTCATTCTTTCCTTCGGAGATTCAATCTCCAGCACACTAGTTCTTCCGTGGCCATGCTTTATGTTTAGCAATTACTTTCTGTTCTCGAACTGCCGTAGATCCAAAATTATAGGCACGATTTGTGGAACTTATTTGCCCAACACTTAGTGAGATTCTGTCAATTTCTTTCATCAAGCCTAGCTTCATAAATGTCCGCCTCGCTAATGTAGTTTGGGCGGCTCAAATAATAACCTGGTAACCCGCCAATCTTGTGCCGACTTAACCATAAATTTGTAACTTGTCATGTGCAAACCATTCCATAACCAGCTCATTGCTACTTAATTATCACCATAATCATTTAGGCGGCTCACCACTGTGATTTTAACCCGCCATATTTTTGCTTCCAGGTCGTAGTTTTTTAAACCGCCAATCATGACCAAGACTCCCACTTCTTGCGATTGGGTTGCTTCTCAAGTTTCTGAACTTTCACTCCAAGAGTATGTGGATATGGGAGTCTTGCCATCGAAAGACACCATCCACTGGCGAGTTCCAGGTGCTGAAACCAAACCTCAACCCAAAGAAGGTGAAGTCATCATCTTTGCGGATCACCTCCTCCCCGACTTCTCGCCACCCGGGTCAAGATTCTTCTGGGGTGTTCTCCACTTCTATAATCTTCACCCTCAAGACATCGGTCCCAACTCTGTTTCCAACATCTGCAATTTTCAAGTATTCTGTGAAGTGTACCTTCAACAAGAGCCTAAAGTTCATCTATTTAGAGGGTATTTCTATCTGAACCGCCAGACTGAGATGTCCGATGGGCCTGGTCTCGACCTTGGCGGGATCTCCATTCAGAGGCGATGAGATATTATCTTTCCTGCAGCTATACTGCCCATTCACCCCAAAGATTGGAACTGTACGTGGTTCTACTGCCAAGACACCTCTACAGACGGTGAAAATCCCCTGCCAGGTTATCGCCCCTTCCGGCTTAGCCCCACTCACGCACTTCTAGATCGTATCTCAGCTGCAGAACGAGCCAAGTATTCCACCATCTTTCAAAAAATAAGAGCTCTGGTAGCCAATGGCCAGTCTGGAGTAGACTTGGTCCATTGTTGGGTTTCATGGAGAATCTTGCCATTAAGCCGGTGCGACGGCTTAATGTGTGAATACGCAGGCGACACCAAAGAACCTCAACACCACAACCAGACGCCCTTAACTGCTGAGAAGCCACCGCTATGGTTAAATAATTACTTGGGGAGACTCTGGACAATTGCCGCAATGTTGGAGTGAACCCTTTCTGTGTGCTCAATGCACCTCCTGTCGTGGGAGTAAGTCTGATAGTAAGAATAGGGGGTACGTAGGAGGCGACAAGGTCCTAGCTATGGTGAGGTTGTACACGCAAGTTTACGAGTTCAGGCCCCTCTCGGAGGAGGTAATAGCCCTACGTCTCGGTGCCCTGAGGCTTTGTCGACTGGATTATGCGTAGATGTTACAAGGGTGCGAACCCTTGTGCCTAAGGGGGGGGGGTGGCTTATACAGAGTGAACGCCTGACCGTTGCCATCCTGGGGTGACTTTAGATCTTCTGTACTCCGAGTGGTTCTTCATATGGGCGAGTGACCCTGCTGTGGTCGAGTGGAATTGGGATATCCGAGTGGAATTTTCTGTTGAGTGGATTGCACTTCAAGTTGATTCTAGTCGGTACTCTCTGTTATTCTTTGAATGTCTTTGATTATAGGGCAGTGTCCTTGGTAGGGTGTCTAGGTCAGGCCTAAGACCCTACCCTATGTACATGTCCTCGTCATTAGCCCCCGAATGGATTGAGGTCCGAGTGAAGAAGGGTTGAAGTTGGTTCCAATTCGATTCAATGCTTCAGAGGCATTTCATAGAAGTCCGGAAAGCACACTGGTATTTTAACCCTGCTTTAGTCGCCTTGATCGATTCTAGTAGCTTAAAACCACCGAGTGAATTAATGTGATAGGTCTTCGAGTGAACCATAATGCAAAATCTTAGACGCGATTGAACTGCCCCGCGGTTTCCGAATCTCGCAGGATTTGAAATTTTGGAGAAGCATGCCGGACGGGGCACGACATAGTAAATGGAACGAATCAGATAGGGACTCCTCGATTTTTGTGTTGCCTTTTTCACCACATATCGAGCCAGCGTCTATGATGGGATGTGATTGGATTGCTTGGTCCCACCAGTCAGCCACTCGGAACCAGCCTCATAAAAGGTACTGTGCCTTCCATTCGATCCCCTTTCTCTCTTCTTGTCTGCCTCTCTTCTCCCTGCCCTCCACGCCTCCGCTCGGCCCTCCCAAGCTCCACCGCAATGGTGAAGGAGAAGACCACAGCCCTGGAGCGCACGAAGAAAGTGTCAGCGGCGGCGAAGGGCAAGAAGACGGCAAGGGCTTCGTTGTCGCGGTCCGTTCTGCTGCCTGGTTGGATCCAGGGAGACTAGAGCCGCTCCACGATCGTGAAGGAGGACCTGGAAAATCTGGCCCACGACGGCTTGATTGCCCACGGGTCCTGGAGGCTGCTGAGGGATGAATCCAAGCCTCAGCCGCGCGATGGTGAGTGCGTTCTCCTCACCACCCATGTCCAGCAAGGTTTTTCTTTGCCCCCACACCCATTTTTTCAAGGATTCTTGAACTTCTTCGGAGCCCAGATTCACCACTTTCCTCCCAACACAATCTTATACCTTACCACATTCGTTTCCATGTGCGAAAACTTCCTGGGATATGCTATGTCTTGAGCTTGCGTTGGTTTTCCTTGAAGATGAAAGGGTGATGCAGCAATAGTAGCGTAAGTATTTCCCTCAGTTTTTGAGAACCAAGGTATCAATCTATTAGGAGGATCCTCAAAATTACCACGCACCTACACAAAAAAACAAAGAACTCGCAACCAATGCAATAAAGGGGTTGTCAATCCCTTCACGGCCACTTGCGAAACTCAGATCTGTTAGAGATAGTATGATAAGATAAATATATTTTTGGTATTTTATGATATAGATTGGAAAAGTAAAGATGCAAATAAAAGTAGATTGAAAGCTTATATGATAAAGATAGACCCGGGGGCCATAGGTTTCACTTGTGGCTTCTCTCAAGATAGCATAAGTATTACAGTGGGTGAACAAATTACTGTCGAGCAATTGATAGAAAAGTGAATAATTATGAGATTATCTTGGTATGATCATGTGTATAGGCATCACGTCCGTGACAAGTAGACCGACTTCTGCCTGCATCTACTACTATTACTCCACAAATCGACCGCTATCCAGCATGCATCTAGAGTATTAAGTTCATAAAGAACAGAGTAACACATTAAGAAAGATGACATGATGTAGAGGGATAAACTCATGCAATATGATATAAACCCCATCTTTTTATCCTCGACGGGAACAATACAATACGTGCCTTGCTGCCCCTATTGTCACTAGGAAAGGACAGCGCAAGATTTAACCCAAAGCTAAGCACTTCTCCCATTGCAAGAAAGATCAATCTAGTAGGCCAAACCAAACTGATAATTTGAAGAGACTTGCAAAGATAACCAATCATCGGATCTCGACAAACACACCACAAAAAGAGTTACAAATATTTCTCATAGATAAACTTGATCATAAACCCACAATTCATAGGATCTCGACAAACACACCGCAAAAAGAGTTACATCGAATAGATCTCCAAGAAGATCGAGGAGAACTTTGTATTGGGATTCAAAGAGAGAGAAGAAGCCATCTAGCTAATAACTATGGACCCGAAGGTCTGTGGTAAACTACTCACAACTCATAGGAGATGCCTTGGAGATGATGTAGAGGCCCTCCATGGTCGATTCCCCCTTCGGCGGAGCGCCGACGAAGGCTCCAAGATGGGATGTCGCGGATACAGAAGGTTACGGTGGTGGAAATAGTTTTTCGTTGGCTCGTTTGATGTTCTTGGGGTACGTGGGTATATATAGGAGAAAGAAGTAGGTCGGTGGCCACCCGAGGGGCCCACGAGATAGGGGGCTAAAAGTGCAACTATCCCTAGGTGGTTTTGGTAATTCATAACAACATATAGCTCATTGAGCTAATGCTATTCCAAGACTATTATTTCAGGAAAGCTCAATGAATGGCATGGCATGGATGATGAAAGTGGACCCCTCAAAATACTAAGGACAAAGGATTGGCTCAAGCTCAAAAGCTCAAGAATCTTCATTTTACATTTTAGTGATCCAAGATCACATTGAGTCTATAGGAAAAGCCAATACTATCAAGGAGGGATGAGGTGTTGCTTAATGAGCCTCTTGCTTCAAGTGCTTAGTGATATGCTTCAAAAACCCTCAACTACTTTCTCACATCCACATATGACCTATACCCAAAGTCAAACTCGGCCCTACCGATTCTTTCTATCCGGCGCCACCGAGTTCAAATGTCATAGCCACTGCCACAAACCCTAGGCAAATCAGTCTTACCGATAGGGATCTCGGTCTCACCAAGATGGGATTGTAATCTCTCAGTTTCCCTTTGTAACATTTTGGTCTAACCGAAGTGAGCGATCGGTCCCACAGAGATTGCAATGTAAACTCCCTGTTTCCCTTTCGTAACATTTCGGTCTCACCGAAATGAGCGAAACGGTCCCACCGAGTTTACCTGACCAACTCTCTGGTTAGCTTATTACCAAAATCGGTCTCGCCGAGTTTGTGTAATCGGTCTCACCGAGATTACGTTATGCCCTAACCCTAACCATATTGGTCCTACCGAGTTGCATGTCGGTCCCACCGAAAATCCTAATGGTCACTAGGTTTACTAAATCGGTCTGACCGAGTCTATTGAATCGGTCCCACCGAGTTTGGTAAATTTTGTGTAACGGTTAGATTTTGTGTGGAGGCTATATATACCCTCACCTCCTCTTTATTCGTGGAGAGAGCCATCAGACTAAACCTACACTTCCAACTTACCATTTCTGAGAGAGAACTACCTACTCATGTGTTGAGGCCAAGATATTCCATTCCTACCATATGAATCTTGATCTCTAGCCTTCCCCAAGTTGCTTTCCACTCAAATCTTCTTTCCACCAGATCCAAATCCCATGAGAGAGAGTTGAGTGTTGGGGAGACTATCATTTGAAGCACAAGAGCAAGGAGTTCATCATCAACGCACCATTTGTTACTTCTTGTAGAGTGCTGTCTCCTAGATTGGCTAGGTGTCACTTGGGAGCCTCCGACAAGATTATGGAGTTGAACCAAGGAGTTTGTAAGGGCAAGGAGATCTCCTACTTCGTGAAGATATACCGCTAGTGAGGCAAGTCCTTCGTGGGCGATGGCCATGGTGGGATAGACAAGGTTGCTTGTTCGTGGACCCTTCGTGGGTGGAGCCCTCCGTGGACTCACGCAACCGTTACCCTTCGTGGGTTGAAGTCTCCATCAACGTGGATGTACGATAGCACCACCTATCGGAACCACGACAAAAACATCCGTGTCTCCAATTGCATTTGAATCCTCCAGACCCTTCCCTTTACATTCTTGCAAGTTGCATGCTTTAATTTCCGCTGCTCATATACTCTTTGCATGCTTGCTTGAATTGTGTGATGATTGCTTGACTTGTCCAAAGATAGCTAAAATCTGCCAAACTTTAAAATTGGGAAAAGGTTAAGTTTTTAATTGGTCAAGAAGTCTAATCACCCCCCTCTAGACATACTTCAAGGTCCTACAAGTGGTATCAGAGCTTTGGTCTCCATTTGCTTTGATTCCATAGCTTTTGGTGGTCATAGCCTTGGTTTCACAACCTAGGAGAGTATGGCGTCTAGCGAGGGAAATTATCACCGTAGAGGTCCTTACTTTGATGGTACTAATTTTGCTAGTTGGAAGCATAAGATGAAAATGCATATTCTTGGACATAACCCCGCCGTTTGGGCTATTGTGTGTATTGGCTTGCAAGGTGAATTCTTTGATGGGAGAGAACCGAACCGTAAAGCTAGCACGGATGAATTGAAGATGCTGCAATACAATGCTCAAGCTTGTGATATCCTCTTCAATGGCTTGTGCCCCGAAGAATTCAACAAAATCAGCCGTCTTGAGAATGCAAAGGAAATTTGGGATACTTTGATTGATATGCATGAAGGTACCGACTCCGTCAAGGAATCCAAGTTGGATGTGCTCCAAAGTCAGCTTGACAAGTTCAAAATGAAGGATGGTGAAGGTGTCGCTGAAATGTACTCTAGGCTTGCTCTTATCACAAATGAGATTGCCGGCTTAGGGAGTGAAGAGATGACCGACAGATTCATCATCAAGAAGATCCTAAGAGCATTGGATGGAAAGTATGATACCGTGTGCACATTGATCCAAATGATGCCAAATTACAAAGATCTCAAGCCAACGGAAGTCATTGGAAGAATTGTTGCTCATGAGATGTCACTCAAGGATAAGGAGGAACTTCACAACAAGTCAAGTGGTGGTTACAAAGCCTCATGTGAAGCCCCCACATCATCAAGTGAGAAACAAACCTTCAATGAAGAATTGAGCTTAATGGTGAAGAACTTCAACAAATTCTACAAGAGTAGAAGCAAAGAAATAAGCTCTAAGTCAAGGTCCTACAATGACAAAAGATCTTCTAGTCGAGAGCGCAATTGTTACAATTGTGGGAGACCCGGACACTACTCAAATGAGTGTATGACACCCTACAAAAGAAGAGAAGATTCTCCGAAAAGAAGAAGTAAAAGAGAAGAATCACCACCAAGAGAGAGGAGGAGTAGAGATGATCGTTATGAATGAAGACTCTCACGGAGAAGCAAGGATTCGGAAAGGAAGGACAAGTCATCAAGGAGCTACACAAAACAAAGACATCAAGCTCATGTTGGTGAATGGGTATCCGGCTCCGACTCCGACAATCACTCCGAGAGAAGCTATCACTCCGACTCCGAATATACTCAAGATGAAGGTGTTGCCGGTCTAGCACTTGTGTCAACCAACTCCTACGACATATTTGACTCACCAAATGAAGGAATTGGAAGATGCTTCATGGCCAAATGTCCTAAGGTAACACATCCCGAGTATGTTGATTTCAATAGTGATGAAGATGACTTGCTAGGTGATGATGATTTACTTGTTGACAACTCTAGTGATGAATACTATGATGAAACGTCAATTAATCATGCTAATCAAGATAAAACGAATGAAAATGATAAGGAGAAGATTGAGCTTCTAACTAAAGAACTAAACACTCCTAAGTTAGCTCATGAAACTATCTTCGAAGATCATCGAGAACTTTTAAGGGCTCATGAGAAGTTACGCTTTGAAAAGCTCAATCTTGAGAAAGAGCATGAGTTCTTAAAGGCAATCAATGATGATCTTCATAAGAAAAGTTCTTCTTACATTGCCAAGCGTTTACTCTTATCTACTTACATGCCTCTAGTCAAGTCTAGTAACAAGTACAAGAAAGATCCTTCCTCTAGTAGTAACAATAACAATGCCAAATCCAATATTGTTGCTTCTAGTAGTTCTCTTGATTCCACTAATGATTCTCTTAGCCAAGTTACACTTGAGCAAGAAAATATCTTATTGAAGGGAACTATAGAGAAAGGTGTATACAAGAGCCTTGCCGGGAGTAAGCAATTCGAGGAAATTGTACGCAAGCAAGGAAGGCACCGGAAGAATCAAGGTGTTGGTTTTGAACGAAAGTTCAATGCCAATGGAGTTGAGTGGGAAGAAGATCAATACCCCAAGATGAAGTTTGTTCCTCAACAAGAGAAGTATGATCCTACTTCCTTCAAGGGAACACAAGCACAAGATGATCTTCGACCACAAGACCACAAGAATAAAGGCAAGGACAAGCTTCAGGAGGAGATTGATGCATTTGAAGAAGCACCTAAGGCCTTGGTCAAATGGGTTCCCAAGACTATGTCAAGTTCTACTTCATCAAGTACAGCTACAACTCCAAGGATTCCATCAAGATGATGTGCATCCCGAAGAAGAAGAACTAGAGAGTTCTTGAGGGTGACTCCGCCAACATTCTTCACTCATATCATTATGGCAAGGACAAGTGCAATCAACTTACACATCTTGCACTAGTTCAAGGAGTCACAAACCCTCATGTTGGTAAGGCAAGGGACAAGGTAACCAAATAATTTCATGGACATCATCTTGTGTGTGCATCACTCTATGTCTATGGATATTCTTGTTTGTTCCTTGTGGGACTAACCCATGTAGGTATTGAAAGTGCAACTCACTCCCAAAGGATTGCTCCAAATGATCTACATCAACATTGAGCATCCACATCTTCAACACCTACATGAGGTCATCATCGACAAAACCCAAGGTTAGTTCATCCCTCTAAGGGGGGATCTGACATCTAGGGGGAGCTTAACTCTAAGAATTGAGTCAAAGCAACTCTAATGATGTGAACACATCAATGCATTATGTAAAAGTGGTAACCCCACTTGAGCTTAAACGATGAGTATGACCTATGATCAAATGTTCTCATTTGACTCCTAAGTCAATATACTCATATATAGATGACCTAGTCATTGCCAATTGTTTGATAGATGCTAGAATTGGTTGTGCATGCTTTGCCACATATTTCATTTGCCATTTTATTGTGTGAGCATGTTGGATGCATATTTTACTCATTCGAGGACATCCACTTGTTGCTTTGATTGTTTGGCTTCTTTTTCCTTGGCCAAGTGGATGGACAAGAATGCCTAAGAACCTTCTCTAGCTATCTATGCTTTTCTCATCTCAAACTCTATTCATGCTACATCACAAAATTTGATCAAGTCAGATTCGGACCACTATGTGTGAGGAGCACTCGGAGTCCCCGATTCGTCATAGACTTAAACTTCCAAAACTTCTTTGTGATTCTCGGTCTGACCGATTCCTCCATTTTGGTCCTACCCAGATCACTAAGTCGATCTAGGTTTTCAATCTCGGTGCAACCGATTTGAACTTTTCGGTCACACCGAGTTGTTGTAACTGTATACAGTTATGCATCTCGGTGCCACCGAGTTGTTCCACTCGGTCACACCGACAGTGTCGGGCTATATATATTCACGGGCAAAAATTTGGAAATCTCCAAACCCCGTCGCCCGCGCATAGCTCGCTCTGCCTCCAGGGTCTCCGGATCGTCTCCTCGTCGCCAGCCGCCTCCTGTCGCTGGTCTCCGCCGCCGTCAACGAAAATCACCCCCGCCATTGTCGCCGTAGCGAGTTCATCGCCAAGCTAGGGTATGGAATCGATCACAGTGCTATCCCCGTCCAATTCCTAGCACATTGTGTTCATTATGATTCTTGCCACGATTGAGACACTCCTATCCAGTCAATACAATCCTTAGAATAGATGTGATTTGAAAATTTAGGGTTAGGTTTCCGCCGAAACCATCTCGGACCCATCGGGTTGAAAAACTCGGTCCCACCGATTTGGCTAACGCCATTGCAATAGTAACTCTCGGTCCGACCGAGAATTGCTAATCGGTGTGACCGATTTTAGAACTTTGTGAAACCCTAGCAGTCTCGGTGCCACCAAACTGTGACTCGGTCCGACCGAGTTCACTAGTTTAGGTTCCAAAACTGCTTCGGTATCACAGAGTTTGAAAATCGGTTGATCCGAAATGCTTTCTGTGGAAAACTAAAACTAAGTTTTTGAATCATTTTTTTGCAAAAATCTCTGCATTTTGTGATGCTCATCCATTCTATCTCATCTATAACTATTCACAGGGTCAGCAGTCAGTGATTTCAGCATGTCAGACCAAAGTGATAGTCAGAACAAGTCAGAAGAGCACAATCACATGAGTGAGGGCACTAGTCCCTCTAGCACTTCAGATGATGGCAGCAGGAGCACCCAAAGCAATTTGCCTAAAGCTACCACCAGGACAAGGAAGAAGAGAACCTCAGAATCCGAGGATGAGGATTACATGGCAGAAGAAGATGAGGCTACTTCCAAGAAGGTAGTGCTCAAAAAGGAGTGTGCCTCAGCAAAGAACACAAAGCCTGGACTCAATAGGAAGGTCCCTGCCAAGAGGACACCTATGCTGAAGGTCAGAGGATCAACTCAAGTACCTGAAAAGCCTGATCCCAAAGAGGCACCTGCAAGAAGAATTACCACTACCAAACCCAAGAAGGTTCCCACTGGAGAAACCATGAAGTTTACCATTGAGTTAGAAGATGAAGCTGCTGGTCAAGATAAGAAGAAGAAGAGAGCCAGAACCACTACTGCCAAGGTTCTTGGCAACCCCTCTATGAGGAGAGACTCTGAGGAGGAGGAAGAAGAGGTTGCTGCACTAGCACCCAAGGCACAAAAGCTGATGGGTGATGCTATAAAGTCAGGGGCTGTAACATCAAAGCCCAAGATTGCACCAAGGAGGAATACCAGGAGTATTCCAGCTGCTGAGAAGAACAAGGCCCCAGTGCCTGAAGTTGCTGATGAGGAAGATGATGAAGGAAAAGTCCTGAGGAAGCTAAAGCCAAAGATTCCAGACCACAATGATGCTCATACTGTGGCTGAGAACATGAAGTTGAGAAAGGATGCAGGACTCAGACTGTGGAGGTTGTCAAATCCATATGCTACCAGGAGAAGGACTGATGTTGATTACAGGTTCCACGCAAAGGAACAACAGGATTTCTATGAGACAGTGTTGTTGGACAAGAAGCCTATAGTGTGTGACATGAGGTGGGTCGACTGGACCTACATGAAGGAAAATGAGGAACACTATCCTGGAGTGCAAGAAAGTTTCATTGCTTGTGGAGTTGCAGACTTTGTTGGGCAGAAGCTCACAAAGTGGAATGATGAGCTCATTATGCAATTCTACTCCACAACACACTTCTATCCAGATGGTAGGATAGTTTGGATGTCTGAAGGTACAAGGTACCAATCAACCATTGAGGAATGGGAAAATCTGATCAATGCCCCAAAGGAGAGTGAAGATGACTTGGATGTCTATGCCAAGAAGAAGATGGATCACAATACCATGGCTCATATGTACAAGGAGATCCCAGATGCTGCAGTTGAGACACATAAGTTTGGGTCAGTTCATTTTCTTCTGTCAGGACTCCCAACAATCAACTAGATCCTAAGGCATACTCTTTTGCCCAAGTCAGGTGACCGCAACATGATTAGAGGGCATGCTATAAACTTGCTCCACTTGTTTGACGTGCCACAGAAATTCAAGGTCATGAGCCTCATTGTTGAGACCATCAAGAGGACAGCAGCAGACTAGAAGGGAAGTTGTGGGTATGCCCCACAGATTTAGGAGTTGATTAACTCAAAGATGAGCACAGGCACATACTTGCTGGACAAGGAACATTTTGCTATCTATCCAGAATTTGAGGACAATCAAGTTGTGATGAATGAGAATGAACCATAATCAGTACAAGCTCAAGAGAAGAAGGAGAAAGCAAAGAGAGAGAAGGCTGCCAAGATGCCAACTCAAGAGGAGGCATCTGAGTACTTTTTGAAGAACAAGCAGGAGCACGTTATGTGATAGCATCAACACTGAGGATTGAGAAGGGGTTGGCCACCCTAACTCAAAACCAGGAGAGCCTGGAAAGAATCATGGAACAAAAATTCTATGATCTAGATGTCAAAGTAACTAAGATTCAGTCAGTTGTGGAGCAGCTACAGGATGACATGCAGGAGAGGAAGGGCGAGACAACCACTGATGCATTTGCCAGAGTGCCTAGAGCTCAGAGATCAGCTGCAGTGCCTGTGACAGACACCAGAGCCACATCATCTGCACCAGCTACAACTCCTACAGCTCCAGTGCAACCAGCTCCAGCACCAACTCCTCCAGCTCCATCCACATCAACTGAAGCCTTCGTCCAAGGAGCCATCTCTACACCACCACCTGAAGATCAAGCCTGAGAGTCGATCTAGCACTATGCATTTTCTATGAACTTTTTGGTAACTTGTTGCCAAAGGGGGAGAAAAATGTATAGATCATAGGCTTCGAGAGAGTGAGTGTTGCCTTTTTGTTCTCTCTTGCTTTGGTGGTTAAACTTTGTTTGCTTTTGATTGCTTGAGATACTATGCTATTATCTGTGAGACATTGATGATCATGTGTTTGATCATAAGCTACACTTATGCTTGTTAGATGATATTATCCTACCTATCCTTATATGATCATTCACTTTGCTTGGTGATGAGCGCATGTATTTAATCTTTATTATTTTGAGCGCTCCACCAAGATGTATGTGACATGGAAGAGTAACCCATGAGCCTAATTCCTTGTGCATTTAAAGTCCAAAGCAAATCTTAAACTATGCACAAATTTAGGGGGAGCTCTTTCTTATCACATACTTCTCAAAGCGACGATGTATTTCAATGTTGTTATAATTTGTCGAAGCTTTGATCTATATGTTGTCATCAATTAAATAAAAGGGGGAGACTGAAAGTGCAACTATCCCTAGGTGGTTTTGGTAATTCATAACAACATATAGCTCATTGAGCTAATGCTATTCCAAGACTATTATTTCAGGAAAGCTCAATGAATGGCATGGCATGGATGATGAAAGTGGATCCCTCAAAATACTAAGGACAAAGGATTGGCTCAAGCTCAAAAGCTCAAGACTCTTCATTTTACATTTTAGTGATCCAAGATCACATTGAGTCTATAGGAAAAGCCAATACTATCAAGGAGGGATGAGGTGTTGCTTAATGAGCCTCTTGCTTCAAGTGCTTAGTGATATGCTTCAAAAACCCTCAACTACTTTCTCACATCCACATATGACCTATACCCAAAGTCAAACTCGTCCCTATCAATTCTTTCTATCCGGCGCAACCGAGTTTAAATGTCATAGCCACTGCCACAAACCCTAGGCAAATCGGTCTTACCGATAGGGATCTCGGTCTCACCGAGATGGGATTGTAATCTCTCTGTTTCCCTTCGTAAGGTTTGGTCTAACCGAAGTGAGCGATCGGTCCCACCGAGATTGCAATGTAAACTCCCTGTTTCCCTTTTGTAACATTTCGGTCTCACCGAAATGAGCGAATCAGTCCCACCGAGTTTACCTGACCAACTCTCTAGTTAGCTTATTACCAAAATCGGTCTCGCCGAGTTTGTGTAATCGGTCTCACCAAGATTACGTTATGCCCTAACCCTAACCATATCGGTCCTACCGAGTTGCATGTTGGTCCCACCGAAAATCCTAACGGTCACTAGGCTTACTAAATCGGTCTGACCGAGTCTGTTGAATCGGTCCCACCGAGTTTGGTAAATTGCGTGTAACGGTTAGATTTTGTGTGGAGGCTATATATACCCCTCCACCTCCTCTTTATTCGTGGAGAGAGCCATCAGACTAAACCTACACTTCCAACTTACCATTTCTGAGAGAGAACTACCTACTCATGTGTTGAGGCCAAGATATTCCATTGCTACCATATGAATCTTGATCTGTAGCCTTCCCCAAGTTGCTTTCCACTCAAATCTTCTTTCCACCAGATCCAAATCCCATGAGAGAGAGTTGAGTGTTGGGGGTACTATCATTTGAAGCACAAGAGCAAGGAGTTCATCATCAACGCACCATTTGTTACTTCTTGGAGAGTGGTGTCTCCTAGATTGGCTAGGTGTCACTTGGGAGCCTCCGACAAGATTGTGGAGTTGAACCAAGGAGTTTGTAAGGGCAAGAGATCGCCTACTTCGTGAAGATCTACCGCTAGTGAGGCAAGTCCTTCGTGGGCGATGGCCATGGTGGGATAGACAAGGTTGCTTCTTCGTGGACCCTTCGTGGGTGGAGCCCTCCGTGGACTCGTGCAACCGTTACCCTTCGTGGGTTGAAGTCTCCATCAACATGGATGTACGATAGCGCCACCTATCGGAACCACGACAAAAACATCCGTGTCTCCAATTGCATTTGAATCCTCCAAACCCTTCCCTTTACATTCTTGCAAGTTGCATGCTTTAATTTCTGCTGCTCATATACTCTTTGCATGCTTGCTTGAATTGTGTGATGATTGCTTGACTTGTCCAAAGATAGCTAAAATCTGCTAAACTCTAAAATTGGGAAAAGGTTAAGTTTTTAATTGGTCAAGTAGTCTAATCACCCCCCTCTAGACATACTTCAAGGTCCTACAGGGGCGCGCCTAGTAGGGGTGGGTGCACCCTCCACCCTCGTGGCCGCCTCGACTGCTTCTTGACTTGCATTCCAAGTCCTCTGGATCACGTTCATTCCAAAAATCACGCCCCCGAAGGTTTCATTCCATTTGGACTCTGTTTGATATTCCTTTTCTTTGAAACACTAAAATAGGCAAAAAAAAACAGCAATATGGGCCGGGCCTCCGGTTAGTAGGTTAGTCCCAAAAATGATATAAATGTGTAAAGTAAAGCCCATAAACATCATCCAAAACGGGTAATATAATAGCATGGAACAATAAAAAATTATAGATACGTTGGAGACGTATAAGAATGCCGGCCGCACTGGGGTCTCTTCAAGAACATATTCACTTGTCGTTCTTAGACGGTGAAGAGAGCTAACCTAGACGACAAAAATACGCACGTGATCCAGATGTGTGGGGGGTTAGGTATCCAAATGGGGGGTAGGAGCTGCTTTCCTCCTGTAACTTTTTCTGAGTCAGTTAGAGGGTGGCAGTCGACCTGGTTTTGTTGCAAGGATGTTCCAACTCTTGGTCAGTCGACTGACCTTCCCCCTTTCACTATAGACAGACTCCGCACCCCTCGCTCACTAGTTGTAGCTCCGGAGGAGAAGGAGGAAGTGCAAATGCTGGTCGTGGCCGTTGTTGAGTTGGTTAAAGGTGGAGTGACGGGGATGGATCTATTGGAGGTGTTCCTCAGTCGACGGATCCAGCCCTTGCAAGCCCGTGATCAACCCATGTGGATGTACTCGGGCCCAGAGGACACTGCTCGAACCCACCCGGAGGAGGTTAATGAGGAGACGGTGGCTCAGTGGCTCCAGAGCATTACTGGCAACAAGGACAACCCAGGGGGTCCAGGAGGATTCTGCCATTCGACGCCAACAATGCTCCTTGAGAGGTCAGACTCAAATATCCGAGTGTTTTTCCCTTTGTTTTGCGGTTGTTCTTGGATCCGACTCATATCTACAACTTGTGTCTTGCAGGTTTTCACCAAGTTGCACTCGATGCCCAACGGAGAGCACTACAAAGAAGGAATTGACAATGACAGTGAGGGCAACGACAACCAGTATGCCAAAGATAGTGAAGATGAGATCTAGGACTCGAGCAGCAGCAGTGAAGAAGTCGACTCACCGCCTCGCTCAGAGCATCATTCCAAATAGTTACAAGACCCTGCAGGGGTACGTAGCAAAGCTGCTGCGTCGAGTGCCAAAGTTC
Organism: Triticum aestivum; assembly: GCF_018294505.1. Taxonomy (NCBI): domain Eukaryota; kingdom Viridiplantae; phylum Streptophyta; class Magnoliopsida; order Poales; family Poaceae; genus Triticum; species Triticum aestivum. Next base: position 277,359,260 of record NC_057813.1, read on the forward strand.
CAAAGAGCACTCAAACTTCAACTCCCAAGCCATCAGAGAAGGCCGCAAAGCAGACCAAAGTTGCCCTGCCCAAGCCTCGGAAGGCCCTGCCTAGGATCAAGGTGGCTGTGCCCGTGACTTCAGCATAAGAATTTCCTTCTTGCGTTCTTTAGTGTTATTGTGAACTCGTTTGCTTGTTTTACTGAGTGAAATCTGAAACTTTCAGCACTGCTACTTCTGCGACATCCATGGACGTTGACGAGGAGCGTGGTGATGCGGAAACCGCGGATGTAGCCACCTCTCGGGCAGGTATGGTTTTATAACTGCGCCTATGCTCTGTTAATGATCTTTTGGGTTGACATAAATTTCACTATCGAGTGTTTGCAGCACCAACGAATATTATCCAACTCCCTGATGACGATGATGAGGATGTGCCTCTGAAGAATGCTGGGAGGAGAGGCAGAACTTTGAGCAGGAGGGTGCCTGGAGCCAGAACGCCTCGCTCATCATCTGAACCCGTGGTCCCACAACTCAACGATCCAGTACGGGCTTCAGTCTCCTTTGCCAATCCTTTGTCGACTGACCAACCTTCAGCATCGACTGCTCAGGCTTCAGAATTTATTGCACATGTTCAGGCTTCTACTCCACCGGCCCCGTCACCTGTTCCATCATCTCTCATGTTTGCTGCGTATCCCGTCCCAGAGGATCAAGTAGGAGCTACCAAGGAGGCCATTATTCAGGCGGGTCTAATGATGGACCGACTGAAGGTGGTGTATGACACCAGCAAGGTCACGTATGCCGCCAGCTCTGCTCTTCAGGCGAATGTCCGAGTAAGTGGGATTGTAAGTTGATTTCTGATTGATTTCTCTATCTTAGCCTTTGTTCTGTTAGGACATGCTCCCTGCAAACTGCTGCTTTATTATTTGCAAGATGTTCATACATCTATCTTGAGTTTGCAACTTGCATCTATTCACCCATCGGGTGTTTTCTTTTCACTTTGTAGCTCTTTCACTTGAGTCGACCAGGTCCAGTTCGAGTGAAATCTTGGTCCAGTGGGGGTACGCTTAGTGAACCCACTGGGTGTAGTCCCCGATACCGCCGTCGAATGTTTGATTCGGCGGGGGTCTTTTTGAAATGTTTGCTTGTAGCACTTCCACTTGACCTAGAGAGGCCGTGTTGAGTGGGAACCGAACCAGTAGGGGCATGCTAAGTGCACCCACTGGGTGTAGTCCCCGAGACCGTGGTTGACTGCGGGCAGTCGGTGGTGGTCTGAGAAGCAATGATGATGATGTTGTTGTTGTTGTTGTTTTTTACTCCTTCCACTTGAGTTGGGCTGACCATGCTAAGTGGGAAATGTAACCAGAGGGGGAACTCTAAGTGCACCCACTGGGTGTAGTCCCCGAGACTACTGTTGGATGTTTGATCCAGCAGCATTCTTAGAACTCCTTTGCTATGTAATTCACTTTTACACTTTTCCATTCAGAAGTAACCATCGACTGACTCGTCTTGCTGTTATTTGCAGATATCCTGTGAGCTTGGGACTCAACATGCTGTCGTGGAACAGGATAAAACCCAACTCAAGCTCGACCTGGCCAAGGTGAACTTGACGAAGGCTCAAGATGAACTAGCAATTATGGGAGGTAAAGACTCGTTGACTATATGCCTTGGCATTTTCCCATTCTATCCTTTGAACCAAGTGATTCCACTTGAACAGATGTGCGTAATGAAAATCATCAACTCCAAGTTTGTCTGAGGAATGTTATTTCTTTAGACAAAATGAAGCAAGCCCTGGAGCAGAAGGATCTTGATCTTGCTGCGGCGCAGAGGATGGCTCGTGAGAAGACTGAACTTGCTGACCGGAAGCTGGCTTCAGTTGGAAAGTTGGAAGATGAGAATGCCAGGCTGAAAACTGCTGTCGACAAGGCGAAAAAGAGGCCGTGCAGCTAAAGGAGGAGAAGGCGGCTTTGACTCGGAAGAGGGACGAGCTGGAAGCTTATCTGGGTGGTCTTGCCAAAAATATGTTCCTTATGCTTGAAGGTACTCCCTTTTACCCGACTGACTGCAAGAATTTTTCTGCCATGTTGTTGCCAATTCACTATCTTTCCATGCATGCATAATTCTATTAGAACTTTGAGGAGGAAACCGGGCAGATCGAGACTGGACTAGACCCCATCAATTCCCCCATCAAAGATGAAGCTGCGATGAACGTGTTGCGACTGGAAGCTCGACTTGCCAGCGTCTTGGACTATGTCGCCTGACTGAAAGTTGCAATGTCTCGGGTCGACAAGGAGCTCTGGCCAGAGGTTGTGCTTCTGAATGACCTCGAGTCACTGATCACTCAACTTAACAACATCCCTGATCGAGTGCAGGCGTGGAAGAAGTGATAACCCACAAGTATAGGGGATCGCAACAGTTTTCGAGGGTGGAGTATTCAACCCAAATTTATTGATTCGACACAAGGGGAGCCAAAGAATATTCTCAAGTATTAGCCGTTGAGTTGTCAATTCAACCGCACCTGGATAACTTAGTATCTGCAGCAAAGTATTTAGTAGCAAAGTAATATTATAGTAATGGTAACAGTGATAAAAGTAACGGTAGCAGTTTTGTAGTAATTGTAACAGTAGCAACGATAAAGTAAATAAGCAAAGCACAATATGATGATTTCTCTTCACTTGGAATATTTTTGAAACTTAGGCGAGTGCGGGATCGCAGCTAAGCCACCGAGTGAGAGGATTGCTCCTCACTCGGAGTATTTTTGAAACTTAGGAGAGTGCGGGATCGCAGCTAAGCCCCCGAGTGAGAGGATTGCTGTTCACTCGGAGTATTTTTGAAACTTAGGCGAGTGCGGGGTCACAACTACGCCTTCGAGTGAGAGAATTGCTCTTTACTCAGAGTGTTTTTGAAACTTAGTCGAGTACGAGATCGCAGCTAAGCCCCCGAGTGAGAGGATTGCTCTTCACTCGGAATGTTTTTAACTTAGGCGAGTACAGGGTCGTAGCTAAGCCCCCGAGTGAGAGGATTGCTCTTCACTCGGAATGTTTTTAACTTAGGCGAGTACAGGGTCATAGCTAAGCCCCCGAGTGAGTGGATTTCTCTTCACTCGGAGTGTGTTTTGACCTTAGGCGAATTGGGTTCACGGCTAAGCCTCCGAGTGAGAGGATTGCTCTTCACTCGGAGTGTGTTTTGAACTTAGGCGAATCGGGTTCGCGGCTAAGCCCCCGAGTGAGAGGATTGCTCTTCACTCGGAATGTTTTTAACTTAGGCAAGTACGGGGTCGCAGCTAAGCCCCTGAGTGAGATGATTGCTCTTCACTCGGAGTGTGTTTTGAACTTAGGTGAACCGGGTTCACGGCTAAGCCTCCGAGTGAGAGGATTGATCGTCACTTGGAGTATGTTTTGAACTTAGGCGAATTGGGTTCGCGGCTAAGCCCCCAAGTGAGAGGATTGCTCTTCACTCGGAGTACATTTTGAACTTAGGCGAATCGGGTTCGCGGCTAAGCTACCCACTGGGGGATTTGAACACAAGTATATGTGAAAATAATCAATTTGCGACTATGGAAATCATGTCTTTGATAAACAATCTAAAAAGTACTTCTTATTACATCTCGACAATCCGAGTGTTTTCAGGTATAAAAGTGGCGGAGCAGATCTACGTTCCAGGAGCGCGGCTTGTCCTTCCTCTTGGACACATTGTAAAGGTGATATGCTCCATTGTGAAGCACCTTCGTGACGATGAAGGGGCCTTCCTAGGCAGGGGCGAGCTTGTGAGTCTGTTGCCGATCCACTCGGAGCACAAGGTCTCCTTCCTGAAACGCACAACCCCTAATATTTCGCACGTGGAATCAACGAAGATCTTGGTGATAGATGGTTGACCGGATCAGAGCCATCTCTCTATCCTCTTCCAGAAGATCAACAACATCTTGACGTGCGTTTTCGGCTTCAGCTTCTGATAAGAGTTCCACTCGGGACACATTGTGGAGCAAGTCACTCAAAAGCACTGCTTCAGCTCCATATACCATGAAGAAAGGAGTTCCACCAGTCGACCGGTTGGGAGTTGTCCTCAAACCCCACAAAACGAAAGGCAACTCAGTCACCCAAGTGCCCGCCGCATGCTTGAGGTCGTGCATCAACCGGGGTTTTAGACCTTGTAGGATCAAACCATTTGCTCTTTCGACTTGCCCATTCGACTGCGGGTGCACAATGAATGCGTACTTGACCCGAGTGCCTTGGGAAGTACAAAAAGCTCTGAATTCATAGTAATCAAAGTTTGAACCATTATCTGTGATGATGCTGTGTGGAACTCCATATCTGAATATTAACTCTCTAATTAAAGTGATGGTTGTGCTCGAGTCAAGGTTCTTGATGGGTTTGGCTTTAATCCACTTGGTGAACTTGTTGATTGCCACGAGCAAATGGGTGAAGCCACTTCTGCCAGTCCTCAGGGGCACAACCATGTTGAGTCCCCAAACAACAAATGGCCAGACGAGTGGAATAGTCTTTAAGGCCGATGCGGGTTTGTGGGACATGTTCGAGTAAAACTGGCATCCTTCGCACTTCTCAACTATCTCTTTAGCCATTTCATTTGCTCGTGGCCAGTAGAATCCTGCTCGGTATGCTTTGGCCACGATGGTCCGAGAGGACGCATGGTGACCACAGGTCCCCGAGTGGATCTCATTTAAGATCAGTCGACCTTCTTCTAGAGAAATACACTGCTGATCAACACCGGTTACACTTTCTCTAAAAAGCTGATCACCTATCACTATGAAGGCTCTGGATCTGTGCATGATCTGAAGAGCCTCATCCTTATCTTCTAGGAGCTCTCGCCTGAGCAGATATGCAATATATGGCACTGTCCAGTTGGGGATGATTAGCAAAACCTCCATGATTAGGTCGACCATTGCTGGGACTTCAACTTCAGTCGGATTGGTTGAACTTATCGGCTATGGGGGCTCCTCCATAAAGGGATCTTCTTGAACTGACGAGGTGTGGAGATGCTCCAACACATTACTGGGGATAGGCTTTCGAGTGGAACCTATTTTCGCTAGGTCATCAGCAACCTGATTCTTGAGTTGGGGTATGCGGTGGAGCTCCTTCAAACTTCTTTTCTAACCTTCTCATTGCATTGCAGTATCCTGGCATGGCAGGGCTCCTGATATCCCACTCCTTCATCACTTGATTTACCACCAAATCTGAGTCGCCATAAACCATCAGGCGGTGGACGCTGAGTGAGATGGCCATACGCAACCCATATAAAAGTGCTTCATATTTAGCTTCATTATTGGAGGAATCAAAGTGAATCTGGAGAACGTAACTGAGTTTATCGCCTCTTGGGGACACCAGGACTACGCCGGCCCCGGAACCATTCAACATCTTAGATCCATCAAAGAACATGGTCCAATGCTCTCAGTGAACTAGAGTCGGGTACTATTGCTCAATCCACTCGGCCAAGAAATCTGCAATTGCCTGAGACTTAATTGCCTTCTTTGCTTCGAACCTGATATCAAGAGGAAGGAGTTCAATCGCCCACTTAGCCACTCGGCCAGTTGCATCTCGATTATTCAAAATCTCTGACAATGGAGCATCACTAATCATTGAAACCGAGTGATCTGCGGAGTAATGTGCAACTTTCTTCGTGTTCAGATTGATTCCATAGACAAGCTTCTGGTAGTGCAGATACCTTTACTTGGACGGAGTCAAAACTTTAGAAACATAATACACCGAGCGTTGAACTTTATATGCTTTGCCTTCTTCCTCCCGCTCGACCATGAGCATTGTGCTGACAACCTGTCCAGTGGCTGCAATATATAACAATAGAGGCTCTTTGCTGACTGGAGCAGCAAGCACCGCCTGGGTGGAAAGCAGCGCTTTGAGCTCTACAAACGTAGCTTCAGCTTCAGGAGTCCACTCGAATGTATCAGACTTCTTCATCAGTCGGTAAAGAGGCAATGCCTTTTCACCGAGGCGAGAAATGAATCGACTTAATGTAGCCAAAAAACCCGTAAGCTTCTGAACATCATGCACACACACATGGCGTTTCATTCGGACAATTGCTCCAATCTTTTCTGGGTTTGAGTCGATTCCTCGTTCGAAAACAAGAAAACTGAGCAACTTCCCACCTGGGACTCCGAATGTGCACTTGGATGGATTAAGCTTGATGTCATATCTTCTTAGGTTGGCACAGGTTTCAGCTACGTCAGTCAGCACGTCGGAACTCTTGCGTGACTTGACCATGATATCATCCATGTATGCTTCCATGTTCTGACTGATTCGAGTGAGCAGGAACTTCTGTATCATGCACATGAGCGTGGCTCCAGCATTCTTCAGACCAAAAGGCATGGTAACATAGCAAAAACACCCGAATGGGGTGATGAAGGCTGTTTTTATTTCATCAGGTCCATGCAGATGGATCTGATGGTACCCGGAATATGCATCCAAGAAGGATAAACGCTCACACCCTGCCATCGAGTCGACGATTTGATTGATGCGAGGGAGAGGAAAGTGACCTTTTAGGCAGGCCCGATTGATATGCTTGAAGTCGATACACATACGAAGAGAATCATCTTTCTTAGGGACCATGACAATGTTGGCGAGCCACTCAGAGTGGTAAATCTTGCGGATGAACTCAGCTGCCAAGAGCCGAGCCACCTCCTCGCCAATCACCTTTCTTTTTTCTGAGGCGGACCATCGAAGATGCTCTTTCACTAGTTTTGCTTTCAGGACGACACGCAAACAGTGCTCAGCCAGTCCCCTGGGAACACCCGACATGTCCGAGGGCTTCCATGCAAAGATGTCCCAGTTCTCACGGAGGAACTGGATGAGCATGGCTTCCTATTTGCTGTCGAGTGTCGTTGATATATGAGTCGGAGCTGCATTGGGGTCTTCTGGGTGGATATGAACATGTTTAGTTTCTCCAGCCGACTGAAATGCAGACTCTGAGGCAGGCTTCTTGGACCGCAGCAAATCACTCAAATCTGCTGTTTTCTGGTATTCCTGCATCTCCACAGCTGCCATCTACTCATCGGCAATCTTGCAGCCCTTCTAAAGGCACTCTTCTGCTCTCTGTCTATTTCCTATGACTATGATCACACCTTTGGGGCCAGACATCTTCAACTTGAGATATACATAACATGGCCGAGCCATGAAACGAGCATATGCGGGTCTGCCCAGGTTGGCATGATAAGCATTGTGGAAATTCACCACCTCAAATGTCAACTTTTCCTTGCCGTAATTCTTGGAATCATCGAAAACCACATCAAGAACAATCTGCCCGAGTGACTTTGCCTTTTTTTCCAGGAATGACACCGTGGAACTGCATGTTACTCTCACTGAGTTTGGACATCAGAATGCCCATCCCTTCGAGGGTCTCAGCATGCATAATGTTTAGCCCACTTCCACCATCCATAAGGACTTTAGTCAGTCGGGTGCCCCCAATGACTGGGTCGACCACCAGCGCTTGCCACCCAGGAGTAGCAACGTGTTCTGGGTGATCTGATTGGTCAAATGTAATGGGAGTCTTCGACCACTTCAAGTACGTCGTAGTTGCCGGAGCAAGCATACTCACTTCCCTGTTAATGACTTTTAGTCGACTTTTGCTTTCTACATCAGCAAAAATCATCAAAGTAGCATTGACCTCAGGGTAACTATCATCTTCCTCTTTTTCATCCTCTTTATCAGATTCTTTCTCACTGTACTGATTTTCTTGGAAACTCTGAATCAGAAGTCAGCACTGCCGATTGTTATGCTTGGGTTGAATCAAGTTACCCTCTTCGTCTTTCTTAGTGTGAATGTAACACGACAGATCCAGGACGTCATGGCCTAACTGATCCTTCACCTTCTTTGGTTTCCCCTGTGGTATTGGTTTTCCTTTGAACTTCCCTCCTCCTGCATTCAGGACTGTAGCCTCAGCAGGACCTATAGGTTCACCTTTATGTTTTTGTTTCCGACTGGAATTTCCAGCCCCGGAGTCCTGGATGACCATTTCCCCTTGACATTGCGGAGTCGGTCTTCCTCTTCACCGTTAGCATACCGAGTGGCTATTTCCATCATTCGGGTCTGCGTCATGTCTCCGAAACGACCGAATTTCAGTGTAAGCTCTCTGTACCGGATGCCCTCTTTGAAGGCGCAAACCGCCTGGTGATCTGAAACATTTTCCACCGTATGAAGGGAAGTCCATCTCTAGATGAAGTCTCTCAAGGTTTCATTTCGCTTCTAAATGCAGTGTTGCAATTCAGTCAGCCCAGCAGGTCGCTTGCAAGTGCCTTCGAATCATCCTAGTAGAAAATACTCCCAGGGGCTAACTGAGTCAACTAGGCTCTAGCCAAACCCTCAAGCATTAGGGGGAGGTGCTTCATGGTTACATCATCATTGCCTCCACCAATCTGCACAGCCACTCGATAGTCTTCCAGCCAGGTGTCCGGCTTTGATTCTCCGGTGAACTTACTCATGCCCGCTGCCAACCTGAAGTCGGGAGGGATCTCAGCCGATCGGATGGCCATACTGAAACACTCGGGCCCAGAAATAAATGCTCTGTTTCTAGTTGGATGATCTCTACCTTGCCATTCTCATTTTCTCGGCCTCTATCGACCAAACCTTGCACAAGGAGTGACCTTGCATCGAACCCTGGCTCTCCGCTCGTCACCCTACGGGTCCCTATCATCATACCACCGGGGCGCGTATGACTCGCCCCTCGGAGGGGGCGTAAGCACTCGATGGTGGTCATCACAGGAAAACTGATGATCATACTGCCCGTGGCCTCTCCCTAGGTACTGATCCTGGCGGGGACCATGATCTTCATGACGCCTGGGCGACCTTGGACTATGTGCCGACTGAACTATGTCTGCAACCACTAACCTACTATGAATTTTGTTACGCGATTGGGAGACAGTAGAATTCTATTCCCCAGCGTCTTTAAGCAATTCTCGGAACTGCTCCAAACCTCTACCAGCTTCTGAACGTGACGGCTGAATTGACTCTGCTATGCGTGCTGCTGCTGCAACATTTTGGATCGAAGTACGGTATACCTGAGTTTTAGTCGGAAACAACCATCGCGCACGTTGACTGGATTCGAGGATCCGCTGACGAGCACGTTCATCGAGTGCCTTCTGCAGATTTTCCAAACGCGTACGCTTAGCCAAGATGGCCAAGTGTGCAGCCTGCAAAGCCCGAGCCTCGGAGGTCTCCCCAATGATGGGGATCTGGAGCGCCTGGACATTGCGATGATGCAACTCTTCCCTTTGATCCGTAGTGAGGGCCTCGGGGATGTACTCATCATGATCTTATGATGGGCCGATGCTAGTGCCTCTGCCACTGCCAGCGCCACCGCCACTGCTGCTACGGAAAAATCCAGGCGGGCTGCACTGGGAGTTGACCATGAGGACCTCTGCGCCGGATCATTACTTTCACACTCGGAAAGCGAATCCGAATAACCAGTCAGCAGATCAAATAGATCATAAAGGGATTCGTTAGGCTCGTTTTGCCACGACTTGAAGGGTGGTCGATTGGCGAGCCATCGCGTGCTTTACCCAATGTTAGAGTCGCAAATGGCCGGACCGCATGTGATGGCGGGTGGACGCAACGGGAGCTGACCGATAGTGGGTCGATGGCTGACGAAGGAGGACGCCGCAGGCACTCGCACGAAAGTGCACCGCCCCATGGACGGGGAGGGCCTTGACGTCAAGGGGAGATTCTTGAAGCCAGGCGGAGTCGTCAGCGATGAAGACAAGCGCGCATAAACGGATCTCGCGGCCCAAAGCCAAACCCCCGCCAGAAACCATGTTGATGGAGAACGAAATTTGCAACCTCACCGGAAGTCGCTCAGATGCCTACCCCATGGTGGGCGCCAACTATCGTGGGACTAAGTTTGACAGTAAGAATAGGGGGTATGTAGGAGGAGGCAAGGTCCTAGCTACGGTGAGGTTGTACACGCAAGTTTACGAGTTCATGCCCATCTTGGAGGAGGTAATAGCCCTACCTCTCGGTGCCCTGAGGCTTTGTCAACTGGATTATGCGTGGATGTTACAAGGAGTGTGAACCCTTGTGCTTGAGAAGGGGGTGGCTTATATAGAGTGCGCCAGGACCCTCACAACCCTTAGTTACACAGGGTTCAATGCGAGTTAAGATAGGGGCGTTACTGGTAACGGCAGCCATTAATGATCTTTAAGACTACAGAGTGAACGCCTGGCCGTTGCCATCCTGGGGTGACTTTAGATCTTCTATACTCCGAGTGGTTCTTCATATGGTCGAGTGACCCTGCTGTGGTCGAGTGGAATTGGGATATCCGAGTGGAATCTTCTGTTAAGTGGATTGCACTTCAAGGTGATTCTAGTCGGTACTCTTTGTTGGTCTTTGAATGTCTTTGATTATAGGGCACTGTCCTTGGGTAGGGTGTCTAGGTCAGGCCTAAGACCCTACCCTAGGTACATGTCCTCGCCACCTCCACTTGTAAGCTTCTTCCATAAACTTTTGTCATATTACCATCAATATTTATAACTTTCAGCTTGCTTCAACTTTTTTTGTTCATTTGAATATAGGACGGCTCTCCATTTTGGCGAAAGAAATTTCAAGCTGCCCCCAGTCAAAAAGCTTAAGACCAACGCCCGTGGCCTGGATCGCCATAAAAAATCAGCCGCGGAAGATCTTCTCAAGCTAGATGACTCAGAGGTATAACTTGACTCCGTTGGTCGCCTTTTTATGCAACTTATTTATGCCGACTTTTCTCAGGATGACACAAAGACCAGCCAAGTCGACATTGCAGAGGTAATCCCTGTCTCGTCCAACTCAAAACCTTTGCCAAGAAAGAGAACTCGGCGGGTCGTCTGGAAGGTGAATTTTTATCGTACTCTTGCTCACTTGGATCCCAACTTTCTTTTGAAGAAACAACACCATGAACCAAGACACCCGACTCGAAGCAGCGGCTCTCAAGATCTTATCTCCGGCTTACCTAATACACCGGCTCCTCGGAAACGTCATCATGAGGTGCCACATAACCTAGACTCTCTTTATCCATTAGTCGACCAAATACGTCAACCTCTTAATCCTTCCAACTCAAATTATCAGAAGACACCTCCATCATCCGGCGACTCTTCTAGGACTCAAATGTCAACCTTCAAGATTTCCCAAGGTTAAGTATTTCAATTATTTATCAACACTTTGATATATACTCATACACTTTGTATTTTATTGCAGAGGTGTGGCAAAGGCCGGCAAGAAGCAGAAGCTTGGCGAGTCTCCGAAAGATCCTAAGACAACTAAGCTAGAGAAACTGTCTGCAGATATCTCTGAGGCCCATACTCAAGATCCAGAAGAGCCCATTGATGTACCGCCACTGTCCGTTAATGCCACCATACCTGAGCAAATGGATACACAACTTAACTCGGCGGCCAGCCATGACCCGCCGAGCCCTAAGTCGCCAACTCCTCAGAAGCCAGCTGAAGAGATCCCTCTTGAGAAGGACTCTGATGACGTGACCATCACTAGGATGGCTTACACTGCACTAGGAGCTTCCACTGTATTGGACAAGCATGGTGTTAAGGAAGAATCTCATTCCTTGGACAAAGGCAAAGCGAAACTGGATCTGAAAAATTCTGCTGCCCTTAGTGCAAGTGACATCCACGTTGGTTATCTGAACCGCCTTCATACTAGCCGTGAAATGGAGGCCAGCTTAGTAAACCTTATGAAGGAACGCTATGAGGTTTGTTGCTAATCCCTTTCAATGTGTACTTAACTAGCCGCCAAGTCTTAAGTATAGGAAAAGGTATTGAATATACTCGAGACTTCATAAAAATGTCAAAACTGTAGCCTCTCAAGGCCGACTTACCTTTAATAGAATGAGCCGGGACTTGTAACCACTTTAGAAATCCAAATATGTAGCCCCCAAGGGCCGGCTTCAACTGACAAGTTAAACTGGGACTTATAGCCACTTAGAAATCCAAATACGTAGCCCCCAAGGGCCGGCTTAAACTAACAAGTTAAACCGGGACTTATAGCCACTTTAGAAATCCAAATATGTAGCCCCCAAGGGCCGGCTTAAACTGCTAAGCTGAGCCGGGTCGCCTAAAATTTTAAAATGACCTACATTATCCCCCAAGTGCCAAGTGTATTGCTTGCAATGTGCTTGGGACTTAACCATACATTATAAATTATGTTCTTTATATGATAGTCGTTGCCTTGTTTACATGCAGAATTGAATATGAAGGAATCACAAGTTGGCAATTTAAGAAAAAGTTTGAAGCTGCAGCAGACTGAAACCTCCACAGACAAAGCAGATCTAAAGGCCTCATTAGAAGAGATTGAAAAGCTTAGAGCCGGGTTTATCACGGAGAGAGCCGCCTGGGAGACTGACAAGGCTACGCTGGCAAAAAGGGCCGAAGACGCTGAAGCTGCACTTAAGCCAGTGACTGAAGAGTTATCCGCCATAAAACAAGATATTAGTAAAATAACAACTACCATCTTCGGTAAGTATAATATTGCAATTCAATTCTGTAGCCCGCCTGACTTAGCATATGTGTATGCAGTTCTAACCTGTCAGTAACTCTTGGTTTTAACAGGCTCCAGAAGTGCCAAAATGGGCCAAGACGTGCTATTGAAGCTGAAGGCCATTTATTCGTTAACACAACAGTTATACAGTGGCACTCCCCATAGTCTTGTGGCCTTAGGGGGTAACAGAAAGCCGCCAAGTCAAATGAAGGCTGTGCTGGATCACCTGTCAACTTTCCCGAGCTAGATTGACGAGCAAAGACAATCAACTACCCGAGCCGGAGCCATCGTCACTCTTGGCGGGGCTAAAGCCTGGCAATCGGAGCTTGACCCGGAGGAGATAGCCACCGGGTGTCCCGAATTCAAAGATGACCAGTCACCCTTTGAAGAGAAGGATTTCAATCAATGCGTCCGAGAGATGCGGCCCGTGGCCTGTAAGCTCGTCCAAGATTTAAATTTGAAAAATATATGGCGGCTTACAATGACAACAATCAGGAGATTAAACTGCCAGCGCATGATGTTGTAAATCTCATTCCTCCTCGGTGTAAGCATGTCTTCGCCCCTCACGTTGATCATTCTATTATACTCAATGATGAGGCCACTTTCGAAGCTTTAACCGGCATCGATTGGAAAACGACTGATCTTCAGATGATCGACGAAGAAGAAGAGCCGATGCAGGATGATCCACAATCCTCAAGGCGACTGGAAGAAAACTAACCATAATGATGATTAACCAGGCGGCTCTCAGGCTGGCTTATAGGAGTGTGATACGTCTCCAACGTATCTATAATTTTTTATTGTTCCATGCTATTATATTACCCGTTTCGTATGTTTATGGGCTTTACTTTACACTTTTATATCATTTTTGGGACTAACCTACTAACCGGAGGCCCAACCCGAATTGCTGTTTTTTTGCCTATTTCAGTGTCTCGAATAAAAGGAATATCAAACGGAATGAAACCTTTGGGAGCGATCTTTTTGGAACAAATGCAATCCAGGAGACTTGCAGTGGACGTCAAGAAGCAGCCAAGGCAGCCACGAGGTAGGAGGGCACCGCCTAGGGGGGTGGGCGCGCCCCCACCCTCGTGGGTCCCTCGTGGCTCCCCTGACCTACCTCCTACGCCTATATATATCCACGTACCCTGAAAACATCCAGGAGCACCACGAAAAACTTTATCCATCGCTGCAACCTTCTATATCCGTGAGATCCCATCTTGGAGCCTTCGCCGGCGCTCCGTCGGAGGGGGAATCGACCATGGAGGGCCTATACATCATCACGAAGGCCTCTCCGATGAGTTGTGAGTAGTTTACCATAGACCTTCGGGTCCATAGTTATTAGCTAGATGGCTTATTCTCTCTCTTTGAATCTCAATACAAAGTTCTCCTCGATCTTCTTGGAGATCTATTGGATGTAACTCTTTTTGCGGAGTGTTTGTCGAGATCCGATGAATTGTGGGTTTATGATCAAGTTTATCTATGAGAAATATTTGAATATCCTCCGAATTCTTTTATGCATGATTGGTTATCTTTGCAAGTCTCTTCGAATTATCAGTTTGGTTTGGCCTACTAGATTGATCTTTCTTGCAATGGGAGAAGTGCTTAGCTTTGGGTTCAATCTTGTCGTGTCCTTTCCCAATGACAGCAGGGGCAGCAAGGCACGTATTGTGTTGTTGCCATCGAGGATAAAAAGATGGGGTTTATATCATATTGCTTGAGTTTATCCCTCTACATTATGTCATCTCTCTTGATGCATTACTCTGTTCTTATGAACTTAATACTCTAGATGCAGGACGGAGTCGGTCGATGTGTGGAGTAATAGTAGTATATGCAGAATCATTTCGATCTACTTGTTAGGGACGTGATGCCTATATACATGATCATGCCTAGATATTCTCATAATTATGCACTTGTTTATCAATTGCTCGAAGTAATTTGTTCACCCACCGTAATACTTATGCTATCTTGAGAGAAGCCACTAGTGAAACCTATGGCCCCCGGGTCTATCTTTTATCATATAAGTTTCCGATCTATCTTTATTTGCAATCTTTACTTTCCAATCTATATCATAAAAATACCAAAAATATTTATCTTATCATATTATCTCTATCAGATCTCACTTTCGCAAGTTACCGTGAAGGGATTGACAATCCCTTTATCGCGTTGGTTGCGAAGTTCTTGTTTGTTTGTGTAGGTACGAGGGACTTTTGAGGAGCCTCCTACTGGATTGATACCTTTGTTCCCAAAAACTAAGGGAAATACTTACGCTACTTTGCTGCATCACCCTTTCCTCTTCAAGGGAAAACCAACACAATGCTCAAGAGGTAGCAAGAAGGATTTCTGGCGCTGTTGCCAGGGAGGTCTTCGCTCAAGTCAAGACATACCAAGTACCCATCACAAACTCATCTCCCTCGCATTACATTATTTGCCATTTGCCTCTCGTTTTCCTCTCCGCCACTTCATCCTTGCTATTTTATTTGCCCTTCTTTCGTTCGATCTTATGTTTCCTTGTGCCTTCTATGTGCTTGCATCTTTGCTTGCTAAAAATCTATTGATATGGATCCACTTAAAGTGTTCTACTTGGATCATCTTAGATCCTTATGCGCTCGTGCTGAAACCCCAACTAGCCTAGTTGATGGGAAATCTTTAGATGAGCATGCACATTTTGTGCGTCACCGTTTGTCTGAAAAAGGGAGACTCTTATGGGATCAAATAAACAGATTGCTGTGTTATGCTTGGAATCTTTGTGAAATTTATGATTTTACTTGTTGCTCTGAGAACCCTAAAAACACCTTCCCTACCTATGTGAGTTTAATCATAATGAAATCTTATCTTCTTATGCAAAGGGTGTTTATAGTTACTATGATATCAAACAAATTGAAGAATTTGTTGCTTTTAAGGGTGCTTATGAAGTTGCTTCTTTGATTGAAAAGTATGATATTACTCTCTACGAATTTGAAAATTTTGACATACTTAAATATTGCTATGAAAACTATACTCATAATGTCTATGTCAAAGAATTTATGGAGAGAATGACTGTTGAAAATAATGATACGCATGAATCTATAGATAATGATTCCGATGATTTGATTGAAATATCCCTTGATGAACATGATGTTGCTGTTCTTGTGGCCATGATGCCAATATTTATGAAGATGAATTTGCTATAGTTCCTTATGTTAAACATGAGATCGTTGCTATTGCACCCATACTTGATAGTTCCTTCGATGAAAATCATGATTGCAATGATGTTATTATAAATTCTCTTGATGTCAACTGTGCTAATAATATGCAAAACCCTAAGCTTGGGGATGCTAGTTTTGCTATGTCTACTACTCCTTGCACTGATCATGATTGGGGTGACTCTTCTTATGATCTTGAAAATTTATTTAAGCCCCATGATGAATATGAGATTGATAATAATGTTTGCAATAATATTGAAAGTGGGTCAACTTTAGATCTCACATATTTGGAGAATGTTCAATCTTATGAAGTTTTTGATAAAAGTGGGTTTGGAGAGGTCATGACTTTAGTTAATGTTAATCCCACTATTTTGGAAGAGTGTCAACTTTGCAAGCATGCGGATCGTGTTGAAAATATTTTATGTGATAGCTATTTTTTTGAATTTGCTTATGATCCCACATGTAATTATTATGAGAGAGGAAAATATGGTTGTAGAAATTTTCATAATAATAATTACCTCTCGTTATGTTGAGATTGCTATTGTTTCTTTCCGCTTCCTTACATATGCTAGTTTTTGCTTGCTATCATAATTTGTTTGCCTATAAGATGCCTATGCATAGGAAGTATGTTAGACTTAGATGTGTTTTTCACGTGCTTCATGATGCTCTCTTTGCGCTTCAATTCTTGTCTTTCTTGTGAGCATCATCGAAATATCAATGCCTAGCTAGGGGCCTTCAACGATAGCGCTTGTTGGGAGGCAACCCAATTTTGTTGTTTAATTTTTTCTTCTGTTTAGTAATAAATAATTCATCTAGACTCTTTAGATGTGGTTTAATGTTTTAATTAGTGTTTGTTCCAAGTAGAACCTATAGGACAACCTACGGTAATAGTTAATTTGATTCTGCTGAAAAACAGAAACTTTTGCGCGCATGAGAATAATTTTAATAAATCACATAAACGTGATTTTTAGCTGATTATTTTTGCAGTATATCAATAGAAAAATTTCCCAGGACTTCCTATTTTGGTAGGATTTTTAGAGTTCCAGAAGTATTCTCAAGTTACAAATTGCTACAGACTGTTCTGTTTTTGACAGGTTCTGTTTTTCGTGTGTTGTTTGCTTATTTTGATGCATCTATGGCTAGTATCGGGGGGGGGGGGGTATTAACCATAAAGAAGTTGGAATACAGTAGGTTTAACACAAATATAAATAAATAATGAGTTTATTACAGTACCTTATGTGGTGGTTTTTCTTTCTTGCACTAACGGAGCTCATGAGATTTCCTGTTGAGTTTTGTGTTGTGAAGTTTTCAAGTTTTGGGTAAAAGATTTGATGGACTATGGAATAAGGAGTGGCAAGAGCCTAAGCTTAGGTATGCCCATGGAACCCCAAGATAATCCAAGGACAACCAAAATCCTAAGCTTGGTGATGCCACCGGAAGGCACCCCCTCTTTCGTCTTCGTCTATCGGTAACTTTACAAGGAGCTATATTTTTTATTCACCATGATATGTGTTTTGCTTGGAGCCTCTTGTATGATATGAGTCTTTGCTTTTTAGTTTACCAAAATCATCCTTGCTGTACACACCTTTTGGGAGAGACACACATGATTTGGAATTTATTAGAATACTCTATGTGCTTCACTTATATCTTTTGAGCTAGATAGATTTTGCTCTAGTACTTCACTTATACTTTTTAGAGCACGTCGGTGGTTTGATTTTGTAGAAATTATTGATCTCTCATGATTCACTTATATTATTTTGAGAGTCTTTTATAACATCTTGGTATTTGCTATGGTTATAAAATTGGTCCTAGAATGATGGGCATCCAAGTTGGGTATAATAAAAACTATCATAGGAAGTGAATTGGATGCTATGATCAATTTAATGCTTGATAATTGTTTTGAGATATAAAGGTTGTAATATTATAGTCATACTAGTTGGGTAATCGTGAATTTAAAGAATACTTGTGTTGAAGTTGTCAAGTCCCGTAGCATGCACGTATGGTAAAAGTTGTGTAACATTTTTTTGCATAGAGTGCTCTTTTGATTGCCTTCCTTATGTGTGGAGGTCGGGATCGTGCGATGGTTAACTCCTACCAACCCTTCCCCTAGGAGCATGCATAGTAGTACTTTGCTTCGAGGGCTAATAGAACTTTTGCAATAAGTATATGAGTTCTTTATGACTAATGTGAGTCCATGGATTATACGCACTTTTACCTTTCCATCATTGCTAGCCTCTTCGGTACCGTGCATTGCCCTTTCTCACCTTGAGAGTTGGTGCAAACTTCGCTGGTGCATCCAAACCCCGTGATACGATACGCTCTATCACACATAAACCTCCTTATATCTTCCTCAAAACAGCCACCATACCTACCTATCACTACTAGGGAAAACCTTATACACAAAACTTTAGCAGTAGCGCAGGTCAAAAAAGCATGCTGGTGCTAAGTAGCAGTAGCGCACTTGTGAAAACCGCACTACAAATAAAGTTCTAGCAGTAGCACGCCCGATTCTAAACTCGCTACTACTAAAATTCCCACGGCTTAGCCGATAGGCTACACATAGTAGTAGCGATCTATATAGAACCGCGCTATGGCTACTTGCTTTGTAGCAGCGCGTTTACGCTGAAAGGCGCTACTGCTAAAGGATGTAAAATTAAATGGAAACCAAATAGAATAGTAAATGAAAATGAAAGAAATAGAAGAAGGTGAAAGGGAAAAAATAAATTGTAAAGAAAAATAAATGAAAAAGGGTAAAAAAAGAGAAAGGAGCAGCAGTAGCGCGTATCGCAGAACGCGTTGTAGCTAACTTATCAGTAGCGCGCTTTCTGGAACACGCTACAGCTACTTCTGACTTAACCACAGGGTTCGTCCTTCCCCACGACCACTTCCCACAAATCCAACTCCTCGGCTCTCGCCACCGCCGTCGCCCGTCGGCCGCAGCGCGCTCTTCACACACCCTCGACGCTGCCCTGACCCCGGATTCGACGCCGCCCCCGCCCCCGACCTTGACGCCACCCCAGACGTCGCCCCCGACCCCGACCTCGACGCCGCCCTCCACCGGGCGCCCGAGCCCCGACCCCAACCTCGACGCCGCCTGCCCCTCCCTCGTCGCAGGCACCTAAGGTGAGCACGCCTGCTCCTCCCTCTCCCCTACCTCTGCCTAGGGTTCTTCAAATTTTAGTTGCATCAAATTAGTTAGGGTTCATGTAAGGGTGGAAACGAATGGGATGCGGATGTTATCGGATGCGTATGCGGCTCAAATTACTTAGGGTTCATGTAAGGGTGGATATGAATCAAATTTCTAAGATGAATAATAAAACAAGTAAAATTTGACCACTTATTTCACTTTTAAGTTGGATAATTGGAATATCCGCTACCACTTTCCACACCCTAGGTTCATCAAATTAGATGGTAATTAGGGCAGTAGTTCCTAGGTACTATTTAGTTAGTAAGAACTAGGTACTAATTAGGTACTAGTTTATTTTTAGTAAGAACTAGTTGAATTAATAGAACTAGCTGAAGATGTCACATTTGTTGTTATTTTTTTAGTTAAAGCATTTTTTCCCGCATCGACATCGACAATGCCTATCCCGCATCCTCGTCGTTGACTCGGTGGAGGACGCCTGCTTGACCAGATGGGCCATGTCCAGGACTGGGCTCCACCGGGCTGGTATTGGGAGGCGCTACCTACCGGGGGGCGCAGCTTGGTGAGGAGTCAGCCCGTCGTTGACCCGAACCTTCTTTGGTGGCGGTCGCGTGGGCTAGTGACGATCGATAGGCTTGAGGACCCTGCGAGGGTGGTACGTCACCGTGTCAGCGAGGAGGATGCACACATCCGCCGCTACTTGTTTGCGCTGGAGCACAGGTTCTCCAATACCTGGCAGGTTCTCCAGGGATCTCACTGGAGCTATGATCCTATGATGGTTCCTTCTCTCTGGGTGTCCACCGCCCGCGCCGATACCTATCGTTCCCTAGGGTTTTAGTTGTATTAGTGATGTTATATGTATGATACTATTCGGGATGTATTAGTGATAATATTCGACGATGTACGAATGCAAGAGATGATTTACTTTTTCTTATTGAATGAATGCTAATTTGAATACTTATTTATTTTATGATTTGGTTTTGCTTATTGAATGCCCATGTCAATATGAGTCCTATAAGATATTTTGAAATGTATATCTTGTGTTGCTCAAATAGGATATGTGCTTGCCCAAGTGGCCGGTCATGTTTGCAGGTTACACCTCTGAGTGGCCTATGTTTTGCCGGAGTGTAGATTCATTTCCATTCCGGTAAATTTCAGGCACTCGATATGTCCTATTTTAGCAAAGGTGATGCCGGATTTTTCCGTGAATTTTTGCATGACTTGTGAATATGTAGGAAATATCGAGTGCCCTGGATTTGTGTGTTGAGTATCCTGGTAGTTCTCTTCGATCGATTTTCAATTAATGTTTCAACTATGAACATAGGAAATGACTGACGATGAAAAGGGTTTTGGTATTTGCAAATACTGCGAAGACGAGCGTGGCATGTGCGCCAGAATCTTCCTAGATGATGATAGGCGCTTCAACATCAAGCTGGACGAGAACTTCAAAGTGGATACAGTAAGTCACAATGAGAAGTCTTTTTTCGTAATTAAGCATGACATCTGCTTCATTTGCTTCAACTTATATTTTTATTTACTATTCTACTAGCGCATCGCCTGCCATGCAAGAGTTTTTGTCTTGGATAAGATAGGTTTTAGTCCTATGAAAACTACTATGGTGGTAAAGAGAGTTTACTTGAAGACCGAGCATGGTTGTATTTTCCACGCAAAATTATACAACACAGACACCTACACCTATTTTGGATGCAAAACTTGGCAAGCACTATGCAGGACTTATGCATTTGAGCCTGATATGGTTATCACCTTTGATATTCGTCCGGAAGATGATATTGAAGGTAATATCGACATATGGGTCGATGTGCAGACGCCTCCAGTTATACCATTATGTGAGTTTCTCAACCATATTTATGTCTTTGATATTGTTTATTCAAAAGTAGTTGACAAGTAATTTCTATTGATAGCTTATTTCCATTCAAGCAAACATGTCCAGCGCTTGGTAGACAGGACCTATTACTGTCCCGGGGCTGAACTAAATTGCAAGGAGATAAGTAATTATGTTTCATGGCTTGACGATCTTCATACTGTCAAGACAAATTATTTTTTTGGACTTGAAAATCTTAGTACTCAAAACATGTGACCAACAGTGTCCGTACTTAACTATGGTCACATCTATTTAGGAAAGATGGTAAGATTTTTACTATTTGTCCTCAGTGCATCTTTTGCATACATTATTTTTAAGCTAAACTTCATTGCTAAGTATGTTACTATACGATGTTCTTCAACAGGGACTCCCGATGAATGTTGTGCCTCATTGGATGGAGACTAAAGTTCGCATGATTATTGTTAGCTTATGACCAAGATATCCTACAATGCACTTTAGTGCATACAAGATTTCTAATAGCGAGGAATTCTTAATAGTGAAAGACTAGAGCAAAATTGTGAACGATCACAAAGAAGTACTAGGGGGCTGCAATCAGAAGCGCAACCCACGATTAGGAGACATGTTCATCTGCATGCTCCAACTTGATGAAGCAGGAGTACTACACATGTTTTATGTTATTTTACCTGAGAGAGAGCAGCAGGAGTGATTAATTAGCTAGCTAGAAATGAGTTTGAAGATGATGATGTGCTACACTATGACTATGATGATTACATAGCTAGTGTTTGTGGTAATGACTGATGATTATTATTAGCTAGTGTTGGTGGTGATTATATTTGGTACCGCAGCTAGTGTTGGTGGTGATTAGCTAGCTAGAATGAGTTTGAAGATGATGATGTGCTACACTATGACTATGATGATTAAATAACTACTGTTGGTGGCAATGACTATGATGATGATTACATAGCTTGTGCTGGCGGATTAGATTCAAGTGGAGGCAACATGTGGTGCACATCGAAAGTACTACTAGTCCAAACTATATCAAGTTTGGATTAGTAGTATACTTTTGACATGCACCACATATAGCCTCCACTTGAACCTAATCCACATTTATTAGACACACTGTTATGGACATAATGATATAAACCTCATAATTGGTATTGTACCAAAATTTGTATAATGGCGTATAAATACACTCAAAATAAAAAAAATGAAAAAAGAATACTAGAAGCGATGGACAGGAAACACGCTGCTACTAGCTAGATTAGCAGCAGCACGTTATAGAACAAACGTTGCGGCTACAAGTCTTAGCAGTAGCGCACGTCGTAGGCGCTACTGCTAAGTAATAGATGTAGCGCCTTATTAGTAGCGCGGTTACCCATGCTACTAGTGGGCACTAAACCCGCGCTACTACTAGGGTTTTCCCTAGTAGTGTATTATGGCATTTCCATAGCCATTCCGAGATATATTGCCATGCAACTTTCCACCATTCCGTTTATCATGACATGCATTATCATTGTCATAATGCCTTGCATGACCGTGTAGTTGACATCGTATTTGTGGCAAAGCCACCTTCATAATTTTTCATACATGTCACTCTTGATTCATTGCCCATCCCGGTACACCGCTGGAGGCATTCATATAGAGTCATATCTTGTTCTAGTATCGAGTTGTTGTAAATAAATAGAAGTGTGATGGTCATCATTATTAGAGCATTGTCCCTTATAAAAAAAGAAAGGCCAAATAAAAAAGGGCCAATAAAAAAAGAAAAAAAAGGAAAGGCCAAAAAAAGGAAAAAAATAGGGGGACAATGTTACTATCTTTTTCCACACTTGTGCTTCAAAGTAGCACCATGTTCTTCATATAGAGAGTCTCTTATGTTTTCACTTTCACATACTAGTGGGGATTTTTCATTATAGAACTTGGCTTGTAAATTCCAATGATGGGCTTCCTCAAAATGCCCTAGGTCTTCGTCAGCAAGCAAGTTGGATGCACACCCACCTAGTTTCTTTTGTTGAGCTTTCATACATTTATAGATCTAGTGCATCCGTTGCATGGCAGTCCCTACTCCTCATGTTGACATCAATTGATGGGCATCTCCATAGCCCGTTGATTAGCCTCGTCAATATGAGACTTTCTCCTTTTTTGTCTTCTCCACACAACCTCCATCATCATATTCTATTCCACCCATAGTGCTATATCCATGGCTCGCGCTCATGTATTGCGTGAGAGTTGAAAAAAGCTGAAGCGCGTTAAAAAGTATGAACCAATTGCTTGGATGAAATCGGGGTTGTGCATGATGGGAGTATTTTGTGTGATGAAAATGAAACATAGCCTAACTATATGATTTTGTAGGGATGAACTTTCTTTAGCCATGTTATTTTGAAAAGACATGATTGCTTTGCTAGTATGCTTGAAGTATTACTATTTCTTATGTCAATATGAACTTTTATTTTGAATCATTCGGATCTGAACATTCATGCCACAATAAAGAAAACTGCATTGAGAAATAAGCTAGGTAGCATTCCACATCAATTTTTTGTTTTTATCATTTACCTACTCGAGGACGAGCAAGAATTAAGCTTGGGGATGCTTGATACGTCTCCAAGGTATCTATAATTTTTTATTGTTCCATGCTATTATATTACCCGTTTTGGATGTTTATGGGCTTTACTTTACACTTTTATATCATTTTTGGGACTAACCTACTAACAGGAGGCCCAACCCGAATTGCTGTTTTTTTTGCCTATTTCAGTGTTTCGAGGAAAAGGAATATCAAACGGAGTCCAAACGGAATGAAACCGTCGGGAGCGATCTTTTTGGAACAAACGCAATCCAGGAGATTTGGAGTGGACGTCAAGAAGCAGCCGAGGCGGCCATGAGGCAGGAGGGCGCGCCCTAGGGGGGTGGGCGCCCCCCACCCTCGTGGGCCCCTCGTGGCTCCCCTAACCTACCTCCTTCGCCTATATATATCCATGTACCCTGAAAACATCTAGGAGCACCATGAAAAACTATTTCCACCGCCGCAACCTTCTGTATCCGTGAGATCCCATCTTGGAGCCTTTGTCGGCGCTCCCCCGGAGGGGGAATCGACCATGGAGGGCCTCTACATGATCACCAAAGCCTCTCCGATGAGTTGTGAGTAGTTTACCACCGACATTCGGGTCCATAGTTATTAGCTAGATGACTTCTTCTCTCTCTTTGAATCTCAATACGAAGTTCTCCTCGATCTTCTTGGAGATCTATTTGATGTAACTCTTTTTGCGGTGTGTTTGTTGAGATCCGATGAATTGTGGGTTTATGATTAAGTTTATCTATGAGAAATATTTGAATCTCCTCTGAATTCTTTTATGTATGATTGGTTATCTTTGCAAGTCTCTTCGAATTATCAGTTTGGTTTGGCCTACTAGATTGATCTCTCTTGCAATGGGAGAAGTGCTTAGCTTTGGGTTCAATCTTGTGGTGTCCTTTCCCAGTGACAACAGGGGCAGCAAGGCACATATTGTATTGTTGCCATCAAGGATAAAAAGATGGGGTTTATATCATATTGCTTGAGTTTATCCCTCTACATCATGTCATCTCTCTTAATGTGTTACTCTCTTCTTATGAACTTAATACTCTAGATGCAGGCAGGAGTCGGTCGATGTGTGGAGTAATAGTAGTAGATGCAGAATCGTTTCGATCTACTTGTCGCGGACGTGATGCCTATATACATGATCATGCCTAGATATTCTCATAACTATGCACTTTTCTATCAATTGCTCAACAGTAATTTGTTGACCCACTGTAATACTTATGCTATCTTGAGAGAAGCCACTAGTGAAACCTATGGCCCCCGGGTCTATCTTTTATCATATAAGTTTCCAATCTATCTTTATTTGCAATCTTTACTTTCCAATCTATATCATAAAAATACCAAAAATATTTATCTTATCATATTATCTCTATCAGATCTCACTTTTGCAAGTTACCGTGAAGGGATTGACAACCCCTTTATCACGTTGGTTGCGAGGTTCTTGTTTGTTTGTGTAGGTATGAGGGACTTTTGAGGAGCCTCCTACTGGATTGATACCTTGGTTCTCAAAAACCGAGGGAAATACTTACGCTACTTTGATGCATCACCCTTTCCTCTTCAAGGGAAAACCAATGCAGTGCTCAAGAGGTAGCAGAGTGCAGATCTAGAAACATTTAAAGTTAAAACTTTTGTGGGCTCACAACACATCCTTGTAATAGGATAGCTGAAACCAATGGTCTGCCATGTCATGCCTTCAACCATGTAAATCTTTGATGTTTTTACCGCCATTTAAATATTTTATGATCTGTCTAATGCTTATCATACTAGTACTCTTATTTCCACTTAAAAGTTGGTATGTCATACACAAAATTTAAACAACATATGTCCTGGCGACTTAAACTCGTAAAACCAAGGCACACGATCACCCAAGCATATATAGTTTTATATAATAACCAAAAAGGACTAGAATCAAGACGATTCAAGCCGAAATATACCGGCGACCTAAAGTCGAAAGCCAGGGCAGGTTACCAAACCTTGGATATTCATATAACAATTGAAAACATACACGTAGATTTTGATCATAATGATGTCTTAAACATCAATATCCAGAGCGGATGACAACCCAAAGTCGTGTAATCACATGACCTCAATTGTTCAAACTAGAGCATACTAGCGACTTAAAGTCCATAGCTAGGGTGGGTTACCAAACCCAAAATACTCAAACAGGAGACATACAATCAGAGTTGTGTGGCTCGGATAGTCAAATTTCACTTAACAGAAAATCTTTAAGGAGAAAACAAATCCCAAAGACTCAAGAGAGAAATTCAAAAAATCTCAAAAATTACCTGGCCGGATTACCAAAGCATGACCAAACAAGTTGGCTCACAGGGCCATGTGCTTTCAAAGGTCGCACAACCGTCGAGTTAATCCTAGCTCACTATAAGCCGGCTCTTACATGACACAAGCCGCCGTTTTAACCTTAACAAGTTTAGGGTATTTTAAAAAGATTGACTATGAAGAGTTTGGTGGGTCACCTGGCTGAGTAGCAAGTTGCAAACAGGCAGGATAACTCAGGATTTGGCGTCCATGCCTGGTCAAGAGGGTATGAAAGCTAAACCCGGTGGGCTGGAAGCCCCTAGGTGACCTTATGGCCAATTAATAATGACTCAGATACATAGAAATGGAATGACAGAGGCCCTGCATTTTTCAAGGATGCCGGCTTTATTATATTGATCATAAAACATATATATCTTTCCCTAATAATAAAGCACAGATTGACTTTGTCGGGTTCACCATTGTAATATGCTTTCGCCCAGTCGTAATATGCTTTTACGATTCGTATAAACAAAATCATAATATAAACGAGGTGGTTCTAATTTGGGGATGTCCAACGACCCTTCCTCTCGATCCCATCTCGACCTCCAGCCTACCTCCACCTCCTGCCACGCTCTGCCCTGTCTCACCGTGCTACGACGGATATCGGATTTGTGGGAGTCTATCACCTATTCTAGGAGTGAGTGGACAGGGGACGCGAGGTGGCGGCAACGCTGGTGCTCCTCCAGCGAGGCGTCAGACTCTGGTGAGGCAAGAAACAGGAGGAGACGGCGGAGATCG
Organism: Triticum aestivum; assembly: GCF_018294505.1. NCBI lineage: Eukaryota > Viridiplantae > Streptophyta > Magnoliopsida > Poales > Poaceae > Triticum > Triticum aestivum. The sequence continues at coordinate 277,385,505 of NC_057813.1, forward strand.
GACCCGTGGGAATCCACCGCCTGTTCTGGGAGCGATTCGATGGGTAATGTCGGGCGCGGTGATGCTGGTTCGAGGAGGTGCCGGTGCAACATTTGCATGGTCAGGTATACTTGGCTTCAGGCCCTGGGAGGCGTTATCAAATCCACGGCTATGTTGTTGTGTTAACCAGGACGGCCTGCTCATGCAGTGCGCCGCAGCCGGCTACTAAAGCCAGGCAGTGGAGAGACGCAGGTCGAGGGTGAAGCTGGCAGGGTGCTTTAGATGGGATGCGCTTGGATGGGGCGGAGAGGCGAAGGAGGACGTGGTACAGATCAGGAGCAGTTGTGGTTCCTACATATGTGTACCCCGTTGTTTTCTCCAAGCCCATAAAATATGTAGCAATTCATATTGAGTCTTCTTTATTCACGGTAAGATAGCTGTAAATACCTCTGCTTAATTTATACTGTGCACATGCATTTACTTTATTCAACTGATGATCGGGTCTTCTTTTACTTTTGTTCTTCAATCGTAGACTCTTAGTCTCAGTTGAGGCCATGCATGGAGAAGGTGAGCTTGCATTTCTGAATATGCGTTATAAACTGAACCATTAAAAAGTATGGTGATAGCTAGCATTACGGTGCTCTAAAAGTATGCAATGATGATCCCAAAAGAACAATAGCTATACAACAAAGTGGTGGAAATTGACATTTTGGGTTTTTGTTGTGAGTTCTATTGAATATTTCTCTAACTAATCTTCCATCAAAAAATCTAATTAAGCTTTCCTTATCAGTGTTGTCAGAGGATGATTTGACTATTGGAAATTTGATTGATGATCTCAATGATGGCAATTTTATGTACAGTTGTTCAAATGATGGCTATTCCATGTATTGTTGTTCAGCTCTATCTTTCTGACTGGTAGCAAATTTTTACTTACTAAGAGCATCTACAACCGGTCCATTCAAATCCTATCCAAACGTCTGGGCAGATAACCCGGTCACCGTTTGGATATGAGAGAGAAGGAAAAAAGGTAACCTAACCAGACCCCCAATAGGGAAATGAATGAAAAAAGGGGAGCATGGTTGTGTGTGTGTGCAAAATAAGGGCTCAAAGCACATACACCCATATACTGGTTGGACGCGTCCATGGACATTTGAGAAGCCAATTTTTCCCATTGTGGTTGTAAATTCCATAAGCAAATGTATTATTTGGGATTTTGGTCCTTCTATAGGTGTGTTTTACTTCCTACAATTGCTAATGCATTTTTTGGCCCACCCAATTTTGGTGGTTTATTTAACCCATTGCAACGCACGGGCTCTTTTGCTAGTATACATTGACAAATGTATGTACAAAGACGAGAGCCGGTAGCTCATGTGTAATAAGGCTGAAGATGAGCAATATTCCAGGGCCAGTGGGTCTCCTCCTCCGACTTGTGGGAATCCTTGTGTTCTCATATATCAATGAGGTAATAAGACCTGTTATTCAGGCCTTTGCTGACCACGAAGGGTCCTTCCCAAGGTGGGGGTAACTTGTGCATATCTGTTTGATCTTGGATAAGCCGGAGCACCAAGTCGCCTTCTTGAAACACCCGGGTCTTAACTCTGCACCTATTATAGCGATGCATGTCTTGCTGATATATTACTAAATGAGCCGCCGCAAGGTCACGCTCCTCATCCAAAGCATCGAGTGTGTTTTGACGTGCTATCTCATTATTAGCTTCAACATAAGCCGCCACACGGGGCGAGTCATGATGGATATCACTTGGAAGAACCTCCTTTGCACCGTACACCATGAAGAAAGGCGTATAGCCTGTTGACCTGTTAGGGTGGTATTGATACTCCAGAGTACTGAAGGTAACTCCTCAACCCAAAAACCCGGCGTTCGCTTCAAAGGAACCATAAGCCGGGGTTTTATGCCTCTCAAAAATTCTTGGTTAGCCCTCTCAGCTTGACCATTAGACTGCAGATGAGCCACAGAAGAAACATCAAGACGAATATGCTCTCGTTGACAGAACTCCTTCATAGCACCCTTAGACAAATTAGTGCCATTATCAGTGATGATACTATGAGGGTAACCAAAACGGAAGATCAATTTTTTTAACAAACTAGACTACAGTTGCCGCATCACACTTGCTGACCGGCTCTGCTTCAACCCATTTGGTAAATTTTTCAACCGCCACTAAGAGGTGGGTTTTCTTATCCTTAGACCTCTTGAAGGGTGCAACCATATCAAGCCCCCATATTGCAAGCAGCCAAGTAACAAGAATCATCCCAAACTCTTAAGCCGGCACATGAGCCCATCAAGAAAATTTCTGAAAACCATCACACTTACTGATGATATCCTCTACATCAGCGTGAGCCATCAACCAATTAAACCCATGACGAAAAGCTTCAGCCACCAAGGACTTAGAGCCGACATGATGCCCACAATCACCTTCATGGATCTCTCTTAAAATCACACGGTCCTCTTTACGAGAAACACAACGTTGGAACACACATGTCACACTACATCGGTGTAACTCGCCATTAACAATAGTCATAGACTTAGATCGCATGGTGATTTGCCTTGCCAAAGTTTCATCATCAGGTAACTCGCCCCACGTCATGTAAGCCAAGTAGGGAAGTGTCCAATAAGGAATAGCATGGAGAGCCGCCACTAGATGTACCTCCGGGTCAGGAATAACAAGGTCCTCTTCGGATGGCAACTTGACTAAGGGATTATGCAATACATCACGAAACACATTAGGAGGTACAGGCTTACGTTGAGACCCAAGCCGGCTCAAGGCATCAGCTGCCTCATTCTTCCTTCGATCAAGGTGCTCCACCTGATAACCCTTGAAATGACGAGCAACCTTATCAATAGCCCGGTGATAAACCGCCATGAGTGGGTCTTTGGAATCCCCTGTACCCGAAACTTGCTGAGCCACAAGGTCTGGGTCGCCAAAACACCTGACCCAGCTCAAATTCATGTCTTTGGCCATTCGAACGCCATGGAGTAAATCATCATATTCAGCTGCATTGTTAGTACAAGGAAACATCAACCTTAACACATAACAAAATTTGTCACCTCGTGGGGAAGTCAAAATAACTCCAGCCCCGAGCCTTCCAGCTGCCTGGACCCATCAAAGTGGATCGTACAATATGTGTTATCTAGCTTCTCCTCAGGCATCTGTAATTATGTCCAGTCATTGACGAAATCCACCAGAGCCTGAGACTTGATAGCTGTTCTTGGCACATATTTCAACCCATGAGGTCCAAGTTCTATTTCCCACTTAGCAACCCGGCCTGTTGATGTCTACTACACAACCTTCTTCTTGTAGACGTTGTTGGGCCTGCAAGTGCACAGGTTTGTAGGACAGTAGCAAATTTCCCTCAAGTGGATGACCTAAGGTTTATCAATCCGTGGGAGGCGTAGGATGAAGATGGTCTCTCTCAAGCAACCCTGCAACCAAATAACAAAGAGTCTCTTGTGTCCCCAACACACCCAATACAATGGTAAATTGTATAGGTGCACTAGTTCGGCAAAGAGATGGTGATACAAGTGCAAAATAGATAGTAGATATAGGTTTTTGTAATCTAAAATAATAAAAACAGCAAGGTAACTAAAGATAAAAGTGAGCGTAAACGGTATTGCAATGGTAGGAAACAAGGCCTAGGGTTCATACTTTCACTAGTGCAAGTTCTCTCAACAATAATAACATAGATAGATAATATAACAAGCCCTCAACATGCAACAAAGAGTCACTCCAAAGCCACTAATAGTGGAGAACAAACGTAGAGATTATGGTAGGGTACGAAACCACCTCAAAGTTATTCTTTCGGATCAATCTATAAAATAGTTTGTACTAGAATAACACCTTAAGACACAAATCAACAAAAACCCTAATGTCACCTAGATACTCCATTGTCACCTCAAGTATCCGTGGGCATGATTATAAGATATGTATCACACAATCTCAGATTCATCCAACCAACACAAAGTACTTCAAAGAGTGCCCCAAAGTTTCTACCAGAGAGTCAAGAACGTGTGCCAACCCCTATGCATAGGTTCCCAATGTCACGAAACCCGCAAGTTGATCACCAAAACATACATCAAGTGGCACATGATATCCCATTGTCACTACAGATAATCACAACAAGACATACATCCGGTGTTCTCATAAAAGACTCAGTCCGATAAGATAACTTCAAAGGGGAAACTCAATTCATCACAAGAGAGTAGAGGGGGGGAAACATCATAAGATCCAACTACAATAGTAAAGCTCGGGATACATCAAGATCCTTCCATCGAGGGAACACGAGAGAGAACACGAGAGAGAGAGAGATCAAACACATAGCTACTGGTACATACCCTCAGCCCCGAGGGTGAACTACTCCCTCCTCATCATGGATAGTGTCGGGATGATGAAGATGACCACCGGTGATGGGATCGCCCCTCCGGCAGGGTGCCGGGAAGGGCTCCCGAGAGGTTTTTGGTGGCTACAAAGGCTTGCGGCGGCGGAACTCCCGATCTATCTTTTGTTCTGGAAGTTTTAGGGCACGAGAGTATATATGGGTGCAGGGGGTACGTCAGAGGAGCTACGGGGGCCCCATGAGGCAGGGGGCGCGCCCGGGGGGGGGGGGGGGGGCGCGCCCCCACCCTCGTGGGCAGCCCGTATCTCCCCTGACGTGCACTCCAAGTTCCCTGGGTTGCTTTCCTTCCAAAATTAACTTCTCCAGTTGATTTTGTTCCGTTTTGACTCCGTCTGATATTCCTTTTCCTCGAAACACTGAAATAGGCATAAAACAGCAAATCTGGGCTGGGCCTCCGGTTAATAGGTTAGTCCCAAAAATAATATAAAAGTGGATAATAAAGCCCAATATTGCCTAAAACAGTAGATAAAGTAGCAGGGAGCAATCAAAAATTATAGATACGTTGGAGACGTATCAAGCATCCCCAAGCTTAATTCCTGCTTGTCCTCGAGTAGGTAAATGATAAAAAAGAATTTTTGATGCGGAGTGATACTTTGGCATAATTTCAATGTAAATCCTCTTAATTTTGATGAATATTCAGAACCAAAAGATTCAAGACAAAAGTTCATATTGACATAAAAATAATAATACTTCAAGCATACTAACTAAGCAATTATGTCTTCTCAAAATAACATGACCAAAGAAAGTTATCCCTACAAAATCATATAGTCTGGCTATGCTCCATCTTCCCCACACAAAATATTTAAATCATGCACAACCCCGATGAAAGCCAAGCAATTGTTTCATACTTTAACATTTCCAAAACTTTTTCAATCTTCACGCAATACATGAGCGTGAGCCATGGATATAGAACTATATGTGGAATAGAATGCTGGTTGTGGAGAAGTCAAAAAGAGGGAAGATAGTCTCACATCAACTAGGCATATCAACGGGCTATGGAGATGCCCATCAATAGATATCAATGTGAGTGAGTAGGGATTGCCATGCAACGGATGCACTAGAGCTATAAGTATATGAAAGCTCTACAAAAGAAACTAAGTGGGTGTGCATCCAACTCGCTTGCTCACGAAGACCTAGGGCAATTTGAGGAAGCCCATCATTGGAATATACAAGCCAAGTTCTATAATGAAAAATTCCCACTAGTATATGAAAGTGACAAAATGAGAGACTCTCTATCATGAAGATCTTGGTGCTACTTTGAAGCACAAGTGTGGTAAAAGGATAGTAACATTGTCCCTTCTCTCTTTTTCTCTCATTTTTTTATTTGGGCCTTTCTCCTTTTTTTGGCCTCTTTTTTTTCGTCCGGAGTCTCATCCCGACTTGTGGGGGAATCATAGTCTCCATCATCCTTTCCTCACTTGGGACAATGCTCTAATAATGATGATCATCACACTTTTATTTTTCTTACAACTCAACAATTACAACTCGATACTTAGAACAAAGTATGACTCTATATGAATGCCTCCGGCGGTGTACCGGGATATGCAATGAATCATGAGTGACATGTATGAAAGAATTATGAACGGTGGCTTTGCCACAAATACGATGTCAACTACATGATCATGCTAGCAATATGACAATAATGGAGCGGGTCATAATGAATGGAACAATGGTAAGTTGCATGGCAATATATCTTGGAATGGCTATGGAAATGCCATGATAGGTAGGTTTGGTGGCTGTTTTGAGGAAGGTATATGGTGGGTGTATGATACCGGCGAAAGGTGCACGGTATTAGAGAGGCTAGAAATGGTGGAAGGGTGAGAGTGTGTATAATCCATGGACTCAACATTAGTCATAAAGAACTCATATACTTATTGCAAAAATCTAGAAGTTATCAAAGCAAAGTATTATGCGCATGCTCCTAGGGGGATATATTGGTAGGAAAAGACCATTGCTCGTCCCCGACCGCCACTCATAAGGAAACCAATCAATAAATAAATCATGCTCCGAGTTCATCACATAACGGTTCACCATACGTGCATGCTATGGGAATCACAAACTTCAACACAAGTATTCTTTAAATTCACAACTACTCAACTAGCATGACTCTAATATCACCATCTTCATATCTCAAAACAATTATCAACCATCAAACTTTTCTTAGTATTCAACACACTAAAAAGAAAGTTTCACATATCTTGAATACCAAGTATATTAACATTAAGCAAATTACCATGCTATTAACGACTCTCAAAATAATCTAAGTGAAGCATGGGAGTTCAACTATTTCTCCAAAATAAAACTACCACCATGCTGTAAAAGATATAAGTGAAGCACTAGAGCAACAACAAACTACTCCGAAAGATATAAGTGAAGATCAATGAGTAGCTAAATAATTATGCAACTATGCGAAGACTCTCTCTCATTTAATAATTTCAAATCTTGATACTTTATTCAAACATCAAGCAAAGCTAAAGAAAACTACATTGCAAGGATAGCACAACTCATGTGAAGAAGCAAAAACTTAGGCTCAACCGATACTAACTGATAGTTGTTGAAGAAGAAAGGTGGGATGCCTACCGGGGCATCCCCAAGCTTAGATGCTTGAGAATTCTTGAAATATTATCTTGGGGTGCCTTTGGCATCCCCAAGCTTGGGCTTTTGTGTCTCCTTAATTCCTCTCATATCATGGTTTCTCTCTTTATCAAAAGCTTCATTCACAACAAACTCAACAAGAACTCGTGAGATAGGTTAGTATAAACCAATGCAAAACCTTATCATTTTCTACTGTAAAAAATCACTTAAATTACTATTCAACATTGAATACTAAATGCCTCTGCATATTTAATACTCCTATCTTCAAATAGAATCATTAAACAAGCAAACATATGCAAACAATGCAACCATAACAGCAATCTGCCAAAACAGTACAGTCTGTAAAGAATGCAAGAGTCATCATACTTCCCTAACTCCAAAAATTATGAACTAAAATTCCCACTGTAATAAATTTATCAGATCTCATTATGCAAAAGGATTCAACATTATATCATGCTCTGACTTTTCTAGGGAATTTTTGCAACAGCGGTAAACTTTCTGTTTTCAAACAGCAACATGTATACTTAGCAAAATAAGCATGGCAAAGGCTATCCTTGACCTTTTTATTGAAACTAAAGATGCAAAACATTATTCTAACTAACAGCAAGCAAATACTAACAAAATAAAATGACGCTCCAAGCAAAACACATATCATGTGGTGAATAAAAATATAGCTCCAAGTAAAGTTACCGATGGTACAAAGACGAAAGAAGGGATGCCTTCCGGGGCATCCCCAAGCTTAGGCTCTTGGTTGTCCTTGAATATTACCTTGCGGTGCTTTGGGCATCCCCAATCTTAGGCTGTTACCACTCCTTATTCCATAGTCCATCGAATCTTTACCCAAAACTTGAAAACTCCACAACACAAAACTCAACAGAAAACTCGTAAGCTCCGTTAGTATAAGAAAGTAAAACAACCACTTAGGTACTGTAATGAACTCATTCTAAATTCATATTGGTGTAATATCTACTGTACTCCAACTTATATATGGTTCATACCACTTAATACTACCCATAGATTCATCAAAATAAGCAAACAACACATAGAAAACAGAATTTGTCAAAAACAGAATAGTCTGTAGTAATCTGTATCAAACGTATACTTCTGGAACTCCAAAAATCCTACCAAATTAGGAAGTCCTAAGAAATTCGTGTACCAATCCAGATCAAAAAGAATAAGATCATATGCACGTTTCTATGAATTAACAAAACAAATTTACTGGGTGCAAAAGTTTCTGATTTTCAGCAGGATCAACACAACTATCACCGTAAGCTATCCTAAAGGTCTTACTTGGCACTTTATTGAAACAAAAGCTATAAAACATGATTAGTACAGTATCATAATCATGTGAACACACAAAAACAGTAAGGATAAGTATTGGGTTGTCTCCCAACAAGAGCTTTTCTTTAATGCCTTTCTAGCTAGGCATGATGATGATAATGATGCTCACATAAAAGATAAGAATTGAAACATAACGGGAGCATCATGAAGCATATGACTAGCACTTTTAAGTCTAACCCTCTTCCTATGCATAGGGATTTTGTGAGCAAACAACTTATGGGAACAATAATCAACTTGCATAGGAAGGTAAAACAAGCATAGCTTCAAAAATTTCAGCTCATAGAGAGGAAACTTGGCATTATTGCAATTCCTACAAGCATATATTCCTCTCTCATAATAATTTTCAGTCGCATCATGAATGAATTCAACAATATAGTCAGCACCTAAAGCATTCTTTTCATGATCTACAAGCATAGAAAATTTACTACTCTCCACATAAGCAAAATTCTTCTCATGAATAGTAGTGGGAGCAAACTCAACAAAATAACTATCATATGGTTGAAAATTAGAATCAGGATGACATGTTTCATGGTTATCATTATTCTTTAAAGCATACATGTCATCACAATAATCATCATAGATAGGAGGCATGCTTTCATCATAGTAAATTTGCTCGTCAAAGCTTGGGGGACAAAAATATCATCTTCATCAAACATAGCTTCCCCAAGCTTGTAGCTTTGCATATCATTAGCATCATGGATATTCAAGGAATTCATACTAACAACATGGAATCATGCTCATCATTCACATATTTCATGCCAAGCATTCTATGTAATTCTTCTTCTAGCACTTGAGCACAATTTTCCTTTCCATCATACTCACGAAAGATATTAAAAAGATGAAGCGTATGAGACAAACTCAATTCCATTTTTTGTTTTCTTTTATAAACTAGACTAGTGCTAAAACAAGAAACAAAAAGATTCAATTGCAAGATCTAAAGATATACCTTCAAGCACTCACCTCCCCGGCAATGGCGCTAGAAAAGAGCTTAGTTGACGGGGTGTGAGTGAGTGCCCTTTTACCTAGCCTTCCCGGCAACGGCGCCAGAAAAGAGCTTGATGTCTACTACACAACCTTCTTCTTGTAGACATTGTTGGGCCTGCAAGTGCACAGGTTTGTAGGACAGTAGCAAATTTCCCTCAAGTGGATGACCTAAGGTTTATCAATCCGTGGGAGGCGTAGGATGAAGATGGTCTCTCTCAAGCAACCCCGCAACCAAATAACAAAGAGTCTCTTGTGTCCCCAACACACCCAATACAATGGTAAATTGCATAGGTGCACTAGTTCGGCGAAGAGATGGTGATACAAGTGCAAAATAGATAGTAGATATAGCTTTTTGTAATCTGAAATAATAAAAACAGCAAGGTAACTAAAGATAAAAGTGAGCGTAAATGGTATTGCAATGATAGGAAACAAGGCCTAGGGTTCATACTTTCACTAGTGCAAGTTCTCTCAACAATAATAACATAGATAGATAATATAACAAGCCCTCAACATGCAACAAAGAGTCACTCCAAAGCCACTAATAGCGGAGAACAAACATAGAGATTATGGTAGGGTAGGAATCCACCTCAAAGTTATTTTTTCGGATCAATCTATAAAAGAGTTCGTACTAGAATAACACCTTAAGAAACAAATCAACCAAAACCCTAATGTCACCTAGATACTCCATTGTCACCTCAAGTATCCGTGGGCATGATTATACGATATGTATCACACAATCTCAGATTCATCCAACCAACACAAAGTACTTCAAAGAGTGCCCCAAAGTTTCTACCGGAGAGTCAAGAACGTGTGCCAACCCATATGCATAGGTTCCCAATGTCACGCAACCCGCAAGTTGATCACCAAAACATGCATCAAGTGGCACATGATATCCCATTGTCACCACAGATAATCACGACAAGACATACATCAAGTGTTCTCATAAAAGACTCAATCCGATAAGATAACTTCAAAGGGGAAACTCAATTCATCACAAGAGAGTAGAGGGGGAGAAACATCATAAGATCCAACTACAATAGCAAAGCTCGGGATACATCAAGATCATGCCATCGAGGGAACACGAGAGAGAACACAAGAGAGAGAGATCAAACACATAGCTACTGGTACATACCCTCAGCCCCGAGGGTGAACTACTCCCTCCTCGTCATGGATAGCGTCGGATGATGAAGATGACCACCGGTGATGGGATCCCCCCTCCGGCAGGGTGCCGGGACGGGCTCCCGAGAGGTTTTTGGTGGCTACAGAGGCTTGCGGCGGCGGAACTCCCGATCTATCTTCTGTTCTGGAAGTCTTAGGGTACGAGAGTATTATGGGTGCAGGGGGTACGTCGGAGGAGCTACGGGGGCCCCAAGAGGTAGGGGGGCACGCCCAGGGGGGGCGCCCCCACCCTCGTGGGCAGCCCGTATTTCCCCTGACGTGCACTCCAAGTTCCCTGGGTTGCTTTCCTTCCAAAAATAACTTCTCCAGTTGATTTCGTTCCGTTTTGACTTCGTCTGATATTCCTTTTCCTCGAAACACTGAAATAGGCATAAAACAGGAAATCTGGGCTGGGCCTCCGGTTAATAGGTTAGTCCCAAAAATAATATAAAAGTGGATAATAAAGCCAAATATTGCCTAAAACAGTAGATAAAGTATCATGGAGCAATAAAAAATTATAGATACGTTGGAGACGTATCACCTGTGGCTTCCCTATTTTGAATAATATCTCCTAAGGGAGAAGAGCTGACCACCATAACAGGATGACCAGGAAAATAATGCCTCAGCTCGTGACTCGCCATGAACACTCCATATACCAATTTCTTGCCAATGTGGATATCGTAGCTTGGACTCAATCAACACCTCACTGACATAATAAGCCAGCCTCTGGACTGGATACTCCTTACCCGTCTCCTTGCACTCCACCACAATCACTACACTGACAACCTTACTATTATTCGCCACATACAGAAGCAAATGTTCTTTCTCAATGGGAGCCACAAGGATGGGCGGCTCATCTAACTGCTTTTTGAGTGCCTCAAACACCTTATCAGCAGCGTCACTCCAGCCAAAATGATCTGTTTTCTTCATCATCTGGTATAAAGGAATGGCCTTCTCTCCCAGGCGGCTTATGAACCGGCTTAGAGCCGCGATACGACCCGCCAGGCGCTGGACGTCATTAACACACACTGGCTTAGCCATTGAAGTAATAGCCTTAATCTTCTTCGGGTTAGCTTCAATACCTCTCTCTGAGACTAGAAAACCCAAGAGCTTGCTTGCGGGTACCCCAAAAACACGCTTGGCTGGGTTAAGCATCTCTTATAGACCCGGAGATTGTCAAAAGTCTCCTTTAAATCATCCAAGAGCGTATCCTTTTTCCTAAATTTAACCACAATATCATCCACATAAGTATGCACATTATGCCCAATTTGACTATGAAAGCAATTCTAAACACAGCGTTGATAAGTCACCTGGGCACTCTTAAGCCCAAAAGGCATAGAGACATAGCAGAAGGCTCCAAAAGGGGTGATAAAAGACGTCTTCTCTTGGTCTTTAACTGCCATCTAGATCTGATGATAACCAGAATAAGCATCCAGGAAGCATAAACTCTTACAACCCGTCATGGCATCAATAATTTGGTCAATATGGGGAACAACAAAAGGATCAACTGGACAAGCTTTGTTAAGATCTGTGTAGTCAACACACATACACCAAGTGCCGTTCTTCTTAAGCACCAGCATCGGGTTAGCCAACCACACCGGATGAAAAACCTCAATGATAAACCCAGCCGCCAAGAGCCAGGCCACCTCTTCTCCAAAGGCCTTACGTCGTTCTTCATTGAAATGACGAAGAAACTGCTTGACTGGCTTAAATTTAGGATCCACATTAAGGGTGTGCTCAGTGAATTCTCCCGGTACACCCGACATGTCAGAAGGTTTCCATGCAAAGATGTCCCGATTCTCATGGATGAACTCGATGAGCACGCTTTCCTATTTAGGATCCATGTTAACCCCCACTGTGAACTGCTGAGATGAATCATCAGGGACAAAGTCAACCTGCCTAGTATCATCAGCCGACTTAAACTTCAACAAAGGGTCTTGCTATGTGGCAGGCTTCTTCAAAGGGGTCATATCAGCAGGGTCAACATTATCCTTATAAAATTTAAGCTCCTCTGCGCGGCACAAGCCGATTCAGCATAAGCATCATTTCCTTCCTCACATTCCAAAGCAATATTTCGGTCACCATGGACTATGATAGTGCCCTTACGTCCTAGCATCTTCAGCTGTAAATAAACATAAAAAGGCCGTGCCATAAACTTGGTGTAAGCCGGTCGTCCGAATAGGGCATGATAAGGGCTCTTGATTTTAACCACTTCAAACCATAATGTTTTTGCTCTGTAGTCATAGTCATCGCCAAAAGCCACTTCCAAAGCAATCTTACCGACTGGATATGCCGACTTACTAGGTACCACACCATGAAAAAATGTAAAAGACGGCTTAACCTCCTTATCAGTTAAATTCATTTGGCGAAAGGTATCATAGTAAAGGATATTGATACTGCTGCCACCATCCATGAGCACCTTAGTAAATTTATAACCCCCAACCCGAGGGGCTACCACCAACACCAATTGACCCGGATTATCAACCCGGGGCGGGTGATCCTCTTGACTCCATGTGACTGGCCACTCTGACCATCGCAAGTATTGAGGCACCGCCGGCTCAATTTGTACTGCCGAGCATTTGTGAACATTCTGGTCTCACCTGCAAAGACTTGTAGTGAAAACATGATACTAGCCACTGTTAAGCTGCTTTGGATTACTTTGATATCCAGACTGATGCTGTTGGTTACCCTAACCAGGATGTTGGTTATAACCACCCTAGTTGCCTTGTCCTTGATATCCAGAAGTTGAGCCTCCACCACCAAAGCCGGGCCCCTGTGAGCTGGATCATGACCTGTCGGGCGGGCCATTATTGTTGCCATGATTCTGGCTGAAGTTGGAATTCCTGTACTCTCTCATGATGAAACAGTCCTTTCAAGCATGAGCCGCCGACTTGTTGGGCAGACTGTGTTTTGGGCAAAGTTCATTCATCATTGCCTCAATATTAAATTTTGGCCCTCCAAAGGCCTGCTTACCATTGCCATTACGGCGTTGGCCTTTATATCTAGTGTTGGTGTTAGCTACAAGATCTAACCCACCCTCGGGTTGTCTGCCTTGGCATTGTTCCCTGGTTTTGACCATTATGCCTGTCATGTTGTGCCGTTGACCCTTTCCATTGGCGCTCTTCTTCCCTTTATTGGATTTTTCATCACCGGATCCAGGGTCTTAGTGTTGTCTGAGTCGGCATACTTGATGAGAGCCACCATGATTTCGCCCATGTCATTGCAGTAACACTTAAGCCGCCCAAGCTTCTGCTTAAGAGGGATAAAATGCCAATTTTTCTCTAGGATCAGAATGGCCTGACCCGCTGCAATACTGTAAGATGAGTGAATAATGTCAGAGACTCACCGGACCCAATGGTGGGCCGACTCATCCTCACATTGCATACATTGATCCAGATCCACAATCGTCAGCGGCTGCTTGCATGTCCCTTGAAAGTTTTTGATAATACGCGCTTTCAACTCCGTCCGTGAATTAATGGAATTGGCAGGTAAACCTTTTAGCCATGTTCGAGCCGGTCCATCAAACATCATGGTGAAGTACTTGGCACATAGATCATCATTAACATCTAGCATGTCCATAGCTAGATCATAGCTCTCGATCCAAGCCTCAGGTGAAAGATCAGCTGCATAATTAGGTACCTTACGAGGGACCTTAAAATCCTTAGGAAGACGTCCATTGCGGAGGGTCGGTACAAGACAGGACACACCAACTGTCCTAGAAGTCGTCACTGCCTCCACACACGTCGAAGGGTTTACTGGAAACTGATGAGCGCCCAATTTAGCTGCCAATTCCGCCTCACGACGAGCCCTAGCCTGATCCACAAGGGCATGAGCATTTTTATCATTACAGGGCGGGTTATGTCCATGGGATGGGTCATCATTACGAGGCAGGTTACGACGCCATTCGCTGCTAGAAACCGTCGGTGACTCAATATGCCGGCTATAACTGTGACTTGGGTGGGGAGTTGAATGAATACACTCATGTCAGGACCCCGACTCAATGCCACATAGATCTAGCATGTAACACCTCATATCACTTTGCGGCCTCATGCACGATATCCCCACGGGTGTCGCCTTACCTTTTCCCGAGACCGTTTGCGCCTTTTGGCACACATATATGATAGTGTCGCTAGCATCCATATGATAAGGAGCCCGGGCTGACATGGCTAGTCGTGAACCCAAAGTGGCACAAACTTACAGGGACAGGCATCCATGACCCAGCATCGAACGTGTCGGTCATCAGCGAGTGAATCCAGGCTGTAGCACTGGGCTAGCAGGACTCCGGTGAACTGGGTTGTAGCGGGCTAACAGGACTCCGGTATTCATCGCGTGACATTTCCCCGAAGGGACAGACACAGGAACAAATAAGGACACATGCCGGCCAGCCTAAGTGTTCCGGAGCAGTAGCAAGCTACCATGGCTCAGTGGAAGCACTAGGAGACATTTCCCGGTAAGAGAGGCTACTAAGGATAAACAACTAGATAGTCAGATCCCACACATACCAAGCATTTCAATAGCATACACACAATATGCTCGATATGTGCAAATACAACATGGCATCACAACATGACTCTACAACTCAAGTATTTTATTCAATAGGCTCCGAGGAGCGAGATATTACAAACATGGGTCTCACGACCCAACATTCAGAGCATACAAGTCAAAGCACAAGCGGAAGCTAACATGTCTGAGTACAGACATCTAAAAATGAAAAAGGCTGAGAAGCCTGACTATCTACCAGATCCTGCCGAGGGCACAAGATCGTAGCTGAGGTAACAAGCTAAACGTCGAAGACCACGCGGAACTACTAGCGAGATTGAAGTCTCTCTGCAAAAACATAAAATAGGCAAACGTGAGTACAAATGTACCCAGCAAGACTTACATCAGAACTAACTACATATGCATCATTATCAACAAAGGGGATGGTGGGGTTTAACTGCAGCAAGCCAGCTTTGACTCGGTGGCTATCCTGAACTACAACTGCAAGTAACTCTTTTGAGGTGGCGCACACGAGTCCACATATTCACCAACCAATACACCACTATGGATCCGCTCCCGTCTCCCTACGAGAACGCCATCCATAGCACTCATGCTTATCTTGTGCATTTTAAAGTATCCACTTTCACTTGTCTATGAACTATACAGGCAACCCAGAAGTCCTTTTCCGCGGACACGGCTATTCGAATAGATGATGTTAACCCTGCAGGGGTGTACTTCTTCATACATGTTTCCACCACTTAGCGTCTGCACACGACATGTGCTCGGCAGACTTCAAGCGAAAGCGGACGTGGGTGTATACCACGACCTACCTAAACACTGAAGTCTCTAGTCCAGGTTTATCGCCTATTCGGGTTCCATCCATGAGGAGATCCGGCGGAGTTTCGCTCACAGCCCCAAACGATGTGTGCAGGGTTCCTGAGACACCAAACGGGCGCCCGGTACACCGTGCCACGTGCCTACCGCATCACAGCCCACCCCTCCGGTCAGCGCTGCGCATGGCCTCCAACATACTACAAACACCAGAAACTACTTGCAACTCCTGGACAGAGGACAAGGGTGATTAAGAAGTCGAGCGGGGTCATATTTTGGGGCCCAATGCATGGTAGTAGCTGAATCATGGATCACAAACACAGAACTCAGTTCCTAAGGACGGCTTCAATGAGACAACCCACCATGTACTCCTACATGGCCTCTCACCGCTACCTTTACCAAATCGTGTTCACACACTTAGCTCGCACACAATAGGACATGTTCACACACCTCTGATTCATCCCCGATGAATCAGACCTGACTCAACTCTAAGCAATAGCAGGCATGACAAACAAGCATGAATGAGTAGGAACATCAGGGCTCAAACAACTCCTACTCATGCTAGTGGGTTTCATCTATTTACTGTGGCAATGACAGGTCATGCAGAGGATAAAGGGGTTCAACTACCGCAGCAAGTAACAGTTGAATCGATGTTGTCCTAATGCAGTAAAAGAGAGCAGGAGCGAGAGAGTGGGTTTGTATCGGAATGAACAAGGGGGTTTTGCTTGCCTGGCACTTCTGAAGATAGTATAGTTCTTCATCGTGTCATCGATCACATCATCGGTACACGTCTACTGAGAGGGGACAAGCACCGACAAACAAAGAAGAAACACAGTCAATGCAATGCAAAATATGATGCATGCTATGACATGGCAGTAAGAATGTGTTTTGGGCTAATGCAACTAGCATCAGATTAAATGGAGTTGGTTTGAATCCAAGATTCAAATTCAAACTCCATATATGACATTTCAAATGCCATTAATTCAAATTGTTGTATACAGCAGCTTTAAGTTGTTCTAACATGCATGAAAATCGTACAGATGGATAGATTGGATTTTTCTGATCATTTTTCATATATAACTTGTTTGATTTGGAGCTACGGTTGATTTTATATGATTTTTAGAAGTTTGGATATTTTCTGAAATAAATAAATCATTTCTGATTTATTTTAAATCCCAGAGAATATTTACTGCGTCAGCATGATGACATCATGACGTCAGCAGGTCAGCTGGGTCGTCCAGGTTAAACCTGACCACTGGGGTCCACAGGTCAGTGGCTGGGGCTGGTTAGTGTCGCCGACTTGTGGGGCCAGTCAACAACCACGTCAGCTTGGTCAAAGTTGACGCGTGGGCCCACTGAGGTTAATTAAAGCTAAACAGCAACTAAGCTACGTTTAATTAGACGGTGGGGCCCCAGCTGTCAGTGTCACTAAGCTTACTTAGTGGGACTGTTAGTGGCTAATGACGCTGCCACGTCAGCTCGCTGGAGTTGCGCCGGCGACGACCACAGGCGACGGCGGAGGTGCACCGTGCACTCGCTACGGAGCACCATTCGATGCATGGTTTGCTCCTATGGGTTCCTGGGTGTGAGCCGCATCCAAAGCAACAAACGGCAGCAGCTAGAGTGCACTACGGCGACGGCAGCAACGACAAGTGCGGCGGCCGGAGCTATGGGCATGTTCGGTTGGGCGCTAGGGGGCAAAGGAGGTCGAACGGGTGGGTGCGCCTGGCTCTTGGGAGCATGCTGAGCACGGGGAAATGCTCAGGCGCAAGCTTCACTGGCTGCAGCGGCAGCGGCGACATGGCCAGCGTCGAGAAGCTCTCGGGGACGACGGCTAGAGGATGCGAGGGACGACGGGGCAAAGGGGAATCGGGTCAACGGCTCACCGCGGAGCTGCAAGGATGGTTAGCGGGCTCGGGGACGCGCCGGAGTGGCCGGATCGACGAAGAAGAGCGCCGGAGCCGAAGCTTGAAGACGAAGATGATGGCGGCTTCTCGGGGCCTCCGTGCTTCCTTCCTTCGGTGCAGAGGTGAATCGAGAGGTGGCGGAGGCTCTGGATAGCTCGGGGGGGGGGGGGCAAGGCGATGGTGGTGGGCGCGGTGGCTCACGGCGGCGTGCTCAGGCACGTGAGGGGGAGAGCGAGGGAGAGAGACAGAGGAAAAGGGAGGGCACGGGGGGAGAGTGCGAGAGGGTCAGGGTAGTACGTGGCGGCTCCAGGAGCCTCTCCCGCGTCAGCGGAAGCAGGAGGTGGCCACGGCGTGTGTCCGCAGGCGCCGGGCACGCGCCTCTCGTCCTCCTGGCGAGAGGAGGGGGATGACTGGCAGAGGGCCTGGTGGGCTGGGCCAGCACAGTGCCGGGCCAGGTGGCTGTGCGAGGTAGGCTGGCCCAAGTGGCTCCTCTCTCTCTCTCTCTCTCTTTTATTTCCTGTTTCCTATTTTCCTGCAGCTTTGTGTCTTTATTAAAAATACTAAATCAATCCCAAAAATCGTGAAACTGATCAATGCCACTGTTTGAAATATAACCAATAGCAAACATTTTAGTTTATGATTATTTGAGCATTTAAACTATTTATTAGCATTTAAATGCCCAAATGCAAATACTTTATGATTTAATTCAAAGCCCAATATGTCCTGCAAAAATATAACCCATTTTTGGTAGATGCTTTCACCTCAAACCAGAAATGTTGAACATTTTTAGAGGGCATTTTGAGTTCAATGAAAAAGATTTTATTTTGACCCTAGTTGAATTCATTTGGTGCTAGGGTTTAAGCATCCCCATTTCAAGTTTCATAAAATTTAAACATGATGCATGGGTACTAATGCAAAGACAAGGAAGGCCTGAACTGGGGCTGTGACAACTCACCCCCACTAAACAAGAATCTCGCCCCGAGATTCAAGGCATGAGGTAAAAAGACAAAGGGGACACAAAGTAATAACATGAGCTCCAAGATGCAACTGTCTTCTCGAGGTGTTGATCTGTTGACTCAAAACAATCTTGACGTCTTTGCTTGCAAGGTCTTCATCCAACACGATGACGACAGAAAGAGACTCTACAGAAGACGATCTCCTTGAAGATCGAGTATTCAAAATCAACCCATGGAGTGAGAGGTGAGAGGTAAGAACAGCTCTCGAGCTGAGATATGAAGCATTCATCCAAAGGGATGGAGTGGAACGGATGGCGAAGGTTCACTAGGTAGACAACAATTCCACACTTAAGAGGGTGGAGAACGGTTGTCAACGTAGCGAGCAGTCGAGTTGCCATGATACCATAACGATGCACTTTAGGGAAGTGACTCGTAGAAATATCCCCTTAAGTGGCAAAAAGAATTATCTTTGATTCAAAGATCATTGAAACTCTTTATACTAGCCTAAGGAAATTCTCGAGCGACCATTTGGAGGGGTTGAGTAGGATGGTATACTCGGATTAGAATGGATGATGTGGATTACCTTGTTGAAAACAACGCAAGGGATGATTTTAGTAACTCGGGAGAAGCTCAACAGTAGGGAGTGAGTCCACTGTTTGAAAAGTTATAGCATAGCCGAGGAAACTGAGAGCAATCCCAGTTATTGCCGATGATAACACCTAGCGCTTGTGTGTGCTCTCAAGAACTTGAGCATTTCCATATTCATCAAGGTTTTACCAACATCCGTGTCAAGGATCCTGGCAACACAACGTACTACCATGATGAACAACGATGGATGATGCAGATGCAAAGGAAGATAACCTTCTCAGATTCCACCTTAGCGAGGCCAAGGGATCAAAATCTAGATGATCGACCGAGGGACATTTAGCACTCCACTTCTAACGTTCTCCCTGATGTGATAGCATAATCCATTCATAGATATGGTTTGACATCTAGAACATCAGGTAAAGGTCGAACTTCGGGAACACCAAAAATCCATAAGGAACGACTAGGGAGGTAAGTCCTACGAAGTCCTCATGGGGAGGTGGCCAACTTCCTCAATCAAGATACTACAGTAATAGGTCTTCCGACTGGACGTGTTGGCCACAACATCCTCTTTACCGGTTACAGAGAGACCAATATTATAGTTCTTGGAAAATGCTCCAACCATCATATCTGCCTGAGATTCAGATATGGTTGGTGTTAGAACAATCCAGACTCATCGAGTCTGGAAAGAGAAATGAAAGTTTGTAACACAAATCGACGAGATGACGTTGCGAGATTCTCGGGGAATGGACTACGGTAGTAAGCTCCAAAATATGAGCCGGTTCTGCTACAAACATGTGAACATGTTGTCCCGGACAAACATGATCACATGGTAGTCTTACAATAAAACACTACCGAGTTCCGGTGGGGAATCATCATCGAGGATATCAAAGTCCTTACATAAGGTATACTCTTAAGAAGGAGCTTCTTCTCCTTGAACAAATCAATCAGTGGCTTGGTGTGCTAGGGACACATATAGAATGAAGGTTGCAAGTCTCCGAACCACAGAATACTTCGCACGTATGCATGACCGATTTGGGATGATTCTAAAGGAAGCAACATTGTCTTTCTCGAATCCACGACGGCAACTTGCATCAAATGCACATGAACTGGAGGAAGACACTTCTTACATCCGAACATATGCTTCATGAGCTAGCATGAGCAAATGCTTTCAAAAATTTCCAACACTAGCTTAATGTTCAACAAAATCATGGAGAGGGTAGTAGTGTTGCTGATGGGCTCAACAACAATTCATCTAGGTTTCCAAAAAATGGGATTCCATAATTATGAGAACAAGTGATAGTATTGGTCAGACCAAAAGATATAATGGTGTATGCTCGAGGGATCAACCCCGAGTAAGACAACATTAAGAACATCGTTGGTTCTGATTTGATTTGAGGATAGCCCACACTCAAACCAAAGTTTTGGCAAGACAATAGGTCCAACAACTGGTCACGAGGATCAATTGATAAAGATATCATCTTTCTTCAACACACATACAAGATATCCCTTAAGATGAACTAGATCGGACAGGCTTCCATCTTCCAACACAGACTCTTGGAGAAGGGGTGGTTACAAGAAACCAACTTGATCACGAGCTCAACATAGCGATCATGTGACAACCCGGGAATACTTCCGAGAAGATATTCGGAACATCACGAACCACCAATATGTTATTAAGCTCGAGAACAATCTTGCTTTTCAGGGCAAGACGATATGATCACAAGAGTGAGGGATTGGCACAATCCTAACTCACTGATCGAGGAGTGCACCGGAAATATGGACTAGGTAGCACGATCAATCTTAGGATGACGATCTAATAACCAATACGCTAAGAATGAGAATATTGTCCATTAACTACCAAGCAACAAGGTTGCTAGGAGTATTGATTTCACACATCACGATTCACTTGTCGACATTCCGGTTGCAATAACACGGAAACCGAGAAATGAATAATGATGGAGAGAAGTATCACTGTGTCAAGAGTTCATAGGATGGTGTGCAATTCCCATGACATTCTTGATATAAAGATGGTAATACTCCAAGGTAGAACAGAGCAAAAGCAAGATTAGCAATTTGATCTGCGGAGTACGACTGCTTTGACCCAATCCTGGAAATGGACAAGGTACTGGAGTTTGTTTCTCCTAGTCATTCCGGAATAGAATGGCTTGACGGACCACAAGAGTAATAGGAATGCACGCATACTCTTGACTATCAAATGATAGACGAGGGTCAGAAGACAACTAAGAGGGACAACTCAAAGAACATATAATTTTCTGAGTTGTGGATGCATAGATTAGTATGTCGAACCAAGTTCAACATGTTTCTTCCGGATAACCCATGCAGAGAGGTAGGACTGGCAGAGTCGCGATTTATGAATGGAGAACTCCTCAAGAGTACTCTGATTGTGATCTTTTGGTTCAAATAACTTCTGCCTGAATGGTTCATGGTATTTGGAAGAAGGAAATACCACGGACCTCGAGGACTATCGCAACGTTACTAATAACCTAAAGGAACTAGCAAACACTATCAACATGAAGTAAGTAGAGTGAATCTCGGGTTCAAGAACCCAGGAATAGAATACCTACTACTAAGTAGCATCACGGGATGCTTTCGAGAATAAAGGCCAGAAGCATCACACTGGGACGCAAATCATGGCTAGATTACTAGATGATCCCCTAGGACACCTAGGGTCATAATAATAATTCCAACATATATGTCGAGGCAATAGAATACCTCAACTCAACAATTAGTGTGATTAACCTGGCCCAAAGGAACATAAAAACCAGAGGGAAAGGATTTGCAAGTGCATCAGATTGTTTAAAACCTAGGATGACTCGGACAGCATAACGAATGTAAATGCTCAAAAGTTTGGAGACATACTACAGAAATGGTGGCATAGCCACTCAGAAGCACAATATCTAGGTTTCGAGATCATCAGTTAACATATAGAAGTAGTAGGAACTGGACTGAGGCTTGAAACCAGCAATCCTATAAGTCTATGGATTAGTATCACGTCATCCTGATAGATAGATGAGAAGGCCTAGTTCTTAAACCCCGTAGAAGAGAAGAGGATGACTCAGATCAGAGGGCCATGAGGTATAAGGAGTAAAAGAGCCTTACGTTCCATACCACAATCAATTCCCCTACATAACTAAAGCATTTCTAGACACAACTTCGACTAGTTTGGCTTGGTAATCCTACAGGCAGTCAGGCTCTGATACCAAAGCTGTCAGGACCCCGACACAATGCCACATAGATCTAGCATGTAACACCTCATATCACTTTGCGGCCTCACGCACGGTATTCCCACGGGTGTCGCCTTACCTTTCCCGGGACCGTTTGCGCCTTTTGGCACACGTATATGATAGTGTCGCTAGCATCCATATGATAAGGAGCCCGGGCTGACATGGCTAGTCGTGAATCCAAAGTGGCACAAACTTACAGGGACAGGCATCCATGACCCAACATCGAACGTGTCGGTCATCAGCGAGTGAATCCAGGCTGTAGCACTGGGCTAGCAGGACTCCGGTGAACCGGGCTGTAGCGGGCTAACAGGACTCCGGTATTCATCGCGTGACATTTCCCCGAAGGGACAGACACAGGAACGAAGAAGGACACATGCCGGCCAGCCTAAGTGTTCCGGAGCAGTAGCAAGCTACCATGGCTCAGTGGAAGCACTAGGAGACATTTCCCGGTAAGAGAGGCTACTAAGGATAAACAACTAGATAGTCAGATCCCACACATACCAAGCATTTCAATAGCATACACACAATATGCTCGATATGTGCAAATACAACATGGCATCACAACATGACTCTACAACTCAAGTATTTTATTCAGTAGGATCCGAGGAGCGAGATATTACAAACATGGGTCTCACGACCCAACATTCAGAGCATACAAGTCAAAGCACAAGCGGAAGCTTAACATGTCTGAGTACAGACATCTAAAATGAAAAAGGCTGAGAAGCCTGACTATCTACCAGATCCTGCCGAGGGCACAAGATCGTAGCTGAGGTAACAAGCTAAACGTCGAAGTCCACGCGGAACTAGTAGCGAGACCGAAGTCTCTCTGCAAAACATAAAATAGGCAAACGTGAGTACAAATGTACCCAGCAAGACTTACATCAGAACTAACTACATATGCATCATTATCAACAAAGGGGATGGTGGGGTTTAACTGCAGCAAGCTAGCTTTGACTCGGTGGCTATCCTGAACTATGACTGCAAGTAACTCTTTTGAGGTGGGGCACACGAGTCCACATATTCACCAACCAATACACCACTATGGATCTGCTCCCGTCTCCCTACGAGAACGCCATCCATAGCACTCACACTTATCTTGCGCATTTTAAAGTATCCACTTTCACTTGTCTATGAACTATACAGGCAACCTAGAAGTCCTTTTCCGCGGACACGGCTATTCGAATAGATGATGTTAACCCTGCAGGGGTGTACTTATTCATACATGTTTCCACCACTTAGCGTCTGCGCACGACATGTGCTCGGCAGACTTCAAGCAAAAGCCGACGTGGGTGTAGACCATGACCTACCTAAACACTGAAGTCTCTAGTCCAGGTTTATCGCCTATTCGGGTTCCATCCATGAGGAGATCCGGCCAGAGTTTCGCTCACAGCCCCAAACGATGTGTGCAGGGTTCCCGAGACACCAAACGGGCGCCCGGTACACCATGCCACGTGCCTACCGCATCACAGCCCACCCCTCCAGTCAGCGCTGCGCATGGCCTCCAGCGTACTACAAACACCAGAAACTACTTGCAACTCCTGGATAGAGGACAAGGGTGATTAAGAAGTTGAGCGGGGTCATATTTCAGGGCCCAATGCATGGTAGTAGCTGAATCATGGATCACAAACACAGAACTCAGTTCCTAAGGACGGCTTCAATGAGACAACCCACCATGTACTCCTACATGGCCTCTCACCGCTACCTTTACCAAATCATGTTCACACACTTAGCTCGCACACAATAGGACATGTTCACACACCTCTGATTCATCCCCGATGAATCATACCTGACTCAACTCTAAGCAATAGGAGGCATGACAAACAAGCATGAATGAGTAGGCACATCAGGGCTCAAACAACTCCTACTCATGCTAGTGGGTTTCATCTATTTACTGTGGCAATGACAGGTCATGCAGAGGATAAAGGGGTTCAACTACCGCAGCAAGTAACAGTTGAATCGATGTTGTCCTAATGCAGTAAAAGAGAGCAAGAGCGAGAGAGTGGGTTTGTATCGGAATGAACAAGGGGGTTTTGCTTGCCTGGCTCTTCTGAAGATAGTATAGTTCTTCATCGGTGTCATCGATTACATCGTCGGTACACGTCTACTGAGAGGGGACAAGCACCGACAAACAAAGAAGAAACACCAATCAATGCAATGCACAATATGATGCATGCTATGACATGGCAGTAAGAATGTGTTTTGGGCTAATGCAACTAGCAGCAGATTAAATGGAGTTTGGTTTGAATCCAAGATTCAAATTCAAACTCCATATATGACATTTCAAATGCCATTAATTCAAATTGTTGTATACAGCAGCTTTAAGTTGTTCTAACATGCATGAAAATCGTACAGATGGATAGATTGGATTTTTCTGATCATTTTTCATATATAACTTGTTTGATTTGGAGCTACGGTTGATTTTCTATGATTTTTAGAAGTTTTGGATATTTTCTGAAATAAATAAATCATTTCTGATTTATTTTAAATCCCAGAGAATATTTACTACGTCAGCATGATGACATCATGACGTCAGCAGGTCAGCGCGGTCGTCCAGGTCAAACCTGACCACTGGGGTCCACAGGTCAGTGGCTGGGGCTGGTTAGTGTCGCCGACTTGTGGGGCCAGTCAACAACCACGTCAGCTTGGTCAAAGTTGATTCGTGGGCCCACTGAGGTTAATTAAAGCTAAACAGCAAATAAGCTACGTTTAATTAGACGGTGGGGCCCAGCTATCAGTGTCACTAAGCTTACTTAGTGGGACTGTTAGTGGCTCATGACGCCGCCACGTCAGCTCGCCGGAGTTGCGCCGGCGACGACCATAGGCGACGGCGGAGGTGCACCGTGCACTCGCTACGGAGCACCATTCGATGCACGGTTTGCTCCTATGGGTTCTTGGGTGTGAGCCGCATCCAAAGCAACAAACGGCAGCAGCTAGAGTGCACTACGGTGACGGCAGCGATGACAAGTGCGGCGGCCGGAGCTACGGGCATGTTCGGTTGGGCGCTAGGGGGCAAAGGAGGTCGAACGGGTGGGTGCGCCTGGCTCTTGGGAGCGTGCTGAGCACGGGGAAATGCTCAGGCGCAAGCTTCACTGGCTGCAGCGGCAGCGGCGACATGGACGGCATCGAGAAGCTCTCGGGGACGATGGCTAGAGGACGCGAGGGACGACGGGGCAAAGGGGAACCGGGTCAACGGCTCACCGCGGAGCTGCAGGGATGGTTAGCGGGCTCGGGGACGCGCCGGAGTGGCCGGATCGACGAAGAAGAGCGCCGGAGCCGAAGCTTGAAGACGAAGATGATGGCGGCTGCTCGGGGCCTCCGTGCTTCCTTCCTTCGGTGCAGAGGTGAATCGAGAGGTGGCGGAGCCTCTGGATAGCTCGGGAGGGGGGGGGGCAAGGCGATGGTGGTGGGCGCGGCGGCTCACGGCGGCATGCTCAGGCGTGTGAGGGGGAGAGCGAGGGAGAGAGACAGAGGAAAAGGGAGGGCACGGGGGGAGAGTGCGAGAGGGTCAGGGTAGTACGTGGCGGCTCCAGGAGCCTCTCCCGCGTCAGCGGAAGCAGGAGGTGGCCACGGCGTTTGGCCGCACGCGCCGGGCACGCGCCTCTCGTCCTCCTGGCGAGAGGAGGGGGATGACTGGCAGAGGGCCTAGTGGGCTGGGCCGGCACAGTGCTGGGCCAGGTGGCTGTGCGAGGTAGGCTGGCCCAAGTGGCTTCTCTCTCTCTCTCTCTCTCTCTCTCTCTCTTTTATTTCCTGTTTCCTATTTTCCTGCAGCTTTGTGGCTTTATTAAAAATACTAAATCAATCCCAAAAATCATGAAACTGATCAATGCCACTGTTTGAAATATAACCAACATCAAACATTTTAGTTTATGATTATTTGAGCATTTAAACTATTTATTAGCATTTAAATGCGCAAATGCAAATACTTTATGATTTAATTCAAAGCCCAATATGTCCTGCAAAAATATAACCCATTTTTGGTAGATGCTTTCACCTCAAACCAGAAATGTTGAACATTTTTAGAGGGCATTTTGAGTTCAATGAAAAAGATTTTATTTTGACCCTAGTTGAATTCATTTGGTGCTAGGGTTTAAGCATCCCCATTTCAAGTTTCATAAAATTTAAACATGATGCATGGATACTAATGAAAAGACAAGGAAGGCCTGAACTGGGGCTGTGACAACTCACGACTGTACGAATAAGCCGCCTGCTATGCCACAGACGTCTGAAGAAGTTCCACAACATTCTGGGTCTATATCGCTGCTGGAGACTCGCCCTCGATCGGAATAGCCGCCAGCCGTGTGGCCACAATGATCATATTGTCCACCGGGTTAGAATAATGGCCAGAGGGTGTTGGAACCCATTGAGGTGGGGTCAAATCCATACAAGGCAGGTCTGGCACACGTGGCTGGGCTGCCGCTCCGGTCCCTGGTGCCTCAGCTGCTCGGGCCACAATGGGCGGGTTAGTCGTTCCTGCCCCAGGTGTGTTAAAAAGATTCCGCCCCTCAATCTGCGAAGGCAGGCGGCTCATGTGCCTCCTTCGAAGAGCAACATTGGATGCATTCTGATCCAGACTCAGATGAAAAGCTTCTGCCCTTATCCGCTGTGACTCGGCCTCCATCGAAGCTCGCTCCATCGCCATCCTAGCATTCTCCGCATTAAGTTCCTCCTGGGCTTTAGCCACCTCATCTCGCACCTTTGCAACTTTTGCATTGTGCTGTACCTAATTTGCCAGAGTGACTTATGTGGCTAACAAGGTCGTCAAGGTGACCAAGAGTTTGGACAAAACCTGAGCCGACAGCCGGACTGAGCCGCTCGCCCCAACTACCGCAGTAGCCGTTGACCCGGACGTCATGGCAGCAACTGTTGATAAGTTTACCATTGGTTGTGTACCAGCCATAAAAATAGCAGCCCTGCTCGGCGGCTCACAGGGGTCTAGAATACTGTCACCATCGGAATAGCCCCCAAGCCCGCCATCCCGAAGCTGATAGATTGATTCAGTTTCTTTGGTCAATGACTCATCACCTGAATAGATGGCTCTCACCACCAGATACAGAACCTTCCTCAAGATCTGCCCCATGAACAAAGCCAACAAAGACATGCTTCCGGCCAGATTGAACCCCAGTGGGTCATGTTCGGTGAGCCGTTTCACCAATATCGGTGCAGGTGTCCGGTTCAGGCTCTGACTCGCCGATCTTGCCGATGAAGACATGAATTCCGCCGAAGGGGACACGGTACCCGTACTCGGTTGAGTCGACCTTGAGGCCCTAGCCAGCATCGTCGATGTAGATTTTGCCTCCGCAACTCTTAGTCATACGGACCATGGTGTACCCTTTGATCCCTGAGAAGTTGCCCTTCAAGAACTCGAAACCACCATGCTCTGGCCCCATGGTGGGCGCCAACTGTCGTGGTTTTGTCACGACAGATGCCCTTGCAAAAGGACTTAGGTGTGGAGCAATCACAATGTAGGTTAGCTCGAAGGGGCTGAACGGGAAAAAGGACACAGAGGTTTACCCAGGTTCGACCCCTCATGACGAGGTAAAAGCCTATGTCTTGCTTCTATCTGTATTGCTTGAGTTTTGATTACAAGGGAGCAATCACGCTTGACCTAGCTATCGATTAGTTGTTTCTTAAGTTAACCCGTCGCCAGGTCTCACCTTTATATACAGAGGTCGAGGCCCGGCGGCTTACAAGAGTCCGAGCGGATACACAATGTGACCAGCTCTGTTTCTAAGCCGCCTTGCCTTACCAGGCAAGTCAGCATCAGTCGGCTCACACTTCCGGGTCTTGGGCCATCACCAGGCCCGCTTCTTAAGCCGCAGTCTTCTTGCTTCATCTTCTTGGGCCTCTCCGACCTTCTTCATATTAAGTCGCCAACGGTGTAACCCGGTCCATCCTGGGCGGGTCACACCTTGGGGTTATATCCCCAACAATAACCATTTGAATCAGCTGGGAATTAATCTTCCAGTTGAGAGTTTATTGACAGAGTTCTTTAGTCACTTCCACCAA
This sequence comes from Triticum aestivum, assembly GCF_018294505.1. Taxonomy (NCBI): domain Eukaryota; kingdom Viridiplantae; phylum Streptophyta; class Magnoliopsida; order Poales; family Poaceae; genus Triticum; species Triticum aestivum. The sequence goes on from NC_057813.1 coordinate 277,413,983, forward strand.
GCTACAAATGCTTCTTGATGAACTATAATATGCAAGGGATGACGAAAATGATTCCCGAGCTCTTCGCAATGCTTAAGGCTGTGGAGGTAGAAATCAAGAAGGTGCATCAAGTATTGATGGTTAACAAGACCACTAGTTTCAAGAAAAAGGCAAGGGAAAGAAATGGAACTTCAATAAGAATGGCAAGCAAGTTACCGCTCCCGTGAAGAAGCCCAAAGCTGGACCCAAGCCTGAAACTGAGTGCTTCTACTACAAAGGGAATGGTCACTGGAAGCGGAACTGCCCCAAATACTTGGCAGATAAGAAGGGTGGAAAAGTGAACAAAGGTATATTTGATATACATCGTAGTAGCGCCTGGGTATTTGATACTGGTTCGGTTGCTCATACTAGTAACTTGAAATAGGAGCTGCAGAATAAATGGAGACTGGCTAAGGATGAGTTGACAATGCGTGTCGGGAATGGTTCCAAGGTCGATGTGATTGTTGTCAGCACGCTACCTCTACATCTACCTTCGGTATTAGTATTAGACCTTAATAATTGTTATTTGGTGCCAGCGTTGAGCACGAACATTATATTTGGATCTTGTTTAATGCAAGATGGTTATTCATTTAAATAAGAGAATAATGGTTGTTACCTATATGAGTAATATCTTTTACGGTCATGCACCTTAGATGAATGGTCTATTCTTGTTGAATCTCGATTGTAGTGATACACATATTCATAATATTGATGCCAAAAGATGCAAAATTGATAATGATAGTGCAACATACTTGTGGCACTGCCGTTTAGGTCATATTGGTGTAAAGCGCATGAAGAAACTTCATGCGGATGGACTTTTGGAATCACTTGATTATGAATCATTTGATACTTGCGAACCATGCCTCATGGGTAAGATGACTAAAACTCCGTTCTCCGGAACAATGGAGCAAACTAATGACTTATTGGAAATAATACATACTGCTGTATGCGGTCCAATGAGTGTTGAGGCACGCGATAGGTATCATTATTTTCTAACCTTCACAGATGATTTAAGTAGGTATGGGTATATCTACTTAATGAAACACAAGTCTGGAACATTTGATAAGTTCGAAAAATTTCAGAGTGAAGTGGAGAATCATCGTAACAAGAAAAAAAAGTTTCTACGATCCGATCGTAGAGGTGAATATTTGAGTTACGAGTTTGTCCTTCATTTAAAACATTTTGGAATTGTTTCACAACTCATGCCACCTGGAACAGCACAACGTAATGGTGTGTCTGCACATCGTAACCGTACTTTATTAGATATGGTGCATTCTATGATGTCTCTTACCAATTTGCTTTATCATTTTGGGGTTATGCATTAGAGATAGCTGCATTCACGTTAAATAGGACATCGTCTAAATCCATTGAGACGACACCGTATGAACTTTGGTTTGGCGAGAAACATAAGCTGTCATTTCTTAAAGTTTGGGGATGTGACACTTATGTCAAAAGGCTTCAACCTAATAAGCTCGAACCCAAATTGGAGAAGCGCGTCTTCATAGGATACCCTAAAGAAACTATTGGGTACACCTTCTACCACAGATCCAAAGGCAAGATTTTTGTTGCTAAGAATGGGTAATTTCTAGAGAAGGAGTTTCTCTTGAAAGAAGTGAGTGGGAGGAAAGTAGAACTTTATGAGGTAATTGTACCTTCTCTTGAATTGGAAAGTAGCACATCAGAGAAAACCATTCCCGTGATGCCTACACCAACTAGAGAGGAAGCTAATGATGATGATCATGAAACTTCGGATCAAGTTACTACTGAACTTTGTAGGTCTACCAGAACACGTTCTGCACCAGAGTGGTACGGTAATCCTGTCCTGGAAGTCATGTTGTTAGACAATGGCGAACCTACAAACTATGAAGAAGCTATGATGAGCCCAGATTCCGACAAATGGCTTGAGGCCATTAAATCTAAGATAGGATCTATGTATGAGAAGAAAGTGTGGACTTTGGTGGACTTGCCCGATGATTGGCAAGGCATTGAGAATAAGTGGATCTTCAAGAAGAAGACGAACGTTGATGGTAATATCACTGTCTACGAAGCTCGACTTGTCGCAAAAGGTTTTCGACAAGTTCAAGGGATTGACTACGATGAGGCTTTGTCACCCGTAGCGATGCTTAAGTCTGTCCGAATCATGTTAGCAATTGCTGCATTTTATGATTATGAAATCTGGCAAATGGACGTCAAAACTACATCCCTTAACAGATTTCCTGAAGAAGAGTTTTATATGATGCAACCAGATGGTTTTGTCGATCCTAAAGGTGCTAACAAAGGGTGCAAGCTCCAACGATCCATTTATGCACTGGTGCAAGCATCTTGGAGCTGGAATATACGCTTTGATGATGTGATCAAAGCATATGGTTTTATACAGACTTATGGTGAAGCCTGTATTTACAAGAAAGTGAGTGGGAGTTGTGTAGCATTTCTGATGTTATATGGATGACATATTACTGATTGCAAATGATATAGAATTTCTAGATAGCATCAAAGGATACTTGAATAAGAATTTTTCAATGAAATACCTCGGTGAAGCTACTTATATATTGGGCATCAATATCTATAGGGATAGATCGAGACGCTTAATAGGACTTTCACAAAGCACATACCTTAACAAAGTTCTGAAGATGTTGAAACTGGACTAGTCAAAGAAAGGGTTCTTTCCTATGTTGCAAGGTGTGAAATTGAGTCAGACTCAAAGTCCGACCATGACAGAAGATAGAGGGAAAATAAATGTCATTCCCTATGCCTCAGCCATAGGTTCTATTATGTATGCCATGCTGTGTACCAGACCTGATGAGTGCCTTGCCACAAGTTTGGCAGGGAGGTACCAAAGTAATCCTGGAGTGGATCACTGGATAACAGTCAAGAATAGCCTGAAGTACGTGAAAAGGATCATGGACATGTTTCTCGTTTTTGGAGGTGACGAAGAGCTTGTCATAAAGGGTTACATCGATGCTAGCTTCACACAGATCCGGATGACCCTAAGTCACAAACCGGATATGTATTTATATTGAATGGTGGAGCTGTCAATTGGTACAGTTCCAAGTAGAGCGTCATGGCAGGATCTACATGTGAAGCAGAGTACATAGCTACTTCAGAAGCAACACATGAAGGAGTTTGGATGAAGGAGTTCATATCCGACCTGAGTGTAATACCCAGTGCATCGGGTCCAATGACAATATTTTGTAACAACACTGGAGCAATTGCCTTGGCAAAGGAATCCGGGTTTGACAACATAACCAAACACATCAAGAGATGCTTCAATTCCATTCGTGAAAAGGTCAAGGATGGAGACATATAAATTTGCAAAATACATACGGATCTGAATGTGGCAGACCCATTGGCTAAACCTCTTCCGTGGGCAAAACATGATTAGCACCTAGACTCCATGGGTGTTAGATTCATTACAATGTAATCTAGATTATTGACTCTAGTGCAAGTGGGAGACTGATGGAAATGTGCCCTAGAGGAAATAATAAAGTTGTTATTATTATATTTCCTATTCATGATAAGGTTTTATTATTCATGCTAGAATTTTAGTGATCGGAAACTTAAATACATGTGTGGATACATAAACAAATACCGTGTCCCTAGTGAGGCTCTACTAGACTAGCTCGTTGATCAAAGATGGTTAAGGTTTCCTAACCATGGACATGTGTTGTCACTTGATAATGGGATCACATCATTAGAAGAATGATGTGATGGAAAAGACCCATCCGTTAGCTTAGCATATGGTCGTTCAGTTTATTGCTACCGCTTTCTTAATGGCAAATACATATTCCTTCGACCATGAGATCATACAACTCCCGGATACCGGAGTAATACCTTGTGTGCTATCAAACGTCACAACATAACTGGGTGATCAAAAAGATGCTCTATAGGTATCTACGAAGGTGTCTGTTGAGTTGGCATAGATCGAGATTGGGATTTGTCACTCCATGTATCGGAGAGGTATCTCTGGGCCTTCTCGGCAATACACATCACAAGAAGCCTGAACGCAAAGTGACTAAGGAGTTAGTTACGAGATGATGTATTACGAAATGAGTAAAGAGACTTGCCAGTAACGAGATTAAACTAGGTATGGAGATGCCGATTGTCCTCGGGTAAGTAACATATCGACACACAAAGGGAACTACGTATGTTTTCATAAAGGTTCGACCAATAAAGATCTTCATAGAATATTGATTATACCCAAGTGCAGGGAGTCGCGTAGCAATTTCCAAAGGTGGAAGTGATAAGCATGGAGTGTCGAACCCACAAGGAGCTAAAGGTAAGATCAATATTCTCCCAAGTCCTATCTGCCACTGATACGACTCTACGTACACCGAACGTTTGCTTCCAACTAGAAACGAGAATAAAACTACTTTGTGGGTATGAGGAGGATAGCTTTGCATGATATCAGAGAGCTAATATATAAAAGTAGGTGTTGTTATCATAAATTTAGAATATATTACAAAATATTATAAATAGCGAGTGTGGAATAATGATGGGTTGGTGTGCGGATTTATCTTAGGCAATTGTTAACAAGATTGGTAATCATTATTGCAATTTCATATGAGGGAGAGACATAAGCTAACATGCTTTATCTTCTTGGATCATATGCACTTATGATTGGAACTCTAGCAAGCATCTACAACTACTAAAGATCATTAAGGTTAAACCTAACCATACATTAAAGTATCAAGTCCCCTTTATTCCCATATGCCATGACCCACTTATCCGTGTTTGTGTTTCAGTCACTCACGCAACGCAGATAATAAGCAAACCATGAACATATTGCAAACCCTACAACAGGGATCACTCACATTTGCGTGATACGAAGGGCACCATAGGACATCACCAATAATAAAACATACAACTCAAACCAATCTAGATCATCAATCAACCCAAATACAAAGGAAATCTACTCGAAACATCATAGGATGGCAACACATCATTGGATCATAATATGTGGCATAAAGCACCATGTTCAAGTAGGGGATTGCAGTGGGGTGCGGGAGAGTGGACCGCGTAATAGAGATGAGGATGGTGATGTTGATGAAGACGATCACCCCGGCGATGATTCCCCTCCCGATGGTACTCCGGCGCCACCGAGAGAGAGAGAGGAGGAGAGGTTCCCCCCTTGTGCTTCCTCCTCCATGGCCTCCCCCTGGATGGGGAGAGGTTCTCCCTCTGGTCCTTGGCCTTCATGGCGATGTTGACCCCTCCGAGATCCTCCCCCATGGCCTCCGGTGATGATGGCCCCCTCTAGCGCGGTGCCGGAGAGGGCCTAGATTGATTTCTCCTGGTTCTGGAGGCTTCCGGCGGCGGAACTTCCGATCTCTCCTCTGCTCTGGGGTTTTTAGGATTTATAGGAGGGGTTGGCGTCGGTTTCACGTCAAGGGGGCCCACGAGGAGTCCACTAGGTAGGAGCACCCCCCCCCCGGGGGGGGGGGGTAGGGCACGCCCTCCACCCTCGTGGTGGCCTCGGGACTCCCCTCCAGTAGCTTTTTGTTCCAGTATTTTTTATATTTTCCAAAAATATTCTCCGTTGATTTTCAACGCATTCCGAGAACTTTTATTTCTGCACAAAAACAACAGCACAGTAGTTCTGCTGAAAACATTGTCAGTCCGGGTTAGTTCTAATCAAACATACCAAAATCATGTAAAAGTATTATAAACATGGAATGAATACTTCATAAATTACAGATACGATGGAGATGTATAAGCATCCCCAAGCTTAATTCCTGCTCGTCCTCGAGTAGGTAAATGATAAAAGAAATAATTTATGAAGTGTGAATGCTAGAAAGTGCACATGTTTGATCAATGATAATTTCAGTCACCTTTTCTAGCATCATTATATATCATAACAGTAGCTCAACTCATAAAACTTCTCATGATCAAGTAACAAGCTATTCACATGTTAAAGTATAGATCATAAAATTTCTTGAAAACTAACAAACTATGTTCTCGGTCATCGAACAATTGCAATTCATCTTATTTTCAAGAAGGGTCTATGTAAGAGCTTTGATTTAGCAAATTCCACATACTCAACTATCATTTAATCTTTCACAATTGCTAACACTCATGTGATATTTATGGGTTCAAAGTTTTAATCGGACACAGAGAATGATAGGGGCTTATAGTTTTTGCCTCCCAACCTTTTACCTCAAGGGTAATGTCAACAATAATACTTTATGAAAACCTACATCCAAATGGATATATATCCCGATCGCTCCAACACAAAGTGCTTGCCAAAGGAAAAAGTGTAAAAAGGAAAGGTGATGATCACCAAGACTCTTGTATAAGGGTAGAAGATAAAAGTAAAAGATAGGCCCTGCGCAGAGGGAAGCAGAGGTTGTCATGTGCTTTTATGGTTGGATGCACAAAATCTTAATGCAAAAGAACGTTACTTTGTATTGCCGCTTGTGATAAAGACCTTTATTACACAGTCTGTCGCTTTTATTTCTTCCATATCACAAGTTCGTATAAAGCTTATTTTCTTCACACTAATAGATCATACATATTTAGAGAGAAATTTTTGTTGCTTGCACCCATGACAACTTACTTGAAGGATCTTACTCAATCCATAGGTAGGTATGGTGGTGTCTCATGGCAAAACTGGTTTAATGGATGTTTGGAAGCACAAGTAGTATTTCTACTTGGTGCAAAGAATTTGGCTAGCATGAGAGGGAAATGCAAGCTCAACATGTTGGATGATCCAAGACAATATAACTTCTATTCGGATATAAGAAAACATAACCCATTAAGTTGTCTTCCTTGTCCAACATCAAATTTTTAGCATGTCATATTTTAATGACTGCTCACAATTACAAAAGATGTCCAAGATAGTATATTTATATGTGAAATATATCTTCCTTCAATATTCTTTCATGAATTGTTCAAGTGACCAATAGTCCATTTGCTAACTTTCAATAAATTTACCACCTATACTTATTACGTGTGAAGTCATTACTCCCCATGGTATAAGCATATGAAACATATAGAAATTCAGATTTATGATATTCAATTCATTTAACCATTTACTCATAGGATATACGTGAAGCACGTGAGTAAATATCAAACTACTCCAAAAAGATATAAGTGAAGGACAATGAGTAGTCAAATGAGTAACTAGCCATGGGAGGATTCTCTCTCATTCAAGATTTCAGATCCAAAATAGCAAGTAAAATTGAAAATACTCTCCAAGCAAATCACATATCATGTGACGAATAAAAATATAGCTCCGAGTAAGGTATACCGATGGTTTCGAAGACGAAAGAGGGGATGCCTTCCGGGGCATCCGCAAGCTTAGGCGCTTGAGTCTTCCTTGAATATTACCTTGGGGTGCCTTGGGAATCCCCAAGCTTAGGGTATTTCCACTCCTTATTCTCCTCATATCGATATCTCACCCAAAACTTGAAAACTTCAATCACACAAAACATAACGGAACTTTGTGAGATGGGTTAGTATGATAAAGAGTAAATCATTCACTTTGGCACTGTCAAAGACAAGATTCATAATTGTTCTCACAGAATTCCTACTGTAACATATCATTTCTACAATTTATATTGAGCAATATAAGCCGTAGAAACTAGAAAACTAGCAAACTATGCATTGAAAACAGAATCTGCCAGAAACAGAACAGTTTGTAATGATCTGAAAGCAACCATACTTATGCTACTCCAAAAATTCTGAAAAATTAGGACAACATGGGAAATTTGTATATCAATCTTGTGTCAGAATTTCAGATCAAAAGCGCGCTTCTGTGATTTTCTAAGATTCTGGCAATGAGTGCAAAAGTTTCTGTTTTTCAGCAAGATCAAATCAACTATCATCACAAGTCATCCCAAAGGTCTTACTTGGCACTTTATTGAAACAAAAGCTATAAAACATTATTACTACAGTAGCTTAATCATGTGAACACACAAAAATAGTAAGGATAAATATTGGTTGTCTCCCAACAAGCGCTTTTCTTTAATGCCTTTCTAGCTAGGCATGATGATGTCAATGATGCTCATTTGAAAGATAAGAATGAAAACATAACGAGAGCATCATGAAGCATATGACTAGCACATTTAAGTCTAACCCACTTCCTATGCATAGGGATTTTGTGAGAAAACAATTTATGGGAAAAAGAATCAACAAGCATAGGAAGGCAAAACAAGCATAACTTCAAAACTTTAAGCACATAGAGAGGAAACTTGATATTATTGCAATTCCAACAAGCACATATTCCTCCCTCGTAATAATTTTCAGTAGCATCATGAATGAATTCAACAATATAACCATCACATAAAGCATTATTTTCATGATCTACAGGCATAGAAATTTTACTACTCTCTGCATGAGTAAAATTCTTCTCATTCGGAATAGTGGGAGCAAACTCAACAAAATAACTATCATGTGAGGCATAATCCAATTGAAAATTAAAATCATGATGACAAGTTTCATGGTTAACATTATTCTTTATAACATACATGTCATCACAATAATCATCATGGATAGTAACTTTGTTCTCATAATCAATTGGACCTCTTCCGAAATAGTGGAATAATTACTAAATAAAGTCAAGACCTCTCCAAATCCACTTTCATAAATATCACACTAAGATTCAACACCCTCCAAAATAGTGGGATCATTACTTCCTAAAGTTGACACTCTTCCAAACTCACTTTCGATGATAGTTTTATTCGTACTCCAAAAGATATAAGTGAAGCACATGAAGCATTCTATAAATCAATGAAGGGCTATCTCATACTAGCATGGTCCTTAAAGAAAAGGAAAAACACAAAGGACACAAATCATGTGAACAAAACAAAAACCAAGCTATACCGATAATTATTGAAGAAGAAAGATGGGATGCCAACCGGGGCATCCCCAAGCTTAGATGCTTGAGTATCCTTGAAATACTTACTTGGGGTGCCTTGGGCATCCCCAAGCTTGAACTATTGCCTCTCTTTATTCTTCTCACATCGGTAACTCCTCGTTCTTCGAACTATTCATCCACACAAAACTTAACAAAAACTTTGTGAGATCCGTTAGTATAATAAAGCAAATCACTACCTTTAGGTACTATTGTAAACTCATTCCAATTTCATATTAGCATTGTATCTATTGTATTCAAACTTCACCATGGTTCATACCCCCAATACTACCCGTAGATTCATCAAAATAAGTGAACAACACATAGAAAACAGAATCTGTCAAAAATAGGACAATCTGTAGTAATCTGAAAACTTCGTATACTTCTATAACTCCAAAAATTCTAAACAATTAGGACAATCTAAACAAATTGTATACAAGTATTGTGCAAAAAGTTTTAGACCCGTTTGACTTTCCAGTAAAATATGTAAAAATTAACGTGCTACAACCAAAGTTTCTACTTCTTTGCACTGCACATAGTAAACAAGCAATCTAATCATTGTAAAACCAAAGCTTGGCACATTATTTTTATAATACAATGGATATATACAAGGGGATAATTATTTATGAGAAACTTCCATGAAAAATCCTACATGGTTTCCATGAGCATGAACACAAGTGTTCAAGGTCGCCCTAACTTCTCCAATGCATAACTTTCCAATCACCTATCTTTTTGAAAAAAACTATTTAGGCATAAGAGGCAAGTAATTTTTTTTGTATTTTCATTTTTTAATTTTTTTGTATGTTTTATCCACAACTAAGAAAAAAAAAAGAAAAAAAACTACCTAGTGAAGAAAGCAAACAAGCACACACGAGAATATCAACCCCACGCTATTGCTCCCTGTCAATGGCGCCAAAAAAGAGCTTGATAATCCCCAAGTGTAGGGAATCATTGTAGCAATTTCAAAAGGTGGAAGTGATAAGCATGGAGTGTCGAACCCACAAGGAGCTAAAGGTAAGATCAATATTCTCTCAAGTCCTATCTACCACTAATACGACCCTACGTACACCGAACATTGGCTTCCAACTAGAAACAAGAAATAAAACTATGTTGTGGGTATGAAGAGGATAGCTATGCATGATATAGGAGAGCTAAAATATAAAAGTAGGTGTTGTTCTCATAAAGTTAGAATATATTACTAAATATTATAAATAGCGAGTGTGAAATAATGATGGGTCAGTGTGCGGAATTATCTTAGGCAATTGTTAACAAGATCGGTAATCATTATTGCAATTTCATGTGAGTGAGAGACATAAGCAAACATGCTTTCTCTTCTTGGAGCATATTCACTTATGATTGGAACTCTAGCAAGCATCCACAACTACTAAAGATCACTAAGGTAAAACCCAACCATAGCATTAAAGTATCAAATTCCCTTTATTCCCATACGCCATGACCCACTTATCCGTGTTTGTGTTTCAGTCACTCACGCAATGCAGACAATAAGCAAACCATAAACATATTGCAAACCCTACAACGGGGATCCCTCACGCTTTCACGACACGGAGGGCACCATAGGACATCACCAATAATAAAACATACAACTCAAACCAATCGAGATCATCAATCAACCCAAAGACAAAGGAAATCTACTCAAAACATCATAGGATGGCAACACATCATTGGATCATGAAATGTGGCATAAAGCACCATGTTCAAGTAGGGTATTACAGCCGTGTGCGGGAGAGTGGACCGCGTAAAGGAGATGAGGATGGTGATGATGATGGTGATGTTGATGAAGACGATCACCGCGGCGATGATTCCCCTCCCGAAGGCACTCCCGACGCCATTGAGAGAGAGGAGGAGAGGCTCTCCCCCTTGTGCTTCCTCCTCCATGGCCTCTCCCCTAGATGGGGAGAGGTTCTCCCTCTGGTCCTTGGCCTTCATGGCGATGATAGCCCGTCCGAGATCCACCCCCATGGCCTCCGATGATGATGGCCCCCTTTAGCAGGCTGAAGAGGGCCTAGATGATTTCTCTTGGTTCTGGAGGCTTGCGACGGCGGAACTTCCAATCTCTCCTCTGTTCTGGTTTTTTTAGGATTTATAGGAGGGGTTGGCATCGGTTTCACGTCAAGGGGGCCCACAGGGAGTCCACGAGGTAGGAGCACCCTACGGGGGGGGGGGGGGGTAGGGCGAGCCTCCACCCTCATGGTGGCCTCGAGACTCCCCTCCGGTAGCTTTTCATTCCAGTATTTTTTATATTTTCCAAAAATATTCTCTGTTGATTTTCAGCACATTCCGAGAACTTTTGTTTTTGCACAAAAACAACACCATGGTAGTTCTGCTGAAAACAGCGTCAGTCCGGGTTAGTTCTAATCAAATCATACCAAAGTCGTGTAAAAATATTATAAACATGGCATGAATACTTCATAAATTATAGATACATTGGAGACGTATCAAATATGTAGGAACCAATATGGGCATCCAGGTCCTGCTATTGGTTATTGAACGGAGATGCGTCTTGGTCATGTCTTCATCATTCTCGAACCCGTAGGGTACGCACGCGTAACGTTCGTTGACGATATAATATTATATGAGTTATGTGAGTTGGTGACCGAATGTTGTTCGGTGTCCCGGATGAGATCACAAACACGACGACGAGCTCTGGAATGGCCCGTAGGTAAAGATTGATATATAGGCCGATGCTATTTGGTCACCAGGAAGGTTTCGAAATGTATCGGGTAGTCATCGGATCATCAGAAGGGGTTCTAGGAGGCCCCGGGAGTTTAATGGGCCAAATGGGCTGACAAGGGAGTGCACACCAGCCCACATGTGGCTGGTGTGCATCCACCTCATGGCGCCAGCCCTAGGGAAGGAAAGGGAGAGGGCTAGCCCCTCTTGCCTTTTCTCCCGCATGAGAAAAAGGAAAGGGGGTGGGGGGGCGCCACCCCCTCCCGCCTTCTCCCAGGCGACCGAAAAGGAAGGCGGGCGCCATAGGGCAGGCGCCCAAGGGGGCCGACGACAACCCTTGGGTCGCGCCCTGGCTGCCCCTCCTCCCCCACCTGTATATATGAGAGGGAGGGGGAGCCACACAACCCACAACCATACACAAGCCGTGTGCGGCATCCCTCTCCCCGGTTCCATTCTCCGTCTAGTTTTTATGTAGTGCACGGCGAAGCCCTGTGGAACAATTTCACCACCACCGTGATCATGCCGTCGTGCTATCGTCATCTACTACTTCTCCCATCTTGCTGGATCAAGAGGCAAGGATGCCATCGAGCTGAACGTGTGCTGAACGCGGAGGTGTTGTACGTTTGGTACTTGATCGGTTGGATCATGAAGGTGTACGAATACATCAACCACGTTGATAAATGCTTCCGCTAAACGGTCTACGAGGGTACATAGACATACTCTCCCCTCTTGTAGCTATGCATCTCCATGGATAGATCTTGTGTGTGCGTAGAATTTTGTTGTTTTCCATGCAACATTCACCAACACCTTCTACCTTCACGTTGCCGTCCCAGACGCCTACGACGGATTGGGGCGGAGGTGACCAACTTCCTCGTCGCTCTACTGGGCCACCACAATGACATGATGTGGACCGCCGCAGGCCAAGCCCCCGGTGCTGCGATGTCCAAGGGTGGCGCTGCGATGTCTAAGGACGGCGCAACAACATCCAAGAACGACGTGGCGAAGAATGCATCTAGGCCATCACAATATGGACGCAATATGCTTCCTCAATATGTTGGCGACTCTGGTCGACATCATGACAAGAACCCTGAGCATCGTTCTCCAGATGCTCATGGGAAACTACCATGCTAACCTGCCGGCGAAAATCGACCACGGCAGCAGCCGCTGGATGGAGCTCCTTCTGGCTCTGTTAGGAGTCGAGATCCATCTTGTTCTTTGCGCCTTGTCATGCCAAGCACGCCGGCGAAGGCCATGGCGCAATCTCAACTGTTGCTGAACTTCCATGTAGCACCAGAGAATATGGATAAGTGGAGAGCCACCATCCAGAGTCTCATCAGTTTCACCAACAATGACAGAGCGCAATAGGCGGGACCTTCACGACAGCAACCAACGGCGCCAGCAAGAGCTGCTGGCGAACGAACTAGAGGCTCTGCACCAATAGTGCAATCTCCTCCCCAGCAACTGCGGCAAACCTTGTAAAACTGGTCCGCAGGACGAGGTGTCCATGGCATCATCTAAGCCCCGGAGTCACCAAGACCAACACTGGGTACTACAAGATTGACGATTTGAAGACACCTGCACGACCATCGAGCAGCACCGGGAAGCACGATGTCAGTCAGATGACCGTGCTGGGCCAGCAGTGAATGAGCCTGCGCTAGGGTATCCTGGGTGCCTACCATACGATGTGGGTTGCCCGACATTTACTGTGAGCTGTTGCAAGTTTGCTGGCCCTCTTCTCGGAGCTTCAAGCCAGACTCGCCGGATAAGTATGACGGCAAGCTCAACCCACCAGAGTTCCTCGGCATCTACAATATAGTTGTGCAAGCTACAGGAGGTAGAGATGAGAAGGTTCTCGTCAAATACTTTCCATTGGTGCTCAAGCCCAACGTGAGGTCTTGGTTGATGAACTTTTCGGAGGGTTCAATCTCATCCTGGGTAGATTTCTGCCATCAATTTGTTGCTACTTATCACGGAGGCCACAAGCTTCCCAGTTAGGCCAGTGATTTGCATGTGCTTCCACAGAGGGATGGTGAGTCCCTCCACAAATATATTCAGATATTTGGTCATGTGCACCACAATATCCTAGATGTTCACCCTGCCGATGTTATTGTTGCTTTCCACACTATCATGCACAATTGGAGGATGCGGGAAGACTTGAACATCGAGCAGGTAAAGGGCATTGGTGCGCTATACACTCTTGTTGACAAGTGTGCACGTGCTGAAGAAGGGAGGCGACTTCCTAGGGAGGATGCAGGGGCCATTGTTGATTCAGAGGATGATGATGCATCTGCCCCGAAGAATAAAAGCTAGAAGCGCAGTCGCAAGCGCAAAGGCAAAGCAGTGCTAGCCATTTAAGGGTTTGGACACACCGTCAAGAAGCCCAAGACCAAGAATGCCGGCAAGGAGGTTGCCGTTTGCACATGTGGTCATGTGGCTGCTGCCGGCGAGAAGACCAATGGTCCATACTGCAAGATCCACCGCACTGCTGGCCACGATTTCCAGGAGTGTCTACAAGTTGAGCAACTTGCTAAAAAGCAGAAGCAAGAATACGAGAACCGCGATAAGGAGAAGGGACAGAATGGTGCCAGTGGGTCCGGCAAGGAGAACCGTGGCCGACATGTGTCCTTCATCGTTCATGTGTCTGTCCCTTCGGGGAAATGTCACGCTTTGTTCCTTTAATAACTTCTAGCTTGCTACGACTTGGGTTCATACGTTGATGATCGACACGTTTGTTGCTAGGTCATGTATGACTGTCCCTGTAAGTTAGCACACCTTGGGTTTACGACTAGTCATGTCGGCCCGGGTTCTCTGTCATATGGATGCTAGCGACACTATCTACATGAGCCAAAAGGCGCAAACGGTCCCGGGCAAGGTAAGGTGGCACCCGTGGGAATACCATGCATGAGGCCGCAAAGTGATATGATGTCTTACATGCTAGATCGGTGTGACTTAGTATCGGGGTCCTGACTACGAGTGATCAATGTTTTGGGCCATATTACAGACCATATAAGATCTGGCCCGTTAATAGCCTGCAATACTTTGGCCCAAATTACTACCCATATAAGATCTGACCCGTTAACAGACTGCCATGTTTGGGCCCAATTATGGCCCATATCGGATTTGGTCCGTTAACAGGCACTATGCTTTCGGGCCCATTGAGGGCCTGATTTGCACTTTGGCCTCTTAACTGCCCATTTAACAATTTGGCCTGATATTAGTTTCGGCCTATTAGCGACACTTGGTACATAAGGGCCGTTGTCGGCCCGGTTTCACTTTCGGCCATTTAACGACCCTTGCTGCATCTGGGCCAATTTTTGGTCCGAAGTGACTTTTGGCCTCTTAACAGCCCATAGCCTTCATGGATAAATTTTAGCCCAACCTGCCTATCGACCCTTTAAAGGCATGTGATAAATTTGGGCCTAATTATGGGCTGCTTTGCATCCGGCTTGCTTATAGCCCATCATGTGATTGGCCCAACCAAGGCCCAACTATATTTTGGCCAAATAATGGCCCGTCATGTCATTGGGCCAATCATGGGCCAAGGTATATTTAGGCTTGTTCTCGGCCCGTGAATTGTTCAGCACAATTCGGGCCCAATCTACTTTTTAGCCTGTTAAAAGCCCAATTTATTTTCTGCCCAACTAAGGAAAGCTGTTTACTCGGCCTATTAAAGGCCCAAAAATAATAGTGAGCCAGTTTAAGTCAGGGCCTGCTAATGGCTCGGGATGATTATGTGTCCATGTTCCAGCCCATTTATAGCGATTAGCAGGCCGACTAGTTTTAGTATCGTGTTTTTTATATAAACCTAACGTTTTGGCCCATTGCGCTCCATCGAAGCTTGCAGACTTTTTAGAGAGCGACGATAACACATACAGTAATTAAATTATAGTATCATAACAAAGAATAAACCTAGACTATACAACAAAGAAATTATGACATATTAGATCCACTAGGCATCAAAGTTCGCCGCCAGTGATAATAAAGCGCAACCAGACAATATATTACATACACTGGGCATCAAAGGTCATCACCAGTGCAAATAAACATGCCAACAAATTAATATACAGAACTGACATCACTTCAAGACAGCTCAAGAAAGGTTAGCCATGCCCAAGAGCTGCACTACAAGCATCGTAACAAGCTAAGGAGACTGAGCTTGTTTGACGCTTATATCCTCCAACTTAAGATGCATATGACATCAATAAATGTCCTGTACTTCTGGTTAACCTCACATAGATATTGGAGTTCCATTCAGAGTTGAGTTGAAGCATGTCTTTCAGCATGAATTTGATCCTGAAGAAGTCGAATAGATTCAGGCCGTGACTTCAGCGAGCTTGTGTCACTGCTATTAGCGAGTAGCTTCGACACTACATTAAGAAATGACTTTGGTATTGTATCGCTACCCCCAAAATGTGTTGCCTTCTTTCCTGCAATACATGTTAGAGGAACAAGCAACAGTTTCGTCTCACTATCATTCTGGCAGTTCTTCATAGCGTTAGTAATATCACCCTGAAAGAGAAACAGGTAGATAGATAACACGTTTTGCATGTATAAGCATCAGTGCTATTAATTCATCACATTTCTTAGTGGTAAATAAAGCGACACAGTTTAAAATAGCATTAACATAATAGACCTTGTTCATAGTTAAGACATGGCAAGAAATGGCATTGTGCAGGAGCGACCAACTTCACCACATGCTACTTGTTGATCTTGCGTTGGTTTCTCTTGAAGAGGAAAGGGTGATGCAGCAAAGTAGAGATAAGTATTTCCCTCAGTTAATAACCAAGGTATCAATCGAGTAGGAGGAACACACAAGTCTCCAATGATAGCACCTACACAAACAAACAACTAATTCCACCCAACACGATAAAGGGGTTGTCAATCCCTTCACGGTAACTTGCAAGGATGAGATCTGATAGAGAAAGGTATAAAAGATAAATAAAAGTGCAAAATAAAGTAAAGGTAAATAAATTACAGCAAGGTATTTTTGGGTTATGGGTTTTATAGATCTGAAAATGATATGATAAGAATATGGACCCGGGGGCCATAGTTTTTACAAAAGGCTTCTCTCTTGAAAGAACGCGTACGGTGGGTAGGCAAATTACTGTTGAGCAATTGATAGAAAAGCGAATAATTATGACCATATATAAGACAATGATCATGAACATAGGCATCACGTCTGTGATAAGTAGACCAACTCCTGCCTGCATCTACTACGATTACTCCATAAATCGACTGCTATCCAGCATGCATCTAGTGTATTAAGTTAACAAGAACGGAGTAACTCCTTAAGCAAGATGACATGATGTAGAGGGATAGATCCAATCAATATGAATAAACCCCACCTTTTATCTTTAATGGCAAATATACATATATGTGTCATGTCCCTTTCTGTCACTGGGATTGAGCACCGCAAGATTGAACCCATTACAAAGCACCTCTCCCATTGCAAGAAATATCAATCTAGTTGGCCAAACCAAATCAATAGATCAGAGAGAAATACAAAGCTATCTTAATCTTGCAGAGAAGAGTTCAGAGAAGACTCAAATAATATTCATAGATAATCTGATCATAAACCCACAATTCATTGGATTTCAACAAATGCACCCCAAAAGAGATTACATCAAATAGATCTCCAAGAACATCGAGGAGAACATTGTGTTGAAGATCAAAGAGAGAGAAGAAGACAACTAGCTACTAGTTATGGACCCGTAGGTCTATTGTAAACTACTCCACATCATCTGAAGGGCAACAAGGTTGATATAGAGGCCCTCCGTGATCGAATCCCCCTCCGGTAGAGTACTGGAACAGGTCTCCAGATGGGATCTCACGAGGACAGAAACTTGCAACAACGAAAAAGTATTTTTGGTGTGCCCTCTGGTATACGGGAAATATTTGGGTATTTATGGAGCTGAGATTAATGTTAGAGGAGCCTTGAGGGACCCTCAATCTCATAGGGCGCGCTCTCCGCCATAGGGTGCACCTGGTGAGCTTGTGGCTCACCTGTGGCCCTTCTGGCCTCCTCCCAAAGCTTCGTAGGTGTCTTGCTAAGAAAAATAGGAAAAAAGTTTTATTCTGTTGGGTATTGATTTTCTGTAGAAGACAAAAACAAGGAAAAAACGACAACTATCACTTGGCGCTAGGTTAATAGGCTAGACCCAAAAAATGATATAAAATAGCATAATAATGCATATAAAACATCCAAGATGGATAATATAATAACATGGAACAATCAAATATTATAAATACGTTGGAGACGTCTCAAGCAGCCCCAAGCTTAATTCCCGCTTGCTCTCGAGTAGGTAAATGATAAAAACAGAATTTTTGATGTGGAATGCTACCTAACATGTTTATCAATGTAATATTTCTTTATGTGGCATGAATATTCAGATCCATAAGATTCAAAACAAAAGTTTAATATTGACATAAAAACAATAATACTTCAAGCATGCTAAAAATCAATCATGTCTTCTCAAAATATGATCGCTAAAGAAAGTTAACCCTACAATATCATATAATCTTGTCATGTTCTATCTTCATCACACAAAGTATTTATCATGCACAACCCCGACGACAAGCCAAGCAATTGTTTCATACTTTTGACATTCTTAAGCTTTTTGAACTCTCACGCAATACATGAGCGTGAGCCATGGATATAACACTATAGGTAGAATAGAATATGATGGTGGAGGTTGTGTGGAGAAGAAAAAAAGGAGAAAGTATCACATCGACGAGGCTAATTAATAGGATATGGATTGCCATGCAATGGATGCACTAGAGCTATAAGTGTATGAAAGCTAAAAAAACTAAAAAAGGAGAAAGTCTCACGTCAACGAGGCTAATCAATGGGATATGGATTGCCATGCAATGGATGCACTAGAGCTATAAGTGTATGAAAGCTCAAAAAGGAAACTAAGTGGGTGTGCACCCAACTTGCTTGATCACGAAAACCTAGGGCATTTGAGGAAGCCCATCATTAGAATATACAAGTCAAGTTCTATAATTGAAAAATTCCCACTAGTAATATATGAAAGTGACAAAATAGGAGACTCTCTATTAGGAAGAATATGGTGCTACTTTGAAGCACAAGTGTGGAAAAAGATAGTAATATTGCCCCTTCTCTCTTTTTCTCTAATTTTTTCTTTTTGGGCTCTTTGGCCTCTTTTTTGGGCACTTTGGCCTATTTTTATTTATTGAAGTCCGGAATCTCATCGCGACTTGTGGGGGAATCATAATCTCAATCATCCTTTCCTCACATGGGACAATGCTCTAACAATGATGATCATCACACTTTTATTTACTTAGAACTCAAAAATTACAACTCAATACTAGAAGAAACATATGACTCTATATGAATGCCTCATGCATATGATTATTCAAAGAAATATCACAATGATGATGTGTGTCAAATAAAACGAAATGGTGGAAGTTGCATGGCAATATATCTTGGAATGGCTACAGAAATGCCATAATAGTTAGGTATGGTGGATGTTTTGAGGAAGATATAAGGTGGCTTATGTGTGAAAGAGCGTATCATATCACGGGGTTTGGATGCACCGGCGAAGTTTGCACCAACTCTCAAGGTGAGAAAGGGCAATGCATGGTAGCGAAGAGGCTAGCAATGGTGGAAGGCTGAGAGTGCGTATAATCCATGGACTCAACATTAGTTACAAAGAACTCACATAGTTATTGCAAAAGTTTCTTAGCCCTTGAAAAAAAGTACTAATACGCATCATCCTAGGGGGATAGATTGGTAGGAAAAGGCCATTGCTCGTCCCCGACCACCACTCATAAGGAATACAATAAAAAATAAATCATGCTCCAACTTCATCACATAACGAGAGACCATACGTGCATGCTTCAGGAATCACAAACCTTAACACAAACATTCTTACTAATCCACAATTACTCACTAGCATGACTCTAATATCACCATCTTTATATCTCAAAACGAATTCAAGGAATCAAACTTCTCATATATTCAATGATCTTCATGAATTTTTTTATTATATCCCTCTTGAATACCTTATCATATTAGGACTAAATTCATAACCCAAGCAAATTGCCATACTATTTATAAGACTCTCAAAATAATATAAGTGAAGCATGAGAGTTCATCAATTTCTTCAAAATAAAACCACCTCCGTGCTCTAAAAAGATATAAGTGAAGCACTAGAGCAACTACCTAGCTCAAAAGATAAAAGTGAAGCACATAGAGTATTCTAATAAATTCATGATTAATGTGTGTCCCTCTAAAATGGTGTGTACAGCAAGGACGATTGTGGAAAACTAAAAAGCAAAGACTCATATAATATAATATGCTCCAAGCAAAACACATATCATGTGGTGAATAAAAATATAGCCTCAAGTAATTTACCGATGGATCATAGACAAAAGAGGGGATGCCATCCAGGTCATCCCCAATCTTAGATGCTTGGTTGTCCTTGAATATTACCTTGGGGTGCCTTGGGAATCCCCAATGTTAGGCTCTTGCCACTCCTTATTTCATAATCCATCGAAACTTCACTCAAAACTTGAAAACTCCACAACACAAAACTCAATAGAAAACTCGTGAGATCCGTTAGTATAATAAAACAAATCATGACTTTTAGGTACTGTTATAAACTCATTCCAATTTTATATTGGTGTTATATCTACTGTATTCTAACTTCTCCATGGCTCATACCCCCTGGTACTACCCATAGACTCATCAAAATAAGCAAACAACACAATGAAAATATAATCTGTCAAAAACAGAATAGTCTGTAATATTCCGAATATTGGTCATGCTACTGTAACTCCAAAAATTCGGAAACATTAGGACAACACGGGCAATTTGTATATAAATAAATTGGAAAGAAATCGGAATTTTTTGTCGCTCCAGCACATTAGATCTATTCTGTTACTGGCGCAAAAGTTTCGGTTTTCTCACAGAATCAAATCAGCAATCTTCCAAACCATCCCAAAGGTCTTATTGGAACACATACTAATTAAAACACTAAAACACAATCATAACAGAAATATAAGTGCATAAACTCATAAAAACAGAAAAGAAAAATATTGAGTTGTCTCCCAACAAGTGCCTTTCTTTAAAGCAATAATGCTAGGCATTGAGATTTCGGTGATGCTCACATGAAAGATAATAATCGAAACACAAATAAAGCATAATAAAACATGTGACAAACTCATTTAACTCTAACATAATTCCCATGCATAGGCATTTTATAAGTTCCAGTGCAACAGACCCTGGGTATGTTGCCCTAACTAAGCACAGGCACAGGAACAAGATTATGGCATCAAGCCATGCCAGAGTACAAAAGACCAAGATCTTCAAAGAACCAGCATGTAGAACAAGAGGATGAAGATCAAACCAGAGAAGCAACGTACCACCAGGAGAAAAGCCTCCCTTGCCGGGCAAACAGGCTTGGCAAGGGCAGGTCCACCCCCAGAAGAAAGCGACCAAGACGTCCTGGCAGGGTCTGCCGGGACTCACGGAGGCAAGAAACACCTCATCACCCACTCCGCCACAACCCACGTCGTGGATCAGTGCGGTGTCAAGCCGCAAAGTGATTAAGTGGCAGCCATTCACCACATGGCAGCCCCTTTCTATAGGAAAACCTACAGATGACACCCGTTCCATGACGTGTCAAACAAGCAGCCATGGAGCTGGCAAAACAAGCCCGACAAGGCTTGCCGGGCATGCAACGATGTGATGTTGAGCGATGCATTTAATGCACCCTGTCAGCCTGCAGAGTTAGGTATGATAGCACTGTTTGCTATCTTATCAGTGCATAATGACTGATTTTCCATTGTGGTGATCCCTTAACCTATAAAAGGAGGCCCATGGCAACAATAGAAAGGGTTCGCGAGGCTGGAAAGTTAGACACCCATACGTGCGTAGCCGCTACCGCCCCTGCCGGGCAAGTGTACTACGCTCCACCACCATTCTTCCGCCATCAATCCGCCAAAGCAGGAGTAGGGTTTTACGCCTCGCGGCGGACCGAACCTGGGTAAAATTACTCGTGTGATCCCTGCCGCGCTGCTCACGCTCCTCTGCTCTTTGTGCAAGGCGACATCCCCCCACCGAACCAGCAAGGGTCCCCTTGGTCCCATAGGTGGCCATGGTTTCCTGCGACATCTTTGGCGCGCCGGGTAGGGGGATCGCTTGCGCGAACCAGAAAGTGTGTGCAGCGCATCATCTTCATCACCATCTTCATCTTGGACGGCGCCATCAGCCATGGCGCCCAAGAAGAAGTCCGGTGTTTCAGCTCCACCGTCCACCTCAAAGGTTCTGCCACCCACAGCTGCCAACGCTATGGGAGGTGCGGAGGCATGCGAGGATTTGGACGCCGCTAGGGATGTGGTCGGAGTAGGAGGCACCATCACCACTTCCTCCACGGCTGAAGCAGGAGCAGGAGCCACTGAGAGGGAGCGACATCAAGAACACCCGGACGGCCACGCTCCACGAGGAACAAGTGAAGGGGCTACTCTATCAACACTCCCTCCTCTCGCCGACGGGCACAACCGCAGTGATGGCGCTCGGTCTGGGGCGAACCGCCGCCCTCCAGCCGCCCATATCATGCGGGCGACCATTGTGCGTGTGCCTTCCCCAGGGCGAGTCGACCAAGCCGCTGGCCCTCAAGCGCCTTCTCCACGCCACCATGCCATCCAGGTGGCTGCCCTGCAATGGTGGGGGCGCAGTACCGTCGCCGTTGGCATTGTCAGAAGTCGAACGACGGTACGTTCCGCATCGTCATCATCCATGCTGAGCACGGCTACAGAGGCCATGGCGTGGGCTTTGCTGCTACTCTGGTTCCTGCCAGCAGCTGAGCAGATGGATGAGTGGCGTGCCACAATCCAGAGTCTGCTCGGTTTAGCCGAGGTTGGGGGCTCATCGAGAGTCGACCCGCCACGGCCTCCCCAAGCGACGGCAATGGCTCGTGCTGCTGGTCGTACGGAAGGGGCCACCCCCATGATGCAGTCCCTGCCATGGCAACCAACACGAGCTTGACAACATCAAGAACCTGATGATGTCTCGATGGCCTCTTCTGACCCTCGAGCGCGTCCAGATCGACGACAAGCCCCGGAGGACAGGCGGAGAGAAGAGGTGCGTGTTTTCGTTGAGCAACGCCGCGACGACTGTCGCTGGACCAATGGGTGCAACGGTCCTGACGTCGAGGATCCTAGGCTCGATATTGGCGGGTGCCTACATTTCGAGGTTGGGTGCACTGCCTTTAGTCGTGAGCCGCGACAAGTCCGTTGGCCGTCCGTCCGCACATTCAAGCCAAAGATACCCAAGAAATATGATGTGAGGCTCAACCTGGCAGAATTTCTAAGCATCTATGCGATTGCCATCCAAGCTGCCGGGGGAAGAGATGAGAAGGTATTCGGCAACTACTTTCCTTTGGCCCTCAAGTCCAATGTGAGGTGTTGGTTGATGCATTTTCCGGAGAACTCCATTTCGTCATGGCTTGACCTTTGCCATGAGTTCATTGGAGCCTTCACTGGCGACCATCAAGAAGCAAGCCGACCTAGCGATTTGCAGCTTCTCCAGCAGAGATAAGGGGAGACACTCCGGAAGTATTTGTAGAGGTTCAGCAAAGTCCGCAGGAACATCCCAAACATCCATACGGCAGCTATAATAGCTGCCTTCCAGTCCAATGTGCGCAAGCGCGGATTCGTTCCAAGATGAATGTGCGGTTGTCCAAGACTGTGGAGGAGCTTTACACCCTAGTGGATAAGTGTGCTTGTATGGAGGAAGGAAGGAAGTTATCCGGAGAGGAGGATTGCATCAATATTGATTCAGAAGAGGATGATGAATCCACCAGTCAGAAGAAGAGCAAGAAGCGCAATAAGAGGCGCAAGGATAAGGTGGTGATGACTGTTGAAGGGTCGGGTACACCTAGTACCAGCAAGATAGCCAAGGCTGAGATCCCCGGTAAGGAAGCTGTCGTGTGCGCTGACTGTGGGAAGCTGCGGCTGCCGAGAAAGCCGAGAAGGGCGATGGGCCATATTACAAGATCCATCGGACCAAGGGCCACGACCTTCAAGAGTGTTATCAGGTTGAGCACCTTGTGAAGAGGCAAAGAGCTGAGTATGAGAAGCGTGACAAGGAAAAGGGTCAGAATGTTCCTGGTGGTAAGGGTCGAGGCGGTGAAGCAAATCGCCCTGGCAAACCTATTTGGTACAAAGGAAAACCTGCCAAAGGTCAAGAGAAGGGAGCTTGCGATGATGAGAGTGATGTAGGGGATGAAGAGGAAACCGGTGAGCAAGAGTTTCAGAAGGCCACTGATGCCCCGTGCATTGATGGGGGTGCATCCTTGCACACTTCTCACCGCCAACTCAAATGGTGGACGCGTGAGGTCAATGCCGTGGATCCAACACTAGAGGCCCGGAAACCACTCAAATGGTCACGCACACCCATAATCTTTGACAAAGAGGATCATCCTGACCATACCACTGTGGTAGGATGTTTGCCATTGTTGGTCTCTCTAACAATTCACAACCTCAAGGTCACTAAGATATTGGTAGATGGCGGGGCTGGGTTGAATCTGATTTCCCCAAAGGCTATCAGAAGGCTTCATATAGAAGAAGAGGAGTTAGAGGTCACCGGCATGTTTCTAGGAGTTAACCCCGGCAGGATCCATCCTAAGGGAAAGATCACGTTTCCTATAACATTTGGAGGGGAGTTGAACTATCGGACAGAAAAGATTGTGTTTGATGTGGTCGACCTCCCCTTGCCGTACAATGGGATCCTTGGACGACTAGCCCTAGCCAAATTCATGGCGGCATCCCATTATGCCTACAATACCTTGAAGATGCCTGGGCCACTTGGAATCATCTCCATCCCATTGGATGAGAAGGACACAATCATTTGCGTGGACAAGACGTACTGAGACGCGGTCGCGGCAGAGGCAACAACAGCAGCAGTTCCCGCCAAGGAGAGCAGAGGAAAGAAGAAGGATAGCAAGGATGCTGGCAAAGAATGCGGGAAGCGTACCTCTTCGGAGTATGTTGCGCCTTTTGATGATTTGCCAGAGAGTTCCAACAGCAAAAGGACCAAGGTTACTGCTCCACAAGTGAAGAAGGTCCCGACAGGGCTGGCTAGCATTGATAGTACCTTCACCATCAGCGCCGCCCTCGATGAAAAATAGGAATGCTCGTTGCCTTCCTGCGGGTGAATATCAATGTGTTTTCTTGGCAACCATCTGATATCCCCGGTATTCCCAGGCAGGTAATCGAGCACCACCTTGCTGTCTGCCCACATGCCAGACCTGTCAAACAGAAAGTCTGGAAGCGGGCCTTGGAGTGGCAGTAGTTTATTGCAGAGGAGATCAAGAAGCTTGAGGTAGCTGGTTTCGTTAGAGTAGTGCTACATCCCACTTGGCTAGCAAATCCAGTGGTAGTCTGAAAGGCTGACGGGAGATGGAGGCTTTGCATAGATTTCACAGATCTCAACAAGGCTTGCCCGAATGACCCTTTTCCCTTGCCACGCATCGATCATATTGTGGATTCCACTTCAGGCTGCGATTTTCTTTCCTTCGTGGATGCATATTCTGGATATCACCAGATCTTTATGTCCAAGGAAAATGAAGAGAAGATCTTGTTCATCACCCCATGTGGTACATACTATTTTATCCGCATGCCATTCAGATTAAAGGGTGTCAGATCTACTTTTGCTAGGGTAGTCCAGATGGGCTTCGAGCCACAACTACACAAAAACATTGAAGCTTATATGGATGACATTGTGGTCAAAACCAAGGACAGAGCAACTCTTACCCAGGATTTGGAGGAGACATTTGCAAATCTGTGCAAGATCAACTTGAAGCTCAACCCAGAGAAGTGTGTGTTTGGCGTTCCCTCCGGAAAGCTACTAGGGTTCTTTTGTGTCCCATCGAGGGATCGAAGCCAATCCCAACAAGATCAAAGCCATCAAGAAGATCCAAGCGCCAAGGACAGTTAAGGATGTGAGGTGTCTGATAGGGTGCGTTGCCGTGCTAAGCAGATTCATTTCCAAGTCTGTCGAGCGCGCCCTGCCGTTCTTCAAAATCTTGAAGAAGGTAGGAACCATGAAGTGGACCCCGGAAGCAGATACGGCCCTGCAAGAGTTGAAGGCCTACTTATCTTCTATGCCCATGTTGGTTGCTCCCAAACCACAGGAGCCGTTGCTGCTATACTTAGCGGAAAGCAACCAAGTGGTTAGTGCGGCCTTGGTGGCGTAACGGGAAGTTGACGAGGCAGAGCGTGAACAAGGACCGGCAGAGTCAGATGAGGGTCAGGATAGAAGTGAGCACGGCAGCGATGGCAACCCCAAGCACGCGGCAAGGAAGAAAGTGGTGCAGCGCCTAGTGTACTTCGTCAGTTCCTTGTTACAGGGGGCTCGATCGAGGTACTTTGGCATGTGAAAATTGAGCTTTGGTCTCATCATGGCCTCAAGGAAACTGTGCCACCACTTCCAAGCCCATGAGATTACGGTTGTCACTCGCTTCCCGTTGCAAAGGATATTCCGAAACCCTAAGGCTACTTGCAGAATAGTGGAGTGGGCTTTGGACTTGTCCAGTTTTGGTGTGAAGTTTGAGAGCACATCAACAATTCAGAGCAGGGCGTTGGCAGAGTTTATTGCAGAATGGACACCGACCCCTAATGAGGAAGTGACAGAAACAGTTATCCCCAGCAAGGATGCACCCCAAGAATGGGTTATGTATTTTGAAGGTGCCTTTTCCCTACAAGGTGCAGGGGCTAGCGTGCTTCTTGTCGCACCCTCAGGGGAGCACTTGAAGTACGTCGTCCAGATGCATTTTGCCCGGGAAGAGGCAACCAACAATACAACAGAGTATAAAGGGCTCCTCGCGGGGCTCAGGAATGCCACAAAATTGGGAATCAAGAAGCTGGTTATTCAAGGAGATTCACAACTGTGGTGAGACAAGTAAACAAGGATTATCAAAGTCCATTGATGGTGGCATATGTTGAGGAGATTGGAGGAGAGCTTTGATGGATTGCAAACAGAGCACATACCCCGTGCAGAAAACAACATAGCTGATCATCTATCAAAGTGTGCCGCGCAAAAGCTTCTTGTGGAACTAGGAACTTTTTTTCTCCATCTTACTCAGACCTCCGTATCCCCAGCAACAATGGCCCGGAAGAGGAGAAAGATGGACTCCGGTAAGCCTATACCAGTAGAGCCTCGTGCTCCTGGCAGGGACCTTACCGAAAACTCACAACTTGCTGGCCCGCAACCTCCTTCCTGGACCACGGTCCCCGCAGACGAGGAGTGTGCCCCTGCAGTTGAGGAGGTGCCGCTAGTCCTTGTCGCCGAGCCCCAGGCTCCAACTTGGGCAAGGCACATAGTCTACTTTCTCCAAACCGGAGAACTCCCCAATGACCAAGATGAGGCTGAAAGAGTAGTCCGAAGGGCCAGTATGTATCAGTTTGTCGATGACACTCTATACAGAAGGAGGCCCAATGGTGTGAAATTGAAGTGCATCTGTCGGGAAGAAGGAAAAGGAACTGCTGGCTGAGATACACAGAGGCATGTGCGGCTCCCACATTGGATCAAGGGAATTAGTTGGGAAAGCATTCTGTCGAGGATTCTATTGGACCACGGCCCTCCAAGATGCGGTTGAGCTAGTCACAAAATGTGAAGCCTGCCAGTTCCATTCCAAGAACATCCACCTACCTCCCCAAGCTCTTTAGACAATCCCTTTATCATGGCCATTTTCGGTCTGGGGCTCTATATCCTCGGCCCTATCCCCCGAGCAATCAAGGGCTTTGAATTCTTGTTCGTTGCCATCGATAAGTTTACAAAGTGGCCGGAAGTGACTCCTGTGAGAAGGGTAACTACTCAGTCAGCTATCAAGTTCTTAAAAGAACTGGTGTGTCGTTTTGGAGTTCCGGCAAGGATCATTACCGGCAACGGCACCCAGTTCACGAGCCGCGCCTTCATGCAATATGTTCGCACCCTCGGAAGCAAGGTCTCATTCGCCTCTGTCGCATACCCCAGAAGCAATGGGTAAGCTGAGAAGGCGAATGTTGAAGTGCTGTGGGGCCTCAAAACAAGAACCTTTGATATGCTGTGGAAGCACGACAGGCGGTGGATCGATGAGCTGCCAGTAGTCCTCTGGTCCCTCAAAACGACACCAAATGGAGCTACCAGGCAGACTCCCTTTTCCTGGTCTATGGGGCAGAAGCAGTTATCCCCATGGAACTCATTTACGGGTCACCTCGAGTGCTTGCCTACGATGAAGTAGCGCAAGATCAGCACTGGCGTGACGAAGCTGTGCTACTCGAGGAGAACCGTCTCTGGGCTGCTACGCGTACTGCACACTATCTGTAAGCCATGCGTCGCTATCATAGCTGCAGGGTTCATGCCCGGTGTTTTGAGGAAGGCGACCTTGTCCTTAGGCGCGTTCGGCCAAGGGTACAAACAAGTTGATGCCAAAGTGGGAAGGCCCTTACCAGATAGTACGAGTCACCAGACCTAGTCAGTCCGTCTGGAGACCACAGATGGCATTCAATTGCAAAACTCATGGAATATTGAGCATATCCGCAAGTTTTACCCATAAGGAGCGGCTGTTGGGCCCTGCCCGGCAGCCACCCATTTGTATAGACCTTGCCTTAGCTGCATGTAACCCCTTGTACAAAGCCAAGGCGATGACCCTGTGCACCAGAGAAATAAACGAAGCGCTGGGGGGCCCTCGACCAAGTTGCATGCATGCATGAGCATTCCAAGAGCATTTGCATAAGCATTTCATGAGCATCTGCATATGCATATAGATAGGATCGCATCCTGCATCATTCTCAACTACATAAAGTTGCAGGTTCCTACCGTGAACTTGGCTTCTACAAGGAGTTGAGAAGATGGACTAGCACTGTGATCCCCAGCAAGCCAAACATATAAGTTCTACCTCTTGTCCATAAGTGCTCTGTAGGCTAAAACTTGTGCATGAGAAAGCTTTGGCACTCTTCGAAGCTTAGGTGCTCCCACTTTTGGCTAGAATGTTGCTTCAGCCTAGGTGGTCGCAGTGGCCTTTGCTTAGAAAGGATTGGGGGGGCTGGTTCCTTTATTTTTTGCCCGGTAGACTCCGGTCCCCCGGCAACAAAATAGAAAAAGGGTACCGGTAGGATAGCCTGCCGAGGAAGACTCGTCTATTTAACTAAAGAGGCATCCCACCTCTGCATGGACATACACATGCACGAGTGCCTGACAAGGCTCATCTTTTTCATTAATATGCCGATTATACAAGTACAAGCCATACAGAACACATACATGGACTCGAGAGATTACATTATTTGAATTAAAATTTGACAAGTGCCTACAGATTTAAGATTAAAAAAAGATAAGTGCCCCGTAATCTCCTATTTTCGTTTTCCCTCCACCAGGTACCGCGGAGGAAGGAGGAAAAGACAAGAAAAGCACCCAAGCAGGAGCCCCTCCTGGTCCCATCACGGCCTGTCTGCAGCGTCCTGACAAGACCAGGAGTGGCAAGGCTGCAAAGGAGGAGCGCGGGAGCAGAGTGGTGTCCCCTTGGTCGCCACCTCCGGGGCGAGCAAGAAGCCCCAGCTTGAGCCCTGGCGGGATCTTCCACCGGGGCTCAGCTGGAAGACCACTGGAGAAGGAGCGGAGGCACCAAGAGGACATCCCTCCCCGAATATCGCCCAAAGAGGCCGATGATGATGGTGCCGGGGAGGGAAGGGAAGGACGGAAAGATGAGGCGGCAGGTCGCCAGTCGGAGGCGAAGGCATCCACGCCATCGTACTCTGACCTGGACCTCCACCACCCACTTTCTCCGTCTCCCTCGTTTTCGCTTCGTCATTACCACTCTTGAAGAGTGCCAGGACTCCAGCCCAGCACCTCCTCCGGAGAGACAGCGAGCGACCAAGAGGACCAGGGGCTTGATGCGCACCGCACCACACCGTGGCGGGCTGGAAGGCGCCCTCTTCATCAACATCAACCCCAGTTCCAAGGAGAGGGGTAGTACTAGGATTTGTAACCATCCCAAGCCCTTCACTTTGGACTTGGACCAGACCCACTCCCCGAGCGCCAACACCATTGATTGGCATCATCAGCTCGAAGCTCAAGCCCGGGCCCCTGCCCCGAGCTCTCCCTTCCAGCATACTCAAGATGAAGCAAGGCGAAGGAGGAGAGGGATGTGGATGAGTACCTCCACCCCTCCCCGCTCCTCCTTTTATAGGGGAGCGGAGGACTGGGGGCTGATTCCACGACGGATAAACCGTCGTCCTCCTCCACCAATTCAAGAAGACCGGGCCCTCGCCATAATGCTCTCCCTCACCACGCGCCTCTGTAACATACCCCGCATGATGCATGCAGCATACGTGGCTAAGGACAAGGGCGTGGTGGGAAGAGTGAATTGGCGGTTTCTACCACGTGCGTTAAAGTCATTCACGGGCCATTGCAAGGGCGGCCCCACCACTATTGGCTTTACACGACGCACGGGAAAACCGGAAACAGGCCTGGACTCAAGATTAATGAAAAAACATAGAAGACCCCTTGCATGTTCACTCATTAGGGCCTAGCCCAATGATGCCCAGCAGGGCGATCAGGGCAGGCCCGGGGGCTTCTGCCGGTGCAATAAACCCTGGGTATGTTGCCCTAACTGAGCACATGTACGGGAAAAAGATTATGGCATAAAGCCATGCCAGAGTACAAGAGACCAAGATCTTTGAAGGATCACCATGCAGAACAAGAGGACCAAGATCAAACCAGAGAAGCAACATACCACCAGGAGAAAAACCTCCCTTGCTGGGCAAACAGGCTTGGCAAGGGCAGAGCCACCCCCGGAAGAAAGTGATCAAGACGTCCCGGCAGGGCCTGTCGGGACTCACGGAGGCAAGAAACACCTCATCACCCACTCCCCCACGACCCGCATCATGGATCAGTGCAGTGTCAAGCCGTAAAGCGATTAAGTGGCAGCCATTCGCCACATGGCATCCACTTTCTATACGAAAACCTAAAAATGACACCCGTCCCATGACGTGCCAAACAAGGAGGCGTGGAGCTGGCAAAACAAGCCCAGCAAGGCTTGCCGGGTAAGCAACGATGTGATGTTGAACGATGCATTTAATGCACCCTGTCATCCTGCAGAGTTAGGTATGATATCACTGTTTGCTATCTTATTAGTGCATAATGACTGATTTTCCATTGTGGTGACCCCTTAACCTATAAAAGGAGGCCCATGGCAACCGTAGAAGGGGTTCGCGATGCTGGAAAGTTAGACACACATACGCGCGTAGCCGCTGTCGCCCCTGCCGGCCAAGTGTACTACGCTCCACCACCATTCTTCCACCATCAATCCACCAAAGCAGGAGTAGGGTTTTACGCCTCGCGGCGGCCCGAACCTGGGTAAAATTGCTCGTGTGATCCCTACCGCGCTGCTCACGCTCCTCTGCTCTTTGTGCAAGGCGACATCCCCCTGCTGAACCAGCAAGGGGCCCCTTGGTCCCATAGGTGGTCGTGGTTTCCTGCGATAATAAGCAAACAAATTATCAAAATAGACAAAAACTAACATATGTCAGGAAGAAGAATAAAACATTGAAAATCTCAACCTGAAGAGTGGTAATTAGTAACATGAAAAATTCCACAACCATATTTCCCTCTGTCATAATTATTACATGTGGGATCATATTCAAATTCAATAATATAGCTATCACATAACCTATTATCTACATGATCCACATGCATGCAAAGTTGACACTCTTCCAAAATAGTGGGATTATTATCAAATAAAGTCATGACCTCTCCAAACCCACTTTCATAAAAAAATTCATAAGATTGATCACACTCAAAATATGTGGGATTATTTTTAGTTGAAGTTGACACTCTTCCAAACACACTTTAAATATTAGTGCTAACATTATTACCAATATCATATTCATCATGAGGCTTAAACAAATTTTCAAGATCATAAGATGCATCAACCCAATCATGATCATTACAATAAGTAGTGGACATAGCAAAATTAGCATCCCCATGCTTGGGTTTTGCATATAACTAACACACTTGACATTAATATAATTTATAATAACATCATTGCAATCTTGCTTTTCATTCAATGAGCTATTGTGAATCACTTTATAAATAACATCATAATTTTCATATTACGAATTTCAAGAAAAACTTCATAAAGATAATCTAGTGCACTCAACTCACTAACAATTGGTTCATCATAATTGGATCTTTTAAAAAGATTAGAAAGTGGATGAGGATCCATAAAATTTCTGATTTCTGATTTGGAATAAACATGCAATTATACCAAGCAAACAAACCAAGTAAGACATAAAGGGCAAATAAAAAGGCAAATATTTTTGTGTTTTTTTCTGAAAACATCTTAGAAGTGGGGGATTGGAAAACGGAAGGTATATGGCGAATAATGTAAGTGCAAGAGATGAGAGTTTATGTAGGTACTTGATAGGCTTGATGTAGAACCTCCCTGACAATGTCGCCAAAAATTCTTTCTGCTACTTCTTGAGCTTGCGTTGGTTTTTGGTTTTTCCCTTGAAGAGGAAAGGGTGATGCACCAAAGTAGAGATAAGTATTTCCATTAGTTAAGAACCAAGGTATCAATCCAGTAGGAGGAACACACAAGTCTCCAATGATAGCACCTGCACAAACAAACAAATACTTGCACCCAAGGTGATAAAGGGGTTGCCAATCCCTTCATGGTTACTTGCAAGGATGAGATCTGATAGAGATAGGTATAAAAGATAAATAAACGTGCAAAATAAAGTGAAGGTAAATAAATTGCAGCAAGGTATTTTTGAGTTTGGGGTTTTATAGATCTGAAAATAATATGATAAGAATATAGACCCTGGGGCCATAGTTTTCACTAGAGGCTTCTCTCTTGAAAGAACGCATATGGTGGGTAGACAAATTACTGTTGAGAAATTGATAAAAAAAGTGAATAATTATGACGATATTTAAGGCAATGATCATGAATATAGGCATCACATCTGTGACAAGTAGACCGACTCCTGACTGCATCTACTACTATTACTCCACACATCGACCGCTATCCAGCATGCATCTAGCATATTAAGTTAACAAGAATGGAGTAATGCCTTAAGCAAGATGACATGATGTAGAGGGATAGATCCAATTAGTATGAATAAACCCCACCCTTTCATTCTTAATGGCAACAATACGAATACATGTCATGTCCCTTTCTGTCACTGGGATCGAGCACCACAAGATTGAACCCATTACAAAGCACCTCTCCCATTGTAAGAAATATCAATCTTGTTGGCCAAACCAAATCAATAGATCAGAGAGAAATACAAAGCTATCTTAATCATGCATAAAAGAGTTCAGAGAAGACTCAAATAATATGAATTGATAATCTGATCATAAACCCACAATTCATCGGATCTCAACAAATGCACAGCAAAAGAAGATTACATCAAATAGATCTCCTAAAACATCGAGGAGAACATTGTATTGATGATCAATGAGAGAGAAGAATCCATCTAGCTACTAGCTATGGACCCGTAGGTCTATGGTAAACTACTTATACATCATCGAAAGGGCAATAAGATTGATATAGAGGATCTTCGTGATTGAATCCCCCTTTGGTAGAGTACCAGAACAGGTCTTCGGATGGGATCTCATGAGGACAGAAACTTGCGGCGGCGGAAAAGTATTATTGGTGCGCCCTCTGGTATACGGGAAATATTTGGTTATTTATGGAGCTAAGATTAGGGTTAGAGGAGCTTCAGGGGACCCACAAGCTCGTAGGGTGCCCCTCCCCCCTAGGGCGTGCCTCGTGAGCTTGTGGCTCACCTGTTTCCCTTCTGGCCTCCTCCCGAAGCTTCATAGGTGTCCTCTTGTTGAAGAAAAATCGTCAAAAAGTTTTTTTCCGTTTGGACTCCATTTGGTATTGATTTTCTATAGAAGACAAAAACAAGGAAAAAACAACAACTAGCACTAGGTTAATAGGTTAGTCCCAAAAATGATATAAAGTAGCATAATAATGCATATAAAACATCCAAGATGGATAATACAATAACATGGAACAATAAAAAAAATTATGGATACGTTGGAGCCGTATCACCACACCATTGGGTTACGGATCAAGAACACAAGCATACATGTAGTGCTAAACAATGTATAAGCATCAATGGTGAGTGTACTGTCAATTTATCTCATTTCACATTGGTAAATAAAGAGACACAATTTAAATAACATTAACATAATATGGCATTGTTCATAGTTAAGACATAGCCGGATATGACATTGTGCTGGAGTTAGTAGTTTCACCCCTCCACTAAATTAGAGATCAAGAACACAAGCATACATGTAGTGCTAAAGAATATAGCTTGCTATGTTTAGTTTAATTTACATGGTATGAATAAGGAACTATGTTGTACAACTAAAAACTGAAATTGAGAAGGACAAACTTATGTTTATGAACTTATTTGTAATAAACATTGAAAATGCAATTTGATTCAAATGACAAAAATAAATAGCAGTTGCAGTCATAGATATCCAAATATACACAACACAATTTGAACGCTCAAGAAGGACAAACTTACGTTAGTAGTGAAGACCGACTCTATAAAGCCTTTGTCCATGTTGATGGGGGCAATTCAAGAAGTTTACCATAGAGTTTTCTTCATGAGCATTACCTTTACTCTACATTTGTTAAGAGTAAATATAGATGTGATAATATAGAAAAAATGGAGATTAATTAAGCTAAGATACAGAGTGATGCTACATAATCAACTAGCTATAAATGTAAGTACAACATATAGGCAAAAGGTACTAACAAGAGAAATGCAGAGCTAAACATCTTCTATAGCATTGCTTTTATTCAACACTTTGGCAAGAGTAAATAGATTTGATGTGTAGAAAATGGAGGGCAAGGGAAAATAAGCTGCAAAGTGATGGTACAGGAATAACTAGCTGACAATATAAGTACAGTGATGAAGGACACCATATACTTACAAGAACAATGAAGAGCTAAACTTCTTCATGAGCATTGGGTTTATTCTATACATTAATGTAAGCATTAATATAGATCTGATGATTTGGAGTGAACAGTGGATAACCAAGCTATAATGCACACTAGTGTCACATAATCCACTAGGTATGAATATAAGTACAGCCATACAGGACAACATGTACTAACAAGAGCAAAGCAGCGAACAACATAGTTCCGATATCCTAGGTTTTGTGGCGCTGGTTCTATCGCCAATATAAGTGGGGTGCTATCTGATTTCTCTGGTACCACCACCTTTTTTAAAGACTTTGCTTGTACTCCTTCAGGTTCTGCAATCACCCTCTTCCTTTTGGACGTCTGATACACAAGAACGATATTTGAATGAAAAAACAAGGTATGATGACAAATGGAATAGGTATTCATAATGGATGGGCATGACATCTTCACATATATGATGAGTAAACTAAGCATATGGCAGTGCAACAAAGTAGAAGAAATGCAAGACACCTTATGCATGGTACGTACAACCAATAAAACCTTGCCAAATTAGAACAAGCACTTTATTGGGTAAACAGGATAGGCCATCCGTCTTTGACTCCTTAAGCTCAGAATAGTCATTAGGATCATATTCTGAACACGAATCTATAGGTGGGGAGGATGTGGGTTTCATCGCATCCAGAATGGAACTCAATCCCTTCCTGCCAAGTTTGTTAGCCATTGGTTGTTCTGCAATATTCTTTTGATGCATGCATTCTCATATTCATTGTGATTATGTTCAATATGTGAGAAGCATGAAAACATAAATAGTAGTGAGATTATCTTTGTAACGTAGAGGATATTATAATATAATAGGGGCTCCTTGTAAACCCTTGAGTGCTATCACTGAATTTTGATGAGAGAGCCCATGTGTGTTGTAGTTTGGTGCCTACATTAATATAATCTGGCACAACTACACAAAAAATAGGCTCCCTGTTGGGAACTCCAAAAGTAAGGATAGTTAGTAGATGATAGGTTCATAATATACTGTATAGAAATTTTATTGCCAAACCATGATAACGAGAGCGCACAAAGAAAAATAGTATTCCCTCATGTCTATATATGTGGAGAACATGCATTTCAAAACTCACGTAGTAACATTAGCCGACCAATTAAATGTAAGCTTTGGGAAATATGACTGGCATGTAGTTTAGCTTGAAGGATGGAGTGCTTCTAGTACGACATAAGTCCACTAGGAAGATCATAATGTAGATAAAAGGGGTACACCATAAGCATCATAAATAAATTGGGAAAGTGGAACTGGCTGGAAAATACGGGGTTGTATTGCTTCTACTAATCGAAAGCCTATCGATCACCTACACTCTAGCTCTATGCACCTGAAGGCGCACTACCATTACTATCAGTCTAGTCTCTGAAAGGCCACACAACTCCCAGCATTCCCTGGATATTATGGCAGACCCACTCGAAGTGCTGAAAGCATCTAGCAAAAGTGGCCCAATAGGCTTGTCGACTGTCGAATCCCTGCTCCCCTTCCTGACAAGGATCATACTATACTTATTAAAGAATAACAGAAGAGGAACATGTTTAAGAAAAGAAGAGGAAGCATATTATGTAGATTCCGCTTCTTTCTATACAATGTTGGTTACCCACCCATGATGAATCAGAGCGCCCAAATAAATGAAATTCCCTGTTGTCTCTCTATATGTGGCCACATGCATTTGGAAACTCAAGTGGGAGCATTAGCTGACCAATTAAATGTTGTCCATTAACTAATATGTGTCGATGTATTAAGAATGGGGTCCTTAATACCCCTGACTTATGCACAGGAAGTAGCAGCCTTCCCGACAATAGGCTTGCTGAAGGATAACAAAGACAAATTCAAAACTAGATTATAAGAAGCAAAGAAGATATCATAAGACAAAGATCACAAATGATGAAGTCACAACACGAAGGCCCGACAAGACCCTTGTCGGAACAAGCTCATCAAGATTCAAGCCGGGCTAGCTCCGGGCTCGACAAGTATCCCACTTCCTTGCCACCGCTCCACCTCATCGATCGGGTTGTCACTTGTCGATTAGGTGTTGAGCAGGTAGGCGTTTTGGTGAGACTTTTCTGGGCACGTGGAACCTCACCACCGAAGACACCACTTTAATGGCACCCGTCTAAATGATGTGTCAAAGGAATAAAAGGTAGATGGCGAACGACACAGAAGGAGAGACCAACCTTGCAGGAGAGCTCCATCCACAAGACACCTCATGGTGCATTAAATGCGTTTGTCCTTACCCATCAGAGTTAGGTATTTGGCACTAAAGCCGGTATTTACAGTGCAGATTTACTATTTTGCCATTGTGGTGATCCCCTAGTCTATAAAAGGAGGCCCATGGCTACCTTAGCGAAGGTCGAAACCCTATCAATTTATGCACGTGATACGTCTCCAACGTATCTATAATTTATGAAGCATTCATGCTATTTTATTATCTGCTTTGAATGATTACGGGCTTTATTATACACTTTTATATTACTTTTGGGACTAAACTATTAACCGGAGGCCCAGCCCATATTGCTGTTTTATTGCCTGTTTCAGTATTTCGAGGAAAAGGAATATCAAACGGAGTCCAAACGGAATGAAACCTTCGGCAGCGTGACTTTTTGGAAGAATATGATCCTGGAGACATGGAGTTCACATCAGAAGATCCTCGAGGAGGCAAGGAGATAGGGGGCACGCCCCCCCTACTGGGCGCGCCCCTTGTCTTGTGGGCCCCTCGAGCATCCCCCGACCGACTTCTTTCACCCATATAAGCCTACGTACCCAAAAAACATCGACAACGAAGATAGATCGGGAGTTCTGCCACCGCAAGCCTCTGTAGCCACCAAAAACCTCTCGGGAGCCTGTTCCGGCACCCTGCCGGAGGGGGAATCCATCACCGGTAGCCATCTTCATCATCCCGGCGCTATCCATTACGAGGAGGGAGGTAGTTCACCCTCGGGGCTGAGGGTATGTACCAGTAGATATGTGTTTGATCTCTCTCTCTCTCTCTCTCTCGTGTCCTCTCTATGGCACAATCTTGATGTATCGCGAGCTTTACTATTGTAGTTGGATCTTATGATGTTTCTCCCCCTCTACTCTCTTGTTATGGATTGAGTTTCCCCTTTGAAGTTATCTTATTGGATTGAGTCTTTAATTTGAGAACACTTGATGTATGTCTTGCCGTGTTTATCTTGGTGACAATGGGATATCATGTGCCACTTGATGTATGTTTTGGTGACCAACTTGCGGGTTCTGCCCATGAACCTATGCATAGGGGTTGGCACACGTTTTCTTGAATCTCTGGTAGAAACTTTGGGGCACTCTTTGAAGTACTTTGTGTTGGTTGGATGAATTTGAGATTGTGTGACGCATATCGTATAATCATGCCCACAGATACTTGAGGTGAAAATGGAGTATCTAGGTGACATTAGGGATTTGGTTGATTTGTGTGTTAAGGTGTTATTCTAGTATGAACTCTATGATAGATTGAACGGAAAGAATAGCTTCATGTTATTTTACTATGAACTCTTGAATAGATAGAACAGAATGGATAACTTTGAGGTGGTTTCGTACCCTACCATAATCTCTTCGTTTGTTCTCCGCTATTAGTGGCTTTGGAGTGACTCTTTGTTGCATGTTGAGGGATTGTTATATGATCTATCTATGTTATTATTGTTGAGAGAACTTGCACTAGTGAAAGTATGAACCCTAGGCGTTGTTTCCTATCATTGCAATACCGTTTACGCTCACTTTTATCATTACTTACCTTGCTGTTTTTATAGTTTCAGATTACAAAAACCTATATCTACCATCCATATTGCATTTGTATCACCATCTCTTCGCCGAACTAGTGCACCTATACAATTTGTCATTGTATTGGGTGTGCTGGGGACACAAGAGCCTCTTTGTTATTTGGTTGCAGGGATGTTTGAGAGAGACCATCTTCATCCCACGCCTCCCACGGATTGATAAACCTTAGGTCATCCACTTGAGGGAAATTTGCTACTGTCCTACAAACCTGTGCACTTGCAGGCCCAACAACGTCTACAAGAAGAAGGTTGCGTAGTAGACATCAAGCTCTTTTCTGGCGCCGTTGCCGGGGAGGTGAGTGCTTGAAGGTATATCTTTAGATCTTGCAATCGAATCTTTTTGTTTCTTGTTTTTCACTAGTTTAGTTTATAAAAGAAAACTACAAAAAAATGGAGTTAAGTTTGTCTCGTACGCTTCATCTTTTTAATATCTTTCGTGAGTATGATGAAAAGGAAAATTGTGCTCAAGCGCTAGAAGAAGAAATCTATAGAATGTTTGATACTAAATCTTTGAATGATGAGCATGATTGCAATGCTGGTAGTATGAATTCTTTGAATATCCATGATGCTAATGATATGCAAAGCCACAAGCTTGTGGATGCTATGTTTGATGAATATGATATTTTTTGTCCCCCAAGGTTTGATGAGCAAATTTATTTTGATGATAGCATGCCTCCTATTTATGATAATTATATTTATGAAAGTGGGTTTGGAAGAGTCTAAACTTTAGGAAGTAGTGATCCCACTATTTTGGAGGTTGTTGAATCTTATTGTGATGAATATGAAAGTGGATTTGGAAGAGTGACAACTTTATTTAGTGATAATTCCACTATTTCAGAAGAGGTTCCAATTGATTATGAGAAAAAAGTTGCTATCTATGATGATTATTGTGATGACTTGTATGCTATTAAGAATAATGATAACCATGAATCTTGTCATCATGATTTTAGTTTTCAATTGGATTATGCCTCACATCATAATTATCTTGTTGATTTTGCTCCCACTATTATTCATGAGAAAAAATTTTCTTATGTGGAGAGTAGTAAATTTTCTATGCTTGTAGATCATGAAAAGAATGCTTTAGGTGCTGGTTATATTGTTGAATTCATTCATGATGCTACTGAAAATTATTATGAGGGAGGAACATATGCTTGTAGGAATTGCAATAATGTCAAGTTTCCTCTCTATGTGCTTAAAGTTTCGAAGCTACGCTTGTTTTACTTTCCTATTCTAGTTGATTATTGTTCCCATAAGTAGTTTGCTCACAAAATCCCTATGCATAGGAAGTGGGTTAGACTTAAATGTGCTAGTCATATGCTTCATGATGCTCTCGTTATATTTCAATTCTTATCTTTTATGTGAGCATCATTGTCATCATCATGCCTAGCTAGAAAGGCATTAAAGAAAAGCGCTTGTTGGGAGACAACCCAATATTTAACCTTACTGTTTTTGTGTGTCCACATGATTATGCTACTGTAGTAATCATGTTTTATAGCTTTTGTTTCAATAAAGTGCCAAGTAAAACCTTTAGGATAGCTTATGGTGATAGTTGTGTTGATCCTGCTGAGAATCAGAAACTTTTTCACCCAGTAAATTAGTTTTGTTAATTCACTGAAACGTGATTATGATCTGATTCTTTTTTATTTGGTTTGGAACACAAATTTCTTAGGACTTCCTAATTTGGTATTATTTTTGGAGTTCCAGAAGTATACGTTTGATACATATTACTACAGACTGTTCTGTTTTTGAAAGATTCTGTTTTCCATGTGTTGTTTGCTTATTTTGATGAATCTATGAGTAGTATCGTAGGGTATGAACCATAGATAAGTTGGAATACAGTAGGTTTAACACCAATATAAATTTAGAATGAGTTCATTACATTACCTAAGTGATGGTTTTATTTTATTATACTAACGGAGCTTACGAGTTTTCTGTTGAGTTTTGTGTTGTGGAGTTTTCAAGTTTTGGGTAAAGATTCGATGGACTATGGAATAAGGAGTGGCAAGAGCATAAGCTTGGGGATGCCCAAGGCACCCCAAGGTAATATTCAAGGACAACCAAGAGCCTAAGCTTGGGGATGCCCCGGATGGCATCCCCTCTTTCGTCTTCGTTCATCGGTAACTTTACTTGGAGCTATATTTTTATTCGCCACATGATATGTGTTTTGTTTGGAGCATCATTTTCTCTTGTTAGTATTTGATTTCTGTTATTTAGAATAATGTTTTGCATCTTTAGTTTCAATAAAAATGTCAAGGATAGCCTTTACCATGCTTATTTTGCTAGTATACATGTTGCTGTTTGAAAACAGAAAGTTTACCGCTATTGCAAAAATTCCCTAGAAAATTCAGAGAATGAAATAATGATGAAACTTTTTGTATATTGAGCTCTGATAAATATTATACAGCTTAGTATTTTTTCATAATTTTTGGAGTTAGGGAAGTATTGATACTCTTGCATTCTTTATAGACTATACTGTTTTGGCAGATTGCTGTTATGTTTGCATTGTTTGCATATGTTTGCTTGTTTAATGATTCTATTTGAGGATAGGAGTATTAAATATGCAGAGACATTTAGTATGACATGTTGAATAATAATTTTAGTGATTTGTTACAGTAGAAAATGATAAGGTTTTACATTGGTCTATACTAACCTATCTCACGAGTTCTTGTTGAGTTTGGTGTGGATGAAGCTTTTGATAAAAAGAGAAACCATGATATGAGAGGAATTAAGGAGACACAAAAGTTCAAGCTTGGGGATTCCCAAGGCACCCCAAGACAATATTTCAAGAAGTCTCAAGCATCTGAGCTTGGGGATGCCCCGTTAGGCATCCCACCTTTCTTCTCTAACAACTATCAGTTAGTATCAGTTGAGCCTAAGTTTTTGCTTCTTCACATGAGTTGTGCTATCCTTGCAATGTCATTTTATTTTGTTTTGATTGCTGTTTGAATACAATACCAAGATCTTAAATTCTTTAATGAGAGATAGTCTTCACATAGTTACATAATTATTTAGCTAGTTATTGATCTTCACTTATATCTTGTTGGAGTAGTTTGTCATTTACTCGTGTGATTCACTTATATCCTATGAGTAAATTGTAAAATGAGTTGAATGTCATAAATCTGAAATTATATATGTCTCATTTGCTTATCCCATGCGGAGTAATGACCTCACATATAAGAAGTAGAGGTTGTAAATTTATTGAAGGTTAGCAAGCGTTCTATTGCTCATTTGAACAATTCATGAAAGAATATTGAAGGAAGAGAGATTTCATATATAAATACACTATCCTAGACATCTTTATAATTGGGAGCACTCATTAAGTATGACATGCTAAAGAGTTGATGTTGGACAAGGAAGACAACGTAATGGGTTATGTTTTCCGACATCTCAGTTAAAGTATATTGTCATGGATCATTCAAACATGTTGAGCTTGCCTTTCCCCCTCATGCTAGCCAAATTCCTTGCACCAAGTAGAGATACTACTTGTGCTTCCAAATATCCTTAAACCCAGTTTTGCTGTGAGAGTCCACTATACCTACCTACGGATTGAGTAAGATCCTTCAAGAAAGTTGTCATTGGTGCAAGCAATAAAAATTGCTCTCTAAATATGTATGATTTTTTAGTGCGAAGAAAATAGCTTTATACGATCTGGTTATGGAAGCAATAAAAGCGACGGACTGCATAATAAAGGTCCATATACAAGTGGCAATATAAAGTGCCGTTCATTCGCATTAAGATTTTGTGCATCCAACCCTAAAAGCGCATGACAACCTCTGCTTCCCTCTGCGAAGGGCCAATCTTTTACTTTTTGCTTGAGTCAAGGTGATCTTCACCTTTTCCTTTTTCATTTTGTCCTTTGGCAAGCACCTCATGTTGGGAAGATCCTGATATATATATCCAGTTGGATGTAAGTTAGCATGAACTATTATTGTTGACATCACCCAAAGGTTAATACATTGGGAGACAACACTGTAAGCCCCTATCTTTCTCAGTGTCTGATTGAAACTCCATAACCATTAGTATTGCGTGAGTGTTAGCAATTGTAGAAGACTATATGATAGTTGAGTATGTGCAGTTTGCTATTCCTGAAAATAAGATGAATTGCAATTGTTTGATGACTGAGAATGAAGTTTGCTAGTTTTCAAGAAAGTTTATGGACTATGCTTTGACATGTGAATTGCTTGTTACTTTATCGTGAGAAGTTTTATGAGATGAACTACTGTTATGACACATAAAATCATGCTAGGAAAGGTGATTGAAATTATCATTGATCAAACTTGTGCACCTTCTAGCATTCACACTTCATAAATTCTTTCTTTATCATTTACCTACTCGAGGACGAGCAGGAATTAAGCTTGGGGATGCTGATACGTCTCCAACGTATCTATAATTTATGAAGCATTCATGCTATTTTATTATCTGTTTTGAATGATTACGGGCTTTATTATACACTTTTATATTACTTTTGGGACTAACATATTAACTGGAGGCCCAACCCATATTGCTGTTTTATTGCCTGTTTCAGTATTTCGAGGAAAAGGAATATCAAACGGAGTCCAAACGGAATGAAACCATCGGCAGCGTGATTTTTTGGAAGAATATGATCCTGGAGACTTGGAGTTCACATCAGAAGATCCTCGAGGAGGCCAGGAGATAGGGGGGGCACCACCCTACTGGGCGCACCCCCTGTCTTGTGGGCCCCTCGAGCATCCCCCGACCGACTTCTTTCGCCCATATAAGCCTACATACCCTAAAAACATCGACAACGAAGATGGATCGGGAGTTCCGCCGTCGCAAGCCTCTGTAGCCACCAAAAACCTCTCGGGAGCCCATTCCGGCACCCTGCCGGAGGGGGAATCCATCACCGGTGGCCATCTTCATCATCCCGGCTCTATCCATGATGATGAGGGAGTAGTTCACCCTCGAGGCTGAGGGTATGTACCAGTAGCTATGTGTTTGATCTCTCTCTCTCATGTTCTCTCTATGGCACGATCTTGATGTATCGCGAGCTTTGCTATTGTAGTTGGATCTTATGATGTTTCTCCCCCTCTACTCTCTTATCGGATTGAGTCTTTAATTTGAGAACACTTGATGTATGTCTTGCCGTGTTTATCTGTG
Source organism: Triticum aestivum (assembly GCF_018294505.1). Taxonomy (NCBI): domain Eukaryota; kingdom Viridiplantae; phylum Streptophyta; class Magnoliopsida; order Poales; family Poaceae; genus Triticum; species Triticum aestivum. The sequence continues at coordinate 277,457,447 of NC_057813.1, forward strand.
GTGACAATGGGATATCACGTGCCACTTGATGTATGTTTTGGTGACCAACTTGCGGGTTCCTCCCATGAACCTATGCATAGGGGTTGGCACACATTTTCTTGACTCTCTGGTAGAAACTTTGGGGCACTCTTTGAAGTACTTTGTGTTGGTTGGATGAATTTGAGATTGTGTGACGCATATCGTATAATCATGCCCATGAATACTTGAGGTGACAACGGAGTATCTAGGTGACATAAGGGTTTTGGTTGATTTGTGTCTTAAGGTGTTATTCTAGTATGAACTCTATGATAGATTGAACAGAAAGAATAGCTTCATGTTATTTTACTACGAACTCTCAAATAGATAGAACAGAAAGGATAACTTTGAGGTGGTTTCGTACCCTACCATAATCTCTTCGTTTGTTCTCCGCTATTAGTGACTTTGGAGTGACTCTTTGTTGCATGTTGAGGGATTGTTATATGATCTATCTATGTTATTATTGTTGAGAGAACTTGCACTAGTGAAAGTATGAACCCTAGGACTTGTTTCCTATCATTGCAATACCGTTTACGCTCACTTTTATCATTAGTTATCTTGCTGTTTTTATAGTTTCAGATTACAAAAACCTATATCTACCATCCATATTGCACTTGTATCACCATCTCTTCGCCGAACTAGTGCACCTATACAATTTGTCATTGTATTGTGTGTGTTGGGGACACAGGAGACTCTTTGTTATTTGGTTGCAGGGTTGTTTGAGAGAGACCATCTTCATCCTACACCTCCCATGGATTGATAAACCTTAGGTCATCCACTTGAGGGAAATTTGCTACTGTCCTACAAACCTGTGCACTTGCAGGCCCAACAACGTCTACAAGAAGAAGGTTGCGTAGTAGACATCAGCACGTAGCAACACTCTCTAAGCTCCTTGTTGGACGTGCACTCCTTGTAAACTGGACATATACACATCCAATACACAAAGCAGGAGTAGGGTTTTATGCTTCATAAAGCCCCGAACCTTGGTAAACACCATGCATTCTCTGCTGACCCTGCTCTTTGTGCCTTCCGATCCCTCTAGTTGAACCACAAAGGGATCAAAATGATCCCATGGATGGTTGTACGCACGACATCTTTGGCGCGCCAGGTAAAGGGGTCACTTGTGTGAACCAGGTTCAGCAGTTAGCGTGTCAGCTTCATCACCAGCTTCTTCTCGATGGTGTCCAAGAAGAAGGGCACCGCGGCGGTCGGTCTGTCTTTGCCCATGCCACCAGTGCCCTTGCAGATGGGTGACAAAACATGCGGTGGCACGAGCGGCGGCGGAGGCGGAGGCCAAGAACAACCTCCGCGACGTTCTGGTGATCACAACCAAGCGAGTAGCATCATCCGCAATGACAACAATCCACATGCCACCAGGTCTAGGGAAAGAGCTGCACTGCCTACAGGCGGTGCGGCGATTTCTAGGGACAATAGGGCGCACTCCAAGACGCCCACTCTGGTGCCCATGCCACAACCATCTCAGGCAGCGCACGACGAGTGGCACCATGGCATCAGTGGCTCCAAGCGTCCCCACGGCAAGGGTCCTGTGGATCATCCTCGGGACATGCAAGGCCAACATGCACCCCAGCGCATTGGCAATGACAGGTTGAGGTCGTAGGTTCGAGACGGGGCTGCTTCCAGATCAGTTGGAAGCAATAATACCTCTCGTTCCTCACGCCTCTCCATGTCGACAACGCTAGAAGAAGCCCTGGCACATGCACAACTACTTCTATAGTTTGCTCCTTCTGCAGACAGGATGGGCGAGTGGAGGGCCACTATCTAGAGTCTTGTTGGCAAAACAGATAATCATCAAAGTGAAGATAGATAAGTGCCAAGTAATTCCAACAAGAGTGAATAAGTGTTACTTTGCTCGATGATGAAATAGACTCCCCTTAAAAGTATGCAGGGAAGAAGATATGAGATTAATTCTCCTGCAAATATTGAAGTATACAGAGGAAATTTCAATCATTGGGGACAATGATTCGCACTGATGACATATAATCCATCGAGATTGTAGTGCTATCATTCATAATTTCTGATAATAATTCCACCTGCAAAACAAATGCTTTGAGAGAGATGGTGCAACAGGAGGGGTTATTAACATTACAACGCAGAAGTTTTACAACTTAGAGCAGATAAGCTTAAACTAGAAGTTGCAAACTTGCACGAAACCAACCAAAGAAACACACAAAGCAAATCTATCGGGACTCGATGTAATTCTCCCGCTTTTTGTCAGCTAGTGTCAAAAATGTGACGAATAACATGAGTGCAAAAATGCAGAACTTGGTTCACTCGATGGCATCTCCAGAAGAACTATCTGAGGTGACTTCGTCTTTGGAAGTGACTGGAGTAGCTTTGTCTTCAGTAGTAGAGGATTTTCCTTCAGGGATAACAGCTTGGGGTTGAGAGGATGACGGCATATTTGGGGCAGCCACATGAGGAACATGGGATAACACATTGCCTTCGGTAGGTTTCTCCACCGGTGAGGTGGCTTCAGACTCTTCAAGCAGTGTGCAAAGCTTGAGATGCAGAAGATCAGTTGTTGGCTCACAACCAGGAAGAGGAGGGGTACTCCAATCTTAGGAATCTTCAACAGTGAATCCTTTGTCAATATAATCATAGAGCTCTTGGAGATTGACATTCAGGAGTTGTTTCTCGGTAAAGAACTTGCGAAGAAATTTCCAGAGCCTCCTTTTGCTTTCATTCGCAATCAGATGCATGATTCTGGTGCGATTGTTGAGAGTATTTAGGTCAGAGGCAAGATGTTCTTTTTTGCATCGATCCTCAGTGATGTGTTGCAGTAGTTATTGAGTATGCAAACTAACTTTGAGTTGCGATAAAGGTTGAGGCGAAATATTTTGGTCGCGCTGAGGGAGATGTGACCCGTCAAATTGCTTGTGATAATTGTGAGGGCTTGACGTGGGTAATTTACCCAAAGAAATATCTTCCATGATTTGCAAGGTATCACAAATAGGAGGTATTAACTTTTATGACTTTCCTTCACCTGATACACTATGCGCATAGCATGATCAATAACTTTCTGGATCCATGGCACGAAAACTTTGAGGCAGAAAGGACATTGAGCCGAATCCTTTAGAATACGCAGAAACATGTCCTCAACATCGAAGATATACTGTTTAGAGATTGCATAGATAACATTTCGAAGAATATCTGAGATGGACTTACTTGGTTCATCCCGGCCATAGGGAAAATTTTGTAAGAGAGCATGTGAAATATTGTCTGGTTCTCGAACATTAAATGCTCAGGACAGGAGGACCAGTGTAGTGAACGAATCTTTTCTGGATCCATAGTGCACCGAAAAGTTTCATCTGATATGACATCAATGTTGTGCACCCGAATTTTAGTGTCACCATGCTCAAAGCGAGGGAAATGGAAGTGCGAGACAAAATCTGTTGAAGTGCATTTGATGCGTTTTCCTTTGGTCATCCACTCCATAATACATTTTGATCTGTCAGATTCATCACCAGAGATATACAGAGTAGCATAGAACTGAAGAATAATCTCTCTGTTCCAAGGATGCTCGAATTCGAATACCTTGGTGAGGCAGAAGTCATCCAGATCTTGCAGCAACTGATTGAAGCAGCAAATATTTCGCATAGCAGGGATGTTCAGGTATTCATGGGGAGAGATGTTTTTGCTCTCATAGAGGACCCGGGTGTAATATATGGCATGTTCCTTTGTCCAGAAGCGAGACGATTTCAAAGTGCACGACCCATCATACGGACTAGCTTCAAAGAATTTTGAATACGCATTCCAATTGAAAGGAGGACCTTTGGCGCCATCTCTTGAGGAGAACAAAGGCCGTTCTTCACGAGGATATGGGTATTTGAATTCGTCTTCGGATGAGGGAAATTCATCGCCATATACAATGGAGTCAGTACGGCAAGCAGAAACAACTTTTCATTCGGAGGGCCCAACATCTGGCATTCTTGTCACTGTGTTGATAGATACCTTAATTTGAGATGGAGCTGGTGGCACAAAGAGAGAGCTGAAGAGGTAGTAAACATTAGAGCAAATTCCTTCTCTGTAGGCACTGAAGCCGAATCAAGCACTGGAGGTGGTTGAGTTCGTTCCACTGTAATCTGTTGTTGCTGAATAGTTGGAGAGGGCGAGGCCTTTGGTGCTTCATGAGCCGGAGAAGCTTGGGGCTCAGGGCGAGGGATTTCACCTTCCTCAGAAATAGCTCGCTGGGGTGGAATATCAGCTTGAACAGGGGAGGCCACATGCACTGATTTAGTTGGTCTTGGCGAGGGAGGAGCATCCGAGTCTTTGACTGGGGGATGCGAAGGAGCATCTAGCTTGGGAGATTTTTCTTTCTGAGACTGAGCCTCTGGGCAATCAAGTGACTTTTCTGTTAGAGCGGGAGGTACATCTTTCTTTGCAATTCTCTTTCCTTGCTTCTTCTTTTGCTGAGAAACTTGATCAATGTGGCCTTTGACTAGATCATTGTAGCTAGTAACCTTTGCTTGATGCGCATCACAAACCTTGCGAACAATTTCATCTCGATTTGTGTGAAAATGCAACCTTCTATTGCGAAGGAGAATCATGGCACGATTGATGTCCTTGTAGGAGTCTTCGAGTGCTTTAATGACAATATTTGAAGAGGCAGTTTTCATTTGACCATCAAGGTCATTTAGTTCGACAGAAATAGTGTTGATTTCAACCGCATCTTCTCTCATTTCCTGAATAACATCAGTGGCCTATGAAATAACTTCAGGAGGGATTGGCAGAGATTCCACTTCACCATCGAATGGATTGTCAACAAACTTATCAAGCTGCGCCATGAACATATGATCATAGTAGTGAGGAGCATTAGACTTGGCAATTGGAGCATTTTGCACTGGAACTTGCTCGGAAGGAGATTTAGAAGCCAACAGTTGAATTAATGTAGGAGTAAACTTAGCAGTCATCTCTGTCAGAGCAGTAGCTTGAGGAGCATTATGTTTGGTAGTAGGTGCCTTGATTTTCTTCAAGTCAGGCTTGGGAATTCGTTCGCCTGGCTTTGTAGTATTCACATGAGTGTCAACTATCAAATCCTTCAAATTGATAGCATCTGGATGAGGAGTTGTATTCACATATTGTTTCATAGTGACAGTGGTAGCTGGAGTTTTCCTAGCAGTGATATTCTTCGGTGGTGCTTCTGGAACTATAGGGACCCAAAGATTAGGCAACACCGTTGAAGTAGTGATATTCACTTGCTCGCTGAGAGCAGCAACAACTTCTTCCCTTGTGAGCGAAGGATGATCATCATCCAAAGAATCACTCGTGGCAAATTCATCGAGTTGTTCAGCCATTCACTTCTTTTGTGCACTCTTTCGCTTTGATGTAGCAGCACTAGGATCATGCTTACATTTAGAGCGACCTTCATATTTTCCTTCAGCCTTTTTCTTCTTTACATCATCTTTGAGGAGGCAACGATTTTCCTCTTCACGAGCCTTTTTCTTTTAATCCCTCTTAGCTCTCTTGATGGCATTTCGCTGACACTTAGCAAGCTCATCGGGATAAGATTCAGGTGTGCGGAGGGAGGGGTCATGAGCATTTGGTGGAGGCGGCGGTATCTCCTGGGGATCAATTGGTTTTATGAGAGAAATTTCCCGGCAGTCACCCCATAGTGGATGAAATGCAAAGTTTGGAGCAAACCGAGGATGAACAAATTCATAACTGAACCATTTGTGCACCCTATAATGTCGAATCCATTGCAGACACTTATCTCTCTTCTGCTTTGTTTCTCCTTGAATAGTATGATAACGATCATGGGAGATATGTTTAGCTGTGTTTGTATATGCGTGTCTGCCACCCCTCTTCTTCTTTGGAGAATTCTCTTCTTGCTCGTCGGCATTTTTCTCGGTTCTTTCATGCTTGCTGGTTGATGGGCCTACCATTGGGACCTTGGCATTCAGAGCTTTAGATTCGTCTGATGTGCCCAGAAGAACATCTTCTCTATCAGCCAAGCTCACTGGTCGAGCCAAATCCTCAACTGACTGCATTTACCTGTGAGTAAGGATAGATGCGAGGGAAAATGGGGACAATGTTACGAATGCTCACAATGAAGTTTTTGAGAAAGATCATGTTTTGAGGAAGAATAAGATGCAGACCCTGAGAGATGTTTTAGATGAAAGAAATGTGTAGAACGAACTAGTAGGTTCGAAGAATATACTAGTTAACATGCTAAGCATTCCGATCGTACGAGACACAACACAAACCCTAGAACTAAACATTCTCGGATGCGAGGGACTTCTACAAACCACATCCGCAGAAGTTACCTATCAGTAAAGATATGAGAAATGTGGTAAACACAGGTACTTGCTTCCGCGAAAGAACTCGAACAAGATGAATGGAAGAACGAGTTTGCGCTATACATACCCTAACTCGGTGATGTGTGACAACTACAATGGTGCGGGGAGGAAGATGATTAGCGAACTCTTTCCAGCAACAAAGCGACGAAGATGATCGACGTCATCGAGCTCGAGGTGGAGCTGTGCAGTAGGGCTTCGGAAAGTGATGGTGGCGAAGATGCGAAATGGATTTGTGGATGGTTCGCGATGCTATATATATATACATACACACACACACACACACACACATATATATATATACACATACATACATACATACACACACACACACACACATATATATATATAAACACACATGAACTTCGTGAGTTACACACCCTGAACTTCCCTCTGTAGGAACCCAACCTTCGGGCTATCTACGCAACCGTGTCTCCCCGCGCGAATTATTCTGGTCAGTCGTGTTCTATATGATGTAAGTGTAATCAAGAAACGGTTTTTAGCAACTAAATGCCCGTTTAAAATAGGAATCTCGCTCGTTGGTGGATTTTGCTCTCGGGTCATGATGAACATGCGTCTTTTGCAATTTTACTGCCTGAGTTGTTCGACCTGAACTTCCCCCGGTGATAGGTTGAACTTCCGCCAACATTCCCCAAATGGGGCTTGCGATATACCATTGGGAAGCTATGGACACAAGTATCATGACCCAAGTTAGTTGTTTGGCAAAATGTAAGCGGTTTAATAGCAGTTTTGAAAATCATTTTTTCTTCATACAAAAAACATGAATCGTAGTTTCGATCGCATTTCTAAACCGTTTATTGGAATGAGGCAAATAATATGGTGTTGGAAAGCTGGTTCAAAACCACTCCTTCCACATGTTGAAGTTTTCTATAATTCACTCTGGTTAAAGTGTAATTTGGAAATCATAAAATTTCGCAAACTGAACAACTAAATTCGTATTTTCGATGCCATTTCTAAATGGTTAATCCAATTGTGGCATTGGAAAGCTTATGAAAATGCGCTACTTTTTCATGTTGGGAGTTTTTTCTAATTTAGAACAGTTTAAAAGTAATTTAGAAAATGGTACAAGTTCCACTGAGTTTGTATTTTTGAGCTAATCTTTTAACTGTACGTCCGAATGCAACAAATGATATGCCGCTGGAAAGCTAGAGGAAATGCAAAACTTTTTTGTATATATTGTTTCTCCCAATTCCTTACGGTTTTAAGTCAATTTTGAAAATGACTCGAAACATATTTTCGTCGTAATTTCTACAACTTTATCAGAATGGAGGAAATAATATACCGTTGAAAAGCTACAAAAAATGCAAAACATTTTCATGTTGATGGTTTTCTCTGATTCCTAGACATTTTCAAGTAATTTCAAAAATGACGAGATCATTCATTCTGCCTTTATTGCGAAACAGATTCTTCAAAAATGCACCGCATGAAGAACTTGAACTTCTCAGCATGTCTACATGGACTTCACTCTGTTTTTCACGTGTTTTTTTGCCCGTAGCTCTCCATCCACTCACCGGAATTGAGCAAGTGATATACTGATGGAAAGCTGCTGTAAACACACAACTTTCCCGTGTTTATCATTTTTTCATACTCGGGGCGATTTTAAAAGTTTTTCATCTGAAATTCATTCAGTCTAGTAGTTGAACTTCCTGTTGTTTTCACGTTGAACTTCTGTGATGTATTTTCATTTGTAATTTTCTCATCCATTAGTTAGTGTTACACAAATGATATTCCTTTTGTACAAAACTCTCTCACAATATTTTTTTAACTTTCTCCGACCGAGGACTTGAACTTATAACAACAAAAAATTTGGACATTGCCTTTTGATTTATTCTTCTCATATTAAACACACACCATGTAGTACATGAACTTTTTCCAATTTTAGAATTTGAATTTTATATTTTGTTTTTGAAATCAAATTGCTCCCAAATAATAATTGAACTTATTTGTGGATTGGTAGAATTATTTTAAAACACATAAAAACAATTTCTTTTTTGTGCATTTGAACATGAAAAATACAAGGTGAACCTCTCTCGCAAGAATTTTTGAACTTCCCCGGACAAAACACTTGAAGTTCTTTCAACAGACCTTTTAAGCTTTTATTTTTTCTATACTTTTATTCTCACCTGAAATGCATTCCTTGAAGTACTTGAACTTCTCGTTGTTTTCATGAGGAAGTTCTGTCACATTTTTGTGTATACGTCGAATTACATGCAATTGAAGGTCGGACGCCATTTTTTGCCATTTCAATTTTTGAACCTCTTTCTATATTTTTAGAAATCGCAAAAATTGGAGTTTTTTTTAGTAAATGTCGAACTTATTCATTATTTCATATTGAACTTCTTGGTTTATTCGTTAGTAATGAAAAAAAAATTTGTAATAAATATCAAACTGCTCCATTTTTTTAAATTGAACTTGGTTTATTTTTTAGTAACAAGGAAAACCTGACTTTTTCATATACATTGAACTACTCTATTTTTTAAAAATTGAACTTATTGGTTTTTTAAATTTGGACTTCTTGGTGTTAATCATTTGTAATAGGAAAAATCTTAGGTTTGTAATAAATATCAAACCACTGCGGTATTTCAATTTGAACTTCACTGTTTTGTAATTTGAATTGATCTATTTCTTAATTTGAATTACTTAGTTTATTCTTTAGTAACATGGAAAATCATAGTTTTACAATAAACATCAAACTTTTTTTACTTCTTTTCTGAACCTCCCAAGGTTTCATCCTTGAACTTTTCATTTCTCGTCATGTTAACTCTAAATTTTCTTTTGCAATACCCATGGGTTTGTTTGTTGATTTTTTTATTCTCTTGGACTTATGTATATATTACTTGATTTTTATTCTTTGGGAACCTACTGAATAAGAACATAGCCTGCCCATGGCGTACAAACACATAAAATTATACGTGCACATTGGATAGTAATACACAAACTCTTTAGAAAGTACTAAACTTCTTTGTACATATTTTTGGAGGAAGCGTGTACAAATAACTTGGGGCAAGAACTGTGAACTTTTATTTCGTCGATGTCTTTGAACTTCTGCAATAATAGTTGAATTTTTCACAAGAAAGGAAGGAAGATGTGGCTCTCTTGCCATGGAACACCTTCCAACCAAAATTCTAGAAAATGGTCCAACCTAGAAGTTTTTGAACTTCTAAATAATAGTTGATTTTTTTAACCTTTGGTCGTGTACCTTTTATGAACTTCAATTTTTGACGAATGCCCCTCGTTTTGGGAACTCCTCATTCTTTTATTTCATTGAATTTTTTCAGCAATAGTAATACATGAACTTCACTGACTATTTTGTTATCGAGCTACCAAATTTGTGGAACGACAATGCGCATCACATGCACTTTTTAACGAACCAATTCATTGAACTATCAGACGCGAAGAGGAAGAACTTATCCTACCATATCATTTTTTTGTTACTCTAGTGCTCTTCTTGACATTCTTGGGGCACCTTTTTTGCATTTTGTGGACCACGAGAATACATGGCAACTGGTATCTTATGCACATACATGGGATAATATGTATCGGTATTATTTTTTCTTGCTTATACTTGAAATGCTATTCTCTTTGGAGGCAAAAGCACAAACACATGCGGTGCACACTAGCTAGCTACAAATTTGAAACTTTTCTTTAGTTCGCGTGTGTGTGCGCGGGCACACACACACACACGACACGCTGCAGCAACATAACACACGCATGCACACCATGCAGACTGATGGAGTTTTTGGTGGGCGAACCTGTATAGTAACTGATGGAGTTTTGGTGGGTGAACCTGTATAGTTTTTGCATTGGTTTTGCATGTTGAACTGCATCATCTTTAGAAATTGAACTTCTCCTTTCTTTTATTTTCTTAATATCAACACACCATTGTAAAGGAAATAGGTATTTCTTTTACAAATATACATGTGGGTGTACCAAATAATCCAACACGGACAATTTCTTTTTTAAGCACCAACCGTAGAACAATTGTTCTACAGTAATTTTCATTAATAATAATTATATTTACAAAATAGAAAACAAAAAAGAATCAAAAGGGTTTATTATATTCTGTTTTTTTCTAACATAAAGGCATAAAAAAATTATCCACTTCGTAAACACGGACAATTGTACATGACACACTCACGAGACCACACTTATGAGAATTATATGAAAGCAACGATTTCTCTCTGACTAACATCTGTGATTTTTTTACATGACACACCACATCATATTCCCCATTCACTTTCCTGAAAAACACATTGACTGAATTTCCAAATGTAGTGTGGAAGCTACTAAATGAGACAATCTAAAAGAACAGAAAAATAATTCATACAAGAAGAGGGCATTAATGAAGTGCAATTGAGTACCAATGAACTAAAAATAAACTAGTTCTTCCCTCATATAAGCTATTTGTGGCACTCCGGCTCAGAGTGACCGGTTTACCCTGCATTGCCAGCCCAGAGACCTTGTCTTCTGGCAACACACAATGACTTGGTACAGAAAAACAACCGCTTTATTCATGCCAGCGGAGCATAGTACATATTACAACAGTTAGCGAGGCCGAGCGACACACGGGGTGCGGCTGAACAATATGTACATTATTTAGTAAACATAAAGGGGCCTCAATCATGACAACTATGCGAGAAAGGAATAACGTCGTAGCGGGACTCCATAGCACAGGGACACCAACGTGGACACGATCTAGACTCGAATAGTTCTCCTTTCCAACGAGACTTTCCTGAAATCTGGCATGACACGCCAGGTAAGTACATTGAATGTACTTGCAAGCTCACAACAAGCATAAACCTAATGACAAACAATATCATGATACTTAACCGATTAAATACAATGCAACAATATATATCCAACATGTTGTGAATATGCTCAAGTGGTACTCGTCCCATGGACTGGCTTACCGAACATGATCATTTCCAGACCACAAACATGAAGAACTCAACGATAATCTCATGATCCTTATGGCGATCACAACCCTGACCAACACTTGGTCTCAACCTCAACACAATGACCTCACTACCATAACCTTAGTGCAAGTCTCAGTGTGCAAATTTATTAAGTGTTGACCCATGGTGTACCCTACTTTCGAGTGTGTACGTAACCGTGGACTCGGCTATCGATAGATTAATACACTCTGCAGAGGTAGCACACTGTACCCACACTACGGAACCCATGGCCTCGCACTCCCATTTGGGTGGACCAACGGCATTCCGACGAAACCACTTCATTGTCATGACACTCTCCCGGCCACTCCGACTCAATCCCCATCGAGCTAGTCCTGGGTGGACCTATGTCTACCTCAAGACACCTCAAACCACCGTCGTGGCAACGGTCCACTCTGGGACCCAAACACTTAACTCATCAACTGGCATACAAGGTTATGCCTGCTTACCGGGCCAGGGTACAGCACACCCATAACCTTCCCTAGATGGAGGCACCGACCAGAGGCACGACAATGAAACGCATTAAGGCCGTCCCATACCGGCAAATGTGGTTGCACTGGGAAAAACTCATTTCAGCAGCACCACGACCCGGTCAACAACATATTCAAGTTGAGTTATTTAACAGGTTCAACTTAAAGTGAAAGTAACCGGTGTCATAATGCCATGCTATACATCACTAACATATGCATCACATAACCATGAAAATAACTAATTCAACTACGCTCCGACGGAGCCATCACCAACTCAAGATACTTCTCTGGTTAAGATCAAACCTCACTTAACCAGAACCATTTCTAGCAATCTCATCATTTTTCATAGTGCAAGAATAATAATTAAACAAATTATTAACCTCCATGACCATATCATTTTATCATTACTCATATCTAAGTTCTTGTTAGATTATCAGCAAGATTCGTTTCAAACTTTCTGTAAATCAAGCATATCTAACATGGCAAGCATTCAACAGAATATACTTATCATAATAATTATTTAAATGCATGAATAATCATAAGTTCAAGTAGGAAATCACAAATATTGAAGTGGCACTATGAAAATGTTGCTGTGGCTTGCCTTAGTGCTGATGAGGTTCACAAATCTCTTGGTGATCCTCAAGACAAGCTTGCTCTTCTGAAAATAAATAAAACCACAAAAGGAAAACATCAAGAAACCTTCTGAAAATTACCAGAAAATCTAGACAGCAAGGAAAAAATCCCATCTTTTGGGTGCTGTTAGATTTTTGGACAAAGGACACAATGCAAAAAGAATCAATGCATTTGGACTTATAGATAAAAAGTTATGGCTGTTTGAATTTTCCTGGATTTAAATGAATTTGATTTAAAAAGAAAACAGACTGGGGGGTGACATCGAAGGCGTAAACGCCCAGGGCGCCACCACTCATACCACTTCGCGCGCGTAATGAGTGGCTGACTAGCGGGACCCGCTAGTCAGGCCAGAAGGAGGGGAGAAGGAAACATAGGGAGGCGGTGCTTCGCCGGAGTACACGCCGGCGACGAGGGTTCTTGGAGTCAAACGAGAGGGGATCGAAGGAGAATAAGGTGGCGCACCTGCCCGTACCCGTAGCGTGGCCAGAGGTGACCGAACGGCGTTGGAAACAGCCTTTCCAGCGGAGGCAGAGGACAGCGGTCGCCGGAGACGAAGACGACGGCGGCTCGGGGGGGGCTCCAGGGGCTCCAACAGGGCGGAACGCCCTCACCGAAGAGTGGTGGAGGCCCTGGCAGGGTCGCCCTGGCCTGGGAGGGGCTGGAGCTGCAGGGACGATCCGAAGGGGATCGCCGACGAGCTCGAGCTTCGGGACGGCAGCCCGCGGCCTGCCCAGCCGGGCTGCGGCTTCTACAAGTTTGTGGAGGGTGTGGGAGGAGCTGCGGGTGCTCAAAGAGGCTGGGGGTGGCGGCATTTATAGGCGGGCAGCGACAAGGGTTCGGGCTCCGCCGGAGGACACCTGTCCACGGCGCCCGGCGATGAACGGTGCCTGCGAGAGAGGGGGAAGACAATGGCGGTCACGCGGGAACTATTGACGGGCAAGGACGAGCATAGGAGCGAGGGGGAAAGCGACGAGCACAGTGCGCCGTGCACTGTGTCATTGGCCGGAGCGTGCCTGTGCCAGCTGCGGCAAGCTCCGGCATCGGCAAGTGCCAGGGGGGAGTTAAGGGGGTGGAGACGAGGATGGTGGCGAGGCGTGGTATGCTTGGGCAGGCTAGGCAGCGAGCACGCGCTCAACAGAGCGCTAGGCGGCATGCAGAGCGCGTGTTTTGCGTGCCAGCACGCCCGGACGAACACGGTCACCACGTGAACCATGACATTAGGCCACCCTAAGCGCTAACCTTGATGTGTGGCGTGTAGGCCTTGGTAATTTGAAGTGTTACCACGGTTTGGCTTGGATCCAGGTGCAATAGAAATGGATTTGTACTGCTAGCAAGTTTCTGGACAGTAACTTTGGAGATTTACTGTGGTCAAACCACTGGGAGTTAAGGGCTGAGCTTTGGGGGTTTACTTACACTTACTAAGGTAAATAGGCACAAGAAAAACCAGCTACAATGGAGCTAGTAAAATGGTAGTTGCTGTAGAAACTACCATTTCTGTCCAAAAAAGAATTTATTTTCTCTAGCCAAAATATTCCAAAGAGTGGTGAAATATTTTTGCTCAGAAAGGTGCCCTAGGGTCCAAAGAATAATTGGGAATTTTCTCAGGATTTTTGGGGCAAGAAAAGTTAGGGTTGCTTTGGAGCACAAAGGGCTAACTAGGGTTTTGGAGGGCAAAATAAATATTTTTCATTTAAGAAAAATATTCCAAGCAATATTCTGAGATGATCCAGAGGTGAAATGATGGTTTTGAGGAGGAGAGGGAGCACTTGGGTGAAAGTCAAGAAGTACCCAAGTGGTTAAGTCCAAATGAAGTGATTCAAAAACCCTAAATTCAAAACCAACTCAACTGAAAACCACGCAAAGAAAACAGGGCAAAAACCAGGCTTTCACAAACCTCCCCAATTAGAATGTATCTCATCCTCGAGATTCGGTTGCTTGGGAAAACCATTCTGGATAACATGCCCTTAGAAAATCTTCTGATTCCCAGGTTGATTCTGACTCGGTATGATGCTTCCATTGGACTTTGTAAAACTTTCGTGCTTTACTGCGAGTGACTCTTTCCATTTGATCCAAAATTTTCACCGGCCTCTCTTCATAGGTTAAGTATTTTGCCAGCTCTATCTCTGTCAAGTCAGTCTTTTTCTCGGGCGGTGATATGCATCGTCGCAATTGTGAAATGTGGAACATGTTGTGCACGTCTAACAACTCAGGGGGCAAATCTAACTGATATGCCACAACACCCACTCGTGTCATAACGGGAAATCGACCAATAAATCTGGGTGCCAATTTTCCACGAGTGTGAAACCTCTTGATACCTTTCATAGGCGTGACTCGGAGATAGACATGTTCTCCGAGTTCAAAGCTGATCTGACGGTGCTTTGTATCATAATAACTTTTCTGTCGTAATTTGGCCAACTGCAGTCTGTCTCTAATTTCCTTGACTTGCTTTTCGGTTCCAGCATGAGATTCGTTCCGAAAATATGGCTATATCCGGATTGAGACCAACTTAATGGTGTGTGGCATTTACGGCCATTCAAAGCTTCATACGGTGACATCTGTAAACTGGTCTGGAAACTATTGTTATACGAGAACTCGGCGTACGGCAAGCAGTCTTCCCATTTTGGGCCTTGGGACAAAACACAGGCTCACATCATATCTTCGAGTATTTGATTTACCCGTACTGTCTGTCCTTCCGTCTGAGGATGATAAGCAGCACTATATTTCAATTCCGTCCCTAGAGCTTGATGGAGACGGGACCAAAAAGCGAAGGTAAATAGTGAACCTCGGTCAGAAGTGATGGTTCGGGGGACTCCATGCAGACTGACTATTCTAGATACATACAGTTGTGCAAGCTCATCTGCTTGATATGAGGTTATGATCGGGAGGATGTGGGCTACCTTGGTTAACATATCCACTATGACCCAGATCGCATCATTGCCTCGTCGGGTCTTAGGTAGTCCTGTGGTGAAATCCATACAGATATCATCCCATTTCCATTGCGACACTGGTAGCGGTTGGAGAAGTCCGGCTGGCTTTAGATGTTCTGGCTTTACTTTGTTGCATATGTCGCAACAGGCCATGAAATAAGCAATGTCCTTCTTCATTCCATCCCACCAGAAAATTGGTCGAAGGTCTTCGTACATTTTTGTGCCTCCAGGGTGAATTGAATACGAGGATTCATGCGCTTCTGACAGGATCTTCTGCTTCAAATCTGCTTGATTAGGCACACAAATCCTTCCCCTAAATTGGAGGGTACCGTACTGATCCTTCGAGAAATAGGAAAGCTTGACACGTTTCTGTAGACTGGCATCGCCTGGCTGGGCCTTGCGGATTTCTTCCTCAAGAGTTGGGGTGACTTTCAGAATATTGGAAAGACCAGCCTCAACTATGACCAGGTTGAGTTGAGCAATCTCTTCTTGGAGTTCGGAAGGCAATGATTCCAATATGACATTGAAACTATCGGGCTTTCGACTGAGCGAATCAGCAACCACGTTGGCCTTACCCGGATGGTAATTTATTCCAATGTCATAATCCTTAACCAACTCAAGCCATCTTCGTTGATGGAGAATTAAATCCGGCTGAGTAAATATATATTTGAGGCTTTTGTGATCGGTAAAAATTTGGCACCTTTTTCCGATGAGGTAGTGTCTCCAAATTTTCAGAGCATGAACCATCACGGCCAATTCCAAATCATGAGTGGGGTAATTCCCCTCGTGGGGTCGTAGCTGCCATGAGGCATAAGCTACTACCTTGCCATCTTGCATAAGTACGCATCCCAGTCCTTGCCCGGAAGCATCACAGTACACCTCAAAGCTGCGGTAGATATCTGGGAGTGTTAATACTGGTGCAGTTGTCAGTCATTTATTTAACTCAGTGAAGCTTTTCTCACAGTCCTTAGTCCATTCAAACTTCTTATCCTTTTCAAGCAGCTCTATCATGGGTTTAACAATCTTGGAAAACCCTTCAATGAAACGACGGTAATATCCGGCTAATCGAAGAAAACTCTGGATCTGAGATACGGTTGCGGGTGGCAACCAGTCAAGCACATCCTTTACCTTGCTTGGTTCCACGGCTATACCTTCAGCGGATAGCACATGCCCGAGGAATCCAACTTGCTTGAGCCAAAACTCACATTTACTGAATTTGGCGTATAACTGAGGCTCACGGAGTTGTTGTAACACTGCTCGGAGGTGTTCCTTATGCTCTTCTTTACTGCAGGCGCCGGGATGAGCGGAGATGGCGATGTCCTCGATGGTGACAGTCGAGCCCATCCAGGAGCACGACGGCAGCGCCATCAGCGGAGACGAGAGAAGGGAAGAAGATGGACGATGATGAGGCTCTGCTCGAAGCAGCAGGCATCGTAGCGGGGCGGTCACAAGAAGCAGAGCAAGGGTGAAGAGGCAGGCGACACGAGCGAGAATAATGTCCGCCACCCCCCTCGCCCCAATTTATAACCCTCGGTTTGAACGTGGTGGAGTGGGATCGTCTGCGCTCGCCTTTCCCACTACCCTGCAATAAGTGCGCATCTACGCGCACAATAACTGTGCGGCGAAGAGCAACCGACCCTCGGACGCCGCAATAAATCCTCACATGTGGGCCAAGGGCACGCGGCGGCGGGCCCCAGCCCGTCGCCCAGTCCCATCACGCGCATGGCCTATCAAGCCCCTCCTACTTCCGGGCACCACGTGGCTCCCACGCGAAGTCCGGGGGATTGACCCAAGATTCAACGGACTCCTCGGTTCCCGCCACCGTCGGGATGCCGCGATCCGGTTTCCGAAAAAAACGGCACACAATGGGTGTTGCCGGACTCGGCGCTCGCAGAATTCACCTTGCTTAAGGGAGAAACTGCGAAGGCCCTCCCTTCCGAAGATGGTGGACCTTCACAGCTTCGGGGACTACTGTCAGGGATGAACCCCGGGTAGGCAACGGAACCCGGATCCTTTTCAAAAACAACGGGGCCGGCGTCGTGCCTCAAGCCAGCACGCCCTTGGCCGGGTCGCTCGACCCGGCCAGGCCCTGCGACCCGGCCGAACTCTCCAACCCGGCCAGGCACCTCGACTCGGCCTCGACAATCAGTACAAGACAGCCGAACCCGGCACAACCAAGGCTTCCCCAACTAGCCAGCTCCACCCATGGCGTGCTCCGCAACCCAGCCACCGGTCAGCTCATGCCTCTGGTCATCCACTGATGACCAAGGCAATTGTGCCCCGCCCATGCCTCTGGTCATCCGGAGCGTGGCAACAGTGCCCCTCACCTACCCGCTGACCAGGCCCGGCGTGGCAACAGTGCCCCCGTCGTCACTACTGATGACAGCAAGCGGCGACCTGACGGAGCGCCACTGTAGACGACTCGACCCGGCCACTCCCTGACAATCGACAGGACGGCGCACAGTCACCCTAGGCACACGGGGCCCGCACCTAGGGGAACCCGGCAAAGCACAGGCCCCCGGCAGGACCCGGCCCGGGTCCTCAAACGCTGACGACCCGACCCCACGATCTTGTAACATTACCATTGTACCCTTGGGGGGTTGGACTACAAAACCCCCTAGGAGCCCTCGCATACACGGACAAGCAAGTAAGCAGGAAAGGATAGAGAAGTTAGCCCTCCATCAGTAGAACACACCCGAGGAGAAGGAGCAGCCAAAGCCTTGGCCAGTTCTCCTTCTTCCTCCATAAAGCTCCAGGAGCAACTCCGTATTGTTACTTATAAACCACACTCGGCAGGACTAGGGGTGTTATCTCTCTGGAGAGCCCCGAACCTGGGTATGTCTTGTGTCCCGCGCTCGCTCATGCTAACCTCATGTCTGGAACCCACTAGTGCCCTCGAGCCTCCTCCTCTCTTTCGCCATCCCATGGCATCTACCGTGCGCCCACCATGATAGCGCAAGCCCATCATTGCCTTCCTTGTTCGCATCCACCTTCTTGCGCCTCCCTTCTCGTTCATGATTCCTTGCCGCCATGCCTAGGACACCGCATCTCCCCTCATCCCCACTTGCATCTCCGTGGTGCGTCAATGGCGCCCGCCGGCAAGAAGGGGAAGTCGATAGGGGCTTCAATCACTCCCGCCGTCGGGGCATCACTCCTGCGCTCCACCATCGTTGACACGGATGACTTGGACCTGATGAAAGTGCGTTATATCGACTAGAGGGGGGCTGAATAGGCGATTTTTATGAATTCTTCACTGAGGAATTTGCCGGTGAGGAAATTCCTTAGCGAAGAACTACTTGCAGCGGAATAAGTACTCAGAAGTAAGCATGACAGAATACACACATGATCATCATGATGAAATGAAGACAAACACAGAGTACAGAAAGTGTAAACACAGGATAACACAAGATGAAGACAAATAGACTAAAGAAATTCAACTGAGAAAATTGAGAAAGTCTTCAGTCAAAGTCTTCAAACACAGATATGAACAATCACTCAACACAGTAATGAAGAAATGAAAGAGTTGAGGAAATAGAACAGTAAGGTTGGTGAAGATAATGATTTGGTAGACCAGTTCCAACTGCAGTCTCAATTGTACGTCTGGTTGGAGCGGCTGAGTATTTAAACTCAAGGACACACAGTCCTGGACACCCAGTCGCTGAGCACGCAGCTTAGGACACCAAGTCCTCACCGTATTCTCCTTGAACTAAGGTCACACAGACCTCGTCCAATCACTCGTGGTAAGTCTTCAGGCGACTTCCAAACCTTCACAGACTTCGATCACTCGGCGATCCACAATTCCTCTTGGATGCTCTAGACCATGACGCCTAACCGTCTGGAAGAAGCACAGTCTTCAAAGGTAACAAGCGGCGGATCCACGCAGGATCAATCTCTTTAGTGATGCTCAATCACTTTGGGTTTGTAGGTGTTTGGGGTTTGGGATTTTCCTCACTCGATGATTTTCGCTCAAAGTCCACGGAGGATGGGTTGCTCTCAAATGACAAGTGTCAGTTTCTCTCGAAGCAGCCAACCAGCTAGTCGTTGTAGGGGGCGACTATTTATAGCCTAGGGAGCAGTCCGACATGATCAGACATAAATGCCCTTCAATGATATGACCGTTATGTGGATAAGATATTTGGGGACAGCTGGCGCGTAGCACCGCAACAGTCAGAAATTTGACTCTCAAATTCCTCAGGGCTATCATGCTCCTCACTGTGTAGGTAATCCGCATTGGCAAATTCCTAACTCCTCAGTCAGAACAAATTCCTTAGTGACTAGAAGAACTTCATCTCTGTCACTGAAGAAATTGATTGAACTGTATGAGATTTCCAATGGCTTCACTCGAAGGGATTGGTAGGTGTAGGATTTTGAGTTGAGCATCACATGGAATTTTTTCCTTAGTATTTCCTCGACCCCCTTTAACAGTATGGTGTTTCCTATGACTCAAGAAGGAGAAAAACAAAACTATGAAAACGAAAGTCTTCAAGCATCATATTCCTTGCATGAATATCAAGTCTTCACAGACACACCAATTTCTTCACTTTCAAAGTCTTCATGAAAGTCTTCAGGAATACCAAAATCTTTAGTCGAAGATATTCATTTTTAGGGGTCGACTTTCTCTGTAAATATCAAACTCCTCATAGACTTATAGACCTATGTACACTCATAAACACATTAGTCCCTTAACCTATAAGTCTTCAATACACCAAAATCACTAAGGGGCACTAGATGCACTTACAATCTCCCCCTTTTTGGTTATTGATGACAATATAGGTTAAGTTTTCAACGGGGATAAACATATGAAGTGTAAGTACTGATATTGAGGAATTTGATTGCAAGATATAGAAGAACTCCCCCTGAAGATGTGCATAGTGAGGAATTTGCTTTTGAAGCAATGCACATTTGAAGAGTTGAATCAAGGAGATCTCCCCCTATATCTTGTAATTCATACATGCATTTGACATATAATATGAAGAATTTGAAATGCATGATGAAATATGGTTCCTGAAGAAATTTAGCATGTGTGCAATAATATTAACGAGGAACAAGCATGCAGAATCAGAGCACAGCGCATCAAAAGTATCAGAGCACCATCGGGTTTAAGATTACAACTCGATCCAATAAAAGTTTCAGAAGAGCGAGAGTTGTAACTTAGCAAAAAAATGCCCATATGATAGACCCGCTTGAAGACTAACTCAGATTTCTCCCCCTTTGTCATCGAATGACCAAAAAGGATCAAAACTGAGGACTAACGCCCCTGAAGAATATCAAGTTGATGGAGGAGCGCCAACATTGTCGGGGTCGGTTGTCGTAGTAGGGCCTGTCGCAGTGTCGTCCAAGTCTTCATTTTCATCAGTGTTGCACGATGAAGAATAGGAGCTGGCCATTAAGGAAGGAACCTTGACCTTCTTGAATTTCTTCGGTGGAGGTGCAGACCAGTCAAATTCTTCCTTGAGACCCATGCTCTTCAGATCTTCTGTGTTGTAGACATGAGATAGAACATCCCAGGTACGGTTGAAGGTTTCATGGAGGTAGTATTGGTTTTTCTTCACTGCATTGTGTGTTGAGGTCATGTTGTAAAGAATTGAACCAAACTGACGCTTGACCCATTTATGATTGCGATCAACTTTCTGATGAAGACTGAGGAGTAACTCACGATCAGTCATCACCCTGGGTGTTGTGGCTTGAAGAATTTGCTTGGCAGAGGTGTTGGCGGCAGAGTCATGTGTGGCAGAGTCATCATTGGTGGAGTAGGATGCAGCCTTGCAAAATTGACCATCCAATGGACGAATGTTGTCATCTATCACAGCAATTGCCTTGCCTTTGTCATCAGCTGAGGAAAATGTCCGTTTAAGGACTTCAATTGGAGGCAAGTAGCTGCCATGGTTCAGAGTATCAGCATTGTAGTTGAGTGAAGACCTTGTCCTGATGAACCTCATAATCCATGGCGCATAAGGCTTCAGCTCAAAAGGTGACATAGCAATATTTGCCAGAGTCCTCATGAAGAAATCATGGAAGTTGACGAGAACGCCATGAATGATATTGAAAAGCATATTCTTCATGATGCCAATGACTTCTTCATCATTTGAGTCGTGGCCTTTGATAGGACTCATTGTCTTCGTCAGAATGCGATAGACAGTCCGAGGCACATATAGTAATTCCTTGACGAGGAATTTGGTTCGAGGGGCCTGCCCTGGCTTCAAAGGCTTCATCAGCACTTGCATGTAATGGTTTGTAAGTGCAGGTTCATTGTATATGCAACGAGCACCATCAAGGGGAGGACTGAGTGGGAGGGCACGAAGCAATTCAGTTGCTGGTGCCTTGTAGTGAGTATTTTCTGACATCCAGTCCAGCACCCATGAGTTCACATCTTCAGAATTTCCTGTGATGTGCAGCGTTGCAAAGAACTGAAGAATGAGTTCTTCATTCCAATCACAGATGTCGGTGCAGAAATTCAGCAATCCAGCATCGTGAAGAACACTGAGGACTAGCTCGAAGCACGGCAGAGATTCCATGTCCACATGTGGAATGTGTGCATGATCGAAGACTTTGTCTTTGTCGAATAACATAGAGGAATAGAAATTTGCTTGACTAGCAGTCCAGAAATGCCACTTCCTTATGCGAGCAGAATCATAGGGATTGTAGTCAGTGAAGAACACATGCTCGTTGAAGAAATCAGCAGCCTTGAACTTTTGCTTCTTTGAGAATGGCTCCTTTGGCCTGGGCACATGAGTGTCAGTGAGTTGCATCACAACCTCTGGAATCGCAATCTCCGGTTCTTCAGGCTGAGGAATTTCTGGTTCCTCTTCAGTGGCAGTCTGCATGTTCAAAGTATCATCAGCATCAGTTTCTTCAGCACTAGTGGCTGGAATTTCTTCATGCACAGATGAGGTGGGATGAGTTTCTTCAGAGCCCATTTGAACGGTTGGTGCAGGGGACTGAGGTATTTGCTGTAGTGGGGTGAAGTGAGGAGAATTTGGATGTTGACTTTCCCAAAAGTCATCATTCATCACAGGCATAGTGCATCCAATATCCATGTCTTCATCTTCAATTTCTTCAACGCCATCCTCTTCAGCTGTGAACTGAGGCATTAGCGAGGAAGCAACAGGTGTTGAAGGGATCGCATCCACTTCAATTTCTTCATCAATCTGCTCTGATGGAGCAGCAAAATGATTTTCTTCATCAGATCCGCTAGGGATCACATATTCTTGACCAAAAGGAACAAGGTCCTTTGATGGCATGGTGGAAATCGAAACAGCATCAATTGGATTCTCAAGTGAGCTGGTCATAGTCTTCATTTTCTTCGGAGCTAAAGAATCTGAAGCAGATGAGGCTTTACTTTTCTTCACTGCAGCTCTCTCTGCAGCCTTGGTCTTCCTCACATCTGATGGAGATGGAAGGGTAGGAGTTGGTGTAGGCGCGGGAGGAGCTGAGGAATCTGTTTGAATTTCCTCAGGCGCAACTGATGCAGTTTCCCTGACTTCTTCATTTTCTTCAGGCGCACCACTAGTGGATGCACAGGCAATGTCTTCAGCGGCTGGAATGGAGTCATCAGCCTTGGAACTAGCATTTTCATCAGCAGCCTAAAAGTCATCAGCGGTGCTGGCATGTTCTTCAGTTTGCTGAACAGAGGCTTCAGCTTGAGGAATTTCTTATTGCGATGGGGCTGCAACATTGGTGAACTTCTAAGTCAGTTTAACGAACCTGACTTTGGCTCCTTGCCAATCAACATAATAAGCATTGAAATCATCGCTGAGGGCTTTGATTTTGGACTGGATAGTGAGGAGTTCATCAGTTGTCATTTTGACAATGTTTTTCCTCAGGAACTTCTCTTTCCTGAACTGAGCCTTCTTGATTTGTCTGGCCTTCTCAAATTTCCAGTTTTCTTCATTGATGAAATGGGTCAGCACGTGACTTTGGCCAGGAGTCAAATGAAAATCAGGCATAGGAGTGTTTGGGTCCTTGTGCCAGAGATCAATGTAGTCGAGGATCACCTTTGGATCCAAAAGCAGTGGCACATTTGTGCCTTTGGCACTAGCGGCCCTTTCTTGCCTGTCTCTGATGATTTCTGCAAGTTCATCATCATCAGATGGCACTTGGAAGGCAACCTGTTTCTTCTTCGGACTAGGCCGAGGTCCTCGTCCAGCTGTTGCCTTTGTCTTCAGCAAAGTGGGGCCTGATGAAGAGTTTGGTGCAGCTGAGGAACTCGCTGAGACACCAGAGGCAATAGAGATGCCTGCAGTCCTTTGGCATGTGGCCAAATGTATAGGTGTTGAGGACTTCGCCGGAGCAACTGAGGACTTTGAGGGAGCAGGAGCAGCATGAGGAACTAGCCGTGAGGGCTTTGAAGAATCTGGCCATGAGGGCACAGTTGGTGAAGCACTTGGCTTGTGAGCGGGCTTCTTTGCCATTGATTTTCTAGGCTTGTTAGAGGCCTTTGTGGCAGCAGCAGCAGCAGAGTCTTCATTAAATTTCCACACTACTTCTTTGGCTTGTCTTGCCAACTTGGCTTGGCGTTTGGCCCATTCTTCAGGAAAATCCTCACCACGCTTGATGCTGGTGGGGTCAACTTCTTGACCAGGTGCCAATGGAGCTCTTGGGCATGGAGGATTTAGAGCGAATTTCTTCATATACTTTGGAGTTACATATCTGTACTCCCTCCATTCTCTTGCCCATCTCCTTTCAATCCTCTGTATGCGCACCTTGCGCTGATTTTTGTTCTCCTTTCCGAACATAGCCTCATCAGGTGTGCAATAGTCAGCATAGATGTTCTCAGGTATTTCAAACACAGTCATGACTTCAGGCTTCTTTGCTCCTTTCTGTGGTTTCTTACCTTCTGCCATATTCTTCAGTTGAGGAATTTGAACAATCGAATTCTCTGAAGAAGTATGCAACTTTTCTTCGAGGAACACTGCAAATGAGTTAAGTTGATGAGAACCTAGTGATTCAGCAGCGGACATGAGTACCTGTGAACAAAGTATAGTTGCAAGGAATTTGAAGAGGTCATATGCATTCTCAGAAGGTTTTCAAAATGAACAAGTTTGAGGAATTTGACCAGATGAGTCTTGAAGAATTTCACTAAGCGTACTTTGTCTTAGGTTCCAGAGTTGTATAGATCGACGATCCACACAATTAAGGAATCTTAAAGAAAAATGATGCTTAGGGAAACGAATCAAGAACAGATGACTAGTGAGGTGTTTTGTGTGTGAGGATTTGAAGAATAAAACACCTTTGAAGATTTTGTGGAGAAAATTTGAATCAAAGAGGGCAGTAAAAGTAACTTTTAATTACCGTTCATGAAGAACACGATGAACTGAGAACTGTAGATTTGAAGCTCGTCAGTTCAGATCTTCCACGCCCTAACTTGGCGGAGGAAGACAGCTACGGCGGCGGCGGAGTGAAGATTTCCGCGGGCGGCGCGAGTACGATGGTGACGAGGTCGAGGCAGTGAAGCTCTTCCTCACTGGCAATGATGGAGTAGCGGCGGCGCTAGGGTTTGAGAAGCTCGAGCGAGAGAGAGAGCGGTCGAGCGGAGTAAAGTAAGTGAGGAAGGGTGAGGGGGTATTTATAGTTGCTGTGAAAAACTGTTCGCCCGAAGATTTAGGACGAACGTGCCCCTGGCCCTTCTCATTCGCTTGACATGTGTCACCCACGTACTGAAAAGTGGAGATCATGTTAGATCATGGGTGAATAGATAAGTCTATCATGGGATACGGGACGGTTTGAGCGGCAAAACCGAAAATTTGGATAAGATTAGTTTTAAGTTTCGTTCGCAATTTCTTCAGCTGACAGGACACAGTGAAGATTTTGAACGAGTTTGAAATAGAACGCACATGAAGAATTTGTGAATAGATTGGGTTGAGTATAGCATAGATGGGGAAGGGTCCGATCACATTCACTTAGCAGAAGATGCAACTTGAAGAAATAGCCATAAGTGAATGCTGTAGAGGACATAAACCCATATATATATATATACATATATATATATATATATATAGATATATATATATATATATATATATATATATATATATATATATATATATATATATATATATATATATATATAGCCAATGAAGAAAAACGACGGAAATATTGAAGATTTTGAAAAGTTGAAGAATTTGAACAACTGAGGAATTTCAACACTAAAAAAACTCAAATTGAAGATTTTCAACTTTTTGTGGTGGCGTGACCCATCGTATAAGAAAGATGATTTCAGACACCGCATACAATTGTCGTAGGGTTCTGATAATCAAATTCTTCATTAATTTCTTCACACTTAGAGTGTTATTCTTCATTGATTCAAGAAAAACGTTTCTTCATGTGTTGCACATCTAAGTCATCAATTTTGCATAAGTGTTAGGATGAGTGTCCTTTTTCAAAGAACATTCGAAGACTCTAAGATATTTAGCTCACACCGCAACTTGCTAAATCTCTTCTCATCCAAGGGCTTTGTGAAGATGTCGGCTAGCTGTTCTTCAGTCTTCACATGCTCAATAGAAATGTCGCCCTTCAACACATGATCACGAAGAAAATGATGACGAATCTGAATGTGCTTTGTCTTCGAGTGCTAAACTGGGTTGTGAGCAATCTTGATGGCACTCTCATTGTCACAGTAGAGGGGCACATTTTTCATGTTGATGCCATAGTCCTTGAGAGTTTGCTTCATCCACAGCAATTGAGCACAGCAAGAACCAGCAGCAATGTACTCAGCTTCAGCAGTAGACAGAGATACGCAGTTCTGTTTCTTCGAGGACCAACAGACCAAAGATCGTCCGAGGAAATGACAAGTACCAGATGTTGACTTGCGGTCCACACGATCACCAGCATAGTCAGAGTCAGAATATCCAATGAGATCAAAAGTAGAGCCCTTGGGGTACCATAGTCCTAGTGTTGGTGTGTGAGCTAGATATCGAAAAATATGCTTCACAGCCTTATGGTGTGATTCCTTCGGTGTAGCTTGAAATCGGGCACACATGCAAACACTAAGCATTATATCTGGCCTAGAGCACATAAGTACAATAAAGAACCAATCATGGAGCGGTATACCTTGTGATCGAAGTCAATACCATTTTCATCAGTGCATAGATGGCCATTTGTGGGCATAGGAATTTTGACTCCTTTGCAATCTTGCATGCCGAATTTCCTCAGAACATCCTTGAGGTATTTCTCCTAAGATATGAATATGCCATTGTGATGTTGATGAATTTGAAGACATAAGAAGAATTTCAACTCTCCCATCATAGACATTTGATATTCTTCACTCATCATATAGGCAAATTCATCACTATAACGTTGGTCAGTACAGCCAAAGATAATATCATCAACGTATATTTGACACACAAACAGTTCATCATCATAAGATTTAGTAAAGAGAGTAGGGTCGACTGAACCGGGTGTGAAGCCATTCTTCACGAAGAATTCCTTCAGAGTATCATACCACGCCCGAGGGGCCTGCTTGAGGCCATAGAGGGCCTTGTTGAGTCTGAAGACTTTGTCATGATTCTTTGGATCTTCAAAACCTGGGGGTTGAGCAACATATACTTCTTCCTCAAGCTTACCATTGAGGAATGCACTTTTCACATCCATTTGATATAAAGTGATATTATGATGGTTAGCATAAGCAAGTAATATGCGAATAGCCTCAAGTCTAGCAACATGTGCAAAGGTTTCATCAAAATCAATTCCTTCAACCCATGTGTAGCCTTGAGCTACAAGTCGTGCCTTATTCCTCACCACAAGGCCATTTTCATCTTGCTTGTTGCGGTAGATCCACTTTGTGCCAATGATATTATGCTTGCGAGGATCTGGACGTTTGACCAGTTCCCAGACATTGTTGAGCTCAAACTGATGTAATTCTTCTTGCATGGCCTGAATCCACTCAGGCTCCAGAGATGCTTCATCTACTTTAGTGGGATCTGTGATAGAGACAAAAGCATAGTGCCCACAAAAGTTAGATAAATGTGAAGCTTTTGAGCGTGTGAGAGGACCTGGTGCTTCAATGTCATCGATGATCTTTTCAACTTGCACTTCTTTTGCAACGCGAGGATGAGCTGGTTATCGTTAAGGAACTTGATCAGCATTTTCTTCAGCACCATTTTCTTCAGCATTTTCCTCAGGTGCATTAGCTCGACGATCTTCGTGTTCTGGAATAAATTCTTCAGTAGATTCTTCGGTAGGAATGACATCCTCAGTAGCCTTGAACTTGATAAAATCCTCAGGTGTTGGTTCATCTATCACATAAGGTAGGTGCTCTCTTTGCGAGCCATTAGTTTCATCGAACCGCACATCTACACTTTCAACAATCTTGTGAAGAGCGATGTTGAAGACTCTGTAGGTGTGCGAGTCCTTTCCGTAACCAAGCATAAAACCTTCATGTGCTTTCGGTGCGAATTTAGCATTGTGATGAGGATCCCTAAACCAACATTTAGCACCGAAGACTTTGAAATAACTCACATTGGATTTCTTGTCAGTGAGAAGTTCATAGGCAGTCTTCTTGAAGAATTTGTGAAGATATACTCTGTTGATGATGTGGCATGCGGTATCAACTGCATCAATCCAAAAACGATGAGGCGTTTTGTATTCATCAAGCATAGTGTGAGCCATCTCAACAAGAGTTCTGTTCTTGCGCTCCACGACGCCGTTTTGCTGAGGAGTATAAGGAGCAGATAACTCATGAGTAATACCAAGTTCATCAAGATAGTCATCAAGACAGGAATTCTTGAACTCAGTTCCATTGTCACTACTGATGTGCTTGATCTTCACACCAAAGTTGGTTGAAGCCCTCGAGGAAAATCGTTTGAAGACTTCCTGCACTTCATGTTTGTAAGTAACAATGTGTACCCATGTGTAACGAGAATAATCATCAACAATAACAAAGCCATATAGAGATGCATCATTAGTCATAGCAGAATAATGATTAGGACCGAAGAGATCCATGTGAAGCAATTCAAATGGTCGAGTGGTGGTCATGATAGTCTTCGCTGGATGCTTGGCCTTAGTCATTTTCCCAGCTTCATAGGCTCCGCACAAGTGATCCTTGAGGAATTTGACATTGTCAATGCCAATGACATGCTTCTTCTTCGCAAGCGTGTGCAAATTCCTCATGCCAGCATGACCAAGTCATCGATGCCATAGCCAGCCTTCTGAAGCTTTTGCAAGTAAGCACACGGGAGGTTGTGGTCCTGTAGAGAAATCAACAATGTACAAGTCTCCTCTCCTAAAGCCTTCGAAGACTTTGGAATTGTCAGCTTCCATGATCACAACATATCAAGATCACAAAGCATTGAGACAGACATGAGGTTTTATCCTAAGGACTCGGCAAGCATGACCTTGTCCATGTGTCGATCCTTTGAGATCGCAACCTTACCTAGACCCAATACCTGACTTTTGCCTTTGTCAGCGAAGATGATATGCTTCAGATGTGATGGTGTTAAGGGAGCATCCATCAATAGATTCTTGTCACCAGTCATGTGATTTGTACATCCACTATCGAGGACCCACTCATTTGCTTTGGGTTGATCATCCTGCAGATGAATTAGTGCATCTTACAAACTCATATACTTCATCAGTGAAGAATATGACATCAGTATCATCAGTTCAATTTCATCAAGCAATAGCACAGATAAGCAATGTGAGGACGTGTGAAATGAAAGTTCATTTCATCATGATTTGCCTGCGTCCTTTCAGGCACTTTTGTCAGGTCCCCAGCAAATTCTTCAGACGATTTATCACGTCTGGAGACCTGACCCTGCATAAGAAATTAGTTCTTTTTCTTCACCACCCACATCTGAAGGGGTGGCAAAGAGTTCATCACTATGCGAGCTCCATAAGAGAAAGGTGGCAAAGATGCCAAACCATTTCATTTCACATAAGAGGGGTTAGGGTAAGCATATGAATAAGCAGAGAAATTCTTCGAGGACTTATGAACATAATGATTAGAAGAATAATGCTCATATTCATAGCCCTTGGCTCTTCCCTGCGAAACAGAGTTGTTAGCACGATGATGTTCATATGAGGATTTTGATACTTTTGAGGAATTTGATCCATGTGAGGAATTTGGTCCGCATGAGGACTTGGATCCATATGAAGAATTTGGTCCATATGAAGAGTTTGATCTGGGGTTCCTATTCTTCACTGGTGGTGTCATGAGGACATTCACCTGAAGACTTTCAACATAACTTTTGGGAACCCAGATTTTCTTCATAGGGGAACCGTTCCTGCAGTTAGTGCCAACATATCTAGCAAATACTTCACCATTCTGATTTTTGAACAGTTTATAGTTGGAGTCAAATGACTCATCAGAAGAATGAGGAGATTCACATGTAAAGCCAGATAAGTTAGATGGATCAACTGGAGGTCCCTTTGCAGCAACCCATGAGGTTTTGGGGTACTGCTCAGGCTTCCAATATGTTCCATCAACATTGAGTTTCCTCTCAAAGGCAATACCCTCTTTCCTAGGGTTTCTGTTGAGGATCTGCTTTTTAAGCACATCACAGAGAGTCTGATGCCCTTTGAGGCTTTTGTACATGCCTGTCATATACAATTCCTTCAGCCCTGCATCGTTAGTGATACTAGCAATGTCCTCAGATGAGGAATTAGTGATAGCAGAGGCAGGTGAAGAATTTGTAATATTTGAAGCATTTGAACATTCAGGTGAAGAATTAGCAGATTCACGTTCAATGCACTTTAAGCATGGAGGATCAAATTCTTCCTGAGTAGCGCTGATTTGTTGAGCAAGTAATGAATCGCGCTCCTTCTGAAGATCTTCATAACTCACTCTTAGCTTCTCAAGATCTTGCTTTCTTTGAAGAAATTCATAGGAAAGTTTCTCATGATCAGTTAAGAGAGTTTTATGATGACTTTGAAGGTTGTCAAACTTAGACTGAAGACTCTGAAGATTTTTAGTTAAGTCTTTAGTGCGGTCCATTTCATCACCCAACATATCATCACTTTTGTCTAGCATGTTTTGAAGTTTTTCAATAGCCTTTTGTTGTTTCACAGCAATCTTAGCAAGTTAGAGTAGCTAGGCTTGAGATTTTCATCAGATTCATCCTCACTTGATTCAGAGGAGGGGTATTTAGTTACCTTAGCAGCCTTTGCCATGAAGCAATAGGTGGGAGCGTAGTCGTCATTGCCTTCATCAGCGTTGTTGGTGTTGCCATTTTCTTCAGAGTTGAAGATAGACTTGCTGACAACTGCGGTAGCAAGAGCTAGACTTGCCACACCTGACTCAGACTCCTTGGATGCCTCCTCTTCCTCATTATACTCAGATTCAGCCTCAGAATCCATTTCCTTGCCAATGAATGCCCGAGCCTTCTTGGAGCTGCTCTTCTTGTGGGATGAAGACTTCGAGGATTTTGATGATGAAGACTTTGAAGATTTCTTCTTCTTCTTGGCATCATCAGAACTGTAATCCTTGTATTTCTTCTTCTTTAGTTCCTAGTCCCACTGAGGACAATCTTGAATGTAGTGACCATGCTTCTTGCATTTGTGGCATAGCCTTCTCTTATAATCACTTGATGAGGAATCACTGCTCCTTGAAGATTTCCAATGAGACCACGTCTTGAGAATTTCTGGAACTTCTTCACGAGCAGTGCTAGCTCCTGGCTCAATTCTTCAGGATCACCAAGGCTACTACCAGAATCTTCACATTCAGATTCAGACACTGCCTTGGCCTTCAGGGCACGTGTTCTGCCATAGCTTGAACCATAGAGATCTCTCTTTTCAGCAAGCTGGAACTCATGAGTATTTAGCCTCTTGAGGATATCAGCGGGATCTAGTGACTTGTAATCAGCACGCTCTTGAATCATCAGTGCCAGAGTGTCAAATAACGAATCGAGTGATCTCAACAATTTCTTCACCACCTCATGATCGGTGATGTCAGTGGCACCGAGCGCTTGAAGCTCATTTGAGATATCAGTGAGGCGATCGAAGGTTTGCTGAACATTTTCATTGTCGAGTCTTTTGAAGCGGTTGAAGAGATTGCGAAGAACATCAACACGAGAGTCACGTTGAGTTGAGATTCCTTTGTTTACTTTGGAGAGCCTATTCCAGATAAGCTTAGCAGTTTCCAAAGCACTCACTCTACCATACTGCCCTTTACTCAGATGACCACATATGATATTCTTTGCTCGAGAATTGATTTGCTTAAATCTCTTCACATCAGCAGCATTCAGAGAAGGTGTGACTGAAGGAACACCATTTTCCACAATGCACCATAGATCGTTGTCAATTGCTTCAAGATGCATTCGCATCTTATTCTTCCAGTAGGGGTAGTCCGTACCATCGAAGGTAGGACACCCAGCAGAGACCTTGATCATACCTACGGTCGACATAACTAGAACTTAGGTGGTTAAACCAAAATCACACAGAACAAGGGAGTACCTTGCTCTGATACCAATTGAAAGTGCGTTATATCGACTAGAGGGGAGGGTGAATAGGCGATTTTTATGAATTCTTCACTGAGGAATTTGCCGGTGAGGAATTTCCTTAGCGAAGAACTACTTGTAGCGCAATAAGTACTCAGAAGTAAGCATGACAGAATACACACATGGTCATCATGATGAAATGAAGACAAACACAGAGTACAGAAAGCGTAAACACAGGATAACACAAGATGAATACAAACAGACTGAAGAAATTGAACTAAGGAAATTGAGAAAGTCTTCAGTCAAAGTCTTCAAACACAGATATGAACAACCACTCAACACAGTAATGAAGAAATGAAAGAGTTGAGGAAATAGAACCAGTAAGGTTGGTGAAGACAATGATTTGGTAGACCAGTTCCAACAGCTGTCTCAGTTGTATGTCTGATTGGAGCGGCTGAGTATTTAAACTCGAGGACACACAGTCCCGGACACCCAGTCGCTGAGCATGCAGCTCAGGACACCAAGTCCTCACCGTATTCTCCTTGAACTAAGGTCACACAGACCTCATCCAATCACTCGTGGTAAGTCTTCAGGCCACTTCCAAACCTTCACAGACTTCGGTCACTCGGCGATCCACAATTCCTCTTGGATGCTCTAGACCATGACGCCTAACCGTCTGGAAGAAGCACAGTCTTCAAAGGTAACAAGCGTCGGATCCACGCAGGATCAATCTCTTTAGTGATACTCAATCACTTTGGGTTTGTAGGTGTTTGGGGTTTGGGATTTTCCTCACTCGATGATTTTCGCTCAAAGTCCTCGGAGGATGGGTTGCTCTCAAATGACAAGTGTCAGTTTCTCTCGGAGCATCCAACCAGCTAGTGGTTGTAGGAGGCGGCTATTTATAGCCTAGGGAGCAGTCCGACATGATAAGACATAAATGCCCTTCAATGATATGACCGTTATGTGGATAAGATATTTTGGGACAGCTGGCGCGTAGCACCGCAACAGTCGGAAATTTGACTCTCAAATTTCTCAGGGCTATCATGTTCCTCACTGTGTAGGCAATCCGCACTGGCGAATTTCTAACTCCTCAGTCAGAACAAATTCCTTAGCGACCAGAAGAACTTCGTCTCTGTCACTGAAGAAATTGATTGAACTGTATGAGATTTCCAATGGCTTCACTCGAAGGGATTGGTAGGTGTAGGATTTTGAGTTGAGCATCACATGGAAATTTTTTCTTAGTATTTCCTCGACCCCCTTTAATAGTACGGTGTTTCCTATGACTCAAGAAGGAGAAAAACAAAACTATGAAAACGAAAGTCTTCAAGCTTCATATTCCTTGCATGAATATCAAGTCTTCACGGACACACCAATTTCTTCACTTTCAAAGTCTTCATGAAAGTCCTCAGGAATACCAAAATCTTCAGTCGAAGATATTCATTTTTAGGGGTCAACTTTCTCTATAAATATCAAACTCCTCATAGACTTATAGACCTGTGTACACTCATAAACACATTAGTCCCTTAACCTATAAGTCTTCAATACACCAAAATCACTAAGGGGCACTAGATGCACTTACACCTGGTGCTCGCGCTGATGGTCGGCGATCAGAATGAATGGAAGGCGGCCAAGATCTGGCCCGTTTCGCAAGAGCAGAGTGGTATGGGCCTCTGGGGGCGTCCGTCTACCCCTTCTTCCTCCATACCTTTTATGCCGGCTTGGTGCCGCCGTTCTCAATATTCTTGTACGCCATCCTTTCTCATTATCAGATCCACGCTCTTCACCTCAACCCAATTCTATCCTCCTACCAGCCATTTTTTCCTTTTACTATGAGGCTTTTGTGGGCATGAGGCCCTCGGTGGCACTCTTCCACCACTTTTTCAGCCTGAGGTTCACCGCCGCGAATCAACGCTCTGTGTGTGTCTCTTTCCTTGTTGTCAAGGCGATGGAGGATGCATCATTCTCTTGAAGTCCGGGAAGAAGGTGGAGGGCTGCCGACAGCGCTGGGTATTCATGGATGCGTGCTGGACTAGCCCGCTCCTGATGATTCCTGCGCAACCGGCTGAGCAGAACCCCAGGTGGGGGCACGAGAAGCTCAGCGACCCGAGGATGGTGCCGGTCTTGGAATGGATGGCTGCGCACCAGGCCACGCAGCTGTCGGGCCGATGGTCATAAGGGATTACTTGCGGCAGCACTGCACCACTCCAGGAGCACTCTCGGCCCATGTGCGCATATACTGGCGTGAAGGATGTGATGAGGCTATGCGCCGGCGGCCTGAAGCCCGACGAGTTGGACGGGGCTCTGGCGACCCTGCTCGGTAGCCCCAGCAAGGACCCCGCTGAGGATGCGCACCCCCTGTACCGATATCAGGAGAAGGCGGAGCTGGTCGCGGTGATGCCCATCTTTGACTGGTGGGGGATCGTGCCCGATGGCCATGTCAGGACCCGCGAGAACCTCCTCACTGTGGTACTGGACTCTAGTGGCAGCGACATTGTGAAGGCCTCGGAGGGGACTATGGAGGATCCGTCGACCATGCGCCCGAAGCTCCCGCCGCTCGCTCATTTGCGACCTTGGGGACGAGGACGTCGACAGCATGCAACCCGCGGTGGTGCCCCCTCAACCTGCCGGGGCAGTCAACGGGGCCGGGTCCGACACCTCGGCCATCGTGGCGCTCGCCACAGAGGCGAACCACAGTGACAGGCGACCGAGTCCCCAGGAGCCGAGACATTCCAGATGGTGGGGCACCCCCAGGCTCCTAAGGAAGGTGATAGCACGGCCGGGTTCGCCGGGAACCGCCCTGAGTGCCCGGAAGATAGGGCCGGGGCAATGCTCGAGAATGACGGCGACGCGCTGTCCACCGCGGACAGGAAGAGGAAATGGGCTGCCTGAGATGTGTAAGCCCCCCACTCATTTTTTCCTGGTGCTTGTACCCCCTGAGCGACTCCAAACTGACCCCCATTTGCGCAGGCGAGCAAACGACGACTAGAAGAAGAGGAGGAAGAAAGCGGATGCGAAGGCAGCCCTTAGCCGGAAGGGGGCGCCGACGCCAGCCGGGAGCACCGAGGGGCGCGAGGGGGCCACCCACTGCCCCATCACCGAGGCGGGGCGCCCGGGGGTCAAAGAGAGGTTGCCACGAGCAGGCGCGACCCTTGAGGCCGAGGCGAGCCGGCCCCTGGTTTCCCTTAACGGAAGCTGCGGCGTACCGCACACGGGGCCCACTACCGAAGGGGAGGCAGCAGCAGGGAAGGACAGAGCGCCCAACATCCCACCTGTCGCCCACTCAAGAAGACGACGAACAACATGGGGCGTGCCGTAGGAGACCTACAGGCTACGTCTTCTTCCAACCCTTCCGAGGATGGCACGGTGAGCCCCCGTGGCGCCCGCTGCGGGCAGACGCAGAGGGAGTCCTGGCGTGCCTCTTGCTTAAGGCTCACGCCGCTGGGGCATCCTCGGCTGTGGCAACCGCGGGCAAGGAGGAGCCGAGCTCGGGTCGTGCCCTCGCGCTTGTGAGCTGCCCCGCCTTGCTTAGATGGGAGGCTTTAAGCGATGCCAGGACCGCACTCGATCGGCTTGGGGCGGACTTCCAGGACGCCGAGGCGCATCTGAGGCTCGCCGACGGGTGGCGCTAGCTCGATCTTGCTACGAAGGAGGGCCAGTGTGAGAACGTGGCCGCCCGTGCGGAGTGAGGCGAAGGCGGCTTGCGCGTCTATGCTCCCGGAGGCCGATGCGGCTGTCAAGTGCCATAATGAGGCGGAAGCCAGCTTGAAGGCGCTCCAGGATGAACGAGTCGCGCAGTCGCAACAGCTCCAATCACGGGTGGACGACCTCAAAGCCCACGAGGCGAAGCATGCGGACCATGAGTCTAACCTGGGGAAGGCTTCGATTGAGCAAGCCGCGGATCGCGAGCATCTACAGGCGCTAGGGCACGGGGTGGCCGCCGCCAAAGTTGCCATGTGAAACGCGTCTCTGAAGAAGATGCTCAGCTAGAGGCTAAAGAGTAGAAGATCCAAGCGGACGCTGACGCGAAGGCAGCGGCGGACCGCTCGAAGCTCGTTGACGAACATAACAGGGAGCTGAAGCTGCAGGAGGACGCCTTCGAGGCCAAGCATGAGGAGCTTCGGCAAGAAATTGCTAGCCTCAAGGTGGCGCTTGGTGAAACCGAGACCTGGCCGGCAACCGTGCGACAGGCCCAAGCTAAGACCAAGACAAAGCTCGCTTCCCTTTGGACTCCCACGTATAGCGCGGCCAGTGCGAGCTCGCAGGCCGTGGGTGAGGTGGATCAAGAGCAGGAGCAGCGCGAGCGCCTCAAAGTGCTCCCCTCGTTCGAGCTCCAGGCTCGCGGCACCCTAAGCTCCATCTGCAGGGAGAAGCTCAGGGTTCCCCTCTTGCCCACGATGCCGACTTCGCCCAATTCTCCTCCAAGCTCATGGAGAAGCTTGATGACGGGGTCCAGAAGGTGGACATCATCCTGGAGGAGGAGTGTCGTGACCTCTTCTTTCAGGCGGCGACGCACGTCTTTAGCCACCTTCTCCACGGTGACCCGGACTACGACTTCTGCAAGGTGATGACTCCCGTTCCTGAAGCATTCTGTGATGGCCTTGTGGAGGCCGTAGAGGGCCATGTGGACATGCTACTCGAGAAATTCTCCTGCAACAATGGTACGAGATCCGACAAGGTTGAAGAAGGCGGCGGCAACAATACCTGTTGGAAGGGAGAGAGGGGTTGGTGGAATAGTTCGTTGTATTGCTTGAGCCTCGTGGGCATATACTCCCTCCGTTCGGAATTACTTGTCGCGAAAATGAGTGTATCTATACGTATTTTAGTTCTAGATACATCCATTTTCAAGACAAATAATTCTGAATGGAGGGAGTATATATGAGTACAATCATCTACTTGAAGTACAAGACAAGCCAGAACAAATCCTAGTCTATCTCGTCTTTCCTAATAAACATTATACTCAACATCCCCCCGCAGTCACAACGGTAGTGACGCAGACGGTGAGACTGGAGAAGAATCCGAAGGCAAGCCGACAAACACCCACCCCCCCATAGTCGTAATGGTCGACGCATCGTGGAGTCGTGGCTGGAGTGGCAACCGACGAGGTTGCTCAAGCAAGTGATAGCCCTTTGTGCCGTTTGTCGAGGTAGCCGAGAGCGTGGGTGGTGGAGCCGTGGTCGAGGTAGCCATGCGAAGAATGCCGTGGTCGATGTTGAGTCGGGGTAGCCGGTGTCGAGGAAGTCGCCGTGGAGCCACGGGCGTAAGGGGGAGCCGAGTTAATCATGGGCGCAATGGTGTTGAAGTAGGGTGCAGTGGAAGGATGATGGTGTTGACGACGCGTCGCGGCGGGTTTGCCAAGCCCGGGGACACATCATGGATGAAGGCACGCACCGGTGTTGCCAGCAATGGGCATGCGTAGACGGACGAAGACGAAGTTGACGAAGCGCCGACCAGGCTTGCCAGGCCCGAGGACACGTTGTGGATGAAGGCACGCATCGGTGTTGCCAGCACCCGGCATGCATAGGCAAGGGACTTGCACGAGCTATACGCCATGTCGGAGAAGTCGGAGGGGCCAACAAAGAAGAACTCGACGACGATTGCGGCGTCCATCAGCGCGGGGCCAACGTCACCAACGGTGGTCGCAGTAGACGAAGTGGTCGGGGTAGATGACGCTGACGCTGGTGACGGGCTGGTGCTGGACGAAGATGAAGGGAGGTGGATGGGCGGCGGCATTGGCTACGGGGGTAGCAGCAGTGACGGCTGAAGAAGAACGGCGGCGGCGGCCTGACGGCGTCAGCAGCGGCTAAGTTAGGAGCGCGGCGGCGGTGCTCGAAGTAGGCGAGGAGAACCCAACAACATGACGAAGACCAGCGCGGACGGTGGCGTTCCCGCGCCAAGGGAGGCGGCGCGACGCATAACACGGGAAGTCGACGCACAGCGACGGCGGTGGACCGCGGGCCATGGTGCTACGGCCCGAACGGGCGACGTGGCGGCGGCGGGCAGGTCAAGGCGATAGCGGAAGACCTCGGGGAGGCGGCAGGGACCGCGGGCCGCGGCGCGATAGCCCGAAGGGGCGGGGCAGCAGAGAAGCGTGAGTCGGTGCAACCACGGAGACGACCTCGGAACGACGGCGTGGACCGCGTGCCACGCTCGCTACGGCCCGACGGGGCGACGCAGCGGCGGCAGAAGTGTCGGTGCTGCCACGGGGACGACCTAGAGCGGACGGCCTCGGGGCGGCGGTGGACCGCGGGCCACGGCACTACGGCCCGAAGGGGCGACACAGCGGTGATGCGGGTCAGTGCATCCAGGAGAAGAACCACGGGGCGGTGGCACTGCAGCCCGACAGGGCGACGCAGCGGCAACCCGCTGTTCGATCGGTAGAGGGGCGCGCTGAACTCGGGACGGTCTTCACGGGGCCTGCGGAGGCGCGCGCAACCGACGGGCCAGGTCGGTCACACGGTGTAGATGAGGTGTATCGCGGCGGCGGGCGGGTGATCAATACGATCGCGCGCGAGGTCGGGGACGCCGTTCGGTGGAGATGGGGTGGCGGCAGAGTCCAAGATGAAGCTGACGACAGTGGGCGGCAAGGCGGCTATGATTGGCCGCCACATGGCACGAGGCCGCCGGGTCGAGGTGATGCAGGAGTCCCGGTCGGAGCAGGGGGGTGACGGCCGGCGTAGATCGACGGGCGGGCCGGTGCACGAACGGTGGCGGTGAAGGGCCACCACATGACGCAAGGCCGCCGGGTCGCGGCGACCGGCGGACAGACGCGCGGACGACGCGCGAGGCCGGCGGGTCGGGGCGACCTGCGGGCAGACGCGTGGGGCCGCTGGGTCGGTGAAGAAGCCGACCAATCACGTCGGGGTTGGAGTAGAGGCGCACGGGGTCGACGGCGGCGGTGGGCGACGCAAACCGATCAAGATTAGATCAGAAAACCAAAAAGAAACCGCTGATCAAGATGACTGGCGGGAGAGAGAAAAAACCCCGGAGCAAGGGTTCGGGGAAAAGACTCTCTAGGGCAGCCGGTCAACACGAGCGGCGGACGAATCCTAGGTACGGGCGGCGCGGCCCCCGGCGGCGGTCATGGAGGCCGACCGCCCCAGGGGCGGCGCGCGGGTGCGGAAGCGGCGGCGGCTAGGGTTTAGAACCCGGAAACCGATACCATGTTAGAAGGGAGAGACGGGTTGGTGGAATAGTTCGTTGTATTGCTTGAGCCTCATGGGCATATA
This sequence comes from Triticum aestivum, assembly GCF_018294505.1. Taxonomy (NCBI): domain Eukaryota; kingdom Viridiplantae; phylum Streptophyta; class Magnoliopsida; order Poales; family Poaceae; genus Triticum; species Triticum aestivum. Next base: position 277,496,375 of record NC_057813.1, read on the forward strand.
TATAGGAGTACAATCATCTACTTGGAGTATAAGACAAGCCAGAACAAATCCTAGTCTATCTCGTCTTTCCTAATAAACATTATACTCAACAGTACCGACAGCAGCGGTGGTGGTGACGGCAAGGCTTCTTCTTAGAGCTCTTTTATTATCCTGCAACAAACGGACGGTGCCTCGTGGAGGCGTGAAGACAATGATTTTGCTTAAGTATTCTAGCGTTGTAAAGAATGCCCGTGATCACGCGGGGCTTCCTCCTGATGCTTGTTTCCCCTCTTGCTTGCCTTTGTGCTCTACGTTGTTAGGACCCAGCGCCCGGGCGGGCCATGGCTGTGGCTGGTATGCCAGGTCACGGTGCCTGGGCAAGGCCATGAGGTAAGGGGCACCGGGAGCTAGTGAGGGAACCTGAGATGTGATTCTCGGGGATCCCCCTTTGACACACAAGTAGCCCGCACGAGGGAAAGTGCCAGTGTTCGCGAGACCGCCCCCAGAGGTGTCCACACTTAGCTTTTGTAGCATCTGGCAGCGAGCGGCTTGCAGGGCGCGCCTCGCGGGATCTCCCGAGTGGTCCATTCCTGAGGCATCCTGCATACAGAAGGTTCCACCTTGGGGGCGGGGCACGCTTCTCAGCTCACTCATGGGCGCCACGTGAGGAGGCTAGGCACCAAGGATCTTGGTGGGGTGACGTGCACGGGAGCAGGCCCACCAGCCAGAGCCCGACCGCTTTGGTTTTTCTGTGCTGCTGGGATTGACCCGAGCGTAGGCACCATGATCAGCGCCTGATCGCGTGAGTCCCAGGGAGAGGTAGCAAGCATGTGGCCAGCAAGAAAAGGTGCAGCCGCTGTGTCGGGCACAGATCAGCTTGAGGTTGGTGGGGCCCATGGGGCGACCTCATTTGATTGTCCCACTAGCGTGGAGCATGGGGCTTCCACTTGGGTGTGGGCAGGATCTCTATCGAGAGTCTCTGGGGTGTGTACAGCCCCACTTCGTACGTACGTGTCACGGTCACGGGCAGGACTTGAGGAGGTGTCGGATGTTCCAGGCATTGGGCTCGGGAACTCCTTTGTCTCCAGGTGGTCTGCACCATGCTCTTGGTGTAGCTGCATGCTGACACAATCCACAATAAGGGGGGGGGGGGCGACGCGCGCTCGACGACTGTCTCGAGGCCATTTCATGAAGAGGCAGGACACCGTGGACCTTAATGAGGTGACGTGCAGGGGTCTGCCTAGTGAGCCAGAGCTCGATCGCTTGGATTTAGCGACACCACAGGGACAGACCCGAGCACTAACGTCGCGCCATCCTTCTTTCATGGCATGGTCAGGAGAGGAGCCCCGGATGCGTGGCACCTAAGGTGGCAATGCCTCAAACTCATACTTATGTAGGCAACAAAAGCTAATCTAGCATGATCAAGATTCGTTACACAACCAAAAGTTATGCAGCAGCCGTTCTTGGCACGGGTCGGCTTGAGGTTGGTGCATCCCGTGGGGCGCCCTTAGTTTGAAGAAAAAGTCACCTAGCAACACAGCGCTGTCGAGTCGCTTGACGGAGTGCACTTGTGGAAGATCATTGATTAGGAGTCAGTAAGCTCGCAACACCCAAGGGGCTCACGAGGGGTGGAAGGCTTGCGAGGTTCCATCATGAGCCGTGCCAGCTGATACATCTCCAACGTATCTATAAGTTTTTATTGTTCCATGATATTATATTATCAATCTTGGATGTTTTATATGCATTATTATGCTATTTTATATCAATTTTTGGGATTTGTTTTTCCCTTATTTTTATCTTTATACGGAGTCCAAATGGAGTCCAAATGGAACGAAACTTTTTGACGATCTTTTTTGGACCACAAGACACCCTGGAAGCTTCAGGAGGAGGCCAGAAGAGCCACGATGTGCCACAAGCTCAGAGGGTGCTCCCCCGAAGCTTGTGGGCACCTGATAACCCACAAGTATAGGGGATCAATTATAGTCCTTTCGATAAGTAAGAGTGTCGAACCCAACTAGGAGCAAATGGAAATGACAAGTGGTTTTCAGCAAGTTAATTTCTGCAAGCACTAAAATAGTATGTAACAAGTAGTTTGATAGAAAGATAATTTGTAACAAGTAACAAGTAACAATAGTAACAATAAGTGCGGCAAGGTATCCCAATCCTTTTGACAGCAAAGGACAGGCTGGTACTATCTCAGATAATAAGCAAAGTGTTCTTGAGGGCAGACGGGGATTTCATCTAGTCACTCTTATCATGTTGGTTTGATTTGCGTTCACTACTTTGATAATTTGATATGTGGGTGAACCAGTGCTTCGGTGATATTCTTACTTGAACAAGCCTCCCACTGATGATTAATCCCCTCGCAAGCATCTACAACTACGCGAAAAGTATTATAATAAAATCTAACCATCACATTAAACACATGGATCCAAACCAACCCCTTACGAAATAGTGCTTAAACTATAGTTTAAGCTTCTATCACTCTAGCAACCCATCATCTAATAACTACTCCACAATGCATTCCTTTAGGCCCAAAGATGGTGAAGTGTCATGTAGTCGACATTCACATAACACTACTATGGGAATCACAACATACACATCATCAAAATATCGAACGAATATCAAATTCACATGATTACTTGCAAGATGACTTCTCCTGTGGCCTCAAGAACAAAGGCAACTACTCACAAATAATATTCATGCTCAAGATCAGAAGGGTATTAAGTAGCATAATGGATCTGAACATATAATCTTCCACCAAATAAAAATGTAGCATCAACTAAGAGATGTAATCAACACTACTAGTCACGTCACCCACAGGTACCAATCTGAGGTTCTGGTAAAAAGATTGAACACAAGAGATGAACTAAGATTTGAGATGGGATGGTGTTGTTGAAGATGTTGATGAAGATTGGCCTCCCAAAGATGAGAGGGTTGTTGGTGATGAAGATGGCTTTGATTTCCCCCTCCGGGAGGGAAGTTCCCACGATGGAATCGCTTCACCGGAGGGCAAAAGTGCTCTTGCCCAAGTTCCACCTCGAGATAGTGGTGCTCCGTCCCGAGAGTCCTCTCCTTATTTTTTTCTAGGTCAAAAGACCTTACACTAGTACAGCGAGGTGCTATACAAACGGTTTTTAACCCCCTTTCCGCGACGGCATTTGGAACCATCGCCTAGTGAGTGACTGCAATAGGGGGGTCCTTCCCACATGACCCAGAAATCGTCAGGGATATGCCCTCCTGGCACACACGCTTGGCAAAATTAGGTCGTGTGCGAATGGCGAGCGATCAAATATGGTTATACGTATAGTAGTGCTACAAAAATCAATTATACATGTGAAATCATTTCCTGCCGTAAGTTCATCCCACACAGCCAGTCCCCGCTAAACGTTTCCGTTCGTATATACATCCCACACAGTCGCTCCAAGGAAAATGTTTCTGTTCACATGTACATCACACACAATGTTCCCCGTTAAATCATTTGTGATAGCGTTTCCATTGCACACGGTATTAACAATTTTATCATTTGCGTCATTGAATGCATCACACACGGTGCGTAGAAGAAACTGTGTGGCAAAGGCTGTTGATACGTCTCCAACGTATCTATATTTTTTTTATTGTTCCATGTTGTTATATTATCATTCTTGGATGTTTTACAATCATTTTAGAGTCCTTTTATATCATTTTTTGGTACTAACCTATTGACATAGTGCCCAGCGCCAGTTACTGTTTTCTGCATGTTTTTTACATCGCAGGAAATCAATACCAAACAGAGTCCAAACACAGTGAAACTATTTGTGGATTTGTTTTGGGCTAGAAGACATCCAGTGGGCCAGGAAAGCACCTGGGGGTGCTCCGAGGGGGAGCACAACCCACTAGCGCGCGCCCCAGTGGGTTGTGCCCACCTCAGTGCCCCCTGAACCGCCTCTTTGCTCTATAAATACCCCAATATTCCAGAAACCCTAGGGGAGTCGACGAAAATCAATTCCAGCCGCCGCAGAGTCCAGAAACACAAGATCCAATCTAGACACCATCTCGGAGGGGTGCATCATGTCCATGGGTGGCTCTCCGATGATGTGTGAGTTGTTCTTTGTAGACCTACATGTCCTTATTTAGTAGCTAGATGGCTTCCTCTCTCTCTCTCTCTTGATTATCAATACAATGGTCTCTTGGAGATCCATATGATGTAAGTCTTTTTGCGGTGTGTTTGTTGGGATCCGATGAACTTTGAGTTTATGATCAGATCTATGTTTTTATCCATGAAAGTTATTTGAGTCTTCTTTGATCCTTATATGCATGATTGATTATAGCCCTGTATTTCTTCTCCGATATTTGGGTTTTGTTTGGCCAACTTGATCTATTTATCTTGCAATGGGAAGAGGTACTTTGTGATGGGTTCGATCTTACGGTGCTTGATCCCAGTGACAAAAAGGGAAACGACATGTATGTATCATTGCTACCAAGGATAACAAGATAGGGTCTATTTCTACATAAATAGAACTTGTCCACATCATGTCATCGTTCTTATTGCATTACTCCGTTTTTCCATGCACTTAATACACTAGATGCATGCTGGATAGCGGTCGATGTGTGGAGTAATAGTAGTAGATGCAGGCAGGAGTAAGTGCACTAATCTGGGACATGATGCCTATATAATGATAAATGCCTGGATATCATCATGATTATTTGAAGTTATATCAATTGCCAAACAATAATTGTTTTCCCACCGTTTGCTATTTTTCTCGAGAAAAGCCACTAGTGAAACCTACGGCCCCGGGTCTCTTTTCATCATATTTGCCTTTGCGATCTATTTTCCTTTGCATTTATTTTCAGATCTATTAAACCAAAAATTCAAAAATACCTTGCTGCAACTTATTTTTTCCTCAATGTATTTATCCTATCTAACACTTTTACCTCTCATTATTTGCCTATCTTGAGGCGACGTACCTGAAAGGGTTTGACAACCCCTTTAACACGTCGGGTTGCGAGTATTTTTTATTTGTGTGCAGATGTTGTTTATATGGTGTGAGGAGGTTCACCTACTGGTTCGATAACCTTCATTTCATCACTGAAGGAAATACCTACTGTCACTATACTACATCATCCCTTCCTCTTTGGGGAAATACCTACGTAGTTCTAGCAGACATCAAATGGAATTTCTAGCACTGTTGCCGGGCAGGATCTTGAACATCGACCAGGTTCCTAATCACTAAACTCATCTCCTCGCAATTTACATTATTTGCCATTTGCCTCCCGTTTTCCTCTCCCCCACTTCACAAAAATTTGCCGTTTTACTCTCCCTCTTTTTTGTTCGTCGTTTTCTCGTCGGATCTGTTTTTCTGTGCAATCTTGTTCACCACTTTTTGTCATTATGGATACTTCTTCCTCTATTTCATACACCCCCGAGAACGAGGTTCTTAACTTTTAACAAAGGGGAGGGGAGAACTTAAAAGATGCTTGGTATCGGATTCGTAATGCTCATAATAGATCTATCCATAAGCAATCTACCTTTGTTCTTCTTTGTGGTTTTTATGTGGGCATCAGCACTTGGTATAGATTCGTCCTTGATACGATTACGGTGGGAATTTTTTGATGTGTCCTTCGCTTGATGCTTTTATTGCTTTGGGAAATTTAGTGGGTTCACCACCACTCATGATCAATGAAACAATTTTGACTCTCGAGCATGTTATGGAAAGACTTGATGCTATTGAAAAGAAAATGCTTACCGTAGAACATGTGGAAAACTTGGATTGGAAAATGCAAAGTTATGCTACTAAAATTGGGTCAAAAGCAGGAGACGTTTTTAAGTTGTTAAAAGAAAAGGGAACTATAATTAATGAAAAAATCAAAGAGAGCCCGTCTAGGATTGATAAACTGGAAGAAATTTTTTCTAATCTTGGTATGGCTTATGCTTCTGCTAGAACTCCCGTGAAAATTAGTAAGACTACTCAAGTCACTAAAAACAAAGGTGCAACTTCTAGCAATGATAAAGGAGATCTTAAGATGATTGGTTTTCACCCCAACTTTATTGAAGTCATAAGAGACCATTTTTGCAAAAGTAAGTTTTTCAATCTTGTGCCTAGAAGTATTGTTGTTGAGAATTTATATGCAAAATCCTTGGAAAATCCCAAGTGTTTGACCAAAGAATTGGAGGATAAGGATGACAACAATTAGATCCTACGCGTTATTCCTAGCTAGGGGCGTAAAATGATAGCGCTCGTTGGGGGGCAAGCCAACTTGTATCTTTTTGCTTTTTGGTTTTCTTGCTGTTTTCAATTAAATACCAAATTATACCTCTGGTTAGATATGTTTTTGTGGTTTAATTTAGTGTTTGTGCCAAGCAAGGCCTTTGAGATGATTTGGGTAAAAGTTGATTTGATCTTGCTGAAAAATAGAAACTTTTGTGCTCACGAGATTATTTTTCATTTTTAGCAGAAGAGTGCTTTTGAGTTGATTCTTTTTGCAGAAGATTAATAGACAAATTGCTTCAACCTAATTTTTTCAGAATTTTTGGAGTAATAGAAGTATTTGAAATAGTCAGATTGCTACAGACTATTCTGTTTTTGATAGATTCTCTTTTCTTTCTGTTGTGTGCTTGTTTTGATGATTCTATGGTTTTCTTTGATGAGCTTTTGCCATAGAAAAGTTGGAATACAGTAGATATAATGCAAAAACAAAATATGAATAGGTTTACAACAGTACTTATAGTAGTGGTTTGCTTTCTTATACTAACGATTCTCACGAAGGTTTTGTTGAGTTTTGTGTGATTGATGTTTTCATGTTTTGGGTGATCTTACGATGGATGAAGGAATAAGGATTAGAAAAAGGATAAGCTTGGGGATGCCCGAGGCACCCCAAGGTAATATTCAAGAAGTAGTAAGCAACTAAGCTTGGGGATGCCCCCGAGTGGCATCCCCGCTTTCTTCTAACAACCATCGGTATTTTACTTGAAGCTATATTTTTATTCGTCACATATTATGAGTTTTGCTTGGAGCATCTTGTATGATTTGTCTCTTTGCTTATTTTTCTTTGGGTTCTAAGTGTTGAATCCTTGATGAACACACCTTTTAGAGAGAGCCAAAAATTATGCTATGCTTGCTCCTATGCTTCACTTAAATTTTTAGAGCCATGGATTTGCTCTAGTACTTCACTTATATCTTTTTGAACATGGTGTGCTTTGTAATTTTTGAAGAAATGTTGTCATTCTTCACTTTGATTTATTTGGGAGTTAGTAAAATTTCAGAAATTCTCTCTTGCTTCACTTAGGTAATTTTGAGAGAAAGAAAAATTATGTTCATGTTCTTCACTTATATTTGTTTGAGCTTATCAGAAGCAACATATGAAAATAGTGCCAAATTGATATATATCCAAGGAGGATATAATAAAAACTTTCCTGAAGATCATTGGAAAAAATAAACTTGATTCTTAGTAATGGTTTTGAGATATGACGATATGATATGTGAGTCATGTTGATGAGTAATTTTGCTTTAGTAAGAATATTGATGTTAAGGTTTGTAATTCCCCATGCAAGCACATAAGTCAATAGTTCTGCAATGAAATTTATATCCTACTTGTGGTGCATTATTCAGTGTTACTTATGCTTAATGCTTGGGTACGAGATTTTTTGTTTCTTGGTTAGTTGCTTCTCAATCTTTTTGCTAGCCTTCATTTTGCACCAAGTATGATCACTACTTGTGCATCCAAAACTCTTTAAACCAGTTTTGCCATATGAGTCCACTATACCTACCTATATGCGGTATTTCCATGCCGTTCTAAGCAAATTTGCATGTGCCATCTCTAATTTTCAAAATAAACTTCTCTTTTGTGTACTCTACCACTCGCAAGGCGGTGAGGGGTGGCCAATATTTTCCATGCTAGATGTGTTATTCCCACGATGAGTGTTTTTTCACTTGTCATTGCACAAGAGTACGACAAAGGTATTAGGGATGCCTAGTACCAAATTGAAAAATGAATTTACTTTATGTTAACAAATAATAAATTCTTTGGAAAGTGTTGGTATGGAGGGCACCCGTGGATACAGTTAGCCATGGAAAGTGATAGTAATGGTGGAAAAAGGAATAAACTTTATTTTCTGTTTGGGAATCGCCTATGATGTATCTAGCATGGAAAGTGTTGGGAGCTCTAAGTCATTTTCGTTGGTGGGAAAAGTATGCCTCTCAAAAAATGTTTTTATATCTCAATTTAAGCTTTGAGCTCTGGCACCTCTACAAATCCCTAGTTCCCTCCGCGAAGGGCCTTTATTTTACTTATGCAATTTTTATTTTGAATTTGAGTCTCCATCTTCTCTTATAAAGCACCAACTAAAGGGCACTATGATCATATTTGAGCATTGGGTGTAGCTAATATTCGAGTGTGTTTCATGAATGGATAAAAGATTGAGCATAATGGGCTAGGGATAACTTGCTTTAGGGTTGATATTTTGAAAGACATGGTTGCTTGTTGGTATGCTTGAGTATTAAAGTCTTCATGTCAAAACTAGACTATTGCTTTGAATCATATAAAAGTCCAAATCTCCATGCTATAAAGAAAAGAAATGTGATGAACATGTTAGGCAACATTCCACATCAAAAATTCTGTTTTTATCATTTAGGTACTCGAGGACGAGTAGGAATTAAGCTTGGGGATGCTGATACGTCTCAAATGTATCTATAATTTTTGATTGTTCCATGCTATTATATTATCATTCTTGGATGTTTTACAATCATTTTATAGTCATTTTATATCATTTTATATCTTTTTTGGTACTAACCTATTGACATAGTGCTAGTTTCTGTTTTCTGCATGTTTTTTACATCGCAGGAAATCAATACCAAACGAGTTCAACGCAGAAAAACTTTTTGTGGATTTTTTGGGCCAGAAGACATCCAGTGGGCTAGGAAAGCACCTGGGGGTGCTCCGAGGGGAGCACAACCCACCAGGGCGCGCCTGGAGGCCTAGGCGCGCACTGATGGGTTGTGCCCACCTCGGGTGCGTCCTGAACCACCTCTTTGTTCTATAAATACCCCAATATTTCAGAAACCCTAGGGGAGTCGACGAAAGTCAATTCCAGCCGCCTCAGAGTCCAGAAACACAAGATCCAATCTAGACACCATCTTAGAGGGATGCATCATGTCCATTGGTGCCTCTCTGATGATGCGTGAGTAGTTCTTTGTAGACCTACAGATCCGTAGTTAGTAGCTAGATGGCATCCTCTCTCTCTCTTGATTATCAATACAATGGTCTCTTGGAGATCCATATGATGTGAGTCTTTTTGCGGTGTGTTTGTTGGGATCCGATGAACTTTGAGTTTATGATCAGATCTATGTTTTTATCCATGAAAGTTATTTGAGTCTTCTTTGTTATCTTATATGCATGATTGATTATAGCCTCATATTTCTTCTCTGATATTTGGGTTTTGTTTGGCCAACTTGATCTATTTATCTTGCAATGGGAAGAGGTGCTTTGTGATGGGTTCGATCTTATGGTGCTTGATCCCAGTGACAGAAAGGGAAACGACGCGTATCTATTGTTGCTATTAAGGATAACAAGATGGGGTCTATTTCTACATAAATAGATCTTGTCTACATCATGTCATCGTTCTTATTGCACTACTCCATTTTTCCATGAACTTAATACACTAGATGCATGCTGGATAGAGGTCGATGTGTGGAGTAATACACTACTGGAAACTGGGAATTTGCCATCAGCCAGCTCTTTGCCATCTGCCAGCTGATGGCAAAGAACGTCTTTGCCATCTGCTTGTAAAAAACAGATGGCAAAGAACTGACAGACGACAAAGAACATGGTTGCCATCAACCATTTCTTTGCCATCTGCTAGTGGATGGCAAATAATCTTTGCCATCTGCCAGCAGATGGCAAAGAGGTGGGTAGGGGTCCAGTGCTGTAACGGCCTGTCAACCCACCTCTTTGCCTGCCATCTGCTGGCTGATGGCAAAGAGGTCTCTTCTAAAAAAATTGTCCTCCCCTCTCTCCCAGCCCGGCCCCTCCCCCCTCTCTCTCTCTCCTAGCCCGGCCCCACCCCTCTCTCTCCCCACCTCACCCACCCACCACTTGTCAAAAAAAAAACCCAACCCCAAACCGCACCCGCGCGCCCCAGCCGCCGGACGACCCCAGCACCACCGCCGGCCCGCCACCGCCCAGCACCGCCGCCGGCCCGCCCCTTCCCGCCACCGCAGCCCTCCCCCGCCCTCCCCACCACCGCAGCCCGCCCCTGCGCCCGTCCCTCCACCGCAGCCCGCCCCTGCGCCCGTCCCAGCACCGCCGCCCGTACCTCCACCGAGCCGGCCCTCCCCCGCCCCTCCCTGGCCACCGCGGCGTGCCCCTGCGCCCGTCCCTCCACCGCGGCCCTCCCGGCCACCCCGAATCAGTCTCAGGCTCTCAACCACTCCCGTGCGTGTTGCTGGATAGGGTTCGCCGCCGCCCTCACCGGTCGCCGCCGCCGCCCTCACCGGTCGCCGCCGCTGTCGGTTTCCCCTACATGGCCGGAGGATAGGCCATCCCACCGGTCCATTCCCGCCCCACCCCCATCCCGCGCGTGGAATACCCTTTGACTCCCAGCCGCCTCCGCCGACGCCCACCAGCTGCGCGTGTCGGCGGGCCGCCTCGCGTCGCCCGATCCGCCACCCGTCCTGCCTCCTCACCCAGGTTCGTCCGGAGCTCCTCCTCCTCCCACCGATACTTCCTCTGCTTGCTTGCGATTGCCGCTGGATCCGCGCTTGCTGCCGGTCCGGTGGCGTTCGAGGTCAGGGACAAGCCGGCCTCGCTCAAGGCCGACGACTCGGCACGTGTCGTGGCCGTGTTTGTGCTCGGAAAAGAGTGGCAGTTCAAGGACTGGCCCTTCAAGGGCCATGTCGACATCTTCAACAAAGGTTTGCCACTCTAGTTACTTCTTGCATGCTTGTAGTATATCTGCGATTTGTTGTGTTCGCATCTCCGAGAGCTTCGTTAGTTTTTGCTCAATGACTATAGAAATAATCACATCACATCAGTGATCCAAGATTTTCGTACTGAGAGGTTCATAGTGATCGCTGAATTGTCCATCGACATTGCAGGATAGGGTTGTTCTGTACCGGGAGGGAGTACACTTTGAGTGATTACTTTGTTAACCCAACTAGCGGTGTGACCAGCGCAATTTGCGCGGCTAGATTTCCAGTGTGCCTTTATATCCATATTGGCATTGATATGTTGGTAAGCCTTAGACATTACCAAAAATACAATACACATTTGTCAATAAAAGAAAAATAACGCATATGGCGGACTCTATTGAATTTTTTTATTGTGTTGGTAGTAACATATTTTGTACTATGTGACAATAGAAAACCATTGGATTGTGCTTCCTGGATGCCATGCTAATCTATTTGGAGTTTTTTTTATCTTTTTCTTTCCTTCTTCTAAATAATCAATTTGGTTTTGCCTTTTTTCGATGACTACCCTTTTATTTTTTTATTTTACTGACAGTTTTTAAAAGACTCTCTAATAAGACTTATAATATAACATTAATGTCTAATAGAACCACCTCGTCATTATTGTAGTTGCATTGTGCAATATCATGTACAGAGATGCTTCTACTATTCTACACATGCCAATATAGTGTTGCTCTAATTATCTCTGTTGCTTAGCTGTGTAGTACAATATAAAATTATTCAGGTGTATTAATAAAAAATGCTAAATAACCTCGCACTTCAAATCTTGACATATCTATGTGTATTTCACGAAGGAACTAAATAACACATGTGGGAGGTGCTCTATTTTTTTCTAGTTTTAAACTGATATGCATGTGGTCCTCTTGCACGTGCCCTTCCCTTTACTTAGAATCACATTGGCTTGTTCCATCATTTATTCTGGGTATATAGTTTCTTTAGAGCCAAAAAGTACAGTGTGCACATAATGTACGGCTTCACGCTGCTACTTTTGTTTCTTCGTTTGTCATTGTATCCAATCTATTCCTATAAGTCTGCAGTGTGTTATAAATTGTATGAAACAATGGGAATCAATACATCATATTATCTTCTTGTGTTTTACAAACAGCTCTCAGAATAATATAGAGAAATTAGTGGTACTGTAAATTACTAAATTGCTTTGTTGAGGACAGTCAAGCCCATGATCTACTTCTGAACCAAACAATTTGCATGCAGGGATTAGATCCCATCGCGGACTGAACGTGTCCAACATGATAGTACAATCTGGTTGTACATGGGACCTGGCGATGTCATGTTTTTTTATTCCCGTGTTATGAGTTTCTATTTAACTAATCTCAACCGTTCAATATCTTAACTTTGTATAGATGAATCTTAACCGTTAGTTTTCTATTGTTTTAAGTATATAATAGATTGGGTTAAAATGATGCTTGTTTTTGGCATTGACATTGGCTGTCGAGCAGGAAATCACTGCTGCTATGACTAACCAAATCATACCTGTTTGCCCGCACCTTTTGTCTCTGTTCCTAGCAAAGCCTCCCACTAAACTTGGTCAAAAATTTATGGTATTTGTAATGCAACATGGAACATTAGATTGCTCTGTTTCTCTTTTCAGCACAGCAAGTCGATACCATCTGTGTCCTAACATTTTAAAGTTTTCTCTCTCAGTTATTGGGTTCTTTGTACGCTTTGAAGATGATAGTGTCGATTCAGCAAAAGTGGTCAAACAGTGGAATGTCAAAATCATATTTGTGAGTGGGAGGAATTTTTCATATGTTTTCTTGGTTATTGTAATCAAATTCTATTTTGCTCCCACTTACAGCTGCTTTATTAATTGTGTTATTAACCTATGGTGCAGATAAGCAAGAATAAAAGGCATCAAGACAGACCGGCTGCTCTGGAGGTGTGGGATCGGCTGGATGAATTTGTGCGGGCACGCTCATAGGTGAACCCTCATGTGTATCTAACCGTGTGATCTTTTAAGTTGTCCCTTCCATTCTGTACTTGATACGGGCAAAACCTTGAATTCCTAGTGAATTCTATAACCGGGTTTTGTAGGATTGGCCATCATGTGTTTTCTTAATTTTATGTGTCTTTGCAGTAACCTTAGTGATACATGTGTGTTTTTACTGAAAGTTCAATGTAGTTCTTTGTGCTATGGACTTATCAAGCATTTGGTGACCAAGATATAGTGCATGGGTAGTCCTGCAGATAACTGGGACTAAGGCTTCACTTCAAATATGCATGATGATATCAGATTGTGCTATCCAAGTTGGTTTTATAACAAGAGAATCCATCATAGTGTGCAACTTCCTTATTGTCATGTTTCAGTAATTCACACTGGTAGTATTAGTATTAGTTGTTGGCTTCTTGCTGTTGCTTTATTACTGTGAGAAGAATCCTGAAATGGTATCAACTACTAGCATCTTGACATTGTTATTTTAATTAATTTGGGATTCACATGTGTCTATATATTGTTTATTTGAATAGAACGCTTCAAGATTTGCTAAGTGTAACCTTTTCAGTTCTACTATGTTCATAGTAGGTTTTTCCTTTATGCAAGTTAAAATGTTCCAACTTCTTGCCAGAAGTGGTCATGTAATGTCATCATTGAGCTTACATGTTGTAATTTTTATGGTCTGTCAGACATATCACCGATAATGAGATAATGAACCCGTGGTGGCAACTGGGCTAGGATATATACTCCGTCTGTTCCGAATTACTTGTCGCATGTATGGATGTATCTAGATGTATTTTAGTTCTAGATACATCCATTTTAGCGATGAGTAATTTGGAACGGAGGGAGTAGTTGATTGCAATTCTTCATATCGTGTTGGTTAACTGTCAGATTTCTATACCCTACATTTTGCGGATATTAACCTTACCTGTTTCGAGTTAGTGTTAATTACTTTTTCTTATATTTTGAATGAATTTTATCAGGCGTTTTTCATGGCCTCATCCCTTGGTGACATTTTCTTCTGATTTCGTTTTCAGTCGCTGTTATGACCCAAATACTCAAATACCATGTTGGGTGATGGAAGTGGACTTATGCTGGCTGAGTTGTCGACAAGCAGAACAACCACCCCTACATCCCAGCCTTTGTATTTCAGGTGCCGGTCGATGGCGGAATGAGATGCCAGGAACCTACCTTCCTTCTGCATTCATGAGGATTGGTTACTCACATATACATGGATGTGCGTACATGGCCAGGACTTATGTACGTGTCAGACCTGTCCTCTTTTACTTTTTCTTAGCATGAGGTCTAGACAACTGCTTATGTGTGTACGTGATCATGACTCTTTTTGATGGGCTATTTCTAATTCTTTCTATTTTTAAGGGAATAGTTCTAATTCTTTCTATGTCCCATTTTGTAGATTTGCTTCAGATCACGGAAGCTTGGGTTGATGGAGTGCTTGTCTTTAGTTTTTGTTTTGACTTTGTGAAACTTGCTACCTATGATGAAACTGTGTAATATTGATGAAACTATGTATATGTATGGATGAAACTTGCTACTATTGGTAAACTATTGGTAACATGTGTTGTATATGTGTTCGATATATATGTGTTCATGACTATTGGTAATATGTGTTGAATATGCTATATTGGTCATATAAATATATTTGTGTTTGATTTTTTGTGAAAATGAATTGATATAAGAAAAAATATATTAAATGGGGCAATATAGGCACTTTGCCATCAGTTGGCAGATGGCAAAGAGGCCATGTGTCATCTACATGTAAAATTTGGGCTGGCCTATTTGGGCCCTTTGCCATCTGCCAACAGATGGCAAAGAGCTTTGCCATCTGCTGGCAGACGGCAAAGTATGCCGTTAGCCTTCTAACGGGGCTAACCCCGTTAAGAGGCTTTGCCATCTGCCAGCAGATGGCAAAGCCACAGGCTCTGTGCCATCAGCCAGCAGATTGCAAAGAAGCCTTTACCGGCAGGGTTTCAGACAAACTGTTTGCCATCTGCTGGCAGATGGCAAAGCCTTTTCCATCCGCCGACCATGCCTTTGCCATCTGCCATGGCAGATGGCAAAGTGCCAGATTCCAGTAGTGATAGTAGTAGATGCAGGCAGGAGTTGATCTACTAATCTTGGACGTGATGCCTATATAATGATCATTGCCTGGATATCGTCATGATTATTTGAAGTTCTATCAATTTCCCAACAATGAGAGAAGCCACTAGTGAAACCTACGGCCCCCGGCTCTCTTTTCATCATATTTGCCTTTGCGATCTATTTTCCTTTGCAGATCTATTAAACCAAAAAATAAAAAAATACCTTGCTGCAATTTATTTGTTCCGCCATCTACTTATCATATCTACCACTTTTACCTCTCGTTATTTCCCTATCTTGAGGCGCCGTACCCGAAAGGGATTGACAACCCCTTTAACATGTCGGGTTGCGAGTATTTGTTATTTGTGTGAAGGTGCTGTTTACGTGATGTGTGGAGGTTCTCCTACTGGTTCGATAACATTGGTCTCATCACTGAGGGAAATACCTACCCTTGCTATACTGCTTCATCCCTTCCTCTTTGGGGAATTACCGACATAGTTCTAGTAGACACCAGCTGTCCATCACACACAGTTTTTATGTGGTAAACTTTTCCGCCAGGTGGCCTAACGCAAACAGTTTTCAAGAGGATGTCGTGTGTGATTTTTCATTAATACAATATGGTTTATTCCTAGAAACGGTGTGTGTTGCCTGAGGTCATCGCCCATGGTGTTTTCTCAATAACCGTTTGCAATAGAAAAACCTAATTAGCAAGCTAATTATCCTATTGTTAATAATCCATTTATCAATCTAATTGACATTTCATGTTAAGCACACAATATATTTCATTTTCATAATTGAAATACATCAGAGTACGACATCATATAGCTTCAGCACTCAGCTACCCCATTACACAACTACACCAGCACCAAGTTTCGCATGCAACATCTATAACCTTTTGAAATTAGCATCATAGACAGTACATAGACATATGTATCTCATTTGGAAACTGCTGAAGCAGAAGGCGAATATTGAGCCTTCATTGATGTTGAGGGTCTTTGCAACTTTAGGCCAGTGCCTGTGGATGATTGACCGTCCATCCTTGGTCGTCTTCAGGAACACTTCAATATTGAACCGTGGGTGTTGTATTGATGACCCACAAGTATATGGGATCAATTGTAGCCTTTTCGATAAGCAAGAGTGTCGAACCCAACGAGGAGCAGAAGAAAATGACAAGTGGTTTTTAGCAAGGTAATGTCTGCAAGTGCTGAAATTGTATGTAACAGAGTAGTTTAATGGCAAGATAATTTGTAACGAACAAGTAATGGTAGTAGTAACAAAAGTGCAGCAACGTATCCCATACCTTTTGAGGCAAAGGATAGGCCAAAACGGTCTCTTATGATAAGCAAAGCGTTCTTGAGGGTACACGGGAATTTCATCTGGTCACTTTCATCATGTTGGTTTTATTCGTGTTTGCTACTTTGATAATTTGGTATGTGGGTGGACCGGTGCTTAGGTGCAGTTCTTACTTGAAAAAACCTCCTACTTATGATTAACCCCCTCGCAAGCATCCGCAACTACGAGAAAAGTATTAAGAATAAATTCTAACCATAGCATTAAACTTTTTGATCCAATCGGTCCCTTACGAAATAGCGCATAAACTAGGGTTTAAGCTTCCGTCGCTCTTGCAACCCATCATCTAACAACTACTCCACAATGCATTACCTTAGGACCAAATAAGGTGAAGTGTCATGTAGTCGACGTTCACATGACACCACTAAGGGAATCACAACATACATATCATCAAAATATCAAACACATATCATGTTCACATGATTACTTGCAACATGATTTGTCCCGTGACCTGAAGAACAAAAGTAACTACTCACAAATTATAATCATGCTAAAGATCAGAGGGGTATTAAATAGCATAATGGATCTGAACATATAATCTTCCACCAAATAAACCATATAGTAATCAACTACAACATGTAATCAACACTACTAGTCACCCACAAGCACCAACCTATAATTCTGGTACAAAGATTGAACACAAGACATGAAATAGGGTTTGAGAGGAGATGGTGATTGAGGGAGTCCCGGATTAGGGGGTGTCCGGATAGCCGGACTACCATCATCGGCCGAACTATCATCGGCCGGACTATCATCATCGACCGGACTCCAAGACTATGAAGATACAAGATTGAAGACTTCGTCCTGTGTCCGGATGGGACTTTCCTTGGCGTGGAAGGCAAGCTTGGCGATACGGATACGTAGATCTCCTACCATTTTAACCGACTCTATGTAACCCTAGCCCTCTCCGGTGTCTATATAAACCGGATGGCTCTAGTCTGTAGGACACAACAACAACAACCATTACAATCATACCATAGGCTAGCTTCTAGGGTTTAGCCTCCTTGATCTCGTGGTAGATCCACTCTTGTAAACATCCACAATATCAATATCAATCAAGCAGGACATAGGGTTTTACCTCCATCAAGAGGGCCCGAACCTGGGTAAAACATCGTGTCCCTTGTCTCCTGTTACCATCCGCCTAGACGCATAGTTCAGGACCCCCTACCCGAGATCCGCCGGTGTTGACACTGACATTGGTGCTTTCATTGAGAGTTCCTCTGTGTCGTCACCAATAGGCTTGATGGCCTCTTCAATCGACAATGACGCAGTCCTGGGTGAGACTTTTCTCCCAGGACAGATCTTCGTATTCGGCGGCTTCGCACTGCGGGCCAACTCACTTGGCCATCTGGAGCAGATCGAAAGCTACGCCCTTGGCCGTCAGGTCAGGTTTGGAAGCCTAAACTTCACGGCCGATATCCGCGGGGACTTGATCTTCGATGGATCTGAGCCACAGCCGAGCGTGCCGCGCTGTCACGATGGGCATGACCTAACTCTGCCGCCGGACAGCACCTTGGAGGCCGCACACGAATCCGCTCCGACCCATAGTTCGGAGCCGATCGCTCAGATCGAGGACGGATGGCTGGACACCGCCTCGGGAGCTGCAACTTCTACGGCGATGGAGCCGAAAACTTACCTTGTCCCGCATAAAGCTCATGACTCCGAGGTGCCGGACTCTCTGCCGGACTCCGAACCTCCTGCGCCCCTGCCAGTCGAATCCGATTGGGCGCCGATCATGGAATTCACCGCTGCGGACATCTTTCAGCACTCACCCTTCGGTGATATCTTAAATTCACTGAAGCATCTCTCGCTATCCGGAGAGCCCTGGCCGAACTACGGCCAGGATGGTTGGGACGCGGACGACGAAGAAATTCAGAGCCCACCCACCACCCACTTCGTAGCCACCGTCGACGATCTAACCGACGTACTCGACTACGACTCCGAAGACATCGACGGTATGGACGACGATGCCGTAGACTATCAAGAACTAGTGCCTACAGGACACTGGAAGACCACCTCGTCATACGACATATACATGGTGGACACCCCAAAAGATGGGGACGGTGAAGAAGCAACGGAGGCCGATTCCTTAAAGAAACAGCCCAAGCGCCGACGTCAGCTGCGCCTCTCTAAATCCCGCCACAGCAAGAATGGAGATTCCGGCACAAGAGATAATAACACCCTAGAAAGTGCCGAAGACAACCCCCTCCAGCACGATCTAGTGCAGGAGGAGGCAGAAGCAAGCCCTCATGAGAGGGCGGCATACGAAGAGGTCGAGGATGATAATTACTTACCTCCCTCCGGAGACGAGGTAAGCCTCGACGACGACGAATTCGTCGTGCCTGAGGATCCCGTCGAACAAGAGCGTTTCAGACGCAGGCTAATGGCCACAGCAAACAGCCTAAAGAAAAAGCAGCAACAACTTCAAGCTAATCAAGACCTACTGGCCGACAGATGGACCGAGGTCCTCGCGGCCGAAGAGTGTGAACTTGAACGCCCCTCCAAAAGTTACCCAAAACGCAAGTTGCTCCCCCGACTAGAGGAGGAAGCGTACAAACCTGCATCACCAGCGCACAATACGGCAGACCGACCACCTCGTGGCCGCGACAGAGAGGCGTGCAAGCCCTCCACCAAAACTGTACCCCGGCATCACTCAAAAAGCATGAAGCCACGGGGGAACGGGCCGGACTTGCGGGATATATTGGAGGACAAAGCAAGACAATCCAGATCTATCTATGGATCACGTGGGCGCCCCAAGACCCATGACGAATACCGTCGCGCCGGATACAACTACTCTGGCCGGGCCGAGCACAGCAGACAACGCCCTCTCGAGCTACGTCGCGATATTGCTCAATACAGAGGCGCCGCGCACCCACTATGCTTCACTGACGAAGTAATGGATCATCAAATCCCTGAAGGGTTTAAACCCATTAATATCGAATCCTACGATGGCACAACAGACCCCGCGGTTTGGATTGAGGATTATCTCCTCCATATACATATGGCCCGCGGCGACGATCGTCACGCCATCAAATATCTCCCGCTCAAGCTTAAAGGACCAGCTCGGCATTGGCTTAACAGCCTGCCCGCAGAGTCAATTGGATGCTGGGAAGACCTGGAAGCCGCATTCCTCGACAACTTCCAGGGCACGTATGTGCAATCACCGGACGCAGATGACCTAAGCCACATAATCCAGCAGCCAGACGAATCGGCCAGGCAATTCTGGACACGATTCTTAACAAAGAAAAATCAAATCGTCGATTGTCCGGATGCAGAGGCCCTCACTGTCTTCAAACATAACATCCACGACGAGTGGCTGGCCATCACCTAGGACAGGAAAAGCCAAAATCCATGGCAGCCCTCACATCACTCATGACCCGTTTCTGCGCGGGAGAGGATAGTTGGCTAGCTCGCAGCAACAACCTCAGCAAAAACGCTGGCAGTCCGGATACCAAGGACCGCAATGGCAGGTCGCGTCAAAACAAAAACAAACGCCTCATTAATGGCGACAGCAATGAGGATACGGCAGTCAACGCCGGATTCCGAGGCTCCAAGCCCGGTCAACGGAAGAAGCCATTCAAAAGAACCACTCCGGGCCCATCCAATTTGGACCGAATACTCGACCGCTCCTGTCAAATACATGGAACCCCCGAAAAGCCAGCTAACCACACCAACAGAGATTGTTGGGTATTCAAGCAGGCAGGCAAATTAATCGCCGAAAACAGTGACAAGGGGCTACACAGCGATCACGAGGAAGAGACCCGGCCGCCGAACAACAGAGGACAAAAGGGATTCCCCCCTCAAGTTCGGACGGTAAACATGATATACGCAACGCATATTCCCAAGAGGGAGCGGAAGCGTGCACTCAGGGACGTATACGCGATGGAGCCAGTCACCCCAAAATTCAACCCATGGTCCTCTTGCCCGATCACTTTCGATCGAAGAGACCATCCGACCAGTATCCGCCATGGCGGATTCACCGCATTGGTTTTAGACCCAATCGTCGATGGATTTCACCTCACGAGAGTCCTGATGGACGGCGGCAGTAGCCTGAACCTGCTTTATCAGGATACAGTGCGCAAGATGGGCATAGACCCTTCAAAGATTAAACCTACAAAGACAACCTTCAAAGGCGTCATACCAGGTGTCGAGGCCAGTTGTACAGGCTCAGTTACACTGGAAGTGGTCTTCGGATCCCCGGATAATTTCCGAAGCGAGGAGTTAATCTTCGACATAGTCCCATTCCGCAGTGGCTATCACGCTCTGCTCGGACGAACTGCATTCGCAAAATTCAACGCGGTGCCGCATTATGCATACCTTAACCTCAAGATGCCAGGCCCTTGTGGAGTCATCACGGTCAATGGAAACACGGAACGCTCCCTCCGAACGGAGGAACATACAGCGGCTCTCGCGGCAGAAGTATAGAGCAGCCTTTTAAGGCAATTTTCGAGTCCGGCCGTTAAACGACCGGACACGGCCAAACGCGCCCGGAGCAACATCAACCAAGACCACCTGGCACGTTCCGAGCACGCGTAGCAATGCGGCCTCAACCCCAGCCCTCGCAAAATTGTAAGACAAACTCTCCGCGTACATAATTACGCCCTGTAGATACCATGGGCATAGGGGGAGAGGCACAATCACAATAGACCCAGAGTGCGGTTCGACCACACCAGGGGCTCCCAAGTGTGTCGCTCTTTTCATCTTTTATTTCTCTCTTTTTTATACAGAACTCTGTCCGGCGGCGAACCTGCCGAACTCATGATGCAACAGCCAGGGAGGGACAAAGGCTGCGACGAACACTCAGGTGGTCTTCATTACGAGCATTAAATTTGTTAAATACACCATTCCGCGGCCTACCCCTGGAGGGAGACGTCTTTAATTCGTCCAATCCCTTGCTTTCCGCACTATTTGTATCATTCCGCACTCATAGCATATCTTCTCAAATAAAATGCAGCACTTTTTGCCCATAATTGCATTACCTTATATATATATATGTTCATTTACGACATGTTGCATCCGTACATTTTGGTACGGCCAAATACACCAGGGGCTTATGTTCCCCGCATTATGGTGTGATAAAGTCTGAACACTTTCACAAGTGCGGCACCCCGAACTTATAGCATTATATGAATCGGCTCCGAATCATGTCTTGGGTCAATAGTTGGGTTTGCCCGGCTCCCATGTTTGGCACCTTACGTTCCGTTCTATCGGCTAAGGTAGCACTGGGAGAACCACTGCGATTGCGCCCCGGTTGAGCCGGGTTAACGCCTCAGTGGAGAAAGCTAAAACTGACTGTCATGATAAGGCGAGAGACTGGTCGCTGTTCGAGAGGTCTTTTCGGGTCCTTAAAGACCTACGCCGCTTCGAGCGAAGTACCGGATAATGTCCGACGAAGGCGTGGATAGCGCCCCGCATTCAGTCTTCCAAATACTAGGGGCTTCGCCAAAATTTAAAATTATAGAATTCTATGGCTAAGTGAGAGTGTTCAAGCACTATATGTCCGGTTGGCTTATTCGTTGTGTTGAGCGCCTCCCTAGATGGACCCAAAAATGGGAACAAGAGTGCTCAAGTTATCCCGAACACCCCAGCACTCGTGGCATGGGGGCTGAAGCCGACGACTTTCCATCTCTCAGATTTAATAAACGGCCGCACAGAAGGTAATATTTTCAATTAACAAGTGTTGCTTAGCGCATATGAACAAAGTTTTCAGCGCACAGGATAACACATTGCGAATTTACTCAATAATTACATCCCTGGGGACCTCATCCGCAATCTTGCGGGCACCCTTCAGGACAGTCTTATAGTACATCTCGGGCGTACGATATTCCTTGCCCGCTGGTGGCGCGTCAGTGATTAGCTTCTCCGCATCCAGCTTGCCCCAATGCACCTTTGCGCGGGCAAGGGCCCGATGAGCACCTCCAATACAGGCGGAGCGCTTGATAACCTCCATCCAAGGGCACGCATCCACCAACCGTCGCACGAGGCCGAAATAGCTCCCAGGCATGGCCTCTCCAGGCCACAGCCGGACTATGAGGCCCTTCATGGCCTGCTCGGCCACCTTGTGGAGCTCGACCAGCTGCTTCAGCTGGTCGCTAGGGGGCACTGGATGGCAGGCCTCAGCATACTGAGACCAGAAGACCTTCTCCGTTGAGCTCCCCTCCTCGGCTCGGTAGAATGCGGCGGCATCAGACACGCTGCGAGGCAGATCTGCAAACGCCCCTGGAGAGCTCCGAATTCGGGTAAGTAACACGTAATTTACATTCACATGCTTGCTTTGCATGAAAAGTGCCTTACCCGCCGCTATCTTCCTCACCAACTCAATCTCCTGAAGGGACTTACGGGCATCGGCCTTGGCAGTTTTGGCACTTTCAAGAGCCGAGGCAAGCTCGGACTCTCGAGTCTTTGAGTCACGCTCCAAACTCTCATGCTTTTCCATGAGAGCCTGGAGCTCTTGCCGAACCACCGCCACCCGCGCCTCCTGCTTTTCTCGCTCTGCCCGTTCCGCGGCCGCATTGCATTCGGCCGCGGAAATGGCCTCCTTCAGGGTCGCCACCTTGTTCGTGGCCCCTGCAGTACCCATGTTATCCTTGTTATTTTTTGTTGCAACCTAAATCCTTTTCTGTAAGGTACAAGTTCAAAGTGGTGTTACTCACCTTCTTTGTCCTGGAGCTGCTTCTTGGCGCGGCCGAGCTCTTGCTCGGACCGCTCGAGCTCCTGCTTTAAAGCACCGACCTCCGCAGTCAGTGCGGCAGAGGTCAGCAGCGCAGCCTGCAACCCATATTGACATAATTTTTTAGCAACCCTGCGTATATCTTCTTTTTTTTTCAGATCCTCAGTCCGGCTTTTCTTTCCGAACACCGAACCGAGCATCAGGGGCTACTGTCTATGCGGTATTACATTGCATATTTTTAACTTCTTACCGCAAAGCCTGATAGAAGGCTACTGCAGGCTTCGGTCAGCCCGCTGTTGGCAAGCTGTACCTTCTGAATCACCGCACTCATAATAGTGCGGTGTTCTTCCTCGATGGAAGCGCTCTACAGCGCCTCCAACAAATTGTCTGGCGCCTCCGGTTGGACGGAAGCTGCCGGCGTCACGGTCTTGCCCTTCGTGCGAAGGGGCCACCGGCCGGACTCCGGAACCACTGCGGGTTCTGATGTGGAGTCCGGCGCAAAGTTCGGGAGGCCGCCTTGTGGCGCCTCCGGAGCCTCCCCCTGATGGGTCCCTTCTTGGGATCCCACCTCGGCGTCCTCGGTGTCGCGAGGGGTGGAGGCGATCGGGATGGAGTCTACATCAGACGGAGCCAATGACCCGCTCGATGAAGCGGGGAGATCATCATTGGCAGGACTACAGGCAACATGCGGCATTAGAACGACACTATGTGACGCAGAAAAAGAAATTATAAATCATTCAGGAATCCGGCGGACGAGCATGACTTGGACCATGTTAACCAGCCTGAGCTTCTTCACCAGCTTCTGGATACAGGCTTGGAGTCCCGTCAACTCCTCTGAACTACCCCACAGCAAGCCCTTCTCTTTCTAGGAGGTGAAATGCGTGGGGATACCAGATCTGAACTCGGGGGCCGCCGCCCACGTAGGGTCGCGCGGCTCGGTGATATAGAACCACCCCGATTGCCACCCCTTAACGGATTCGACGAAGGCCCCTTCGAACCAAAGGACGTTGGGCATCTTGCCCAACATGGCGCCTCCGCACTCCGCTTGAGTGCCCTTCACTACCTTCGGCTTGACATTGAAGGTCTTGAGCCACAAGCCGAAGTGGGGCTGGATGCAGAGGAAAGCCTCGCACACGACGATAAACGCCGAGATGTTGAGGATGAAGTTCGGCGCCAGATCATGGAAATCCAGGCCGTAGTAGAACATGAGCCCCCGAACAAAGGGGTGAAGTGGAAAGCCCAGTCCGCGGAGGAAGTGGGGAAGAAAAATGACTCTCTCATGGGGCCTGGGGGTGGGGATGAGCTGCCCCTCGTCGGGCAGCCGGTGCGCAATGTCGCCGGACAGGTAGTCGGCGCTGCGCAGTCTTTCGATGTGCTCCTCCGTAACGGAGGAGGTCATCCACTTGCCTCCCGCTCCAGACATGACTGGGGAAGGTTGAGACGAGATATGCGGGCTTGGGCGCTGGAGCTCGAGTGCGCGGAGATGGATAAGCAAAGGAGGAAGAAGGCGTAGGTGAAAAGGTGAATCCTTATCCCTTATATGGGCGGGCGAAGTCTACGCGTCCCCCACCGGCCTGGTAAAACTCGCTTATCCCCCACGCGTCACCATCAATGGCGCGGTTGGGTTACCCACGTCCGTATTGATGAGAATCCCGGATTAAGGGGGAACACGATCTCTACTTCGACAAGACGTGCCAAGGAAACCGCTTCGCTAAATGCGCAGAGGTGGTAGAGTAAAAAATGATTCAAGTAATGGCTTGGTAGTGGCGTGACGTCATGCCGCAAAAAACGTCAGCAGATTGAACTTGTGTATATATTATTCTCTCTATGGTGGAATGTGGAATTTATTTTGCAGAGCCGGACACTATCCCGGTGTTCACAATCTTCTATCATTCGGAGGAGGAACCCGCCTTGCAATGCCAAGCAATATACGCGCCGGACTTATCGTCATTGAAGCCTGGTTCGGGGGCTACTGAGGGAGTCCCGGATTAGGGGGTGTCCGGATAGCCGGACTACCATCATCGGCCGAACTATCATCGGCCGGACTATCATCATCGACCGGACTCCAAGACTATGAAGATACAAGATTGAAGACTTCGTCCCGTGTCCGGATGGGACTTTCCTTGGCGTGGAAGGCAAGCTTGGCGATACGGATACTTAGATCTCCTACCATTGTAACCGACTCTATGTAACCCTAGCCCTCTCCGGTGTCTATATAAACTGGATGGCTCTAGTCTGTAGGACACAACAACAACAACCATTACAATCATACCATAGGCTAGCTTCTAGGGTTTAGCCTCCTTGATCTCGTGGTAGATCCACTCTTGTAAACATCCACAATATCAATATCAATCAAGCAGGACGTAGGGTTTTACCTCCATCAAGAGGGCCCGAACCTGGGTAAAACATCGTGTCCCTTGTCTCCTGTTACCATCCGCCTAGACGCACAGTTCGGGACCCCCTACCCGAGATCCGCCGGTTTTGACACCGACAGTGATGTTGATGGAGATTGCCCTCCCCTAGACGGGAGAGTTGTTAGTGATGATTTTCCCCTTCGGAAGGGAAGTTCCATGGCGGAATCGCTCCACTAGAGGGCAAAAGTGCTCCTGCCCAAGTTCCGCCTCGAGAAGGCGGCGCTTCGTCCCGAAAGTCCTCTCCTTATTTTTTGCTATGCATGGGCTCCCTAGCGTGCCCAGGTCGGTAGTGCCCACCTGGTGGGCCCCCTCTGGTACTTATTTTCTGCAATAATTCTCATTTATTCTGTAAAAAATCCTCATGAAGTTTTAGCTCATTTGGAGTTGTGCAGAATAGGTAGCCTGATGTAGCTTTTTCAGGTCCAGATTTCCAGCCGCCGGAATTCTCCCCCTTTGTGTGTACCTGGCATATTATGAGAGAAAAGGCATTAGAATTACTCCGAAAATCATTATTATGCAAGAAACAACATAAATAACCATAGGTAAACATGATGCAAAATGGATGTATCAACTCCCCCAAGCTTAGACCTTGCTTGTCCTCAAGCGAAAACCGAAATCGAAAAACATGTCCGCATGCTTAGAGAGAGAGAGAGGTGTCGATAAACACAAAATCCGGGCATAGAAGCATCATGTAACTTATTATGACAGCAACAAACTTTAGCGTAAAACTTTTATCATAGAACCTTTATCATAGACTTCTCCTGAATAAGTAAGAATTCATCACAACATCGAAGTATAAAGTATAAACTCCATTGGAAACCAACAAACTACGTTCTCAGTTAACTTTGCAACTACAATTCATCATCTTTTTAGGAAGGGCCATGTGTCGGAGCCTTTAGGCAAGTCCACATACTCAACCATCATATAGTCTTCTATGATTGCTAACACTGACCGCGTACACATGAGCAAAACGTTTCAACCGGACACATAGAAATATAGGGGCTTATAGTTTCGCCTCCCAATGTATTCACCTCAAGGGTGATGTCAACAATAATAACTCATGCTACCCATATTCAACTGGATATATGTGCCTAGATCTTTCCTCACCACATGATGCTTGCCAAAAGATAAAATAAAAAGGAATAGACAGAAGAACTTTGACTCTTGCATGAAAGTAAATACATAAAAGTAAAAGGTAGGCCCTTCACAGAGGGAAGCAGAGGTTGCCATGCGCTTTTTATTTGTATGCTCGACCCCTTAGTGAAAGAGAACATCATGTTATATTGTCCCTTATGATAGCAATCTTTATTATGCAGTCTATCGCTTTTATTCCTTGCCATCACAAGTTCGTACAACGCTCAATTTTCTCTTACACTAAATGATCTAACACTTTTAGAAGCAATTTTTATTGCCTTATTGCATCGATGACAACTTACTTGAAGGATCTTACTCGCTCCATAGGTAGGTATGGTGGACTCTCAAAACAAGATTTGGGTTCAAGGTTTTTTTGGATGCACAAGTAGTATCTCTACTTGGTGCGGAATTTTTGGCTAGCAAAGGAAAACACCACATGTTGAAAGATCTATGACAATATAGCTTCTATGTGAATATGAACAAACATAAATCATTACGTTGTCTTCCTTATCCAACGCAACAATTTTGGCATATAATATTTTGATGGGTGCTCACAATCACAAAAGATTCCCAGAATATTGTATTTGCATGTGAATCTTCTCTTCCCTTATTAATTCTTCCATGAGTTTCATCATTGACCAATAATATGTTTGTCAATCTACAATAAAATTTTCTACTTATAGTTTTCCTTATGTGATGTCATTACTCACCATAATATTAGCATATGATCTTTTTCATTTATTTCCTTTCTTTTTACTAGCAAAAGAGCCCGTGCGTTGCAACGAAAGAAAAAACATAACACACTATCTTAACCCAACAACCATCACTCAAGACCACAATAGGTCCATCTCCTTTATTTTAGTGAGACATCATATTTCTGTTGCCACTTATCCTCCTTCTCGCCCTCGCCGGCGATGGCCTCAGTGTTCACACAAAACAAAACGTATTTGAATATGCTTAATCCTAAGGCATCTCTCTTTCCCTCTCTCCTCCCTCTCTCTATCTCTATCGCTTTCTCTCACTCTCACGATGAGAAATCTGTTGTTTTCCCCTGGGACGTTTTTCAGAGGTATGCATGTGTTGTTATCGATGTTTTTTTCCATATATGGTTATTGTGGGGTGTTTATTTGCAATCCGAGTCACTGCCGGTACGAAAGAAAAATGGATCATGCGCTATAAATTATAAGTTTGCTGCCAAAAAATATTTAAGAAATATTTAACAGGTGAAGTTAACATCATATTCTGATTCCACACATTTTTCTAATCAAATTTCATATATAACATGTTAAAATCGGAGTTACGGTCTAAAAGATACGGATAATTTAGGAAATCATTTATTTGACTGAAATATCTTCCAAAATAATATTTAAAAATATTTAACAGGTAAAATTAATATCTTATTCATATTTTACATATTTTGCTAATCAAATTTCATATATAACTTGTTCAAATCGGAGTTACGGTTTAAAAGATAGGGACAAATGCATTTTTGCCCCTAGTTGGAACCTACCCACGGGTTTTGCCCTTACTTTTCGTCTCTCCTCAATTTTGCCCTTAGATTTTGCTCCGAGTTCGCCCGAATGCCCTTTGACCATTTGACCAATACTTTGAAAATTCATAACAAATTGATATGAGCTTAGAAAAATGCAAATAAGATATCAAAATGTTCAGATAAACATTACCTTTATGTGTATGTCATTTGCATTCAGGACAAAAGTACCATTTAAACAACCTAAGGTTATTAATGTTATTAACATTATTAAAAATAAAAAGGTATAAACGATAACTTTTTCAAGAATAAAAATTACACGCAATGCAGGTGACGTTTTATGAACATCCTAATATCTTATTTGCATTTTTTTCGAGTTCATATCAACTTTATATGATATTTCTATATAATGGTCAAAGTTGTTTGAGCGTTCATCACAAGTTGATATGAAGTCATAAAAATGCAAATAAGATATCAGAATGTTCAGACAACGTCACCTACACTTGCATGTAATTTTTGTTCCTGAAAAATATATATTTTTATACCTTTTTATTTATAGTAATGCTAATAATAACCTTAGGTTGTTTAAATGGTACTTTTGTCCTGAATGCAAATGACATACACATAAAGGTAATATTTATCTGAACATTTTGATATCTTATTTGCATTTTTCTGAGTTCATACCAATTTGTAATGAATTTTCAAAGTATTGGTCAAACGATCAAAGGGCATTCGAGCGACCTCAGAGGAAAATCTATGGGCAAAACTGAGCAGAGTCGAAAAGTTAGGGCAAAACCCATGGGTAGGTTCCAACTAGGGGCAAAAATTGCAATTGTCCCTAAAAGATATGAATGATTTAGAAAAGCATTTGTTTGACTTAAATATGATGCGCATATGAATTACCTAAAAGGTCAGGGGGGTTCATAAAATGTAAAATGACGGTTTGGGTGTGACATAAATCCGGACGACGGGTTGATTTCAAGAAAAAACAGGGGCTTTTGTGTAAAATATGAAAAATGACTTATTCTTACTTAAAACAGGACTACGGGTTGAATTCTCTAAAACAGGGGGACTTTTATGAAAAATGTCATGACGGACAACCAGCAACCCAATTTTCTTTATTATTAGGTAAAGATTGAAACATGAAAGTAAAGAAAGCGAAACTCAAACTAAACTTTATTATTTATCTCGCACACGATTACAAAGATAGATCACTAAGCAAACTCTCGAAAAGAAAGGATCAAACTAAACTTTTATTCTTCTAAAGAAAAAGATAACTATGGATCGAACTAAGATAAGTAAAGGCAAAGGATAGTGGAGGTGATATGATACTGGGGCACCTCCCCCAAGCTTGGCGAGAGCCAAGTGGAGTGCCCATACCTGATACTCAATTTTCTTTTGGTGGTGAAGAAGGAGGTGGTGGTGATGAAGTAGAGGGTTTGTCTTTCTTCCTTAGCTTACGCTTGAGGATGGAATTCTCATCCTTCAGTTCACCAATCTCCCGCTCAAGTTCCAATACCTTTTTGCATAAATCTTGCTTGTTTTCCTGCAAAACACGAAAGGGGATAAACTAGATCTTAGCCTTCTTTGCTTTGTTGGGGAGACTCGACTTCTTAAATTCAACGTGCATGTCCCCAGGTTGGGCCATGGGGCTTCATCTTCGTCTGAGCTCGTCTCCTCCTCCCTCTTAGGATCATAGTCTTCTTCTTCCTTTGAAGTCCAGCTATAGTGCTCCACATCCCCATATACCTTCGGGTTTGTGATATAATCGGCAACATAGCTCTCACCCTCCGAGTCTTAGGACGACATAATTTCAGATTTGTCAGGAAAACATCGACAAAAGAAAACAGGAGATTTCTCCGAGATACGGAGGTCAATAGGTTCGGGGAGTATATAAAGATTGTTTTATCTTGGGAAACAAGCAAAGGGAAGAAAAACGGAGTCTGGAAGGTACCCGAGGTGGGTACAACCCACCTGGGCGCGCCTGGCTTGCCAGGCGCACCCTGGTGTCTTGTGCCCACCAGGTTCACCTTCCTGGTAGTTTCTCATTTTCCTAATTTTCTAAATATTCCAAAACTGACAAAAAATATTTTTGTGGATGTTTCGGAGTCTGTTTTCGTACCGTATCACGTACCTCCTTCTCACACACGAAACAATAGGGATTTCACCTTTCTGGACGAAACAATATCCGTTGCCTCTACTTGATTTCAATTTTTTCTCTAGTGTAAACATAGAACAAAAGGAGTGATGTTTTAAATTTTGGAATTTTTCGGGGTTTGTTTGGACATTTTTATGCATTAGTTGAGTTTTCCATGCGTTTATGTGCAGATTCAAATTTGAACTACAGGCACATGCTCTAATGCATATATATTGGTTGAAGATTCAAATATGTGTCCTTGCACTACTGTAGGATGCTGCTAATGCGACACTATGATCAAAGACTCTATGACGAAACTGTGTGCGATGCAATAATCGCAAACGGCGGTGTTAGAGAACCGTCAAAAATGTCCAAAATGTTTGTGATGACGTATGCATCGAACACGGTTCAGATTTTGGTTCCGTGTGCAATGCAGGGCATACGGTTCAGTTCAATTAACCGTTTGCGATGAGGAGGAACAAAAGAAACGGGCAGCCAGATGAAGGCATGTGCTATAAATAGCATACGGTTCACTAGGGTGAACTGTTTGTGATTAGGCAACACAAAAGAAACGGATAGCCAAATCAAGGTGTGTGCGATATATGGTCTGCAGTACACACGATGAACTGTTTGTGTTGAGATAAGAGAACATAAACGGTTCAATATAACAAGATGTGTGTGATACGCGGCAAACATGTCTGTAATCAAAAATGTGTGCGAAGACCGATAATAACACAGACGATTGCTACTAATAAGACGTGTGTGTTGTGTGATGTGATTGCATACAGAACAACAACATATATATTACATGCATGATTAACCAAATTAAAAATCCAATTACATAGGTGGCTACTACAACCATGGCATTTGCACAGACCAAAGTAAACTATTACATGCATAATTTCATAGGTGGCTACTACACACATGACACTTCCAGACATCAATAAAGTAAACTATATACATGCATGATTAACTAGCATAAACGATCATCTGATCATCATCTATTTCTTGTGACACTTGCTATGCTTTTGGCTCGATCCGGGCTTGTCGATTTGGGTAACGAGGCACTTCCTCATGTCAATGGTACGCCTGTACATCTCGAAGCATGTGTACACGCTCTTCGTCATGAACCTGAGGTGAGGTTCATCCAGTCACTGCACCCAGGCCATGTGCCAAGATACGACACTTGTTCTCTAGGCATCCTGCTTCATCTTTTCGTAGTAGGGGTCGATGATGGCCGAGGTGAGTTCGACCTAGGAGTCCTTCTTCGTGCTGCCCCAGACACTGTAGTGGTCAAGGATTTTGACAAGGTTCTCGCTGGCCAAGCCCGTAACACTGAGCTCTTTTACACCGTCGATGGTTTCCACTGTGGCGAACTTGTAGTCGGTGCTGTTGACAAACCCGCTGAAATGGTCGCAAGGCTCTCTGGCCACGCACAACTGGGCGACAACAACCTTCTGATCTATGACAGGACTACCGTTGATGTATTAGAGGTCGATGCCAACCACCTTGTACTTGTCTCCATCAAGCAACTGCTCAACGGTGTTGATGTAGTTGTCCACCACGGCTGGGACGATGGTGTACACCACCGAAAGATCTGTCTCCCTCGCGTGGGTCTCCACTTTATGCTCACCGAACTCCATTGGAGCACCGCTAGACATCCCCTCTCTATGTGTCGTTGTGGGTGTGCTTGTTGTGTTGTGGGGCGCAACCGAAAGATTGAAGAGATTAAGGCTATATTGGCCGCGGGAATTAAAGTGGAGGCCGGACGGCACGTCCTGATGGAAGTTCTAATTCACCGCGCCTAACTCCATTGTGTCGCACGTAACTACATCGCATGGCAACGCGCGCGGCACAACCACATGCATATGGGGCCCCGGACGTGATTGTGCGCAGGCCCAACTACTGGCAGAGCGCGCGGGGAGGGACGCGAGCAGAGCGCTCCACGGTCGCCTCAATGGCGAGCAACCATATATATGCATATAGCAGTTGAACACGCAAGGAAAAGCAGTCCACAACCCAAGTGCGCCGATGGACGCAAGCAGAGCACGCCGCGGCGCCTAACGGCGAGCACAGCACGCCGTGGCGCCTAACGGTTGAACCGTTTGTATAGATTAAGCACGACTGCTTAATCTATGAATGAAATATATGCTTAATTACTGAATTTTAGTTGCAAAAATTAGATAGTGCTATTGATTTTTAGCTGCATATTTTGACAAATCACCATTGGAACCGCTGGATGTCCTCACTGTATGTGTCATCGTGGGTGTGCTTATTGTGTCGTGCGCCGGCCCCAAACGCTGGCAGCACAACTTATAAATTGAGAGGATGGAGTACTAGTTACAGTGATGCATATAATTAAGCAAAGGGATCATACTTGTCTGTATTGACTGGAACGAGAATGCAATAGCACAATAAGAATTACGGAGGCAAGAAGAAAGATGCATCCATCAACGTACGACCCCCTCCTCCTCAACTCAGTGCGCCGGGCCACCGACCGGCGGCTAAGGATCGGCGGCTTTTGTGGCGAGGTCAAGGTGCTTCTCAGCAAAGGCATCCAAGGCTTCCAGCCGGTTGAAGAAGGCCAACGTCGTAGCGTCCTCACTAGCCTTGTAGATACCTATGTACACGATTTGCTCGTACATGTGGATGTGTAGGTCGACGAATGCTTGCAGGGCGAGGTGCCTCGTGGTGAGTGCGACCTCCAGGTGGCATTCTTCGTGGCGTCGGTGGGCAGTCGTTGGGCCACCAATGCTTGAAAGAGGTTCCGATCATGGAGGCCAATTAGGGTGGCAGGCAATGTAGAGCCCGGCCGCGTGAGCTGGAGGAGTACGGTGATGTCGTCCGCGAGCTTGTTGACGATGACAAACTTGTTGTTGGTGGAAACGATCATCTAGTCCAACTGAGAGTCGTAGCTGGCGTTGACGGCGGCCATCCACCAGCCAGTCGCCACCACCGTCTGGAGACGATCCTCGGTGCCATGCCGCAAGCCGGCGTCGTGGACTGTCTGCCACAGCCACAGGCCACTCGTGTGCATCGCCGCCATGGGTCTGGAGTGAGCACTTTTGCGCTTACTGTAGGTGCTTAGGCAAATGCTTAGGTGCGTACGATGTGGTAGATGCATTGGAATGGAGGGGCGCCTTTATATGAGTGCAAACTACGTTGCATTCACATCGTGCTGCCTCTTTTCCCGTTCCTCCTCCCATTACTTCCCACATGAATTCATGATGCTAATTGAAGTAGGATGCGTCATTGGCCGTTTAACATTTCGGGAACTGCTAACCTCTCCCTCGTGTGCATTAAAGCCGTATCGGGAACTGCGCTGCCCACTGCATGCCCGGCTAAACACGCCTCCTCGCCTCCATCTATGCTTAATTGCTGAATTTTAGTTGCAAAAATTAGATACTGCTAGTGATTTTTAGCTTCATATTTTGACAAATCGTAGTGTTACAAGGTTGACAAATGGCAATGTTACTAGATCAACAAATGACAATCTTTCTAGTTTGACAAATGGCAACATACCCAATATGACAGATGCAAATCTTACCAAATTGTTTGTAAAGTGGTTGCACACGGGTCATCCAAAACAACTGCTTGTGTTGAAGAGATGCAAAAATCCAGCTCTTACTTTGCATACGGGTGTTCTTTCTAAAATGTTTGCTATCAAGAGCCATTAAAACCTACAACCATTAAAACCAAGACACGTGGCGTCACGTGAATGGTTAAAATTTGAATTATACACATAAATGCATTGAAAAACTCAATTAATGCAAAAAACTGTCCAAAGGAACCCCGAAAATCCCAAAAATTGACATAACACTCCTGTTGTTCTATGTTGGCACAAGAAAAATCTTCAAAGCAATAAGAGGCAATGGATATTGTTTTGTCCCCAAAGGTGGGACGTTTCCTACCGAAACCATCAGGCTTGTTGTGAAAAGCTCTGGTTTGTGAGAAGCATATCCCCAAACCTGCCCCAAATGAGACAAAAAATTACCACGACATGTTGATGCCGCTCCATGATAGCATGCATGTCAAGTTTCATGAATTTCAGACGAGCTTTGGATTTATATTAGAATTTAAAAACTAGGTATCTAAATGTTTGTAGTCGAGTGATGGTGGTAGGGTGTTTAAGGACATTCATTCTCATTTCTTGCATGGGACCTAATTAAGCATGCAACCAAGGACACATAACTGAATTTTCAACCAATTTATATGCATTAGAGCATATGTGTGCATGTATAGTTCAAAATTGAATTATGCACATGAATGCATAGAAAACTCAGTTAATGTATAAAAATGTCCAAGCGAACCCCCCAAAATCCCAAAAATTGACACAACACCCTTGTTGTTTTATGTTGACACTAGGAAAAAAATGAAATCGAGAAGAGGCAATGCATATCGTTTCATCCAGAAAAGTGAAACGTTCCCTACCGAAACCATCTAGCTTGTTGTGAGAAGCTCTGGTTTGTGAGAAGCATATCCCCAAACCTGCCCCAAATGGGACAAAAAATTTACCACGGCATGTTGATGCCGCTCCATGACAGCATGCCAAGTTTCATGAATTTCAGACGAGCTTTGGATTTACTAGAATTTAAGAACCATGTATATATATCTCAATGTTTGCGGCCGAGTGACGGTGACAGGGTGTTTGACATTCATTCTCATTTCTTTCATTGGACCTAATTAAGCATGCAACCAAGGACTCATATTTGAATTTTCAACCAATTTGTATGCATTAGAGCATATGTGTGCATGTAGTTCAAATTTGAATTATGCACATGAATGCATAGAAAACTCAGTTAATGTATAAAAATGTCCAAGCGAACCCCCAAAAATCCCAAAAATTGACACAACACCCATGTTGTTCTATGATGACACTAGGAAAAAATTGTAATCGAGAAGAGGCAATGCATCTTGTTTCATCGAGAAAGGTGAAATGTTCCCTACTGAATCCATCGGGCTTGTTGTGAGAAGCTCCGGTTTGTGAGAAGCATATCCCCAAACCTGCCCCAAATGGGACAAAAAAAATTACCATGACATGTTGATGCGGCTCCATGACATCATGCCAAGTTTCATGAATTTCAGACGAGCTTTGGATTTACTAGAATTTAAAAACCAGGTATATATCTCAATGTTTGCGGCCGAGTGATGGTGGCATGGTGTTTGACATTCATTCTTATTTCTTTCATGGGACTTAATTAAGCATACAACCAAGGACACATATTTGAATTTTCAACCAATTTATATGCACTAGAGCATATGGGTGCATGTAGTTCAAATTTGAAGTATGCACATGAATGCATAGAAAACTCAGTTAATGTATAATAATGCCCAAGCTAACCCCCAAAAATCCCAAAAATTGACACAACACCCCTATTGATCTATCTTTACACTAGGAAAAAAATTGAAATCGAGAAGAGG
Organism: Triticum aestivum; assembly: GCF_018294505.1. Taxonomy (NCBI): domain Eukaryota; kingdom Viridiplantae; phylum Streptophyta; class Magnoliopsida; order Poales; family Poaceae; genus Triticum; species Triticum aestivum. The sequence goes on from NC_057813.1 coordinate 277,531,963, forward strand.
CAATACATATCGTTTCGTCGAAAGGTGAAACGTTCCCTACCGAAACCATCGGGCTTGTTGTGAGAAGCTCTGGTTTGTGAGAAGCATATCCCCAAACCTGACCCAAATGGGACAAAAAATTTACCACAGCATGTGACGCCGCTCCATGACAGCATGCCAAGTTTCATAAATTTCAGACGAGCTTTGGATTTACTAGAATTTAAAAACCAGGTATATATCTCAATATTTGCATCCGAGTGATGGTGGCAGGGTGTTTGACATTCATTCTCATTTCTTGCATGGGACATAATTAAGCATGCAACCAAGGACACAGATTTGAATTTTCAAATAATTTATATGGATTAGAGCATGTGCATGTAGTTCAAATTTGAATTATGCACATGAATGCTTAGAAAACTCAGTTAATGTATAAAAAATGTTCAAGAAAACTCCGAAAAATCCCAAAAATTAACACAACGCCCTTGTTGTTCTATGTGGACACTAGGAAAAAAAATTGAAATCGAGAAGATGCAACGGATATCGTTTCGTCCAAAAATGTGAAACGTACCCTACCGAAACCATCATGCTTGTTGTGAGAGAAGCTTTGGTTTGCGAGAAGCTTATACCATAACCTGGCCCAAATTGTCACATCCCTAGTTCTGGTAATGCCTAGTGCTAGCATGAGGTGTTGCATCATGTTTAAATTTTCAAATGAACTTGAAATGGGGGATGATCAAACCCTAGCACCAAATCAAATCAAACAGGTTCAACCGAAAAATATTTTCAATGAACCCAAAAATGCCTTAATTAATGTTTGATAATTTTGGCAAGGGTTTTGATCCAAACCAAAAGTATTGAACATTTTTAGGGAATTATTTGGGCTTTGATTTAATTCACTGATGTATTTGAGTTGGAGCAAATAAACCCTATAAATATTTTTATTGCTCCAATAATTCTGAAAACTTGTGAGTGGCTCTGGATATTCTGTATCAGGCCACATAATAATTTTCAGAAGCTACAACAATGATTTGGCTTAGGAACTAAATCAAAACAGAAAGGAATAAAATAGAAAACAGAAGGAAAATAGAATAGGAAGGCAACCTACCTAACTTACCTATGCAGCCCACCTGGAGCCCAAGCAACCGGCCCTGCCCACCTGGCGACTTGCCAGTCATCCTCAACCTCTGCCAGTAGGCAGAGGGAGAGACTTCGCACACGGCCGACCGCGCCACCTCCTGCTTCGCGCTGGCTAGCCTCCCCCGAGTCCACCTACACTCCCAGGAGATGAGGGCGACTCCCTCTCACTTTCCCCTCCTTCCTCTGCCACACCCCCTTCCTCCAGCCTCTCTTCCTTGTGCCGCCGAGCACACCCGAGACCGCCGCTCGCCGCTGCCGCGGCCATCGTGCACCCTCGCCCTTCCGCCGAGTCCAGAAGCACCGCAGAAACCTCCTCGTCCTCCCAATCAAGCTATGGGATGCCGGGAGGCCCTGCTTCATCGTCATCGCGTTCATCTTTAACCTTGGGCACCCGAGCTCCTCACCGTCGATTCACACCGTCAAGGACGTCCCAGAGCCCACTGACCTACTGCGCGCGCCTCCCTGTGAGCTCCTGCTCCCAACCCCTCTCTCATCGCCGTCAATTCCCTCCTCTAGCCCCCCCCCCCCCCCCGGCAACCGCGACCGAAGATTGCTGGCACCGCGAATGTCGCCGTAGTCATTATGGAGGGCCAACGCTGCATCCGAGCACCTGGTCGAGCTCCTAGGGCCCCGTAGCTTCTTCTTGTGCTCTCTGTTCGCTGGGAATCGAGCTGCAGCCCCGTGCCCGCATCTAGCTGAGCTCCGGCCACCGCCATGGTTGCCATGGCCATCGTCTCCGGCCACCCTGCAGCCTCCTGCGTGATCCCCTGGATGCGCGCGATGATGGGCATCCCTCTGGTGCCTCCAGCGCGTCGAGCCGACCCCTGTAGCGCTGTTCCGAGCAACTCCGGCGATCCTCCGCCGTTGGGTTTGGTCGCCGGCGTCCAACTCCGGTGGCTGGTGATGTGGCACCCTCATTAGAGCCTAACAAACCCCCCCTAGAGTCACTGACAGTGGGACCCGCATGTTTAACTCAGCAGGCTAATTTTCCTGGTTAAGATTAGTTTATAACCCAGCGGGACCCACGTGCCAGAGTTGACCGTGCTGACTTGGCAGTTCACCAACCCCACACGTCAGGTTTGACCCGGACTAGCATCGTTGACCTGCTAACCTCATGGTTATGTCATGCTGACACAAAAAAATAATTTTTGTATTTAAAATAATTCAGAAATTCCAGAAATTGATATTAACTTCTAAAATTCATAGAAATTCAACCATAGCTCCAAATGAAATAATTTATATATGAAAAATTATCAGAAAAATTCAATCTATCCACCTGTACTGGTTTCATGCATGTTTAAACAACTTAACCTTGCTGTTTAGCTCAAAACATGTTAATGCACTTTATAAACCCATAACTTGAGTTTGCATTTGAATCTTTGGTTCAAATGAGCTCAAACCACCCTGGTTGTAGATGCATTAGCCCAACACACTCATTTTGCCATGTTATATCATGCATCATATTGTTGCATTGCATTGACTGTGCTTCTTCTCTTTTTACCGGTATTGTTCCCCCTCAATAGACGTTGTTCTGACGATGAGATCGATGACACCGATGAAGAACTATATTATCTTCAGAAGTGCCAGGCAAGAAAACCCCCTTATTCATTCCGATACAATCCCACTCTCTCACTCCTGCTCTCTTTTACTGCATTAGGACAACAACGATTCAACTGTTACATGCTGCGGTAGTTGAACCCCTTTCCTTTGCATGACCTGTCATTGCCACAGTAAATAGATGAAACCCACTAGCATGAGTAGGAGTTGTTTGAGCCCTGATGTGCCTACTCATTCATGCTTGTTTGTTATGCCTGCTGCTACTTAGAGTTGAGTCAGGTCTGATTCATCAGGGATGAATTAGAGGTGTGTGAACATGTCCTACTGTGTGTGAGCTAAGTGTGTGAACACGATTTGGTAAAGGTAGCGGTGAGAGGCCATGTAGGAGTACATGGTGGGTTGTCTCATTGAAACTGTCCTCAGGATTTGAGTTCTGTGTTTGTGATCCATGAACAGTTACTACCAAACATTAGGTTCCGGTAACTCGACCCCTCTCGGCATATTAATCAACTCGATCTCTGTCCAGGAGTTGCAACTAATTTCTGGTGTTTGTAGGTAGTGTTAGTAGTCTACCAAGTGGCACCCGATACAGGTGGGCTTGGGATAGACGAGGCACAGTGGCACGGTGTACCAAGTGGCACCCGGATGGTGGGCTTGGGAACCCTGCTCACATCGTTTGGGGCCGTGAGCGACACCCCAGCCGGATCTCCTTGCGGATGGAACCCGAATAGGCGATAAACCTGGACAAGAGACTTGTGTGGTTAGTCAGGTCGTGGCCGACACCCTTGCTGGGCTTCCGCTTGAAGGTTGTCGAGTACATGTCGTGTAAACGGCGATAAGTGGTGAGAGCATGTGTGAAGAAGTACACCCCTGCAGGGTTAACATTATCTATTCGAATAGCCGTGTCCACAGAAAAGGACTTCTGGGTTGCCTGTACAGTTCATAGATAACTTGAAGTGGATACTCTAAAATGCGCAAGATAAGCGTGAGTGCTATGGATGGCGTTCTCATAGGGAGACGGGACCGAATCCATAGTGTTGCATTGATTGGTGAATATGTGGACTCGTGTGCGCCACCTCAAAAGAGTTACATTGCAGTCGTAGTTCAGGATAGCCACTGAGTCAAAGCTGGCTTGCTGCAGTTAAACCCCACCATCCCCTTTGTTGATAATGATGCATATGTAGTTAGTTCTGATGTAAGTCTTGATGGGTACATTTGTACTCACGTTTCCTATTTTATGTTTTGTAGAGAGACTTCGGTCTCACTAGTAGTTCAATGTGGACTTCGACATTTAGCTTGTTACCTCAGCTACGATCTTGTGCCCTCGGCAGGATCTAGTAGTTAGTCAGGCTTCTCAGTCTTTTCATTTGTAGATGTCTGTACTCAGACATGTTAAGCTTCCGCTTGTGCTTTGATTTGTATGCTCTGAATGCTGGGTCGAGAGACCCATTTTTGTAATATCTCGCTCCTCGGAGCCTATTGAATAAAATACTTGAGTCATGGAGTCATGTTGTGATGCCATGTTGTATTTGCACATATCGAGCATATTGTGTGTATGTTATTAAAATGCTTGGTATGTGTGGGAGCTGACAACCTAGTTGTTTATCCTTGGTAGCCTCTCTTACCGGGAAATGTCTCCTAGTGCTTCCACTGAGCCATGGTAGCTTGCTACTGCTCCAGAACACTTAGGCTGGCCGGCATGTATCCTTCTTCGTTCTTGTGTCTGTTCCTTTGGGAAAATGTCACGCGGTGTCTACTGGAGTCCTGTTAGCCTGCTACAGCCTAGATTCTCTGGAGTCCTGCTAGCCCAGCTGCTACAGCCCGGATTCACTCGCTATTGACCGACACGTTCGTTGTTGGGTCATGTATGCCTGTCCCTGTAAGTTAGCGCCACTTTGGGTTCACGACTAGTCATGTCAGTCCGGGTTCTTTGTCATATGGATGCTAGCGACACTATCATATACGTGAGCCAAAAGGCGCAAACGGTCCCGGGCCTGGTAAGGCAACACCCGTGGGAATACTGTGCGTGAGGCCGCAAAGTGATATGAGGTGTTACATGCTAGATCGGTGTGACATTGGATTGGGGTCCTGGCAACTTTGGTATCAGAGCTTGACTGTCTGTAGGATTACCAAGCCAAACTAGTCGAAGTTGAGTCTAGAAATGCTTTAGTTATATGTAGGGGAATTGATTGTGGGATGGAACGTAAGGCTCTTTTTACTCCTTATACCTTATGCCCTTCTGATCTGAGTCATCTTATTTTTCCTACGGGGTTAAGGAACTAGGCTTTCTCTTCTTTCTTTCAGGATCACGTGTTACTAATCTGTAGACTTATAAGATTGTTGGATTTAAGCCTCAGTTCAGGTCCTACTATCTCCGTGTATTCATTGTTGATCTCAGAACCTTGATATTATGATGATCGAGTGGTTATGCCACCATTCTGTAGCATGTCTCAAATCTTATTGAGAATTTACAGCCGTTATGATGTCCGAGTCATCCTAGGTTTCTAAATAGTCTGATGCATTTGCAAATTCCTTTTTACCGTTCTAAAGATCCTTTGTGCCAGATCAACCACACTAACTAGTGTGTTGAGGTATTTCATTGCCTCAACATTTATGTTGGAGCTAATATTATGACCCTAGGTGTCTAGAGTATCACCTAGTAATTTAGCCATGCCTTTGTTCCTAGTGTGATCATTCTGGCCAACATTCTCGAAAGCATCCCATGATGCAATTTAGTTAGTAGGTATTCTATTCCTAGGTTTTGAACCCGAGATTCACCCTACTTACTTCGTGTTGATAGTGTTTGCTCGTTCCTTTAGGATATTAGTAACCCTTGCGATAGTATTCGAGGTCCATGGTATATCATTCTTCCAAATACCATGAACCATCCTTCGCAGAAGTTCCTCGTTGAACCAAAAGATCACAACAAGAGTGCTCTCGATGAGTTCCCCATTATATGTTGTGACTCTGCCAGTTCTACCTTTCTGCATGGGTTATCCGGAAGAAATATGTTTAACTTTTTCGACATGCTAATCTATGCACCCACAACTCAGAAAATCATATGTTCCTTTGAGTTGTCCCTCTTTAGTTGTATTTTGACCTTTGTCTATCAATTGATAGTAAGGAGTAGTTGTGCAATCGTGTTTATCGATGCCTACTATTCTTATGGTCCGTCAAGCCATTCTACTTCAGAATGACTAGGAGAAGCAAACTCCAGCACCTTATCCATCTCCAGGATTGGGTCAAAGTAGTTGTATTCCGCAGATCAATTGCAATCCAACTTTTGATTCTGTTCTACCTTGGAGTACCATCTTTTATATCAGCAATATCATAGGAATTGCACACCATACTATGAATTCTTGACGCAGTAATACTTCTTGCCATCATTGTTAATTCCTCTGTTCTCGTGTTATTGTAACCGAAATGCCGACAAGTGAATCATGATGTGTGAAATCAATACTGCTAGCAACCCCGTTGCTTGGTAGTTAATGGACAATAATCTCATCCTTAGCGTGTTGGTATTGAATTATCATTCTAAGATTGATCGTGCTACCTAGTCCACTTTCCTGGTGCACTTTTCGATTTATGAGTTAGGACTATTTCAAATCCTCGCTCTTTTGGATCATATCATCTTGCCCTGATAAGAAAGATTGTTCTCGAGCTTATAACATATCAGTGGTTCGTGATATTCCGGATATCTTCCCGGAAGTATCACCAGGTTGTCCCCTGACCATTATGTTGAGCTCGTGATCAAGTTGGTTCCTTGTAAACCACCCCTTCTCCAAGAATCTGGGTCGGATACCCTGAGCTAGTTGGTTAAGCTAAACAACAACTTGGAGAGTTGGAAGATGAAAGCTTGTCCAACTCAGTTCATTCCAAAGGGATGTCTTTGTGTGTGTGTGTGTGTGTGTGTATGTGTTGAAGAAAGATGATATTCATTGGTTGATCCTCGTGATCAGTTCTTGTGTCTATTGTCATGTCAACCTTTGATTTGAGTATGGGCTATCGTCAAATCAAATCAGTACAAACAATATTCGTAATGCTATCTTACCCGTGGTTGTTTCCTCGAGCATACACCATTATATTTTTCGGGTCTAACCAATGCTATCACCTTGTTCACATAATTGTGGAATTCCATTCATATGGAAACCTGGATGAATTGTTGTTGAGCCATCGACAACATCCTTGTCTTCTCCAAAATTTTGTTGAACATTGAGCTAGTGTTGGAAACTTTTGAAAGCATTTCTTCATGCTAGCTCATGAAGCATATGTTCGGATGTAAGAAGTGACTTCCTCCAGTTCATGTGCATTTGATGCAAGTTGCCGCCGTGGATTTGAGAAAGTCAATGTTGCTTCCTTTGGAATCATCCCAAATCAGTCATGCATACGTGCGAAGTATTATGTGGTTTGGAGACTTGCAACCTTCATTCCATATGTACCTCTAGCACACCAAGCCACTAACTAATTTGTTCAAGGAGAAGAAGTTCCTTCAGAAGAGCTAGTCATATGACTTATGCAAGGACTTTGTTATCCGCAGTGATGGTTCCCAACCAGAACTCGGTAGTGTTTTATTGTAAGACTACCACGTGGTCGTGCTTGTCTAGGACATCATGTTCACATGTGTGTAGCAGAACCAACTCATGCCTTGGAGTTTGCTATCGTAGTTCATTTCCCGAGAATCTCGCAACATCATCCCGTCGATTTGTGTTGCAAAGTTTCTTTTCCAGACATGTTGTCTAAAATATCCTATCACCAACCAGATCTGAATCTCAAGCAGATGTGATGGTTGGTACTTTTCCAAGATCTGTGATGTAGGCTCTGGCAATGTTGATGTTTTATCCGACACACCTGCTGGAAGATCTATTATTATAGTATCTTGAATGAGCAATTTGACCATCTTCTCCATGAGGATTTGGTATGACTTATTCCACAAGTTGTTCCTTATGGATTTTTGTGCTTCCGAAGTCCGACCTTTACTTGATGGCCATGTTGATGTTTTAAGCATTGATCGTGGTACCTAGTACATCAAGGAGAACATTAGAATTGGAGTGCTAAATGTCTCTTGGTCGATCATCCAGATTTTGTCCCCTTGGTCTTGCTAAGGTGAAATCTGAGAAAGTGTTATCTTCCTTTGCTGCATCGTCCATCGCTGTTCATCATGGTAGTATATTGTGTTGCCAGGATCCTTGACACGGATATTGGTAAAACCTTGATGAATATGGAAATGCTCAAGTTCTTGAGAGCACGCACAAGCGCTAGGTGTTATCATTGACACTGAATGGGATTGCTCTCAGTTTCCTCGGTTATGCTATAACTTTTCAAATGGTGGACTCACTTTCTACTGTTGAGCTTCTCCCTAGTTACTAAAATCATCCCTTGTGTTGTTTTCAACAAGGTAATCCACATCATCCATTCTAGTCCGAGTATGCCATTCTACCGAACTCCTCCAAACGATCGCTCGAAATTTGCCTTAGGCTGGTATAGAGAATTTTATTGATCTCTGAATCAAAAGTAATTCTTTTTGCCACTTAAGGAATAATTCTACGAGTCACCCTCCTCTAAGGTATCTCGTTATGGTATCATGGCAACTCAAATCCTTGCTACGTAGACAACTGTTCACCACCCTCTTAAGTGTGGAATTGTTGTCTACCTAGTGAACCTTTGTCATCTATTTCACTCCATCCCTCTGGATGTATGCCTCGTGTCTCTCCTTGAGAGATGTTGCTATGTCTCATCCCACGAGTTGATCCTGAATTGTTCGATCTTCGAGAAGATCGATTCTTTTAGAGTTTTTCCTTTCCTCTCCTTGTCATCTTAGTTGGAGTTCTCGGAGCAAGACATCGAGTCAATGATGGTGATAGAATCAATGTTCTTATGAAGTGCAAACCTGGATCATGAAGATTGTATTAGTTTGCGTTTCCCCTTCATCTTGCCCTATGCCTTGAATCTCGGGACGAGATTCTTGTTTAGTGGGGGTGAGTTGTCACATCCCTAGTTCTAGTAATGCCTAGTGCTACCATGAGGTGTTGCATCATGTTTAAATTTTCAAATGAACTTGAAATGGGGGATGATCAAACCCTAGCACCAAATCAAATTAAACAAGTTCAACCTAAAAATATTTTCAATGAGCCCAAAAATGCCTTAATTAATGTTTGATAATTTTGGCAAGGGTTTTGATCCAAACCAAAAATATTGAACATTTTTAGGGAATTATTTGGGCTTTGATTTAATTCATTAATGTATTTGAGTTGGAGCAAATAAACCCTATAAATATTTTTATTGCTCCAATAATTCTGAAAACTTGTGAGTGGCTCTGGATATTCTGTATCAGGCCACATAATAATGTTCAGAAGCTACAACAATGATTTGGTTTAGGAACTAAATTAAAACAAAAAGAAATAAAATAGAAAACAGAAGAAAAATAGAATAGGAAGGCAACCTACCTAACTTACCTGTGCAGCCCACCTGGAGCCCAAGCGACCGGCCCTGCCCACCTGGTGACTTGCCAGTCATCTTCAACCTCTGCCAGTAGGCAGAGGGAGAGACTTCGCACGCGGCCGAACGCGCCACCTCCTGCTTCGCGCTGGCTAGCCTCCCCCGAGTCCACCTGCACGCCCAGGAGATGAGGGCGGCCCCCTCTCACTTTCCCCTCCTTCCTCTGGCCTCTCTTCCTCGCGCCACCGAGCACACCCAAGACCACCGCTCGCCGCTGCCGTGGCCATCGTGCGCCCTCGCCCTTCCGTCGAGTCCAGAAGCACCACAGAAACCTCCTCGTCCTCCCAATCGAGCTACGGGACGCCGGGAGGCCCTGCTTCATCGTCATCGTGGTCATCTTTAACCTCGGGCACCTGAGCCCCTCACCGTCGATTCGCGCCATCAAGGACGTCCCCGAGCCCACTGACCTACTGCGCGCGCCTCGCTGTGAGCTCCTGCTCCCAACCCCTCTCTCCTCGCCATTGATTCCCTCCTCTAGCCCCCCTGGCCACCGCGGCCGAAGATTGTTGCCGCCGCGAATGTCGCAGTTGTCATTACGGAGGACCAATGCCGCATCCGGGCACCTGGTCGACCTCCTAGGGCCCCGTAGCTTCTTCTTGTGCTCTCCGTTCACTGGGAATCAAGCTGCAGCCCCGTGCGTGCATCTAGCCGAGCTCCGGCCACTGCCATGGTTGCCATGGCCATCGTCTCCGGCCACCCTGCAGCCTCCCGCGTGATCCCCTGGATGCGCGCGATGATGGGCATCCCTCTGGTGCCTCCAGCGCGTCGAGTCGACCCCTGTAGCACTGTTCCGAGCAACTCCGGCGATCCTCCGCCGTTGGGTTTGGTCGCCGGCGTCCAACTCCGGTGGCTGGTGACGTGGCACCGTCATTAGCACCTAACTAACCCCCCTAGAGTCGCTGACAGTGGGACCCGCATGTTTAACTCAGCAGGCTAATTTTCCTGGTTAAGATTAGTTTATAACCTAGCGGGACCCACGTGCAAGAGTTGACCGTGCTGACTTGGCAGTTGACCAACCCAACACGTCAGGTTTGACCCGGACTAGCGTCGTTAACCTGCTGACCTCATGGTTATGTCATGCTGACGCAGTAAATAAGTTCTGTATTTAAAATAATTCAGAAATTCTAGAAATTGATATTAACTTCTAAAATTCATAGAAATTCAACATAGCTCCAAATGAAATAATTTATATATGAAAAATTATCAGAAAAATTCAATCTATCCACCTGTACTGGTTTCATGCATGTTTAAACAACTTAACCTTGCTGTTTAGCTCAAAACATGTTAATGCACTTTATAAACCCATAACTTGAGTTTGCATTTGAATCTTTGGTTCAAATGAGCTCAAACCACCCTCGTTGTAGATGCATTAGCACAACACACTCATTTTCCATGTCATATAATGCATCATATTGTTGCATTGCATTAACTATGCTTCTTCTCTTTTTACCGTTATTGTTCCCCCTTAGTAGACGTTGTTCCGACGATGAGATCGATGACACCGATGAAGAACTATATTATCTTCGGAAGTGCCAGGCAAGCAAAACTCCCTTGTTCATTCCGATACAATCCCACTCTCTCGCTCCTGCTCTCTTTTACTGTTAGGACAACAACGATTCAACTGTTACATGCTGCGGTAGTTGAACCCCTTTCGTCTGCATGACCTGTCATTGCCACAGTAAATAGATGAAACCCACTAGCATGAGTAGGAGTTGTTTGAGCCCTAATGTGCCTACTCATTCATGCTTGTTTGTCATGCCTGCTACTGCTTAGAGTTGAGTCAGGTCTGATTCATCGGGGATGAATTGGAGGTGTGTGAACATGTCCTACTGTGTGTGAGCTAAGTGTGTGAACACGATTTGGTAAAGGTAGCGGTGAGAGGCCATGTAGGAGTACATGGTGGGTTGTCTCATTGAAACCATCCTCAAGAACTGAGTTCTGTGTTTGTGATCCATGAACAGTTACTACCAAACATTGGGTTCCGGTAACTCGACCCCTCTCGGCATATTAATCAACTCGATCTCTGTCCAGGAGTTGCAACTAGTTTCTAGTGTTTGTAGGTAGTGTTAGTAGTCTACCAAGTGGCACCCGGTACAGGTGGGCTTGGGACAGACGAGGCATAGTGGCACGGTGTACCAAGTGGCACCCGGATGGTGGGCTTGGGAACCCTGTTCACATCGTTTGGGGCCGTGAGCGACACCCCGGCCGGATCTCCTTGCGGATGGAACCCGAGTAGGCGATAAACCTGGACAAGAGACTTGTGTGGTTAGTCAGGTCGTGGCCGACACCCTTGCTGGGCTTCCGCTTGAAGGTTGTCGAGTACATGTCGTGTAAACGACGATAAGTGGTGAGAGCATGTGTGAAGAAGTACACCCCTGCAGGGTTAACATTATCTATTCGAATAGCCGTGTCCACAGAAAAGGACTTCTGGGTTGCCTGTACAGTTCATAGATAACTTGAAGTGGATACTCTAAAATGCGCAAGATAAGCGTGAGTGCTCTGAATGCTGGGTCGAGAGACCCATGTTTGTAATATCTCGCTCCTTAGAACCTATTGAAATAAATACTTGAGTCATAGAGTCATGTTGTGATGCCATGTTGTATTTGCACATATTGAGCATATTGTGTGTATGTTATTGAAATGCTTGGTATGTGTGGGATCTGAAAACCTAGTTGTTTATCCTTGGTAGCCTCTCTTACCGGGAAATGTCTCCTAGTGCTTCCACTGAGCCATGGTAGCTTGCTACTGCTCCGGAACACTTAGGCTGGCCGGCATGTGTCCTTCTTCGTTCCTGTGTCTGTTCCTTCAGGAAAATGTCACGCGGTGTCTACCGGAGTCCCGTTAGCCTGCTACAGCCCAGATTCTCTGGAGTCCTGCTAGCCCAGCTGCTACAGCCCGGATTCACTCGCTGTTGACCGACACGTTCGTTGTTGGGTCATGTATGCATGTCCCTATAAGTTAGCGCCACTTTGGGTTCACGACTAGTCATGTCAGCCTGGGTTCTTTGTCATATGGATGCTAGCGACACTATCATATACGTGATCCAAAAGGCGCAAATGGTTCCGGGCCTGGTAATGCGACACCCATGGGAATACCGTGCATGAGGCTGCAAAGTGATATGAGGTGTTTTATGCTAGATCGGTGTGACATTGGATCGGGGTCCTGACACAAGTGGGACAACATTTGTTTGCCCCAACATCTTGATGTCGTTCCTTGATAGCATGCCAAGGTTCATGAATTTCAGACAAGTTTTGTATTTACTAGAATTACAAAAGCAAGCACCTCAACATTTGCTAGAGAGCCACTGTGTCGTGGTGTTTGAAATTCACCCCATTTCTTGAATGGGACGTAAGCATCAATCCATGGACACATATATCATTTTACAACCCATTTTGGTGCACCAGAGCATGTGCATGTGGTTTAATTTTGAATTGTGCACCTGAAATTCCTGGAAAACCAAGTTACCATATAAAAATGTCCAAACGAACCCTGAATAATTCCAAATTTTTTGACGACACACCTATAGTTGCATGTTCACTACAGATAGAAGTTCTAGCAATTCAAACACCATAGTTTGCAGCTGTGACCCCAATATGTAAGTCAAATCAAGATGAAAAATCAAGTAGATCCCACACAGTTTATTATCACCAACCGTGTGAGATGCAGTACAAAATATCCTGGAGCATCGTCGGTGTATAGTACGCCTATGGCTTACTCGAGAAGATTCGTCGGCTATAGTCCACAGCCTGCTCTGAATAAGGGACCGTGTCTGATGACACTTTGCGCGCTAGTTTTTTCGCTGAAGCGATTCCAAATTTTCGCCTTCCGCGGAAATATCTACCTCCCCGCCTCCTCCCCCTTACCAAAAGCCACATTTCCCCTATTTCCGCCTTCCTTTCCAAGTTGAAACCTTCACTCCTTTCTTGCAGCACCGCCTCCTCGCCGGTGACCCTCCTTCACGCTGCTCGGCCTTGCCTATCCAGGCATGTAATCCACACCCGAACCCCATCCTCCTCCTCCTTCCACATCCCACATGCCCCGACCGCCGGCACGAGCGCGACACCTTCCACCCAAATCACCAACCCATCCACCAAATAAGAGCCGTCCTAAGCCATGGTGCACGCAGTATAGATAGGATCTTAAGGAGCATTTGGCAGCGGAGAAGCAAATCGCGGCCGCATGCGTGGATGAGGTCGCGATGGCTGCCATTCGTGTCGAACCCCAGATCTTGGAGGAGCCCTCACCGTCGAGGCCACCATCGACACCTCGCACGCCGATGCCGCGGCATGGTTGGTTTCTTTAAACGACAGTTCGTGGCGTTTTCCCGAGGCCACTGTCAGTGCCTTGGATGAAGACTACGAGGTGTTTTCTCAACGTGCATGTGCTTACGTCCTCTCGAGAGCCAGCAAGTTGGTGCCCGGAGCAGCTCAGGCAACTCACCACTACAACGAGGGCACCCATGATGTAGAGGCATCACCCTCTTCCATGTCCAAGGAGCCAATCATCATCCATATCTCCGACAATGAGTAGCTTGTCTTATTAGCTCACTATAAGGACCCATGTTCAGTTTGCTAGCTACTGCCTTTCCTTAACAAATTTTAGTGGATTGTGCTATGTACTTTTACCATGCAATCTTCTGCTCTAGTGTATATGTTCTATATGTCGTGCAATGTGGTGTTCAGTTAACTGTTTGGTATAATTCTGCAAATGTGATGTTCAATTCTTTAGGGTGCAATTTTCCAAGTTGTCAAGCATGCTTGGTTTGGTTAACTGTCTGATCTTCTATCAGGAGTATGTTATATTGTGCAATGTGGTGCTCAGTTAATGTTTGGTTCATTTGTTGTGGTGTTTAGTTAACTGTTTGGTTCAACTCTGCAATGCGATGTTCAATTGTTGTGTGTGCATTCTGTTATTGTATACCATGTGAGAAATAAATCGAATTTGGCTGTACTAAATACATGAGAAACAAATACAATTGCTATATATCCAAGTTGTTAAGCACGTTTGGTTTGGTTAAATGTACGATCTTCTATTTGGATTATGTTATATTTGTGCAATGTGGTGCTCAGTTAACGGTTGGTTCATTTGTTATGGTGTTTAGTTAACTGCCCGGTTCAATTCTGCAATGCGATGTTCAATTGTTGTGCCTGCATTCTTTTATTGTATACCATGTGAGAAATAAATCGAATTTAGCTGTATTAAATAAATGAGAAACAAATACAATTGCTATATTTCCAAGTTGTTAAGCATGCTTGGTCTGATTAACTGTCTGATCTCCTATTAGGAGTATGTTATATTTGTGGAATGTGGTGCTCAGTTAACGGTTGGTTCATTTGTTGTGGTGTTTAGTTAGCTACTTAGTTCAATTCTGCAATGCGATGTTCAATTATTGTGGCTGCATTCTGTTATTGTATACTATTATACCTTGTCTTTTTTATTCATTTGCCCCATTTTCAATATAGAGAAGATATTTATGAACATCCTTGTTTTCAGGCCTTTCCAAAATAGTTCACTGATGATTACCTCTCAAACCACCTGTATGGACAGGAGGCGAGGAAGGTTTTCATAAAACACCCATGGTTCAATATTGAAGTTTTCCTGAAGAGGACGTAGGATGTACGGTCAATCATCCACAGGCACTGGCCTAAAGTTGCAAAGAGCTTCAACATCAGTGAATGCTCAATATTCGCCTTCCGCTTCAGCAGTTTTCCCGATGAGATGCATTTGTCTATGTACCTTCTATGATGCTAATTTCTAAAGGTTCTAGATGTTCTTGGTGTTGGTGTAGTTGTGTAATGCGGTAGCTAAGTGCTGAAGCTATATCATGTTGTACTCTGATGTATTTCAATTATGAAATCCCGCTTCCTTAATATGGGAATGAAATATATTATGTGTTTAATATGAATTTCAATTAGATTAATAAATGGATTATTAATAATAGGGCAATTAGCCTACTAATTGGTTTTTTCTATTGCAAACGGTTATTGAGAAAATACCATGGGCGATGACGTAAGGAAACACACACAGTTTCTTCTACGCACCGTGTGTGATGCATTCAATAACACAAATGATAATTTTTTTAATATTGTGTGCGATGGGAAGGCCATCACAAACGACTTAACGGGGAAAATTGTGTGTGATGTACCTACGAACGGAAACGTTTTCCTTGCAGCGACTGTGTGGGATGTGTGTACGAACAGAAACGTTTCACAGGGACTGACTGTGTGGGATGAACTTACGACCCGAAATGATTTCGCCTATATAATTGTATTTTTTTAGCACTACTGTACATATAACCTTATTTGCTCGCTCGTCGGTCGCACACGACCTCATTTTGTCGAGCTTGTCTACAAGGAGGGCATATCCCCGACGGTTTCTGGGTCGTGTGCGAAAAGGACCCCCTAATCGCCCACACTCACTAGGCGACGGTTCCGAATGCCGTCGCGGAAAGGGGTTTAAAACCGTTTGTATAGCACCGACGTGTACCAGTGTTTGTTGCATGCTTAGGTCCCATGCAATAAATGGGAATGAATGTCAAACAACCTGCCACCATCACTCGACTGCAAACATTGAGATACCTGGTTTTTAAGTTCTAGTAAATCCAAAACTCGTCTGAAATTCATGAAACTTGGCATGCTATCATGGTGTGGCATCAACATGCCGTGGTAAATTTTTTGCCCCATTTGGGGCAGGTTTTGGTATAAGCTTGTCACAAACCAGAGCTTCTCACAACAAGCCTGATTGTCTTGGTAGGGAACGTTTCACTTTTGTGGACGAAACAATATTCGTTGCCTCTTCTTGATTCCAATTTTTTATCTAGTGTCAACAAGGAACAATAGGAGTGTTGTGTCAAATTTTGGAATTTTTCAGGGTTCGTTTGGACATTTTTATGCACTAATTGAGTTTTGAATGCATTTATGTGCATAATTCAAATTTGAATTAAAGGCACATGCTCCAATGCACATAAATTGGTTGATAATTCAAATATGTGTCCTTGGTTGCATGCTTAGGTCCCATGCAACAAATGGGAATGAATGTCAAACACCCTGCCACCGTCACGCGGCTGCAAATATTGAGATACCTGGTTTTTCAAATAGTAGTAAATCCAAAACTCGTCTGAAATTCATGAAACTTGGCATGCTATCATGGAGCGGCATCAACCTATCGGGGTAAATTTTTTGTCCCATTTGGGGCAGGTTTGGGTATAAGCTTCTCACAAACCAAAGCTTCTCACGACAAGCCTGATGGTTTCGGTAGGGAATGTTTCACCTTTCTCGACGAAACAATATCCGTTGCCTCTTCTTGATTTCAATTTTTTCACTATCAACATAGAACAATAGGAGTATTGTGTTAAATTTTGGAATTTTTCGGGGTTCATTTGGACATTTTTATGCATTAATTGAGTTTTCAATGCATTTATGTGCACAATTCAAATTTGAACTACAGGCACATGCTCTAGTGCATATAAATTTGTTGCAAAATCAAATCCATGTCCTTGGTAGCACGCATGCTTAGGTCCCATGCAAGAAATGGGAATGAATGTCAAACACCCTACCACCGTCAATCGGCCACAAACATTGAGATACCTGGTTTTTAAATTCTGGTCAATCCAAAACTCATCTGAAATTCATGAAACTTGGCATGCTATCATGGAGCGGCATCAATATGCCATGGTAATTTTGTCCCATTTGGGGCAGATTTGGGTATAAGCTTCTCACAGACCAGAGCTTTCTCATAACGAGCCTGATGGTTTCGGTAGGGAACCGCTCACCTTTCTGGACAAAATGATATCCATTGCCTCTTTTTTATTTCAATTTTTTTCTATAGTGTCAACATAGAACAACAGGAGTGTTGTGTTAAATATTGGAATTTTTCGGGGTTCGTATGGACATTTTTGTACATTAACTCGGTTTTCTAGGCATTTTATGTGCATAATTCAAATTTGAACTACATGCACATGCTCCAGTTTATATAAATTGGTTGAAAAATCAAATATGTGTCCTTGGGTGCATGCGTAGGCCCCATGCAAGAAAATGGGAAGGAATTTTAAACACCAGGGCAGTGTTGATTGCCGGCAAAATGTTGAGATACTTTGTTTTTAAATTCTAGTAAATGCAAAACTCGTCTGAAATTCATGAAACATGGCATGCTATGATGGAATGGCACCTGACATGTTGTGGTATTTTTCGTGTCCATTTTGAGAGAAGACGCACTCGAATAACAACCACCAAAGGCATTTTGAAACAAATAGCTGCCACTCTAACATCGCAAACATTTTAAATAGAACACCCGTATGTATACCGACAGCTTCCCCAGTATGCCAAGGGAAAATGTGCCGAGCAGGATTTGTGCAGCTCTTCATCACAAACGTTTTAGATAGAACACATATATGCAAAGTGAGAGCTATGGTCTTCCATAGTAAGCCAAGGGAAAGTTCGCCGCGCAAGATTTGTGCATCTCTTCAATGCAAACGGTTCAGGTTGAATAAGGTATGCAAAGCCAAGAGAAAATTTGGCAAGAAGAATTTGTACCTCTATTCAACGCAAACGGTTTTTTTGGATGACCCCTGTGCAACCATGTACAGACAATTTTGTAAGATTTGCATCTGTCATATTGGGTATATTGCCATTTGTCAAACTAGGAAGATTGACATTTGTTGATCTAGTAACATTGCCATTTCTCAAACCTTGTAAAACTGTGATTTGTCAAAATATGCAACTAAATATCACTAGCACTATCTAATTTTTGCAACTAAATTCAGTAATTAAGCATATATTTCATTCATAGATTAAGCAGTCATTCTTAATTTATACAAATAGTTCAACTCGACAGCTGAACCGACCAAACTTTTCCCCAATTGTTGCCAACCACTAACTGAAATAGCTAGTTCAACTATATATACTAGCTAATTTTAAGTACGTTGCACAGTTACAACACATCTATAGTCAGATGAACTGAACAAAATAGCCCCTAAATACTACTACTACTATGAAGGGGCTTTGTACTACTTCCGGCCGCCTCTCCTCTGTCGAGGGCGCTCAGTAAGAGGAAGAAGAGGAGGAGGAGCCTACCGACGAGCTAGAAAACTGCAATATGGTGCCTGCCGCTGCTGCACCCTCAACGACGCTCACCTCGAATGCCCTCTCTCACTCCAGATGACTCGTCTTGAAGTGGCCGGACTACTCATAGATCTCCTGATTCCTCGCCTCTACGTCAGCATGTGCGGTGACCGTGGCCGTGGTAAGGCTCTTTGCGTGCTCGACGAGGCGCTCCTCCTCCTCCTGTAGAAACTCGTTGTAGCGCTCAAGGTCGCTGACGCATGTGCGGGACTCCACCTCCACCTCCTTCCTTCGGGCAGCGGTGGTGGAGCAGGTGATGATCCCTGCATTCGACGCTGGGTTGGCAGCCATGGCGGCCGATGATGGGGCGACGACCATGACCACCACTTCCCGCCTTCGGGCCGCAGTGGCGGACCGGGTGATGGCCATGGTGGTCGGCAGTGGGATGCGACCACGGCAGCCATCTCCCTCCTTCGGATCACGGTGGATGAGCGGGTGATGGCCCTGGATTTCTATGGTGATGTGGCGGCAACGGCGGCCGGCAACAGCTGCCGATGGGCAGCGGCGGCCGAGCGTGTGGTGGGTGTTCCGCGCACACCCAACAGGGACGCCACGTGCTCTACACTATGCCAGGGACTGTGCCGCCGCCGCGGTGTAGCCTCCCAGCTGGAGCTGTCCTCTGATGACGGCGGAGTGGCTGAGTGACGACGATGGACCGGTGCCATTGCCGATTATGTGAGAAGTAGACGAGATAAACTACATAGAGGGAGGGGAAAATGTGACGCATGACTCGTCGGCCATGAGGGTTTATATAGTAGGCTGGTAAGAATTGGGATTTGGGGGGATTTCACCCAGTCGGGTGGGAAGCTTGCGCGAGAACGGGCTCACCACCATTTGGCCTAAAGAACGCCCACGCGCGCTGCTCAAGCTTGCGCTTGAACCGTCTGCGGCAGCGGGGTGACAAGATGTGTGAGAGGAGGACGAAAGGACATGTACACATACAGTTAATAAAAAATGTTTGTGATTTAATTACCTACTATACCCCCATCCTGGTTTATAAGTAGGATTTAATTAATAAAATACGAATGCATGTCGCCAAAGATTATAGCATTGGATTCGTATTTGAACATAGCTTCCACTTATATAATTTTTGTAAGATGCATTAACATTTTGTAAGTTAAATTTAAGGTTATATACCAGTAAGCGTTTGCCCACAACACACGCGGCTTATTCCATCACAAACAGCTTGGATGGATCAACTATATGCCACGTATCGCACACACAACTCTAATATGATTCGTGCTTGATGTCTTCGACATCGCTTGCACAGTTCGTCTTATTTGCCACATATCACTGCACCGGCCTCTACTCGTGCCCCTCAGAAAGCTCTGCTCGCCGTTAGGCGCAGCAGCGTGCTGTGCTCGCCGTTAGGCGCTACGGCACGCTCTACTCATGTCCGTCAGCGCGCTCGGCTTGTGGAGAACTTTTCCTTGAGTGTTCAGCTGCTATATGCATATATATGGTTGCTTGCCATTGAGGCGACCGCGGAGCGCTCTGCTCGCGTTCCTCGCCTACTCTGCCAGCGGTTGGGCCTACGCACGATCATGTCGGGGGCCCCATATGCATGCTGTTGCACCGCATGCGTTGCCACACAATGCAGTTATGTGCGACACGATGGAGTTATGCGCTGCGAAATAGAACTGCCATCAGGGTCTACCGATATTCTAGGTCATCCGGCTTCCCCTTTAATTCCCGTGGCCATTATAACCTTAGTCTCTTCAAACTTTCGATCGCGCCCACAACACAACAAGCACACCCACGATGACACATAGAGAGGGTGTGTCTAGCGGTGCTCCAATGAAGTTCGGCGAGCATAAAGTGGAGATCCACGTGAGGGAGATGGATCTCTTGGTGGTGTACACCATCGAGCCGGCCGTGGTGGACGACTACATCAACAACGTTGAGCAGTTGCTTGATCGAGACAAGTAAAGGTGGTCGGCATCGACCTCCAGTACACCGTCGGTCGTCCCAACATAGATCAGAAGGTTGCCACCGCCTAGTTGTGCGTGCACCATCATTTCCTCATCTACCAAAACCGCATGGCCACAGAGCCTTCTGACCATTTCGCTAGGTTTGTCAAGAGCACCGACTACAAGTTCACTATTATGGAAACCATCGATGATGTAAAAGCGCTCAGGGTTACGGGCTTGGCTTGCAAGAACCTTATCGAATTCCGTGAGCACTACATCGTCTGGGGCATCACGAAGAAGGACTCCCTGGTTGAACTTGCCTCGGCCATCATCGACCTATACTACGAAAAGATGAAGCATGATGCCAACAGAACACGTCTCGTATCTTGGCATGGGGCCTGGATGCGGCAACTGGATGAACCTTGCCTCAAGTTCGTGGCCAAGAGCGTGTACACATGCTACGAGATGCACAGGCAGATCGTTGACATGAGGAAGTGCCTTGTTACTCAAATCGACGAACCCGAATCGAGCCACAAGCAGAGAAACCGTCACAAGAAGTAGATGATGATCAAATGATCGTTTATGCTACTTAATCATGCATGTAATATATAGTTTACTTTGGTGTGTGGAAATGTCATGTGTGTAGTAGCCACCTTTGTAATTATGCATGTAATAGTTTACTTTGGTGTGTGCAAATGCCATGCTTGTAGTATCCACCTATGTAAGTGGATGTTTAATTTGGTTATGCAACCATGTCCTTATAAGTGTGTGTGTGTGTGTGTCTATATATATATATATATATATATATATATATATATATATATATATATATATATATTGTTGTTTTGTATGCAATCCCATCGCGCAACACACACGTCTTATTAGCAGCAATCGTCTATGTTACTATCGGTCTTCGCACACTCTGATTACAAACCTATTTGCCATGTATCACACACATCTTGTTATATTGAACCATTTCCGTTCTCTTATCTCAACGCAAACAATTCATCTGAGTGAACCGCACGTCGTATATCGCACACACCTTGATCCAGCTGACCATTTCTTTTGTGTTGCCTAATCACAAACAGTTCATCCGAGTGAACCGTATGTTGTATATAGCACACACCTTCATCTGGCTGCCCGTTTCTTTTGTTCCTCCTCATCACAAACAGTTAATTGAACTGAACCTTATGCCTTGCATCGCACATGGAACTAAAATCTGAACTGTGTTTGATGCATCCGTCATCGCAAACTTTTGCACCTTTTTTGCCGGGTTTTTTACACCACCGTTTGCGATTAATGCATCGCACACAGTTTCGCCAAAGGGTCTCTAATCATAGTGTCGCATTAGCAGCATCCTGCAGTAGTGTTATATACCAAAAGATGGGCACTGGAGGTGGGCCAGGGTGCTCACCACCCACCAAGGCGCGCCTGGAGGGGCTGGTGCGCCCTGGTGTCTTGTAGACACCTGGCAGCCACACTTTGGTAGCTCTTTTCTCCAATATTTTTATTTATTCAAAATAATTCTCCATAAGATTTCAGCTCATTTGGAGATGTGCAGAATAGCTATCTCTGACATAGCTTTTTCAGGTCCAGAATTCCAGCTGTCGGCATTCTCTCTCTTTGTGTAAACCTTGCATATTATTAGAGATAAGGCATTAGAATTACTCCATAAGTCTAATTAAGCATAAAAACATTATCAATAACAATATGGAAACATGATGCAAAATGGACGTATCAACTCCTCCAAGCTTAGACCTCGCTTGTCCTGAAGTGAAAGCCGATATCGGAAATCATGTACACATGTTTAGAGAGAGAGAGAGGTGTCGATAAAACCAAAATATGGACATAGTAGCATCATGCATATTATTATAACAACAACAAGCTTTATCATATTATAAAACCTTCTCATATAACTTCTCATGAACAAGTAACAATTCATCACAGCATCGAAGTAGAAAGCATAAGCATTATTGAAAACCAACAAACTATGTTTTCAGTCAACTTTGCAACTGCAATTCATGATATTTTTGAGAAGGGTCTCCTATCAGAGCCTTTTAGCAAGTCCACACACTCACCCATCACTTAATCTTCTATGATTTCTAACACTCACAACATATATATGAGCAGAAAGTTTCAACCGGACACATAAAAAGATAGGGGCTTAGGGGCTAATAGTTTTGCCTCCCAACTTATTCACCTCAAGGGTGATGTCAACAATAATAAGTCATGCTCACACATATCCAACTGGATATATGTTCCTAGATCTTTTTCCAGCACATGATGCTTGCCAAAGAGAAAAATAAAAAGGAATAGAGGAAAATACTTAAGTTGCATAAAAGTAAAAGATAGGCCCTTCGTAGAGGGAAGCGGAGGTTGTCATGTGCCTATTGGTTTTGTATGCACAATCTGTTAATGCAAAAGAACATCACATTATATTACCCCTGATGATAGTAACCTTTATTATGCAGTCTGTCGCTTCTATGACTTTGCCATCACAAGTTCGCACAACACTTATTTTACCTTACATTAAATGATCAAACACATTTAGGAGTAACTTTTATTGCCTTTTTGCACCGATGACAACTTACTTGAGGGATCTTGCTCAATCCATAGGTAGGTATGGTAGACTCTCAAAACATTGATTTGGGTTTAAGGGTTTTGGATGCACAAGTAGTATCTCTACTTAGTGCGGATTTTTGGCTAGCAAAGTTATTGGGCAAGCACCACATGTTGAAGGGTCTATGACAATAAAAATTCTATGTGAATATGAACAAACATAAATCATTACATTGTTTTCCTTGTCCAACGTCAACAATTTTGGCATAAGATATTTAGTGGGGGCTCACATCATAAAAGAAGTCGAAGATAGTATATTTGCATGTGAATCTTCTCTTCCCTTATTAATTCTTTCATGAATTGCATCATTGACCAATGCTATGTTTGTCAACTTCCAATAAATTTTACCACTTATACTTTTCCTTATGTGGTGTCATTACCTACCATAAGATTAGCATATGATCTTTTTCATTATTTTCGTTATTTTGATTGAAACAGAAAAGTAAAGAAGCAAAAACTCAAACTAAACTTTATTATATAACCCCGACTCAATTACATAGATAGATAGATCACGAAACTAGCACTCAAAAATAGATCACACTAAACTCTTATTTAACTAAATCACGAAATAGCTAAGGATCGAACTAAGATAGGTAAAGGTAATAAAAGTGACGGTGATACAATACTGGGGCATCTCCCCCAAGCTTGGCACAAGCCAAGGGGAGTGCCCATACCCGTGTGTTCAAGTCTCCTTCTTTGGTGATGAAGATGATGGTGGTAGTGATGATGTAGTAGGAACATCATACTTCAGCCCTAGACGGTACTCTAATCTACGATTGATTCTCCGAAGGGCGATGTTTTGCTCTTCCAACAAAATAATTTCATGAGTGGGATATTTATTCTGAACACAAATCGTATTGAAGGCCTTGAAGGCTTTGATTTCAGTGGGGGTGAGATAATCGTAGTAAGGTTGAAGGATGTCCTCCTATTTCTCGGCCTCTGCTGAAAGCATGGCTTGTCCCCCTTCTTGAGTCTGGTCCCCTACAGCTTCCTTGACCTCGTCTGTCTTGGTAGCTTCTTTTGGTTCTTCTCTCTTTAGCTCCATTTTTAGCAGCCAAGCATTGCCTTCTACATTGTTGGAGGAGGGAGAAGACATGATGCCTGGCTTGATAAATCTGACACAAAAACAACACGAAACAAGAACAAAGGATTTCTCCGCAATACGATGGTCAAAAAATCCGCAAAAATATTTCTTTAGAGAGCTAAAGAGAATTATGAAATAACTTCTCTCTAAAGGGTAATTTTCCTTTAGAGAGAAGTTATCCTGCAAAAAATCTAAGACGAGAATTTTACAAGAGAACATGCTCACCAACTTTAAATTCCCGCTTTTGGATTTTTTTTGTCATGCCATCTTTTCACTTTTTCTTTAAATAGTTTGTCATTTTCATAAGCTTGGGTTCTCCATTCATCTAGTGAGCTAAAATCAAATAACCTCTTTTCACCAACAAGTTTGAAATCATAATTGAGTTCGTTAATTTCCCAATATGCTTTATGTTCTAACTCAAGAGGTAAACGACAAGCTTTTCCATAATCCATTTTGTATGGGGACATACCATAAAAGTTTTCTAAGCTATTCTATACGCCCAAAGTGCATCATCAAGTTTTTTAGACCAATTCTTTCGGGACCTATTGGCCTTTTTTGTAATATTAATTTTATTTATCTACTGCTAACTTCAACTTGACCACTAGATTGTGGGTGATAGGGTGATGCAATTCTATGGTTAATATCATATTTAGCAAGCATTTTACTGAAAGCACCACGAATAAAGTGTGAACCACCATCGGTCATCAAATATCTAGGGACTCCAAACCTTGGGAAACTAACTTCTTTAAGCATTTTAATGTAGGTGTTATGATCAGCACTACTAGTTGGAAGAGCTTCTACCCACTTAGTGACATAATCAACAACAACCAAAATACGTGTATACCCATTAGAGGAAGGAAAAGGTCCCATATAATTGAAACCTCAAACATCAAATGGTTCAACAACAAGTGAATAATTCATAGGCATTTCCTGACGCTTACAAATATTACAAATTTTTTGGCGTTCATCACAAGACAAGACAAACTTACGGGCATCTTTGGAAAGAATAGGCCAATAAAAACAAGATTGCAATACCTTGTGTGTAATTCTATCTCCCGCATGATATCCTCTGTAGCCTTCAGAGTGACATTTTCATAGGATTTGTTCCTATTCATGCTCAGGTACACAACATCTAATAATATCATCTACTCCTTCTTTATAAAGATGTGGGTCATCCGAAAAGTAATGTCTTAAGTCATAGAAGATTTTTTTTTCTTTTGTCGGTATGTGAAACTAGGTGGTATGAATTTGGCAACAATGTAATTTGCATAGTCAGCATACCAAGGAGTGTTATGAGTAGCATTTATTACAGCTAATTGTTAATCAGGGAAACTATCATCAATAGGTAGTGGGTCATCAAGAATATTTTCTAACCTAGACAAGTTGTCAGCTACGGGGTTCTCGGCTCCTTTCCTATTAGTAATATGCAAATCAAATTCTTGAAGAAATAGAACCCACCTAATGAGCCTAGGTTTAGGATCTTTCTTTTCCATAAGATATTTAATAGCAGCATGATCGATGTGAACAATTACTTTGGAATCAACAATGCAAGATCAGAATTTATCACAAGAAAACACAACAGCTAAAAATTCTTTCTCAGTAGTAGCATAATTTCTTTGGGCACTGTCTAGAGTTTTACAGTGTCGTGGTTTTGTCATGGTAGATGCCCTAGCAAAAGGACTTAGGTGTGGAGCCATCGCGACATTGGTTAGCTTGAAGGGATTGAACGGGATGAAAGACACAAGGTTTACCCAGGTTCGGCCCCTCACAACGAGGTAAAAGCCTATGTCCTGCTTGTACTATATTGACTGGTTATTGATTACAAGGGAGCGGAAATGCTTGACCTAGCTATCGATTGGTTGTTGCTTGAGTTAACCCACAGCAGGGTCTCACCTTTATATACACAGGTCGAGGCCTTGGCTTAGAAGAGTCCAAGTTGGATCACATAACGTGACCAACTCGGTTTTTAAGTCGCCTTGCCTTGCTAGGCAAGTCGCCATCGGGCGGCTCACACCTCCATGTCTTGGGCCCTCAACTGGCCCACCTCTTAACCCGCCTCCAGTCTTAATGTCTTCTTAGGCCCATTTAAGCCTTTACACTTGAGTCGCCAACAGTGTAACCCAACCCCTCCTGGGCAGGTCACACCACGGGGTTATATCCCTAACATTAGGCCCCGGATTGATTTGAACTTGTTCATGTCAATCTTCATCTCTAGTTGGCGAGTCTTCCTCAATCTTTCCAAAACTTTAGCTTTTGAACAGTCCTTGTAACCCTCCATGACATCACACGAAATAAATCCAGAAAAAACCGATGACATCACAACGGATCTTTTCGCATTAACTAGCTATCCGAGAATCGAGGTGTCTCCTTTGTTAAGATAATCAAGACGCCTCCTTGATTTCCGTGCATGCCATTTTACTGTTCCACTTTTTTCCTTATAAATAGGCACGGGAGGGGGGGTACCCTTTTTCACCTTTACCCCCATCGACCCCTCTTCTTCTTCCTTCTCGCACCGCTCGTCCCACTGAAGCTCCGCCACGGCTGCCGAACTCCGTCAACCACTCCGTTGAGTCTACTACATCACCCTGCTCGGACCAGAGAGTTGCGGCGCCCACCGCTCTTCACTCAAATCCTTAGGTAACACTCCTTCCTTCATTCAGATCCACATTAGGGTGCCCTAGTTTACGAAGTTCGTCGTAGTTCATCGAAGTTCATCCATATCTTGCTTTTAGAAAACATAGCTCCATCCAAAAATATATATAGTTAGAGCGGCCGTTGTTTTCAACCTCTATCCTGCGTCTTAGATAAATCTTCTTCTTTGTTGAATCAATACATAGCTCGCTTGTTCTTCTCTATCGGCTCTTAGGTTTAAAAATGGTTCTTCTTTTTGGCATGTCGTAGATCCATAAATATAGTTGCATCATGTGAAACTTGTTTATCCAACACTTAGCAAAAATTTCAACTACCCGCTATTCAATACTCGGGTAGCTTAAATAATGACTCTGTAACCCGCCACCACCTAGGCGGCTTAACCATGAATTTGCAACCTGTCTAGAAATCCAAAGACTTGTTTAACCCGCCAACATGTTGCCGGCTCATATATTCACAACTTAACCTGCCATACTCTCATAACCTGATAGTCATTCCACTTTGTAGCTAAGGCGGCTCTGAATTCCTTCAAGTGTCTATAATATACAACCTTCTAACTGTAACTAGTTTCTCCTTTACTGAATCATCACACAATCATTTAGACGACTTACCATATCCTTATTTTTTTTCACAGCTCATTGCTTTCGGCTCATCATGACAAAAACAACACCCACCACTTGTGACTGGATCGCCTCCAGAGTCACAGAGGACACACTCACTAATTATGTGACCATGGGAGTTTTATCTGCCAAAGAGGTCATCCACTAGCGGGTTCTAGGCCCTGAATGCCCTCCTCAACCCCAAGAGGGTGAAGTTATAGTTTTCACAGACCACCTACTCTGTGGCTTCTCACTACCTGGCTCAAAATTCTTCTGGGATGTTCTGCATTTCTATAACCTTCATCCACAAGATATCAGCCCCAATTCCGTCTACAACATATACAACTTTCAAGTGTTATGTGAAGTATACCTTGGGGAAGAACCCTCTATTGATCTGTTCACATACTATTATTATATCAGTTGCCACACTGAGATGACAGATGGGCTTAGTCTTGAGGTTGGAGGTGTTTCTATTCAGATGCGTAGAGACATAACTTTCCCATCAGCCGCCCTACCAAGCCACCCCAGAGATTGGAATTACACTTGGTTCTACTGCAAGGACACTCCTCAGCTGGAGAGAACCCTCTGCCGGGCTACCAACCTACCGGCTCACCACAAGCGGCCCGCTTCCAGGTCAATTAACCTCTATAGAATGCGGTCTATACGCCTCCACTTTTTCAAAGGTCCGACAACACCCAAGATCTCGTGTCCGGCTTACCCGACACGCCTGCCCCTCACAAGCGTCGAAATGAGGTGCCTCATAGCCCGACTCTTTCTCTTCCAAAAGCTGGTCTTATACATCAACCTCTTAATCCTTCTGACCCAAAGTATCAGAGGACGCCTACGTCATCCAGGGACTCTACTGGGACTCAAATGCATGTGTTCAAGATTGCCCATGGGTAAGTACCTTTAACTTTTTCATGAATGACTTGTAATGATGCACTCATGGATTTTTGTATTTCTTGTCACAGAGGGGTAGCAAAAGCAGGCAAGAAACAGAAGGTGGGGGCTCTTCAAAAGACTCCTCAGTCGCTGAGCCGGAGAGGCAGGTACAAGAAACCCCCGAAGCTTCAATTCAAAACCCTGAAGATCTTGCCAACGACCCGCCACCATAGGCTGATACTGCCGTCTTTGAAGCAATGGTTGGTCACTGAAATAAATCCACCTGCTAGTCATATCCTGCCCAGCCTTGCCAAGCTAACCGAAGAGACACCCCCTGGATAAAAAGTATGATGATTTGACTATCATTAGGACAACTTACACAGCGCCAGGAGCCTTAATTGTGCTAGCCAAGCATAGCACTAAGGAAGAATCTTCTTCCTTAGAAAAAGGCATGGCCAAACTGGACCTAGAAAGCTACTCCTCTTTCAGTGCAGGTGATGTGTATGCGGGCTATTGGAGTCGCCTTAACATAAGTAGAGACATGGAGGTCGGGCTTGTTCAACTCATGAAGTAGAAATATGAGGTATGAGATCATCCCTCTCCTCTTTAGCCTTGCTGATATACTTATATCCATAGTAGCCCCCAAGTATACAGTATATGAAAAGTAGTGAGTATGTTGTAGACTTGTAATTTTTTTCCAAAGTGTAGCCCCTAATGGCCAACTTAACTTAACAAGATAAGCCGGGACTTATAGTCACTTAAGAACCAAATATGTAGCCCACAAGGGCCGGCTTAACTTAACAAGATGAGCCGGGACTTATAGTCACTTTAAGAACCAAATATGTAGCCCCCAAGGGCTGGCTTAACTTAACAAGATGAGCCAGGTCATAATAGAAATTAAAAATACCTACATTAGCCCGCAAGTGTAAAGTATATTGCTTGCAATATGCTTCGGACTTTAAGTAGTTGTATGATATTGAAACTGTTCATTATGTGGTAACCATTGTTTCTATCTCTTACTGCAGGAGGCTTTGAATGCCAAAGAGTCACAGCTTGGCGACTTAAAGAAGAATATTGAGCTTCAACAAACTGAAACTTCCAAGGCCAAATCAAAGTTGAAGACCTCATTGGAGGAATTTGAGAAGATCAAAGCAAGTTTTGACGCTGAAAGAGCTGCCTGGGAAACTGACAAGGCTGCATTGCAGAAAAGAGCCGAAGATGCTGAGGCTGAACTTAAGCCACTAACTAAAGAGCTAGCCAGCTTAAAGCAGCACATATGTCAGATGTCTGCCGCCATCTTTGGTAAGCCCAATATGCCACTCCTCATCTATTTTGATATTTTTTAACCTGCCTAGTGATTCATAATATATGATCTTTAACCGGTCTAGTGACTTATGCAAATAATTGAATAGGCCTTAGAACCACCAGCCTTGGTCAAGATATGTTGCTCAAATTGAAGGCGGTCTATTCTTTTACATTGCAGTTGTATGATGGAACACTGTGTAATCTTGTGGCTTTGGGAGGAGGTAGAAACTGTGTTGGACCATCTGTCAACGGTACCAACCGAAATTGAAGAAATGAAATTATCACTAGTATAGCGAGGTGCTATACAAATAGGTTTTAACCCCTTTCCGTGATGGCGTTCAGAACCGTCACCTAGTGAGTGACTGCGATAGGGGGGGTACTTCCCACACGACCCAGAAACCGTCGGGGATATGCCCTCCTGGCACACATGCTCGGCAAAATGAGGTCGTGTGCGACCGGTGAGTGGTCAAATACGGTTATACATACAGTAGTGCTAAAAAATACAATTATACAGGTGAAATCATTTCCGGTCATAAGTACATCCCACACAGTCAATCCCCATTAAACATTCCCGTTCGTATATACATCCCACACAGTCGCTCCAAGGAAAACATTTCTGTTCGCTGGTACATCACACACAATTTTCCCTGTTAAATCGTTTGTGATAGCGTTGCCATTGCACATGATATTAACAATTTTATCATTTGATGTATTGAATTCATCGCACACGGTGCGTAGAAGAAATTGTGTGGCAAAGGTTGTCCATCACACACAGTTTTTATGTGGTAAACATTTGCGCAAGGTGGCCTAACACAAACAATTTTCAAGAGAATGTTATGTGTGATTGTTCATTGATCCAACACAGTTTATTCCTAGAAACTGTGTGCGTTGCCTGACGTTATCGCCAACGGTCTTTTCTCAATAATTGTTTGCAACAGCAAAACCCAATTAGGAGGCTAATTCTCCATTAGCAGGCTAATTTCCCTATTATTAATAATCTATTTATTAATCTAATTGACATTCATATTAAGCACATAATATATTTCATTTCCATATTAAGGAAGCAGGATTTCATAATTGAAATACATCAGAGTACAACATGATATAGATTCAGCACTCATCTACCCCATTACACAACTGCACCAGCCCCAAGTTTCACATGCAACATCTAGAACCTTTCGAAATTAACATCATAGACGGTACATAGACAAATGCATCTCATCTAGAAAACTGCTGAAGCGGAAGACGAATATTGATCCTTCATTCATGTTGAAGGTCTTTGCAACTTTAGGCTAGTCCCTGTGGATGATTGACTGTCCATCCTTCGTCCTCTTTAGGAACACTTCAATATTGAACCGTGGGTGTTGTATGGAAACCTTCCTCGCCTCCTGACCATAAAGGTGGTTTGAGAGGTATCCATTAGTGAAATGCTTTGGAAAGGCCTAAAAACAAGGATGTGCATAAATATCTTCTCTATATTGGAAATGGGGCAAAGGAATAAAAAAAGGCAATGTATAATAGTTAGTACCATCTTGTGGTGAACTGATGTCTTCTTAATTGTGCAGACAAAGATCTTGTTGTTTTTTGTCACTAATTTCTTTATCCTAACAATCTTTCTGAGTTTCTTGACATGATTGATATTCATGGACAACTCATTTCCCCATATGCAAAAAGGGTCGAATAGTGGGTCAAAACATCTGACAGCAGGACCTACATGTGCAAGACCAAGTTGTTAAAAACCTAAATATTAGAATGGTTCCTGCAATTTCACAATAATGTGCTATTAGACAATGGACCATGCAGGTGCTAACCTCGATTGTAAACCCCAGTGCTTCCCATTGTTTCCCTGCAACACATAAAAGGTAGTTAGTCATCAGGTTAAGTAAGGGTTCGCATGCTATTAGTAAAATATGTTGTTGAAAACTAAGCACATTGCAGATTCATCAGATTAATTCAAGCCACATGGAAAACCCATTTATCCAAACCAAGCATGATTAAGAACTAGGAAATATAGCACTTGTATATGTTTCTCATGTATTAAGTGCAACCAAATTTGATTTATTCCTCACGTGCACAACAATACAAAATTCTACCGATGACAATTGGACATCGCATTGCAGAACTGAACCAAGAAGTTAACTAAACACCACAAGAAATGAACCAAACATTAACTAAGCACCACATTGCACAATATAACATACTCCTAATAGAAGATCAGACAGTTAATCAAACCAAGCATGCTTAACAACTTGGAAATATAGAAATTGTATTTGTTTCTCATGTATTTACTACAGCCAAATTCAGTTTATTCCTCACATGGTATACAAGAACAGAATGCACCCACAACAATTGAACACCGAATTGGAGAATTGAACCAAACAGTTAACTTAAACACCACAACAAATGAACCAAATGTTATCTAAGCACCACATTACGCAATATAACATACTCCTAATAGAAGATCAGACGGTTAACCAAACCAAGCATACTTAACAACTTGGAAATATAGCAATTGTATTTGTTTCTCATGTATTTACTACAGCCAAATTCGATTTACTTCTCACATGGTATACAATAACATAACGCACCCACAACTATTGAACATCGCATTGCAGAATTGAACCAAATAGTTAAGTAAACACCACAACAAATGAAACAAATGTTAACTGAGCACCACATTGCACAATGTATAACCAAACCAAGCATGCTTGATAACTTGTAAATATAGCAATTGTATCCGTTTCTCATGTATTTTGTAAAGATAAATTCAATTTATTACTCACATGGAAGACAATACAAAATTGCAGCCTGAAGAATTGAACATCACATTTGCAGAACTGAACCAAACAAATAACTAAAACGACAACTAATTAACCAAACAGTTAATAAGTGAGCACCACACTGCACGACATATAGAACATATACACTAGAGCAACATATTGCATGGTAAAATTTGATAGCACAATTCACTAGAATTTGTTAAGGAAAGGAAGGAGCAACACACGCAACGGGTAAATCAAGCATGCTTAACCGGCATAGCTAGCAAATGGCAAGGTGCTCCTCCAAGATCTGGGGGTCCGCACGAAAGGCAGCCATCGTGACCTCATCCGCGTTTGCGGCCACGATTTGCTTCTCCGCTGCCAAATATTCCTTAAGCTCCTGGCTATACTGGGTGCACCATGGCTTAGGGCGGCGCTTATTTGGTGGAGGGGTCGGTGATTTGGGTGCAAGGTGTCGCGCCGGCGGTCGGGGCATGTGGGATGTGGAAGGATGAGGAGGATGGGGGTCAGGTGTGGATTACCTGCTTGGCTAGAGGAGGCCGAGCAGCGTGAAAGAGGGTCGCCCGCGAGAAGGCGGCGCTGCAAGCAAGGAGTGAAGGTTTCAGCTTGGAAAGGAAGGCAGGAGCAGGGGAAATGTGGATTTTGGTAAGGGGGAGGGGGCGGGGAGGTAGATATTTTCATGGAAGCCAAAATTTATGAATCGGTTCAATGAAAAACTGGCTCGCAAAGTGTCATCAGACACGGTCCCTTATTCAGAACTGTGTATGATATGTGAACATCACAAATGATTCAGATAGCTTAACCCGTGTGTGATGAGTTTGAACGTCAAAAATTTTGGTTCGAATTTCCCTGGTTACAGTGGTCATCCACGTCATTGCATAATTTGGGTACACAAAGGAGACTACAGCACACCCACACTTAATCGAGCAAGTTCAGCAATTAAATAGAGCTAGCTGGCCTAAACATTACTCTAACAAATTAAAGACTGGCGCTCTTAATTAAACAAAACAAAGAGTACTACTACTTCTGGTGCTTGTCGATCTACGCTGCCTCCTCCATGTCCAGCTCGCGCCCGACGGTCTCGTGGGGAAGGGGCTCCATGGCATCCATCACACCATACTTGGCAAACATCTCGCCATCCGTGTCCGCCATCTCTTTGGAAAAGACCGCCACGATATGGGCATGGGCGCCCGCGATCTGGGCTTGGATGGGCTCCGTTGTCGCAAGGTATGCGAGAGAGGAATAGACGGTTGCTCGAACACTCTAGGCGATTGCCAACTCTTCGGCCGTAGGTTGCCGACCATTTGTCAAAGAAGCTTAGTTCAATTTGTGCGTTGACCGCCATGAGCTGGGCGTGGGAGGCCTCGACATGGTCGTGAGCGGCCTCCATCAGGGCTAAGGCCACAGCTACGGAACGGGCAACTGTTGTGCCGCTCTCTCCAGTTGCTATCCCTGAGGCAGATGTTGCTGCCACCACCTGAGAAGCAACAACGACCATTTTGGCTGCCCGGTCGCAGATTGCAGCCGTGCTCATGCACCTTTTTAGCACGCCCATGGCGGCTGCGGCACGCTCTCGCCGAAGTGGGCCACCGAAGTTGCCCTCATGATGCGGGTCTACGTCCCCATCTTTCACCGGCGATGATTGAATAGTGAAATGATATTTGGGGAGCGAGCTAGTGTGGTTGACACACCGGCTGTGGACTGTAGCCGACGCACCTTCTTGCGTAAGCCATAGGCGTACTATACACTGACTGTGCTCCAGGATATTTTGTACTGCATCTCACACGGTTGGTGATAATAAACTATGTGGGATCTACTTGATTTTTCATCTTGATTTGAATTACATAATGAGGTCACAACGGCAATGGACGGTGTTTGAATTGCTAGACCTTTTATCTGCAGTGTACACCCAACTATATGTGTGTCATAAAAAATTGGAATTATTCAGGGTTTGTTTGGAAATTTTATACATTAAATTGTTTTTCTAGCCATTTCAGGTGCACAATTCAAAATTAAACTACATGCACATGGTTCGGTGCACCAACATGGGTTTAAAATCATATATGTGTCCGGGTTTATGCATATGTCCATGCAAAAAATGGGGATGAATTTCGAACACCACATCACTGTGGCTATCCGGCAAATGTTGGGGTACTTGCTTTTTTTTGGAGAAACTTGACAGTGGGGGAAAATACCTACTATTTTTTCATATATCTATATAAATGGGGTGTTTACATAGACATAGCATCTAGCCAAATTACAAGGTGCACCTTTTCACCTAGTGTGCAGCTAGGGAACTCTAAGACAATGCAAGTTATAGGCTATACAATAGAGTTACAAAAAGTGACAAAGGTAGCTCTACGTGCTGCTTTAACTATATGTTGAAGGAGCTGGAGGTCCTCTTTGAATCGGGTCAGCCAGGTCTCAACCGTAGGAGCCACTCCTCTGAAATGTTTGTTGTTCCTCTCTTTGAACCATACTTGCTTTTGTAATTCTAGTAAATCCAAAACCCGTCTGAAATTCATGAACCCTGGCATGCTATCATGGAATGGCATCAACATGTTGGGGTAAAAAATATTGTCCCATTTAGGGCAGGTTATGGTATAAGCTTCTCCCAAACCAGAGCTTCTCACACGAAGCATCATGGTTCCGTTAGGGAAACATGTCACCTTTGTGGAAAAAACGATATTCGTCGCTTCTTCTTCCTTTCAATTATTTTCCTGGTGCCAACAAAGAACAACAGGAGTGTCGTGTTAAATTTTGAATTTTTTCGGGGATCGTTTGGACATTTTTATACATTAACTGAGTTGTCTATGCATTCATGTGCATAATTAAAATTTGAACTATAAGCACATACTCTAATGCATATAAATTAGTTGAAAATTCAAATCTGTGTCCTTGGTTGCATGCTTAGGTCCCATGCAATAAATGGGAATGAATGTCAAACACCCTGCCACCATCACTCAGCCACAAACATCGTGATACCTGGTTTTTAAATTCTAGTAAATCCAAAAATCATCTGAAATTAATGAAACTTGGCATGCTATCATGGAGCGGCATCAACATGCGAAGCTAATTTTTTTTGTCCCATTTGGGGCAGGTTTGGGGATATGCTTCTCACAAACCAGAGCTTCTCACAACAAGCCTGATAGTTTCGGTAGGGAACGTCCCACCTTTGGGGACGAAATGATATCCATTGCCTCTTATTGCTTTCACAAAAATTTCTCAAGTCAACATAGAACAACAAGAGTGTTGTGTCAATATTTGGCATTTTTGGGGTTCGTTTGGACATTTTTATGCATTAATTGAGATTTCAATGCATTTATGTGCATAATTCAAATTTGAACTACGGACACATGCTCTAATGCATATAAATTGGTTGAAAATTCAAATTTGTGTCCTTGGTTGCATGCTTATGTCCCATGCAAGAAATGGGAATCAAGGTCAAACACCCTGCCACCGTCACTTGGCCGCAAACATTGAGACACCTGGTTTTTAAATTCTAGTAAATCCAAAACTCGTCTGAAATTCATGAAACTTGGCATGCTATCATGGAGCGGCATCAACATGCCGTGCTAAAGTTTTTGTCCCATTTGGTCAGGTTTGGGTATAAGCTTCTCACAACAAGACTGATGGTTTCGGTAGGGAACGTGCAACCTTTGGGGACGAAACGATATCCTTTGCCTCTTATTGCTTTCAAAATTTTTCTAGTGTCAACATAGAACAACAGGGGTGTTGTGTTAATTTTCTAAATTTTTTGGGGTTTGTTTGGACATTTTTATGCATTAATTGAGTTTTCAATGCATTTATGTGCATAATTCAAATTTGAACCACATGCACATGCTCTAATGCATATAAATTGGTTGAAAATTCAAATCTGTGTACTTGGTTGCATGCTTAGGTCCCATGCAAGAAATGGGAATGAATGTCAAACACCCTGCCACCGTCACTCGGCCGCAAACATTGAGATACCTGGTTTTTAAATTCTAGTAAATCCAGAACTTGTCTGAAATCCATGAAACTTGGCATGCTATCATGGAGCAGCATCAACATCTCGTGGTAAATTTTTTGTCCCACTTGGGGCAGGTTTGGGGATATGCTTCTCACAAACCAGAGCTTCTCACAACAACCCTGATGGCTGCGGTAGGGAATGTCCCACCTTTGGGGATGAAACGATATCCATTGCCTCTTATTGCTTTCAGAAAAATTCTCGTGTCAACATAGAACAACAGGAGTGTTGTGTTAAATTTTCGAATTTTTGGGGTTTGTTTGGACATTTTTATGCATTAATTGAGTTTTCAATGCAGTTATGTGCATAATTTATATTTGAACTACATGCACATGCTCTAGTGCATATAAATTGGTTGAAAACTCAAATATGTGTCCTTGGTTTCATGCTTAGGTCCCATGCAAGAAATGGGAATCAATGTCAAACACCCTGCCACCGTCACTCAGCGGCAAACATTGAGCTACCAGTTTTCAAATTCTAGTAAATCCAAAACTCGTCTAAAATTCACGAATCTTGGAATGCTATCATGGAGCGGCATCAACATGTCATGGTAAATTTTTTGTCCCATTTGGGGCAGGTTTGGATACAAGCTTCTCACAAACCAGAGCTTCTCAAGATAGGCTTGATGGTTTCGGTAGGGAACGTGCCACCTTTGGGGACGAAAAGATATTTGTTGCCTCTTATTGCTTTCAAAAAATTTATAGTGTCAACATAGGACAACAGGAGTGTTGTGTTAAATTTTGGAATTTTTCGGGGTTCGTTTGGACATTTTTATACATTAACTGGGTTTTCTAGGCATTTTATGTGCATAATTCAAATTTGAACTACATGCACATGCTCCAGTGCATATAAATTGGTTGATAAATCACATATTTGTCCTTGGGATGCATGCTTAGGTCCCATGCAAGAAATGAGAATGAATTTCAATCACCAGGGCGCTGTTGATTGCCGGCAAAATGTTGGGATAATTTGTTTTTAAATTCTAGCAAATCCAAAACTCATCTAAAATTCATGAAACTTGGCATGATATCATGGAATGGCACCCGACATGATGTGGTATTTTTTGTGTCCATTTTGAGAGAAGGTGCACTCGAATAACGGCCTACAAAGCATTTTGAAACAAATAGCTGCCACTTTAAGAGCATCTCCAACGGACGCGCCAAAAGACGTGTGCGTGGTAAACTGGCATTTTAGCTCGTGCGGCAAGTTTTCCCGCGCTCCAGCGGAGGCCGAAAACTAGCGCGTGCACGCGGGAAATAGCGGCAGCTCGCGCGGTAGATTTGGCGTGCCGCTTCGCGCGCGCATATAAAATGCAGCACTCACCACGCGCTCCACCACAATGCACGTGCCCATTTTCCTTGCTTCCTCGCCGCTTCCACTGCTTTCTCACCGCTTCCAGCGCCCCGCCATCACCACACCACCATGCCGCC
Organism: Triticum aestivum; assembly: GCF_018294505.1. Taxonomy (NCBI): domain Eukaryota; kingdom Viridiplantae; phylum Streptophyta; class Magnoliopsida; order Poales; family Poaceae; genus Triticum; species Triticum aestivum. Next base: position 277,569,517 of record NC_057813.1, read on the forward strand.
ACGCCGCCGGTGATCTTCGGCTTCCGCGGTGTCCGCGAGCACCCCAATGGCTGGTACTATGCCGAGACCCTGTCCAGTGATGCCCGGCTCGGCCTCGGCATGTTTCGGAGCATGCACGAGGCCACCCGCGCATACGACGCGGCTGCGTGGCGCGTATAGAGGCCTCTGTCGTAGATGAACTTCTGTGACGTCTACACGCGCGAATAGGCGCATGCCGTCGCCCCTCTGCCTCGTGTTATCAGGGACCAGGACTGTGCGGACCACCACCGGCGGCAACAACGCCTCCTCATGGCCGAGGAGGACGAGCGATCCATGGTGGAGTGGCGCCGGCGCCACCCGGAGGACGTCACCAACGAGTGCGCCTACTGGGAGGAGAGGACGGCAAGGCGCCGCGCGGAGCAAGCGGACCGACGTCAGCAGAAGGCATTGGCGATATCATAGTTCGATATCGTTGAAGCAGATGGGAGGTCGATCTTCACGTCGAACGATGAACGTTGGGACAACATATGGATCGATACATCGGAAAACACCACCAAGGATGGGGATGATGATGAGGACCCGGAGTAGTTCTAGCTGAACCGTAGTTTATCTAGTTGCACGGTAGTTTAATTTTATGTAGTTGCACCGTAGTTCTGTTTTACCTGTCTATGCTATGAGCTTGTTTATCAATCTATGCTATGAACTATGTATAATATCTTTGTGTCGATTTTTATATCTATGTGAAATTTATTTTATGTCCAAAATGCAACAAATGTGGACATGCGCCGGCTGCTCGCGCGTGCTATATTTTACCGCGGCCGCTGGAGCAAGCGCTTCCCGCCGCGCCAAACTGGATAACGGGCGCGCCGCAAACCCTTTTTTAATGTGCCGCGTGTTGGGCGGCTGTTGGAGATGCTCTAACATCGCAAACGTTTTTATAATTCAAATCGTGTGCGTTATGTGAACCATTCACATGACGCCACGTGTCTTGGTTTTAATGGCTATAGTAGGCGTGTGAGCGAAGTCCAGTGCACAGGCTGACCGAGAGGCATGCAAGCTGTCCTCCAATGCATAGGCTCATCGGGAAGCGTGCGAGCTGTATGCTACGCATGATCACTGGGAAGCGAGCCCTTTGACTTCCATGGTCCCCCGCCTTCCTCTCCACTAATGGCGCCCGAGCTGCTGCTTAATATGTGCGGCCTTAGTGTTCACCTCTCATTCCCCTCCATCCCGCAGACCTCCACCAGCGCCATGGCGCATAAGGATTATCTGCCACTAGTATTCAAGTTCTGTGAAGTTGACTCCGAGCCAGAGGAGATAGAAAATAAGGAGGAATGGGGCCTCATGGACATGGCCCAAAATGAGCTGGCCGTGGTGGTTGCTGCCCCTGCTCCTGTGCCAGCACACATCCTCGTGCCAGCGACCATTCCCGCAGCATTGATGGGCTAGTTGCCAAGCACTATCGCAGAGCTAAAAGCCACGGGCATCAGCTAGGTCTCAGCGGACCCACGCGAGCTCGTGTACATGCGAGCACCAGCACCTATACCCGTGCGCGCCCCTGCACCCACCGCAGCACTAGTTCCTGTGTGTTTGGCTGCATCCATCGTGCTCGTGCCCATGCGCGCGCCCCCCTCGGCGGCATGGGACGCCTCCATCGACCGTTACCTCTCAGCGCCGCCAGCTTCCGTCCTCCCGCGCCCCGCCCGTTGATCGCGCGATGACATGATGTTTGAGTTACAAGTGAAGAACATTCTGTGCTGCCTTGAAGGCTTCAACAACAGCATCCCGGAGGACGACAACGACAACGACGGCGTGGCACGCTGCCTCCACCGCCGCCGGAAATAGCTTTTTGGGTTTAATACTATACCTCGATCATATGAATATAAATTCGTAGTGTGACTGAATGAAAGCATTTTTCTATC